>NC_061491.1:13188514-14623973 GCF_022539355.2 Hippoglossus stenolepis
CGATAGCGCGTTTTAGTTGAAAATACAAAACTGTGTTTTTAGGTGCTTTCTAGCGACTTTTGACGTTTTAACCTATTTTGGACGTCATACCAAAGTATGACTTTTTCATTTTTTTCTCATATTTTGGACAAAATACAAAACTGTGTTTTTAGGTGCTTTCTAGAGACTTTTTGACGTTTTAACCTATTTTGGAGGTCATTCCAAAGTATGACTTTTCTCATATTTTGGACGAAATACAAAACTGTGTTTTTAGGTGCTTTCTAGCGACTTTTGACGTTTTAACCTATTTTGGAGGTCATACCAAAGTATGACTTTTTTCATTTTTTCTCATATTTTGGACAAAATACAAAACGTGTTTTTAGGTGCTTTCTAGCGACTTTTGACGTTTTAACCTATTTTGGAGGTCATACCAAAGTATGACTTTTTTTCATTTTTTCTCATATTTTGGACGAAATACAAAACTGTGTTTTTAGGTGCTTTCTAGCGACTTTTTGACGTATTTAACCTATTTTGGAGGTCATACCAAAGTATGACTTTTTTTCATTTTTTCTCATATTTTGGATGAAATACAAAACTGTGTTTTTAGGTGCTTTCTAGGCACCTTTTGACGTTTTTAACCTATTTTGGAGGTCATACCAAAGTATGACTTTTTCCTTTTTTCTCATATTTTGGATGAAATACAAAACTGTGTTTTAAGGTGCTTTCTAGGCACTTTTTGACGTTTTTAACCTATTTTGGAGTCATACCAAAGTATGACTTTTTTTCATTTTTTTTCTCATATTTTGGACGAAATACAAAACTGTGTTTTTAGGTGCTTTCTAGGCACCTTTTGACGTTTTTAACCTATTTTGGAGGTCATACCAAAGTATGACTTTTTTTCATTTTTTTTCTCATATTTTGGACGAAATACAAAACTGTGTTTTTAGGTGCTTTCTAGGCACCTTTGACGTTTTTAACCTATTTTGGAGGTCATACCAAAGTATGACTTTTTTTCATTTTTTCTCATATTTTGGACGAAATACAAAACTGTGTTTTAGGTGCTTTCTAGGCACCTTTTGACGTTTTAACCTATTTTGGAGGTCATACCAAAGTATGACTTTTTCATTTTTTTCTCATATTTTGGACGAAATACAAAACTGTGTTTTTAGGTGCTTTCTAGGCACCTTTTGACGTTTTTAACCTATTTTGGACGTCATACCAAAGTATGACTTTTTTTCATTTTTTTTCTCATATTTTGGACGAAATACAAAACTGTGTTTTTAGGTGCTTTCTAGGCACCTTTTGACGTTTAACCTATTTTGGAGGTCATACCAAAGTATGACTTTTTTTCATTTTTTCTCATATTTTGGACGAAATACAAAACTGTTTTTAGGTGCTTTCTAGCGACTTTTTGACGTTTTTAACCTATTTTGGAGGTCATATCAAAGTATGACTTTTTCATTTTTTTTTCTCATATTTTGGACGAAATACAAAACTGTGTTTTAGGTGCTTTCTAGCGACTTTTTGACGTATTTAACCTATTTTGGAGGTCATTCCAAAGTATGACTTTTTTTCATTTTTTTTCATATTTTGGACGAAATACAAAACTGTGTTTTTAGGTGCTTTCTAGCGACTTTTTGACGTTTTTAACCTATTTTGGAGGTCATACCAAAGTATGACTTTTTTCATTTTTTTCTCATATTTTGGACGAAATACAAAACTGTGTTTTAGGTGCTTTCTAGGCACTTTTGACGTTTTAACCTATTTTGGACGTCATACCAAAGTATGACTTTTTCATTTTTTCTCATATTTTGGACAAAATACAAAACTGTGTTTTTAGGTGCTTTCTAGCGACTTTTTGACGTTTTTAACCTATTTTGGAGGTCATACCAAAGTATGACTTTTTCATTTTTTCTCATATTTTGGACGAAATACAAAACTGTGTTTTTAGGTGCTTTCTAGCCACTTTGTGTTTTAACCTATTTTGGAGGTCATTCCAAAGTATGACCTTTTTCATTTTTTCTCATATTTTGAATGAAATACAAAACTGTGTTTTTAGGTGCTTTCTAGCGACTTTTGACGTTTTAACCTATTTTGGAGGTCATTCCAAAGTATGACTTTTCTCATATTTTGGACGAAATACAAAACTGTGTTTTTAGGTGCTTTCTAGCGACTTTTGACGTTTTACCTATTTTGGAGGTCATACCAAAGTATGACTTTTTCATTTTTTCTCATATTTTGGACGAAATACAAAACTGTGTTTTTAGGTGCTTTCTAAGCAACTTTTGACGTTTTAACCTATTTTGGACGTCATACCAAAGTATGACTTTTTCATTTTTTTTTCATATTTTGGACAAAATACAAAACTGTGTTTTTAGGTGCTTTCTAGGCACCTTTTGACGTTTTAACCTATTTTGGGTCATACCAAAGTATGACTTTTTTTCATTTTTTTTTCTCATATTTTGGACGAAATACAAAACTGTGTTTTTAGGTGCTTTCTAGCGACTTTTTGACGTTTTTAACCTATTTTGGAGGTCATACCAAAGTATGACTTTTTTTCATTTTTTTTTCTCATATTTTGGACAAAATACAAAACTGTGTTTTTAGGTGCTTTCTAGCGACTTTTTGACGTTTTTAACCTATTTTGGAGGTCATACCAAAGTATGACTTTTTTCATTTTTTCTCATATTTTGGACGAAATACAAAACTGTGTTTTTAGGTGCTTTCTAGCGACTTTTTGACGTTTTTAACCTATTTTGGAGGTCATACCAAAGTATGACTTTTTTCATTTTTTCTCATATTTTGGACAAAATACAAAACTGTGTTTTAGGTGCTTTCTAGCCACTTTTGACGTTTTTAACCTATTTGGGAGTCATACCAAAGTATGACTTTTTTCATTTTTCTCATATTTTGGACGAAATACAAAACTGTGTTTTTAGGTGCTTTCTAGCCACTTTTGACGTTTTAACCTATTTTGGAGGTCATTCCAAAGTATGACTTTTTTTCATTTTTTTCTCATATTTTGGACGAAATACAAAACTGTGTTTTTAGGTGCTTTCTAGCGACTTTTTGACGTATTTAACCTATTTTGGAGGTCATTCCAAAGTATGACTTTTTTTCATTTTTTCTCATATTTTGGACGAAATACAAAACTGTGTTTTTAGGTGCTTTCTAACTTTTTGACGTTTTTAACCTATTTTGGAGGTCATACCAAAGTATGACTTTTTTCATTTTTTTCTCATATTTTGGACGAAATACAAAACTGTGTTTTTAGGTGCTTTCTAGCGACTTTTTGACTGTTTTAACCTATTTGGCGTCATACCAAAGTATGACTTTTTTCATTTTTTTTTCTCATATTTTGGACGAAATACAAAACTGTGTTTTTAGGTGCTTTCTAGCGACTTTTTGACGTTTTTAACCTATTTTGGAGGTCATACCAAAGTATGACTTTTTTTCATTTTTTTCTCATATTTTGGACGAAATACAAAACTGTGTTTTTAGGTGCTTTCTAGCGACTTTTTGACGTTTTTAACCTATTTTGGAGGTCATACCAAAGTATGACTTTTTCATTTTTTCTCATATTTTGGACGAAATACAAAACTGTGTTTTTAGGTGCTTTCTAGCGACTTTTGGCGTTTTAACCTATTTTGGACGTCATACCAAAGTATGACTTTTTCATTTTTTTCTCATATTTTGAATAAATACAAAACTGTGTTTTTAGGTGCTTTCTAGGCACCTTTTGACGTTTTTAACCTATTTTGGACGTCATACCAAAGTATGACTTTTTTTCATTTTTTTCTCATATTTTGGACGAAATACAAAACTGTGTTTTTAGGTGCTTTCTAGGCACCTTTTGACGTTTTTAACCTATTTTGGAGTCATACCAAAGTATGACTTTTTCATTTTTCTCATATTTTGGAAATACAAAACTGTGTTTTAGGTGCTTTCTAGCGACTTTTTGACGTATTTAACCTATTTTGGAGGTCATTCCAAAGTATGACTTTTTTTCATATTTTGGACGAAATACAAAACTGTGTTTTTAGGTGCTTTCTAGCGACTTTTTGACGTTTTTATCCTATTTTGGAGGTCATACCAAAGTATGACTTTTTTTCATTTTTTTTTTCATATTTTGGACACAATACAAAACTGTGTTTTTAGGTGCTTTCTAGCGACTTTTTGACGTTTTTAAACTATTTTGGAGGTCATACCAAAGTATGACTTTTTTTCATTTTTTTTCTCATATTTTGGATGAAATACAAAACTGTGTTTTTAGGTGCTTTCTAGCGACTTTTTGACGTATTTAACCTATTTTGGAGGTCATACCAAAGTATGACTTTTTTTCATTTTTTCTCATATTTTGGATGAAATACAAAACTGTGTTTTTAGGTGCTTTCTAGGCACCTTTTGACGTTTTTAACCTATTTTGGAGTCATACCAAAGTATGACTTTTTTTCATTTTTTTTCTCATATTTTGGATGAAATACAAAACTGTGTTTTTAGGTGCTTTCTAGGCACCTTTTGACGTTTTAACCTATTTTGGACGTCATACCAAAGTATGACTTTTTCATTTTTTTCTCATATTTTGGACGAAATACAAAACTGTGTTTTTAGGTGCTTTCTAGGCACCTTTTGACGTTTTTAACCTATTTTGGACGTCATACCAAAGTATGACTTTTTTTCATTTTTTCTCATATTTTGGACGAAATACAAAACTGTGTTTTTAGGTGCTTTCTAGGCACCTTTTGACGTTTTTAACCTATTTTGGAGGTCATACCAAAGTATGACTTTTTTTTTTTTTCTCATATTTTGGACGAAATACAAAACTGTGTTTTTAGGTGCTTTCTAGGCACCTTTTGACGTTTTTAACCTATTTTGGAGGTCATACCAAAGTATGACTTTTTTTCATTTTTTTCATATTTTGGACGAAATACAAAACTGTGTTTTTAGGTGCTTTCTAGGCACCTTTTGACGTTTTTAACCTATTTTGGACGTCATACCAAAGTATGACTTTTTTCATTTTTTTCTCATATTTTGGACGAAATACAAAACTGTGTTTTTAGGTGCTTTCTAGGCACCTTTTGACGTTTTTAACCTATTTTGGAGGTCATACCAAAGTATGACTTTTTTTCATTTTTTTTCTCATATTTTGGACGAAATACAAAACTGTGTTTTTAGGTGCTTTCTAGCGACTTTTTGACGTTTTTAACCTATTTTGGAGGTCATTCCAAAGTATGACTTTTTTTCATTTTTTTTTCTCATATTTTGGACGAAATACAAAACTGTGTTTTTAGGTGCTTTCTAGCGACTTTTTGACGTATTTAACCTATTTTGGAGGTCATTCCAAAGTATGACTTTTTTTCATATTTTGGACGAAATACAAAACTGTGTTTTTAGGTGCTTTCTAGCGACTTTTTGACGTTTTTAACCTATTTTGGAGGTCATACCAAAGTATGACTTTTTTTCATTTTTTCTCATATTTTGGACGAAATACAAAACTGTGTTTTTAGGTGCTTTCTAGGCAACTTTTGACGTTTTTAACCTATTTTGGACGTCATACCAAAGTATGACTTTTTTTCATTTTTTTTCTCATATTTTGGACGAAATACAAAACTGTGTTTTTAGGTGCTTTCTAGGCACCTTTTGACGTTTTTAACCTATTTTGGAGGTCATACCAAAGTATGACTTTTTTCATTTTTTCTCATATTTTGGACGAAATACAAAACTGTGTTTTTAGGTGCTTTCTAGGCACTTTTTGACGTTTTAACCTATTTTGGAGGTCATACCAAAGTATGACTTTTTTCATTTTTTTCATATTTTGGACAAAATACAAAACTGTGTTTTTAGGTGCTTTCTAGCCACTTTTTGACGTTTTTAACCTAATTTGGACGTCATACCAAAGTATGACTTTTTTCATTTTTTCTCATATTTTGGACGAAATACAAAACTGTGTTTTTAGGTGCTTTCTAGCGACTTTTTGACGTTTTTAACCTATTTTGGAGGTCATACCAAAGTATGACTTTTTTTCATTTTTTTTCATATTTTGGACAAAATACAAAACTGTGTTTTTAGGTGCTTTCTAGCCACTTTTTGACGTTTTTAACCTAATTTGGACGTCATACCAAAGTATGACTTTTTTCATTTTTTTTCTCATATTTTGGACGAAATACAAAACTGTGTTTTTAGGTGCTTTCTAGCGACTTTTTGACGTATTTAACCTATTTTGGAGGTCATTCCAAAGTATGACTTTTTTTCATTTTTTTTCATATTTTGGACGAAATACAAAACTGTGTTTTTAGGTGCTTTCTAGGCACCTTTTGACGTTTTTAACCTATTTTGGACGTCATACCAAAGTATGACTTTTTCATTTTTTCTCATATTTTGGACGAAATACAAAACTGTGTTTTTAGGTGCTTTCTAGCGACTTTTTGACGTTTTTAACCTATTTTGGAGGTCATACCAAAGTATGACTTTTTTTCATTTTTTTTTCTCATATTTTGGACGAAATACAAAACTGTGTTTTTAGGTGCTTTCTAGCGACTTTTTGACGTTTTTAACCTATTTTGGAGGTCATACCAAAGTATGACTTTTTTTCATTTTTTTTTCTCATATTTTGGACGAAATACAAAACTGTGTTTTTAGGTGCTTTCTAGCGGCTTTTTGACGTATTTAACCTATTTTGGAGGTCATTCCAAAGTATGACTTTTTTTCATTTTTTTTTCTCATATTTTGGACGAAATACAAAACTGTGTTTTTAGGTGCTTTCTAGCGACTTTTTGACGTATTTAACCTATTTTGGAGGTCATTCCAAAGTATGACTTTTTTCATTTTTTCTCATATTTTGGACGAAATACAAAACTGTGTTTTTAGGTGCTTTCTAGCGACTTTTTGACGTTTTTAACCTATTTTGGAGGTCATACCAAAGTATGACTTTTTTTCATTTTTTCTCATATTTTGGACGAAATACAAAACTGTGTTTTTAGGTGCTTTCTAGGCACCTTTTGACGTTTTTAACCTATTTTGGAGGTCATACCAAAGTATGACTTTTTTTCATTTTTTTTTCATATTTTGGACGAAATACAAAACTGTGTTTTTAGGTGCTTTCTAGCGACTTTTTGACGTTTTTAACCTATTTTGGAGGTCATACCAAAGTATGACTTTTTTTCATTTTTTTTTCTCATATTTTGGACGAAATACAAAACTGTGTTTTTAGGTGCTTTCTAGCGACTTTTTGACGTATTTAACCTATTTTGGAGGTCATTCCAAAGTATGACTTTTTTTCATATTTTGGACGAAATACAAAACTGTGTTTTTAGGTGCTTTCTAGCGACTTTTTGACGTTTTTAACCTATTTTGGAGGTCATACCAAAGTATGACTTTTTTTTTTTTTCATATTTTGGACGAAATACAAAACTGTGTTTTTAGGTGCTTTCTAGGCAACTTTTGACGTTTTTAACCTATTTTGGACGTCATACCAAAGTATGACTTTTTTTCATTTTTATTTCTCATATTTTGGACGAAATACAAAACTGTGTTTTTAGGTGCTTTCTAGGCACCTTTTGACGTTTTTAACCTATTTTGGAGGTCATACCAAAGTATGACTTTTTTTCATTTTTTCTCATATTTTGGACGAAATACAAAACTGTGTTTTTAGGTGCTTTCTAGGCACTTTTTGACGTTTTTAACCTATTTTGGAGGTCATTCCAAAGTATGACTTTTTTTCATTTTTTCTCATATTTTGGACGAAATACAAAACTGTGTTTTTAGGTGCTTTCTAGGCACCTTTTGACGTTTTTAACCTATTTTGGAGGTCATACCAAAGTATGACTTTTTTTCTTTTTTTTTCTCATTTTTTGGATTAAATACAAAACTGTGTTTTTAGGTGCTTTCTAGGCACCTTTTGACGTTTTTAAGTATTTTTAGAAACATCTGAAAGCTATTTAGTTTGGAACTGAGGGATGAATAGATTATTTTAAGAGTCCTCACATCTAACTTGTTAACCAATGTTTTAAACTTCCTCTACATGTCCTTTATTATCACAGCAATTCATAAATTATATGAGATTGTCACTTATATTTACACTGTTGTAAGTCTTGGAAAATGCTCAACCATAAAACCTTTTTTTTTGCAGTTTTTCATTTCATTGTTTATTTTACAGACAACCTAAAATTTAAATTAAATGACTTGTTGTAGTCAACACAGATAAAGTTATCTGAATAAAGTTATTGTCACCAATTACAATGTTCCACCAGCAGGTGGGGTGGCTGCCCAGTAGGTTTACAAACACTGAATTTAGATATAAACACATCTAACAGAACATTAGATATAGGAACACCACATGGCTACACAACTCACTTCATAACAATAACTTCTAACTAACTGCCACTGTTGACGCGTGTCTGTCCAACACACACACACACACAAACACACACACACACACACACACACACACACACACACACACACACACACACACACACACACACACACACACACACACACACACACACACACACACACACACACTAAGGGTCATACTTACAGGTAGCAACATGTTGAGGGAAATTTAATTATTAAAAATGAACTTCAAATCATTACCTATTGAGATCCTGTTTTCCTCTAATTATTACTACTAGGTTACCAAACTAACGAAGCAGGAACAATGAACTGTGGCTGTTAGTAAGTGCAAACAGGTTCCGCACATGATATTACTGCTTCAAATAAAACAGGTTGATGTGATTTACCAAACTCCAGGTGACAAAAGCACGACGTCTCTCTATCCGCCTGCGCCACGAGGGAAGATAATGGCCTCTAACCTTTGACCCGTTTTGACCTGAAACTGTCTCCTCCTGCATTTTTATTTTTAACTTTTTTTTTACATGTATTGAATTTCAGTTCATGCAATAGATTTGAACATCTCCTATAATGAATTTATACATTTTATAAATCAACCCAACCCTTCACTGAGAATATACATGTTGACTATAACTGCTGGTTAATCTTTTTTTGTTCTTTTTTTTGTTTCTAGCAGGACGTCCGCAGTGGGCATCAAACTTTCAAAATAAAAGAAAAACGTATTTTTTTGTTGTGGGGAGGAGGGGGGTGTAAGAGCCATCACACCGTATGACTTTCCATTGATTCAATAACTGGTGTGAGAAATGAACTGGTTCAACTCATTTGTATAGTTTTTATATCCACTTGTTTCTGTATATATGTTTCATATCATAATAATATTATGTTGTGTCCTCTCTACATTGCAGATATTGTGTTTGTACATTTTCTATTTTAGGTTGTAGAATTTAGTGTCGCTGTTTTTTCTAAGATTGAATGCTAATTGTTTTTAACAACTTTATTTACAAATGTGTATATATGCAAATATTGCAGATGTGGGCTCCACACAGAAAATGTCCAACTTAAGTTAGAATATAATTAAATAGACAGGCATGTTGAGAAATATATATTAATTAGAAAAAAAATAAAACACTACAAGGATACATTATGTCAGAAGATTATATTATTAGAAATTTTTAAAAAGAGGGAAAAAAAGAGAGAAAATAATGGAAAAGTTTATCATACATTTGAAAAGTTTTATTTATTTTTTCGGTGTCTTTGAGTTCTACAGTCTTGATATATTACAGAACTTATGTGGTAATAACTATTTATGTGAATTAGTGAGAGCCTGTAGTGGAAGAAGGCCCGCCCCCCCCACCCTGCTTTATTGGTTAGATTTAGGGCAGAGTCAAAGGCAAAGGCAAACCGATCAAAGCCAATCAAATGCAAACCGGGTCGGGGTACCATGTACTGGTAATGTTGTGATCATGGTGGTCTCCACTGGTGCAGACTCAGTGTTCTCCTGTACTGTGGATGGCAGTAGAGGTCTGTGATCAAGACTCTTCCAGGGCGTGTCCTGTTGGTCCTGTCCCAAGCGCACCACCACCACCGGATTCAATCATGGCTGCCGTTATGGGAGAACAACAAACTGTGGAATAAAGGGTTTCCAACCAGCCACTGGGTCCATCTCATGTTTTTTAACCCCTTTGACCCACTCGGTGTCGTTTCACCCGCGGTCAACCCACCACGATGCCTTCCGTGCAGAGCTTCGCGCTGACGTACGACGCGCTGAACGAGAGCGGGACATTCTCTGAGGGGGACACGTTGAATGGGAAAGTGACTCTGGTGCTGCTGAAGGAGATTTCAGCCCAGAGCCTCCATGTCAAAGCGAAGGGGGACGCTGAGGTCCGCTGGACCAAGAAGAGCGGCGACAAAACCCGGACATACCGCGCAAGCAACAGATACTTCAAACTCAAGGAGTTCCTGATCGGAGCCGAGGACCCCAAAGGTTCAATCTTGTTATTAGTCACATAATAAGAGCTGACTGTTTAAGTTCAGTAAAGTTGGAAAGATATTCACAGATTCGAACTTCCCGGATCAATAAGTCATAAGCGAAACGTTGTTAAAGAACCATCGCTGCATAATTCCCACCGTAGTAAGGTGGACAACGGGCTACAGGCCAGTTCTCATCAATATGAGTCGTCCTCCGTGATGGGCACAGAACATTGGTGTCTATGTACATCCTGCTGTGAGACTAGTGCGCAGGGACCGTCTACAAAGTGCAACACCGAAAAGAGATATTACACAAATATTCAATAACTTCACTGTAATAATGTATATTCTCACCAAAATCATGTCACAGGTCCAGGGAGTCCTGCTGGCTATGCTACAGTACTTAGTTTGGGAAAATGTGGATTAGTATAATTTTTGGAAATATTTATTATGGAAAATATTCAATAACTTCACTGTAATACAGTATATTCTCACCAAAATCACGTCACAGGTCCAGGGAGTCCTGCTGGATATGCTACAGTACTTAGTTGGACAACACCTGTCAAAAGTGATTCTATATGATCTCGCTTATTGGTCATAAAAACAAAGGGAGGTTCACAACTAATTATTTCGATAAAATGTTTTGATTGTGGGACTGGAATGAAACAATAAACTGTTCAGCGTGAAACCCACTTTTCAACTACTGACCCCAGGGAAGGGCTCCTACACCAAACGCTCAGCCTTCTCAGAAGAAGTAGTTTAGATGTCTGAGTCATTTCTGTACGTCAATTCATGAAAATATGAAATAAAATTAGGTTATTTATGACATTTATGTGCAAATGTAGCTGTTCCAATTGAAGTTCATTTTAACTACTTAAGGTTTTAGTTTATTTCATGACGATGCAAAGTTACCAATCTGTCCCATTCGCGTTAGGACAAATATACCATGATGAAATATTGTTGAGCAATAACATAAAGGGCAAGTTTCATATTTAGAGATGTAAACCGTACAGGATTTTTCTTTATCACATTATCCAAAACAAGTTGATTCCCACATTCAAAGATTGTTGATCAGTTTTCAGGAAAGATAACTAAAACTAAAGCTGCCCATTGTGCAACATGGCCATTCCCTTTTTGGATTAGTTTTATATATTTTATAATGTATAAGGGTATATAGTATGGTATAGCTATATAGTATAGTATATATTTTACAAAGTATAAAGAATATATTGTAGTATAATATAGTAATATAGAATATGTCACATTAATCTGTCACAGTAGTATAATGACAAATTATTACAATAATATAAGATTTTAAAGTAATAACAAAGTGCAAGATTCAGGTTTTATGTCAGTTCACACACAGTACAATGAAAAGTGTTAGAAGTGGAGGACAGCTCAGCTCAGCAGTGCAATTAGAGCAAAAAATGTCAGTAAAAAGAGCTTAATATAAGAAAAGTCAAATACAATACTATAAAACTATGAACACATTTAAGTCTACAAAACCAAAGCGACAAGTGTAAACTGTACTGGAATATGTATGTATAATGCAGAGGGAATTGAACTATGAGTAGAAGTACTTTGTTACTCTCCACCAACCACTGTTTTTGAATACTCTCAGTACTAACACCAACATCCTTTCCCTTTCAGAAACGGTTATTCCCAAAGGGATCCATGTCTATAAATTTAGCTTTAAAATACCAGAAGGGTAAGTACAGTAAGTCAATCTACTGAGACAAAATGTCTGTATTTCCACTATGTAACTGATGTTAATAAACATTAAAAAAAAAATCCTGCCTCTGCGCATCCCCTAAACTGACGTGTCATTTATCCGCTTGTTGTCCGATACAGAAGTATGCCTTCATCCTTCAAAGGAAGTCATGGAAAGATCATTTACAAGCTGGAAGCTGCACTGTCCAGGAGTTGGAGGATGGACAGTACTGTAGAAAAGGAGATCAATTTTGTCTCCAAGGCCTTTCCGAACCTTCACTCTCTGATGGTGGGTAAAACATTAAACCATAGATGTACACATCTCTGATATGCTCCCTTAATCGAATCCACTCCAAACGTTGATGGGTTCTCTCTCAGCCCATCTTTCATTAAGTTTCAAGAAAACTGGTTGAGTAATTTTCGCTTAAACTTGCTAAAGACAAATCTGGTGGGGTAATCATCTGCCATTCTACGTCGTAGCACATATCATTTTAAGGCCAGTTCCAAAATACTGCACTAACAGATTGTCATGTAAGCATGTTACAACAACAAAAGCATGCCTCTGTCAAAAATAACTAAGAATTTGAATTTGTACTGCTGAAGTTTATGGAATTTTTCCTTACAAAAAAAACAATAAAGACACGATTTCTTCAGTAGAAAGTAATTCTGTTGAAATGGGCTCTCAATGACCTGCTCTTTAGAAAGCAATGACATTCAAAGGTGAGTGCAATGGTACTCACATGCAGGCCCTAAGGACAGAGGTGTCTTGTCCTGTCCTATAACTGCAACACTTAACACATGCATTGTAATGTCTAATTAATGAAGGTGGATCAAAAGTAATTGTTTATGCTGTTAATTTCATTCTAGACACCCCAAGTTGGTTCAGTGAACAAAGAGATGGGGCTGTTCTCATCCGGACAAGTACACATGGACGTCAGTGTTGACAGAAGAGCTTATGCTCCAGGTAATAACATTTCCCTTTAAACATGGTAGGTTCAGGTCTTGGAAGGAGATCTCCTGCTGAAGGAGGATACTGC
The DNA here is from genome assembly GCF_022539355.2 of Hippoglossus stenolepis. Taxonomy (NCBI): domain Eukaryota; kingdom Metazoa; phylum Chordata; class Actinopteri; order Pleuronectiformes; family Pleuronectidae; genus Hippoglossus; species Hippoglossus stenolepis. The sequence continues at coordinate 13,201,561 of NC_061491.1, forward strand.
GGAGCTTAATTTTCATTTGATGGTTGTCTCTGCCAAAATAAGAACCTTAACAAAACATGCAGTAATAACACTGACATAGATAAGAGTTGTCTTTTGACTTTGTATGTACTGTACAGTCCTGTTTCATGACTGACATTTTGACATGTCATCGCAGGTGAAGCAGGTGTTTATAGCCAACGACACCTGTGATCTTAACAAGTTAATATGTCCCTTATGAACATGGTCTGTGGTCCGTGACGGTTTTCAGTAAAGCAATAAATAAATAGTTGGTTGAAATTCAGGTCACATTTTAGAGACTATGGTGTGTTTACTGACAAACATTGTGGTTCAAATCACCAAAAAAAAAAATGCCTTCAAATGAGGCTCAGTACAATGTGGAAAGTTGTGTACGTGGTGTCCTAGATGTTCATGTGGTTAGGTCGTGAGAACACAGCTGCGGGGCAACAGCAATATTGACGCTAATATTAACATTACTGTTGGGGTGTAGAAGAACGGAGGATAACAATTTAGAAAGCTAGCATGTATGTTTCGCAATGCCGGTAATGTAAAGCCATAATGACAGGGAAAAGATGAGACAGTTGGGAATATCAACGTTTTCAGAAATGGAGGCGGAGGTTTTAACGTTTTTTTGTTGAATCACAAGTCAATATATTTAAATTTCAGATTTTTCCCAACAGTCTCATCTTTTTCCTTTCAGGGTGTCTTTGCATTTCTTGCATTACGCTACATACCTGCCGGCTTGCTTAAGTGTAAGCATGCTAGCTAGCGAGAAATCTCATTGCCGAGACACTGCTGCAAGGCAATGGTAACATTAACATCACTGTTGGTGAAATACCACATTTTCCTCCGATGTATTATAAAATTCTGAAGAAAAATTATATGACTAAAATAAAAAAGTATTGACTTTAAATTCAGCCATTTCTGACAATGTGTGCTTTCAGAGGTACGAGGTTGAGAACATGAAACGAGGGGCATTCATATGAACTCTTTTTCAGGGACATGGTAAACACGACCCCATCACAGTGTTATTCACAGACATGGGTCAGATAATACTTTCAAATAACATCCAAAGAGTAATAAGTGGGTGGGCTGTACCTTATCAGCACTTCTCACATTTAATGTGAGAAAGTTGCGCCTCATGGGCATGATAAAAATCACATGGCATTTTTGAGTGTGGCAACTGAATCAAATGAAATGAAAACTAATTTCAAATGTTATGTTGTTTACCTCACAGGTGAAACAGTGATGATTGTCGCACAGATCAACAATTCCTCATCCTCTGACATGAGTCCCAAATTCAGTTTTATCCAGGATGTGGTGTACCGTGCCAGCGGTAATACCAAACATGAAAGCCACGTTATCCACAAAGTGGTTGACAGCTGCATTAAAGCCCAAACACAGAAGGAGGTCAAGTGTGCAGTAACGATTCCTCCTGGTCAGATGCAGACAATCCAGAATTGTGACATAATCACAGTGGAATACCAATTCAAGGTATGTCATGTTTTAACTGTGAATCCTAATGCTATAGTATATTTACTTCTGAGATATTTCAAAGGGATTTTTTTTAAAGATTTTCCAATTTTGTTGTGACTGCCGGGTGTTTCAAGTGATGCATCATGTGCTAATAAGGCAGCCATATTTTTTTCTCAGGTCTATTTGGATATCAGCTTTGCTTTTGATCCCGAGGTCCTGCTCCCGGTGGTCATTCTTCCTCTTGACCTCCTTCCTGGTCTTCAGCCTGGTGTTACTGCGAGTCCCTATCTAGCTGGGGCAACTGGTGGCCCAAGTAATAGTGACTTCCCTCCCCCAACGGCATCTTTGGGTCCATATCCTGCTTCCCCAAACTCAGGCGGTTACCCAGGAGCTCAAAGGTACTCAGTGCCACAACCTGCGTACTCAGGTAACCCACCACCAATGTACGCTTTCCCATCAAATGCGTACCCTGCTCAGCCGCCATACATGAGTGGGGGCTACAATAACCAAGTGCCTCAGCCACAAGCTCCATATGGATCTCCCTCTTCATCCTCATCATCGACGCCTGTGCTTCACCCTCCGCCTTCAGCCCCAACATTTCATCCACCCCCATCTGCACCAGCGATCAATCCATCCCCTTCTCCGTCTTTTAACATGTCCCCACCTGCTCCCACATACAACTCTCTGTCTTCTACGCTGATGATGAACGTAGACTTCCTGTCTCAGTCGGATGAAGCTCCTCCATCATATTCCCTCCTGTTCCCGTCTTCTGCTACTGAAAATTCTAATGCAAAATAATCAAAGGAATCCATAATGACTGGATCAGTTGATTGAGTATTAAGTAAAATGCCAATAGTTAACAATATGAAATCAGATCACCTATAAATCTCTGCTTAGTTATTAGTGTTGCACTTTGTTAGTGTTGTTGAAGATGAAAGAATTTCAAATGAAAGGGGCGTTTTGTGCATTATATTTTTGTTGCATGTAAACAAAAATAATGCTTTTTCTTCATATGTTAGAGTTTTGTTTGTCTGGTGAATTATTAGGTTGGTGGTGGCTGTTACTCAAACCTCAGTCATCAGGGTACACAGTGTTTTATATGTGCCTTGTTCAACTCAAGTGTCCTAGAACTGATGATTGTTTTCAGCCTTATAGTTTTCTCTACCTCACTATTCTGCATCGAGGCTTGAAAAACACGATTCACAATGTTTTTATGTGTCAAAAAAAACAAACGTTTTAAGAGGACAAATATATATTTTACAGTCTGTTGAGTTGTGTATGAGACAGTGATCACTGCACACTACTTAGCAAACCTTTTTTGTTGTTATACTAACAAAGTGTTCTGTCTGATTTGAATAAACACCTGTTATGCAAACAATGTTTCACTGTGTCTCACATTGTTTAAACTCGGCCACAAAGTAGAATACATCTTTGCAAATAAGTTCATTCTTCTGATCTTATCAGGATCGATGGATGGTTGGAATACCCTTCTTATTTCTGAGGGGCAGTCTGGCATACAGTAATTGTAGTAATGGGAGGAGGAAAAAAGGAGGAGTACTAGTGCATTACCAAAAATAAACAAGACAAAGTTATAAAAACTGGACAAAAATACATAAGTGGGAGTCATCATTTAAAAATTGTAATGAATTAAAGGAATCTACAGTTACTGCAGTACACTATTATCGTTTTTACATATGCATATATTCATATACATAAACTCACTACTATGCGCAGATCTTTATATGTATATATATATCTGTTTGTGTATGTTCTATTTTTACCTCTTTTTTGACTATCTTCTGCTGTGTATGTTCCGAGGATCATTTTAATCTCATATTTTTCTCATCTTTTTATCTTATAAACTACAACATCCTATGAGTCTGTTAGATTTAGCCCTTCTAAGGAAAATCCCATTTCTTTCTTTATTCCTTATTCTATAAGTAATTTTAAATTTCACTTCACATACATTTGTACAAATCATGGTTCTCTTAAAGGGGACATATCATGCAAATTCCACTTTGTTAGTGCTTCTACACGTTAATTTGGGTATCTGGTATGTCTACCAACCCAAAAACTCTGGGGAAAAAAGACTCGCGCGTTTTGTTATGGTTCCTCTAAGTCAGAAACGTCATGCTTGAGTGACTGGAATGAGCTTCCTGTGTATTGTGTCGTCACAATACACTGCCGTTCCCAAGCGCGCAGCCGCCTGGCTGTTCACACGGGACGCGCATTTCTCCGCGCTGGTCAGCCCGCGATTCTGCTTTCTCCGCTTGTTGTTGTACCCGTTGAATGTCGGGGTTCGGGGGTAAATGATGGTCTTCATAGCCCCCCCCCCACCCCTCTCTTTCTCTCTCTGTCTATTGTGTGCTTGTAGTGGATGGGCAGAGGGGGACATTTAATTATGTGATTGGGAAAATTAAAACTCCAGGACAACAGAAGGGGAATACAAAGTATGGGATGCATATTTGATAATTTATATCATATAAAATATGTAATTTATATCGTTTAAAATCATGGGGGGAGAGGGGGGAGCTGGCTCATTAGCATTTAAAGGAACAGGGTAAAAAGGGTGCTGTTTTAAATGATCCTTGTGGTATTTTGACCAAAGTATGTTACAGACATTTCATTAAGACCCCAAGGAACCATATCAACTTGTGGTAAAATGGGCATGCTATGTCCCCTTTAAACTTAAAGTTCACGTAGCAACTGTAGTAGAAATTTATCTCGAGATGTGAAATAAAGAGGTTCCCGGCCCGGAGTTGTCTTTGAGTTTTATTTGTAAGCTCTGCAGAGGGTTACGCAGTCAGCATTATCGCACAGAGTGCAACAACGAATAGTTAAAAAGGAAAGTTTTTATACATTGTGGGGGAAACATAACAGGGAGCAGACAGGAAACGTCTGCGGTCTGGCGTTGCAGCTACAGAAAGAGAAATCAACCCCAGCACCCAGTTGCACAGATCAGGGTCAACAGGAGGTGAAAAAGTCAGGGCATGAACTATGAGGATGCATCTGCTAAGTGCACAGAAAACAGTCATAACAGTAGTAAGACATTGATCAGTGGAATTTTCCATTACACTCCCCCCTTTAATTGTTTACAATCATTATCCTGTTGTGGTGTTATAGGTGTTTTAACTGCTTGACATGAGCCAATAAGGGAAGTACTGTAGTGACCTCAGTGATGGGACGGAGCCAGATGTGACCTGCCTACAGAGACAAAAAGCCTGTGAGTGTTGTAGCAGGACGTAATGACCTGGTGCTGCGTACTGTGACAGATGTCTCCAATAAAGGACTTCACTATGAGATATGAAGCTCTCAACCCAGAGAGCTTCTTCTCCCAGGGCGACACCATCACAGGCACAGTGACTGTGACTTTGACTAAAGACACCAAGGTCAAGAGCCTCTTCCTCAAAGCCAAAGGGGACGCGCGCGTCCGCTGGACAGATGTAGACGGAGAGGATGTGGTAATGCACCGCGCGACCAAGAGATATTTCAAAGTGAAAGAATACCTGGTCTCAGAAGCTTTCAAAGGTAAATAAAATTAAACTACAGCCACTTTAATTTGCTATCGGATCTTTACATTTAGACATGATTTACATTCATCAAAAATATACAAATAAAACAATGACAGCACAATAAACATTTAATCAATAAGTTCCATATATGCCTATATCGATTTATGAGCTATGCATTGTGCAAGCACAGTGGGGAGTTATAACACATAATTGGTTTTAATGTTGTACCACACATTTGTAAAATGTTTTGCTGCTTAACAAGTATTTCTTATTTTCTTTAAATTACAACCTTCACTAATAGTAATATATCATGATAATTATCGATATCGCACATTCTTAGCGTAAAATAGTGGTTGTTACTAGCATGGTCAAATTGATCGATTGTATTATATTTTTATAGGCCACTGCACCAATGTTTAATTGTGGTGCCTGAGCAACTTTGCATTGTCCGTTCATCAGATAACTGATTTGTGTTAATTCCAACTTCTTTTTGTAGACACTGTACTTCCCCGAGGAGTCAATCACTTCAAGTTCAACCTTACAATCCCCCTGGTGTGAGTAGGACTGTCCAGCATCCATGCATGAATAATGTGTCATTGAATATGTTTATTCATGGACAGGAATGTTCAGATTTTAACTTGATTTAGAATAATATGGATTATAGACACAGCCTTTAAAACAGCATTTTCTGATTATCCTAACCCAAATTAGGTCATTCTCAGAATAAACAATATTCAAATTAGACATGTGGAGTATGTCGACCTTGGTCCCAAACTGTCCCAATCAGACTGTGCTCTGTATCGTGTCAGCAGGAATATGAATGTATTATAAGCTATTCATGTAAACATCATTTAAAATAATGTCTTATTCAGAATAAGGTCATTAGTCAGAGAATTACTGTCCATGTACACATAGTTATTGTCTGCTTTCACAAATGCTGCATTTGTGGTCTTGCTCTTTCTTACAGGGACATGCCATCATCGTTCAAGGGGCGTCATGGAAAGATCGTGTACACGCTCGAGGCTAAGCTGTCCAGGTCCTGGCAGTGGCCTTTAAGACGACAATGCGAGATCAGGTTTTTTTTCAAAGTCGCTCCAACACCTTGACCAAGTAGTAATGGTAAGTGGGACACTTGATAGGCTACATTTGATACACTATTTGTCTATTTGGTGTTCTTTAAAGCTTAGCTGCTGAAAAGGAAAAGCTTTAAGACAAGAACTCACACTAAATAAACAACTTGAGGGGTTGAAGGAAAGGCAACAATTAAATTCTTAATATGATAAGAAAGTAAAGTACATACTACAGAAACTATAGTTATGTTATATATATTATATACTCGCCTTTGGCCTCTTTGGTTGACATGCTGTATTGCTATGGCTTACTTGTGACGTTGATCCGGCAGCAGACCATCCAATTGTTATCATTGTGGGCCAGATGACAGTGTGGGCCAAATATGGGCCAAAACTGTTTTGCTATGTGGGACGAAGATATCTGATGCCACCACAGAGTCATAGTTAACAGTCAAGTTGATAAAAATAAACGTTTGTTATGTTCTTCTCGTATCCACAGTACGGTTCAGTGAACAAAGACATGGGGATTTTTTCGAAGAGAGAGGTCAAAATGTTTGCGACTGTCGACAGACGGATTTACTCTCCAGGTAAAGTCACTCCAACTCACTTCCAACCAAATGTTAATGCAAGTCATGAAATGTTATATCATTAGCAATGATATCAGATATTTGCAGCAAGTCCGATGGAAATTATTTAGTTGTCATTGTTAATTATCACATGTAAAATAAATTATGTATACGTGTACAAGCGTTCTACTTCAAAGTTTAAAAACCCATTATTCAATCATACGCGTGGTGACATTATTCTGAAACTATAATATTCAGATGTTATCTTTTTTTTTTTAGGTGACACTGTGTCAGTTTTTGTCAACATCCACAACTCCTCTTCCAAACAAATGAAGCCCAAATTCAGTTTACGGCAGGAAACAATGTACAGCACCAGAGCCTCCACTAAAACTTGTGACACAATTCTATGCAAAATGGTTGGGAACAAAATCAGTGCGAAATCACAGGAAATGGTCTCCTGCCAGTTGAAGATTCCTGATGATACCATCTACACCGTCGTGAACAGTGAGCTTGTCTCAGTTCAATATTACCTCAAGGTATGTTGTCGTGTAACATAAATCCATATTTAGAAATGAATTAATTGTTCTTGTTTGTAAATAGTGGCAGTTAGATGATTGTCACACACAGACAACCATTAGATATGTTAAAATAAAAGTTATATATAAAATAATATACGTATGAACATGGTCACCATTATAACAGACAGGGATTATGTTTACTGTATGTGCCAATGAGCTCAATCATGATGGCAGTTTTGTTTCCACTGTAGGCAGATTCAACTCCTTAGTAATGTACAGTATGTTTCCATTTCCCAGGTGTATTTGGACATCAGCTTTGCTACTGACCCAGAGGTGGTGTTTCCACTGGTCATCGCTCCCTCTTCCATTGCTAACGTAGTGCTTCGAGAGGCTGTGGAGACGAACCCAGCTGGTGCCTCTGGGGGCCCGAGCTAAAGCGACTTCCCTCCCTCTGCTTTACCTGCCGAAAATCACACATAACAATCAGTGGCCACACAACTATGCTTCTCCATACAGTTTTTCCACATGCGTCCTTCCTCTGATGATGTTACTCATTCTGAGATACAACTGTCCTTTACTGCTCCTTCAGAATAGTAATAATCAGAGTAATAATTTACTGGCAATTAGAACTCAGGGAATCCAGAAAACTAAAACTCAGGGAGAAAAGTAGACTAAAGAGGGAACACAAGTCTCTCAAAGGTTCACAGGGGCGGACTCATGATACATAATTTGGTTTGGGGACTGAGGAGGGAACAACCTAGATATTTTCACTTGGTCCTTAACTTTTAATTTTGATCTTTATTTATTCATGCACATGTAATGGAAAATTCCACTGATCAATGTCTTACTACTGTTTTGACTGTTTTCTGTGCACTTAGCTGATGCAACCTCAAAGTTCCACCACCTGTTGACCTTTATTTGTGCAACTGTGTGCTGGGTTTGATTCCTCTTTCTGTAACAGTGATGCCAGACAGCAGACGTTTTCCTGTCGGCTTTCTGTTTTGTTTCATGTTCGTCACATTGTATAAAAACCTTCCTTTTTAACTTCTCATGGCTGCACTCTGAGCCATGTTGCTGGCTGTGTAACCCTCTGCAGAGCTAATAATTAAAACTCTAAGGCAACTCCGGTCTGAGAAACTCATTATTTCAAATCTCATAATAAATTTCCACGACACACAACTTAATTGGTCCCCTTTCACTCAACTTATATTCTCCTATAAAAACTAATGAATATGGTTTTCATAGGAAAACTAAACCTGACATGTTGCAGACACAACATAAGCGTTGCAGGCAAAATGGGAACTGTTAGATACCAATACAGTTTAAATATTATATAAATATAGATTTACTCTCCAGGTAAAGTCACTGCAGCTCACCTACAACCAAGCGTCATGTTGTTAATCATTAGAGCTTATATCAGATATTTGCAGCTTTGCACATTGTTTCATTGCTAAGTTGGATGGAAGTTGTTCAGGTATTAATATAAGTGTGATTACCACATCCCCAAAAATGCACATTATTTGTATTTGTACAGGGTATAGTGTAATAAACTATTGTTCAATTATTGACGAGTTGGGTCTTTACAACAGGAAATAATTGCATATACAGATGTTATTTGTTTGTTAATAAGTTATACAACTCCTATACAAGGATGGGACAAGCTGGTGACTCCGATCACGTAAACCTTCTCATTTCGGTTCGGCCTTTGCGGTCTATGCGCCCCTCAAAAGAGGCGGTCTTCATGGGCTGTGTAGACCATGTCCTCTGAAGGATACAGCCCCTAAATTGAGACACAGTTACAGTGAGTTTGAAATGATGTTTATGAATTAAACTATTATCTCTCGCAGACTCTTACAGGAATAAATCTGTCCTTAATTTGAGTTAGAATATGTAACTCAATTTATTTTGTACCACTTCCTCCACAGAGGCATCCAGCTTAAAGATTCAGAACAAGCTGATAGGTAAATGTCTGCAGGTGCAAGAAGGAACCTGGGGAGGCAGAGTGTCGCTGGGGGAGTGCAGCCCATATTCACCAGTACAGGAGTGGAGCTGGCTCCCGGAGAGCCAGGCTCTCAGCAGTCACCACACTGGGGAGTGTCTGACGGCCCCGGCAGAGCAGTATGAAGGGGTCCACCTGCAGCCCTGCATTTCAAGGCTTGAAAGCACCGGGGCTGGCGATAGAGTGGCAGCAGTGGAAATGGGCAGAGAGCCGAGCAGCCAGGCGTGGTCCTCTTCCAAGAAAGGCCACCTCACTTTGATGGGGAGGGGACTGCACCTCAGTGCCACTCCACAATCCACTTTGGTGTACCTATCACGGGAACACAAACAGGTAATGGTATTTAAGTTCCTACTACACATGTCAAAATATCTGAAAGTTCCTTAATTCAATTATTCCGGAGGTAATATATATTGCAGATTTGTTTTACATCATAAGAAGAAGTTTTAAAAAGTCTTGTACGTGCCTGGCATCTTTTCAAGCAGGGCAGCAGGTGGCTGACACTTGACAACCAGACATTGTGCATGGGAGAGAAAGAAAACATAACCAGCACCAAGATCAAACCCACATCTATGTGGGAAAATCTTTGGAAGCTGCGATGTTTCCAAGTGCCGATGAAAACAGAGAAGCTGCTGAACCATGTAAGGACCTAAAAGTAGCAGTAGTTGACTGAATGTTGTTTTGCTACAGTTTGTGACACTAAAACGTCTTACAGACATGCACTGAAATCTGGATGTTCCGAGGATCATTTTAATCTCATATTTTCTCATCTTTTTATCTTATAAACTACAACATCCTATGAGTCTGTTAGATTTAGCCCTTCTAAGGAAAATCCCATTTCTTTCTTTATTCCTTATTCTATAAGTAATTTTAAATTTCACTTCACATATATTTGTACAAATCATGGTTCTCTTAAACTTAAAGTTCACGTAGCAACTGTAGTGGAAATTTATCTCGAGATGTGAAATAAAGAGGTTCCCGGCCCGGAGTTGTCTTTGAGTTTTATTTGTAAGCTCTGCAGAAGGTTACGCAGTCAGCATCATCGCACAGAGTGCAACAACGAATAGTTAAAAAGGAAGGTTTTTATACATTGTGGGGGAAAGATAACAGGGAGCAGACAGGAAACATATCAGAAAGCAGACAGGAAACGTCTGCGGTCTGGCGTTGCGGCTACAGAAAGAAGAATCAACCCCATCACCCAGTTGCACAGATCAGGGTCAACCTCAGTGATGGGACGGAGCCAGATGTGACCTGCCTACAGAGACAAAAAGCCTGTGAGTGTTGTAGCAGGACGTAATGACCTGGTGCTGCGTACTGTGACAGATGTCTCCAATAAAGGACTTCACTATGAGATATGAAGCTCTCAACCCAGAGATCTTCTTCTCCGAGGGCGACACCATCACAGGCACAGTGACTGTGACTTTGACTAAAGACACCAAGGTCAAGAGCCTCTTCCTCAAAGCCAAAGGGGACGCGCGCGTCCGCTGGACAGATGTAGACGGAGAGGATGTGGTAATGCACCGCGCGACCAAGAGATATTTCAAAGTGAAAGAATACCTGGTCTCAGAAGCTTTCAAAGGTAAATAAAATTAAACTACAGCCACTTTAATTTGCTATCGGATCTTTACATTTAGACATGATTTACATTCATCAAAAATATACAAATAAAACAATGACAGCACAATAAACATTTAATCAATAAGTTCCATATATGCCTATATCGATTTATGAGCTATGCATTGTGCAAGCACAGTGGGGAGTTATAACACATAATTGGTTTTAATGTTGTACCACACATTTGTAAAATGTTTTGCTGCTTAACAAGTATTTCTTATTTTCTTTAAATTACAACCTTCACTAATAGTAATATATCATGATAATTATCGATATCGCACATTCTTAGCGTAAAATAGTGGTTGTTACTAGCATGGTCAAATTGATCGATTGTATTATATTTTTATAGGCCACTGCACCAATGTTTAATTGTGGTGCCTGAGCAACTTTGCATTGTCCGTTCATCAGATAACTGATTTGTGTTAATTCCAACTTCTTTTTGTAGACACTGTACTTCCCCGAGGAGTCAATCACTTCAAGTTCAACCTTACAATCCCCCTGGTGTGAGTAGGACTGTCCAGCATCCATGCATGAATAATGTGTCATTGAATATGTTTATTCGTGGTCAGGAATGTTCAGATTTTATCTTGATTGAGAGAATAATATGGATTATAGACACAGCCATCAAAACAGCATTTTCTGATTATCCTAACCCAAATTAGGTCATTCTCAGAATAAACAATATTCAAATTTAGACATGTGGAGTATGTCGACCTTAGTCCCAAACTGCTCGATGTCCCAATCAGACTGTGCTCTGTATCGTGTCAGCAGGAATATGAATGTATTATAACTTATTCATGTAAACATCATTTAAAATAATGTCTATTCAGAATAAGGTCATTAGTCAGAGAATTACTGTCCATGTACACATAGTTATTGTCTGCTTTCACAAATGCTGCATTTGTGGTCTTGCTCTTTCTTACAGGGACATGCCATCATCGTTCAAGGGGCGTCATGGAAAGATCGTGTACACGCTCGAGGCTAAGCTGTCCAGGTCCTGGCAGTGGCCTTTAAGACGACAATGCGAGATCATGTTTTTTTCAAAGTCGCTCCAACACCTTGACCAAGTAGTAATGGTAAGTGGGACACTTGATAGGCTACATTTGATACACTATTTGTCTATTTGGTGTTCTTTAAAGCTTAGCTGCTGAAAAGGAAAAGCTTTAAGACAAGAACTCACACTAAATAAACAACTTGAGGGGTTGAAGGAAAGGCAACAATTAAATTCTTAATATGATAAGAAAGTAAAGTACATACTACAGAAACTATAGTTATGTTATATATATTATATACTCGCCTTTGGCCTCTTTGGTTGACATGCTGTATTGCTATGGCTTACTTATGACGTTGATCCGGCAGCAGACCATCCAATTGTTATCATTGTGGGCCAGATGACAGTGTGGGCCAAATATGGGCCAAAACTGTTTTGCTATGTGGGACGAAGATATCTGATGCCACCACAGAGTCATAGTTAACAGTCAAGTTGATAAAAATAAACGTTTGTTATGTTCTTCTCGTATCCACAGTACGGTTCAGTGAACAAAGACATGGGGATTTTTCAGAGAGAGGTCAAAATGTTTGCGACTGTCGACAGACGGATTTACTCTCCAGGTAAAGTCACTCCAACTCACTTCCAACCAAATGTTAATGCAAGTCATGAAATGTTATATCATTAGCAATGATATCAGATATTTGCAGCAAGTCCGATGGAAATTATTTAGTTGTCATTGTTAATTATCACATGTAAAATAAATTATGTATACGTGTACAAGCGTTCTACTTCAAAGTTTAAAAACCCATTATTCAATCATACGCGTGGTGACATTATTCTGAAACTATAATATTCAGATGTTATCTTTTTTTTAGGTGACACTGTGTCAGTTTTGTCAACATCCACAACTCCTCTTCCAAACAAATGAAGCCCAAATTCAGTTTACGGCAGGAAACAATGTACAGCACCAGAGCCTCCACTAAAACTTGTGACACAATTCTATGCAAAATGGTTGGGAACAAAATCAGTGCGAAATCACAGGAAATGGTCTCCTGCCAGTTGAAGATTCCTGATGATACCATCTACACCGTCGTGAACAGTGAGCTTGTCTCAGTTCAATATTACCTCAAGGTATGTTGTCGTGTAACATAAATCCATATTTAGAAATGAATTAATTGTTCTTGTTTGTAAATAGTGGCAGTTAGATGATTGTCACACACAGACAACCATTAGATATGTTAAAATAAAGTTATATATAAAATAATATACGTATGAACATGGTCACCATTATAACAGACAGGGATTATGTTTACTGTATGTGCCAATGAGCTCAATCATGATGGCAGTTTTGTTTCCACTGTAGGCAGATTCAACTCCTTAGTAATGTACAGTATGTTTCCATTTCCCAGGTGTATTTGGACATCAGCTTTGCTACTGACCCAGAGGTGGTGTTTCCACTGGTCATCGCTCCCTCTTCCATTGCTAACGTAGTGCTTCGAGAGGCTGTGGAGACGAACCCAGCTGGTGCCTCTGGGGCCCGAGCTAAGCGACTTCCCTCCTCTGCTTTACCTGCCGAAAATCACACATAACAATCAGTGGCCACACAACTATGCTTCTCCATACAGTTTTTCCACAGCGTCCTTCCTCTGATGATGTTACTCATTCTGAGATACAACTGTCCTTTACTGCTCCTTCAGAATAGTAATAATCAGAGTAATAATTTACTGGCAATTAGAACTCAGGAATCCAGAAAACTAAAACTCAGGGAGAAAAGTAGACTAAAGAGGAACACAAGTCTCTCAAAGGTTCACAGGGCGGACTCATGATACATAATTTGGTTTGGGGACTGAGGAGGAACAACCTAGATATTTTCACTTGGTCCTTAACTTTTAATTTTGATCTTTATTTATTCATGCACATGTAATGGAAAATTCCACTGATCAATGTCTTACTACTGTTTTGACTGTTTTCTGTGCACTTAGCTGATGCAACCTCAAAGTTCCACCACCTGTTGACCTTTATTTGTGCAACTGTGTGCTGGGTTTGATTCCTCTTTCTGTAACAGTGATGCCAGACAGCAGACGTTTTCCTGTCGGCTTTCTGTTTTGTTTCATGTTCGTCACATTGTATAAAAACCTTCCTTTTTAACTTCTCATGGCTGCACTCTGAGCCATGTTGCTGGCTGTGTAACCCTCTGCAGAGCTAATAATTAAAACTCTAAGGCAACTCCGGTCTGAGAAACTCATTATTTCAAATCTCATAATAAATTTCCACGACACACAACTTAATTGGTCCCCTTTCACTCAACTTATATTCTCCTATAAAAACTAATGAATATGGTTTTCATAGGAAAACTAAACCTGACATGTTGCAGACACAACATAAGCGTTGCAGGCAAAATGGGAACTGTTAGATACCAATACAGTTTAAATATTATATAAATATAGATTTACTCTCCAGGTAAAGTCACTGCAGCTCACCTACAACCAAGCGTCATGTTGTTAATCATTAGAGCTTATATCAGATATTTGCAGCTTTGCACATTGTTTCATTGCTAAGTTGGATGGAAGTTGTTCAGGTATTAATATAAGTGTGATTACCACATCCCCAAAAATGCACATTATTTGTATTTGTACAGGGTATAGTATAATAAACTATTGTTCAATTATTGACGAGTTGAGTCTTTACAACAGGAAATAATTGCATATACAGATGTTATTTGTTTGTTAATAAGTTATACAACTCCTGTTCCCGTGGCAACACTAAACAACAAATGACTTTGTCCCCTTTAACTCAACTAGTTTTCCTCTATAAGCTAAATGTTGACCGAGGTGGATCTGCAAAGAAAACCTCATGTTGTTAATAAAGTGGCCACTATCCAGGCACTTTGTTCGAGGGTACAGTTTGACCCTACCTCTTCCAAGTCTACTAAGTATATTTATTTTGATCATGGGCCTTTCACATTCTTTGAGGAGCATCCTGATAGAGAAAAACATCATGTGACCACGCAGGCCCCCAAAGCTGTCCCGTTTCTCACAGTAACGAGTGGACGATCCTATTCAGCTCGGAACACTGTTTTCTCCTTAGAACAGATTTATGATCTGTAAGTCTAATTGGTAGTCCATGGAGTTGAAGCACACTGGTAGTAAACACTTTCTTGCCGCCATAGTGATAAACAAGGAGCGTGTTTGGGTTGTGAGTGTAGAAAAAAGTTGAAATGTCGGGAATGAAGTCGAACAAAATCAGAGACTGATTTTCTTGTTGAGGATTTTGATAGTAAGGAAGAAAGTTGCAATGTCGATAAATAAGTTGAGTAATTGGAAGAAAAGTCAAAACATCAACGATAAAGTCAAAATGTCACAAATAAAGTTCAAATGTCAAGAAATAAGTCACGATGACATTTAAAATTGAAATTTTGTCACATTTTTAAGAATGTATACCGGACTGCTAACTCTTGATATATATTGTGCCAACGTACAAAAACATCTTGCGTGGAAGAACTGGTGAAATTGTACTTCGGGAAATCCGTTTCGGTGACAACGACATTCACACAGTTTCTCTTCTGGCAGAGAAACAACACTGGTGGTGATCAGTGTTTTGAAGAGATTGTGCAGAGAGCTGTTTCCTCAGCAGAACGCACAGGCTTCGACTTTATTCTCCAAATGCAAAAGGAAACAAAACATTCCTCCTTTAATTTTGTCTGGCCCCGAAAACCTTTTCCTCCTCAGAGTTATTTCTTTAGTGTAGATTGATGTCATTCACGCATGGTCCCTCCTCCTCTGACCATGTGATGGATACACATAGGGAAGTTCCATGAGTTTCTGGCCCCGCCCACTTCCACTTGTCGCAGTTGCGGACAGAGATTCAGGCTGAATTTCTCCCGGACGACTCTGGACTTCATCATGGGAACGAGGATGCTGCGCGTTTCTCTGCTGGTTTTACTCCTTCTCACAAGTAAGAGAGCAAAGTTTGAACTTGTTCCAAGTCACCTGGCAAATTGAACTGCGGTGGGTTTGAAGGCCCCGAGAAAACTCTTCATGTAAATGTCCTGTGAAGGTATTTTATCAAAGAGACTGTACAAGTCTAAACTACCGCGGGGTTGAGTACGTGAATCAATATTCAGTGGGGTTGTTTACGTTGATGTGAGTAAACAACAAACTTTGTACGTCCAGATTTTAACTGCCTTCATCTCACCAGAAGAATTATAGCTAAATATTAGCTTCTTAAAATTAATTGAGATTGTATCTAGATCAAGTTTGCTGCTTCAGTTCTATGCCGATTACAGCAAAGCGTGTAAGACACCAACTTGTAAAAGATCTGAAGTCATATTTCTTGATACAGCTCTGCTAAGAGACAAAGGAAAATTTAATTCCTATATCTTTTAATGGAATCTGGTTTGGCTTTCTTATGTTGCTGCAACCATTTGTTCTCTAGAGCAATGGTTCTCAAACCAAAGTTTCCAGATTCATCTATTGATATGTTCATGATTTTGTCATAACTAAGTTAATATGTAAAAAAATACGACAAGGGACACACATGAATTTCTATATAATATTTCTATATATCATATTATATTATATTATATATATTTACTATCTGATAGGGGCTCCTGGCTGGGAATTTCTTTTGAGAACTTCAGCTGTAGACTTATCTGACATTAGGTCAAATTCAGCAGATGTACTTCAAGCTGTGTCTCAATTCAGGGGCTGCATTCTTTGGAGTCTGCATTTGAATACCGATTGCGTCACAGCGGCGCGACCAGACTGTCCCATTTCGAAGGGTCCTCTAAATGCATCCTTTCATCCTGAGAAACGAAGGCTCCAAGGGGTGATCCTTCTCAGCCCAAACTGTCACAGGATTCATTGTGCTTCGGTGACAAACAGTTTTTCAAAGAGGTGATGGCACCAGCAAGTGTCAAGGCGTCCGATGCTTGAGTGTCACACTTCAACACAACGGGACAACTAACTGTACACATTTTGGGGTATTAAAACCTTCTTGTCATCTCCAACTTGCCAACTAGGCAACAGCAAAAAGGATGGGACAAGCTGGTGACTCCGATCACGTAAACCTTCTCATTTCGGTTCGGCCTTTGCGGTCTATGCACCCCTCAAAAGAGGCGGTCTTCATGGGCTGTGTAGACCGTGTCCTCCAAAGGATACAGCCCCTAAATTGAGACACACTTACAGTGAGTTTGAAATTATGTTTATTAATTAAACTATTATGTCTCGCAGACTCTTACAGGAATAAATCTGTCCTTAATTTGAGTTAGAATATGTAACTCAATTTATTTTGTACCACTTCCTCCACAGAGGCATCCAGCTTAAAGATTCAGAACAAGCTGATAGGTAAATGTCTGCAGGTGCAAGAAGGAACCTGGGGAGGCAGAGTGTCGCTGGGGGAGTGCAGCCCATATTCACCAGTACAGGAGTGGAGCTGGCTCCCGGAGAGCCAGGCTCTCAGCAGTCACCACACTGGGGAGTGTCTGACGGCCCCGGCAGAGCAGTATGAAGGGGTCCACCTGCAGCCCTGCATTTCAAGGCTTGAAAGCGACAGGGCTGGCGATGGAGTGGCAGCAGTGGAAATGGGCAGAGAGCCGAGCAGCCAGGCGTGGTCCTGTTCCAAGAAAGGCCACCTCACTTTGATGGGGAGGGGACTGCACCTCAGTGCCACTCCACAATCCACTTTGGTGTACCTATCACGGGAACACAAACAGGTAATGGTATTTAAGTTCCTACTACACATGTCAAAATATCTGAAAGTTCCTTAATTCAATTATTCCGGAGGTAATATATATTGCAGAGTTGTTTTACATCATAAGAAGAAGTGTTAAAAAGTCTTGTACGTGCCTGGCATCTTTACAAGCAGGGCAGCAGGTGGCGGACACTTGACAACCAGACATTGTGCAATGGGAGAGAAAGAAAACATAACCAGCACCAAGATCAAACCCACATCTATGTGGGAAAATCTTTGGAAGCTGCGATGTTTCCAAGTGCCGATGAAAACAGAGAAGCTGCTGAACCATGTAAGGACCTAAAAGTAGCAGTAGTTGACTGAATGTAGTTTTGCTACAGTTTGTGACACTAAAACGTCTTACAGACATGCACTGAAATCTGGATAAGTTCAGATTAGTTGGCTGTATGTGAGAATCTAAATGTCAGAGTCAGTTGCTGTGGACATTTTCCAGAGTTTCTCTTGCCAGTCCCCAGGAAAACCATGTCTGAAAATGGCTTAATAAAGTAACACTAAAGATCTTTAGCTTTGCTAATTTGAAGCTCCTCTTGATTACAAATAGCATCAGCAACAATGTAAATACTTGACATTGTTGTAAACCATTTTAGAATATGTTCCTACTTTCTAGTTTCCTGTGCATCATGCTATGTCTCTACTGTTCCTTAGGTTGAAATCTGAAAACAGTGTTAGAAATTTAATTAACAGTAGGTAATTTTGTTGTTTTGTTGTCTTTGAGTCGGAAGCTGGTACTATTTAAAAACAATCCTGGTCAAATATAATCCAAACCAGAGCAGAAACAAGTCAACATGGACAGCATGAAAAGGAGGATTTGGAGTTAGGCTGTTTTTCTTGCATTGAAAATGTTGCTGTCCAGCAGCTGATCCTCAGTGTTTGAATGTTTTGATTTCTCTGAATGCACCAACAGGATGGCTTATTCCCATTCCAAAAGTCCATGTGCTCTGTTATCAGTTGTATTCTGTATCTGCCCTGGCCGGCAGATTAAAATAGATTACACCAATAAATGTTTCCCTCATCCTGTAAAACAGCCGGGCTCTTCACGAAACAATACCACAGTGAAGTCACAGTAATGCTGATTCACTGGCTGAGAGGAAATCAAACCTTCTCGCCTCTAGTTAATTTGTGTATTTATCGTTCCTCTTCCAGTTGAAGGTATAATGGATGTCAAGGTCACAGAAACGTATCTGATTATCAATGGGACTCATTCGCCCCTGAGCACCAAATCCCCTGCAGATCCCACCATGATATTCTTCAGTATGGATTATGGTAAGTTTGGTAAATGTTTATCAATTCAAGTTTCAGTTTTAAGGCTGGACTTATTTTCTTATATTGCATGTAACTTGATATATTAGTCTGAACAATTCCCCTTATTCAGTATGAATGCAGTTACTTTCACACCACTAGGTGGAGATGAGTGAATGAGAAACTGAAGTTTATGGTGGGTGTGTTTGTAAAGGAGTTTCAGTTATTTTCAGGTTCAGAGACGTGACAGAAACTGAAGAAATGCATGAAGAAGAATGATTATCTAGAATGTGATAAATAAAAAGATGTGGGTTGTATAAAATGAGTGATTTATTGGTCTGTATATGATTCTGTTTATTTAAACACTGTATTTACGGTATGTGCATCTACAGGGATGGCCTGGAAGATAACCATGCTGGCCCTAAGCTCTTTGGCTCTGGTCCTGGGGACTGTGATTCTTATCCTGAATGTTTACTCCAATAGGTCAGTACCTAACGCACACAAAAGTATTTTAACTTATATAGATGTATTGAAAACATTACTTTTCTGCATATCATCAGAGCCCAGACCATATGGATTTTTAGGGGGTAATTAAAAAAATTCAGATTCCGATCTATATTTAAAAGCAATCAAAGTATTTATCAAAGTCGTTATCAAAGTATTATAACAAAGAATTGTAATTTAGGCTTGATGTTTTTACATTTTAACCATAAACTTTAATATAAAGAAATAAAACTGTAAAACCCAAATGTATAGAACTTGAATTAAGAAAATATATTTGAGGTTAACATAAATGCAGATACTGATGTTTTAAATGTGAAATGTTTTACCTGAATAATGTTTTATCCAGTGGTATTTTAGCATAACCTGCTATTTATATTACATTTCATTTCCTTATCTTGTTTTATTATATTTCATTTTTATTGCTTTGATTTTAAGCACTTTTTGTTGCTTTTAACAATTAATTGTGCTTTGTAAATACAGTAATTATTACTATTAGTAGTAGTAGTAGTAGTAGTAGTAGTAGTATTATGTAAATTAAACATTTGCCTGATAAAATAGCCCAAAGGTTACTGATAGCAGTGTCACTGTTCTTATCCTGTTCTGTCATTCTAAATAGCAAACTTCTGTGTTGTGTGTTTTGTTATGTTAGGACATAATTTCAGTCTCTGTTAAATCAAGTTGGGAATTTGACAACATTTTTGACATTTGAGAGTAATTAGTTAATTCAAACACAGTAAACATGAAATAAAACACACTGTAACACCCTGTGGACACCCACATCTAATTATCCTAACCAATAAAAATTTAATTTGTTGGAATATTTCAAACAGAAAATGTTTTAAACTCAATTTACACATCGAACATAGTTGGATGAAGACACTGCTTCATCAGGAAACCTTATTGGAAGAGAAACATTGAGCAAATCATTCCCAAGAGTTCTGGTGCAAAGTTCAATGTTGTACCTCGACCCACTTTCCACCTCTCCCTCATCTTCCTGTGCCAGGAGGAAGAAGGTGGTGTGTGTCTTGAAGTCGTACAACATGAGGCCAGAGGCGAGTGTTCCTGGGTCCCCCGTGCCCAGTGAGAGGGCCCCGCTGACAGAGCACGCCATGCGCCTCCCCCAATCCTCCCCCACTTTACATCGGGGAGAGATCCTGATTGAGTGGAAGGACGGCAGCGTTACACCGCTGTACGAGGCCTGAAGGCTGTGCTGTTTGTGAGGGTTTGGACATGGGTGTGTGTATGGGTGCAGGATGTACAAAAAAATTGAAAAACAAGAGGCAAAATAAGGTTTCAGGCTGCTGGCATCAGAGAGATACAGGGCAATGGAAAGTTCATGGCTCGGTGTCAGGCCATTTTTTAAGGCTTCCCTGCCAGAGGAAGATAAAAGCTGCTGAGAAGCTGCCAGAAAAGAAAAAAGATTGAGTTTGAGCTGGGCTTTGACCTTTTAAAGATACTGAGTCCTGACAGCAAAATAAACATTTGAGCGTTCAGATATTGTTTGTAGACGTAATATAAGTATCATGTAAGGGCTCAACAAAGCCACCAATAGCTTAGGCCTTTAGTTTGATAAATAAACACTAATCTTTGTTTGCTATAAGGCCCAAACCACTGTAGATCTGATCCCGGACGATCAGATCTACAGATCTACTATCTGATCCCGGAGATCTGATCCTGTTGTCTTAGTTTAATGTTGTTATTTCATCTAATATGACTCACCTCAGCTGCTGAGACTTAATGCACTTAATATGAGGATTAATAAGCATATTTACAGTTGTGTTGCACTGTACTTTACTGTGTTGTGTTGCCAGAAACAGTGTTTGGTGAAAGTGGTCGTGACATAATTCAGTATCATTGAACTTCATCTACTAACTGAATAAGATTCAGAAGAAAGTCTTAACACAGTTTAACTATGAAATGTTAATTAATGGTCTGACACTGTAAAAAATTCACTACTGTCGATTTCATAATGCACTTTGCTGTAAAACTGACCTTACATCATTTTTATATTTAAATTTGTAATTTAATGTTTGTAATGCACGATGGACGTTCTTGACCTCGGTAACAGCATTTGACAACACAGTCTCCACTCAATGGCTGTTGACAAGCTTTTTTCTGGAGAGTTCAACTATATTAAAAAGTCTTCATTTGTAGGCTGAGCAGTAACTGAACACTAGATCTTTGAAGTTGCCAGCAAACGTTTTCAGGCACGAACTCCGGAGAAGGTCCGCAGAGTTTGGGTGTTTTCCTTTCACACATGAACAATACAGCAGCAGATTCTCCGCTCAGACACGACAACAGCACAAAAATGTGTTATGGGATAGTTCACCCAGAAATGCAAATTCACACATCATTTACTCACCACTATGCCGATGGAGTGGTGGGTAAAGTGTTTGAGTCCACAAAACCCTTCTGGAGTTTCAGGGGTAAACGGTGTTGCACCTCGTCGGGAGATATCAGCGGACATTTAGGATGACACCACAGGAGCAGTATGGAGGCATGTTGTGTTGTTTCTGTTTTATTACGTTTAAGCTTTGCTCACTAATTTCTGCAATTGTATTGGATTATGCTGCAACACTGTTTACCCTTGGAACTCATAAAGTGTTTTTTGGACTCAAACACTTCACCCACTCCTCCATCGGTATAGTGGTGAGTAGATAATGAATGCATTTTCTTTTCTGGGTGAACTATCCCTTTAATGCGCTTGTAGCTAGATAAGAAAATCTCCGGTTACCCTGGGAGTGATAATGAAAACATATCCTGGGTATGTTGAGCTCACTTTGTCGTGTATTATATATACTATGGTATATTTTACTAAAAAGTTTTCTAAAGCTGTGAACTTCCTAATTAAATGTCAAACGGTACGTACCTGACGTGTCGTTTTTGTGAACTGTTTTATGATGTGTTATGTAAAGTTAACATTCTTTAGTGTTTGCTGTGCGTCGGCAGGCCCTCTGTTTTAATATCATCCCAAGTGAGGGGGGGTTAAGGGAACTACTGCTGTTTATAATAACTGCATCAGACCGGATGCAGTTATCGCAGATATGTTAAAGTTGATGATGGCGATGGTTTTATAGAACATGGCATTTCCTCGTGGAAACTTCCCAGCTGGAGGAGTCTGTTTACAGCAGAACATTAAAGGCTATTCTACAGTTTTGGGGGGGGAGAGGCCTGTTGTTGGGCAGGTTAATTTGATCTCTTAATTTGAAGTAAATCTTTGTTAGGACCAAACACTGCCAGAAGAAAAGAACATATCAGTGTTTTACATGTCAAAAGTTTGTTTTATCCAAAGCGCATGTGTAGGCTTCTGTCCCGCTTGTGTGTGGTTTTAATAGACATTTTGTTTATTTTGTTTTTCTCAAGAGAAAGTAGCACCTAACCTAAAGCTGAAACCCTGCTGGTAGCGTTTACACTAATGAGAGGGCACAAAGTTTACTGAACAGAACACAGCACCCTGAAAATGACATGGCATCCTACGCCCTTCCAAACCACATCCACATGCCATACAAGGAAAAAAGCTGGTTATTTTCAGTCTTTCTTTTTTTCCCTAAAAAATATCATTATTTGTTCAATATTTACATTTTATTGACCTTAAACGACATTCTCTTACTAAGGCCCAACAGTCCCTTTTATTTCAATCAAGCTGCACCAAATATTACACACTTGTAGATATCAGGTCCATTAATATGCTAGATTTAAAGCAAGATCCATGAATTATTCCGTGGGAAATCAGTGAAAATGTCCACAACAAAGTTGTATGGGTTTTTCCCCAAACCGCAACCTACAGCCAAGTTTGGTGGTAATCCATCTAGTAGTTTTTGTGTAATTGTCCTGACAAACAAACAAACAGACAAACCAACCAGCAAACACACAGACGGGTGAAAACATGACCTCCTTGGCAGAGATAACAATCCAACACATATGTTATGTTTTAGCTCTACAGACTTGCGTTTGTAACAAATTTTGAAGTAAAATATTGCCTTGAGGGTAAAGTACTGATTTTCAGCTCTATAATTTGAGGTTGGTGTTGAACCCATGGTGTGAACAGTGTTGGAACCACAATCCTGCCAGTTTGCTCCTGCACAGGATAAGACTTGAAGTGGATTGGACTGTAAAGGTTCATCCAGTTTGTATCATGCGAGAAACTTTGCCATTGTTTCATTTAAAATCCTGTTGTGCTGGGTTACTGAGCCAAAACTCTCCAAATATTGACGGGTTGCGCTGTATGTGCACAGACGTGTCTTTTTTATGCAAGTTAGGCAAAAGAGGGTGGGAGGGACACCTGTATGAATGAGAGGTGTGCCGACTGACTCACCACTCTCAATACCTGGTGGAGCACATTGATCTGGTTTCACAGTCTCCCTTCAAAGAATTCTTCAGATCAGGAAACCATTCAAACAAACCATTAACACTGCTTATTGTGCACTGGTAAAATATGGCAGAAAAATAAAAGTATTCTTTTATAAACTATGGAAGTAGTACTATGCTATATTATGCATGTAGATGGTGCTCTCTTACTGACTGACATGGATTTTAGGAGACTGATACTGATATACTGTGTATATAAAATAAATATGTTTTTAAATTGGCATTATCAAACCCTTGTGACAAAGATATTACAGTCTAACCCAAATATATAAAAAGATGGGCGACGAATCTCGACATCCTACTATTCTGAAATAAAGTTTCCTGGATACGAATGCTGCAATCTTGCGTATTTGGAGCTAAAGTGTGCACAGTAGAAATCGGGGATGGAGTCAAACAGTAGCGAGGTCCCACCGTTGCAAGTCAGTCTCACCTGCCAATCTTGACATTTTACCGAATTTTTATTGCATCAAATAACTAATCGAAACCCAACACTTGAACAAACAGTGTGATATGATCTACAGAAAATGACAGAAGCCATCTTTGAGAAAATGTATTTGATCACTATTTGTTTTGGGACATGTCAAATCCATTAACATGGAAGAGGCTAGATTTATTATCTATACTGCAGACAGCCAGCAGGTGGAAATGGAGACGCTCCACAAAAGTGAAGCCGTCATGTCGTCCATCCCTATATGCAGTCTGTGGTTTAACCATAAACCTTATTATAAATAAATATGAATAAAAAAGAAAACCAACTATATCAAAAAAAAAAGAAAATATACTTAGATTTAATGTAAAATGTAAACATGAATGCACATCTTTTCTGCCTTGTTTACTCTGAAAAATAATGTTATATTCAGCTAACATAAACACTGATACCAGTATGTCTGTGAAGGCTTAGCTCGACCAAATTTTATAGGCCAACTGATGAATCTGTCAGGCTTTATAAGCCACTGTAAAATACAAAAAAAAAGAAACAAATACCATAGAGTGGGTTACGTTGATCAATCAAGACTTTAGGATTCTGATTACATTTGGACAAAGAGCTGTTTTTCCCGCCTCTCTTCCCAAAATGTCCTGTCTACCTTGTTTGTGAGAAGTTGTCATGCCTGAAAGAGACTCGGTCACTGTGGTATATTGTTGTCAGGAGAACAGTCGTCTGAAGGTTGAAGTAACCACAGTAATATCCTGCGCATCCCTCAGCATCACAGTTACACCACATGAAACAGGCACCAGATGAAGCAGAATTCATGCGGCCACCTTTCACTCATGAACTTTCACAAAAGTATCTTACTACTCTGTATAAAACACTAGTTCCCAACAGGGAACGGTTAAAAGTCTCTGCAATGCACTGTGAACTGGTGTGAACAGCATTTTAGTGCTGAAGATTTGGATGAAAGGGGGAGAGGACCAGAGGAAGGAACAGAAGCAACAATAAACAGATGTGTTCTAAGGACCCCAGATTTGTGACCATCCTCCATTTCCTTCTCAGCAACGTACAAAGGCCAGTCTTCAATTTAATTTCAAATTCCAGAAAGAAGCACGCCGACATCTTGTCGGCACATTTGTTGTTTTTGTTAAAAATCCTTTCATCGCAGTCATCGAACCTCCAAAAATCTCAAAGTTTTTAAATTCTGTTGCTCAACATCTTTTATCCAATGCAAAAAAATAGGTCATAGAAAACGTTTGTGTGGCCGGGTCAACAACAATGAACATTTGCATTGTATCAGTTTTACCTAATAATCGAACACAAACTTTCTTCGTTTCTTGTTCTTGTTGGATGTACGTATAATGTTGCAAAAGCTTATAAAGTTTGTTCATGTTATTCGGGATGTTAGTGCATTTGTATGGAATTATCCCAAAATGTTTTTTTGTCTGTTAGTTAGCAGGATTACCCAAAAACTACGGGACGGATTACCATGAAACTTGGTGGAAGGATTCAGTATCGGTCAGGAAAGATCATTAAATGTTCCTGCGAATCTGAATCAGGGGGCGGATTCAAGAGTTTTTTTTTCACTTCTTTAACATTGGGACAAAGGGCACATTCCAACATTTTTGGAATGGAATAAATCATTGATCTTGATAAAATCAGACATATACTGTATAGGGGACTGATATATGATAAAATCAAGATCGAGTGAATATAAATGTGATTTCGTAAGGGGACTGTTGGGCCTTGCCGGAGATCCTCAGAGGTGGAATTTGAATTTGATGTAGCTGTCTCTTATTTGGATTCATTGTGGCTCTAAAAGTCCACAGTAAACACTGGTGTTATCACACATGGCCTGCACATGTGTACCAACTCTTCCCTCAGGTGGTTCATTCAGACCAGACAGCATCCCAGTCTGAACCAGACACTGCCTACAACAGTG
This sequence comes from Hippoglossus stenolepis, assembly GCF_022539355.2. Lineage (NCBI taxonomy): Eukaryota > Metazoa > Chordata > Actinopteri > Pleuronectiformes > Pleuronectidae > Hippoglossus > Hippoglossus stenolepis. The sequence continues at coordinate 13,227,535 of NC_061491.1, forward strand.
TGACATACATTTTATTGCCTTGTAAAACCTAGTGTGAGAGTTGTTTGAACTACGCAGGACAATTCACCTCTCACGCAGATTCTTTCTTTCCTTCTTCCTTTCATTAAAATATAAGGTTACGGACTGTGTTTCCCACCTATCCATCTGATTGTTTTTCCTGTTAAAGTGTGGTACACAACTCTGAAATCTCACCAGGTGCAAATATTTTGATGAGACTCTGGCCTGAGTGAGCGAGCCGAGAGGATAGAAATGAGATTTTAGGGATAAACTCAATACCAGATCCTGTAGAAAGGAATATACTTGGTATGTGAGATGCTATATTGAGGGTATTATATTGTTTAAGCATGAAAGCATTCTGTTGGGGCTTTTTTTATATCAAGCCTTCACAGGCTCTGAAAATGCCCCTTGCCACAAGATGTAATGTTAGAAGCTTGTGCCTTGCCTCGGTGATTATAATAACTTTTTACGTCTTTGTTTTTCTTGTAAAGCTGAGGGCCTGCTGAAACAAGAAGCACGTCCTGCCATGGTATTTTGTGTTGCTCGTTACAACTGGTCGGCTTGTCTTTGTCTCTTTTTGGTCACTAAGGAAGGGCACTGACAAACACCCCTCCACCCACCCCCGCTAGATTCTACATTAAACCAAACTTGCATACATGTCCCAAAGACATCAAATAATGATATCACAATATAAATGTTAAAAATCTGCTGAAACAATATCTTACAGAGCCATAATACATCAAACCTGATCCAATGATAGAATTCCATTGGAGCCTCAGGCAGCATCGTGTACCTAGCAGGGCAGCTGAAGATAGAAAACACATGTCCACAGCCATAATGCCAGTTAGTGCTGCTTGCATCAGCTCTTTAAAGGACCATTCTGGTGGTTTGAGTCCATTAACTGCACGTTGTGTATACTCTTTGTGATTGCTGTACATGTGCACCATCAAGTTTTATTCGAGGAGTTTCCTTCATTCCAGGGAACCGCTGCTCATTTCATTACCATGGTTTTAATTTTTCACTGCAGTCACTTTCCAGAAACCTAAACTTTTATTTCATCGCCTGTGGTGAAGAGCTGTTTTGAGTATTCTTGCTACTGATGTGATCAAGATCTCTGACAGCTTACATAATCACAAATGTAATACTGCTGCTGAGAGCTACATGAGAAGATTGACACCGCTGTCATTCCTCTGTATTAAGTGTGGAACTCCAGTCAGTAATCATTCAACTTAGCTTAAAAACTGGCTGACTTTCTTCATTGTAAAAGAAAAAAGAAATCACATATCAGGTACGTAGTCCATAGAGTGGTTTTTCTCATTTGTTTGTGTCAAGAATTAAACTGACATTAAAAGGTGTGTTACGAGATGTTGTAAAGCAAGTTTTGTAACTTCCAACAGAGCCAGGTTAGTAATTTCTTCTGCCACCCATTATATTTTAATAAGCTAATAGCCTCCAGCTCCTTACTTCGTGCAGAGTCTCTCGCCCCATGTCCATGATGACACAAAAGTATATAGGTGCATTTGCTAAGAATGTCAAACTATTCGTCTCAATGTAAAAGCAATCACAATGGCACCGTAATAACCATATAAATTAATTTGAATGAATATCATGAAAGTGCCATAATTTTCAACTGTTACCAAATGTTCATAAGGTACATTATTAATCTACGTCCCATTTTTCATTATGTTGGCAATTTAATGAAAAGACTAAGTGTATCTCAAACCTGCAAAAACAGATCTTTTAGATGCCTGAGGAAAAACTAGTTGTAAACACTTCACTGGCATATTTTGGTTGATTTTCAGCAAGCCTGTTGACAAACAGCAGTCATGCTTTAACCGTCAGGCAAGCCTAAGTCAAATCTTCACTCTCTTTAAGCTCTATTTCTGGTCTCCACCAACTCCCCTCTAGGTTCTAACTTTGTCATTTTGCCATTTGGAACTATGCAGGTACTGTGTTCATAGGGTTAAACCTTTTTCCCCAGAAACCTACTGTAGCTAAAAAAAAGGTCATAAATGATTTCAGTAAGAAGGAATGAAAACAATAAAGTTGCAGACCGAAAAACCAAACGAGTCAAGAACTTTAGGGGGATTTTTCCTCATCACAACAAGAAACCTTCTTCAGATACAAGTAGTGATATGATCCATTGTTAATATTAATGTACTATAAATACTTTATGATGTTTGATCCTGTCTATATTGTCAATTCATTACATTTCTAAAAGGCAAGAAGTTGTGATCATAACAGTTTCCCATCATGATTCCAAATGAATTACGTAGCAGCCTCCCTTTGTTATCAAGATTAAAAGGAAATTGTCTAAACCTGTCTGTGTGAGTTTTGTGTGACTTAAATTGGTAATCTCCTCTACACATGCAAGCTGACCTGCTAAGACCTGTTGGAAGAAATTATGCAAAAAACGCTGATTCATATTAGTTCGCCAGAATCCAAACTCTGTGATGTGTGACAACCAGTTGTGCCTCTCTGTGCCAGGCTTTCTTTCGAGGGCTTGGAGATGGTCAAGTCTTTTGTTTGCCGATTGGTTGAGGTTACTGATCTGTCCAATCCATGTTGTTTTGAAATGTTGCATGGAAGAAGGTTTCTTCTTTGCTGATATAAATTGTTATGGTTGTAGCTAATAATGTTTTATCTGCGTCTATTGTTTGTTCGCAGGATTATGCAAAAGAATAGATCATGGATCTTGATAAAAAATCAGGCATGTGTATGGGACTGATATTTATGAGTGTTTTCAATTCGGTGCTGATCCAGATCTAGTGAATTTAAATGTGGTTTCATTTAATTGATGCATTGTATCTTGGTAGGGTTTAGGTTGATTCTCTACATTTAATCCGATTTCTATTACATTAATGCTTGTGTAGAGATATTTTGCCGCTAGTTCTGCAGATTTGAATCTAAACCATAAGCATAGGTTGTCTGCAAACTGAAACTTTGGCTATGGTGGCTGGGGGGTTGTGTCAGAGTATTTGCCAAAAATCTATAAAAGGAAAAAAAAGAGGGACTCAAAACCACGCCTGGGGAACTCCTGCTGGTTGAAAGGTTTTGGTATGGGGGCAGGTAACTGGTTTTGATTTGTCAGTTGTTGAGAAAGCTTGAGATGATGGCTTGAGTGGATTTGAAGTCCATACCTTGTCAATATTGGTGGGATTATTTATTTTAATCTTAGTATTTCTACCAAAAGGACCTCATGGAGCATGGAGGACCAGGACAGATTTGATTCATGCACTGAAGGACAGTGGCCCAGTTCTGGTCTGTGGATACTGAGGTATGCCTTGAAATAGAGAATAAAGCTTGAAATAGCAGTGCAAAAATACAGTTGTGCAGTGCATAATGATGGAGCAGGTCTCCTTCTGGCACTGGAAATCATTATTAAAGAGCACAGCTGAGAGCAAAGAGAGATCACTGTGTGTATTCTTGTTTCTTGCCCAGCTCTTAACTTTGGACACTGCTGGTACTATCCTATAAAGAATATAGATAAAGAACAATATATACAACAGATATATTTCTTAAGCTGTTTTTCTTTTAAAAATACGTATGTTATCTCTTTCTTGAGCTCAAACTGATCCAGAAATATTGAATAATGGTAATTTTGTCTTGGGTTTTCAATATTTTCGGTCCTTTAATGTTCAGTCTTCAGTACAAGTTTAGTTTTTCATGTAAATACACAACAGTCTCCTTTAAAAAAAAGCAATTTATAAATGAACAGACATTTTGCCCACCCTATCCAAACAAACCAAATTACCCTTATCATTAGAGAGTGTAAGCAGTTTTTCCTGAGAAAAAATTATACTGTGCATTAGAGGTGTCCCACAAAGGTTCAATTGAATTGTTTTCTGATGTAATTCGATTACACCCTCCACCAGAAATGAGAAACAATTAACAGGAGAGTAACGTGAGCTGCATTCCTGCAACAATAAAAACAGAACTTTATTGTATCAATACAAAAGCATTTCCCTAAACCTAAGAAAAAAATAAAGGTGCTCACAGTCCAGTTCAGCGCCCAACCATGGAGTCATACAAATTGAACATGACAGCCTGATAGTTGAGAAGGCAAGGCTACCAAAGCTTCTGGTGACATTTGCTACCGACAGAGGGTAAATAGTCAAGTTTGCGAGCTGATGACATGTCACAGTAGTTTGTCAGCGTGTGTGGGAGCTGCTGATTAAGTCTTTGACATGGTAAAGGGATACTATGTTGAAAATGACAGCAGCTTTGATACAGTTGCAGCAGTGGTAAAGTAAAGCATGTGGGATCCTCACCACCATCTGTCAGCTCTAAACAGCAGAGGTGACGTATAGCACAATTTTTCTGAATGTACAATATTCATTTGCAGATATTTGAGCCGTTGAGTTCAAGTTTAAATTGCACAAATTTCTGACAATTTCCCCAAATTCAAACATTAACATTGAAAGGCCCTGGACTGACAAAATGCATAGATTGGTTGGGAGATACATATAAAAAGGGATGAAAAACTATTTTAGTATAAAGCATACAATACTGTTGAAAGTGAGTGCTACACACACGAACATCCAACTGTTCATCTCTTAAAAAGAATTAATGTAATTCTGTGTTTTCTAAAGTTCAGTTTCTTTCCTCTACACTCATATACAACTGCTCCTCTACATTGTTATACAATCACATGATAAAGTTAAGAGTGGCCTGTTTTCACACAGCCATCTTGGGAGTTGACCCAACAGCTGTTGAGGTGGTTTTAAAAAAAAAAAAAAAAAACACTTGTGGCTTCTACAGTTGTGTAAGGAAAAAGGCTGGTGTGTGTCGGTATTTACAGAATGTGCATCTTTCCGAGTGTGTGGAGGCTTATCTCTTAACACACTCAGTGCACTTCTTTGGAGTTGTTGGTGTCGACGTTGGTGAGTCGGACGTTTTCCTGCTCTGAGCTCTTTTTGTCACGTACTTCTCCTTCCTGGTGGTAGCCAACCATCAGCTGGTAGATCATCACGCCGATGATGGTGCCGAGGAACGGGGCGAAAATGGGCACAAGGAACCAGCCGTTTCTCGCCCTAAGGAGTGAGAAAAGAAAGAGTGAATAATACAAATGGGACAGTGAGAGCTGTGAGAGTGTGGTGAAGACGAGTTCATGCATAGATAAAAAGTCTGTGCTCTTACGTGAAGACCTCCATGCCCCACCCAGCCATCGCAGTGAAAATACGTGGTCCGAGGTCTCTGGCAGGATTGACAGCATATCCAGAGTTAAAGCCCATAGACAGTCCAATAACCAGAACCACAAATCCCACAGTGAAGGCCTCCAGCCCCTGGGGGATGGAGTTGTTGTGTGGATCCACGATAGCCAGAATACAAACGATTAGCGCTGCCGTGCCAATTATCTGAAGAGAGGGTCACAGAAAAGAGAAAGTTGTGAGTGAGATGCCTGAGCTGTATCATCCATATTCTAAAAAAAGGACATTTAGTGTATCATAGGTGTTTCAACTTTTCTAAAGAGTACCTGATCAAAGAAGCCATTGACAATAGTGAGATGTTTTCCAGGGTACGTGGCAAAGATGCCAGCTGTGGCATTAGGACCAGTCACATTGAAATTTCCGGGATGGTCCCACAGAGCATCTACAGGGACAAACAACAAAAATGTAGCATTAGATATTTTTCTCTTGAGAACAGTTGTTTAAATGACTTCAAAACATAAATCAGTTCATATTTGGTGGCAAAAGGATTATTTTAAATTTTGCTCCACATCTGGACGTCATGTCTTACCGTAGTACATGGCGAAAATGACGGCAGAACCAAAGAAAGCGCCGATTGTCTGAAAGAGGAAATACATGGGGAATTTCTTCCAGGGCTCTCTTCCAAGTAGACACAGGGCAAAAGTCACTGCAGGGTTCAGATGGCCACCTGTAAATGTACATGGTCAGTACACATTATAAAGCTGCAACACCGATAACAAACTCAAACCACAGACTTATTATTATAAGAGACACATTTGGTTAAAATGTGATCCTGCAAACAGGATCCAAGTAAAGCTCCGAACTGACTGATTCCTACACACCAAACCAAATAAGTCATTGAGAACTTTTATTTGGATGATGACATTTCCAGTGAAATTGTTTGCATACCTGATACTTGTCCACAGACCAGGATGCCTAAGGTGGCAGCAAAGCCGAAGGCAAAGTTGACGGTGAGGAACATGCCATGGGAACCGCCGCTCAACACCAGCTGGGCCACAGCACCACAGCCAAACATCTGGAGAGAGAGAAGAAGGAGAAGAACAAGTTAAAACTAGTAACCAATAATGATCAGTTGTAATTGGTGTAGCAACGATCAGTCATTTTTTTAACATGGACTAAAGTTTTACACAACATGCACGAAGTGTATTCACTCTCTCAGTGTTGTATTAACAAAAAACCTTGTGAAATATATTTTTCACTCAATTAAGGTCAAACCAAGGGGTTAAATGAGGCAATGTGATCATTATCAGTGAAATCAGAGGAAGGAAGGAAGCCCCATTAAATGCGCTCTATTGTGTTCATAATGGTACACAGGAGTACAGTGTTGCAGAAAGGTCACTGGGTCGGCCTTGACTGGCGGAGAATTGTCGCTTTACTTACACAGCGGATTTAGGTGGAAAGGAGAAAAAACACATGTGTTTTAAGGCAAAGTGTTTTGGGCCAAACAGGTGCCACACTGCACTGAAAAAGGAAAATTGTTTACCAACATAAAAAAATTACTTCAATTGGTAACACAAATAAATTGAGTCGTTACAAATTATAGTTGTGAATATAACGTGTTAAATTTAAGTTGAACAGACTATTAATTTGTGTTGCAGTTGAAGTAATTTGTTTAAGTTGCTCCAACTATTTTTCCTTTTTCACTGCGTGTAATTCTGTGTATAAGTATGTGTTTCCCTGTGTGTACAGGTATGTGTGGTCCATTGTTAGGCTGCTGCTCTCTGAGCCCCCTGACGAGGATGCTTTTCAGTCCGACCACACGACTCAGATGTTGAGGTTAGTGTGAGGGAAGTGCACTCAGAGGGACTGGCGCCTGAGGGGCGTTCATCATCACTGGGCTCAGTCTAAACTCTGTTCCCACCCCTGATGAGACCGTCCGTTCAACTGGAAAAACACTCCACAAATCAGCCCCACGTTAGAATTGTTCTTATCTGTTTTGTTTTGGGGCTGTGGGCAGGTATATCTTACTGGTGGTGCTGTGCAATGATGAGCTTGTGTGATGTGAAAATAAGAAAAAGGCTAACACTTAAAAATGTTCACTTCACACTTTTACCTCCACTAGTTTTTCTTAATGTCACAGGCATCGGATTCCAAATGATGGGCCATTCACTCACTAGTGCCAACTTCCCCTATTAAAGGGAACTATCCCTTTTCAGCAGGAAGGTTTCATGTTAATCCGACACTTAATCTCAGAGCCTTAAGTGTTACTCCTAACTCTGACGCGCTCACATTCAGTAGTGTGTTCACTCTACAACTACAGCAACTTGGTATGTTGCTGTCATAATGATGTGGTTGGGTAACTGCACACCCAACCAACATTCCCTCGCCCGAATCAGCTGGCCATGCATTTACTCCCAGGTTTTAGCACAGTTGGGGAGCTTGTAAAAAAACAACCCACAGTCGACAGTCTACTGAAACCAAGATTTGGCATTTGGTTAGGAGCTGAAGGCAAGAAAGAAAAAAACTGCTGGCCTGGAACTAGACTCTAAATCCCAGAAAAGGCCTGAAAAGGCCTCCACATGAGTGCGATCCGGGTCAACGCAGGGAGCAGTGGTTTGAAGTGGAAAACGCAGTAAGGCTGTTGGGTATTGCTTTGTTAACGATTTACGTGTCACTGAAGTTCTTTTCAAACACACATTCATTTTGTTGGTTGGCTCTCTAACCTGACCAATCCTATAATACATGATAAAAGTTATAAAAAATGTAGAGCTTTGTATAAGATAAAACTATTCCTCCATAAAACTAAAATTAGGTTCAGTATTGTAGAATCAGCCCTGGGTTACTATGAATTACACACATTTATGGTGAATCAGCTCTTTTATGTTGAAAATGACAGATATAGATACTCAAGTGCAGTAAAAAGAAAGTTTTGTATTTTTGATTGTTAATATTTTTCTTTTAAAAAGGTATAAAAATAAAATGCAGTGTATTCTCTGAGAGTGTAATGAGGGTTACGGTTACGGCAGGATGGCCAAATATATTACCTGCCCATGGGGGGGCCTTCAAGCATACATAAGATATTTCTATTAGATGTCTTCAGCATTAATACTACACAGAAATATCCTGTCTAAAATACCTAGAGTTACTGACGCTGTGTCAGGACTACAAAGGGACACACCCACGAACACACCTAGACACACCCCTCACACACATTACCTCTGAGTCATCTCACACTAGCAGGCGATAACTAATATGTTACAATAAACTAAAGAGTTTGCTTTGTGTGTAAAAATGTATGTAACCCGTAAACAGAGACAATAACAGAATCAGATGTCTGTGTCTGATCTCTATGAGATATGGGAAGTGAGGGTATGTGAGAAATGTCTGTGATGTGATACCTATTGTTCTGCCACTGACCTACCTACCCAGTGCTGCCATCTCCATGTGTCACCGGTTCAATAAGTACACCACACCTTTCTGCACCATTAGTTGTCATAATACATACTAAACAACTACCGACAACAAATGTTTTCACTCCGGGCTTTAATGTTTGAGTAGTTTTCCACTGCACATCTTTACAATGTACTCGTGTGTATATTTGACATTAAGTTTGATTTTGCATTAGAATAAAACTCTTTAAACAAAAACGATTAAATGCAGCATGCCTCTACGTCTTTGTAAATCAATGAGCTTTAATCTCTAAGAGGATCCTTTAGGTCGCCCACTAAGCTGGTTGGTAAAGTATTAACTATAAAAAATTAATTCGCCCGAAGTGACAGATTTCTGCCAAAACAGTGGAAAGAAAGAAATGTTTTCCCTCAGACTAAGTGAGCTATGTGGCTTTATATTTGGTTTGTTTACTACAGTACATTGCCCACAGTCTAGACCCCAAAGAAGTGTATGCCTCTGCTGGTGTTCAGATCAAGATTTTATGACCTTGCACAAACTGTCCTGTTTCTTTGTAAGTGTTTGTGTGTGTTTGTGTGTGTGTGTGTGTGTGTGTGTGTGTGTGTGTGTGTGTGTGTGTGTGTGTGTGTGTGTCCTCATGCACACACACACACACTACTACCTCCCTGAGATGTGATGAGAGATCTTGCTGCATCCCAGCTCCAAAAAGCAAATATTGTTGTGAATATGGTTTTGTCCACAGCACATACAGTCCTGAATAACCTGATACTTACCTGTTTGCTCTGAACTCAGTTTGCCAATGTACATTACTTGACATTTACACACATCCAAAACAATCATTGGCTCACTGATGTCACATAATTACCTTTGAAGTCTATGTATGGCTCAGAAATTAAATACACTTTCTATTTTTGTTCTTTTTTTTCTTAAAACATGCCGTTAAATAAAAACGACAGCACAAACACTGTTGCATGAAGAGTCATTGATCATATTGCAACATCAAAAGAAAATAGAAAAAAGTAATTGTTAAAGGGCACTTAGAGAACATAAAAGAATCAACATGCAGTATAATACAATGCATGAACTTTGTACCCTTTTCATTAACAGCTATTTCAGTATGAGATGATTGACACAATTCAATCAAGTGTGTACACACTTGTGATCACACACACACTTACCACAAGGATGAGGGTGCCAAGACACTCTGCCAGCGCCTGCCGAAGCAACAGGTTGCGGATCTGGAAGAAGCGGGACAGTTTGTCCAAATATATCTTCTGTCTGCCCATGTTTTTCTTCTTCTCAGAGACTGATGAGGGGACACTGGACGTTGTAGGCAGGTAGGAATTCCTGAGCGGCTGTGAAGCTGAGAAGTCCGGGCTCCTCTTATAGAACCCAGATGTACTTGGAATGGAGCCAAGTGTGAGCTCCACCTTCTGCACTGCATCTCCCTGCCTGTCACTGTGTGATTCACCTTTGTCTCTCATACACACACACATGCACTCACGCACGCACACAACTAATACCTGTGAGCGCCGTCATACCTGAAACCCATAACCTTTCTGTATATATATATATATATATATATATATATATATATATATATATATATATATATATATATATATATATATATATATATGATGAATTATCAATCTAGAATTTTGCATTTAAAAAATGTGTGAAGTTTTGAAGCAGGCCTCTCTCAAAATTGAATACAGAAAAGACAGTAAGTGGGATAGCAATGTTTCTCTGCAAGGAACTGTATTTGTATTTTGTAATTTCTAGTTTGATTATTTGGAATTAAACGCAAATTTAGACATGTGCCGTTATCTGTTGCACTTCCTATTTGAAAAAAACAGATTTACAGTTTAAACCAAGTGTGTCAGACTGATATTTACCTTGAACCAAGCTTTACTTGTTTGGCACTTTCAATATTCATCTTAGAAACTCCGTGCCTAACATTTTTGCTTTTATTCTTTTTAACTTTCTAGTCAGTTTCTTTCTTAGTTTATGCAAATAGAGTAAATATGGACAAATATCCTGCACAGACAGAAAAATGAAGCACCTACATTTCAAGATCCTGTTTACAGGTAACATAGCCTGAATCAACTTTAATCCACCAAACGTCAAAAGGTTTAAATTAACATAATCCTAAATCTAATTCTAAACCCAAATTTAAATCTTAAAGCCCCTTTGAAAGATTCCCAGTTCAAATATCCCACTTATTCATACCCTGGTAACCTCTGCCCGCCCAACCATCTGCCCCCTTGACCCCATCCCCTCGTACATTCTCCAGTCTATTGCTCCCGACCTTCTTCCTTTTCTCAACCATCTCATTAACACTTCCCTGTCAACTGGCTGTTTTTTCCCTAACTCTCTGAAGGAGGCAAGAGTAAATTTCCGCTCCTGCAAATATTTCACAATAAAAAAAACTTTTTAAACAAGGGAATGGACTCCATCAACAGAAAAGCTGGAGTGCTTTTATTTTGAAAAGGCATACAGAAAGTGTTGCAACCATTTGTTTGTGACATAAATTCATCAGATAAACACTTTCTGAACCCGTTTCAAAGTAAAAGCACTCCAGCGTTTCACTTTCTAAATCCACTCATTTGTTCCAACGGGGCTTTGATTATTATCGACAGACTGAAAGATGCGCATCTTCATACCGTAGAGTCCTGACATTTAGTTTAGTACATAAACCAACTTGTTCTTGAAGGAAATGCAGTAGATAAACCGGCAACTCCACCGCCAGTAGCGGACACACAGTGCGTGTGAAAAACAGACAACCAACACACAGCTGATCTGCGGCGCGACAACAGACAGTGAGTCCAGAGAGTTGGGGGATCGACAGTGAAGACTGGGAGATCGACCGGTAGATCGCGATCAACGGGTTGGCGACCACTGTTCTAGACCTTTCTGCTGCATTTGACACAGTGAACCACCTGATCATTATTTACTCCCTTCAGGATCTGGGTGTCTCAGGCTCTGCTCTCTCCCTGCTCTCATCCTACCTCAATGGCCGCACTTACCGGGTAACTTGAAGAGGATCTGTGTCCAAACCTTGTAATCTCACTACTGGGGTACCTCAATGTTCTGTCCTGGCTGGGTCCTCTCCTCTTCTCTCTATACTCCAACTCTCTCGGCTCTGTCATTCACTCACAAGGCCTTTCCTACCACAGCTACGCAGAGGACACCCAACTAATCCTCTCTTTTCCTCAATCTGAAACACAGAACACATATCTGCCTGTCTGACTGACATCTCTCAGTGGATGTCCGCACACCACCTGAAAGTTAACCTAGACAAGACCAAACTAGATTTCCTTCCAGGGAAAATAATCTTATCTAATCGAACTCCGTGGTAGCCTCCCCCCAGACTGCTAGGAACCTGGAAGTGCCTCGACAGTCAACTCTGCCTCACCGCCAACATTGCTGCAACAACCTGCTCGTGTAGATACATGCTGAACAACATCAGGAGAACACGTCCCCTTCTCACTCAGAAGGCGGCGCAGGTTCGGATCCAGGCCCTGGTCATCTCACGCCTAGACTGTTGTAACTCCCTCCTGGCTGGTCTGCCTGCTAGTGCCATCCGACCTCTGCAGCTCATCCAGAGTGCAGCAGCTCGACTGGTCTTCAACCTACCTAAGTTCTCTCACACTATTCCGCTCCTCCGCTCCTCCGCTCCCTTCACTGGTTACCGGTGGCTGCCCGCATCAATTTCAAAACACTAGAACTTGCGTACCGTGCTGGTACTGAACAGTTTGGGTCCAGTCTACATCCAGGACATAGTTAAACCTTTCACCCCAGCCAGTCCACTCCGCCCTGCATCTGCCAATTGGCTTGCTGCTCCCTCACTGCGAGCTAGCCACTCAACAAAATCACGAATGCTCCTAAATGGTGGAACGAGCTCCCCATTGACATCAGGACAGCAGATAGTCTACACTCCACTAAATGCAATGTAATTTAATGTAATGCACATGGAATATTTGGTCCTCACAGGAGTAGAAATAACACACAAATGCACAAATGCAATGCATTCCTGTTTGCAGCCCTCACTGGTTCATTCCCACACGTTCACACACATCCTTCTCTTTTCCCTTTCTGTCCCTCACCTCATTTTCTCTGACCCGTTCTTTTGTTCCCTGTCTGAAACCTCATCACCGCATATTGTACCTTCTTTGTCTGCTTTCTATGGAGGTGTGAGAACATTTCCAAGTTTAAAAGCTCACGGCTATGCCTCTATCAGTAGGAATCGGTGCACCATTTCTTTTGTTTGCTTTGGGCTATGTGCCTAGTTTGCTGTGACAGTGGAGAAGATTATCAGCTCGGATCACCTTCACATTAGACTGCAGAACTATTTTGTGAACATATCTGTGGAGAATTTGGCACATTTTTAAATTGTCATCCTAAGTATATCACTGTGAGCTATAAACATAAAACTGCTAAATCAGATTAAAAAGTTGGCTCATGTCTTATTGTGAAAATATTCCACTTTGCTGAAGTGCTGAATGAGCTCTCTGGAAAAGCTTGGCCAAACAGTGCTTCAATAAATTACAGATGTCTCATCACTGAAGGGGCCTGAGGGGATCTGAGTCATACAAGTCACAGCGCCGGAGTTGAAAAGACATGCGTCACGAAAAGTTGTTCAACCGCTCACAGTGAACTGTTTCTATGGGGAAGACGGGGATGGAAGATGATGACAAGTTCGTAAATGCTGTCGTCTGAGGATGCTGGCTGAGATTGTGATGCAAATGAATGTGTGTGATTCAAGTAATTTCAGGTAAATATGAATCATTTTACAGCGTCACTGGAGGACACTGTACGCCAGGCTCTTTGGTGAGGCCGGTGTAATCGCAGACCCATACTCAGGTTCCTCCAAACAGTCCAGTGGCTGCACTATTTGACCTATATTGACACATTGCCAACATCTACACAAGATCTGATGTAGAAATAAGATAAGATACGATACGAGGAAGTGTGATGAAATAGCATAAGATAAGATAAGATAATCCTTTATTAGTCCCACAACCGTGTCATTTGCTGTGCAGCAGCAGTAAATAGCGCAGTCAAAAAAGACATAAGTAATAAATAAGCAAACATGCAATATCAAGACAAAGAAATATAAAAATAGAATAGAAATATTATATACAGTGTAAACAGGTGTGAGCAGAATATATACAGTGTAACTGGATTGCACATTAGCCATGGAAGTGCACAGATAGAAATGAGTATTGCACAGTTAAATGAGTTAGAACAGAACTGTTTACATTGCTCACATTACCTTCTTCATTTATCAATTTCGTACCCATTCACAAGTTAATTACATTTACTTTACTAACGTCTAACTACTACCTGCTCCTTTTGGGTGAGTTCCTTCTTTAGTTTATACATGGGTGGGTCAGTTAAGGTTTAGTGGGTCTTGTTAAAAATTTAAAAATATTCCAAAAAACACGACTTGTTGTTGGACTCCCTCTCCTCATTGTTTCCCTGTACCTACCCAGTGAACACCTGGATGAGTTTCAATGTCCCTGGTTAACACATAGCAGGTGTGAAAATATATAAATTTTAGCACTTTACAGAAACAGTGAATTTGTTTATTTGTCTTACTGGATCGCTTTCACTTGATCTTGTGGTATGTTTTCATTCCTAATACCATTTTGACCTCACCAGCCGTTTTCCACAGAGACGGCTGTAGGTGTGTTTGTGCACCCACTCTACTATTTTGTTTTTGTCTCTCTGCCTCACTTAACCGATGTGGGCTTCCAGAAGGAATCCCATCTCTCAGGCCAGAGAAGCTGCATTTTTGGCCCATATGGTTTTGAACTACTTTTCCTGGAATTGTTTGGCTCAGAAGAAAGAAAAAAAAAAACGGACAGAGAAAAGAATAGTGGTGGCTGCAAATATTGGAGATGTTTAAAAAAAAGGCAACAAGAATTTCTGTTGACACTCATTTACAATTTTCAAACTCCTGAGGTCATTAGGATGTGGCACTGATCAGTGTTTTATAAAAGTCTATAAATGATGGACACACACACACACGTACCATGTGCCTACCAGATGTGTTTGTCTCCGGTGGTGGTGCCAGTGTGGCCAGTTGTTTTTCATCAGGTGCTGGAAGACAGCACGGGTAAAGGGAGATTGATACCTCTGAGGAAAGACAGCACAAGTTGGAAAAGCAGATAGAAAACAAAGAATTAATACACTTCAATCTCCATTTTCTTTGTGGTAGAAAAGACAAAAAAACCTGTCCATGAAGTTGTGTTTCTGGTTTTTCAGCTACTTTGACGCGTCATTCCAACGTAAAAGACGTCTTAATGTCTGGATGTAGAACAATAAGCCTCACATGATGAATGCATTTGCCGCCTTGCAGAAGAGCCGCATGATGATCTCAGACAAAAACTGTGTGAAAGAGAAAATCTGCCGTCATGTCCCGTCATGAGATACATGACTAATGCACCGACCTCTGCCACTGTATCTCACTGCCAGGAATTAGTCGGAATTTGTTGTCTTCTTGCTCAATCCCTTTCCTGGTGATTGTGAATTACAGACACTAAAAAGTGTTAAAGCTCAACACAGACACAGTTTATTATACACGAGGTACTCACAAGGCCTCATTAAAAACACCCAGAGTGTGTTTTACTGAATCCTGTGTATATGGTGCCTACAGCCGCTCTCTGGTACATTTCCACTTTCTCTATAATCATGCTGCACTGTAAACAAAACAACATGTCGTCTGTCAACAGCTGCACAGACACAAGCACATACACATGGTAGGACGTAGCTCAACATGTCAGCTTGTGTAACGCTGTAATACTCACTGCGAGTAATCCATCATCAACCGGCACACGACAATAAAACTGTCGTGTCGAGCAGTGCTGATGTGACAAACACGCGGCAGACATGAACTGCAATCAGTCAATCCATAGACATTGTTTTTTCCTTATGCATTTATTAAAGTGGATATTTAAGGTGGTGCAAGTGGGAAAAACTACAGAGGTCTGCAAAGAACCTCACAGACATGAGGGGCTGACGTCACACGGACCAAATAGAACTGGTGGAAACAAGGCCAATAGTCTTTATATATATTAAAAAACAACCTGCATAATACATCCATGACAGCTTAAATCTGATTGGCCCCTGGGATGCCCCTGTCCTCTCCATAGTCTTAAAAAAATCTCCTAACTAACAATACTAATACAAAATATGACAACTTGTTGACTTTTTACAATCTGTTTAAACAAGGATTTTCCTTTGTCCAACCTTATCGCTTAGTGTGGATCAGGACATGATGTTACAGTGATGAGTATTCCATTAACTACACGTTACACCAAAACAGACAAACACAAGGTTTAAATTACTCCAATACAAATGGTTGATGAGAATTTACATAACTCCTACCAAGCTCCATCATATGTCTGCTAATATTGCAGATGTTTGTACAAAATGTTTAGATGAGAAAGGTACTTTACATCATTGTCTATGTGAAAGTCCAAAGATCCAAAATGTCTGGAAAGATGTTTTAAAATGCTTGTCAGAATTGTTTAACATTAAAGTCCCTCTAAATGTCAAACTCCTTCATATCCAAAGGACCTTATACAAACATCGAAACGGACCAAACTTCTGGACTTTGGACTTCTTCGAGCCAGGAGAGCTATTGCACTCTGTTGGAAGAGTGTGGATGCACCATCATTGAGAATGTTTATACGGGAGCTTTCGGATTGTATCGGTCTGGAAAGACTAACTTACATTGCTAAGGGCAAGCGTAAAAGACTTTGTTCAGCTCTGGGAACCATACATGAACATCATGAAAGTAGATGGTAAACAAAGTAGGGTAATACTGTATTTCATCTTACTTGTATTCTACCTGGTATCGATGCAGGGGAGTGTGTGTGTGTGTGTGTGTGTGTGTGTGTGTGTGTGTGTGTGGGTGTGGATATGTATGTCTATGTCGGGTACGTACTTCTGGTCTCAAATTGTTGTTAATATATGTTTTCAATGTGTTAAAAGAAAATAAGAAAATGACAATAAACATATTGTGGAAAAACAACTACACGTTACACCCGCCCTTTCATTATCTGTAACCGGCACAGGCTGCTTAGATGATTCAACCTTAGATGACCCGTCAAGGAGAGAAATAGAAAGAGAGAGAGTAATCCTAATGTGCAAGTTAAATAAAGAAAATCCAACCAAACGAAAAGGATTTCCTTCTGCTTCTGGATCACAGATTGTTGACAAATGCCTTCTTAGAATACTTACTGTCAAATGATGGGCTCAGAAGCGTATTCTTATTTGCATCACCATAACTGTGGACTGTCACTGAGGCTGTGAAAATAAACAACCTGTTTAATATGTTACAATAATAAACAGATAACAGGAGACTGTGAACTCAGAGCTCCACTTTAGCAACTATCCCTGGTAAATCAGGGAGCTGTGTGTAGATCAGGAAAAACAAGACACTAATTTTACATGCTTTTTCAGTCATCTCATTTGTTGTAACAATATTCATGGGGAGTCTTGTTTGGGTAAAAACAAATTTAATGCGACTACATCATTCAGACAATATTGCACTGGAATGTGCAGTTTATCATAAGAACAGAGATGCAGCATCGGGCAATGGTCGTCAGATTTGTTGTACATTTCAATTTGCTGTATTTTTTCCTACTCAAGAGAAGCTCAGGTTCTGCGCGGTGAAAAGGAGTTGCAGGATAAATGTACAGTAGGAACGATCTCACGATAAATACAAATTAAAGTTTCCTCTCATTCTTGAAATCACAATTTAGTTTTTGTGATTTTTTTTTGTTTGTTGTCGGAGATGCTAAGGCCTCAAACTGTTTCCTTTGGTTGAAATCTACAAGTTTGAACCATAAGTGCTACACAGGAATGCTTACACAACACAACTGAGCCCTTTTTGTCTGGTGTCCAATAATCATGCTTGCATGATTGCAGCCGTTTAAGCCCCATCCACAGCTTTATGCGATACGAGACTCGACAAACTCTTCATAAACTGTCTGAAACGGCCTCCCAGCTTTTTCTGTCAGCACTGTGTTTGTTGTGCAAATATAAAACTATGACACATGGCACAGGCAGCATTGCATCTCTGCATCGATGCCAAGGAGGAACAGTTGGAAAAGTTTCGAAATGCATGCAAACAAATACAAAACTGTCACACAAAGTTATTATTATTTTCTTGATTAGGTCAATTAAGCTTCGATAATGTGAAACAATCTTTTCTAGAGTCCAATCTGATGCTATTAAATTACTCGTTTTGTAAAGTCAACGATCCAAATCTAAATATATTCCATTTGCAACGATAGAAAATATTGAAAATCAGCATTTTATCACATTAAAGAACCTTGACTTCCACGATTAATCAATCAATTATCAAAACTGTATTAATTTTCTGTTGGTCAACTGATCAATGAAACTAATAATTGTAGCTCTACTGCAACAAAAACACTGAAACTAAAATAATAGAGTAGTTATGTATTTATTGGGTGTGATGCAGCTACACCAAAACAAACAATACATAATGTTGAAAAGAGGTCCACAATTCATTGTTGTTTACATTGTTCCTTTTCAAATAGGCAGAGAGAAACAAAACAAATGGATCAAATATACTGTGTGGTGAACATGTCAGATGGTAAAAAGATTACGGAGAAAGAGGTGCGTGTGTTTGAATATTAGAATTTTCTAAAATGACCATTTTTCAGTCCTTGCGTCCACTGATTTGATCAATCCCTTCCCCATGATCAGGAAGTCCTCCAGAATCGCTTCCACGTTAGGAACAGTCTTTACTTCCTCCCCCGTCACTTCCACGCTCCGAGCAGACACCTGCGACGTCTGAGGGAGAGAGTAAAACATAAGGTCGGCGTGACAGATGTTGACAGGTGAAAAATGAGCATGATGGACGTGACATCATAATAGGGGTAGGGGACATGAGCAACTTAACCTTTACCTTAAAAGGCATCGAGATGAACGCCTTCGGTTTCCATAAAACTGCAATCACTGTTCCACCATGGGGATCACAGAAGAAGAGAGCGAGGTCTCCGAACGCCTCCTGAAAATAGATCAGGTTAAGTGATGGAGCAGCAGAAGTTCAGGAAATAAGCAGAGTTTTTTGTTGCAGTTGTCGATTTTAAAAGCAAATCCTATTATATTATATCCTTATTATAAATTGTTACTTCTTAATTGGTCGTAGCCAAACATGGTAAAAAAGAACACATCACACCAGTAGTAGCATCATTGTGCAGGTTGCCAGTTACACTAGGGATATATTTTTAAATCGTCTTACTTGTTACTAAAGCCAGAAATTAGACTGACACCTTCTTTATTTTACTTTATTTATTATCAATCGGATTATGTGTCAATCTGCTCACTTGTTAAATGAATCACAAACATGTTGAGGCAGCTTTCTGTAATCATGCGTCAACGCTGTTGAACTCACTCACACTACACATTGTACGTGCATTCTGTCAACACAGTTCAAAAAGTGCTCAAACCTTTGTTATAATTAATTCAACCATGACTTCTCTTTCTTTATAATCTTAACATTGCTTTACTCAATGAATTATTTTACATTTTTTTCATAAATTTTTGTTGTAACATATTTCCCCGTCTTACTATGTTCTGTTTTTAAGCTTGCGTTCTTCTGTTTTAGGTCAAGCACTTTGATCTGCATGTTATACTGTGAATACTATGAATCTGTATGTGAGAACATCCGAGTAAGAGGCTCCGGACTTTCTCCTACAAGCCCCGTAGTAAAACTTCTGGGTAATGTCCGAATGTGCCCATTTGTGAACACAGCAGGAGGTCCGCTGCACAGCAAGTGAGAGATTGTGTTGACATTTCTTACATGCGACAAACACAAAACTGAAGAGGAAACAAATATCTCAGGATGAAAAAGTTGTGCCATACATGCTGCAGTGTTCATACGTGAAAGGCAAACTCCAGAAAAACACAATTGTGGGGACAGTCTCTGGAGTTCAAGTCTGAAAACAGCTTCAGTTACCTCAGTTTACTTCCTCCACACGCCCTTTCATTTACCTCTATTTGATAAGCTCAGTCAAAGGGTGGCGTGCATGAGTGCAGCAGCTCTTTGCCATGTTTAACCCATTGAACCTGTTTAACTAGTGCAATCATTACATCTCAAACTAAATTTGCATTTAGAGGCTGAATAAATGTGTATGGTGGTTGATGTTTAAAATGTTAAATGTACTTAACTTGAGAACTAATCTCATTGTAGCCTGCACAATGACAATAAAGCTTTCTATTCTTTTCTATATCAGCTCTCGGATTGACTGATGACCCCTGTCATTGATGGCTAAGTGTACACTTGTTTAAACTGTGCACAGGCTGTATTGGCTGCATAATGTAGCAAATGTCCTTTCATCGCATTAATGGTTGATGGAGACAAACAACAAGAAGAGAGACGGAGTGAGAGGGACAGAGAGAGAAGGACAAAGACAGAGAGAGAGGTCAAGCGTCAAGAGGCTTGCTGAGAACTATGCTTTAACATACAAGTCATGTATACGAGTGTGAAAAGAGAAGGTGAAGAACATGGATATTACTGCTTTAGTAGAATAGAAAGAGAGATATCATCAGTGTTCATGCATCAATGTCATGGCTTTGTGAACAATGCACGATCAGGAAAGTTTACTGGGTATTTCCCAGTTATGTGTTTTATCAGGAAGCTGCTGGACGTCACATACATTATTCCTCTGAGCAATCCAGCTGTGAGTTGTGTGCGTAAATCCTGCTTTACATTTTTATCATGGTGATGTAAAAATGACACCTTCCCTGATAGATCAGACTCACTCTGAGCTCGGCCAGGTAGAGCGACACCGGGTTGTAGTCGATGACGGGCAGGGCCCCCCCGGACTGGATCGCACCGCCAGTCATCCCGCCCCTGCTGAAGTTGACAGCGGGGGGGTCTACTGCTTGGCCGAGGAGGGGAACCTGCTTCGGGTTCAGGTGGATCAAGACGTCGTAGGCGTCCAGAGGAGGACGCATGACCACCTGCACACAAACAAGTGTATCACAGTACAGAGGTATTTAATGATAGTTCGCTAAAACATTGGATCATTTGAGAAATGGTGAGCGAAAGAGATTTCAAGTGACTGTTACTCACCCTGACATCTTGAATCTGGCTGCCGTCCATCAGCTGATGTTCCAGTACTTTCAGACTCTCTGCAGCCACCATCACCACACGCTGCAGCATCTGCAAACACAACCAAAAGTAGCTTTAGACATTCTGGAGGTTATGCTTTCATCTCTGTCAGTTTGTTGGATGGTTTGATTGTTTGTCAGCAAGATTACAGAAGAGCTACTCAACAGATTTCCATGAAACTTGGTTTAAGGATGGGACAAGAAATCATTTAACATTGTAAGCATTTTTTTGATTTTTCTATTTTCACCAATTTCCCAGAGAATAATTTATGGATCCTAAGGGGATAAAAAGAGGCATATTTCAGGCAATGATTTTTATGAGTGTGTAATTTGGTGTGGCTTCAATTTAAGGGGTCTGTTGGGCCTTGGTGGAGATATTTAATCTACTGGCTGCCATTACAATTATCACTGTAATACAGTTTCCTATAACACGTAAAATATGACCAACAACTGCATGCACACAAAGGCAATGACATCATAAATAACATTACATTTAGAGCAATATCCTGGAGTGTAGTGAGAACCGAGTGATAAGCCTTATCAAAGCCACTTAGATAAACAGAGGGATAAAAACACAAGGAGTAAGAGGTTCTCTGTTCATTTACACAATTATAAAAACAGCATAACAAAAATGGGATGAATGGAAAATATCACGATCTTTTAAAAAGGTACTTTCTCCTTACTGAACGCACTGAACTCCTCAAACATTTATTTCAGCTTGTTCCTTCGCATACAATGTTGTTTTGTATTTTAACTACTCTTGGACAGATGGACCAAATTATGATGATTATGTTCATTCATCAGGATAATTATTTGTTTTACTGGGTCAGTGGTCTGTGGGTCATATTGTTGACCGAAAGCATCTTGTGAATTCAGAAAGAAAAACTCAAACATTCATTCTGATTCACTCCATCACAATCTGCTCCCTAGTGGTCATTCAGAGGCATTGAAACAACTACAAATAACACACCAGGTCACTCGCTCTCATCTGTGAATTTGTCTTGAAACACGTTTTCAGGTTTGTTAGTCAGTGAGGGTGGGCATGTGAATTAAAAATATATATTTATATATACACACATGCAACCTGAGCTTCCAGAGAGGGGGAAATTGACATAAACCTGAACATTACAATTTTGCTAATTAAGCCCAAGATGACGTCACAGTGGACAAAGATCCTGCTCTCAGCCGGCGTATAAAAGAGGATGCTGGGAGAGGCTTGGAGTCAATGTTGGGCTTGTAGGTGGGAGTGAAGTGGGCGAGCGCAGGAAACTTATCTGGGTCAGCTACGCACCATGGGAAGCTGCCGCGTGCATCTTTTTAGGACACTACTGTGCACGGCTGGACTCTTATACAGCTACGCTCACATCCACACAGAGGAATACAGAACTAAACATTTACCTTATTTCACCACGTCAGAAAACGGCAATGAACAGCAACTGGTGAGCTAAACCTGATGGTCTCCAAAAAACCTATGAAGTGCTTTCAAAGAGTTGGCTAAGGAGGCTGTGGATATACTAAGTGACATTGAGCCTTTGGAATGTTGTTTATTAATTCATATTTTGGTTATATGCTAAAGTAATAAATACAACTTCTGCATTTCCAGATCAATGATTTACATGAGGTTTTGGAAAGACTTCAGAACAATCAATTTCCAGCTATGAGAAAAAAGCATGGCTATTTGCCTGTGGTAAGTAGTGCAGTAAATCATCCCGTCTAAAAATCTGTTTTGAGAAACACATTTATCATCTATCCAGGGACATTTACTGTTCACTTATAAAGAGTAAATCATTAATCAATACTGCTAAGACAGTTTCATATCTTTTGACAGTGTGATCCAGGAGAACAGTGTGCACTGAGGAAAGGCTCCAGGATCGGGAAACTATGCGACTGCTCTTTGCCAAGAACATGCAACTCTTTTCTACACCGTTGTTTGTAATTAACTTTGTGTTTGTGACCTATTTCATGTCATCATCCCATTTTCTCTTTTTCTGTGACTGACCCCTTGTAATATATAATTGTTTTGAAAATTCAGCATTGAGTGCTCATCTATTAAAATGTGTTGCTCGTGCGTTTGCGTGTCCACTGACCTGTACACTAGGTCCTCGCTTGGTCCACATTGATGTTATTTTGTCCTTAGGCGTAGCTAGAAACATGACAGGCAGAGACTCCCTGGAGGCCATGAACTCATTCTTGATTTCTGTGTAGTCAGTGGCTGCATGTGACCAAAGAAGAGAACAACAATTCAACTTTGTGTGGAAACAGCAACACATACGAGCAGGATGTTAAAGTATGTTGGGTGTGTAAATAGAAAGCGGTCAGGAAGGATTTGTTTGTGTGACACGGAGAGAAGAGGGGTGTATTTGTGGGTATGTGTGTGTGCGTGCCTGCGAGTTGGTTGTTGAGGTTGACCACCAGTGGGTTGTTCCTCCA
Organism: Hippoglossus stenolepis; assembly: GCF_022539355.2. Classification (NCBI taxonomy): domain Eukaryota; kingdom Metazoa; phylum Chordata; class Actinopteri; order Pleuronectiformes; family Pleuronectidae; genus Hippoglossus; species Hippoglossus stenolepis. The sequence goes on from NC_061491.1 coordinate 13,250,682, forward strand.
GTCAAAGGAGGAGAGCAGATGAAGGAAGCGAAGGAAGCCCACCTGAGGAGAACTGGGGAACGAGGACAAATTCACTCACATGACCTACTGAACTAACAAAGGGATGTAAACAGAATGTGTTCTCGCAGATGACCCTGAAAACGTGCACGGATTATCAAAAAAGTAGAAGTGGTAGTCACCCAGGAGGAGTGAAAGGTGCGGGCTGCAGGAAAAGTGACGCCACCAGCAGGTCGGCCGCGTCCTCTGTAATGTCCTCACTGAAGAGCTGAGCCCCCAGCCAGCGCTTGACCAGGCGACACACGGCCCCAAAACTTGGGTGCTCCTGCTGCAGCCTGACAACAGAAAGATGGAATGTAAAGAAATGGAGAAGAAAATAAAGTAGTAGTGCAATCGCAGAGGAAGCAAAACAACAATGATACAGGGAAAAAAAGGAAGAACAGGGAGGAAGAAAAGTAGGTCAAACGTTGAAGAAAGTGAAAACATGATCCCAAAATAACTGTTAAGATTCTAGCTGCAACACTGCTTTCTCACACACAGGTTCTACTTTGCGTCACTGTTTGAGTTTTACCCATGTAATGTGCTCGTGAGCAGAGGTTTGTGAATTGTGGCCATCTCCAGAGCCTGAGCCTCCTCATTGTCCCTCACAACCAGCAGGCCCTCTGCATTCACACTCTCCCTCAGCACCTGAGGCTCCCGATGATAGGCCACCTGTACCCGGAACGCCAAGCCGTCCTGGACACATGAGCAAATGGAGGTGAGGGGATGTGAATAAACAATACAGTGAACTTCAATGGAAAAAAAAACAACTGTGCCATTGCTAAACAACATCCCCGATCTAATGATAAGATTCCAAGAGACAACGTGAGTCATGTAAACAAACTCACCTTCCAGACATCCAGGTGTGTGGGGCAGGGCCTGCACGTATAATTATGGTGGTTCTTGAGCAACTCTCCCAGGCTGTTGTGAAAAGCGGCGCGGATATGACGGATGGCGAGGCGGTCGTGAGGCCACTTTCCACTCCCCTCCATGTGACAAATCACTGCAAGAATGAGGGTTACCAACACATGTTTTAATAGTCTATAAAGGCCAAATATATATGGTTAAGTTGCTGTAATCTTCAAGCTTTGAATACATGAGTTGAAAGTTAGATATTATGCAATTTTGCATGTCGGCATCCATGAGAGTGAAAATAAATTACAGGGAACACACGTGCAAGGAAAAGAGAAATTGAGTGAGAGCGAAAATTGATGTGTAATGTATTCTCTAAAGCAAACAGTGCATAACTTACTCAGCAGTACCACTTACATTTTAATTGCTATTCCTGCCTGTTATTATTTTATTAGAGTAGAGACACGAAAGCCAGGGGCTGACATGAAGGTAGATGAAGCACTAACCTGTGATAGGGGTGATATAAGCGGGGCACGGTTTGTCTTCCTTTGGCACCAATGATCTGGCAGTCTTTTCTCTCTCAAAGAAGGAATAGTCCAGCTTCAGTGGCTGAGGGGGAAAGACCTGCAAGGCACAGCTGACATGTTAGAACAGTCACAATGTACAATAACCAGCTGTCCACACTTTTAGAACAGCTCTCTGAGCAGGAGCTGCATGGAAGAGGTCTTTAAAATGATACGAAATTACTAAAAATGTTGCTTATGATTAAATGTATAAGAGCAGTTTTCCTGTTGAGAACCAGAGGCTTTACCTGTGTGTATCTGAGCGCGGGGTGAGCTCCTTGCACTGCTGTGATGGCGAGAGGCAGACCCTCTAGCCTCCACAGTTTTCTACTCAGGTCATCATAAGACTGAACCACCTTCAGACTGTCCTCCTCTCCTGTACTGGGCACCTGAAGACACAACTTATCATCATTACTTGCACTATTGCTGATAAAAATGTCCTTTTGCATATCAGCATCCTTTGCATTACTTTTCTTCTATGTGTACAACGTATATCAATTATATTATTCCTTAGGCATGCCTATATCACACGCCTCTTATTGTGATATATTCACCTACTATATATTTATGTAAATGCAATGTATATTTGTGAATTGATACATATATACATATTTATAGATTTATACGGCTATCTAGTATACTACTGTGAAATTATAACGATTTAATATGGCACATACCATTTTTGTACTTATTATATTCATATTTTATACCATACCTGCCTATTGACTAATAACAGTATATATAAATGTCTACTTCATTGCAATTTACTCAAGTATGTCCCACTACAAATAGCCTTTCCGATGTAGTGAAAAGTGTATAATATATAAATATTTATGTACCTTACTTTTTTCTATCTTATTGCATTTCAGAAAATAAACAAATAAATATATGTACAAGGGTAAACAGATACTGTCGGGCCCCCATAGAAGAATATACACCAACATTTAAAAACACAAAATTAATTATATTTGTTTTCACTGAATCTCATAGACTTTATTTCCACTTTAAATGTCTAAAAACATGTAAATTAAATCGCAACGATTTACCTCACTTCCCGTTTTGATGACGTCATCCACCATCGCCCCCACATACCGCACACAGGACTCGGGGATCTCTGCGTGTCTGGTGGACAATAAATATCACATTTTCATTTAAAAGAGACAAGTGAGGCTTCCGCAAATCCCCACATCCACCCCCCACACTGCATTCTGCTGTCAGGGCATGTGCTGAAGTCAACTGGGGCATAATTCAGGGTTTTTATTACATTCTTGCGGTGGCGGTTAGCATTAGCTCGCTAGCTAACGGAAACCTCCCTGGGCACCGTAGCGGCTCGGGACATGAAGCGGACCGGCAGGAGACGCAGCTCGGTGTGGGACTGCTTCGAACAAGTGGGCAACTTCGTCCGCTGCATGAAATGCGACGCGACGCTGAAGTACTGCGGCGGAGCCACCAGCACCATGATGAACCACATGAGCAGGCACCATCCGTACACTGCGCCGCTGGACGAGGACGAGAAGCCGGTGATCTGCACCGTCCAGTGCAGCAGCGAGGAGGAGAGCGCCGCTAACAACCAGGACATCATGCAGGTCAACATCATGTCTCCCAACGTGGCCGCGAACATCCACGAGCGAGACTACGGGGAGAGGAAGCGCCTGAAGCGGAGCTCCGTGTGGGACATTTTCATCAAAGTGGACGACGAGGTCCACTGCACCATGTGTGACACCAAGCTGAAGTACAGGAGCAGCACCACCAGCATGATGTACCACATCAAGAACAAGCACCCGGACACGATGCCTAATGACGGGGTGTCACTGGCCACACACGCAGAGGTGACTGAACTCATCTCCAGGATGATAGAGAAGGACATGCTCCCCATCAGCGTGGTTAGCGGGGATGGGTTTCGAGAGCTACTTGCATACACAGTGCATAATTATAAAATGCCATCTACTGGTGATATCACACGTCTTATTGAAGGACACTTCCATGAGAAGGTGGAGGAGCTGGTGGTGCAGCTGGGTAGGGTGGAGAAAGTGGCTCTCACTGCTGAATTCTGGACAGCTCTGCCCTTCCAAAGGTACATCACAGTGTCCTGCTCCTTCATAACGGAGGAGTGGCTGGGCAGGTCAGCTGTGCTGCAGACACACAAGCTGTCATCAGACAGTCAGCCCACTACAGACAGCGTCACAGAGAAGCTGCTCAACACTGTGAAGACGTGGGGTATCGACGGGAAAGTGACCGCGTGTGTTCATAATAACACACAAGACATTTTGTCAGCACATGCGTGTTCCCACGTCAGCTGGGACTACGCCACTTGCTTTGCCACTACACTGCAGCAGGCAGTCAGTAATGGGCTGAGTGAGGATTTAGTCCGCATCATAATTTCTGCAGGGAAACTTGCCAAGCACTTCAGTCACAACATGCTGGCGGGTGAGGCCTTGGAGCAGAAGCAGGTTCAGATGTGCCTGCCGCAGCACAAGCTCATCCAGTCGAGCAAAGCTCGATGGGACACTATCTGTGATATGTTTGAACGCTTACTAGAGCAAAGGTGGGCTATTAAAGCTGTGCTCTCCGATCGCACAGTCACCAACAGACAGGAAGCCCAGACCCTTGAGATTGAAGATGACTACTGGCAAATAATTGAGAATTTCACACCTGTGCTGGCAACATTGAAATGGGCAACGACAGTCATATCTGCTGAAACAGAGGTTTCCATTTCAAACATCTACCCAATCACGTTCAGCCTCATTCAGACTCACCTTGTGCCAAGAGAGAATGATGTTGAACAAGTGTCCGAGTTTAAGCTGAAAGTTCAGACGTCACTTAGGAGTCACATGGAGGTAGGCATAAACTAAGTAAAATACATTTTGTTATATAATGTATATATAATGACAAAAATAATCTTCCTCTTCATATATTCCCTTATTAATGTTATTTTACTGTTTGCAGGTCGACTCTAATGACTTGTCGTCCAAACCAGCTCTGATCGCCTCCATGCTGGACCCTCGTCACAAACATCTCAGCTTCCTGACGCCGACAGGGAGACTGGCTGCAAAGGTCAAACTGCACGAGCTGGTTTCAAAGTTAGATGTCATAACTACCACAGTGGGTCCAAAGGATGAACAGCACGAAACCCTTATCATGCCTGATATTAGCCAGGTGGCCATGCCCTCACAAATGAGAAGTGACACCAAAAACACCATGATGTTGCTCCTCGGAGACAACTACAGCTCCTCCTACGCCACAGACTCCGAGGCTCAGGTAGATTACTACTTGAGAGACATCGCCCCCTCGTTGGACATAAACCCCCTTGATTGGTGGAGGGTGAACGGACCGAGATTCCCCAAACTGGCCACTCTGGCAAGACACTATTTGTGCGTACCCGGGGTATCGCTACCGTCTTTGTTGTCTGAGTCTGGACAAGCGTTTGCAACAATGCGTACAAGACTGAGCCCAGAGCATGTTGACATGATGATCTTTGTAAACCGAAATGCGTAACTTAAATAACCCAACATGATGAAGGTTTACACTGACTTCCTGTACTAATCATAGAGTAAGGCTACTGTGGTGCAGCGGTGGACAGTCAGAAAGAAAGGGGCAATAACAGGGCTTTAACAACAGGTACTTTCCCACTGCTGACAACAAAAAAAGTTAAATAGATTGTATTTATATGGCGCTTTACCTGTCTTAGAGGCTGCTCAATGCACTTTACAGTACAAGTTACATGAACCCATTCACACGTTCATATGGTGTTTCTTCTACTACACATTTATAAACGGTCAGGAGAAATGTGGGACTCAGTATCTTGCCCATGGGCACTTCAGAATGCAGGCTCTAGGAGACGGGAATCGAACAACTGACCCTCTATGCCTCCTGAGCCACAGCTGCCCACAGGTCCCTCTGAGCATTTAACTCTTTCATTTAAAGTCCAGAGTGCGAACCGTTAAACATGGAGCCACATGGGAACTCACTTTTACAGTAGTTGATATCAGCTGAATTGCAGTTGAATACTTAGCTACATAAAGCCAACGGTAAAATGATGTCAACAACATCATCATTCACCTAAACACAAGTAATGTTTTGTACATGGTAGTTACAATGTACATTTCTTCAAAATCATCTAGTTGTCTTCAAAAACAATGAGGAAAAACAAAGAAGAATCTCTGTTACCATGGTATCAAAGTGAATATTTGTACAGATAGGAACACACTGAACAAACTACCACTGTATAATAACCAGTATTAACGTGATGGCTGTTGTGTCTCAGTGTGCTGATCCAATGATAAAATACATACAGCTGTAGCAGGTGTGAGATGATCTGTTTGGGGACCAGTCGTTTTTGGCACATGCTCTCTCCTTCCCACAGCACGGCCTCGGTGATGCCGCCGTCCTGGAAGCGACGCAGCTCGGAGCGAGGACCCCACAGCTGGCGAAACTCGGCCGCCTAGCAGGGCAAATGTCAGACATATTAGAACTGCAACCAATTTGTGGCCACAAATACTACATTTAGATTAGTACAATCCTAAAAATATTTTAACCATACTAAATACTAACCATGGTACAGTGAGCAGTTCTTTTAATATGAGTATAACTTGTATAACTTTAAGCCTGTGAGACAATGTAGTACAAGTGTGCTCCCTCTTCACTGCACTTTTGATACTGCACTCAAATATACTAAAGTGAAACCACTGTTACCCCATTGGGAAAAAAAATAAGGAATGAAACACTCCACACATGCACAGAAGACAGAGACTGGTGAGGTTACCCTGGGGCTGTCTGCAGGTGGACCTCTTTCAAGCACAGAGGCGGCCAGCTCCGGCCTCAAGAGCAGACCGAAGGAGAGAGGAGGTTGAGCTTTGTGTTTTGGGGCTTCACTCTCCACAGACCACTGTGATGAAACCAAAAAAAAAATGAATCAAGTTCAACAACTTCAGTGGTTTAAAAGACTGTACTTTTAATCACTAACATGCACTGCTGTAGTAGTATTAATGCAGATGTAATTACCTCCACTGAGAAGGTTATGTATTTGTCTGTGTTTGACAGCAGGATTGCGAAAAAACGACAACCATGAATTATTGTGGAGGGGAGAAGCATGATTTTAAGAATTCACACACATTTGGTGCAGGATCCAGGACATTTTTGCAAAAGGGTGTTTTTCAACAATTTCCTTCACAAAGAGTAATTCGTGGATCGAGATTTAAAAATAAATTTAGGATCTTTAAGGGACTGATATTTATGAGTGTGCAATTTGATCCAGATCCTCAAAAAAATTGGGATCTAGTGAAAACAAATGTGGTTTCACATGGGGACTGTTCTGCCTTGATGAAGGTATGTGTGTGTCATTATAGTTAGGACTTTGTTAATAGTAGCACAGACTACTTACTAATTATGTAACTGGAATGGAACTTTGTGGAGCACATACCTCCACCAAGGTCCAACAGTCCCCTTAAAGCCAATCAAGCTGCACCAAATTGCACAGATGTAGATATCATTCCTCTAAATATGCCTGATTTGTCATCAAAATATCTGCATTATTACTTTAAGAATTCCTGCTAACAGACAGACAAAGAGACTAATGGCAAAACAAACAACCTCCTTCTTGGAGGTAAAAAATTGGTGTGTACCACTGTATATCCTAAATGTAAATCATTCCCACCTCAGGGTCAGGAGAGAGGGAGTGGGTGATGAGGTGAATCCTTTGGCCCAGTCCTTGCTGAAGCAGTGACAGTAGGAACGGGAGAGCAGCATGGACATAATTCCCACTGTGGTCCATCAGCTCATTGAGGAGATTCAGTTTCTTACAGCTGGACTGAAGCTTGGCCAGCTCACATAACCTGAGTGGAAGAGGAACCGGCAGGATGAGGATGGGAAGACAAACGGAATGAGAAAAGTTGTTGTTGCATTAGTTGATGATCTGAGCCGTACTGGAATACGTGGTCGCTTGTCCTTATCATGGGTTTGGGCGTCATGAGGAGGCTGTGGAACCCATCCACCGTGGGGTTGTCCCAGAACTGCATCGACACAGACGCCTCGTGCTGCAGCTGAGAACCGATTTGAAAACGGTCAAAACTTGTTGCTTCATCTCACGGGTGAAAAATAATCGCACATTTAAAGTATTTACCTGTTTGTAGGTACAAGCAGTCACATCAGCACACATGTTGAGATGTCCAGAGGGGTCGACAAACACCACCTGGAAAGCACTGTGGAACTCGGCGAGAGATGGCTGCAGGGGAAAGAAAGGAGGAATAGTATAATAAAGATTCATTTAGGAAGTGTGAAAAAATTACATTGCCAGGTTTGTAGTTTTAAATTCAAGCTGGACCACTCACAGCTGTAGAGTCGGGATTTTTGGCAAGGCTGATCCCATTCACTGTCAGGTCTGTAGAGGCTGAGGGTTAGAATGACAGGTGTGGAAGTTACAAGACATTCAAAACAGTGGAAAGCAAATTATTATTACTTTGATATATCACATTATACTATATACATATTATACAATATTAACAAATCTGGAATTAAGTGGATTTCAAATGTTCCTACCCAGAAAGTTCAAGCTGTTTCGAAGCAGCTGATAGGCCGTCATGGTGTTACTGACTTTGCGAGTGGTTAGCAAATAGGCCAGCAGCATTGAAGCCAGGAAGCCATTAAAACAACCAGTGCCCTGTAAGACAGAGATAAACAGGGTCAGAAGAATACAAAAGGGACATAAGCTCTGTGCAACAATCAAATGAGCCTCTTGCCTGGTCGAGCTCTCTCTGACGAAGCCAGACTTTGAGCAAAGCCACCCCTTCTGAAAAAGCTGAGCACTGGGAGCTGACAGCAGAAAGAAACTGGAGGTGAGCCCTGGGCAGTAAATCCCCCAGAACAGAGCTGTTGTAATGTGGAGTGGGTGGTTCACTGCTCTCTGTAGAAAACGAGAAAAGACAAAGGTTTTGAAAGCGATATTTCCAGGATTTCCCTATGATCATTGTCTGAGAAAAATGTATGGATAATATCTAAAAAACAAGCCTTACCAGACGGGGCCGTCTGCAGTCCAGTGTACCACTCTGTCCGGATATTATTCCTCTGGGGATGAAAACGACTGGGCTTAAAGAACCCAGGAGGTGGACACGCATGCACGCGCACCATGAAGCTGGAAGAGTCTTGAATGGACACCACAACACATCATGTCTCGCAATCATAGACAGATAAAAACATACTTTTTTATCAATGTGCACATACAAAGAAGAGTCACTGCTAAAATCCATCCAATGAAAACTAAATTCAACACCCTTATAGGCTGTCAGTATTGTGTGAATGAAAAAGTTACATACCAGGAGGGGTCAGCAGCAGGACGGGTCGGAGTCGGTTCCCGTGGAGACATGAATAACGCATGGTTCCGATCTCGGATGAGGATACGAGATACTGGGCCAGGCCCGCGAGGTACAGGGCTCTTTTTCTCGGATACCTCTGGTTCAAGACGTCCTTTGGGTGGAGGACATTCTAATAACAGAGGGATTAGCAGAACAGAAGAGGTCAGTGTCTCTTAGAATCTAATATTTGTTTTGCATTCAGCCTGTAAAAAGGAGGCAGGTGACTTACTCCTGGGATTGTGACAGCCAGGTCCACCATGATGCGTGGTTTGGTGCAGGTGCCCAGGGGGTAGCTGCCGATCAGATCAACAGAGGCAGGAGTTGTCATGTGGAACCTGCCTTTTGTCGTTTTGGGCATCAGGAGGAAAGGGATCTTAACTGCACCTGACAGCCAAGACAGGTCACTAACCTGAACACAGAGATAAGAGTTTTTAAAAAGTGGTTGCATGGGTCTATGTGCAACTTTGTAGAGAGCTGAATGAAAGGGATAAAGCTAACTATCCCAGTCACAAAGTTGTTCTCTACAAACCTCAACCTCTGGTGAATCTGGCACAGCCTGTAGCAGCCCGGTGACTGTCTGGACGAAGGAATCTATTTGCCGTTTCCTGTGCTCACTCAGTGTGACCTCCTTCAGCAGCTCCTCCATCTGTCAGTTTTGATAGATTTAAGAGTGTGTGAAAGTTTAATGTTTACACAGTACAACAGGCTTGAATTAAGACAAATTTATTTCCTTTTCCTTCTCATGTCTCTGATGACGCTTCTCTCTCAGGTCTCACCTGCATCTTCAGCAGGCTGCAGTGAAACAGGCTCTCCGCCTCCTTCAGCTGGTTGAGCTCCTGTGCAGTGGGAGGTCTGTACAGGTCACTTCGAGACAGCTTCACCGGGTGGTAGACCACCTTGTCATCAGGTTTGCTCCTTTTAGCTTTGACAGGAGCCTCAGTGTCCTCCGCCTCATGAGCGGAATCTGAGGGAGTCATCTGTGAAACAACACACAGCACAACATGAGGCAGCAGCAACAACACCTCAGACTGACTCAACTTCTGACATGTTTGTTATTATTATAGATGGGAACACCATAAGGTGATGAATGTGATAAATGTTATGTTATCATACTAGTAAAACTTTATTTCAGGATATATCAAGACAAGGTTACAAAGTGCTACACAAAATACATGGGAATAAAACAACACAGAAAATAAAATGAAATATTTAAACAATAACATCTGTTAAAACCAGTTAAAATCAGGCATTAATAGGCTTTCTTATAAAAAAATATATTTTAAGCATCGATTTAAAAAGTGCTGACAAGTCTAATCTCCTCTGGCAAGTAATTCCAGAGCCTTGGGGCCCTGATGGCAGGAGCCTGGTCACCCCGATTTAACAGCCTTGACTTAGGAACTACCAGGAATCGTTGTTAGAAGATTTTAGATTTAGTGCTTGGAGCATTGAGAGTCAGTAGCTCCTAAAGATTTAATAAGGTTATGTCATGGGCTTCAACATTTTGTTGCGAATCAAATGTGATACCCATGTTTCTGGGTGTGGATTTAATTTCGCTTGCCAATGGACCAATAAAAGGTTGTAAATTGCCTGCTAGATGGTCAGGACCATATATTAATACTTTTTCTGACTTTAGCTGCAGAAAGTGACAAGAAATCATTTTTTTGATAGCCGTTAAACACTAAGTTAAATTTCTCAGGTGACTAACATTATCTGGTTGCGTTGCAGTGATTGAAGTCTCCATTAAAATGACTGATGCGTGGAAAAAACTGGGCCAAGAACAGAACCTTGTGGTACTCCGCACGTCAGTGGAGCTGACTATGAAATATGATTACCCATGTAAACATAAAATCCTCTGTGAGACGTGACTTCAACCATTTAGGAGCAGTATTGTATAAGCGTTAACTCTGTTGTTTGTCAAACCACCGTCATTCTGTTTCAATAACGCTGTAGGTATTGGAAACCAATGTAACGTGACTGTAGAGTTGTAAGTAAAGCATGAGAGCAACATCCATGCAGCAGTGAGTTAACACCGTGAAGCTAAGCTAGGTTCATGCTAAACGCGTCCTATCTCACCTCCAGCGGCTCCTCTGCGTCTGTCTGCTCCTTTTTCATGTCTGATGTGTTCTCAGGTTGACGATAACTCCTGATATCTTTAGTTTGGATCCAGACCACTCTTCCTTCTTGCGCTCTCACGTGTGCACAGGGTTAGCTAAACTTGCTACCAGGACATGATTGTCCTGATTGGTGGAGAGCTTGCAGCGGTGAGCGGCAATTGGCTCGATGCTCATCGAGCCCGCCCGCTCGTCGACTACAGCGAGATAGGTTGCAGGAGCAGGCTGCCATATGGGCTGCGTTCAAAAAGTCCAAATAATCTCCTTTCCTAACCACTACTCCTTCACTCCGATGGAAAACGACGCGAGGTCAAGTAAAGATGTTAAGGAGGAGACGTAAGGAGTTAGGAAAGGAGAGACACTGTGCGGAATCCGACTGCACTTACACTGTGATGGTTTTATTAAAACAACTTTATTTATATCAGGAGATCGCACAAAATGTACAGTAGTAATGCTTTCAAAACAGAATAACACGTCCTGAGAATAGATGTTTTCAGTTTCTACAGTTTATAGTTTACACTCACAACTAGTGATGGCGAGATGAAGCTTCATGCAGCATTGACGCTTTCCATCCAATTGGTTCACTCATGGGCCGAAGCTTCATGGTGCTTCATTTGCTCTACTGTGCCATCAAGTGGACAATAAATGTGAAACAGGCAGAGTGATTATAATGACACCATGGCTTTGGTGTGTGAAGCTTTGAATTGAATAAATGAATGAATGATGTTTGTGATTCCAATACATAAATTATGAACTTATTAATATGGTGTCTGTCTTTATGATACAATGGCGGGGTCAAAAGGGAAAGTGGAAACAAATTGGGCAGAGGGTTGTGATGTGAATATGCTTGTGTTACTTGTAACATGTAACACGTAAAATAGGGACTATAGGGATTTTATTCATTTTTATTTAAAAATAACAACTTTTCCACAGTGCTGGGTTTCAGGCGGTTTCTTTTCTTTTTGCAAACAAACGTGCAATAAAGTCCCAAGTCCACAAAATGTGAGGGGGGGGGGGGATCCATTGCGTTTCGCTGCTCCTTATATTTCGATTCGCACGCCAAACCCGCGAACCATTTCCTGACTCAGTCACGTGGTACGGCCGGCTCGTGAGGCTTTGAACGTCACCACAAACGTCATCAACACAAGCCCCGATACGCGCTTCATAAAAGTCTTCCTGGATTACTCGACACACGCTTCGAAGCCTCGACACGGACGGACACATCACTACTCACAACAAAACAGATTTAATTGAAAAAGAAAATAAAACAAACCGGACTGAAATGTTGAAATTATATAGTACGGTGGTTTAGTTCTGATGATGATATTTACATAAATATTAGGATTAAGTGCTGATGATGATATGTATATGTATATTAGTATTTAGTTCTGATGTTGATAGTCCGAACTATAAGTTCAATCAGCTTGTTTTTCACTGGACAAAGAAGAAATCAGGAGCTCAGACAATCATGTGAGGATTTACATCAGTTCTGGATCGTGTCATGAGAATAAACGGTATCGAACAAGGTCCACTTTATTGTATTCAGCACTTTAGACTATGCCCATACAGTCAATATAATATTGTCAAAATCTATTCAAAATAGTAAAAAACGAATAAAATATTTTCACAATTGTTTGCTTTTATTGTTGTTTTTACCATTAAAATCACAATGCATCAATATGTGATGTTTGCGCAAGCTGCATTATATTAGTGGATTTATGTGCATACATTTATTCTGCACGTTATTAGGGAAGCTGTTGCAGTCTAATACAAATTAGTCTCGCAATAAGATTGCGAGACAAAGGTGCGCATGGACAAGCATCTGTTTCCCCCATAACACTGAACACTGGAGCACCACAGGGCTGTATGCTGAGCCCCCTCCTGTTCTCCCTCTTCACACGACTGAAAATCCATCTACGATTCTAACATCATAATTAAGTGTGCTGATGACACCATAGTGATAGGAAGGATCACTAAAAACATCGAGGCAGCCTACAGAGAAGAGGTTAAAAAAAACAGCTGCTGGTTAATTTCTACAGGTGTGCCATTGAATCCAACATCACATACTGCATTACAGTGTGACACCTTGGCTATACCAGCGAGCACAAGAAGTCCCTCCCCTGCATCTTTAAAACGGTTCAGAGTTGCGAAGAAGAGGAAGAAGAAAAAGAAGGAAAATAACCGGAGTACTCTCAAGACAAGCAGAGAGTTCCGATTGCAGGGTGACCGTACAGTGTCCACTGCTCATTCGAACTTGCCGAGTCTAAACTTCCAAGTCCGCCAGTCCGTACTTCGCATACTTGCTATTGAGAAAGGCCACATATGCACTCCAGAAAAACTACACCAGTTTGGATAATCAACTTGGTTTCTTGGGATTGGGTTTTGTTTGGTCACTGTCAACAATCTCATACTGAGGAAAAATGCCGTGTCGAGGCAGGGATGAGGAATCAAGTCTTGGTATGGATTGGTATTCCTTAGACTGATGTGATGGCCCCGCCATATTGTTATAAACACAATATTCTCCTCTTTTATCCTCTACCTCCACATCCTTTTTAGCTGCTGAACAGGACAGAATGGGCGGCAATTTGCCTGCAACAGGCTTAGGAGGAAAATTTAACTGCTGCTTTTTTTTAAGACAAACTTTCTGTGGGGGCCGAGGAATAAGCACTTTACATTGCTTGTTATTGACAGGCCTCCTGGGGCTTGTTTCCCTGTCAGGTTGCTTTGGAGAGCTGTTTGTTTGGGCCATTGCATCACATTGCTGGTCGTCTCCTGGTCCTGTTTGTGCTGGGACCTGAACGTTGTCAGCCTCCTGTGAATAAAATAAAATACATATATTAATATACGGCAGAAGGATACAAAGAAGACCTATCAAGAGTAGCCTACCTGTTGTGCAGAAGTAGGATGAGATAATCGAGGAGTAGCAATGACAACAGGCACACCTCCTCGAGACCAGGAATCGAAGGTTGCTGGCATTGGCTCTGAGTCCTCAGTTTTAGATGCTTCCTCTGGTCCTTCTCCCTCATCCGGGCACATGATTTGTTGCTCTAAAATCTGTGTGAGGTAGTTCTTGGCCCAAGATGCGGAAAAAGGTTCTAGCTGAAAGGCAAAGATAAGCAACATCATGGTGTTACATATACATGTATTATGTGTGGTTGTCTTATCTCATAAAGTGGTAAAATAATGTTCATACTGAAGAAAAATTTTAATAAAACAAATTTGTACCTGTCTTTCAACGTACACCTTCAAACAGCCGTCCATGACTTTGCTCATCAGTTCATCCATAATGTCCCTCACTATCTCATCCCTTTCTTCCTTGATCAAGATATTATTCAACTGGGTGTGGGTTAAGCGACAAGGAGTAGTTTCCAGCTCCTGCGTTGGAGCTGGGGTCACTGGGACGGATGGCATCCGTTTACTCTTGCCGGCTTTGGACTTGGCTGCACAGCGGGGCATCTTGGCTTAGGGGCTGAATCAACCAAAAATTTAAAGAAACTGAGAAATAACAAATGTTTGATGATAAAGAATATGATAACTTTGATGATGAACAACCAAGCAGCCAACCAAACAAACAATATCAGTCTATTCTAAATCTTGAAGAAAACATCGCATGGGCCAGGATGAGTCAATGTTAAGAAGCATCTCCATCATCAAAAGGCAAAAGGTCAGATTAAAGGTTCTACGTCAAAGGCAAACCCATTCCAACAGTGTTTGAGAAAAGAAGTATGATGCAAGCCTCAAAAACTGTGAACAGGTTGACACAGTAGATGGCGGTAATGCACCTTGATGTTGTTGGCCAACCGCCAATGAACCAAACAAAGAAGAAGAAGAAATAACGGAAGCGCAATGTCAGCAGTGGCCTTTTCAATTCAACTTTATTCAATTCAATGTATTTGTATTGCGCCAAATCATGTCGTAACCTGTCAGAGGAAGAAAACCAAAACTCAAATGATCATCTTTTTTCAAATTTGATCTCAGTTGTTTTTTTGCTGTCTCCCCCCCTTTTTTCCATAGTAAAATATTATGTATTTCCTGATGGCTGATATGGCTACACGCCCTAAAGCAGACTGCTCCTTCTCCTCTTACATCTCCTTCGTCAGTTTCCCTTTCTGTTCATTCTCCTCCTCCTTTGTGATCCTGCCTCATCAATGCAGGTTCCTGTAAAGACAGAGATGACATATGGTTCAGTATTTTCTCTTTCAAAAGTCTCAATCTGAAACCTACATCTGAGGCCTCCCACTGTCTCCTACTGTTCGGTGCTCGGGCCCTAACAAGAGATTCAGGCCGAGATGGAAACAGTCAGTACCCAGCAGAAACAGGAGATTCCACCCGAGTTGGAAACTGTTTGTTTGCAGCAGCAACAGGAGAGTCTAGCCGAGTTGGAAACCTTCTACAGGGTTTGTCAGGACGAAAAAGATAAGATCCAATCAGAGATTACGTTGCTTCAGTTGGAGTTAAACAAGCTCTTGGCTGAGAATAACATCTATACAGAACAGGAGAAAGAGTTACATGAATTGCATTGCCGGAAGAATAAGATGCAGTTAATGAACCTAACACACAAGAAAAAATTGCTGCAGGGATGTCAGTGCAAGCCAGGAGACTGATTTAGATATTTCTAAATTTTCAAACCCTTTTTCCGAGTTGGAAAACGCCTTCACGCAGACTCCAACCGAAGGGCCTCAAGAACCTCCTGCGGCTGAATCCTGGGGTTTCCGTGTCAAACGGCTACTGAAAGTAGCTGCGCCTATAGGAATTACTGCAGGTGCCCTCATTGCTGTAACCATCATGGTCACTAAAAGATGGAGATGATGCCCCGCCCCCCCTGGTTCTTCCAACAGTTTCTTCCAGTTAATGAGGGACTTATCTTCTCTCCACAGTCGCCAAAGTGTTTGTTCATTGTAGGAACTGTTGGGATTCTCTATTATTTTTAACTGCTTCTATGTAAAGTGCATTGAGATAATGTGTATTATGATTTGGCACCATATGTCTTCATTCAGTTAATTCCTTTTTCCATTCAAATATTATGTACCCTCTTCAAAACAAATAATAATGAGAAAAAATCTCTTTTCACTCTATATCTTTCTTTACTTGAATATATAATATCTGTAGCTGTGTCTTCAACCAAAGACAAAAGACAAATTGATTCTTCTTGAGCGCAGAGGGAAAAGATGTAAAGTGGTGGTAGTCTGGGATTCTCACTGACTCATGGAAAAGGTTGGTCCTGCACAGAGTCCCGGCGCACCAATAAACTAAAGATCCAGGGGAGCAGGTGTGTGTAGAAGACAGTTTAACATCTCTTGTTGAATGGCTGAAACTAATTGAACATTACCTCATATATCATCTGATGTGGGTTCAAGGTTTAATCCAATGCAAACAGTCAAAGGTTCTAAGAAAGAGAAACTGTCTGATCAAATAGCTATGATGGTGGGAATTTTAACTCATACACCTTGGGACATGGTTCAAATCTTGTTATGTTATGTTGTAACCCGTACAGTCAAAGCTTCCAAAAAATAGGATCAATTAAGTCAAACTTAAATTTTAGATGTGAACTACATTTTTATTTTAGCAAATTGACATCCTTTCCAGTTAGTAGTAAGTTAATATTTCGCCTGAAAACGGATTAAAGTCATAGGTTAGTATGTCTTCTGAAAAATGAAAAAAAGTCAGACACCTGCTGTTTCCTTCTTAGAAGCTTCTTCTCTAAAGTCCAGCCCCCAATGCAAACAACCAATGATCTGTTGAAGTCCAACGCTCTATACATATAGAACATCCGTTAAATCATTGCCATCATCTAGAGAACTGCTCGCAAACCTGTATTAGTTTGTACACAGAACAGGGGATTGCAACAACGTAAGCACGTAACATAAAGGGGGCGTAACAGTGAGCGTGAAGGTACAAACTTAGGCGGTCAATACACAACAGACATGAACTCTCTTTGTCCGTCCCCAGGTTTTGGACAATGTCCCCATAATCCTGTACATCCTGGCCCTGAAGACACTGTTGCTGTGTTTGGGGTTCGCCGGGGTGAAGATCTACCAAGGCAAGAAAATCGAGGAGGCCCTTAAAAGGGAACAGGCAGAGAAGAGGAAGCTGGCCGAACAGACGCAGGGGCTTATTGACCACTTGAAGGAAGACTGAGCAGAGGAGGGAAGCTGCCGAACACAGGTACGGCGCCTTATCTGGTCAAAAAGATCAGTTAAATTACTGTGGCCTTGCAGGGCTGATATTACAATAAAAACAACATTCAATCACTTTGGTTGACTTTAAAAATAGAAGACACTAAACATTGTCCAGGCCATGAGACACTGGCACTTTGTAGAATATTAATGAATTTCGATATGCAATATATTTATGACATATATATATACCTTGCTTGTGTAATATACAGTAGGATGCTTATAGACCCATAGTAGACAAGTTGTGTTGACAAATGATTGATTGTGATCAAACTCACTCTTGTTTTTTCTCTCTTCGCCAGGGAAACATTTTACCGACCAGAGTATCCAATCACCAAAATGAGCCAGACGTCTGACTGTCGGCAGTAGGGGGGGTTTCTGTCCTCCAGGATGTTGTTCGAGGTTCGAGTACCGGGACAGATCACCACGTCAGTTTTATATAAAACCATGTTTTAATAAGATAAAATTACTACAGATTACTGTGGAATCTGTAATGAGATGGAGAGGAGACTTTTATTTATTTATTTATTTTCAGTGAACATCACCCCTGTAAAAGAAAAACACAAGCATCAGCATCAACTTGTCATTTACTCCAGATTCAGACTCAGTTTCCCCAAACATCATCTCCTTTTCTTGTACGAAGGTGTTTGCGGTGGCTGCGGATGGAAAGGGTGAAGCGTTTTTCGACAAAGCAAAGACTCAGACAGGGCTCAGCAGTGCAGGTCTACAGAGCAGTTTGTGATTTGACTGCCAACAAGTGAATGTGTGGTCTATGAAATCATGAATGAAGGGGTAATACATTCATAGCACTGATGTGAAAGACTCAAAGTAGAAGCTAGCTGCTCGCCAAGCTTTTGAAAAAAGACCTGCAATCATTCTGCACTATGGCATTTACCTTGCTAGAACACACATTAGCCATTTCTTTGTTGTGTGTTTATTAGGGATGTTGCGATACGCAGGTATTAACGATAGTCATAACTTTTATAAATTGATTATTGATATCATGTTAGAAATACACATTTGTAGTAGGTGTTGGTATTTTATGTGTAATTTATTTGTAAAAGAAAAAGACAAATGCACAATAAACAATGTTAAACATGAAATTGACTGATAGCAGTTATTACTTCAGCAGAGTCTCAAAGTTTCTTTAATTGATTAGAAGAAACATAACATAAACATATGTAACATAAAGGAAAAATACACCTCTGGGACCATTATCCTGTGTTCTGAGCCCTCTGTTGTTCCCCTTGATGCCCTACAAACGTAGTGCCTTTATAGTATAACTCAAACTACATCCTCAAGTTTGCGGATGAGACAACAGTGGTGAGCCTCATCAGCAAGGACAACATACTACAGAGGCACTATAGAAAGCACCTTTGACCTTTAAGTGGATGTAACCTTTGTCATTACCTTTTGTCAACAGTAAAAAGAAGAAGCAGTAATACTACTGTTGAATATCCCTTGTACGGTTGAAGGTCTTCTGCACAATTTAGGTTACCACCTACCAAAGGATGTTAGCATGTGTTAGTGGCAACCAGGGGATTTTATTCTGCTGCTTCTACTACAGCACTTAATTCAACCAACTTTCAAGTCAAAATTGAAATTCCTTTCAGAGACGTCAAAAGAAGTAAGCATGGATTGCTATTTGGAAACAGCTTGTAAACAGCAACAACAGGAGACTCCCACTGAGTGGGAAACCATTAGTACGCAGCAGCAACAGGAGACTCCAGCCCAGTTGGAAAATGTCTGTATGCAACAGCAACAGGAGACCCCAGTTGAGTTGGAAACCGTCAGCAAGCAGCAGCAACAAGAGACTCCAGTCGAGTTAGAAACTGTCTGTATACAGCAGCAACAGGAGACTCCAGTCGAGTTAGAAACTGTCTGTATGCAGCAGCAACAGGAGAAGCCCCCTGAGTGGGAAACCATTAGTACGCAACAACAACAGGAGACTCCCCCTGAGTGGGAAACCATTAGTACGCAACAACAACAGGAGACTCCCCCTGAGTTGGAAACCATTAGTACGCAACAACAACAGGAGACTCCCCCTGAGTTGGAAACCGTCAGCACGCAGCAGCAACAAGAGACTCCAGTCGAGTTAGAAACCACTGGTACGCAGCAGCAACAGGAGACTCCAGTGGAGTTAGATACTGCTTGTACACAGCAACAACAGGAGACTCCCCCTGAGTTGGAAACCATTAGTACGCAGCAGCAACAGGAGACTACAGCCCAGTTGGAAAATGTCTGTATGCAACAGCAACAGGAGACCCCAGTTGAATTGGAAACCGTCAGCACGCAGCAGCAACAAGAGACTCCAGTCGAGTTAGAAGCTGTCTGTATACAGCAGCAACAGGAGACTCCAGTCGAGTTAGAAGCTGTCTGTATACAGCAGCAACAGGAGACTCCAGTCGAGTTAGAAACTGTCTGTATACAGCAGCAACAGGTGACTCCAGTTGAGTTAGAAACTGTCTGTATACAGCAGCAACAGGAGAAGCCCCCTGAGTGGGAAACCATTAGTACGCAACAACAACAGGAGACTCCCCCTGAGTTGGAAACCATTAGTACGCAGCAGCAACAGGAGACTCCAGTTGAGTTAGAAACCACTGGTACGCAGCAGCAACAGGAGACTCCAGTGGAGTTAGATACTGCTTGGACACAGCAACAACAGGAGACTCCCCCTGAGTTGGAAACCATTAGTACGCAGCAGCAACAGGAGACTACAGCCCAGTTGGAAAATGTCTGTATGCAACAGCAACAGGAGACTCCACCAGAGTTTGAAACTGTCTTCATGCAGCAGAATGAGGAAAATCCAGCCAAGTTTGAAACAGTCAGTATGCAGCAGCATCGGCAAATTCCTTCCGACTTGGAAACTGTTCATAAGCAGCGGCATCAGGAGAATCCAGTCGAGTTGGAAAGCACTGGTACGCAGCAACAACAGGAGACTCCCCCTGAGTGGGAAACCATTAGTACGCAGCAGCAACAGGAGACTCCAGCCAAGTTGGAGAATGTCTGTATGCAACAGCAACAGGAGACCCCAGTTGAGTTGGAAACCGTCAGCACGCAGCAGCAACAAGAGACTCCAGTCGAAATAGAAACCGCTTGTACGCAGCAGCAACAGGAGACTCCACCTCAGTTGGAAACCGTTTGTACACAGCAACAACAGGAGACTCCAGTCGAGTTAGAAACTGTCTGTACGCAGCAGCAACAGGAGACTCCAGCCCAGTTGGAAACCATCTGTACGCAGCAGCAACAGGAGACTCAAGCCCAGTTGGAAACCATCTGTATGCAGCAGCAACAGGCAGCAGCAACAGGAGACTCCACCAGAGTTTGAAACTGTCTTCATGCAGCAGAATGAGGAAAATCCAGCCGAGTTTGAAACAGTCAGTATGCAGCAGCATCTGGAAATTCCTTCAGACTTGGAAACTATTCATGAGCAGCGGCATCAGGAGAATCCAGTCGAGTTGGAAAGCACTGGTACGCAGCAACAACAGGAGACTCCCCCTGAGTGGGAAACCATGAGTGCGCAGCAGCAACAGGAGACTCCAGCCAAGTTGGAAAATGTCTGTATGCAACAGCAACAGGAGACCCCAGTTGAGTTGGAAACCATCAGCACGCAGCAGCAACAAGAGATTCCAGTAGAGTTAGAAACTGTCTGTATGCAACAGCAACAGGAGAAGCCCCCTGAGTGGGAAACCATTAGTACGCAACAACAGGAGACTCCCCCTGAGTTGGAAACCATTAGTACGCAGCAGCAACAGGAGACTCCAGTTGAGTTAGAAACTGTCTGTATACAGCAGCAACAGGAGACTCCAGTCGAGTTAGAAACTGTCTGTATACAGCAGCAACAGGAGACTCCAGTTGAGTTAGAAACCACTGGTACGCAGCAGCAACAGGAGACTCCAGTGGAGTTAGATACTGCTTGTACACAGCAACAACAGGAGACTTCCCCTGAGTGGGAAACCATTAGTACGCAGCAGCAACAGGAGACTACAGTCGAAATAGAAACCGCTTGTACGCAGCAGCAACAGGAGACTCCAGCTGAGCTGGAAACCATCGGTACGCAGCAGCAACAGGAAATTCCATCCGACTTGGAAACTGTTCATAAGCAGCAGCAACAAGGGTCTCCAGCTGATTTGGAAACTGCTTGCACACAGCAGCAACAGGAGACTCCACCAGAGTTCAAAACTGTCTTCATGCAGCAGAATGAGGAAAATGCAGCCGAGTTTGAAACAGTCAGTACGCAGCAGCAACAGGAAATTCCTGCCGGCTTGGAAACTGTTCATGAGCAGCAGCAACAAGAAACTCCAGCCCAGTTGGAAACTGCTTGTACACAGCAGCAACAGGAGACTCCAGTCGAGTTAGAAACTGTCTGTACGCAACAACAGGAGACTCCCCTGAGTTGGAAACCATTAGTACGCAGCAGCAACAGGAGACTCCAGTTGACTTAGAAACTGTCTGTATACAGCAGCAACAGGAGACTCCAGTCGAGTTAGAAACTGTCTGTATACAGCAGCAACAGGAGACTCCAGTCGAGTTAGAAACTGTCTGTATGCAGCAGCAACAGGAGACTCCAGTCGAGTTAGAAACTGTCTGTATACAGCAGCAACAGGAGACTCCAGGCGAGTTAGAAACTGTCTGTATGCAGCAGCAACAGGAGACTCAAGTCGAGTTAGAAACTGTCTGTATGCAGCAGCAACAGGAGAAGCCCCCTGAGTGGGAAACCATTAGTACGCAACAACAACAGGAGACTCCCCCTGAGTTGGAATCCATTAGTACGCAGCAGCAACAGGAGATTCCAGTTGAGTTAGAAACCACTGGTACGCAGCAGCAACAGGAGACTCCAGTGGAGTTAGATACTGCTTGTACACATCAACAACAGGAGACTCCCCCTGAGTGTGAAACCATTAGTACGCAACAACAACAGGAGACTACAGCCCAGTTGGAAAATGTCTGTACGCAGCAGCAACAGGAGACTCCAGTTGAGTTAGAAACTGTCTGTATACAGCAGCAACAGGAGACTCCAGTCGAGTTAGAAGCTGTCTGTATACAGCAGCAACAGGAGACTCCAGTCGAGTTAGAAACTGTCTGTATGCAACAGCAACAGGAGAAGCCCCCTGAGTGGGAAACCATTAGTACGCAACAACAACAGGAGACTCCCCCTGAGTTGGAAACCATTAGTACGCAGCAGCAACAGGAGACTCCAGTTGAGTTAGAAACTGTCAGTATACAGCAGCAACAGGAGACTCCAGTCGAGTTAGAAACTGTCAGTATACAGCAGCAACAGGAGACTCCAGTCAAGTTAGAAACTGTCTGTATACAGCAGCAACAGGTGACTCCAGTTGAGTTAGAAACTGTCTGTATACAGCAGCAACAGGAGAAGCCCCCTGAGTGGGAGCCCATTAGTATGCAACAACAACAGGAGACTCCCCCTGAGTTGGAAACCATTAGTACACATCAACAACAGGAGACTCCCCCTGAGTGGGAAACCATTAGTACGCAGCAGCAACAGGAGACTATAGCCCAGTTGGAAAATGTCTGTATGCAACAGCAACAGGAGACCCCAGTTGAGTTGGAAACCGTCAGCACGCAGCAGCAACAAGAGACTCCAGTCGATTTAGAAACTGTCTGTATACAGCAGCAACAGGAGAAGCCCCCTGAGTGGGAGCCCATTAGTACGCAACAACAACAGGAGACTCCCCCTGAGTTGGAAACCATTAGTACGCAGCAGCAACAGGAGACTCCAGTCGAGTTAGAAACTGTCAGTATACAGCAGCAACAGGAGACTCCAGTCGAGTTAGAAACTGTCTGTATACAGCAGCAACATGAGAAGCCCCCTGAGTGGGAAACCATTAGTACGCAGCAGCAACAGGAGACTCCAGTTGAGTTAGAAACCACTGGTACACAGCAGCAACAGGAGACTCCAGTTGAGTTAGAAACCATTAGTACACAGCAACAACAGGAGACTCCCCCTGAGTGGGAAACCATTAGTACGCAGCAGCAACAGGAGACTACAGTCGAAATAGAAACCGCTTGTACGCAACAGCAACAGGAGACTCCAGTCGAGTTAGAAACTGTTTGTATGCGCCAGCAACAGGAGAAGCCCCCTGAGTGTGAAACCATTAGTACGCAGCAGCAACAGGAGACTCCAGTTGAGTTAGAAACCACTGGTACGCAGCAGCAACAGGAGACACCAGTTGAGTTAGAAACTGTCTGTATGCAGCAGCAACAGGAGACTCCAGTCGAGTTAGAAACTGTCTGTATACAGCAGCAACAGGAGACTCCCGTCGAGTTAGAAACTGTCTGTATGCAACAACAACAGGAGACTCCCCCTGAGTTGGAAACCATTAGTACGCAGCAGCAAAAGGAGACTCCAGTTGAGTTAGAAACCACTGGTACGCAGCAGCAACAGGAGACTCCAGTTGAGTTAGAAACCATTAGTACACAGCAGCAACAGGAGACTCCAGTGGAGTTAGCTACTGCTTGTACACATCAACAACAGGAGACTCCCCCTGAGTGGGAAACCATTAGTACGCAGCAGCAACAGGAGACTACAGCCCAGTTGGAAAATGTCTGTATGCAACAGCAACGGGAGACCCCAGGTGAGTTGGAAACCGTCAGCACGCAGCAGCAACAGGAGACTCCAGTTGAGTTAGAAACTGTCTGTATGCAACAGCAACAGGAGAAGCCCCCTGAGTGGGAAACCATTAGTACGCAACAACAACAGGAGACTCCACCTGAGTTGGAAACCATTAGTACGCAGCAGCAACAGGAGACTCCAGTTGAGTTAGAAACTGTCTGTATAGAGCAGCAACAGGAGACTCCAGTCGAGTTAGAAACTGTCAGTATACAGCAGCAACAGGAGACTCCAGTCGAGTTAGAAACTGTCTGTATACAGCAGCAACAGGTGACTCCAGTTGAGTTAGAAACTGTCTGTATACAGCAGCAACAGGAGAAGCCCCCTGAGTGGGAAACCATTAGTACGCAACAACAACAGGAGACTCCCCCTGAGTTGGAAACCATTAGTACGCAGCAGCAACAGGAGACTCCAGTTGAGTTAGAAACCAATAGTACACAGCAACAACAGGAGACTCCCCCTGAGTGGGAAACCATTAGTACGCAGCAGCAACAGGAGACTACAGCCCAGTTGGAAAATGTCTGTATGCAACAGCAACGGGAGACCCCAGGTGAGTTGGAAACCGTCAGCACGCAGCAGCAACAGGAAACTCCAGTCGAGTTAGAAACTGTCTGTATGCAACAGCAACAGGAGAAGCCCCCTGAGTGGGAAACCATTAGTACGCAACAACAACAGGAGACTCCCCCTGAGTTGGAAACCATTAGTACGCAGCAGCAAAGGAGACTCCAGTTGAGTTAGAAACTGTCTGTATACAGCAGCAACAGGAGACTCCAGTCGAGTTAGAAACTGTCAGTATACAGCAGCAACAGGAGACTCCAGTCGAGTTAGAAACTGTCTGTATACAGCAGCAACAGGAGACTCCAGTTGAGTTAGAAATTGTCTGTATACAGCAGCAACAGGAGAAGCCCCCTGAGTGGGAAACCATTAGTACGCAACAACAACAGGAGACTCCCCCTGAGTTGGAAACCATTAGTACGCAGCAGCAACAGGAGACTCCAGTTGAGTTAGAAACCATTAGTACACAGCAACAACAGGAGACTCCCCCTGAGTGGGAAACCATTAGTACGCAGCAGCAACAGGAGACTACAGTCGAAATAGAAACCGCTTGTACACAACAGCAACAGGAGACTCCACCTCAGTTGGAAAACGTTTGTACACAGCAACAACAGGAGACTCCAGTCGAGTTAGAAACTTTCTGTACGCAGCAGCAACAGGAGACTCCAGTCGAGTTAGAAACTGTCTGTATGCGCAAGCAACAGGAGAAGCCCCCTGAGTGTGAAACCATTAGTACGCAGCAGCAACAGGAGACTCCAGTTGAGTTAGAAACCACTGGTACGATGCAGCAACAGGAGACTCCAGTGGAGTTAGAAACTTTCTGTATACAGCAGCAACAGGAGACTCCAGTCGAGTTAGAAACTGTCTGTATACAGAAGCAACAGGTGACTCCAGTTGAGTTGGAAACCATTAGTACGCAGCAGCAACAGGAGACTCCAGTTGAGTTAGAAACCACTGGTACGCAGCAGCAACAGGAGACTCCAGTGGAGTTAGATACTGCTTGTACACAGCAACAACAGGAGACTCCCCCTGAGTGGGAAACCATTAGTACGCAGCAGCAACAGGAGACTACAGTCGAGTTGGAAAATGTCTGTATGCAACAGCAACAGGAGACCCCAGTTGAGTTAGAAACCACTGGTACGCAGCAGCAACAGGAGACTCCAGTGGAGTTAGATACTGCTTGTACACAGCAACAACAGGAGACTCCCCCTGAGTGGGAAACCATTAGTACGCAGCAGCAACAGGAGACTACAGTCGAGTTGGAAAATGTCTGTATACAGCAGCAACAGGAGAAGCCCCTGAGTGGGAAACCATTAGTATGCAACAACAACAGGAGACTCCCCTGAGTTGGAAACCATTAGTACGCAGCAGCAACAGGAGACTCCAGTTGAGTTAGAAACCACTGGTACGCAGCAGCAACAGGAGACTCCAGTTGACTTAGAAACTGTCAGTATACAGCAGCAACAGGTGACTCCAGTTGAGTTAGAAATTGTCTGTATACAGCAGCAACAGGAGAAGCCCCCTGAGTGGGAAACCATTAGTACGCAACAACAACAGGAGACTCCCCCTGAGTTGGAAACCATTAGTACGCAGCAGCAACAGGAGACTCCAGTTGAGTTAGAAACCAATAGTACACAGCAACAACAGGAGACTGGTGGAAACCATTAGTACCGCAGCAACAGGAGACTACAATAGAAATAGAAACCGCTTGTACACAACAGCAACAGGAGACTCCACCTCAGTTGGAAAACGTTTGTACACAGCAACAACAGGAGACTCCAGTCGAGTTAGAAACTGTCTGTACGCAGCAGCAACAGGAGACTCCAGTCGAGTTAGAAACTGTCTGTATGCGCAAGCAACAGGAGAAGCCCCCTGAGTGTGAAACCATTAGTACGCAGCAGCAACAGGAGACTCCAGTTGAGTTAGAGACCACTGGTACGATGCAGCAACAGGAGACTCCAGTCGAGTTAGAAACTCACTGTATACAGCAGCAACAGGTGACTCCAGTTGAGTTGGAAACCATTAGTACGCAGCAGCAACAGGAGACTCCAGTTGAGTTAGAAACCACTGGTACGCAGCAGCAACAGGAGATCCAGTGGAGTTAGATACTGCTTGTACACAGCAACAACAGGAGACTCCCCCTGAGTGGGAAACCATTAGTACGCAGCAGCAACAGGAGACTACAGTCGAGTTGGAAAATGTCTGTATGCAACAGCAACAGGAGACCCCAGTTGAGTTGGAAACCGTCAGCACGCAGCAGCAACAAGAGACTCCAGTCGAGTTAGAAACTGTCTGTATACAGCAGCAACAGGAGAAGCCCCCTGAGTGGGAAACCATTAGTATGCAACAACAACAGGAGACTCCCCCTGAGTTGGAAACCATTAGTACGCAGCAGCAACAGGAGACTCCAGTTGAGTTAGAAACCACTGGTACGCAGCAGCAACAGGAGACTCCAGTGGAGTTAGATACTGCTTGTACACAGCAACAACAGGAGACTCCAGTCGAGTTAGAAACTGTCTGTATGCAACAACAACAGGAGACTCCAGTCGAGTTAGAAACTGTCTGTATGCAACAACAACAGGAGACTCCCCCTGAGTGGGAAACCATTAGTACGCAGCAGGAACAGGAGACTACAGTCGAAATAGAAACCATTGGTACGCAGCAGCAACAGGAGACACCAGTTGAGTTAGAAACTGTCTGTATACAGCAGCAACAGGAGACTCCAGTGGAGTTAGATATTGCTTGTACACAGCAACAACAGGAGACTCCCCCTGAGTGGGAAACCATTAGTACGCAGCAGGAACAGGAGACTACAGTCGAAATAGAAACCATTGGTACGCAGCAGCAACAGGAGACACCAGTTGAGTTAGAAACTGTCTGTATACAGCAGCAACAGGAGACTCCAGTCGAGTTAGAAACTGTCTGTATGCAACAACAACAGGAGACTCCCTGAGTTGGAAACCATTAGTACGCAGCAGCAACAGGAGACTCCAGTCGAGTTAGAAACTGTCTGTATACAGCAGCAACAGGAGACTCCAGTCGAGTTAGAAACTGTCTGCATGCAACAACAACAGGAGACTCCAGTTGAGTTAGAAACCACTGATACGCAGCAGCAACAGGAGACTCCCCCTGAGTGGGAAACCATTAGTACGCAGCAGCAACAGGAGACTCCAGTCGAGTTAGAAACTGTCTGTATGCAACAATCAGGAGACTCCCTGAGTTGGAAACCATTAGTACGCAGCAGCAGCAACAGGAGACTCCAGTGGAGTTAGATACTGCTTGTACACAGCAACAACAGGAGACTCCCCTGAGAGGAAACCATTAGTACGCAGCAGCAACAGGAGACTACAGTCGAGTTAGAAACTGTCTGTATGCAACAACAACAGGAGACTCCCCTGAGTTGGAAACCATTAGTACGCAGCAGCAACAGGAGACTCCAGTTGAGTTAGAAACCACTGGTACGCAGCAGCAACAGGAGACACCAGTTGAGTTAGAAACTGTCTGTATGCAGCAGCAACAGGAGACTCCAGTCGAGTTAGAAACTGTCTTTATACAGCAGCAACAGGAGACTCAGTCGCGTTAGAAACTGTCTGTATGCAACAACAACAGGAGACTCCAGCGAGTTAGAAACTGTCTGTACGCTGCAGCAACAGGAGACTCCAGTCGAGTTAGAAACTGTCTGTATACAGCAGCAACAGGAGACTCCAGTCGAGTTAGAAACTGTCTGTATGCAACAACAACAGGAGACTCCCCTGAGTTGGAAACCATTAGTATGCAGCAGCAACAGGAGACTCCAGTTGAGTTAGAAACCACTGGCAAGCAGCAACAGGAGACTCCAGTGGAGTTAGATACTGCTTGTACACAGCAAAAACAGGAGATTCCCCTGAGTGGGAAACCATTAGTACACAGCAGCAACAGGAGACTACAGTCGAAATAGAAACCGCGGCAGCAGCAACAGGAGACTCCACCTCAGTTGGAAAACGTTTGTACACAGCAACAACAGGAGACTCCAGTCGAGTTAGAAACTGTCTGTACGCAGCAGCAACAGGAGACTCCAGTCGAGTTAGAAACTGTCTGTATGCAGCAGCAACAGGAGAAGCCCCTGATAGGAAACCATTAGTACACAACAACAACAGGAGACTCCCTGAGTTGGAAACCATTAGTACGCAGCAGCAACAGGAGACTCAGTTGAGTTAGAAACCACTGGTACACAGCAGCAACAGGAGACTCACTGAGTGGGAAACAATTAGTACGCAGAAGCAACGGAGACTACAGCCCAGTTGGAAAATGTCTGTATGCAACAGCAACAGGAGACCCAGATGAGTTGGAAACCGTCAGCACGCAGCAGCAACAAGAGACTCAGTAGATAGAAACCGCTTACGCAGCAGAAACAGGAGACTCCACCTCAGTTGGAAAACGTTTGTACACAGCAACAACAGGAGATTCCAATCCAGATGGAAACCATCTGTACGCAGCAGCAACAGGAAATCCATCACTTGAAACTGTTCATGAGCAGCAACAAGGTCTCAGCCGATTTGGAAACTGCTTGTACACAGCAGCAACAGGAGACTCACCAGAGTTCGAAACTGTCTTCATGCAGCAGAATGAGAAATACAGCCGAGTTTGAAACAGTCATACGCAGCAGCAACAGGAAATTCCCCGACTTGGAAACTGTTCATGAGCAGCAGGAACAAGAGACTCCAGTTGAGTTAGAAACCACTGGTACGCAGCAGCAACAGGAGACTCCAGTGGAGTTAGATACTGCTTGTACACAGCAACAACAGGAGACTCCCCCTCAGTGGGAAGCCATTAGTACGCAGCAGCAACAGGAGACAACAGTGAAATAGAAACCGCTTGTACGCAGCAGCAACAGGAGACTCCACCTCAGTTGGAAACGTTTGTACACAGCAACAACAGGAGACTCCAGTCGAGTTAGAAACTGTCTGTACACAGCAGCAACAGGAGACTCCAGTCGAGTTAGAAACTGTCTGTATGCAGCAGCAACAGGAGAAGCCCCTGAGTGGGAAACCATTAGTATGCAACAACAACAGGAGAATCCCCCTGAGTTGGAAACCATTAGTACGCAGCAGCAACAGGAGACTCCAGTTGAGTTAGAAACTGTCTGTATGCAGCAGCAACAGGAGACACCAGTTGAGTTGGAAACGTTTGTACACAGCAACAACAGGAGACTCCAGTCGAGTTAGAAACTGTCTGTACGCAGCAGCAACAGGAGACTCCAGTCGAGTTAGAAACTGTCTGTATACACAGCAACAGGAGACTCCAGTCGAGTTAGAAACTGTCTTTATACAGCAGCAACAGGAGACTCCAGTCGAGTTAGAAACTGTCTGTATGCAACAACAACAGGAGACTCCCTGAGTTGGAAACCATTAGTACGCAGCAGCAACAGGAGACTCCAGTGGAGTTAGATACTGCTTGTACACAGCAACAACAGGAGACACCAGTTGAGTTAGAAACTGTCTGTATGCAGCAGCAACAGGAGACTCCAGTTGAGTTAGAAACTTTCTTTATACAGCAGCAACAGGAGACTCCAGTCGCTAGAAACTGTCTGTATGCAACAACAACAGGAGACTCCCTGAGTGGGAAACCATTAGTACGCAGCAGCAACAGGAGACTACAGTCGAGTTAGAAACTGTCTGTATACAGCAGCAACAGGAGACTCCAGTCGAGTTAGAAACTGTCTGTATACAGCAGCAACAGGAGACTCCAGTCGAGTTAGAAACTGTCTGCATGCAACAACAACAGGAGACTCCAGTTGAGTTAGAAACCACTGGTACGCAGCAGCAACAGGAGACTCCAGTTGAGTTAGAAACCACTGGTACGCAGCAGCAACAGGAGACTCCAGTGGAGTTAGATACTGCTTGTACACAGCAACAACAGGAGACTCCCCTGAGTTGGAAACCATTAGTACGCAGCAGCAACAGGAGACTCCAGTCGAGTTAGAAACTGTCTGTATGCAACAACAACAGGAGACTCCCCCTGAGTTGGAAACCATTAGTACGCAGCAGCAGCAGGAGACTCCAGTTGAGTTAGAAACCACTGGTACGCAGCAGCAACAGGAGACTCAGTGGAGTTAGATACTGCTTGTACACAGCAACAACAGGAGTCTCCTGAGTTGGAAACCATTAGTACGCAGCAGCAACAGGAGACTCCAGTCGGAGAAACTGTCTGTATGCAACAACAACAGGAGACTCCCCGAGTTGGAAACCATTAGTACGCAGCAGCAACAGGAGACTCCAGTTGAGTTAGAAACCACTGGTACGCAGCAGCAACAGGAGACTCAGTGGAGTTAGATACTGCTTGTACACAGCAACAACAGGAGACTCCCTGAGTGGGAAACCATTAGTACGCAGCAGCAACAGGAGACTCAGTCGAGTTAGAAACTGTGTGTATGCAACAACAACAGGAGACTCCCCTGAGTTGGAAACCATTAGTACGCAGCAGCAGCAGGGACTCAGTTGAGTTAGAAACCACTGTACGCAGCAGAACAGGAGACTCCAGTGGAGTTAGATACTGTTGTACACAGCAACAACAGGAGTCTCCCTGAGTTGGAAACCATTAGTACGCAGCAGCAACAGGAGACTCCAGTGAGTTAGAAACTGTCTGTTACAGCAGCAACAGGAGACTCAGTCAGAGAACTGTCTGATGCAACAACAACAGGAGACCCCTGAGTTGGAAACCATTAGTACGCAGCAGCAACAGGAGACTCCAGTTGAGTTAGAAACCACTGGTACGCAGCAGCAACAGGAGACACCAGTTGAGTTAGAAACTGTCTGTATGCAGCAGCAACAGGAGACTCCAGTCGAGTTAGAAACTGTCTTTATACAGCAGCAACAGGAGACTCAGTCGCGTAGAAACTGTCTGTATGCAACAACAACAGGAGACTCCAGTCGAGTTAGAAACTGTCTGTACGCTGCAGCAACAGGAGACTCCAGTCGAGTTAGAAACTGTCTGTATACAGCAGCAACAGGAGACTCCAGTCGAGTTAGAAACTGTCTGTATGCAACAACAACAGGAGACTCCCCCTGAGTTGGAAACCATTAGTATGCAGCAGCAACAGGAGACTCCAGTTGAGTTAGAAACCACTGGTACGCAGCAGCAACAGGAGACTCCAGTGGAGTTAGATACTGCTTGTACACAGCAAAAACAGGAGATTCCCCCTGAGTGGGAAACCATTAGTACACAGCAGCAACAGGAGACTACAGTCGAAATAGAAACCGCTTGTACGCAGCAGCAACAGGAGACTCCACCTCAGTTGGAAAACGTTTGTACACAGCAACAACAGGAGACTCCAGTCGAGTTAGAAACTGTCTGTACGCAGCAGCAACAGGAGACTCAGTCGAGTTAGAAACTGTCTGTATGCAGCAGCAACAGGAGAAGCCCCTGATAGGGAAACCATTAGTACACAACAACAACAGGAGACTCCCTGAGTTGGAAACCATTAGTACGCAGCAGCAACAGGAGACTCCGTTGAGTTAGAAACCACTGGTACACAGCAGCAACAGGAGACTCCCACTGAGTGGGAAACAATTAGTACGCAGAAGCAACGGGAGACTACAGCCCAGTTGGAAAATGTCTGTATGCAACAGCAACAGGAGACCCCAGATGAGTTGGAAACCGTCAGCACGCAGCAGCAACAAGAGACTCCAGTAGAAATAGAAACCGCTTGTACGCAGCAGAAACAGGAGACTCCACCTCAGTTGGAAAACGTTTGTACACAGCAACAACAGGAGATTCCAATCCAGATGGAAACCATCTGTACGCAGCAGCAACAGGAAATTCCATCCCACTTGGAAACTGTTCATAAGCAGCAGCAACAAGGGTCTCCAGCCGATTTGGAAACTGCTTGTACACAGCAGCAACAGGAGACTCCACCAGAGTTCGAAACTGTCTTCATGCAGCAGAATGAGGAAAATACAGCCGAGTTTGAAACAGTCAGTACGCAGCAGCAACAGGAAATTCCTGCCGACTTGGAAACTGTTCATGAGCAGCAGGAACAAGAGACTCCAGTTGAGTTAGAAACCACTGGTACGCAGCAGCAACAGGAGACTCCAGTGGAGTTAGATACTGCTTGTACACAGCAACAACAGGAGACTCCCTCAGTGGGAAGCCATTAGTACGCAGCAGCAACAGGAGACAACAGTCGAAATAGAAACCGCTTGTACGCAGCAGCAACAGGAGACTCCACCTCAGTTGGAAAACGTTTGTACACAGCAACAACAGGAGACTCCAGTCGAGTTAGAAACTGTCTGTACACAGCAGCAACAGGAGACTCCAGTCGAGTTAGAAACTGTCTGTATGCAGCAGCAACAGGAGACTCCAGTCGAGTTAGAAACTGTCTGTATGCGCAAGCAACAGGAGAAGCCCCCTGAGTGTGAAACCATTAGTACGCAGCAGCAACAGGAGACTCCAGTTGAGTTAGAAACCACTGGTACGATGCAGCAACAGGAGACTCCAGTGGAGTTAGAAACTTTCTGTATACAGCAGCAACAGGAGACTCCAGTCGAGTTAGAAACTGTCTGTATACAGAAGCAACAGGTGACTCCAGTTGAGTTGGAAACCATTAGTACGCAGCAGCAACAGGAGACTCCAGTTGAGTTAGAAACCACTGGTACGCAGCAGCAACAGGAGACTCCAGTGGAGTTAGATACTGCTTGTACACAGCAACAACAGGAGACTCCCTGAGTGGGAAACCATTAGTACGCAGCAGCAACAGGAGACTACAGTCGAGTTGGAAAATGTCTGTATGCAACAGCAACAGGAGACCCCAGTTGAGTTAGAAACCACTGGTACGCAGCAGCAACAGGAGACTCCAGTGGAGTTA
Source organism: Hippoglossus stenolepis (assembly GCF_022539355.2). NCBI lineage: Eukaryota > Metazoa > Chordata > Actinopteri > Pleuronectiformes > Pleuronectidae > Hippoglossus > Hippoglossus stenolepis. The sequence continues at coordinate 13,283,794 of NC_061491.1, forward strand.
GATACTGCTTGTACACAGCAACAACAGGAGACTCCCCCTGAGTGGGAAACCATTAGTACGCAGCAGCAACAGGAGACTACAGTCGAGTTGGAAAATGTCTGTATACAGCAGCAACAGGAGAAGCCCCCTGAGTGGGAAACCATTAGTATGCAACAACAACAGGAGACTCCCCCTGAGTTGGAAACCATTAGTACGCAGCAGCAACAGGAGACTCCAGTTGAGTTAGAAACCACTGGTACGCAGCAGCAACAGGAGACTCCAGTTGACTTAGAAACTGTCAGTATACAGCAGCAACAGGTGACTCCAGTTGAGTTAGAAATTGTCTGTATACAGCAGCAACAGGAGAAGCCCCCTGAGTGGGAAACCATTAGTACGCAACAACAACAGGAGACTCCCCCTGAGTTGGAAACCATTAGTACGCAGCAGCAACAGGAGACTCCAGTTGAGTTAGAAACCAATAGTACACAGCAACAACAGGAGACTCCCCCTGAGTGGGAAACCATTAGTACGCAGCAGCAACAGGAGACTACAATAGAAATAGAAACCGCTTGTACACAACAGCAACAGGAGACTCCACCTCAGTTGGAAAACGTTTGTACACAGCAACAACAGGAGACTCCAGTCGAGTTAGAAACTGTCTGTACGCAGCAGCAACAGGAGACTCCAGTCGAGTTAGAAACTGTCTGTATCGCAAGCAACAGGAGAAGCCCCCTGAGTGTGAAACCATTAGTACGCAGCAGCAACAGGAGACTCCAGTTGAGTTAGAGACCACTGGTACGAAGCAGCAACAGGAGACTCCAGTCGAGTTAGAAACTCACTGTATACAGCAGCAACAGGAGACTCCAGTTGAGTTGGAAACCATTAGTACGCAGCAGCAACAGGAGACTCCAGTTGAGTTAGAAACCACTGGTACGCAGCAGCAACAGGAGACTCCAGTGGAGTTAGATACTGCTTGTACACAGCAACAACAGGAGACTCCCCCTGAGTGGGAAACCATTAGTACGCAGCAGCAACAGGAGACTACAGTCGAGTTGGAAAATGTCTGTATGCAACAGCAACAGGAGACCCCAGTTGAGTTGGAAACCGTCAGCACGCAGCAGCAACAAGAGACTCCAGTCGAGTTAGAAACTGTCTGTATACAGCAGCAACAGGAGAAGCCCCTGAGTGGGAAACCATTAGTATGCAACAACAACAGGAGACTCCCCCTGAGTTGGAAACCATTAGTACGCAGCAGCAACAGGAGACTCCAGTTGAGTTAGAAACCACTGGTACGCAGCAGCAACAGGAGACTCCAGTGGAGTTAGATACTGCTTGTACACAGCAACAACAGGAGACTCCAGTCGAGTTAGAAACTGTCTGTATGCAACAACAACAGGAGACTCCAGTCGAGTTAGAAACTGTCTGTATGCAACAACAACAGGAGACTCCCCCTGAGTGGGAAACCATTAGTACGCAGCAGGAACAGGAGACTACAGTCGAAATAGAAACCATTGGTACGCAGCAGCAACAGGAGACACCAGTTGAGTTAGAAACTGTCTGTATACAGCAGCAACAGGAGACTCCAGTGGAGTTAGATATTGCTTGTACACAGCAACAACAGGAGACTCCCCCTGAGTGGGAAACCATTAGTACGCAGCAGGAACAGGAGACTACAGTCGAAATAGAAACCATTGGTACGCAGCAGCAACAGGAGACACCAGTTGAGTTAGAAACTGTCTGTATACAGCAGCAACAGGAGACTCCAGTCGAGTTAGAAACTGTCTGTATGCAACAACAACAGGAGACTCCCCCTGAGTTGGAAACCATTAGTACGCAGCAGCAACAGGAGACTCCAGTCGAGTTAGAAACTGTCTGTATACAGCAGCAACAGGAGACTCCAGTCGAGTTAGAAACTGTCTGCATGCAACAACAACAGGAGACTCCAGTTGAGTTAGAAACCACTGATACGCAGCAGCAACAGGAGACTCCCCCTGAGTGGGAAACCATTAGTACGCAGCAGCAACAGGAGACTCCAGTCGAGTTAGAAACTGTCTGTATGCAACAACATCAGGAGACTCCCCCTGAGTTGGAAACCATTAGTACGCAGCAGCAGCAACAGGAGACTCCAGTGGAGTTAGATACTGCTTGTACACAGCAACAACAGGAGACTCCCCCTGAGAGGGAAACCATTAGTACGCAGCAGCAACAGGAGACTACAGTCGAGTTAGAAACTGTCTGTATGCAACAACAACAGGAGACTCCCCCTGAGTTGGAAACCATTAGTACGCAGCAGCAACAGGAGACTCCAGTTGAGTTAGAAACCACTGGTACGCAGCAGCAACAGGAGACACCAGTTGAGTTAGAAACTGTCTGTATGCAGCAGCAACAGGAGACTCCAGTCGAGTTAGAAACTGTCTTTATACAGCAGCAACAGGAGACTCCAGTCGCGTTAGAAACTGTCTGTATGCAACAACAACAGGAGACTCCAGTCGAGTTAGAAACTGTCTGTACGCAGCAGCAACAGGAGACTCCAGTCGAGTTAGAAACTGTCTGTATGCAGCAGCAACAGGAGACTCCAGTCGAGTTAGAAACTGTCTGTATGCAACAACAACAGGAGACTCCCCCTGAGTTGGAAACCATTAGTATGCAGCAGCAACAGGAGACTCCAGTTGAGTTAGAAACCACTGGTACGCAGCAGCAACAGGAGACTCCAGTGGAGTTAGATACTGCTTGTACACAGCAAAAACAGGAGATTCCCCCTGAGTGGGAAACCATTAGTACACAGCAGCAACAGGAGACTACAGTCGAAATAGAAACCGCTTGTACGCAGCAGCAACAGGAGACTCCACCTCAGTTGGAAAACGTTTGTACACAGCAACAACAGGAGACTCCAGTCGAGTTAGAAACTGTCTGTACGCAGCAGCAACAGGAGACTCCAGTCGAGTTAGAAACTGTCTGTATGCAGCAGCAACAGGAGAAGCCCCCTGATAGGGAAACCATTAGTACACAACAACAACAGGAGACTCCCCCTGAGTTGGAAACCATTAGTACGCAGCAGCAACAGGAGACTCCAGTTGAGTTAGAAACCACTGGTACACAGCAGCAACAGGAGACTCCCACTGAGTGGGAAACAATTAGTACGCAGAAGCAACGGGAGACTACAGCCCAGTTGGAAAATGTCTGTATGCAACAGCAACAGGAGACCCCAGATGAGTTGGAAACCTCAGCACGCAGCAGCAACAAGAGACTCCAGTAGAAATAGAAACCGCTTGTACGCAGCAGAAACAGGAGACTCCACCTCAGTTGGAAAACGTTTGTACACAGCAACAACAGGAGATTCCAATCCAGATGGAAACCATCTGTACGCAGCAGCAACAGGAAATTCCATCCCACTTGGAAACTGTTCATAAGCAGCAGCAACAAGGGTCTCCAGCCGATTTGGAAACTGCTTGTACACAGCAGCAACAGGAGACTCCACCAGAGTTCGAAACTGTCTTCATGCAGCAGAATGAGGAAATACAGCCGAGTTTGAAACAGTCAGTACGCAGCAGCAACAGGAAATTCCTGCCGACTTGGAAACTGTTCATGAGCAGCAGGAACAAGAGACTCCAGTTGAGTTAGAAACCACTGGTACGCAGCAGCAACAGGAGACTCCAGTGGAGTTAGATACTGCTTGTACACAGCAACAACAGGAGACTCCCCCTCAGTGGGAAGCCATTAGTACGCAGCAGCAACAGGAGACAACAGTCGAAATAGAAACCGCTTGTACGCAGCAGCAACAGGAGACTCCACCTCAGTTGGAAAACGTTTGTACACAGCAACAACAGGAGACTCCAGTCGAGTTAGAAACTGTCTGTACACAGCAGCAACAGGAGACTCCAGTCGAGTTAGAAACTGTCTGTATGCAGCAGCAACAGGAGAAGCCCCTGAGTGGGAAACCATTAGTATGCAACAACAACAGGAGAATCCCCTGAGTTGGAAACCATTAGTACGCAGCAGCAACAGGAGACTCCAGTTGAGTTAGAAACTGTCTGTATGCAGCAGCAACAGGAGACACCAGTTGAGTTGGAAAACGTTTGTACACAGCAACAACAGGAGACTCCAGTCGAGTTAGAAACTGTCTGTACGCAGCAGCAACAGGAGACTCCAGTCGAGTTAGAAACTGTCTGTATACAGCAGCAACAGGAGACTCCAGTCGAGTTAGAAACTGTCTTTATACAGCAGCAACAGGAGACTCCAGTCGAGTTAGAAACTGTCTGTATGCAACAACAACAGGAGACTCCCCCTGAGTTGGAAACCATTAGTACGCAGCAGCAACAGGAGACTCCAGTGGAGTTAGATACTGCTTGTACACAGCAACAACAGGAGACACCAGTTGAGTTAGAAACTGTCTGTATGCAGCAGCAACAGGAGACTCCAGTTGAGTTAGAAACTTTCTGTATACAGCAGCAACAGGAGACTCCAGTCGCGTTAGAAACTGTCTGTATGCAACAACAACAGGAGACTCCCCCTGAGTGGGAAACCATTAGTACGCAGCAGCAACAGGAGACTACAGTCGAGTTAGAAACTGTCTGTATACAGCAGCAACAGGAGACTCCAGTCGAGTTAGAAACTGTCTGTATACAGCAGCAACAGGAGACTCCAGTCGAGTTAGAAACTGTCTGCATGCAACAACAACAGGAGACTCCAGTTGAGTTAGAAACCACTGGTACGCAGCAGCAACAGGAGACTCCAGTTGAGTTAGAAACCACTGGTACGCAGCAGCAACAGGAGACTCCAGTGGAGTTAGATACTGCTTGTACACAGCAACAACAGGAGACTCCCCCTGAGTGGGAAACCATTAGTACGCAGCAGCAACAGGAGACTCCAGTCGAGTTAGAAACTGTCTGTATGCAACAACAACAGGAGACTCCCCCTGAGTTGGAAACCATTAGTACGCAGCAGCAGCAGGAGACTCCAGTTGAGTTAGAAACCACTGGTACGCAGCAGCAACAGGAGACTCCAGTGGAGTTAGATACTGCTTGTACACAGCAACAACAGGAGTCTCCCCCTGAGTTGGAAACCATTAGTACGCAGCAGCAACAGGAGACTCCAGTCGAGTTAGAAACTGTCTGTATGCAACAACAACAGGAGACTCCCCCTGAGTTGGAAACCATTAGTACGCAGCAGCAACAGGAGACTCCAGTTGAGTTAGAAACCACTGGTACGCAGCAGCAACAGGAGACTCCAGTGGAGTTAGATACTGCTTGTACACAGCAACAACAGGAGACTCCCCCTGAGTGGGAAACCATTAGTACGCAGCAGCAACAGGAGACTCCAGTCGAGTTAGAAACTGTCTGTATGCAACAACAACAGGAGACTCCCCCTGAGTTGGAAACCATTAGTACGCAGCAGCAGCAGGAGACTCCAGTTGAGTTAGAAACCACTGGTACGCAGCAGCAACAGGAGACTCCAGTGGAGTTAGATACTGCTTGTACACAGCAACAACAGGAGTCTCCCCCTGAGTTGGAAACCATTAGTACGCAGCAGCAACAGGAGACTCCAGTCGAGTTAGAAACTGTCTGTATACAGCAGCAACAGGAGACTCCAGTCGAGTTAGAAACTGTCTGTATGCAACAACAACAGGAGACTCCCCCTGAGTTGGAAACCATTAGTACGCAGCAGCAACAGGAGACTCCAGTTGAGTTAGAAACCACTGGTACGCAGCAGCAACAGGAGACACCAGTTGAGTTAGAAACTGTCTGTATGCAGCAGCAACAGGAGACTCCAGTCGAGTTAGAAACTGTCTTTATACAGCAGCAACAGGAGACTCCAGTCGTTAGAAACTGTCTGTATGCAACAACAGGAGACTCCAGTCGAGTTAGAAACTGTCTGTACGCTGCAGCAACAGGAGACTCCAGTCGAGTTAGAAACTGTCTGTATACAGCAGCAACAGGAGACTCCAGTCGAGTTAGAAACTGTCTGTATGCAACAACAACAGGAGACTCCCTGAGTTGGAAACCATTAGTATGCAGCAGCAACAGGAGACTCCAGTTGAGTTAGAAACCACTGGTACGCAGCAGCAACAGGAGACTCCAGTGGAGTTAGATACTGCTTGTACACAGCAAAACAGGAGATTCCCCTGAGTGGGAAACCATTAGTACACAGCAGCAACAGGAGACTACAGTCGAAATAGAAACCGCTTGTACGCAGCAGCAACAGGAGACTCCACCTCAGTTGGAAAACGTTTGTACACAGCAACAACAGGAGACTCCAGTCGAGTTAGAAACTGTCTGTACGCAGCAGCAACAGGAGACTCCAGTTGAGTTAGAAACTGTCTGTATGCAGCAGCAACAGGAGAAGCCCCTGATAGGAAACCATTAGTACACAACAACAACAGGAGACTCCCCCTGAGTTGGAAACCATTAGTACGCAGCAGCAACAGGAGACTCCAGTTGAGTTAGAAACCACTGGTACACAGCAGCAACAGGAGACTCCCACTGAGTGGGAAACAATTAGTACGCAGAAGCAACGGGAGACTACAGCCCAGTTGGAAAATGTCTGTATGCAACAGCAACAGGAGACCCCAGATGAGTTGGAAACCGTCAGCACGCAGCAGCAACAAGAGACTCCAGTAGAAATAGAAACCGCTTGTACGCAGCAGAAACAGGAGACTCCACCTCAGTTGGAAAACGTTTGTACACAGCAACAACAGGAGATTCCAATCCAGATGGAAACCATCTGTACGCAGCAGCAACAGGAAATTCCATCCCACTTGGAAACTGTTCATAAGCAGCAGCAACAAGGGTCTCCAGCCGATTTGGAAACTGCTTGTACACAGCAGCAACAGGAGACTCCACCAGAGTTCGAAACTGTCTTCATGCAGCAGAATGAGGAAAATACAGCCGAGTTTGAAACAGTCAGTACGCAGCAGCAACAGGAAATTCCTGCCGACTTGGAAACTGTTCATGAGCAGCAGGAACAAGAGACTCCAGTTGAGTTAGAAACCACTGGTACGCAGCAGCAACAGGAGACTCCAGTGGAGTTAGATACTGCTTGTACACAGCAACAACAGGAGACTCCCCCTCAGTGGGAAGCCATTAGTACGCAGCAGCAACAGGAGACAACAGTCGAAATAGAAACCGCTTGTACGCAGCAGCAACAGGAGACTCCACCTCAGTTGGAAAACGTTTGTACACAGCAACAACAGGAGACTCCAGTCGAGTTAGAAACTGTCTGTACACAGCAGCAACAGGAGACTCCAGTCGAGTTAGAAACTGTCTGTATGCAGCAGCAACAGGAGAAGCCCCCTGAGTGGGAAACCATTAGTATGCAACAACAACAGGAGAATCCCCCTGAGTTGGAAACCATTAGTACGCAGCAGCAACAGGAGACTCCAGTTGAGTTAGAAACTGTCTGTATGCAGCAGCAACAGGAGACACCAGTTGAGTTGGAAAACGTTTGTACACAGCAACAACAGGAGACTCCAGTCGAGTTAGAAACTGTCTGTACGCAGCAGCAACAGGAGACTCCAGTCGAGTTAGAAACTGTCTGTATGCAGCAGCAACAGGAGAAGCTCCCTGAGTGTGAAACAATTAGTATGCAACAACAACAGGAGACTCCAGTTGAGTTAGAAACCACTGGTACGCAGCAGAAACAGGAGACTCCAGTTGAGTTAGAAACCACTGGTAGGCAGCAGCAACAGGAGACACCAGTTGAGTTAGAAACTGTCTGTATACAGCAGCAACAGGAGACTCCAGTCGAGTTAGAAACTGTCTGTATGCAGCAGCAACAGGAGAAGCCCCCTGAATTGGAAACCATTAGTACGCAGCAGCAACAGGAGACTCCAGTTGAGTTAGAAACCACTGGTACGCAGCAGAAACAGGAGACTCCAGTTGAGTTAGAAACCACTGGTAGGCAGCAGCAACAGGAGACACCAGTTGAGTTAGAAACTGTCTGTATACAGCAGCAACAGGAGAAGCCCCCTGAATTGGAAACCATTAGTACGCAGCAGCAACAGGAGACTCCAGTTGAGTTAGAAACCACTGGTATACAGCAGCAACAGGAGACTCCAGTCGAGTTAGAAACTGTCTGTATGCAGCAGCAACAGGAGAAGCCCCCTGAGTGGGAAACCATTAGTATGCAACAACAACAGGAGAATCCCCCTGAGTTGGAAACCATTAGTACGCAGCAGCAACAGGAGACTCCAGTTGAGTTAAAAACTGTCTGTATGCAGCAGCAACAGGAGACACCAGTTGAGTTGGAAAACGTTTGTACACAGCAACAACAGGAGACTCCAGTCGAGTTAGAAACTGTCTGTACGCAGCAGAAACAGGAGACTCCAGTCGAGTTAGAAACTGTCTGTATGCAACAACAACAGGAAACTCCAGTCGAGTTAGAAACCACTGGTACGCAGCAGCAACAGGAGACTCCAGTGGAGTTAGATACTGCTTGTACACAGCAACAACAGGAGACTACAGCCCAGTTGGAAAATGTCTGTATGCAACAGCAACAGGAAACCCCAGATGAGTTGGAAACCGTCAGCACGCAGCTGCAACAAGAGACTCCAGTCGAAATAGAAACCGCTTGTACGCAGCAGCAACAGGAGACTCCCCCTGAGTGGGAAACCATTAGTACGCAGCAGCAACAGGAGACTACAGCCCAGTTGGAAAATGTGTGTATGCAACAGCAACAGGAGACCCAAAATGAGTTGGAAACCGTCAGCACGCAGCTGCAACAAGAGACTCCAGTCGAAATAGAAACTGTCTGTACGCAGCAGCAACAGGAGACTCCAGCCCAGTTGGAAACCATCTGTATGCAGCAGAAACAGGAGACTCCAGCCCAGTTGGAAACCATCTGTACGCAGCAGCAACAAGAGACTCCAGTCGAGTTAGAAACTGTCTGTATGCAACAGCAACAGGAGAATCCCCCTGAGTGGGAAACCATTCGTATGCAACAACAACAGGAGACTCCCCCTGAGTTGGAAACCATTAGTACGCAGCAGCAACAGGAGACTCCAGTTGAGTTAGAAACTGTCTGTATACAGCAGCAACAGGAGACTCCAGTCGAGTTAGAAACTGTCTGTATACAGCAGCAACAGGAGAAGCCCCCTGAGTGGGAAACCATTAGTACACAACAACAGGAGACTCCCCCTGAGTTGGAAACCATTAGTACGCAGCAGCAACAGGAGACTCCAGTTGAGTTAGAAACCACTGGTACGCAGCAGCAACAGGAGACTCCAGTGGACTTAGATACTACTTGTACACAGCAACAACAAGAGACTCCTCCTGAGTGGGAAACCATTAGTACGCAGCAGCAACAGGAGACTACAGTCGAAATAGAAACCGCTTGTACGCAGCAGCAACAGGAGACTCCAGCTGAGCTGGAAACCATCGGTACACAGCAGCAACAGGAAATACCATCCGACTTGGAAACTGTTCATAAGCAGCAGCAACAAGGGTCTCCAGCCGATTTGGAAACTGCTTGCACACAGCAGCAACAAGAGACTCCACCAGAGTTCGAAACTGTCTTCATGCAGCAGAATGAGGAAAATGCAGCCGAGTTTGAAACAGTCAGTACGCAGCAGCAACAGGAAATTCCAGCCGGCTTGGAAACTGTTCATGAGCAGCAGCAACAAGAGACTCCAGCCCAGTTGGAAACTGCTTGTACACAGCAGCAACAGGAGACTCCACCAGAGTTTGAAACTGTCTTCATGCAGCAGAATGAGGAAAATCCAGCTGAGTTTGAAACAGTCAGTATGCAGCAGCATCTGGAAATTCCTTCCGACTTGGAAACTGTTCATAAGCAGCGGAATCAGGAGAATCCAGTCGAGTTGGAAAGCACTGGTACGCAGCAACAACAGGAGACTCCCCCTGAGTGGGAAACCATTAGTACGCAGCAGCAACAGGAGACTCCAGCCAAGGTGGAGAATGTCTGTATGCAACAGCAACAGGAGACCCCAGTTGAGTTGGAAACCGTCAGCACGCAGCAGCAACAAGAGACTCCAGTCGAGTTAGAAACTGTCTGTATACAGCAGCAACAGGTGACTCCAGTTGAGTTAGAAACTGTCTGTATACAGCAGCAACAGGAGACTACATTCGAGTTAGAAACTGTCTGTATGCAGCAGCAACAGGAGAAGCCCCCTGAGTGGGAAACCATTAGTACACAACAACAACAGGAGACTCCCCCTGAGTTGGAAACCATTTGTACGCAGCAGCAACAGGAGACTCCCCTGAGTGGGAAACCATTAGTACGCAGCAGCAACAGGAGACTACAGGCGAAATAGAAACCGCTTGTACGCAGCAACAACAGGAGACTCCAGTCGAGTTAGAAACTGTCTGTACGCAGCAGCAACAGGAGACTCCAGTCGAGTTAGAAACTGTCTGTATGCAGCAGCAACAGGAGAAGCCCCCTGAGTGGGAAACCATTAGTATGCAACAACAACAGGAGACTCCCCCTGAGTTGGAAACCATTAGTACGCAGCAACAACAGGAGACTCCAGTTGAGTTAGAAACCACTGGTACGCAGCAGCAACAGGAGACTCCAGTGGATTTAGATACTGCTTGTACACAGCAACAACAGGAGACTCCCCCTGAGTGGGAAACCATTAGTACGCAGCAGCAACAGGAGACTACAGTCGAAATAGAAACCGCTTGTACGCAGCAGCAACAGGAGACTCCACCTCAGTTGGAAACCATTAGTACGCAACAACAACAGGAGACTCCCCCTGAGTTGGAAACCATTAGTACGCAGCAGCAACAGGAGACTCCAGTTGAGTTAGAAACCACTGGTACACAGCAACAACAGGAGATTCCAGTCGAGTTAGAAACTGTCTGTATGCAGCAGCAACAGGAGAAGCCCCCTGAGTTGGAAACCATTAGTACGCAACAACAACAGGAGACTCCCCCTGAGTGGGAAACCATTAGTACGCAGCAGCAACAGGAGACTACAGTCGAAATAGAAACCGCTTGTACGCAGCAGCTACAGGAGACTCCACCTCAGTTGGAAAACGTTTGTACACAGCAACAACAGGAGACTCCAGTCGAGTTAGAAACTGTCTGTACGCAGCAGCAACAGGTGACTCCAGTTGAGTTAGAAACTGTCTGTATACAGCAGCAACAGGTGACTCCAGTTGAGTTAGAAACTGTCTGTATACAGCAGCAACAGGAGACTCCAGTCGAGTTAGAAACTGTCTGTATGCAGCAGCAACAGGAGAAGCCCCCTGAGTGGGAAACCATTAGTACGCAGCAGCAACAGGAGACTCCAGTTGAGTTAGAAACCACTGGTACGCAGCAGCAACAGGAGACTCCAGTGGAGTTAGATACTGCTTGTACACAGCAACAACAGGAGACTCCCCCTGAGTGGGAAACCATTAGTATGCAGCAGCAACAGGAGACTACAGTCGAAATAGAAACCGCTTGTACGCAGCAGCAACAGGAGACTCCACCTCAGTTGGAAAACGTTCGTACACAGCAGCAACAGGAGACTCCAGTCGAGTTAGAAACTGTCTGTATGCAGCAGCAACAGGAGAAGCTCCCTGAGTGGGAAACCATTAGTATGCAACAACAACAGGAGACTCTCCATGACTTGGAAACCATTAGTACGCAGCAGCAACAGGAGACTCCAGTTGAGTTAGAAACCACTGGTACGCAGCAGCAACAGGAGACACCAGTTGAGTTAGAAACTGTCTGTATACAGCAGCAACAGGAGACTCCAGTTGAGTTAGAAACTGTCTGTATGCAACAGCAACAGGAGAAGCCCCCTGAGTGGGAATCCATTAGTATGCAACAACAGGAGACTCCCCGTGAGATGGAAACCATTTGTACGCAGCAGGAACAGGAGACTCCAGTTGAGTTAGAAACCACTGGTACACAGCAGCAACAGGAGACTCCCCCTGAGTGGGAAACCATTGGTACGCAGCAGCAACAGGAGACTACAGCCCAGTTGGAAAATGTCTGTATGCAACAGCAACAGGAGACCCCAGATGAGTTGGAAACCGTCAGCACGCAGCTGCAACAAGAGACTCCAGTCGAGTTAGAAACTGTCTGTACGCAGCAGCAACAGGAGACTCCAGACGAGTTAGAAACTGTCTGTACGCAGCAGCAACAGGAGACTCCAGCCCAGTTGGAAAACATCTGTACTCAGCAGCAACAGGAGACTCCAGCTGAGCTGGAAACAGTCAGTACGCAGCAGCAACAGGAAATTCCTGCCGACTTGGAAACTGTTCATGAGCAGCAGCAACAAGAGACTCCAGCCCAGTTGGAAACTGCTTGTACACAGCAGCAACAGGTGACTCCAGTCGAGTTACAAACTGTCTGTATGCAGCAGCAACAGGAGAAGCCCCCTGAGTGGGAAACCATTAGTACGCAACAACAACAGGAGACTCCCCCTGAGTTGGAAACCATTAGTACGCAGCAGCAACAGGAGACTCCAGTTGAGTTAGAAACCACTGGTACGCAGCAGCAACAGGAGACACCAGTTGAGTTAGAAACTGTCTGTATACAGCAGCAACAGGAGACTCCAGTCGAGTTAGAAACTGTCTGTATGCAGCAGCAACAGGAGAAGCCCCCTGAGTGGGAAACCATTAGTATGCAACAACAGGAGACTCCCCCTGAGTTGGAAACCATTAGTACGCAGCAGCAACAGGAGACTCCAGTTGAGTTAGAAACCACTGGTACACAGCAGCAACAGGAGACTACAGCCCAGTTGGAAAATGTCTGTATGCAACAGCAACAGGAGACCCCAGATGAGTTGGAAACCGTCAGCACGCAGCTGCAACAAGAGACTCGAGTCGAAATAGAAACCACTTGTACGCAGCAGCAACAGGAGACTCCAGCCAAGTTGGAAAATGTGTGTATGCAACAGCAACAGGAGACCCCAGTTGAGTTGGAAACCGTCAGCATGCAGCAGCAACAAGAGACTCCAGTCGAGTTGGAAACAATCTGTACGCAGCAGCAACAGGAGACTCCAGCCCAGTTGGAAACCATCTGTACGCAGCAGCAACAGGAGACTCCAGCCGACTTGGAAACTGTTCATGAGCAGCAGCAACAAGAGACTCCAGCCCAGTTGGAAACCATCTGTACGCAGCAGCAACAGGAGACTCCAGCCGACTTGGAAACTGTTCATGAGCAGCAGCAACAAGAGACTCCAGCCCAGTTGGAAACTGCTTGTACACAGCAGCAACAGGAGACTCCACCAGAGTTTGAAACTGTCTTCATGCAGCAGAATGAGGAAAATCCAGCCGAGTTTGAAACAGTCAGTACGCAGCAGCATCTGGAAATTCCTTCCGACTTGGAAACTGTTCATAAGCAGCGGCATCAGGAGAATCCAGTCGAGTTGGAAAGCACTGGTACGCAGCAACAACAGGAGACTCCCCCTGAGTGTGAAACCATTAGTACGCAGCAGCAACAGGAGACTCCAGCCAAGTTGGAAAATGTCTGTATGCAACAGCAACAGGAGACCCCAGTTGAGTTGGAAACCGTCAGCACGCAGCAGCAACAGGAGACTCCAGTTGAGTTAGAAACTGTCTGTATACAGCAGCAACAGGAGAAGCCCCCTGAGTGGGAAACCATTAGTACGCAACAACAACAGGAGACTCCCCCTGAGTTGGAAACCATTAGTACGCAGCAGCAACAGGAGACTCCAGTTGAGTTAGAAAGCACTGGTACGCAGCAGCAACAGGAGACTCCAGTTGAGTTAGAAACCACTGGTACACAGCAACAACAGGAGACTCCCCCTGCGTGGGAAACCATTAGTACGCAGCAGCAACAGGAGACTACAGCCCAGTTGGAAAATGTCTGTATGCAACAGCAACAGGAGACCCCAGATGAGTTGGAAACCGTCAGCACGCAGCAGCAACAAGAGACTGCAGTCGAAATAGAAACCGCTTGTACGCAGCAGCAACAGGAGACTCCACCTCAGTTGGAAACCGTTTGTACACAGCAACAACAGGAGACTCCAGTCGAGTTAGAAACTGTCTGTACGCAGCAGCAACAGGAGACTCAGCCCAGTTGACATAGCAGCAACAGAGACCAGTTGAGTTGAGCACTGGTACGCAGCAGCAACAGGAGACTCAGTTGAGTTAGAAACCACTGGTACACAGCAACAACAGGAGACCCCCTCGTGGAAACCATTAGTACAGCAGCAACAGAGACTACAGCCCAGTTGAAAATGTCTGATGCAACAGCAACAGGAGACCCAGATGAGTTGAAACCTCACGCAGCAGCAACAGAGACTCAGTCAATAGAAACCCTTACGCCAGCAACAGAGACTCCCTCAGTTGAAACCGTTTGTACACAGCAACAACAGGAGACTCCAGTCGAGTTAGAAACTGTCTGTACGCAGCAGCAACAGGAGACTCCAGCCCAGTTGGAAACCATCGGTACGCAGCAGCAACAGGAAATTCCATCCGACTTGGAAACTGTTCATAAGCAGCAGCAACAAGGGTCTCCAGCCGATTTGGAAACTGCTTGCACACAGCAGCAACAGGAGACTCCACCAGAGTTTGAAACTGTCTTCATGCAGCAGAATGAGGTAAATCCAGCCGAGTTTGGAACAGTCAGTATGCAGCAGCATCTGGAAATTCCTTCTGACTTGGAAACTGTTCATAAGCAGCGGCATCAGGAGAATCCAGTCGAGTTGGAAAGCACTGTTACGCAGCAACAACAGGAGACTCCCCCTGAGTGTGAAACCATTAGTACGCAGCAGAAACAGGAGACTCCAGCCAAGTTGGAAAATGTCTGTATACAGCAGCAACAGGAGACCCCAGTTGAGTTGGAAACTGTTTGTATACAGCAGCAACAGGAGAAGCCCCCTGAGTGGGAAACCATTAGTACGCAGCAGCAACAGGAGACTCCAGTTGAGTTAGAAACCACTGGTACGCAGCAGCAACAGGAGACTCCAGCCCAGTTGGAAACCATCTGTACGCAGCAGCAACAGGAGACTCCAGCCCAGTTGGAAACCATCGGTACGCAGCAGCAACTGGAAATTCCATCTGACTTGGAAACTGTTCATAAGCAGCAGCAACAAGGGTCTCCAGCCAAGTTGGAAAACGTTTGTACACAGCAGCAACAGGAGACTCCACCAGAGTTCGAAACTGTCTTCATGCAGCAGAATGAGGAAAATGCAGCCGAGTTTGAAACAGTCAGTACGCAGCAGCAACAGGAAGTTCCTGCCGACTTGGAAACTGTTCATGAGCAGCAGCAACAAGAGACTCCAGCCCAGTTGGAAAGCACTGGTACGCAGCAACAACAGGAGACTCCCCCTGAGTGGGAAACCATTAGTACGCAGCAGCAACAGGAGACTCCAGCCCAGTTGGAAACCGTCTGTATGGAGCAGCAACAGGAGACTCCTGCTGAGTCGGAAACCGTCAGTATGCAGCATCAAGAGTTGATTCCACACGAGTTGGAAACCGTCATTACGCAGCAGCAGCAGGAGACTCCACCCGAGTTGGAAACAATGTGTACGCAGCAACAACAAGAGACTCCAGCTGCAGTGGAAACTGTCTGGTCACTGCAGCGACAAGAGATTCAGGCCGAGATGGAAACAGTCAGTACCCAGCAGAAACAGGAGATTCCACCCGAGTTGGAATTTTCAAACCCTTTTTCCGAGTTGGAAAACGCCTTCACACAGACTCCAACCGAAGGGCCTCAAGAACCTCCTGCGGCTGAATCCTGGGGTTTCCGTGTTAAACGGCTACTGAAAGTAGCTGCGCCTATAGGAATTACTGCAGGTGCCCTCATTGCTGTAACCATCATGGTCATGAAAAGATGGAGATGATGCCCCGCCCCCCCTGGTTCTTCCACCAGTTTCTTCCAGTTAATGAGGGACATATCTTCTCTCCACAGTCGCCAAAGTGTTTGTTCATTGTAGGAACTGTTGGGATTCTCTATTATTTTTAACTGCTTCTATGTAAAGTGCATTGAGATAATGTGTATTATGATTTTGCACCATAATGTCTTCATTCAGTTAAATCCTCTTTCCATTCAAATATTATGTACCCTCTTCAAAATAAACAATAATGAAAAAAATCTATTTTCACTCTATATCACTCTATATCTTTCTTTACTTGAATATATAATATCTGTAGCTGTGTCTTAAACCAAAGACAAAAGACAAATTGATTCTTCTTGAGCGCAGAGGGAAAAAATGTAAAGTGGTGGTAGTCTGGGATTCTCACTGACTCATGGAAAAGGTTGGTCCTGCACAGAGTCCCGGCGCACCAATAAACTAAAGATCCAGGGGAGCAGGTGTGTGTAGAAGACAGTTTAACATCTCTTGTTGAATGGCTGAAACTAATTGAACATTACCTCATATATCATCTGATGTGGGTTCAAGGTTTAATCCAATGCAAACAGTCAAAGGTTCTAAGAAAGAGAAACTGTCTGATCAAATAGCTATGATGGTGGGAATTTTAACTCATACACCTTGGGACATGGTTCAAATCTTGTTATGTTATGTTGTAACCCGTACAGTCAAAGCTTCCAAAAAATAGGATCAATTAAGTCAAACTTAAATTTTCGATGTGAACTACATTTTTATTTTAGCAAATTGACATCCTTTCCAGTTAGTAGTAAGTTAATATTTCGCCTGAAAACGGATTAAAGTCATAGGTTAGTATGTCGTCTGAAAAATGAAAAAAGAGTCCAAGGTTTTGTCTTCTGAAAATTGAAAAAAAGTCAGACACCTGCTGTTACCTTCTTAGAAGCTTCTTCTCTAAAGAACCAATGATCTGTTGAAGTCCAACGCTATATATATACATATAGAACATCCGTTAAGTCATTGCCATCATCTTCCTGTAGTGTAGAGGAAAGGCTACAGGTCTTGATAGCAGCATGTTCTTGGTTCAAAACCCCAGCTGAGTTTAGCTTTAAGTTCTCATGGGAAAATGCACTATACATATAGAACGTCCGTTAAAACAAAGCCATTGACAGTGAAAACATACCCTGATTCTGAACATCTTTAACCATGTGGGGACCATGTATGTCCGAGATACTGTTCGGTGCTCGGGCCCTAATAACGGAAGCGCGATGTCAGCAGTGGCCTTTTCAATTCAACTTTATTCAATTCAATTTATTTGTATTGCGCCAAATCATGATATACATTAAAAACATCAACCAGTTCCATGCTCCCTGGCAAGCTAAAGCTCAGGGGCCTCATTTATAACCGTTGCATATGCATCTTTCAGACCCCATTTTGCACTTCTCACACAAACATTGAGATTTATAAGAATAAACTTGATGGGAGAATGTGCACAGTTGTACGCAAACTTTAGCCCTTGCGTACAAACATTTTGAAGATGGGAAAGTGGCAATGCAGACTTGAGAGGGTGATTTGAAGCCAGATTATTGATCCACTTCATCATTAACATTAAAACCAACAGCATTAGTTGTGCTTCGCATACCACACAGGTACTTATATTATTAATGTATCGTGTACTGATGTTTCACTACCAAGAAGATTGACTGTCAATATTATTATACTATCAATCCTCCCCTGTAATAGGCAGTTTATGAGGTAGATCCAAAGTAAATATAGTATAGTAATGTAATGGCCCTAAACTAACTGCTAACCTCAGTAAGGTTATAATGTAAACATGCTTTTATATCAATTCAATTCCATATGAATGAGGATGGAGTAGATATTACACACAACAAATTGTAAATCCAAGTGTTTTAAATATCACATATTGCTGTTATACCATATGGAACTTCATTCATTTGTTATGTAGGTGTAGAAAATAAACTGCAACATCCACAATAATGATATAACAGATAAGAGAGCGTAATGATACGAAACATACAAAGCTAGAGAGACATGCTAATATAGGGCACGTCTCCTCTCCATACTCCGTCGCCTTCTGGCTCTTCTTTTCTGCCTCTCTATACAGAAGTCCAACAGCAATAGCAAGCTGGATCTGTTCCATTCTGTCACTTTCTATTATATCCGATGTCTAACTCTGTTAAATTTTGTTTCTTATTCATTACATGCACCAACAAACAACCACTACCTTCCACAACTCTATTCCCGCCACTGGCCTCTTATATGTTGACTACACATCTTGAAAAATATAAACATATATATTTTTTCAAGGAATATGAAAAGAAACATGACATATGACAGTAAAAAATCATTGCAGTAATGCAGATACTGTCACAGCCCAGGCTGTTCTCATCAAAATTTGGTAGGAAATGCTACGAAAAAAGTAATGCACTAGAATTCGTAATCGTGAGTCAGGAGGCTGGGGACACGTGACCTATGCACTTCTCTCTCTTCGTGAAAACAAAAAACATGGCGAACATTCATTTTCATCGTTTAAATGTGTTTTTGATCAACTTCGAAGCAGAACATTTTATTTTTATTTTCATAATCTTCTTTCAGATGGTTTGTATGATATTTTGTTGTTAGTTTTCTTTCATCGGATTTATTTTGTTGTTATGGTTGTTGCTATGGACGCTTCCCTCGCTGCCACCATAGGCCGGCAGTCACATATAAGGCAACCACAGTTTAAAACTCCCAAACCGGACCATTGTGTTATCGATGCGCATGCCGTTGACGGGTACTTTGTGATGGAATGAGTGAGCGTCCTGGAGCTCTTTGAAAAACTTCTCATTAGCATTACAGCTAACCGCTAGCATGGGCGTGTTGGTCTGTTCAGCCTCAAGGCCATTGGCTAGCAACGGGCATGAAAATGAGTGATTGACAGGCTTGCCTGCCAACTAGTATCACACTGACAGGTCCTGTCAGAGAGAGATGCAAGCTCATAGGCTAGCCATAGCCGTGACAACGGAACATCACATGGTGTTTTGTTTACCTTTTTTTTTATAGGGTTACGTAACGAAAAGAACGCCAGAACCTGCTAACCCCCCATGTAAGCGCTGGAAACATATGTAATGCTATATGTAATTGTTATTTTGATTCTGATTGAAACTGGGGAAATTAGGTAGTGAAATTTGAAAACATTTTAGTGTTTTATAGATATCTAGATCAGTAAACCGGGATGTCTGGTCATTGTACTGCCGGAAATCTGCCTGGAATTATTCACCTCCCTGAGTTGTAGAGGTTTTCTTCTGACTACCGAGTCAGGACGCCGAATGGCTGAAAACAGCAGAGAATGGTACGACCGTCCCAGGAGAAGAGAGGGAAGAGCTGGGATAAGGCACAACGGGACTTAGCTAAAGAGGAGACAATGTGAGAGCAAACAAAGTGTATATATTTATTCTGCAAATTAGCAATGATTCCCATCTACTATTCGAAACGATAGTACAGATTTTACTTCGTCAAAATGTCGCGGGATGGCGCTGTAGATGTTGTGTGGGGTCAACTCTACCGACTGAGAATGCAAACGAGTGAGAATGCGTCATTCGCCCAGAGGTCACTCATAATTGAAAAGTAAGTAAATTGTTTATCTTTAACTACTAATTATACTTAAAGCAAAACTCAGTTCTTTGAAAACTATTAATCAATGCGACAGTCTGCATGTATTTGATTATTCAAATTCTATTTATTTCTCTGTGACGGTGGTTTGAAGACCAACATTAGTCAGTTGTAACTGCTAAAGCTAACTGTACACACTAAGCTAACACATAAAGTAACATTAAAATAACCCCAGATTGTTTTCAAGTAAGATAAGGTGTCACATCCAACAGCAGTCAAGCAACTAGGCAGAGGGGAGAGACAGAAAATCACGTAGAGAGCACAACTGTTTTGGGGAACAGCCCTTGTTTAACAAAAAATTGTATTCACTTTTGGTGCGATGACATTAATCTAGGGCACTGTAGTGCAGATTATGAAATGAATAGAGGCAGTCTCCTCCAATTCTAAAAATTATAACATTACAATTTTGTAATATTGCAATTGAAAGTTCTGTTTATATAATTTGTATACAGTAAATGAAAGTCATATTGTATTAATTCCACAAATTCCTTTAAACATGCAATAATAAACAACAACCTTTTCCTTATGCATTGTCCCCCACCTGTTAGGGTTTGTTTTGGTTGGACCCCAAAGCAGAGACTGGAAACAGACTTGGAACGAAGGCAGAGTTTATTATAGGGATAAGCAGAGATGGCAGGCTGTGGAGGCAGGGTGCTGGCTGGGATGTCCACAGGAAGGCACGAACACGGGACAACAAAAACGCAGAAGAGCAGCAAGGCACACGGGAGGGCGAACGAGACGGAATTATCTGGCGGAGTAGTGGAGTCAAGACCAGGCTTTTATGGAGAGGTTGATGAGTGAGTGAGAACAAGTGTGCCTTGTCTGCTGCAGCGGGGAAGCCAGCCACACCCCCTGCCACACACATGACCTGCAGGGGAAGAACAGAAAGGGAAGGGGGAGAGAGAGAAAACCAAAACAACCAAAACACAGAATCATCACAGTACCCCCCCCCCCCCCTCAAGGGACGCCTCCTGGCGGCCTACCAGGCTTGTCCGGGTACCGAGAATAAAAGTCATGGAGGATAGCGGGGTCCAATATGAAGGAGGGAGAAACCCACTGTCGCTCCTCTGGCTCGTACCCTTCCCAATCCACAAAGTACTGGAAGCCCCGGCCTCGCCGACGCACATCCAAAATTTGTCTAACAGTGAAAGCAGGGTGATTGTCAATTATCCGGGTGGGTGAAGGGGGTTCGGCTGGAGGGCTCAGAGGGCTAGTGGACACTGGCTTGAGGAGTGACACATGGAAAGCCGGGTGGACATTTAACGAGGGGGGGAGCTTAAGTGTCACCACACAGGGATTAATGATGCGGTCGATCTCATATGGACCAATGTACCTGGGCGTGAGCTTCCGAGACTCAGTCTGGAGCGGTAAGTCCCGGGAGGATAACCAGACCTTCTGACCGGGCTGGTAATCCGGGGCCAGGGTGCGTTGGCGGTCAGCGACTCTCTGGTTGCGAGCAGCGGTGCGGGTGAGAGCTGCCCGGGCTTCGCGCCAGACTCGACAACCACGCCGGAGATGCCCCTGAACGGAGGGGACTGCCACGTCTGTTTCCTGAGCTGGGAAGAGTGGAGGTTGAAACCTGTTAGAGGCCATGAACGGGGACATCCCTGTGGCGGAGCAGACCAGGGAGTTGTGGGCATATTCTACCCAGGGGAGGTGGGTGGACCAGGAAGCCGGGTGACGAGATGTGACACAGCGAAGAGCTGCCCCCATGTCCTGATTAGCCCGTTCCGTCTGGCCGTTCGTCTGCGGGTGGTACCCAGATGACAGGCTGGCAGATGCCCCCAACGCCTGTCAAAAGGCTTTCCAAACCTGGGCAGAGAACTGCGGGCCCCTGTCCGACACAATGTCCACCGGAATACCATGGAGTCGGAACACATGCAGGACAAGCAGATCAGCAGTCCCGAGGGCGGAAGGCAGTCTTGGCAGGGGGATGAAATGCACCGCCTTCGAAAAGCAGTCGACTACGGTCAGGATAACCATGTTGCCTTCCAAAGGAGGCAGGCCAGTGACGAAATCCACAGCGATGTGGGACCAAGGCTGGTGAGGAATAGGCAGGGGACGGAGCAGACCGGCAGGAGCCTGATGAGAAGCCTTGCTGCGGGCGCAGACAGAACAGGCGGATACGAACAGCTTGGTATCTGCCGACATGGAGGGCCACCAGACGCGTTGCTGCAGGAGGGCCAGAGTCCGGTGAAACCCAGGATGGCAGGAAATCCTGGACGCGTGTCCCCACTGGAGGACTGGAGACCTGGCAGATAAAGGAACAAACAGCCGGTAGGGCGGACACCCTTGAGGGATTGGCTGATCCTGCTGGGCCCCCTGGACCACTCCCTCAATCTCCCACCCAGCTGCTCCCACCACACAGGAGATGGCAGGATGGTACCTCCCAACGAATCCTCCACAGGAGGGGCAAACTGACGTGACAAGGCATCTGGCTTGACGTTCCTGGAGCCCGGTCGGTAGGTTAGTGTGAAGTTGAAACGGCCCAGGAACAAAGCCCACCGAGCCTGTCGCGAGTTAAGCCTGCGAGCAGAGCGGAGGTAAGATACGTTTTTATGGTCCGACCAGACTATAAATGGGTGAGTGGAGCCCTCCAGCCAGTGCCTCCATTCTTGCAGGGCTAAAATGACCGCTAGCAGCTCCCGATTCCCCACATCATAATTCTTCTCTGCTGGGGAGAGCTGGCGGGAGAAGAAAGCACATGGATGCTGCTTCTGGTCGGAGGTGGTTCGCTGTGAGAGGACTGCCCCAACACCGGAGTCATCAACCTCCACCACGAACTGAGCTGAAGGGTCAGGGTGAATCAACACAGGGGCAGAGGAAAACAAAAACTTAAATTTGGAAAACGCAGCCTTGGCTGCAGGTGACCACCCGAAAGGGATTTTCACAGATGTTAGCTTGGTAAGTGGTGTGGCAACTCTGCTATAGTCACGGATAAACCTACGGTAGAAATTGGCAAATCCCAGAAACCTCTGAAGTTGCTTCCTTGATGTAGGAGTGGGCCATTCGGCCACTGCCTTAACCTTGGCAGGGTCGGTCTTAATTTGCCCTTTCTCCACAATAAATCCCAAAAAACTAACAGATGAAACATGAAAATTGCATTTCTCAGCCTTAACATACAGTCTGTTTTCTAATAGTCTTTTCAAAACTAGTTTTACATGTTGTACATGTTCATGAAGGTTATGGGAGAAAATCTAAATATTGTCGAGATAAACGAAAACAAACCTATTCAGCATATTCCGCAGAACATCATTGATGAGGGCCTGAAAAACTGCAGGTGCATTAGTGAGGCCGAAAGGCATGACCAAGTACAAAGTGTCCTAGGGGAGTGTTAAAACCCGTCTTCCACTCATCCCCCTCCCTGATTCTAACCAGATGGTAGGCGTTGCGGAGGTCCAATTTAGAAAAAATGGTTGCTTCATGAAGGGGCCCGAAGGCTGAGTCTATGAGTGGGAGGGGATATTTATTTTTCACGGTGATATCGTTCAACCCTTGATAGTCTATGCAGGGGCGAAGCGATTTATCCTTCTTGTCAACAAAAAAGAAACCTGCCCCCAGTGGTGAGGAAGAGGGACGAATGAGACCGGTAGCCAGAGAGTCAGAGATATATGCCTCCATGGCCTCCCTTTCAGGCTTGGATAAATTATACAGTTTACTGGACGGATAGGGGGCGCCAGGGAGCAAATCGATCCCACAATCATAGGGTCGGTGAGGGGGAAGAGACAAGGCACGGTGTTTACTAAATACCTCCTGGAGGTCATGATCCTCAGAGGGGACTGAGGTGAGATCAACCGGTTTGGGTGGCAACAGTGTGGTTGCTAACGTGGAAGGAATGGCGGCATGCAAACAGTGGGAGTGACAAAAAAGGCTCCAGTTGGTGATGGAGGAGGTCGACCAGTCTATGTGAGGATTGTGGAGTTTGAGCCAGGGGAGACCTAACAAGAGGAGAAACAGGAGATGGGATGCTATAAAGAGATATTGTTTCATGATGGTTCCCGGAAAGTCGTAGTGACACTGGGACTGTACGGTGAGTGACACGGGCTAGGAGCCTCCCATTGAGGGCAAACACATTCTTTGGTTCCGGTAGGGGCTCAGAGGGAAGTCTTGACTGGGAAATGTAATCAGCGTCAATAAAATTGTCATCCGCACCGGAGTCAACAAGGACCAACAGAGGTAGAGAGACCTGAGACCACAAAACAGTACCTTTTAGTTGCAGGCGAGGAGGAGACGAAATAACTGAGGAATGGCTCACCAGCGCTCCTCCTGTGGCTGATGAGCCTGCCCTTTTGGCAGAGCCGGACAGTGGGCTCTCCGGTGACCATCCTGGCCACAGTAAGCGTAGAGCTTCTGGAGGTGGCGACGCTGACGTTCGGTCGGTGTGAGCCTCATCCCTCCCAGCTGCATGGGTTCCTCGGAGCAGAGGGGTGAAGAGGCTGTCCGTGGAGGAATCACGCAGGAGGATGGTGGAAGAAGAGTCCGCCTCGGCTGCAGGTGACCACCCGAAAGGGATTTTCACAGATGTTAGCTTGGTAAGTGGTGTGGCATCACGCAGGAGGATGGTGGAAGGTGATAGGTGAATTACAGTGGGAAACGGCTACAGCCCAAGCCGTGGCTTTCTCCGACAGGAGACTCATGACAAAGGCAATCCGCGACTTGTCTGTAGAATACGTTAACGGCTGCTGGTCAAATACGAGTGAGCATTGGTGAAGGAACTGTCTACATGACCCTAATACTCCTGAATACCTGGCGGGTGTGGGGATGAAGGGTTCCCGGGGTTGTGTCGGATAAGAGACTGAGGGAGCTGGTAGTGGGAGAGCCGGAGCTGGAGCCGGAGCCGGAACTGGAGCGTGGACAGGAGCCGTCAGCGTGGTTAGGTGAGTGGACAGCTGGTCCATGCGGCCACCGATCTGTGCCACATTCGCGGATAGGTTGCGGAGAACTTCCATAACCTTGTGTAGAGCTTTCTCGTGCTGCCCAACACGAGTTCCTTGGTTGGACAGAGCCTGTCTGATTTCATCAGCATCCGCGGGGTCCATTATGGCCAGATAATTCTGTTAGGGTTTGTTTTGGTTGGACCCCAAAGCAGAGACTGGAAACAGACTTGGAACGAAGGCAGAGTTTATTATAGGGATAAGCAGAGATGGCAGCTCGCCACCCGTGACACAGCAAACCAACAAAACGGGTTGTGAAGAAAACCCTGCCACCAGGAATTGGGTCGCCGCCTCAGGCCCATAGCACCTGACCAACAATAAAAGAATAATTAAAACATGTCCGCGTGGAAACAACAAAACAAAACAGAAAAACAAAACAACGAAATACCAACCAATATAAATGGGATTTAAAGGTTGCTAAAAAACTAGGCGTCCCTTTGTGGTGATCACTCCACGTGCCGTGAAGGTGTAGCGTGGAGAGCCACAGTGCACGAGACAACACTTTAAGAACACACAGAATTGGTCCTGAGCCCGGGCAGTCTTCAAATGTGGAGCCGTGCTCTTATCAGCTGCAACAGTTCATTAAAAGTGTGATTTAGGATAGTGCAATTTCCGGTAAAGCCAAAACAGCAGGTCCGTCTGAGACGTGGTGGCCAATGACGGCCGACGAAGGAGCAGGGCCTCTAGGAGGGCGAAATGAACAAATTTAATAATTAATATGACAACATAACTGAATTGGGTTAATAATGGGGCCATACGCACCACCCTGCAAGCCAAGGCACCGTCACAGCAACCCGGAGGATGGGAGTCTCCCCCAGCCGTAGATGAGTCCAGCTGTTGCATGACATAAACAGTCAGCTTGGGTAAGAGAAGCAAGAGACGGCAGACAACGTTACTTACAAAGCAGACCCGCAACTGCACCCCGAAGGTCCCCCGGCGGAGCGATCCCACGCCAGCAGTCAGTCACGCTGCGCACGAGGGGGGGAAATTAGAGGAGGCGCTGGCTGTTGCACAACCACGCCGCGGCTACAGAGGTAGCTCTTCCGCGCTGTCCACGACCCACCGGAGAGGAGCGGAACCGGAAGGAGTGCGAGCCAAACACGGCCGCCTCCTTAAATACGGGACGCCTGACGTCGCCTAATGACTGGTGCGCCATTAGAACAGGTAGAGCGCCCCGCAGCGGCAGGGAGGGAGCGCGCATCTGGCTACACAAGCAACGGAAGTGGTTATGTACTGCAGAGCGAGGAATTGACGAGGGGAGGAAAATAAACAGGCATTTTGTTCTGATTCAATACACATCTTTCATGTCCTTCTTCTACTGATGCCTTGCAGTATATGGAAAGATATTAACGGGGGCAATTTACAAAATATTCCGGTTTGACGGCAAGGAGCGACAAAAGCGCCCATAGCAACCACCTTAGATACGACAGAAACGTGAATCTGAACGTGATCTTCGTAATAACTAACAAACCAAGCATCGTATAGGTTCATTGAATGAAAATATTGAAACTGAAACACACATATCTTGCCATAAATATCATCAAAACGCATTTTTATTAAGAAACATTCCTAAAATATAGCATTTTCCACCAAGAATACAGCAATCTCCGCCATCTTGCTTGAGAATATTGATGCAGAGGTCTGCGCAGGCGAGCTTGTTGTTTGTAGCGCTGTGCATTTCATAGGATTCTCTATGTAAATTTGTACATAACTTTTCGTAAGATATCTTACATGCCACGTGAGACCACGTTGCACAGCCCTACGTGAGAGGGTTACTTGCTACCGCCTGGGGATCCCTCAGGGTAACACCCTTAGCCAAAACCATTGTGTCCAGCTTCAGAGACCCAGAGAACTCCATCCCCTCCTGACGCCGTCTGAAGGGAGACAATTTCTTCAGAAAGACATCTGCCTCATTTCTCCTCTGAAACTTTGCAGGCTTATCCTTGGAGCTGGTCAGTGGCATCACTGTGGTTATTGTCCAATCAGTTTTTTGCTTATTGTATTTTGGCTCTAGTTTGGATAATCGACTTGGTTTCTTGGGATTGGGTTTTGTTTGGTCACTGTCAACAATCTCATACTGAGGAAAGATGCTGTGTCGAGGCAGGGATGAGGAATCAAGTCTTGGTATGGATTGGTATTCCTTAGACTGATATGATGGCCCAGACATGTTGTTATAAACACAATATACTCCTCTTTTATCCTCTACCTCCACATCGTTTTTTAATGCTGAACAGGACAGAATGGGCGGCAATTTGACTGGAACAGGTTTAGGTGGAAAATTTAACTGCTGCTTTTTCTTAACATCAATTTTCGGTGGGGGCCGAGGAATAAGCACTTTACATTGCTTGTTATTGACAGGCCTCCTTGGACTTGTTTCCCTGTCAGGTTGCTTTGGAGAGCTGTTTGTTTGGGCCATTACAACACATTGCTGGTCGACTCCTGGTGCTGATTGTGCTGGGGCCTGTACAACTTCATCCTCCTGTGAAAAAATTGAAATACAGATATTGATATACGGCAGAAGGATACAAAGAAGACCTATCAAGAGTAGCCTACCTGTTGTGCAGAAGTAGGATGAGATAATCGAGGAGTAGCAATGACAACAGTCACACATCCTTGAGCCCAGGCATCGCAGGTTGCTGGCATTGGCTCTGAGTCCTCAGTTTTAGATGCTTCCTCTGGTCCTTCTCCCTCATCCGGGCACATGATTTGTTGCTCTAAAATCTGTGTGAGGTAGTTCTTGGCCCAAGATGCGGAAAAAGGTTCTAGCTGAAAGACAGAGATAAGCAACATCATGGATGTTACATGTAAAATAATGTTCACACTGAAGTAAAATCTAAATAAAACAAATGTGGACCTTCCCATTTTTACCTGTCTTTCAACGTACACCTTCAAACAGCCGTCCATGACTTTGCTCAACAGTTCATCCATAATCTCCCCAACTATCTCATCATTTTCCTCCTGGATCAAGATCTTATTCCACTGGGTTTGGGTTAAGCGACCAGTAATAATTTCCAGCTCCTGCGTTGGAAGTGGGGTCACTGGGACGGATGACATCCGTCTACTCTTGCCGGCTTGGGACTTGGCTGCAGAGCGGGGCATCTTTGCTTAGGGGCTGAAATTACAAAAGGAATAAATACATAACTATTAATAACAAATAATAATACTATCGAAAAAGACTGTAATTTCAAACTGGATCCAAGAGCCATTAAACCATTTATTGAGTGGGCTAAAGAATGGTGGAGGATTGATAAATGTGTGGACAGATGGATGGATGTTTTTTTTTAGGAATTCATCCTCAAGGATAAGGAGGGGTCTTTAAACCTTCATCAGCTAAAAGCTTCTGCATCATAGTTTCAGTGCTAAACAAATGTCCTATGACCTCAAACAGAGGTCATAGGACCTGAAACACACCCAACCTTTATTTAACCTCATATTCTCCCAACTCCTCCCCTATCCACTGACAGGGGAAAGTCTCCACCTTGTCTAAGAGATGAACCTACAAGCTTTAGATTGTGAACAACAGCTAGTAATAATGAGTATTATTACAATAGTAATAATAATATAACAAACAAATACAGTGATATTTCTGGTGGTCAAACCAACCAAACAAACAAACAGAGAAACAACCAGACAATTACAGTCTCACTACATGATACATTCTTTAAAAACCTCACCACGGTTTATAAACTATCGGACAGCTCTACTTGTTTCATCCTGTTTAATAACATAATATACCGCTTTGATAAAACAGCTTTACACACATGGCCACAAAAATCATTGTTTTTGACACATTTGTGTAATATAAATAATCACAGCGTTATAAACTGAGAAGAATCCATATTAAAACTAAAACCTCACCCTTCGCTTTGTGTCCTCTGTTCAGTAGAGTCTGCGGTTGCTCGGCAACAGAAGCACGCAGTGGTGACGCGGTACGTAGCGGGACGGACGTTGTCTCTATGGCTGCGGTGGACGCGGAGGTAATCCTGTTGCTAACGACCGAAGAAAAGTGCTTCGTCTGCGTTAGCTTTATATGAAACAATCCAAAACAACAGTGCCGATGGAGAAGGAGTGAGTTATCTAACCGGAAGCAAGAGGACGTACACGTGTGTCACAGCAAAAGTAACGGTATTCTCTCTTTTAAATAGGCTGCGCTGTTGTTGTAGTTGGCTCTCGTTACGTTAGCCTGATGCTAATGTGAAGTATTCAGCGTGTGTTTTTTAACGAAATGGTGAATTCTCCCGATCCAGACCCTTTTCACAGGGACCCTCTCCTCTTCTCTCAGACTGACGTCCCCCCACCCGCCGTCTCCATGTATCACAAGGAGAAGAGCATCCCGATCAAAAACAGCGCCTCGGCTCTGTACAACAACCTGGGCGTCCTGCGCATCGCCCCGCGGCGCCTCACCTACTTCACGGTGGTCCATGCCAACGTGGTCAACATGGTGAGCGCGTCCTGGGACGGACTCAACTACTCGCACCGCCAGCTGCAGTCCAAGGAGCCCAATGTGGCCACCAGCGCGTCGCTCATCATGCAGGTCGGTGCAGTCACTGTGTCATGGAGGTGTCCTGCTGCCTATGTGAGAGCAGGGGAAACAGGATGTGCCTTCATCTAGATCAGAAATGCTCCATCTCTATTTTCTATAAATGCACCTGCAGACTGTACATCTGGACAGTGGGTCCTTTTTGTTTTGTTGGCTATGTTTACAAAACTAAAAAAATGGGACAGCCATGTCTGATGTTAAAGGGATATTTCAACCAAAAATGGAAAATTCAGTGATTATCTACTCACCACTATGGAGGGGTGGGTGACGTGTTTGAGTCCACAAAACACTTCTGGAGTTTCAGGGGTAAAGAGTGTTGCAGCCAAATCCAATACAATTAAAGTAACTGGTGAGAGATTCTTCAAATGTTTAAAAAAACCACAGAAAGAAAACACAACATGCCTCCATACTGCTCCTGTGGTGTCATCCAAGTGTCTGCATTCAAATTCGACAATTTGAAGTTACACTGAATGCATGCAAATCATAATACAGACAGGGAAGGAATGGAATCACCATTTACACACAGTTAAATTTTATCTGACAGAAAGTAACATAAACTTAAATTTAGATAAAATAATAATTCAGTCAGTCAGGGGCTAAAGCTTGTGACCCATACACATCTACAGATGCTCTTCTTCCTTGGTGATGCTTTGAGAGGGGAAGACTGGCCATAAAATCTTATTGGCTGCTGTCAGTGTTCTGTTTTAGATCACGACAATTTCTGGAAATCGGGGGGGCTGTGTATAAAGGGACACACACTACAGTAAGGATGCAAACACCCTTAGATGCTTTTAAGGTCGAAAATAAGGTCATTGTTAGGTCATTGAAAAACAGGGATAAAATAAAATTTAGAACAATTTGCGAAATATGTAATCTAATAGGTTAGTGGCAAATATTAAAGGGTGAATTTTAACATTGACTGTATCATAAAAATAAAGAAATTCTGTGTTCTCTTCTTGTAACAGGCTGCATTTTGTTCCCTGCAATCTCGGGAGCTGCTGGTGGTGACTTCCCAGAAAGGCATCCAGGTAGAGGTTTTGTTTTTGTCTGCTTTTCTCTGCAGTCAATGATTATTGTTACATTTAAAACAGGCACTGTTAGTTGTGTCTTTATATATATATATATGTGTGTGTGTGTGTGTGTGTGTGATGTGAGTCATTGAGAATATTTCAAATGTGAACCTGTCTCTTTTAGATGTATGAATCTGATGGCTCCATCATGGTGTACTGGCATGCGCTGGATACTCCAGAAACAACTACAGGTAAACTGACATATACGCTGTGACTGACCTGTCTCTATTATTTGCATATGATATAAATGTAACATATTTAGCAGTTACTGGAAATATGTTGCTGTGGTTGATCCTTCTTCATGACACAAACAGAATTAAAAACATCAGTGGGAGGACCTGGTTATTTAAATGAAATTAAACTTTCCAGGTATCTACACCTACGTTATTAAATTTATCTACAGAATCACACGTGGCTGTGAAGACATTGTACACATGGGTTTAGTTGCTGAGTTTTTTGTGCAAGAGAAATGTATTAATCTAGTTTTCAAATCTAGTGCACTCACAGAATTTATTTGTGTCCCAGGTCAAGCTGTGTTTGCTCGAGGGATATCAGCAGTGCCGGAGAATTATATATGTGTGGGTAAGTATGAGGTGAAATATATCTTTCATTTACTGAACATATGCACTGAAAATACAGGGCAAAACTTACTACCTGTCTCTTTCTTTCTATGTAGGCATTTCATCTGGATCAATTCTTGTGTTTGACGTTCCCAGTAAAGGCACTAATATCTCCTTGTCTGAGGTGCTGGACGAGCACAAGGAGTCGATCACTGACATGGCCTCCGAGTGCTCTGGCAGCCAGGTACAGTGTGTGTGTGCTGTCATCGCCTTTTTATCTAAACCTTTGTTGATCGAAGGTACCTCTAACTTTGCAGACCACATAAATAAATAAATTAAAGCGCAGTCTTATTAAATACAGGATCCCTGTTTGTTTCTGTCCACCTCTCCTCAGGAGTGCATCGCCGATCTGGTCAGTGCAGATGATGGGGGCAACCTGTGTGTATGGAAGTCTGGGGAGGAATTTCAGCTGCTACACAAGATCCATGGCTTTGAGTAAGAAGTTAATTCCAGCATAGTATTTGTGATTTTTGGTGCACACTGTAAAGTTGACCAACAGTTAAGTGGTGCAGTGACAACCAACTAACACTGAGCTATGGGAAACACCATCATCCAACCTTAAACTCCTCCTCGACTCATACTTTCCCCTCACTCTCTCTCCCATCTGTCAACATACATTAAGGTACTCTGATGTGTGTTCCTTTCCACTGCCTCCTGTTTCCTTCTCATTTCGCCTTCCTGGCTCTAATCAAATGTCCATTATCTTTTCCGTTTGTTCCCTGATGCCAATGATCCTCCATCTTCCTCCCTGCTCGTAGCATGAGCTGCTCATCTGTCAAGCTGTGGAAAGGCACAGTGGTGGCAGGTTACGGCACAGGCCAGATACGTCTCTACGAGGCAGTGACGGGGATCCTGCACGCTGAGGTCAACGCCCATGCTCGATGGATAAACTCACTAGACATCGCTCCTTTTTCTGGACTGGTGAGTTGTGTAAACCAAATAGATAAGAAAGAAAAATAACATTCGTTTGTATTGTCTTTACAGTCATTTGTTGGTATTTATCATTTAAAGTGTGCAATTATTAACTTTGTTCAGTGATTTTTGTGGTTGGATCATACTAATGCATTTTTAAAATGGCGCATATTGTGTGCTTCAGCTTCTGTCTGCTGCTGAGGACTCTCTAGTCAGAGTGTGGCACCTGAATATGACCCCGGAGACAAACAGCGTGGAGGTAAGGATCCAGGATCAAGGCATTTAGGAATTTTTAACTTTTGTCTCTTACTCTCACTGAAACTTTGGCTTTGTGTTTTTTCGTTTCCTTTTAGATTGCCCATTTGCACAATGAGTGTGTGACAGACACACAAATCTGTGGCGCCAAGTTCTGCGACAGCGATGGCTATGCTTTTGCAGTGACAGGCTATGACCTGAGTGAGATTATCCGCTACACACAGACGTAGGACATTGCCTTCACCGAGGTTCAGTGGATGAATGTGAATTTGGGTTGCGACTCCGCAAGAGTGTATTTATAATAATCCCTTTTGGGAGAGCTGTTGTTTCTTGGGGTCCTGTCTCAACATCTCTACATCTACAAAAGGCTAGAAGGACAATAGCATAAAAGTAATTATGTTATAAAGTGTTAAAGTTTCTATAAATATTTTAAGTATAAATCTTTACATGTATGTGGATGTATCAAATAAAATATTCTGTTATTCTTTCTGACATTTTCATTACTTTCAAAAAGAACGCCGTTTATAATTTTGCACTTCACAAATGGTCCAGCAGATGGAGGTGTGGGTTAATTTTTTTAGCAGGGCAGTGACGGTGTAGTGCAATGAGAGTTCACTAGAGGGCAGGGTGGAGTTGCATTAAAGGTTATGTTGGACTGAAGACCGAAAAGAGACTTCACATTGTGATTGGACACTGTGCAGACCACAGGATGAAAGGCTCTTATATCCGCCAGTAAACAAGGCCACATCGCACAGGGAGGTCTGAAACAACTTGTTTTCAGTTTGGTGGCTAGTTTCAAGGATTGGCCTCCAATGCATCATCTCTTTCCTGCCATGCCACCAGTCTAGATATGACCGATGTCATTCTATAATTAAATGTTTGCCTCAATTAACCTTTAATTATAGTCTTTTATGCAGTCCACTATGTCCTGTATGTTGGTGGGAAATTTTTTTTTTCAACTGTGGTGTTTAACCCTAACTGTCATGTCCATGATGGATTTGTTACCCTTGAACAGACGTTTAAATTTAGTAAATGGAACGTTTTAGTCTAGAAACAGTGGAAACAGTAAGTTTCTTCCAAAAATAACACGAAGAATGACCTTTGCTGAAAACAACTGCAACCTAATTACTATTGTTGAACAATTTATGATGCGAGTCAAAGCATCACAAATACAACAGAGATACTGTTTTGTTGGGTTTGTTGACACAAGCTGAAAATGCCTTTGCTGGAAACAAATCCTGCCAACTCAGCTGTACTTTGGAAAATGTTGTGTTGTTTATTCAGTTAGTTCACGTCAGGCAGCAGGTATCATTGTAATCTCGCCTTGTCATGACAAGATAAGAAGAATCAGGTCAGCCCGGAGTTGCGCGCTCTCTCAGTCTGGGGCTAAGCGTGCTTCAAATCCCTGAGTTCTACCCTTTCCTGGTTTGCAGTCAACACTGGTCACATAACATCAGCTGACAGGACTGTTTCGAACCCACACACATGGCAGGTTATGTAACTTATATTTGATCGCCACCAACTTGACAGACATGTTCATGCTGAAGCACAAAACATGCAGTACACAGGCAGTAATGGGATCAATAATTCTCCTCAGGCTGTCATGTTGTGTCATGAGTCCCCCGTTGCCGGGGGTGGAGCGGCTGGCACTGGCTGGAGAGGGACAGTGCAGGACTAAGCTGTCAATATGAGGTCCAGGATGGCACTGACATTACATAACTATGTGGATCAGTATGGAGGGGGGGTCGGAAAGGTCGGTCAGAAGTCGCACACGAAATAAGCAAAGCTGAGTAACAGAGTTTGTGGGAGAACAGAGCTGGTTGTTGAAAAGAGGAATATGGCCTCAGTTTTCTCTGAAAAACATGCAGGGACAAACAACAGCCGTCATTTATTCCTTGTTAACTAAACCAATAGTGCTTTTCGACACACTGGTCCCCATACACAGCCCCGGGGCCACTCACGCTGTGTACTGCTGCAGTCCTCGTCAATAGTCGGCTCTTAGGTGCCGCACACAGCTGAGCACACAATGTCGGGGAGAACAGGCCTCAACACGAGCTGCTCTCAGATACGGTCGGGAATAACGGTATTAGAGCAACATGTCCCCCTCATCTTCTCCAGTACTCACTTTGAAAATCTCTTATTAATGAGAGTGACAAGGCAAAAATAGATTCTGCAAGACCTTTAGCAACCCCCTCCCCCCCTCCCAGAAGTCTGATGTGTCACCCAAATAAAATCACAGAAGAACCTCTGATCACATTAAAATTAAGAAGACTTAAACCCCAGAGGTGACATCCTGACAAACAGCACACACACACACACACACGCACGCACACACGCACACACGCACACACACACATACAAAGGAGTGACTTAGTAGAACACCAAGAAAAAAAAACTCCATGGACCTGAGGAAACACAATCTTACAAATCTTCAAGACCATAGGCAAGTGGACCCACCAGTGCCTCACAAAGACATCCCACCTCCCATCCAAGAGGCCTCCTTAACCAGCAGGGGGTCCCAGGGATAAAACCTCTTTGGGTCTTTACCTATGTAACTACCCACTAGTCAGTTAGAACCAAAGAAGCCCCTCGGGCAAAAGGCAAAACGCCCCCACGAGGCTTCCTAAGAAACTAATGACCCTAACAGTAGAGGCAGGATTTAAACAAGACTCAAATACAAAAAGAAAAACAAAAGTGAAGAGAATAGAAATTAATAGCATGTAATATATAGGAGAAAACATGAAAATCACAACAAAGAGAATAGCTGTATTAGTAAAATGGAGAAAAAGTAAAGTGGAAAAAATAAATAGTGCATTGAAAGTAATATGTTATTCAGCTGTTATAAAAAGTCTCTAATTCTATTAGATAAAATAGAATATCAAGTTAAACAAGTTTGATCAGTGCACAACCCAAACTGCAAATGCCTGGATTACTGTGCCACAATACATAGTTCATCCATTAAAACCGGGTGTGGTGAGTATCTATGCGCGTGTTTATGTGAGTGCCACACCGTGAATATCTGTGAGCCTGTTTGTTTGCGTGTTTCTTCATTATTCGGAGAGCAATTCATCCCCAGCCCATCCAGCCTTGTGGCAGCCGCCCGCCTATGGGCCTGTCTCTCTAAGCCTGCCGGGATTGAGCCTCACCACGGGGGATGGAGAGCCTAAAGCCCCTCCAGCCATGCCTGCTGCCACAGACAGACCAAGCTCTCTGACGAAGAAAACCAGCAACCCAGACGCGCTTAGTAAATAGATCTGCCATTTTAAACACACTGAAATGAGACGGAGAAGGCTACTGACTGACAGACTTGACGAACTGCCTCTGCTGAGAAGCGGCACAGACGTGCAAATATAGCATTAGGGCAGACAAACACAGGAACGAGGTCAACAAACATTTGGAAAAAATCACAAATTGCATGTGCATAATTTTTGCATAGCTACAGTATTTTTACGTGCCTGCAGAGCCGGGTATTGAAGTATTACTGAGAAGCTGGCATTGTATCATTAAAGCACCGAGAGCTGGCACTAAATGCTCGGTGAAACTACTGACTCATTTCGTTTTCTGATTTAAATCTGCAAGAACGTATTATTTGGTCCAACGAGTTGGGACACTGACATTTCATCACTTTTTAATGATATGGTAAACGTGTTAGCAAACAGTTGCTGAAAGCCACTTATTTCACATTGTTTTCACACAGTCATTTAGTAAATTGGCTGTATTTAGTGTTTTTCCATTCTTTTCAACCACTCAAAGTGCTTCACAGTCACACACACATTCACTCAAAGCACTTTTTCTATCCCACACGGCCAGGTGTCATTTAGGGTTCAGTATCTTGCCTTAGGAAACTTCGGCACGTGAACCTAAGGAGCTGGGGATCATTACAACGCCATGCTAATTATAGACTGATTAGAATTGTTTCAGGAAATCTGGATTAATTTGTTAAATAAAAAGGATTCTGTTTATATCCATCAAAATAAAGTACGGGGGAAAGTTTTGCCAATGACGTGTTTATTAATGTACTGAATATTACACCATGAAAATCTACTGGGCTATATTAAAGTTATTTATTTCATATGGAGTTGACTGACTGATTTGACTGTGGTCAAATGGTTTAAAGCACATGATGCAGAACTACTCCAGGTATGATGGCAAATTTAATAGGCGAAGCAGCTATGAGAGAGGGTGTGTAGAGGTGTGTGAAGTCATCAAGGTGACTATGATAATTGGAATGTGGAGGGACCGAAGTGGCCTGACGACTGGGACAGCTCATCCAGTCTGCAAACACACAACAGTGATAACAATTGTTTGGTGTATTAGGGTGGAGAATGGTCGGTGGTGTAGACAAACAGTTTGGAAACAGGGTGGATCTGTTTGTTGCAACAAACTAGATTATAGCTGAGCCAAGCCGAGTGACCCACCTCCGCAGCTACAGCTCTGTGCATCATCAGACTGTGAGACGGAGAGCCACGTCCCTCGTGTCATGCCAGGACACCATGTTGCCTGTGTGGGCCTCTGATATGGGGGGGAAAAGTCTCAACATGACTGAGCCACTGTATCTGAAATCTCCACAAACCATGAGAAGACAAGTGAATAAAAGAGATTTAAGGCTACTACCATGTTGTCAGGTTGAAATAATTACCTTCACCACCAAATGTTTTCATTGCTGTTAGTTTTTTTCTACCAGCACGTTAAACTACCAAACCTATTTGGGGAATTGTTTTGTAGAGAAAAGGCTAAATATTTTCTTTAGTTGTGTTAAAGATGACAAACAGCTAAATGAAATGTAACAAACACTGTGTTGTTCACTCTGTCACATTCTGTGTGAGTATATAGTTTCTCAATCCGGGTCACACAGCTCAACCCTACAAAGTGGGGAGTGTTATGAGTCAAGTCAAGTGAGAAAGCATATCACCGTTGTACTGGAGGCCAGAGGAGACGTAATCTGCTCACAGGTGGATATTGGAGGTGGGAATGAATTGCTGCAGTCAGGTTTAGGTTGAGAGGGGCAGCTTTGAATCAAATTGGGTCGAGCCTGACTCTAGCTGTGATTGTTTTATTGGATAATTTGGTATTTGAGTTGTGGGAAAACAGGAAGTGAGTCAACACAGGGTTAAGTGGACACTGACTATTTTAGCCCATTATGCAACGGTAACACACACACACACACACACACACACACACACACACACACACACACACACACACAAACATGTACCATCATTTAGAAGGCATGGGTAGGAGACAGGACTTAAGTGCATTAGATTAGAGTAAAATAAACATGATCAGACCCTGCCATCTGCACGGGGATAGCACGGTTGCCTAGCACTGTGCACTGTTTTGATTGTCTGACGTTGATGAGCTGACGCTGGTGTGTGCTAGTGTGCATGCGTGCTAATGCCTGTGTGTGTATATGGCCATATGTGCAGATGGCACCATTTGAATAATGATGGATTCATTTTGAGAATGCCTCCAAAATAAAGTCAGCCCTGCCTTAGATTTGAATCCGTGTGTTTGTGCATACTTTTACGATATTTATTATAATAACATGATCAATGACAATAACTAAAAAGATGCGGGATAAGTTGTTTTTACCATCTCAAACCTTTTTTTCAGTGACAAAGATTTTATCATAAAAAAATGAAAAATTGAAGTGTCATGTTTTGTATTGTATATTCATCACAGGAAGGTAGAAGATAACAGCACATGCTCAAAGATGGTTGATTCTATCATCTCCATCATGAACCTGATGAAGATTTGGTGGCTTTTTATTCACAGCCACTCTCCCCCTCTCGCACATAATCACTCTTCTCATTACCTCTGGTGTTTGGGCGAGAGAGTTATTGAGTCTCAAAATAGAGCCTCAGCAATAATAACAGCAATATCCTGCAAACCCTTATCATTGTGCTCCGGCACTGAGACTGCTAATAGGGTTAATATGAAGGAGATGAACGAGCGTCTTCAGGGCACAACCTGAAATCAGAATACATAAACATTCCCATCGCACACTGGGTTCTGTGTGTTCTTGCGTGTGCACACAGGGCATGTGTGTCTGTGTGTGTGAGGAGAACGAGAGAGAGAGAGAGAGAGAGAGAGAGAGAGAGAGAGAGAGAGAGAGAGAGAGAGAGAGAGAGAGAGAGAGAGAGAAATGCTGGCTTTATAAGTGGACAAACTTGACATTCACCTCAGTGCACACACTCCTTTCCTATGTGGCAGCTATGGAGAGAGCCCATGCAAACTAAGGCTGCAGAGACGCACACAGAGTTTATCCACGGCATCAATGGAGGAAATAGATATGAAATAAATTGACAATCAAAACATCTCATTATTAAAACACGTTCAGCAGCCAAGAAACAGAGGAGTGCTTTCTGCATTTTTAAAAAAGGAAACAAGAAGTTGTTCATGTGACTTTATAACAGTTTTTCTTTTTATGTGTTGTTATTTTTATTATTTTGGATATTGGTAAAACTAAAATTAAACTGATTGATTATTGATGTAACCCTAAAAGTACCTCCACAGAGAGGAAAGCTTCGTAAAGCACCTGCTGTGTTAACCAGCGGGTCCTCAGTTCATCTCTGTTGAGTGTTTGTTGCACGTGTGTCTGTGTGTGTGTGTGTGTGTGTGTATGTGTATGGTGTGTGTGTGTGTGTGTGTGTGTGTGTGTGTGTGTGTGTGTGTGTGTGTGTGTGTGTGTGTGTGTGTGTGTGTGTGTGTGTGTGTGTGTGTGTGTGGGATGATGGGAGGTGTAGTTGGATCAGAGTTCAATTGAGTTTAATCAAGTTTAATCAAGGCCGTGTTTGTTCTGTCAAGTAAAGCAAAGCTCAGTCTGTGAGCGTGCGGTACAAGGTCGAGACTTTTTAGTGAAACAAAATCTATTTGCTTAAAAAGATTGATGCTTCAGAGACAGTGTAACGTTTTTCATCATTCATCATTGTTTGAGTAACCTTTCACTGTCAGGGATATGGTAATTCAACACGTTCACACATAACAGTATGTGTATGGTGTGGGTTTTTAGTATTTGGCATCATGGGACTGAGTATTTACTCATGCTCCATAGTTTCATTTTAGTATCTATTCTAATATCTAGGATTAGTAATGATTATTAAGTAACTATTAAGTACAGTTCTGTTGAGCTCAACCCAAACATGTTGGCTTTTCATCTGTCACTGTTGTTTAGAGTTACATATTTCACATATTCATACAAGTTCATTGCATGTAATATCCCGATGTCTGTTTGTACAATATTTATCTTTTCAGTCTTTTAACTTATATTGATAATATATTTTTTTAAACTTTAACTATTATACCCATTCAGGAAACCACAGCAATGATAATTAGCTGGATGCCATGTAATTTTGCTCTACAGTGCACTTGTTTTTTGTGTGGTGAGAAAGATTAAAGTGGATCTCGAATATTTAATCCAATAATAAACGTAGCGTACATTAGGTAAGATAACATATAGCCCTCATGAGCTTAGACTCGCATGTTTCACATCAGAAAAGCTGAGCTGAAGCGGCGCCCTACTGACCCTTTTATACCCCGCACATTCCCCAGCTGTTCTGTCACTCAACGTGCACCACAAATACACATGTGCCCACATATACACACACACAGGTGTCACAATCTAATACAAAGACAGTCTGTTTGAATGGTTTATAATTAAATCACTGGGTCTGACTCAATTATTGTCAGTTAGTTACTTTTTCTTATTGAACACTTTTGACATAATCTTGACCTTTCCATGAGGAGATATAAATGACTCCTTTTAGTATCGTGTCTCACACAGAGAGCGAGGCTTGCCTCTGGTTCTCACTGGTTCGGACAATTACAGTAAATAACCCTATTGTTTCAGGAGATGAACTTGACTCCACTCATAATGCTTGTAAATGTAAAAGCTAAATCACTCAGAATAGGTTGGGTAGGAGATTTCATAAGGCTTTTGCTCAAGTTTTTACTTCACTCATGATGACAGTGCTTTGGAATAGGACGTATGGAGGAAGAGGAGAGGGATTATCAATGTTTTCACATAAAACAGCATAACTCTGAAAGCAGGAGCCTGTGTCATACACACGCAAGAGATTAAGAACCTTAAAAAATCATAATACTGTAGCAGAGGATGCAGCGAGTATGACGAGTATCACTTGACTTTTTCATTTTGTCAACTTGACCCCGTTCATATCTGGCATGAGGACAAGACTTTTTTAAGCACTTAAATGGGAGATTTCGAGCTGTTTCGCCTCCACAACATAACTAAGGGAAATGTGTAAAACACACATTCAGGTGTTTATTTCACTGCGCTTTGTCTTTTTGCTCCTGTAGATTCCATTTACAGATCATTAAAAGGCTGTTTTCTCAAAAGTTGTTTCTTTTTCTGACACACTGAACCATAAATATCAGTTTCAGTGGTAATTACATGCACCAGAATCTCCTGTTGTATTCATATCTATATTTAGAAGGTTTTTACGGGGGCGGGGGGGTTCTAGCCTGAATTGTTCATTAATTTGAATACCCATTGACAGTATGTTTTTATATATAGAGTCATGTATGGGGAAACACTATACGATTGCCACTTAACATGCATTCTTTATGACGGGACATGTGTAAATGGGGACAAGACACATTGAGCACACGCTGAGATCCAGTTGCTCAGACTACGTTTGGAGGTTTTAGTAGTGTGGACATGAATGTGTGATGTATGATGATTGG
This sequence comes from Hippoglossus stenolepis, assembly GCF_022539355.2. Lineage (NCBI taxonomy): Eukaryota > Metazoa > Chordata > Actinopteri > Pleuronectiformes > Pleuronectidae > Hippoglossus > Hippoglossus stenolepis. The sequence continues at coordinate 13,324,220 of NC_061491.1, forward strand.
GTTTGGCTCGGACTCTTACGAAATAGACTTATTGTTTTGTTTTCTACTTCTTATTTTAACATCTTGTGTCCTGCTGTTTAAAAACATCACATTTGGTCTTTGTAAACTGAAATGATCTATGTGTTTATTTGCAGTGGTGGAACTTAACATTTTCCTGATGTGAAAGTACTAATAAATAAGACACAAATGTACCACAAGAGTTACTTTTCTTGAGTAAAAGTAACTTTTATTTCAATATACTTAACTTTACAATATACGCACCACTGTGTATTTGTATATAGAGCAGGGAAGTGAGATCTTGTGAACTCACAAACTAAGAGCTGTCTGCTTGGGATTGGATCTCTCAACATGTCAGCTATATGAACACGGCCTCAGTTCCTGTCCCCGACGGGCGTCCTGCCTGTTGACCAGGACAAAGTAAATGATATTTGGATAAACACTAAGTGGTTAATAGAGCAGAAGTACAAACACTGCAACCTGGTCATTTGTCCAAAGAAAGCTGTCAGACCACTGTAGAAAAGAAGGCCAAAGTGTCCCACACATCCTTCTTTTATGGCCGGTCACTCCTCCACTGCATGCCTGTGTGAATAGAGGGAGAAAAGAAGAGAGAAGTTTTGCTCTGAGAGAAAGTCAGAGGAGGAGAGAGAAATTGGAAAACATTGAGAAGCTCCTGCTTTGGCCATTTAAACACACACATTTACCCAAAGGAGACTTGAAGGCCCAGACCCTGTTTTTCATTAACGCAATGAGAACAAAACGACAAAGACTTTAACAGTTCATGAATATAAAATCCTCCAGAAAACCCAGTTCTTAATTGGGCAACACAGGTCACGTAAACAAGGAGAGAAACAAAAAGTGTTAAGGAACAGACAGGAAAGACAGAAAGGAAATAGAGAGCGAGAAAGTGAGTTTGTCTGGAAAGCACAACCAATAGATGTAAGGGCAGAGGTAGCTGTGCTCGTCCCTGTTTCCATGGCGACCCAAATGTGCTGTCGGTGCAGTGACGCCAGTCGGGAGCATTGCGCTGCGGCCGTGCTGACATGAGCCACACGTGCCAATGCCCAGCTGACACCACTAAGCGTACGTCAGTGACTATTCATAGCACCTGAGTGACGCCCAGAAGGGACACAAGCAGCCTGGAGTGTGGGCCAAGGAGGTGAGGTGGCCAGAACTGGGAGGGTGCTGGTCCAGGAGAGGATGGCCCTCCCCTCGAGGGGTCTTAATGGGGGTGGGTGGATTCATGGACAGACTGAGGGATTAACTCCTGGCAGGGTTTCTGTCATCCTCTCAGATCTCTGTCCACACTGACACCTGGTGCCTCAGTCATCACCAAGAATTACACAGGTCTTTCAACATATATGCACATGAACAAATGTGCGTGGAAAACATACCCATACTAATGGAGTCATGACAGGTCAAATAGTGTTTGAAGCACATTGGCTCAGGGTTCAAGTTCAGCTTTCCTTTGCTGCAACAGATATAGCATATGGCATCACAACATATGACAGAAATTCAACCCCAAAAATGCTTGGCACCAATAGGAGGTACTTCAGCGAGTATGTTTTAGAATTCTCAGGGAGGATTTATCCAAACTCCCAATTCGTGGAGGATCAGATTTGGGAACCTGTGGTCAGAAAATTGTGGTGAGAGGATGTTACCCACCACATCCTTACTCAGCAGAATCCTGGGGTGAGATATGGTTGAGCTCTCTCCGTCTGTCTGGTCCACAGTCATTGTTTCTTTATGTAAGTCACATATCCTAATGTTTCTGGGATGTTTAGTTGAAAACCATTAAAATGATTATGTGTGTGATCTGATTCAGGACCGTGTAGATCGCGTCCCCCAAAGGATGAAGTCTTCCTGGGCTGCGTAGGCTGTGAGGGCTGAACCGAAAATGAGACGGCCTGGTCTACAGAGGATTTTTGTGATTGGCGTCAACAGCTTGTGTCGTTTTTTTTTTTGCTGTCGCCTAGCAACAGAACTGAAGTTCTAAAAATCAACAAAAAAAAAAAATTAAACTTTTGTGTACCATTAGCTGTTTGATCGACTTGAAGTGTGATACTCATGCATTGGATGTCTTGTCGCTCGCATAACGGTTTATTACTGCAGCGCAAGAATCCTGTGATAGGTTGGGCCGGAAAGGGCCCACCTGTTGGAGCCTTTGTTCCTTGGGGATGGAAGAACACATTTGTCGGCCGCATTTGAAGGATCCTTCGATAGGGACATCCTAGTCAAAACCTCTGGTTCGCAATCTCTCCTCAAATGCAACCTCAGAAGGATGCAGCCCCTGAATTCAGACACAGCTTATATGTCCTCCTGTCTTTTGTTGACAGAAATCAAATTTCTATTTGAGGTTAATTAAATGTTCTTTTTCATTTACTCTGTGTACAAATAAGTATTAAAAATATGCAATGCACGTTAGATTTAATGTTCCTCCTCCTGTCTAAGCAGATTATCTATGTGCAAATACAATTAGAACTACTGACAAGATGGCAAAAAAAGCATGCATGATATAGTCACTCACTTTAAAACCTCTCTGTGGTATTTGTTAAATAATATATTCTAACTGCTGGATCCTGAGTCTGATCTCGAATCAATTGGGAAATTCACGAAACAGTTGTTTACAAGTCAATAACTGTGCCACGGAGTCAAGTTGTGATAATCTTTCTGTGCACAGATTGCCAGTTAACGTTCACACTACGCTGCACAGAATGTGGTACAGTTGGCAAGAGGGCTGGAAACATCAAGTCAGTGACTCCTTTGTAAGCGATTGTTCAAGCTCAATTGGTACTTCTGTAACGCCGCTTTGTCCAAGAGATCAGGCAGAAGAATGGCAGAGGCTCTGCGGCAAAGAGAGGCCCATTGTGGCCACTCAGTGTCCGAAGTTGGATTTCATTGTGGTCGTGCGATGGCTGGTGTCACAGGCCATTGTGGCTTCTGAAATGCCACATCGGAGATACAGAGTTGCTGAGTGAAATCGATCTGAGAGGAACAAAGATCATCTTTTTCTTTGTTTGTGCGCCGAGTTGTGTATTGTTTGTTTCTGTGTGCGATTGTGTATTTGTGGGTCAGTCTGTGTCGTGGGTGCAATGCGCAGGCCTAACTGTGTTTGTTTGTTGAAATTTAGCTGATGTGGGCCTTTCACAGCCCTGGGATCAGCAGTTTGCCCCCTCAGGAGAAAGACTGACAGAGAGACGGGGGGTCAAACCATGCAGACGCCCCTGTTGTGCCCCTATTGTGCCCATATGGCTGCATCAATGGTGCTATAGGCCGATGGTAATGGAAAAGTGCTGCACAAGACACTTTGAGATAAAGGTTCAGCACATCAGTCATGAAGAAGAGTGATGACAACAAGGCTAACAAAAGCAGAGAGGTGAAAAGACCACACACACACACACACACACACACACACACACACACACACACACACACACACACACACACACACACACACACAATCATATGACCGTTATTCTATCATACTGTATGTCAGCAGAAACACTTGATGTAGAATAGAAAGGTGGCACATGCTTTAGCTTTCACAGCAGTAAGTTCATCTCAATGCTTTCAATGTCATGTCTGCAGCACGATGTTCTATCACTCTTCTGTGCTGGTGTGTGTTTGTTTGTTTGTGTGTGTGTGTGTACCTGTATGTGCGTGTGTGTGTCATGCTAGCTGCTGGCCACAGACTGAGGATGGTTGCCTAGGACTTGCATGCATGCTGAGACAGGAGCAAGCCTGGGCAGGTTGCTCCGTTCCCTTCACAGGACAATGGCTGTTTCAGATGCTTGGCTGAGCAGGGGTCTGAGAGAATCTGTGAGAGACAGGGGGCCTCTCACGGCCTCTCAGTGTCCTGACATTTATGCTTTTGCCAAGTTTGGAATATAGACAATGGAGGTTTTTAAAAGAAATGCTGAAGAAGGCTTATGCTGAAATACTGAAATGCCCACAGCTCAAATAAACAAGTCGACACTGAATTAGACTGTTTTCTTTCTCTGGGTTTGTCCCCGCCTGTTTCTAAGTGGATTTTCAATTTTAACTCCAAAATCTTGAGGATACAAAAAGCTTCTAATCTTCATCACACAGTAGGCACGTCATCATCTTGGTGGAGATGGTCCAAGCCCGTTAAGATCAGGACTGGGACTGGAACAATGTGGGTTCAGAGATGTGGACTGATGCAGAGAGAAGTGACAGCAAAACCTCAGGTCCCATTACCAAGGACATGACACCCAAGAGTCAATTGTTCCTGACGAGATGCTGTGTTTTTTTCTCTGAATAACACAGATAGGACACACACATACCAGATGATTAATTCATAGTTTATTCTTAGACCTACTGCACTCTACAGTATCTGTACTGAACTATGGCTGTGCAGCATCCTTCCTTTGGGTGGTGACATACTTGTACCACACAATAGTGCTTTATCAGACTTGAGCATCCACCCAAAGTGTTTTAATGAACTGGGTGTTCTCGGGATAAAAACAAAGGTGCCAAATGCCTTCAACTAATTAAAAACTGTCAATTGTGCAATGTTACACAACCATGCACAAACAGGCAGGTTCAGCTGGTGGACGATGAAGTCAGCCGTGAGACCGACTGAGCGAGGAAGACCGGTATCCAAGCTGTAGAGGCAGTAAACACCAGCTGAGCTCTTCACCAAGACTGAACATCCTCTGGTAAATGTTCACATCATACTAGACTATACACAAATACATATTGTTATTACAGTATTTGCATTGCGGATAAGGTTCATAACTATTATTTTATTTAGGCCCAATGATTAATCTCACATCCAGCTCCCCCCTCAACCCTCAAAGGATAAGCGGTATGGATGCATGGATGGATGGATGGATGGATGGATGGATGGATGGATGGATGGATGGATGGATGGATGGATGGATGATGGAGGATCATGGCCATGCTTTTCTATTTATAACACATGTTTGCACAAGTATCTGAACAAAAAAGCAAATAGGTTTTCATGTCCACATCAGGCTACAGTAAACATGTCATACAGAAGTCTGTATTAAAACCTAGAAGCTATTATCAAGTCCCAATTTGGAACAGACATGGAAATATGAGACACTAAAAGGATACCATAGACTTTATGTGTGCCTTTATGATGGATGCTCCTTGCGCACTGGCCGGTCTGGACACTGGTCTCTCTCCCTCTCTCTCTCTCTGTCCACTTTATGAATGGATGGGTGTGGCCCTGGTGACTCGCAGTGAGGCTGTCGTCACCGCGCTCGTTGATAGGCGGCTGTGCGTGCGTGCCGTGGCGGCTGAAGGCTGGGTCTGTCTGGAGCGAAACATAGCTCTTCTGCCAGCGCCTGGGAGAGGAGACAACCGCAGGGAGGGAGAGGTGAGGAGAAAGAGACAGAGACAGAGGGAGAGAGACATAGAGAGAAAGGGAGGAGAGAGAGAGACGGCACCCTCCCCAGCGAGGACTAAACTTCAGGAGACAGAATTGGGTGAGATTGGATGGAAAAGCGGGTGCGGTAGAACAAAAGGCAACCAGACTTATACTAAATCATGTGTTCTCATCCTCATCATTATTTTTGTCATTATGGGGAGTAGAGAAAACAAAAAAAACAGACATGATCAGAGGTGACATTACGCACGCGAGTTGATCCAAATTGCCGGAATAAAAATCCCTCATCCAGAGGTGCTGTGTTAAAACAATAACAATAGACAAAAGACAAAAGAAAGTCAAGGCAAGGTTCCCGCTCCCCCCGTCTCTCTCCTTCCTCTGTTGTAGGTGTGACAGAAACAACAAAGGGACGTGCATGGAGAACAAACAAAAAAACTCGCATCAGGACCACATCAGCCCCAGACATCAGCCCCGCGCATGCAGACCACATCCCGTCGAATAATAGCGGCAGTGGGCGCCTGTAAACAAGAGCACGTCTGCAGGTTTTTTTGCAACATGCAGCAGTCTTCATGTAATTACATTCCTGCTGGCGTCTCCGGGCTCCAGCAGTCAGTCGGGAGCGCGTCTCTCCTCCTCTCTCACTCCTCTGTCACTTCTGGACAGATCCTCTCCAAACACGCGCATTTCGATCTTTCTTTAGGGACGCTCGGGGTCCAGGGCTGAAAGTGTCGAGGCATCGTGAGTTTGTTGTCATCCAGCGGGGATATCTGCTCTGGAGTGATCGCATGTGTTTGTGCCTTGTTGCAGTTGCATGGGGAGAAGCGGGAGACGAGCGCAGCCCAGAATAAACTGAAGTGGGAGAGAGAGAGAGAGAGGAGCGGTGGTGGAGAGGTGTGAGCTGGGAAAAAGTGGACGTCGAGGTGGAAAGAGAGTCGGACTGATTCCCGAGGTGCACGTCTGGTGAAAGGTAAGAGCCACGATCATTACGCACACTGTTAACTTGTGATGATGTGGATAAACCGGAGAGTGTGGGGTTACATAACGGTTCAGTAACTTTGGCTGGTTCAGTTGTGAAGTTATCGACAATGCTGAGGCTGAACTTGAACAGTTTTGTTACTTCTGCTCCGGACAGATTTGTTCAGCTCTTTGGGAACAAATATCAACCCGGACATCACATTGCACGGTCGCTTGCCTGAAGATTATATTTGCAAAAGTTTGCATGAAGTGTAAAAACTCCAAGTTAAAGTATAAATTTAATGCGGGTGTGTCACTTTAACTCAACCCAACCAAATCTGCAGCACTTTGACTAAAGTCATGCGGCTTCTCCCCCAGAGGAGCAGTTATATATTTAGTAAATCACCTTTTATGTGCCTTTGTTTGTCTTTGGTTTCCCTTTCGTTTTTATTGAGTTATCAGTACAGCTATTACTAAGAAAATGAACGCACTTTTAAGATAACATAAGAAAAAAGGAGATACAATAAAAACCAAGCACAAAAAATACAAGTAATGGATATTATTAGTATTGAGACATTAGAGTTAAAAACTTGTATATGCACATAGGCTAAAGATATTAAAAAACACCACACAACGCTACAATACAGAATTATAATAACACAATGTTAGAAAAATGGCAAAATAATAATAATAAAAAAATTGTAATCAATATTCTGTACAGTTGCAGTTAAAACTTCAGCGTTTTGCAGAAAAGCGATGGCAAAATATTTGAATTGTGACAATGTCAATATCATCTCATCTACCTGAGAGTATTCCTGCGTGGAAATAATTCAAAGGATGCTACGTCAGATTACTTCCTTCTCTTTCGTCTGCACTACACTACTTCCGTCAGGTTGTCTTTGGTGTCGCATTCATTGAAAAACTTCAGTCTTGTGCTTTGCAAAAAAAAATAAAAAATCTAGTTTTCCTTGCAGAAGCAGGTATGCTCCACCACCTGCTGCGTAGATAAGTGAGTCCTGCTCGAAGAGAGAGTGGAGTCACATTGTGTTGACGCAGCCAAACAGTGTGGCCGCTGCTGCAGTTACTGTATATGTGCTTGAGCCCACAAAGCCTGGACAGAAAGTTGGTATCTGTGACTACAGGCAAAACACCATGCAGTTATCAGCCACACCAGCAACGCCCTCAATTTCCAGACTTTTTTTTGTTCCCTTTTCTTTATTTTTCCAACTCTGTGAGTGTGTGTGTGTGTGTGTGTGTGTGTGTGTGTGTGTGTGTGTGTGTGTGTGTGTGTGTGTGTGTGTGTGTGTGTGTGTGTGTGTGTGTGGGTAACCGGGGCTTTCCAGTACTGTTGCACACAAAACATTCCTGGCTGCTGGATGGTTGACTAGTGGGCCAAGTCCACACAGCTGGGAGTCATATAAGAAGCTGTGTCTTTGTGTGAGTTGAGCAATATCACACAAAAAGACACACACACACACACACACACACACACACACACACACACACACACACACACACACACACACACACACACACACACACACACACACACACACACACACACACACACACACACACACACACACACACACATGCTGACACACAGAAACACACACATAACAGTCTGCTCCCAGGCCACACCTCCCATTAAACTGGATCCAGAATGACCAGGGGCTGTGCGACTGTATTGTTTGTTTGTGTACAAATGCACACACAGTATATGAATATATTCAAGGATAGAGAGTTGTAATTATTAAAGCGATCCTTTCAAGGAACACTCAAATACACACATCCTTGGACGCCAACACAGGCATTCATGCACAAAAAGAGGGAAAAAAGAAAACCAACAGAGAATCTCAGTCGTTGTACAACAGTGTCTTCTTCTCTTACCAGCACCACATGATGTTTGTCCTCTTAAGTAAGTATTGGAGAGAGGGAAAAGGAGAGAGAGTGAGAGAGAGAGAGAGAGAAGGAGAGAAGCAAGTGATTGTGCTGGTGATGGCAAGCAGACAGTTTGCTTCTCTCTTGCTGGCTGCCTCTTTGGTTGTTTTTTTACACAGGCCGTCAGAAGCAAAGAATGTGTATTCAAGAGCAGAACGCAGAGCGAGGCAGCGGCGAGGGGAAAGTTAAGGAAGATCGGCCTCGCGTGAAGAGAAGAGGAGGAGAGGAAAGGAGAAGAGAGAAGTTTGAAAGTGAACAAGACAGAAACTCAGTGGAGAGCAGAAAGAAGGGAGGGAAAAGGAGCGCAGATCCTGAGGAAGAGGGACACAAAGGGTTTTTTTGGCCAAAAGGGAAATTAGAGCAGAGCAGGCCAAGGGAGTGAGAGAGAGAGAGAGAGAGAGAGAGAGAGAGAGAGAGAGAGAGAGAGAGAGAACGAGAGATTGGGAAAGAGAGCAAGGGGGTCAGTCGCTGGATTGCATATGACTGTAAACATGACAAATCAGAGAATAACAAGTTGTTTAAATCCTCTTTCAGTTTGAATCTTTGTCTAGCTCACCTTTTTAGTTTGAGCTGAACTAATGGTAAAGAAAGGATTCAAGAAAAAAGTCCTAGTCAGTTGCCACAGACCTTTTCAGGAAATGTCTAACACGCAATAAATGCAAAACTGAAAACCCCCCAAAAGAATACAAATATCTCAGGATGAAAAAGAGGTGTCATACACATAGCAGACACTGACAAAGTTAGTCAACTTAGAAAGACAATGACATACGAGTGCTGTTGCCAATAATGGCCAACGCCAGTGTCGATGTGTTGTAAACAAAAACACGCGAATACCGTAATAATAATAATGTAAAATCAAACACAAATGCTTTTAACAGCATTTTTACATACTCATAATATCCGGCATGTCTGTGGCACATGTAAACGAGTGCAGGAAGTACAACACCCCTTATCTAGACCACCATATATGATGACATGAGTTGTTTGTGTGTGTGTGAGATAGAACAAGTCAATGAGACAGTATGTGTGTTTGCGTGTGTACACATGTGTTTCTGTTTGTACTTGTACCATACTTATACCTTTGTGCGGATTATTTTAAGCATAGACCCTAGAGAGTGAGGACATTTTGACCGGTCCTCACTTTTTTAATGGACTTTTAAGGGGTTAAGACTTGGTTTTAGGGTTAGGGCTAGAATTAGGTTAGGGTAAGGGGCTAGGGAATGCATTATGCCAATGAGTGTCCTCACTAAGATAGAAGTACAAGAATGTGTGAGTGTGTTTGTGCGTGTGGTGGGCGAGGCTTTGATAGGAAGGTGATGTGTTGCCAGTGAGGACAGGACAGGGCAGGGTCGGACCAAGAGGGTGAGAGGAGATAAAGGAGCCAGTTAATTTGAGGAAGGGATTCCTCGTCGAGCTGCGGCCGCTCAGACTGCTCTGGGTTCAGGGGTCAGACACGATGGTTGTGTCCAGAGTTCCAGGGCGCTGATAGGGAGGTGTATTACACAACCACAATTCTCGGTCAAAGGTTTTACGCAGCAAGAATCGTCGAATATTTGAACGGTTCAGGGCTTTTTGGATTGCAGTTAATCAACTAAATCACAGTTGGTTAAAAAAAAAAGTTGATTTGAAAAGTTGAAAATTTACTGTTTGTATTTTACCTTGAATGTTATTTCTTCCCTCGCACAGATGGGTTGCTTGGCTGTAGTCGTTCTCTATTTATGTTATTGTTTGTGTCAGTGTGTACGTGTGCGCGCTCTTATATATCTATACTGCAACAGATATATCTATATCTGTGCATCTGCGTGATTATGCATTTTTGTATGTGTGCCTGCAATTTGATCCCCGGGTGTCTCTTTCTTTAGCATCTGCTCCTCTCGTTTGTGGCGGAAAGCCGATCCCCTACGGGTGAATTGGCTCCAAAGTCATATGACTGAGGAATTGCCAACTACTCTAGATATTCAAGTGAATGCGCCGCAATCACAGATTGCATTTCACGCCATAGGGGGTCATGTAGGGGTTTTACAGTGGAAGTTACTGGTATCTGTGTGTGTATTCTGGGGTACTAACATGGTTGGACGGGTGTGGTTGTCTCCTTGCATCCCCTACAGGAGTCAGGAGGCCGACCCACGCAGCAGCCAAGCACTTCCCATATCCGTATGGGTCCAAGCAGCCCCATATGTCTGGCTTGTGTGCTGTTCACATGCAGTTAGAATCTCCAGCGTCTCTCATTGTGCCTGCGAGCCTCGGCTGTCTGTCTCTCCATCTTCCTGTTTGTTCTCACATCTCGCCTGCCTGCCTGTTTATCCACCTGGCTTCCTGTAATAGCAATAACTCACATCCCAACACACACACAAACACACACACACACATCCGCTACAACTCAGTGGCTTTGGCTTTCATTTAGTGAGAATTAAGAAACTCCAATTAGCACCTACAGCAACATCAGTGATTGGCTGTGTCTGGGTGAGAAAAGGGGTGAGACAGATCGAGGGAGGAAGGGTTTGTTCACAGTTTCGGTGGGAAAAAGGAAAAGATCTGGGAGGTTCCACCGTTTGTTTCCTGTCACATACACATTTGCCCTCATGTTCTTTAGCACAGCCAGTAGTTGATTGCTGGTGTTAATGAGACGCTGGTTGATTTGTGACCTTTCGTTGTTCCCATGAAAGCGTCAAACGTCCCCGAATGCCCCCATGGCCTCCCTCTTACGCTGCTCCTCGTCCTCACACCTTGACTGCATCACATTCAAGATAAAATCTTCCAAAACTCATTAGCAGACACACACACATTCAGGAGCGATGACTCACAGAGACCTATGTTTTGCTTTTAATAGACAAACACATTGACAGATGCATACACTCCCTGCCTGTCTGTGAGTGTGTGTGTGTGTGTGTGTGTGTGTGTGTGTGTGTGGTGTGTGTGTGTGTGTGTGTGTGTGTGTGTGTGTGTGTGTGTGTGTGTGTGTGTGTGTGTGTGTGTGTGTGTGTGTGTCTCTCTCTCTTCTAATAAGAGCTGGAGGCTTTTAACTAATCTGTAGTGAGAGAAACGCCCAAGGGTGCCATTCTTGCTAATCAGGGTCAGACCAGTTTCAGCGTTGGCCCAGCCACTCATAAAACCACAGGATTTTAATCTGTGAATTTGTTTTGCGCTCATCGAGTTGTACGTGTCCAGAGGTCAAACTGTGTCTCACATTTCTTTTTCATACATACACATTGTTGTAAGTGTGTGTGTGTGTTTCAAATGCCCAGATGCCATTTGATCGAGGCCTGCATCGTTTTTTGCAGTTTCAGGAGGCTGATGCAACCTTACTGACACTCTCTCTCTCTCTCTCTCTCTCTCTCTCTCTCTCTCACACACAAACACACGCACACTGGGATGCACATGCTCACACCAGAGTGGATGAATCAGAAACGATTACTGAGGGTTGCGAGTTGCAAATGAGAACTCTGTCATCATCCCAGTCGTTGTTTGCCTGACTCCAGTGTCTGTGGTTTGCTCCCATATGGAAATCTGAAATTAACTCACCACATGTTATGTGGTTCGGTTGGCCATTTTCAGCTCAGATCTATGTTTAGTCGTGGCACACTTCAAGGATTTTTTTCCCTTAATAGAGGAAAAACTTAATAACACTTAAAAGTCAGGTTGGTTATCCACTTTCTTTGCACATCTGCCAAATCAACAACATAAAACATGATGAGTTGATAATGGGTGGATAATGTTTATATTGTTATACAGACTGCCAATGAAATTGCTTCTCTCTCCTCCCTCTCTGCCCAGAATAGGCTACATCACTCCAATTTCAACATAAATATTCAATCAATATTATCAGTATCATTCCTATTTAATATCACGTGCCACCTAGTCCTGATGCATTTCTAAACAGAGGTCGTGCCACGCAGAAATATTGATTCCTGAGTCCATTACAGCTGTTATGGTTTACTGTTAAATTGCCTTTAACTTCCCCTTCGACGCACTGATCGGTAACACAGCGGGGCCGCACTGTAAATCTAAACTAAACTCTCAAAAGCCGTATCGGATTGCAGAGGGTGATTTGACATACAAATTGCTGGAGTATCTCAGTGTGTTGTCATCTTAACAATACTCTGGTTTGAATGTTCACAAGTGGTCATAGGATCAGCTGTAATTATCCGGACTGCACCAACCCAAGGAGCGTCTACTCCTCTCGCCCTCACCCCTCGCCCTGATTCAAATGATTACAGCCGGTGTGGCTGTGCTGCAGCTTGGCTTGGCTGAATGACATGTGGTCACAGTGTGCGGTGACTATTGTATCACCAGACCACCGCTAAGCAATGCGGAAATAACCGGACACCAGTATAGATTTTTCCATCACACTATTTTCGGATGCCTACTGTTTATAGTGTATCATCTATGTGAGAGTGTGTGTGTGTGTGTGTGTCTAGTTGCATGTGCTGTCTTGTTTTCCCACAATTGGAGATACATGTTCGACTCCATCCTGACAGATTTATGCCATATACAGGGAACAGGACTCCACTGCTGTCAGGTGAACTTTGTGTTTCTGCATGTGGTGTTTGTCAGGTCGGCCCATCGTGGTCTTTGGTCTTTACTCTGTCTGTGCAGCGCATGGTTTCCCTCCTCACAACAAGTTTGTTTTTGTTTGTCTAAGTGCAAGACAATATGAGGAACTCTATTCTAACAGAGCCGCACAAAAGGATAAACAACATGCAGACTATTTGAAGTCAACACAACAAAAGGACCTTCCTGTTATGCCTCCGCTTTCTGTAATGTTGTTTATTTGTCTGTCTTTTTTTTTCTTTTTCACTCCCGCTCTTTTCCTCCCTTCTGTTTGCTCCTCTCTATTTCTGTTTCTGTGAGCAACAGCATGATTTAAAAAGAGGCAGATGGATACAGGATTAGTCTGATACAAATATAGATATTTTGGACTGAAAGTAAAGTTGAAAACAACATATCTGATTTTTGAGTTTTTTATTAATACACGTACACATTTGTCAAGGATCAAGGAGATTGAAGGAAGGTATTTTACATGAAATAAACACAGTATTGAATATGATATTTACATACCACAGTTTCATTTCTATATCTGGAAACGTATAGAGTAATACCAACATACTGTATATGAGGCTGTAGATTTCAAAGCAAATAGAGCAGTGGCTTCTAACCTGGGGGGCAGGACCACCCAAAGAGGATTGCATACAAAACTAAACAGGGAAATTATATTTTTGCAAAACACAATTGTCGCTGTCTATATTTTTTATGGATCACTGGAGACTGTTTTCCCATCAAGCCTCCAGATCAAACCATGTAAATCAATCACTCTGGTCCCAGGTAGATAAGCCCAAAAGGCTGGGAACCGCTGCTCTACACTTTACAGAGAGCGGTGGGTTGATGTACTGACTGTGTGCAGTGTGATCTCAGCGGGGCTGCAGCTATGCTTCTCTGTGCCAGACTGAAGTCCAGAAGTGTTTGGCTTGGCTTCACTCTCTGTTTGATCAGGCTGTTCCTGGAATACTGACTGACCTGTGAGACCAAGTGCATCTTTCTCCTCTCGGCTTCAGCGCTTTCCCTTCGCCCCTTACATTGTTCAGACATTTGAACAATTCAATTTCCTCCGATTAATATGCATTTTGTAGTTCCTTAACATAGTGATGTGTCCCTTTCCTGCATGTATGAGACAATACATTTAACATTTCCCCACATGCACCACTAAGGAGGAATGAGGACTCCATTTGCCCTCACTCACCTTTTCCTTGTTTGTTGTCGGATCTCAACCCCAGTCCAAAGTTTACTCTGATACATCCTCACCAGACTGTGAGAGTGGCTGTGGACCTGCACCCGGTTCACAGAGGTCGCCGACATTCCTGACATCACCACAGGTGTGTCAGTGGTGTGTCAGTGTGCAGTGATAGATGGCACCGATAATTGGAAAGACCTTCTGGCCGACTATAAATTACAATTCTTTGTTGCTAACAGGCCATTGATCTGCCATCGATGGCCCTGTCAATAATGCTCCTTAGTGTACCTTATAGTATAGTGCTGCACAGCATGTTAGCCATAATGATAAACCATTTGCTCTGAAACAGAATCAAGTCTGCTTTCTGCTGGGTCTGTTGAGAATGAAAGAGAGAAAATATTCCTCCTGAACACAAGTAAGGAGTATTAGATGGTATCAAAGCAAACGGTTTATAACTTGTTTTGTTTTTTGGTTATTTGGTATATTCTCTTATTTATTCAAATGTGTGGCCTAAATTACTTTGGGTGACTGTTATGACAGCTATAGTGAACTTCTTCTTCTTCTTCTTCTTCTTCTTCTTCTTCTTCTTCTTCTTCTTCTTCTTCTTCTTCTTCTTCTTCTTCTTCTTCTTCTTCTTCTTCTGCTTCTTCTGCTTCTGCTTCTGTTCGGTTCATTGGCGGGTGGCAACCAATGTCAAGGTGCACTACCACCACCTACTATATTTCTTCTTCGTCTTTGCTCCATCCACCGGCGGGTGGCCAAATGGTGAAGTTCTTCTTCTTCCACTTCTTCTTCTTCTTCTTTTCCGGTTTATTGGTGAACACCAATGTGATAAGATCATCCTTATCCCAGCTGATGGACTTACTAAATATAAACAATACTTCTAAACATATTAGGAAGTTACCAGAGAATATAACTGGAGCATTAAAGTACTTTCGAACTGACATAGAACCCATTGGAGTAGTATCGATGGTGTAAGTGTTTTCTTTTTAATCCAATCAGAGGTGGCACAGTGAAAAGGCTCAGCGGATTACACTGGTTAGATTTCTCAAAGCATGATACAGCAGAAATGTCTGACATCGGTCAGTAAGAATCGCACCGTCATGTACAGATCTTTGGTCTATTCTCTGTTCTTCAGTGTATTTGTTAGCCTCAGCTTTAGTGTCAGAATATTTGTGTCATTTTACAGTGTATTTTTTGTCTCTCAGACACTTTTTATTTAATATTTTAACTATGAAATTTTGCATTTAGATGTTCACCATAGGCAACAACATGATTACTGATCAATGCTGAATGCAAAGCCAGACAGCTTTCATATCCCTCATCGAGTTATATGTGTGGTGCAGTGGTTAGTACTGTTGACTCACAACAATTAAGTTCTTAGTTTAAATTCAGCTTAAGCCAGGGACTTTGGCGTTTGGCTTGAGCATTGTTCTCTGTGTAGCATGTGTTTTCTCCGGCTCTTCCAGCTTCCATCCATAGTGCAAAGACAGATGCAGATAAGGGTTAGGTTAATTGACTGTTGTGAATTTGAGCGTGAATGGTTGTTTGTCTCTGTATGTTCACCATGCAACACGCTGGCAACCTGCTCCTGCAGTCCGTGTCCTAATAGGCTAAGACCTGCTGAGGTTGCTTCCTTTGCTAAACCTAAATCCTTCATGGACTAAGAACAAAGTCTAGGTCCTCAGCATCAGAGATTTTAGACTCTTGTTTCTCTTCAGATCGTAAAAATCGGGCACCTTTGCAACAGTCTAAGACATCAGGCATCAGGTCCCGAGTTTGCAAGTGCTCGCAGCCCTAGTTAAAAGTAATCTTCCTTACTACACTTTCTGGGGTATAGTGCCTCCTTATGATTCAACCAGCCACCGTGATGTCACTAGATCACTGGGTTGATATTTTGCATTTAAAATACCCACCTCTAATGTTACAGAACCCACTATATTGTACCCACTTAATTTCTGTATCACAATCAGAACTGTGCTCAAGGTTCTAGGCTCAGGTTCAAAAAGTGCAAACATTTCAGCGGTGACCTATAACTTTAAGAGTTTTTAGCAGCAGCTGAAGAGAGCCTTAATAAGATTAGCCCTGGCACTTGACAGCCACAGCTTAAGAGGCCCCTCTGCTGACCTACCCAGCAGAGTGTGTGCAGATGTGTTTGTTTGTATGCATGTGTGTGATTTTAAGATTGAGTTTTTTAAGTGCATGTATGGCTCCATGTGTCTGTACATGAACATGGGCAGAGCGAGACATGCCTGTGCAACCTCAATCCCCTCAAGTCAGAATGCATCCAGGGTTCCAGATTACCTCTGCTATACACAGTTTGTCTTTATCACAGAGGACATCTGCCACTCAGGAATTTTGAACATCCACTCAATCATCACTTCCACCTTTTCTAGCCCCAAGGCACTTTCCTGTCTCGGGTTGTTTGAAACTGGCAAGGATTTGAGCAAAACAAGAAAACAATTAATCAAACAGAATGCACATCGAATAACTGGAATTTCTCCGTCAGTTTTGACCTACTTTGCACTTTGAAATGGTTAATCTACATTCACAAGATCCACGTGAAGTACTATACCAACAGATGAGCTGGTGCTAGTGACAGTGAAGAATATGCAATATACCAGGCTCTGCTTTGCAAAAGCCAGGCTCCTCTGTGTTGAACATTTAAGTTGGCATTAATATCCATAATCACAGGTCTGTTTATTCTCAGGGATAAAACAGGGAGTTAACCACACACCCTCCCCTTCCCCTCTTCTTTCCCTCCATCCTTCCCTGTTGTTTAGCTATTGCCACCTATATCCAGCCTTTTGCTCCGGGACCTCGAGCCACTTTACATTCCCAACATATTCCACCATCATGGTCTGTCATCACCCAAGCAGCACAGACTTGACCCGATCATACATCAGTATTATCGTCAGTGAACGCTTATCTGCAACAGGGGAGTCTGAATTTCAATCTTATGTCATCCCACATGCTGTGGCAATGAGGGAGTAACAGCTACTGACAGGTATGTCAGCAGATACCAGACAACGTTTATTAGCTCATAAATCTCAATATCTGATTCAGCTTTATGACTTTCACATATTCTATGACAGCAGTTTATGAATAGGATCATGTATGAGATGACTGATGTTTTAAGATTAGACAATAAATTACATATATATGAAGAATCATGAATAGATACAATAATATGCATATTTGTCTCAATTAAACCTAATAAAACAGATTTGATTGAGGAAACAGGAATTTATTTATTTATTTTCTAAACAGAGGCATACAAAATTTGAATTTTTAAACTAAAAAGTAGCTGAGGACTGTGGTTAGCAATGTCAGAGAGAAGGTTCCTGGTTCAGGTGGAGTCTTTCTGTGTGGAGCTCGCATGTTCCATCCATGTCTTTGTGGGATTTCTCCAGGTGCTCCGGCTTCCTCCCATAGACCAAAGCCTCGCAGGTTGGAGTTAAGTTAATTGGAGACTCTAAATTGTCCATAAGTGTGAATGTGAGCATGCAATACACTAGTGACTTGTGCAGCATATATAATGAAATGTTTCTTTTTGAAACTGTAGAAGTTTCAAGTTTTGACATACAAATGTTTTCAAAACAGGATCAATATTTAGAAGAAATATAAACCATAAGATCTCCCAAACACAAAAGCATTTAAGAAATGTTACATTAAACCACTTCTGAGTACTACATTGTAGTGTTTTTCTTTTTCTGTTTTGAGCAATGGACTGATATGTCTTCATTAGGATATAATGAGGCGATAACAGCTGGTCACACACACACAGAGTTTTGACTGACTGTAGATAAGACGGTTCTACCATGAGTAAACAACATCCTCAGCGTCTCCTCCTGCTGTACTCTGTCTGCCTCTCGCTGTACTTTCTTCCAGGCCTTATCTGGTGTTGAATGTTTTTCACCTAAACTCACACTCGGCTGACATGCCCGTCACCCGGTGCCAAATAGGTCCGCTGTTACAAAACACATACTGTTTCATGCCAGGGTGCCAGTTCTGGCAACGGATCTCTGTCACTTGTCCATGTCAAAAAGTGTGTGTGTGTGTGTGTGTGTGTGTGTGAAAGAGAAAAAGGGGGGGGGGAATGATGAAAAATCGATTCAATAGATGTCCATTTGTTTGATTTTCATATTTTTAATACAACATGAGGAATACAGGAATGACAGTTTCCACCGAGCTCATATCACTTAAGCCTTCATTCTCATTATTGACCTTTGACCTCTGAATTTTGTTCTGAGTGAAACAAACTGAAATTCCTGTGAATAGTGTTGTTTTCTTCTTTCTACCTACCCTGAAAAACTAAGGTGTGTGTCAAAGTCATCCTGACAAACAAACAGGCTAAAGATCTCTTACGTTAAATCTACATATATATATGCGATATATAATGCTGTGTGTGTGTGTGTGTGTGTGTGTCAGGTCTGAAGGTAGAATTTAATCTCTGATACTGTTATCAGTTCCATGGTGCTGCAGGACTATTTGGAAGACCCACTGCAGCTCTGACCTACTTGTGTGAGCGTGCAGGGTTGTATGTAGACTGTTTTTCCTTGAGTGTGTGTTGCATATCTGTGTGTGCGTGTGTGTGTGTGTGTGTGTGTGTGTGTGTGTGTGTGTGTGTGTGTGTGTGTGTGTGTGTGTGTGTGTGTGTGTGTGTGAGGCGTACTCTCTGTGGACGTGGGGAGTGTGAGAAGCTGGCTGTTTTGACAGCTTTAGAACAGTTCCAGTACAGTGTAGGGGCAGGGGGTGTGTGTGGGCCTGCTGGATGTTCGGGTGAGCCGCGGGGTGAGAACAGGGTCAGCGGGCAGGAGAAGATGAGATGAAGGGGGGAAGAGTTTCATTCCAAAATGCTCCACAGCCATAAAACCGATACTCGATATCCATTGCTTCATATTGAATAAACTCATGATGTCATTTGAAATCAATCCGTGTGAGGCCACATTCACTTGCAACATAATGTAAACAAGTAGAGTCTCACCAGCAGTTGTTTTGTAAGAACAGGTCACATATTTACAAAATGGATTATTGATTGCAAAATGAATCCTTTACTTGAAAAATGAGATGAAGATTTTTGCATCTGAGGAAAAATCTTCTACATATTCTGAAATGTGTTCTTACATGTGTAACAATGCCGATTATACAGCAGAGAATGTTATGGAATCCATTGTGCATTTTGATAAATATACCCAAATAATAAGGGTATGACTGCATCCTTTCGAAAGCTACATTTGAACAGTGGTGCGATCAGGCTGTCCCAGGACGCCGATAAATGCGTCACTCCATCCACGAGAGACGAAGGCTATCCCAGGATTCATAGGATTCATAGCTCTTCATTGACTGTTAATGTTTTTTAAAAAGGAAATGGTGCCGGCAAGTGACAAGACATCCGATGCTTGAGTGTCACACTTCAACTTAATCAAACAGCTAAGGGTCCACATGTTGATCAAAACGAGGGGCATTGAAACTTTCTTGACATGTCCAACTTCAGCTCTGCTAGGTAACAGTAATAAGGATGGGACAATCTGGTAAAGCTGATCACGGAAAGACTCTGTAGACCAGTGTGTCTCATTTCGGTTCAACCTTTGTGGTCTACAAAGGAGGCAGACGTCATGGGCCGAGTAGACCATGCGTCCTCTGAAGGATGCAGCCCCTCAATTGGGACGCAGCCTGTGCCCTTTCTATTGTTGCGCTCCATGGGAGGGGTATATGTGACATTTTGGTCAGTCAGGTTTTCGTATGTTTGCTTTTCTGTCATTGTGTTTTGAAGATTGCTTGTTAGTTGAAGGTTATAGTATCATATGCTAACTAACTGCTGATGTTTCATTTGTGTGGGGGCTCCACATATGTACAAATTGAGTTGAGCATAAACAGATATCTCCTCCAAAGACGTTCATGGTTTCCAGCAACCAAATCACAACGCAGAGATCACATGACTCCAACGGTTACACCTGCAACTAAATCAAACCAAGAAATGAATATTTGAGCCATACTGGATTGAAATTGTGATTATGAGCATTGGATGGCACTGAATACACAGCAGACTAAACCTTGTATTTATCCACCCAGCTGGATGCTCCTTATTCAAGCAGTCGTGCCAAAGAACGCTCTCAGCTCATTCTCCCACCTTTAGTGTAAAAGCTATGGGAGTAAACTTCCCACACAGTTAATAAAAGGAGCGATAAAGCTTGTAAAGAAAAACCCCAATGCCCTTTTTTTTTTTTTCTACTGTAGCTGAAAAGGCCAGACATTTCATTGGCGCCTGAGCTTCTTGAGAGTTCTCTCACAAGTGCACCCCTCCAACAAAAAAGCTCAAACTCTCCACTTCTCTAAGCCCCCTCAGTGCCAGTGCTGTTGAACCCCTGTTTTCTCCAGCACCATTCCAACCCCATCTTTCACGCCGTTTAATTCTGGCCATGCCAGCCAGGTCAGGGGGGGCAGTGTTTTCTCATGGACAACAAGAGACAGACAGATGTGAAATCACCACTAGTTGCACAGTAGACTCCTGTTCATTTATTTAGCGGTGTTGGTGTTTGCTTGTGAATATTGTTTTCATCGTGAGTCTGCTCGGACAAGGGTGGAGATATTAGTGTGTTTGCTGCAACATGAACCTGCATCATTTACCTCTCATCACATAATCTGACTGATCCAGTGATCTGCACTAGGATCTACCGCAAACATGCTCGCTCTTGGTGCAGTGACATGATGTAGCAGTGAGAGTTTGCACCTCCTTTGTTCCAGAGAGATCAGTACCAGGTTCTACCAGTAGATGTCTGTCTTCAGTCTTCCACCGTCCTGATAGAAAGTTGGTAGACCAGACTTGGTAGACCCACATGAACAAACACAACCAAGTTGACCCGAGTGAAACACTCAGATATAATCTAATACAAATTCCCCTTTTATCTGAAATTGCAGACATGACTGTAATGAAAGGCAGGTTCACCTCATTCACACGTCTGGCTCTTCAAGTCTTCAGTTTCACATCAAATTTCAAAAGCAATTTACATTTAACTTAAAAATAGTTTTGCTGGCAGAATAGCGAAGTATATTCTTTTTTATCTTTTGGCCTCTTGGCAGAACATGGCTGCACGTTTCTTCTCTTCTGCAGCTTAACATTCCAGAGATGAATTCCCAGACACTGAGATCTTGGAAAAATTTAAGAGAAAAAAAAGTGGCTGGGTTATTTTCGACAGAAATTCATGATGTGTCTTTCTTCTCTTTCGCTTGGCTTCTGTTTTGCCTTTTGTAGCAACACACAAGTGTTGCTATGTGGTGGCCAGTTGCTATGCCTGAACACCCAGAATAACCATAGAAGAAAAATCCTCTCCATTGCCCATGAATAAAAACTAAAGTGTTGCATTATTCATGAGGATATTTTAGTTTTTATAGGGAATGGATTGTATGAGGAAGGATGAAATCGGAAATTTAGCTTAAATCAGACTTATATTAATAATTTTGCCCATTTAATGAATTACTTTTATTCTGTTTTGATAAATAATTGTTATTATTTTTTTAGGCTGTATCACACGCCTTGTGTATTGGGACAGACAGACAGTGCAGTGGTGTTGTCTATACAACAACACAAGGCAGCATGCTCTGCGGGATGTGTGGAGTTAACAGGATGGCAGGGGCACAGGGACGGGGGCGGGGCTACTATCGTCTCGGCTGGACTTGATTGGCTGTTGCGTCCTAAGGTCTGATGAGACCTTAAATGCTCCTCTTCAGCTGCACATTGCGATCTCTCTTAAATAACACCTGTCTGGGGTGTTAAGCAGCTTTAGGTGTCTGATGATTTAGTTTTAGATATATTATTTGATGGCTGATATTAAATGTAGAGGCCAAAAGTGAAAGATATAAGAAAAAATGTATGCATGAGTGGTTTAAATGTATTTTTAACACTCAGAAATGGCCTTATAATTGGATTTTAAGCACCATTTATATCTTTAATGTTCCAAAGTCCTAAATATGTCACAGCCATGCAGATGGGGGGAGATATTACAGTGGAAACAGGCTACAGGCTGTGTAAGGCTAATGTTTCCTGACAGCACCTGAATGCGGCACAGAGGGAGTTGGGTGACTCGTGTCGTGACGTTGCAGCCGTGGGGGCGTGGCCCTGGTGAAATCAGCTGGGAGAAACAACAACACAAAAGGAGTCGGCTCAGAGCAGAAACCAGATCTGGGGCTCCAGTTATGTTCTGGTTTCACTTGGAGAAGACGCTGGTTCCACATCACCGCAGCTTCACGTCAGGTCTGCAGCAGCCAGGGGAGACGAGCTGAGTCCCGGGGAGCAAGATTTAGAAAACAGCAGGAGGAGACAGCGAGTGGAGGGAGCAGAGGAGGAGGATGTGACAGGGGCAGAGGTCCTGTGTGCGACGGTTGTGTATGTTTATAGCTGGCAAAGAACTGCACACACACATACAAATACACACACGCGCGCGCATACACGCACACGCACACGCACACGCAGCGACCACCACCTCCCCATCAGCACCATCAGCACCATTCTCCGTGCGTCTTTTGTCCGGTTGGAGTGACCGGCTGCAGCGCCCAGCAGAGTGGCATGTGGGTCAACTCCGGAACCGTCGGAAGGTAGGGAACAGCCTCCTGCAGGAGTCACATGCTCCCACTCAGCCGTGCACAAAAGCCACTGTTTCTCCACCACATAGCCTTTTCCTCCACAGATCCTGACATCATCATCATCATACCATGGTGACCTTATTGTTCCTAATGGCTTTTTAATCTGCTCTCATGCGCGTAATAGTCCCCGAAGGCTCTCATTCACATGCCACGTGTATTAAATAGTTATTTTTGTACAGTGGAAGAGCGCTGCTTGATAAACCCACACGTGCCGCACAGACAGACAGACAGACAGATGTTTGTTTGGACTCATTGTTGCAGCGCAGCGGATGGATGGGCTTGGCACATTACGCAAGACTTTATAAGCGCACCATTTGGGATGTGGGAGGATGGTCCACCTTTATTTCACTACAGCGACACGTGACATACTTCTGATCTCGCCATGGTGCTGAATGAGTCCTGCCTTTTATTGACAATTCAATAGAGTCACTGGTTTGTTGAATCGGTTTCTCCCAAAAAAAAAAAATCTGTGAATGGGCCAGGTGGTTATGAATGACTGCAGGGAGGGAGGGAGTGCGCGCGAGGTGCTTTTCATTGATGAGCGTAGTGATGCTGAACCAGAGCATTAAGTGGAACGGCACGCGCATCAGAACTGTGACAATAGATAACGTGCACGATCTCAGACCACACACACACACACACACACACACACACACACACACACACACACACACACGCATGCACTCCTCTCTCTCTTTCTCCTACAAACACAGACACACAGCAGTGCTCATCTTTGGCTATGACGTCATGAGGATTGTGTTTATGTGTGTGTGTAGCTGCATGGTTTTGTGCAGAAGCCTTCACCTGCAAACGAGTAAAGACAGAATACTTTAAACTGAAGAGATTTTTATTTGACTAAATTGTCATTTTTAGCCCTCTGCAATTAGTCATATCTGCGAGATGTAGTTGTGTAAACAATTTGGCTCTCCTCTTCTTCCATATTGTGCAATCTTTGTGCTTTGTGCCAGTACATTTTTCTCCTGAAACAATGTCTATTAATGGCAACACTGTGTTTGTGACTCATTCTTTTTGTGGAAGTTCTAAATTGTATTGATTATTTGAACAAGCATTTAGTTGTCTACATCATCGTCTAAATACCTCTTTGACCAGTAGGGCTTTAGCATGGGGTGTTGAGACCCCCACCACTGTTAATGAATCAGTGCTGTCATTACATACACCTTCAGTTGGATCCAGAACAGAGGTGCTCATTGTCCTGGTTATAGGAGCCTTGCCCAACACTCTGACTGTGTCAACAGCTTTGAGATAACACGGTGCAGCACTGACCCACATGGAGCATTGGGGGCGGCTGGCTTGATAGTTCTGACCCCTGTACCAGGCTGTATAGGGAGGTACATGAGGGGAATAGAGCTCACAGTTATGTTTGTGTCTTCTTGAGCCTTATGTTACAATATGGACCGTAGAGATTGGGTGAGGAAAAATGATCTGTTACATTCACAATGGAGATATGTGGCCTGGAATATCATCCTCCAGACTAAATCAAACCACCTCTGAATCCTTTGGCTCAGTGTCACAGACCCAGTTCTGACCTGGTAGCCTATTAACGTCCACCCTGAGTGATCCAATCACAAGTGTTCAGCGCTAAGAAAAGGTCTGAACTCACCCGGATGTGTCCTGTAGGCCTCCTGACATCTGATCACTTAGCCCTCACTATTCACAATTGTCTTGGATAAATTTCAAATAAGAAACACAAAACTTGAAATTTCCCCAAATTTCATAGAAATTAAATCCTGGAATTTTTTCAGCAAATCAGTATTAAATGATGCAATGGTATTTAAAAGGATCTATGCTAATTTAAAGCTGTGTGAACTCTGTTCATAAACTCCAACAGAGTGTTATCACAAAGTGTTGTAATGGTCAATGACAAATATCAAAGAATAGTCAGGAAAAGAAAATAGTAACAAGGGATGAGAAATGGAAGAAAAGTGAATGACGGACGGGGGGGAGATATTTTAAAGCAAAATATTCTGTGCTGGAGGGGATAGTGAAAAGTAAGCATGAAGTGAGAGAATTGAGTTAAGACAGCATGAGAGAAATAGCAAGTGGAAAATATGGACACAGGAGGCGGAGGAGGAAGATGGGGAGGGATAAAGGAAATGAGGGCATCAGTATGAGCCCGTCTGTGTTTACAAAGCATTACTGCAGCGGAAGAGAGGAGAAGAGGAGCATTGTCTCAAGCCGGCTGACACACCGCTCACAAAGACACCCCCCCCATTTGTTTGAGATAGATGTGTTCATATCACCGTCTGCCATGGGCCGCGCATTAACACCAGTGCCATCTGCAGTGGGT
The DNA here is from genome assembly GCF_022539355.2 of Hippoglossus stenolepis. Lineage (NCBI taxonomy): Eukaryota > Metazoa > Chordata > Actinopteri > Pleuronectiformes > Pleuronectidae > Hippoglossus > Hippoglossus stenolepis. Next base: position 13,349,165 of record NC_061491.1, read on the forward strand.
GAGGCAACTACGTGCAGGCGTGCATGTGTGTGTATGCATGTCAGCGTCAGTGTGTGCTGCTGTCAGCCATCCAGGGAGCCAAGCAGAGGCTACAGACCAGGTTATGTAACCAGTCTGTGCCAGCTGCGCCTGTGGCAGTCAATGTTTCAAAAAAACACAAAAAATTGCTGCATACATGATCGCACACGCACCCACAGTTCTCTTCCAACAATTGCACATGGACACTTTGGCTACATGCAGCCAGGCCTGCGATAGTGTAAACCCTGTAGCCAATGCGTGAGTGTGCAAGTGTCGGGCCATGCGACATGGTCCACGTGGGTGGTTATTGGGGTCATTTTATTCATTTTTTGCCGGGCGGGGTGGAGGGAGCTGAGAGGCAGGCGGCTTCATCGTGACATTAGGTTGAACTCTAGCGCCAATGAAGAGGGCAAAAAAATAAAAAGAGGTGGATGAGGGCTATGGAGGGTTTTTGGGAAGCTGCCAGTGGATCGCTGAAGGTTTTACATAACAGAGAGGGGGAGACAGCAGGGGGGAGGAAACTGGGTGTGGGAGGGATGTCTGGTGAATTCTGCACCTTGATTGTTATTGAGAAAAGTGTAAGGTCATAGATGGATGGATGACAGGGCGGGCGGATGCTGCATGATAATGACTGCAGGAGAAACACTGGGTGAAGACAAAGTTGTGGAGAACGGCTCAAGTGAAGGATGGGATAACTAGTATTTGGAGAACGAATGGGGGGGAAAAACAAGGGAGTTTGTCAGTGGGTCAAAAGGTGTGGTTGAGTGGGCACCGTCAGGAACAAATCTGACAGACGGAGGGACAAATGAAAGGATTTGAAAAGGTAGCAAAGAGCGTGTGTCAAAACCAAGTGGTAAAGATGCCAGGATCTGTGCAGTGAGGGAAAAAAAGCTTGAAGCCATCTCCTGATGAAACCCCCCCTGGCCTTGAAGCAAAGCCACATCGAGACTCACGCACAGTTCAAATTATGCATGAGTTTCTTTGTCTGGCTGCTCCTCCTGCAACGAACACGCACGCGCGCGCACACACACTGACTCAGTCCATGACTTTCCAGGGTAAAGCAGAAGGTCGCTGTTTGTGTGTTTAGTGGGCGTTTGAGTTTCTGTCACAGTGTTCATATCACCGTCGTCCTCTCTGCACACATCAATGTGTCACTATAGTCAGGAATACGTGCACATTTTCACTGTTACATTCCAACGCTTCTTTGTCCTTGCAGCCTCCTCTGCTGCTTTGTTGGGAAGATGACACTGGCCAGCAGATGAAGTCTAGACGTCTGAGTAAAGTTCACTGTAGGTCGTTGTCTAAAAATGAAACCTGAGCTGTGCAGCTTCTCTTTCCGCTCGTCTGAGCCACTCTGCTCTGCTCTCACGGTCCCCGGCCTCTGTTCATCCCCCTCAGTCTTGCAATTAAAAATAATCACCAGAGTTTGTGAAAGCTTGTGAAGTTTAAATATAATCCCAAGAGCAGGTGCATATCTGTGAAGTGCAGTGGTGTGCGAGCACATAATTGTGTTACGTGTGTTGACCGACGCATGAACAGAATCTGCACTTGGAGCCCAGTGCGGTGCGTGAGATGGAGGATGATATCTGGGGGGCTGGTTATTCTTGATCCCCCTGAGAAACTGTCCGCACCACCACCGCCGCCAAGGCCAACTCATGATTACATCACTGCTTGCATCACCCCATGCCTCACAGCCTGGCCCTAAGCTTATTACCACATGCACACGCACGTGCACGCTCACATGCACACATCACACAGTCCCATAAGTCAGTTGCAGAGGATCTTAAACTTCACTCTGGTCTCTGCTCTGTCTAACTGTCCATCTTGGAGAACCACACATTTGACGATGGAGAGGAGCGTCAGCAGGAATACCTGTTCCCCTGAGCAGCTTTGGTTATTGTTGGTCGTGCCCTTTTGATCCCCATGGCATGACTGGTTCTAATGCCGGGCTGACAGTCGCCCTCTTTCTCTCTAAGACTCTAATAACCCCCTCCCTGCCTTGTCCCTCGTGCAATCCTTTTTACTTATCTGCTGTTGCTTTGGAAACGATGGGAATTAAAAAATATTACATGTCCTCTCACAGCTTATGTCCATTTCACATGTCCTTTCCCACATATTACACCTGTGCAGCTTTCAACCTTACCAGCCCTTCTTTCCTCTTTTCTTAAGAGGACTTCTGCTTTGGGAGCTGCAACGACCATCAGGCTGTGTTTTATTGCTTCTTCTACCTCCTCTCTATCTGCAGTACGTGTCTCAAGAGGTGTTGCAGCCAGACAGGTGGCAGAGTATATTTATAACTCTGACTCCAACTGGTCCATATGGGCCATTCATTCAGGAAACCTCTTTTACAGACTGAACTCAGGTAGGATCCCTGAGCTGCGCTTCCTGGCCGACAAAGTCCTTTGACAGGAAACCAGGAAACATTAAGGTGTGTTTTTGTTGTTGCTGTCAAGAGGAATCAACCGGGCCTCTTGGGATGGTTCTGTGCTGCAGCAGTAGAGTTATGAACAGGTTGGAGGTGAGCGAGGATTGCGGAGATCGGGTACACACATGGCTCATGTGTCTGATGAATAGAGGCCATTTTTAGCCGCTGTTGTGGGTCTGTCAGCGGCGGACGGGAGCGCTGCACCGGCATCCACGTCAATGGAATAACAAGTGAAGGGCCTTTATGAATGTTTCAGAGGCTCTATTTATGGGACCTTGGGGTGGCTCTTTGAGCAAGGACGGATGGACTGATTAACTGACTACAGGTCTAACTGTGTGCGTGTGTGGGCTGGTTATGCAACAGAGCAGCATCGTCCTGTAATGTTCTAAAAAAAAAAAAGGGTTGCAACATGTGTTTTGACATGTCAGAAATGCTTGTAAGCAGTTTATGGAAAGGGATTCTGATAAGCCTTTTACAGTGATGTGTGGTTTTAAAAGAGGAAGTCAGTTGAGCTGCGTACATAACCACCTCCGTCCTGTGCCGGGATTAGCCTGTAGCTGACAGGTGATCAAACACGCAACCGTGCATTTGTTTCGTGGTGCAAATCTATAGTAAATATATTTATCCCCAGTGCACTTGACCTAAAAGGTTTAATACAAATGGCTTCATGATATCAGGGATATCAAATGACTGGATTACACTGGAGGTGCCAACTGTTTTTACTGAGCTGGATAAATCCTCTTTTTCTCATCATGCACCTGCACCATGCAATAACATGGAGAACAATCTAAAGCTCTTCTCATGTTAATCCTTAGGGCAATTTAAGTTTTTATTTTTCAAATTGTACTGTTTCTTATTTTTTATTTCTTGGTGTCTTGGCATGTTTTGTTTATTTTCTGTTCTCTGCTAGATTGTAAATGAGGTCTCAATATATTCCCAAGATAAAATGAATGGATGAATGAATACATTTTAATAACTGTTTTCTCTGAAGCTAAGATGCTATCATCACGTCAAAAAGGGGAACAGACTTGACAGTGAGCTCAAGGGGAGTCTCTCTTTGTCTCTCTCTCTCTCACTCTGTGTGTGTGTTGTTACAGAAATAGCACTGCGGTCCCTCTATTCCTCAGCCTGCGAACCATGTGTTCTATTGAAGAGTTTGGCAGAAGCCCCTGAACACGGGTCATTATGGCTACAGCTAAAGCTTATAGACTTAACCAAGCTTCCCAAACCTGGACGGAGCAACCGTTAAAAACCTACTGTGCCTGATGCCTGTTACTTTCGCTGTTGCAGTCTCATTCCTCCCGGGCCACCTAATCAATGTGATTTTCATTTCCAATGCCTATTGAATTAACCTCTTTCCTTTCTTTCTGTGTCTCCTGAATTCTCCAGGGCCCTCTCCATGGATATAGACACAGATTATGAGCGGCCCAATGTGGAAACCATTAAATGTGTGGTGGTCGGGGATAACGCAGTAGGCAAGACCAGGCTAATCTGTGCCCGGGCCTGCAATGCCACCCTCACACAGTATCAGCTGCTTGCCACCCACGTGCCAACCGTCTGGGCCATCGACCAGTACCGTGTATGCCAGGAGGTGGGCACACGCATGCACATGCACACGCAGGCAAACAGAGGGTGGAAAGAGCCACATATAGACAAACTTGGGTACACTGTTAGAAGTGGTACTGAGGATAATTTGTTTATTGTGCATTTGTAACATCGGTAAAATCACCTCTTTTCAGGCCCATGAAAGAAAATGTACTTTATTCCTTGTTGACCATGAAGTTAGAATTTAAATTGTGTTTTGTTTCATTAAGCTCCGTGACTGCATAGTCCTTCAATTCCACCAAAAAAACAAACACCATAATGAAAGATGGGACTTTTAATGACTTGATGACTTGATGACATTGGTATGTGTGTGTGTGTGTGTGTGTGTTGCAGGTGTTAGAGAGATCTCGTGATATAGTGGATGAGGTCAGTGTGTCCCTGAGGCTGTGGGACACATTCGGGGATCATCACAAAGACAGACGATTCGCCTATGGCAGGTGAGAGACGCACGCACGCACACACACACACACACACACACACACACACACACACACACACACACACACACACACACACACACACACACACACACACACACACACACACACACACACACACACACACACACACTTAGACTGTCCAACTGCCAGAACCTAGTTACTGACCCAGTAACACAGTTGCTGATCGGCTGCCTGTTTAACTACCTTGCAACACAGATTGTTTTCAGAACTGGTTCAACCGAGACGTTTTTTTGTCTTGGCTGTTTAACTTGTAAAGCACTGACACAACTTCCTTGGGCTGATATGTCAAACAACACGTTGTCGTCCAATTCAAAAGAATCTAAAGCGAAAGGAAAACTGGGTCCTGACATTTTCTGGAGTTTGCCTTTTTCATATCAAGAATATAACATAAATTCTGCTGCATTTTTCCTTACAGCAAATCAACACTGGTGCTGGTCCTTATTGCCAAAAGCACTCAAATCGCGTTGTCTCTCCAAGTTGACATCATCGGCATCATCTGCATGTCTTTTTCAAACTGAGATATTTCTTTGTGTTTTTTCAGTTTCTGGTGCGTCGCGTGTTAGAAACGTCATTAACACGCTGATCACTGTGAATTTCAGAATATTTTCCAGCTGTATTCTCACACGAGCTTACTCTGACATTTTCCAGGCATTTTACCAGGTCGCTGGCAGGAAAAGTTTTGTAAAATACCCGTAACAATTAAATCAGACCTTTGCAATTTGACACAGAGCCCGAGGAAAATGTCCGGAGTTCAGTGCATGTCTGAAAGCAGCTTAATTTACAATGATAATGTAACTAATCCATCACACCCACATAAACACACCCACAGAACGTTTACCTACCCAGATTTTTTTTTTTTTTTTCGTGCAGTGCAGCTGCCAAGCTTTTCAGTCGACCTCTGCCCTCAGGCTGTTACACACTTCCTCCACCAAACATGATTGGATCATCGCTCTATCCTCTTACCCCCCCATCCCTCTATCAAAGCTGATTTATTGGCCGGAATGCAAAAGCACTTACATAGCAAAATCAGGAAATGCCTTTTCAAACGGCAGTGACCAAACATGGTCATGTGACAGTAGCACAGAAACGTAATGATACATTACATCATTAAATAATTACTGTAAACAGAGAGTTGATTATTAATCTATATAATTATGTGAATGCATTGTGTTTTATTTTTCCATTTAACAAAAGCTGAGATTTTTCCTTGTCATTCTATCCATCGTACTCAAATCTTTCATCATTGAATGTGTCATGTGCCATAACTCTGCACCACTACGTCACACACATGACCCTGCATGAGTTTTCGTGAGGGCGGGTGGATGCACACATGTTGCCACGTCATCTTATTGCAAGTGTATCTACGTGACAGACTGTGCGTTTGTGATTTGGTCGGTTGCGTGTGGTTTTGTTCGTGTTCTTTCATTCTCTCAGTGTCTGTACTGTTTGTGTGTGTTTTTAGCATGTGTGTGCGTGCATCTCCTGTATGCTCTGTCAGCCTGCAGTCAGCTGATAAAGACACTGTGCCAGCTCAGCTGTTTTCTGCCTGCCCGCCTCTCTGGCATCTGCAAGTCCAGGCATCGACCTCCCTTCATTCTCTTCCTCCTCGTGAGACTCTGTTCATCGACTTGTTCTTGCGAGCCCGTCTCTCTCCTCCAGCTTGACCTCAGATTCCTCTCTACCTCACCTGACCTCCCCTCTCCGCCATTCCCCTCATTACCCGGTTGCTTGACTGCCATGATTGTGCTTCCGCTTCTGTGCCCTTGACACCTTGCTGCTCCTTCACCCTCTCCGCACCTTCCTTCACTTTGTAGCCCTTTTGTTGATATCAAAACTCAAAACATCACATTGTCAGACAATACCCAGAATGTCACATGCTTTGTTAAGAGAGGAACACAAGGCAAACTTCACCTGAGCCAACCTCAAGTTCCTTTTTTAACCGTCAGCAGAAATATAAAAAAAAAACGTATTTTTTTCTTTGAGAAGCAAAACAGTCTTATAAAGGTGAAGGTGTTGCACCTTTAGTGGTACATTATCAACTGTTATAGTGCTGTGGTAAAGTTAATGACTGATGAGAGGCTGTGTGAGTCACACAGGTCCCTGCATGACACCTATTCAATGATTTATTACAGAAGACAGACAGCTGACTATTTGGGTCATTAATGTTGTGTTTGTTATTTATTACATAATACATCCACAACCTTTACTACTATCATATGGAGGAACCTCATTGACTTGATGCATTCCCTAGCCCCCCACCACAACCTTAACCATCACAACTAAATACCAACCTAACCCTTATCCTAACCCTAACCTGAGCTAAGCTTGATTCTAAACCTAAAATCAAGTCTGAATCATGGCCAAAATATCCTGTCTGTACCAGTGTACACACACACACACACACACACACACACACACACACACACACACACACACACACACACACACACACACACACACACACACACACACACACACACACACACACACACACACACAAATCTCTAATCTACCACTCACAGTGGTGGAACTATCAGTATCAGTGTATATTCTTCACTTCAAACCTAAAGCAAAGTTCCTATTCATTATATTTGTTTAACAATTTATATAATGTTTTAAAGTTGCATGTTTAAACAGGTTAACTTGTCTTTCACACACTCATGCCGAGCTCAACAAGTGAAATGAGACTGCTTTGAATCATACTGTTACATATTGTCACTTGTTTATTAATGCAAATGCTCAGGATATCAAACAACCCATTGTGTCTTCACTGGTCACATTGTGTCCCAGCTCTCTCTATTGTCTACATTTGCCTTCTTTGTGGGTTTCCATTGCAAACAGAACAACGTACACATTATACAATATCTTGTTCATCTGGGTCGACCTGCAGGTTGAACCTGGTGGCAGCTCTGCAGCGTAAAGCAGCAGCAGCGATTCCTTAGGTTCAAATGTTGTAATGTTTACCTGCACACTCAAACTTTCCAAACAGCTGCTTCTGACAGCGTGGTCGGAAACGTTCAAACGCATTCAAGGTCTCTCATTTCCTTTGCTGTGCTGGAAGCCTTTGATAAAATGCGTCTCCTCCAGTCTCAACAACATTGGTGGCAAGTACGTACAATGCTCTGCTACAAAAAGCTGCACCGGCCATTATGGCAGTGAAGCTTAAGTTTAACCACGAGAGCAAAGGCACGTACACATAACATGACCTCAAATAGACTAAGTCATGGTAATGATCCTTTGACAAAGTGCTAATGGAAATTCCTGTGTTTGTGTGTGTGTGTGCGATGTAATGCATTGCTGGTGTATATTATGGCCCTGGGGCATTTGAGCTTTTGAGAGATTACATTAGTGAAAGTAAAGATCGACTATGCTGCCCATATCGGCACTGTAGAAATATCCTTTGTAGCAAGTCCGTTGTAGAGCTGTAAGTAATTCAGCTGCATTTTCTTAGGTCCTTTTTGTTTTGCATAACCCCTATAAAAATGCTTACTTACTCTGTTGGTCTATTTGTTTGATTTGTGCAAAGATACATCAAACTTAAAGTTAGGTTAAATACAAGCTAAAACAAATATAAATATATTACAGTGCAGTCTGCTCTGCTGCTTTGTCTGCTCAGTAAATAGGCCATGTTAGCTGTAGCACAGGTATTTTGCTCAAAGGGAATAAGAGCAGTGTTAAAGTTATGTCTAATGCTGCTCTTAAGTTCAAGGTTCCTTTTAGTATCTCACATCTTATAAATAAATATATATTAGAGTACCTGCAGGATATCAGTGATGGTTAATATTGCATTGATGTAACTGGGGTCAAAAGTTGTGTGTAAGAAGTAGATAACTTAGAGATTGTAGATTTTTGCCCTGTCATTATTGTTATAACACCAGATGATTTGTGTTACTGACACAGAGCTCTATCAAACATTACCCAGAAACACACATGTCCCAACATGCCACTGAAATATCAACCCCAGCTGTCATCTGCTTGCTCAAACACATCGGTTGAGGAAATTAATTTGTGTGTGTGTGTTTGTGTGTGTGTGTGTGTATCCCGATCTATTCTTAGCCTCCTCTTTGTGGTCAGCGTGGCCTTGGAGGGCTTAGGGAGATTTACATAAGAGACAGAGAGAGATGGGCAACACAGATCAGCAGCCCAGAGGCCCAGACTCGTACATAGATGCACACTGAACACCCTCACCCACACATGCGTCCTGTGACCCACCTCATAGATTTTTCAATGGCCCCATCCAGAATCCGACAATACAAGTTTCTTCCATACGCACATCATTCATGTTCAAACATAAACTGACGTGACTCCTCTATCACCTTCACTCTATCAAATATCACATGTCATCTTTCTGCTGCTCATGACAAAAGAAATCAATTTTCCTCTGACATCTTTTTTCCATCTCATTTGTGATTAGCTGAAACTACATGAAATGAGGACTCTTTCGTCTCCTTTCGTTTCCTGTAGGTCCGATGTGGTGGTGCTTTGCTTCTCTCTGGCCAATCCCAACTCCCTGCGCCATGTCCGCACCATGTGGTTCCCGGAAATCAAGCACTTCTGTCCCCGGACTCCCATCATCCTGGTCGGCTGCCAGCTGGATCTGCGCTACGCCGACCTGGAAGCAGTTAACCGTGCACGACGGCCCCTTGCCAAGTGAGACACCAGATTCATTTGCATAGAATCCGCCGCATGGTGGATTTTTTACCTGTGGGGTTTGTTCTGTTAATCAGTGATCAATAACAACAGCAGAGCAGTAATTGAATCACCACAGATGAGACATTGACACATTTTTGATTGATGTTGTTTTATTGGTTAACTAAAGGTAAAAGTTGATAAAATGACCAGTCAGTTGCAGACAATACCACTTTTTCCTACCACCTTGCGTGTATTTGACTTGTTAATCGGAAAACTGTCATCATTAATAATGTCATCTCTTCTTTACTTGCAGACCAATCAAACCTACAGATATCCTTCCTCCTGAGAGAGGCCACGAGGTTGCAAAGGAGCTTGGGATACCCTACTACGAGACCAGCATTGTTGCCCAGTTTGGAGTGAAAGATGTTTTCGACAATGCCATCCGAGCCGCCCTGATCTCCCGTCGTCACCTGCAGTTCTGGAAGTCCCACCTGAAAAAGGTCCAGAGGCCCCTCCTCCAGGCACCCTTCCTGCCTCCTCGCCCTCCACGCCCAATCGTGGGCATCCCAGACCCCCCTCCCACAGACGGCGAGGGCCCTGATTCTCTTTTCTGCCAGCCACTGTGCACAGATGTCCTTTTCCTCCTGCAGGCTGGCACCACTCGCGTCTTTGCACACAAAGTCTATCTGGCAACTTCCTGCTCCAAGTTTTACGACCTTTTCACCCTGGATCTTGGCGGATCGTGCGTGGCACCGTGGGGAGAGGAGCAGGAGAGCAAGGAAAACTTGGAGGGCGGGGAGGAGGATGAGCAGAGCAGGAGAGGAGCCAAGGAGCTCGCCGGGCGCACTAAGAGCCTGGACATTGATAAAGACGGGGTTGATGGAGGAGTGCGAGGCCTGAATCGACCCCAGCTGCTCCAGCAGGGCTCTTTGAGGACTTCCCAGAGCGATAATGCACTCCCGTCCCGAGCCCAGTACTCCCTCGGAGCTCTGGGGACTGGCCGAGCACTTTCAGGTTGGGGGAGAGGGTTCCTGAGCGTGTGTCTGGAGCATGTCGAGGATCCAATGACTGGACAACCACGACTTGTGACTGTGGTAGCCATGGATGCTCTTATACAAGAAGAGCCATTCAAGGTGATGGACTTAAGAGCAACAAGATTATTAAAAAATATATTCATACAAAAGGGCAATATTCTGTTGTGTGTCGTAGAAAAGTTCTTCATCATTCCTGCAGACTAGCTCTTCATTTGACCTCTCGACCTGCTCTGCTTCCAGGCGGTGCTTCAGTACCTGTACACAGGCAGTCTGGACGAGGGCCGAGGGGACCTGATGCAGGTGGCCACCATAGCTGAGCTGCTCGAGGTGTTTGACCTGCGGATGATGGTGGCCAATGTTTTGAACAGAGAGAGCTTCATGAACCAGGAGATCACCAAGGCCTTCCACGTCCGCAGAGCCAACCGCATCAAGGAGAGTCTCAATAAAGGGACCTTTGCTGGTAAACCCCTGTGCAAATCACTGCCTCCATGCTTTCACTAGCATTCATGTCATTGTAGATGTTGTCCATGTGCGCATCAGTAGGTGTTTGTAACATAAACTGTATATGAAGATGGATGACATAACTGCTGAGAAAAAGTGAAGCCAAAAGCGTCTCAGATCACCAGCTGGATGCTGGCTACAGTATAGGTCATAAATCCTACCTACTCCATGTTAGTGGATAGGATATGGACATAAGAAGTCAAAGTACACATCAAATCATTTTTTGTCAAAGATGGTTTCTGTCATGTTAGGTGGCTCTTAACACACCAGTTTGTTCCAGTGTTTATTTTATTTAAGTTTGGGTTTATTTAGTTTGAGGCTGTAAAATATGTGTTGAGCGTCATGAAATCTAAGACTGAGTCACGATTGGTGGAGCATGTGTATCGTCTGGACCTCGCTACTGCGACTCCATCGCATGATCGCTCCTGGCTCCATATACAAAATGGCAGCGTTCGTATCTGAGATATTTTGGCTTTATTTCTAGAAGTGGGAGGAAGTGTGGAGTTGAGACGACCATCTTTATATACAGTCTATGTCTGTAGAACTGTGTGTGTGTGTGTGTGTGTGTGTGTGTGTGTGTGTGTGTGTGTGTGTGTGTGTGTGTGTGTGTGTGTGTGTGTGTGTGTAGCGAGAGAGAGAGAGATGGCGTAGTTGAGTAATATGACAAGTTGAGGATGAAAAAGTGAAAGAAAAAGACAGAAAAGATTTTGCTGATTTCCAGCACCATTCTCTTTCTGTCTGTGGAAACCTAAACCTTGTGTATATTTGCTTGTACTGTTTGTTTCCCACTGAACCTATGTCATAAAATATGCATTTCATGGGTTGTGGTTAATCTCTTGTGTGAAATACCCCTAAAGTCATCAAGTCACTTGATGACTGTTGTGTCAGTCAGCTTGGTTGTCTTGTATGTGTGTGTTGTGTGTCCCCCTAAACTGTTGTGTTTGCATGTTATCACTGCATTGACAACCAGTCTGCTGTCTCTGAACAAGGCCTGTCTCACATTCACTTCTTTCTATACTTTCTCTACTTCTTTTAAAAATTATACTATCTTAACAACTACATAATCTGTTTTATACCATATGTTCCTCCAGGACTGAATTAAATACATTAAGACTTACTTTTCAGCATTATTACTCGAACATCGTTTATTTTTTGGTTTGACACGACCAACATCCACACAGGATTTATCCTTCACCTTTTACCCTGCGTCCGCTCTCTTTCCCTTACTCTTTGTCCAAAGCTGTTCTGTCCTTCTGTCAATTTATCTCTCTGTCTGTCTACCTGTGTCTATGTCTTTGTGTGTCTCTGTCTGGCCTTCTGTCTGCCTGTGCGTGCGTCTGGACGTCTGCCTTGTCTGTCTCTCCCCCCTCTCTGTAGCTTGGGCTTCTGTGGCACTCCACGAGATGAATGCTCTTTTCCCACCCCGGTTTTAGATGTGGTGTTCCGCCTGGACGATGGCTACCTCCCGGCCCACAAGCCCCTGCTCATCTCCAGCTGCGACTGGATGGCGGCCATGTTCCGAGGCTCTTTCATGGAAAGCTACGTCGAGGAGGTGAGCTCGTACATACCAGGAAGAGGTTGAGGATGGAATTGGATTTCAGATTTTGAAGAACCATTTAGACCCAGTTCAGACCTGGTGTTAACATCCATCCTGAGTGATGCGATCACAAGTGGTCAGTGTTAAGGACAGGTACTCAAATTAGTCGTGAATGCTTCCTGAGATGTGATCAATCAAACCAGAGCTGACGTATTTTCACTCTAAGGTATTTTCACGCTTCTCAGTGTCCGTACATCAATTTGATTGGAGCCACTGCAACAATATCAACACAGATCACCACATCAAACATGAATGCACACATTCTTTCACTCAGCCCCTCCTGACTCTGCTCGCCCTCTATCTCTTGCTCACAACGACACACATACACACACAAACATTCTCATCGGACACATCTGTCAACCTTACAATGACACAATTTGGTCTTCAGGAACTCGAATGACACGTGTGGTTATTTGCATATAGAGCAGGGTCAGAGAGACATTTAAGTACCAGATGTGGAAACTCGAACTTAGAGCTGTCTGCTTGTGATCGAACAGTAAACTCAGGTCAACAAAAGGGAAATCTAATCACCCAATAATAATCAATAATCAATAGGTAAATAAGGTAAAGATAAATCATTTATCGGATAAGGTTTATTATCTTCAGGACAGTGCATAGAAAATGATTTACAGCTCAAGATCCTTGTGCCCTGTTATCAGATAGACCTCAGACTGTTTTTTCATTCACCTACCAATGTGGTTCTCTCTTTCTCACAGGCATGCATGCACACACACACACACACACACACACACACACACACACACACACACACACACACACACACACACACACACACACACACACACACACCCTTCAGATGCTGTTTAAGGCCATGTTTTTTGCACCATGCAAACCACAGTTTTCAGTTTGTTGCAACACCACAGAGACACCGGGGCACTCTAATTATTTAATCAGTAGTTACCATCCCTATGTAGCTTTTCGGGTAGCACTTGTTTTCATTGAATATAATTCACAGATTATATTATTACATTAAAGACAAGCCAGCAGTTGGAAAACAGCCTATAGTTAGAAGCATTTCAACATTAGTGTGAGGGTTTAGGTTAGTGACGGCAGAATGAGGATGTTGTGCACTAACCCGTCTCAGTACCTTGAGTGAGCCCGGAAGAGGAGCTCTTTTGAGGTCAGCCTTACTTGTGTGCCGGGTCTGGTTACTTCAGATTTCTCAGCTCAGTACTCCTCCGGTTGTTAGGGCCTGTGCACCGGACCCGGCCCTAACCACAGAGAGGAAGTTCACGTCACTTAACGTCGATGCTCCCTGGACTGTGCTGCAGAACCAGATCCCCTGGGGTATGGTTACTGTCAAGGTCAGCAGCGTAAGTTTACAGAGATCCAGCCCCGTAGAAGGATTAGAAGTAGGGAAGAAATAAGGTAGAGAGAGCGAGACAAGGAGTGAAAATGTTGTATATTCCCTTTAGAGGCAAAGCTCCAAGTTATAAGGCATGTTAGAAGAAAGCAAATTTAGAAGTTGGAAAGAAACTGAACCTTTTTGTGTTTCCATGTGGATAAACCTAGATTTTATTCCAGAACACAACATGTGAGTGGGTGTGAAAAGGCCATTGCACCTATTGTGGCCAGGGGTAAAAACAGGACATCAGCATCAGTGAGGGGGCTCAGTGTTTGGAGCTGGTGGGCTGCCGGTGTCTATGGTTACTCTACACAGTCCACGGAGCTGGCAGCGCACAGACGGCAGGTGCCCAGAGAAGAGACAAAGACTCAGAGACAGCGAAGCTCCCAGTGTTTATGCTGTATGTCAAAGAGTGTATTTGTGTTTGCACATAAGTGGAGCTGTATTTTATGCAGCTGAAAATCTTAACAATACTAAATTAATGATTTGGATTTGACATATATCAACAGGAAGCTGCAGTTACTGGACTGTACACAGGCTATGAAAGTTGCTTCCTTCCTCAGTTGACAGGAAAAGATGGTTGCTAAGTGTTGCTTGTGTGCAGACTCTAATTTCAGAATTGCCATTGGCTGCTTATTTATCCTTTTGACTTGGAGACACGTACAAATAAATATATAGTGTATGTCAAACTGGGCAGAAATACTTACTAGAACACTTTAATCTTGTACTTTAACAGAAGCAGAGTTTTTTATAGTAGGATTCAGTAACAATTGCGCAACCTTACCACAGCAGATTGTCTCATTCTGTTCAGTTATATAAAAAGAATCAGTACTGTATTTAAAGATGTTTAATATTATTGTTCATCAGTTTCTATTGGAGTATGATCTATAGTGACATAGAGGTTCATCACTTATGTGAAGGTTATACATTATATTTACAACACAGAGTGATCGAGTTACAGCAATAGACTGTATATAAAAATGGCCGCCATAACAGCTCCTCTAAGTGAAGCCAAAGTGTCTCTATCACCCCCTGGTAAGTGGCTGCAGTGTATAGGTCATAAGTCTCACTTCCTCCATGTTAGTGGATGGGACAGGTGTCAAATCTGGCTCCAAATGCACAAGATGGCGGTGCTCGTATCAGCAATATTTTGGCTTCATTTTAGATAGAAGGAGGAAGTGGAGACCCGTCGTCCATCTTTATATATAGTCTATGGTTGCAACCGAAAGAAAGTCTCACTCTGTCCTTTTCTAGATCAAATCAAATACAATGCACATATTTAAGAGACTATCAACTTCTGCAGCTCTCAATCACTCAGATTTTAAACATGGGAATATTCATTGAAATATTGAAACAGTGGAATTTGGACACAACAACATGAACAATAGAAAAAACATGGTTAATGGGTTATGGAAATCAACAGAAAACGTCATCATGTTTTAATATTACAGCTGTTTTCTGTGAGGTAAGAGTGTTATATAAATCCACTACATACATGGACATTCATAGAACCTGAAACCCTGTTAGAGGGAGCGAGAGTAGCATGTGATCAGTCAGCGCCGTTCTATTTTCATGCTCAAGTCACACTTCCTCCTCAATATTTTTAGACTCACACATTTCCCTGTTCATGCTGTTCTGAGACAACATGGCTAATCTAACTGTGTGCAGAACAAAATGATGATACAGACACAGATTTAATATGATCATCATAATTCGTGGTATTATTCCCTTTTTGCACACACACACCTAGTTGAGTAGGTTTTAGCTTTGGTGTAGTGCAAACTCTCTTGAGGTTTGCTCTCTGTGTCAGGCATTTAAAAACTGACCCCTGCATGTGTCATGGTACACCCTTGGATTATGTTCTAGGTGTACCATTGTGGTTTTATGTTCACAACGTGAGCGTGCATCACCCCCCTCTCCTCTCCCCCCCGAGAAGAGGGGACGGAAACAGGAAAGTCAACAGGAAGTTGTTATCAGTAGAAGATCAACTTTTTCCCCTGTGGAGAAAGAGTGACCTGAATTTTCTTACTCCTTCTCCTAAACTTTGTTCCTTATCTGTGGTTGTGGCTATTTGACTCGCTGCACATTTAATTTTAATGCACACTTAAGTTTAAATTTCAGTTTTATGTGCGAATTTTTCAAGCCTCTTTGGGACTGACATCACATTTGCATAAATTTGCTGTTTTTCCCTTCCTTACCTTTCCTTTCCTTTCCTTTCCTTACCTCACCTTCCCTTCTTTACCTTCCCTTCCCTTCCCTTCTTTACCTTCCCTTACCTTTCCTTTCCTTACCTTACCTTACCATACCATACCTTTCCTTTCCCTTACCTTACCTTAGCTTACTTTTCCTTTCCTTACCTGATCTTTATTTTCCTCCCTCTCCTTTTCTTTCCTCACCCAGTTTGTCTTCTTATATTCAATTTCATCATAATTTTCTTCGCTCCAAGCTTCATGTCTATGCAAATGAACTTAACTTATGCTCAACTCATAATTGACCACTAGGGGGAGCAAAATACAATAAACCATAGACTGTACATAAAGCAATAAACTCATGTTGTTTCTTGTCACTGTGACCACTCAATAATGCTTCCTGGCCCCAGCCGGGGGCTTTAAGCTCTGCAGACCACATATGTCTTCGGCGTTCTGATTTCTTTTCGTCATAATGAGAGGTCACACCACGATGACATTCTCCTAATTAGCTAAGGGAGTAAAGGTTAAAGAGCGGCTACACACAGAGAGCTCCTGGAGGGGTCACTTCATCCCCCTCATCATCATTTACCTTTCTTCTGCCCTTCCTGGGCTTAAACTGTTGATGAATTGCTGTTGGTCTGACTTACAGTAATTAGGCCAACTAAAAGGTCCTGCTCATTAGTATGCACTTTGCATGTTGTTTTACCTTAATGCTAAACATGTTTAAATGTGCATGTCTGGAATGGTTCAATCACCACCAATGATCACTGAAACCAGTAGAGTGCATCTGTAGGTATGTCCTGTTTATCACAAATGTGAATGATACCCCACACTGTCTATATCTTCGGAGAGTATTGATATAACCTGTGTCTGAGTGGAAAGGGTCTGAATCTGGATGTAGTTTTGAGGCACGATAAGGCCGAGCTCGCTCCTCTCTCTGCTCAGTGTTTCCTGTTTGTGCTTTGGGATGTTTAGCTTTAGCCATGTTGCTCACATCACCAGCCCCCACACAGAGCTTTTCATCTGAGCCAAGATCAAAGTGAATGTGGCGAGAACAGGATGTCCTCTGCCCTTTACCTCCAAATACCCACAGGTCCGCTTACTTTGATACCACTGTTTTCATCTGGCTCCACTCATTTACAGCAATTACTCTTGATTCACCGTTTATGACTTTACCAACATGTCATTTTGTATCTTCACACAAAAGTGCAAATGCAGGAAAGGAGACATAAGATGCTTGTGGACTCAGTATAAACTCATGTATTTTAATGATAAAAATAAAGCTTGAATAAATCAATTTTCTTAGTTGACCTTCTGTCCTTAATCCCCCCCTTATCTTAATTTCCCAGGTATCCATTCCAAACACCGGTACAGCCTGTATGCGTGGGGTGCTGGAGTTTCTGTACTGTGGTCATCTGACGCCCTGTGCTGGTCTAGAGCCCATGGAACTGATAGTGCTGGCCAACCGCCTCTGTTTGCCGCGCCTTGTCGCCCTCACAGGTAAATGCTCTTTCTCTTTGACATTTTAAAACGATTTTACTACCTATATACTGCCATTACATGTTTTATCTGTGCACAAATGACTTTTTATCCATGACTCTAGTAAATGTAGTAATTCACACTGCTAGAAAACCTAAAAAAAAGCATTACTTGTAGGCCCATATCAGTGTTGCCTGTAAACAGCACATATTGATGTAATCGTGTGCATTCTGTGGGTCTTCAGAGCAGCACGCTGTGGATGAGCTCCTCCAGTTGGGGGGGAAAGGAGTTGACGTAGATGGACAGGTGTTGTCTTACCTCGAGCTATCACAGGTCTGTTCCTGTTACACTATCACTGTTCTTTAAATAGCAATTGATTCATAAATTAAAAACGATTCAGTCTGTTATTCTGTTTAGTGTTTAACCTTTTTACTTTTATCTCCTCATGACTCCTCTGTTTTGCCTTTTGCAGTTCCACAATGCCAAGCAGCTCTCAGCTTGGTGTCTCCATCACATCTGCACTAACTATAACAGCATCTGCCGCAAGTTTCCCAAAGACATGAAGGCCATGCTTCCAGGTACAGACGCCTCTATTTACCTTGAGCTGCCGTTTTTATAAATGCAGTTTTCCCCTCACAAGAACTTGGATGATTTTTTCTTTGGAGTGAACAAAAAACAATTTTCTTAAGCCCATCACCAAGGAATTGCAGCATGCCTTGTTCACAGAAAGCACACATACGCCCCTCATGGGCTGTGTTAATAAAGAAAAACATTTTGGTCTTTAACCAGGTACATCAAAGGTTATAATCCATCCTCACATTTAATGAAAGTGCATCTTAATACACAAATTTTATAAAGGGGAAACTAAACCACTGCTAATCATTTTAAAATCTTGTCATTCCTCAAGGGTTTTATGTGTAAAATAATATTTCATGACTCTTTTTCCTCTTTTCCTTGTGTCATTTTGTAATGCAACATGCATGTCTGAAATTACACCTGAAACATCCAAACATGTCTTTTCCTTCTCTGTAGAAAACCAGAGGTACTTTGAGAAGCAGCGCTGGCCTCCGGTGTGGTTCCTGAAGGAGGAGGACCGCTACCTGCGCTCTCAGAAAGAGCGCGAGCGCGAGGAGGAGATCCTGCGCAAGCAACACACCAAACGCGGCTGGTGTTTCTGGAGACACCCGTCCTCCTCTCCGCATGTCTCCTAAACGTCCTCCACTGACTTTTTCATCACACCCAGGAAAACCAAACCCCCCCAAAAGCTTACAGAGGAGTTTGGCTCTGAACCCTCTATCAGTGGAGAACTGACTCTCAGTGCTACTCTGCCTGAATGTCAGCGTGTTTTGGGGGGAATGTACGTGCCTCTTTATAACTGTGGGTGACTTCATGAGTGCATTTTGGTATGCTTGTGTGACCAGTGTGGACTCAGCTGAAGGGTTAGCACGTGTGCGAGTGTGTGTGTTTGAGTGATGCTTCCGAGTTGAGTGCTTCCCAGACGCCCTCCTGATCTATGAGGGCCTGTGGCGTTGCAGTGCAGCCCCCTGTCCCCTCCACCAGAGCTCCTTCCCTCCACCAGCACTCACTGGGTCTCAGCCTCTGAGTGACTGGACTGGGAGCAAAGGGCTCTCTTATCTCTCTCAGTCTCCACCCTTCACATTGACCTTAATGACTTATTACACACTAACCGCGGCGGCTCCTGTCAGGGAGCGTCCCTCTGCCTTCACTTTTACACAGACTGTTAGCTTGCACATAGATACCCGTGCCCAAGCTCCTCCCCTCTAAAACCAGCACTGGATTCCCAGGAACGGATGCTGACAATTGTTTTGATATAATTTGACCTTTTTCTATATATTCTTGCACCTTCCAGGATACTCCAATCAGGGGGAAGGGTGCACACCACTCCCAGGAAGTGCTGAGGACTTTGACGATTGCCATTGCGCCCCGCAAAGATGAGACTGTTAATCCAGAGCCCAGATATGGGTGTAAGGGTAACTTTAAAACTGGGAGCAAGTTAGGATGCTCCGATCAGGAGTCCAAATCATAGCCATTAACCTCCAGTCCGGTCATGTTGTGGTCCCTGGCATTCATCATCCACCCCGTGCACGTTCCGCCTCCTCCTCTTGCACACCACACCTGCAACAAAACAAAACGTCAGCTCTCCTCGACGAGTCGGATTCACCAAAACTGCACTTCAGAGACATTCAAAGTGACCGCTCTATAGCAATGAAGGGGGGAGTAAAGAGGGCTAGCCTTACTGGATACCTCTACCACGGAGGAGTGATGGATACAGTAATAAACAAATGCGCTTGTAACGTCCATGGCCACTAGGTTGCATTTGAGCACCTCAGCCAGCCTGCCTTTACACCCCTACAACACTAGGGGCAGCACTGCTCAGGGCCCCCCCAGGCACTAACCTTCACCCTAACAGTATGTTAAAGCCTACTTTCCATCATTAGGATCATAAGTATAACTTCAGTCGTAAAGTGTTAGAGGAAAGTGAAAGCACATTCACAGTGTTATTGGTGCATTTGAAAACTATACTTAACTTTTGGTTTTCACCTAATTCCGAATGCCAAAGCTCTTTTAATCTCTCTCTTCCTCGTTTATTCATTTCTGCTTCCTTTGTTGGCGGAGAGGGGGTGGAGGAGAGACGAGGGCGTGGCTCGAAGGTGAAGGGGGGCAGCGTGATGATAGAATCCCTCCTCGTGGAAACGTTTGCTGGACATTGCCTTCCATTCCTCTTGAAAATGGTGCTTAAGACACAATAAGTCCACAAGAACACACAGACACACACATGATTTTTTTTTATGTTCACAGTTTAACAGTCTGCTTCGTTGTTTAGTGTTTACCTGTGATGAATGTGCACAGAGTTAATAATGGTATTCAAATTTGGCACATGAGGATTTTTAAACCTTAAGTTTTTTTTCTTCAGAGATCAAAATAGATCATGTAGAATGTGTAGATCTCTGCTTTCACACACAGTGGTTACAAACTTGTTCTTTCTTTTATCTTGTAAAAAATATGATCTGTTTTGCTTCCCCAACCTTAACCAGGAAAATAATGTTACTTTAGCTTGACTTGCAATCGTGAGTGTTGGCTCGGACGACAAATGGATTGATTTACAACTGCGTTTGAGAGCAAATCAGATTTTCTTGCTAAGGGTGTTAATTTCTTTGGGCTTTAGGACTGAATGTAAAAACCAGGCTTTGTTGATGAGTTTCTATTAGCACGTTTGTTCTATTTGTGGGTTCGGCGCCCCTCAGCTTTACGCAGGTAACTAAGGCTGATAGATAGAATGTGCAAGACGTGTTATGCCGTTCATGTGTTAAAGTCATTGTCGGCTCCTGAAAAAGGCGCGAGATGGAATCTCATGAGACCCGAGTGAGAATTGAGGTGATTCCGCTGTGAAAAGAGTGAAAGTGGAGTATTAGTGCACAAGTCTCAGCAAGAATAACATGGAACCTACATTTTGGATTTATTCCATGGATTTAATCTCATCCCAGGGCAGGATTATGGGAATTTAGAAATGATAACCTCAAGAGGAGCAGGTTGGGGGACAGTTTTGTGATGGACTTGCATGGCCTCCTTTTTTGTCGCCGATAGAAAGGAGGGCAATAAGATTAGTCTTATTTGGGTTGATCCATGAAGACTTTTCTCTCGGTCGATGTGCCTTTTAGTTAAAATTTGTTTTTATTTTAATTAAAAAAACTAATTTGGGATTGAACATCTTATTTCAAACCTGCAGACAGGTTCTGCAGCTGCTGACTTGATGGATGCAGCAGACAACGGCTATAACTGTAAAAAGGATTAGGCCATTCGGCTCTATGCATTCTCAGCCATGATCCATCTTGATTTTAGACCCAACGAGAGCCATACACTTTTTCTGACAGGAGACATGTTGCCGGGAGACAGTAGGAAAAACACAGGTGCACATAAGGAATGAATTACTGGGACTGTTGAATAAGACAGAGCCATCTTTAATGTTGCACCTGCTCCTTCTCTACCGTGACAAGTCAAAATGTCTGCCCACTGCAGAGAACATGGCCTTGAATCAATCTCTTAAAAGGAAGTAGTCCAGTAGGTGGGTGTAATCATATGGCCTTAGATTAGTCTGCTCCTTCCAGTTTGGTGTCTGCATGAGGAAGGACTCACACGGTGTTTGGGATTCTCCACTGACCAGGTGGTGGAGAGGCAGTGATTACAATGAATCGGGTGTAACTTCTCAACCGCTGATGATTCTGAGAAAGTAAAGCTTTTTTTAAATGAGCACTAGCTGGCCTGTGTGCGGGGAGGGTGCAGCCACTTCTTGGAATGTGGTTCATTTGCATGGTGGCCTAACGTTGTTATTATAATGACACTTTGTGCTGGAATGCACTTTCTTTTTCTTTCCCTTTTTTTTGTACTGTACCTTTTCTGTGCTTAGCATGACTTGTTCCTTATGTACGATCGTTTCAATACCTGATGATTGTAGCACAATGTTTCCACTTGAGTCTTTCAAATATTCCCACCTTGAACCCCACGGTAGCTTCCTTCTCGCTATGTGGCTTGATGCACAAGTCAGTTTCAGCTCAGCTTAAGGTAGCATCACTTAATACACCACTTTAAAATAAACTGCTGGGACGACCACAGACGCTTAAAAGAAACAAGTGCAGACAAGCTGTTTTGCAGTGTTATAGCTGTCCTGTTTACTATAGTTAATACAATCAATCACACTTGTGATTTTAGTGATACTGGGCACAGGGTGAACACCTGAAAAAACATTAAGAGCAAACTCTCAAACGAAATCAAGTATTACAACACACGTATTTTAAGAATATGCTGAATGGCTGAAAGCCGGGTATAATGTTTATGGGTTCTTAGCCTGCATGAAATGACAGAGGTATTAGGAAAAGCATGATGCATGTTTCTGGTGTTAGCTGGGTTTCTGTATATACAGCAGAGCTTCTCGACCTTGGGATTCTGACCATATTTGGGGTCACTTGGTATGATCACAGGGTCATGGGGAAATAAAATAGAGTGATTAAAAAAGGTTAAGAAACCCTGACTCACAGAGAGGAAAAGAAACGCAGAATTCAAAACTGTATAAGCTTTATTCCACAATATTTGCTCCACATTGATATTCTCATCACATTCTTTTTCCGCCACTACTTTAGGTGGCGCTCTTCTTCCCTCCTTCCAGGCCTGATCTTCCTTTTCTTTATCTAAAATGTGAGGCCTAGTGACTGAGAGAACACCTTTCTTTAGTCTTTTGGTCTTTTCTGCTGTGCCTTCAGTGAAATCTCACTCTTTCGGGCTGCGTGCAGGCTGATGGCACTTTCACCTGCAGCCTCCTGAGCACAGAACTAAAAGCGGGCAGCTTTCTTTAATGTACAGTATCTTAAAGCTTGTGTAGATTAGATTTCTTTAATAGTTTTGGTGCAGAAAGCAGTTACTGGCAATTAGGGTCATAGTGATAACATCCATCCGAGGTATGGAGCTTTACAAGTTCAGTCTGTAATATATCGCCTGTTCTAAAGCTACACAACTTAAATTACATATGACCAAGAAACCCGGTGAACCAGCAATTTTAAAACAATGTATTCGCACTCTTTTCTGGTGCCTGCACTTTCTATTATGTAGCCTAATACTACTCTTTTGATAAGTATGCCAATTCTTTATATTTAGCACTTTTCTTGATCAAAAGTTAAAAATATCTTTTCCACTCTCTCATGTTCTCTTTCTCTCTTAAGCCAAATTCACCAGTGTACCCGATTGCTTCCACTATTTAGCTGCATTCTAATATGTTGAGTTCATGCATAAAGTCAGTGTATTTCTATTTGGGGAACAGCATCTGTGAAGTACCAGTTGGATTAAAGGCAGATATTAGCTGTGACAACTACGTATATAATGCTTTAATGAAGATGGTTGTACAGTACAGTGTTGTAAATGTTAAACGAGTCCCGGCTGGATTGAACCTCTCACCTTATAACTGCTCACCACACTGTATGTATTTACTGAGCTGGTGTATACATAGGATCTTATGCACGGAGAGGCCCAGGACAGGGAGGGTGTTTCTATAGACAGACGCGGTGACATTAGCCCCTGGTCTATACTGTAATGTTGAAGTGGGTTGTTCATACTGTTTAGTATTGTTATGCACTTCTGTTTCCATTGGCTCATATGAGTTTAATATTAATATTTACTGCTCACGTTAATTATTGTGTGTTAATTACAATAAAAGGCAAGAGAGAGAGAGAGAGCGCACCACACTCACAACTATTAAGGGCTTTCAAGAAAATATACAACAATCAGAATGTTTTGCTGCTCCGCTGTCGCAAAAAAAAGTTTTGAAACTAAAAAATTTGTAATATTTTTGAACCACTGTGATTTGTACAAACTTTCAAAAAGAAAACTTTTTTTCTTTTTTTGCCATTTCAGTATTTTGATGTTTGACATGGATTTTATTAAAACTGTTAATCTTTTGAACTTGTCTCACATCTGTTATTGTGTGTTATGTGTGAGTGTGTTATTTGTTCCATTTACCGTTACTCAGTTTAAAAATACACTGTCAGACAATAGGTTTCTAAAATAGGAAGAAGGATGCAGCTTCTGTCTCCAGCCTCCTCTAAGTTTGTAAAAAGCAAGAATAGATAGTTTACTAAAAGTAGTTTTGTCTATTTAAAACACTTTAAATAGACAAAATGCTAGTTAACAATAGATAGTGATACTGAAATAGACCTGGAAAAATATGACACCATGATTTTAGCTGCCTGGTGAAATTGCCTTTAACATCTAGATTCAAATTACAGTTTTATTCAATTGATTTTCTATTCATTTATTTTATTCAGCCATTGTATTAGACTTACCTCACACTATACTCAACAACAACATAACATCTGATTGTATTATTATTCAAGAGGTTTGGTTTTGGGTTGACAGCCGAAACGATGACACGTAACTCAGTTTATAAAATGAAAGATAAAATATTCACTGATAGTTCTGCATGGAAAAAACATTGAAAATCTATACTATGCATAAATACTCTCTGTTGCACAACATCAATTTTTGTCTCACAGGCTGAATGCAACGCTCACACTCTGTTCATTTGATGCAATTGTGCCACCTAGTGGACAAAACAAAATATGCACAACTTTACTGTGTGAAACATAAATGAAACTTGTTATTGAAGTCTAATGGGGACAACGCTTTATGCCTTAGATGTGCCATGTGGGTCTTTTCTAGTTTGAATTAAAGCTGTTGTGGTACCACTTTCAGTGTCTTCCAAATATCTACCCACGAATCATTTATTTTCTTTGTTCCCATGATGAAAATTAAACTGAACAAAACATATATCATGCAAAACAGGGATCAAAGCCACAAAGCAACACCATGTTTTTTTCTCTTCATCCTTAACTGTTCGTGATTAAAATTCCAATGAAACTCAAAGCTCAAACATAACAATAAAATCTATCCCCTGTGTTTGCCCTTTTACAAACATATATCCTTGTATATGTATTTTTATGCTTCCTCATAACTTTGGTTGAGATAAATGGAGTAAGATCCCTGAACACATGCATCATAGAGATCAACACACTGTGAGCTGAGACTGTAAATAGAGTGAATCTGGTGAGGGATCACAGAAAGCCACAGATGAATGGGAAGTGTTGCCATGGTGATGGTTAGTGATGTGGCGGCTGATCGGTAACTTTTGGAAAGTGATGAGGGAAGGTGGCGGTTGCGGGCAGTGGGATATTTACATCCATACGCCTTATTGACGTGTGTGTGTCTCAACTAGTATACAATTAAAGTTGCCTTTCATCAAACTCTGAGTTCACCAGTTTTTCTTTCATTCTCTAGTAAATTCACTAGTGTGCGTTCGTAGCAGTGACCTACAGCATCTTCCATGGTCACAAGCTTTGGGTTGGAACACTGATTACAGACCTTTACGCTGCGTCAGCTGTTTGATCCGTGGGCTGTGTTTCGGATTTCCCACCGACCTTGCCCCTGCTCTCGCACCGCAGCCTCGTAGAACACAACATGAGTCACGTGCTGACATCACCACATCTGGCTCTCATTTCCCAGGGCTCCCTCAGGAGCAGATAAGAGGGTCTGAATATGAGACCCAACGCCTAAACACTGTCCAACAGTTGGTACAATGTGAATGTATCGGGGCTCTTTATGGACCATGGAGACGCTGCTTATGAATCCTGCCTCTTGCTGAGGCCTTGAGGTAAACGAATGAGGAGTGGGAGGAAGATTTGAAATGGTTTTATAACTTCATCAAACCTGGGACAGCACTTTTTATTGCTTGCGGGATGAGCTGATAGTATTTTCACCGCCTCAAACAACAACACACTCACACACACACACACACACAGGCAGGACGGCACATGCCATGGTTATTTTATAATGAAGTGGACCAACTAGAAATACAAAGAAAGGTCCACGGGTTGAGGAGTGACAGCACATTCCTTTGGGCACTTCACCCTCCTCCGAGCTTGTCTCATCTACATGTTGTCGGTCCAGACCTCCCCAAGGCCTGTTGCATAAACAAAACTGTCTGCCCCCCCAATACACACACACACACACACACACACACACACACACACACACACACACACACACACACACACACACACACACACACACACACACACACACAAACACAACTCTAAATCAGGGCCTCTCAAAGCAAAGTTTATGAGTACTCTATTATCCTGACACCGTGGTCTAATTTAAGGGCTACTTTGTGTAGGAAAGCAGACGAGGACCTCCTTTTTTTTTTCAAAACAGAGATTTGTGGCCTCTTTTTATTTCTGCATTACTCTGCCGTTTGTTTATATTCAAGCAATAATTCACAGGAGCAAGGAGGAGCACGAGGAGATCAAACGCTCAGCTTCAAGCAATACCAACAAAGTGAGGAGAAAAAGCTGTGTCGATTTGGAAAGATCCGGTTTTTTTCTGCTTCTGTTTGTGTTTACAAAAGTGAAAATCGCACACAGCACACAGACTCACACATGCTGAGGCTGAAGTAGAAGAAATAGCTCAGGGTTGTTGTGAAGCTGCATATCTGAGCAGTGACCTCACCTGGAAGCCTGGTGAGAAAGATTTACTGTGTGTTGACCCCTCTCACTCTCTCTGTTTGTCTCTCTCACACACACACACACACACACACACACACACACACACACACACACACACACACACACACACACACACACACACACAC
The DNA here is from genome assembly GCF_022539355.2 of Hippoglossus stenolepis. Taxonomy (NCBI): domain Eukaryota; kingdom Metazoa; phylum Chordata; class Actinopteri; order Pleuronectiformes; family Pleuronectidae; genus Hippoglossus; species Hippoglossus stenolepis. Next base: position 13,375,683 of record NC_061491.1, read on the forward strand.
ACACACACACATGCACACACAAACAATCACAGACTCAGACTAGTGGTATGTTTGACCATGACATGCACATGTGCCCTCTCTGTGTTTTGTTTCTCTGTTGGCTCCAGCTGTTGGTATGTTTGTGGGTCCTTCTGTCTGTTGAATGTTTGTACACCGCTGGCGTATCACTTGAGTCTAACTTCCAATGAGTCGTATCATCGTCACGAGAGAGCCTCCCCAGCATCTGCCTCATTTTCTACCTCCAGTAATAACATCACTCCTCCACGAGCCACACTAAGTATTACAATGACAGGAGGAGGAGGCAGTGGTGTCGTCAAGCTGCCATCCAGTACACAGGATTGAAAGAGATTTACTTAGGTGTGCTTGTTCAGCCCACGTGAACTTATAAGACACTGAAGACACACTTTTAGTTGTCAGAGAAGAGAATATCATCTTAGATAAAATGCGACATTGCAAACATGGAGTTTTGTCTTCTGTTTCAAGCTTAACACATACAATCTGCCGCAAAACAGATTTCATTTTTACCTCAGACAACAGGGTTATGTTTTAATCTGTGTTTGTTCGTCTGATAGTCAGCATAATGACACAAAAACTGCGTCACAGATTTACACAAAACTTAGAGGAAGGATGTGATGTGGATCAGGAAGGAACTCATTAAATTGTGATGTGAATCAAGATCAGGTATTGGGCGTTTTTCATCTTGTTTGTTGATTTCTTGCAGAATAGCTCCTGGATCTTGATGACAAAAAAAATATTTGAGTGTGTGAAATTTGGTGCAGAACCAAATAAATATCGGGATTTAGTCAATTTGAATGTGGTTTTATTTGGGGCCTGTTGGGTGTTGGTGGAGGTTTGTGCTCTCTGAGTGCCATTCTAGTTTTTTAAAGTCATCCACTTGGACAAAAAACAGGAATGAAGGTCAGTCTGAGTCTGAAAATCGCCTTACAAAAATTCAACTAAATCAAATGGCACTTTAAAAGGTTGGACACATTCCAGCAGGTCATAGTGTGAAACAGTAAATTCACCAGACACTGGGATAATGTCATAGGAAGGCTATATTTATGGCTATTTGAGCAGGAGATTTTAACTGTTCTCACACACGCGAAATATGACAGCACATACCCACACATAATGGTGCACGGTAGGTCCTGGCCTCTCAGAGAGGAGCAGTGGGAGCATATGATTAGTGAAGTGTAAAGACAGAGGATAACGATGAAGGTTTGACCCTTGAACTCAAACTGACCTTTTAACACAGCCCATAAGGTCTCGGCACATAAAACCGTCACGCAAGCCTTGATTCCCCCCAACAAAACAAGATTTGTACAAAATCCACGTCAACAAGGAAGTGTTTTGTTTCGAGGAGGACCTTTATTTTGTCAAATCAGAGGGTTTTGCTTTGTATGTTGTATACGATGCCACTAAAAGGGGGAACAGTCACAAGGACCCCAATGAGTCCATGGAGTCAAAGAGACATGTTGATGAATGGACTCTGAATTAAAGAGTGCTCCCAGAGGATGTTGCCTGTGACCGGACCAGTCAACACTCTGTCACCCACACTCTCTTAGATTAGTCTACAGCAGGAAGGCAGGAAGCAGAACAATTAGAGAAGTAAATGAAGAGAAAATCCCCATCAACACACACACACACACACACACACACACAGACACACACACACACACAAACAAAGGTCCAAAATCCCCACTGGACATACAATCATCCCCACATTTAGACCCCATCTTCAACAAACTGCCGCCGCACCCCAGCAGAGGAAATGCCTAAGTCCTCTGAAGTGGAGCATAACAGCTCGGCAGTTCACATCCACAGCGAGTGGGGCTGAGAGGCTGGGAGGGCAGGAGAGCCTCTAATAGCAGGAAGTTGTAAGAATAATAGCGGCATGAGGATGTCATGGCCCCCTGTCCCTGTGGCATGCGAGCTCTGGGCCAGAACAGCGTCAGAGTCTGTGCTTCATGCTTTTCTTACACAGATAATGCAACATGTCTCACACAGTTTACAGTCAGGGTTGACCACATGTGGATATTTTAGGGAGAAATTACCTTTCCAAGCAAGAAGAGTTTGTGTGACTGTTTCTACCACCAACTGGAATGGTACTTAGAGCGCATACCTCCACCGAGGCCCAACTGTCCCCTCACTTTTAATCAAGCTGCACCAAATGTCACACGCTAATCTCAGTTCCTTAACATGCCTGACCTTTTTCATCAAGATCCACGAATTAATCCCTGGGAATCTTTTTTATTTTTTAATTGCCCTATATTAAAATGATAAAGAAAGTGAATAAAGATTCCTGGATCTGCACCAAAATGATTCCCTGACTCATAAAGCACTTCCTTCCACCAAGTTTCCATGGACATCCAAGCGAAATAGTTACAAACCAACCAGCATACAAACAGCTGGGGGTGAAAACATAGCCTCCTTGGTGGATGTAATTGGACATTTTTGAACTCTCACTTCCTGTTTTTATTTTGTTTGTCACTCACTCTGGTCATGGAATCCAGCTTCACTTCCTCCCATTGTTCGGTTTCCTTCCACTGCACTCACCTGCACCTCATCACCAGTCACCCAGTGTATGCACCTGCTCACACAACACCTCCCACTAGATTGTCTCTGTCCTTCAGATCGAGCTCATAACCATCGCCTGGTTTTGTGTCTAGGACTATATGCTATGTAAGTTTTGCCTCCTTGTTTTTTTGACTTTGCTTGTTTGGATTTTGTGATTTCTTTTTCATGTGGATTCCTTTTAACCTTTGCATCTCTGACTACCTTCCTGTGTATGACCTCTGCCTGCATTGAAACTGAGACTGTTGATCAGAATTCATGAGATTTGCCTGATTTCTGCAAGTAATTTGCGGATTCTTTAAAATCAGTAGAGAACATATCTCCGCCCAGGCCCAACAGTCCCCTTCGGTTCAATCACGCTGGGCCAAATTTCACACACTCATAGAAACCAGTTCACTAAATGTGTCAAGATTCTTTTTTATATCAGAATCCATGAATTATTCCCTGGGAAATCAATGAAAAAGGATTCAAACCAAAATGTAACACTTTCTTTTACCAAGTTTTGTGGAAATCCATACAACAGTTTTTGCAGTATCTTGCTGACAAACAAACAAACAAACAGGGGTGAAGGTAATTAGACATTTTTGAAACACTAGATATATTTTTACGTTACAATAGCTTGCTCTTCTCTTAATCCTGAAAGTGTTGAATTATGTAAGAAACTGCTTTGTACTAAGAGCAAAGACTTTTATTAATTATTAATAATTACTCTGGCGTTATCGTAAAACAGCTTCAACCCTGACAATAAGAAATGAACCCAAAGGCAATGAATACAGAGATGAAGATGGAAACTCTTTAGGCTTCAATGTGAGGGGTTATTCTCATGTGATTGTGTCAGGTGACTGTGTCGATCCAGATTTCACCAAAGGATTACTCAGCTACAGTGAACCTTTTCCACACCTCATTTTCTTTTAGCAGCGAGGAGCCTGGTATTTGGAAAAAATGATCTGAAGTCAGATGTTTTGCACAGCGTCAAATCCAGCCTGAACCTGGCACATGTGAAAATAAAAACCTGTGACTTTTATCCTCTACATCTGTCCTGGATTATCTGAGAGTGGCTGCTAAGTAAATTACAGAGCTCAGGAACATTCCCATAATCCAAGATCTTAAACCCCCATGCCACTGACGCACAAATACCAGTGCATGAGTGTGTGTGTGTGTGTGCATGTCTGGGGGGCAGTTTGTTCAGAGTTCACAGCCTGTGCATCAATGCATGGCAGTTTCTTGTGTGTGGGTGTGATGGTGTGGTCAGTCTGAGTGTGTGTGTGTCACTGTTGGACAGCCATTGAACAGACCCCCAGCTGTTCTTCAGCACTGAAGCAGCCTCCCCTGCTCCCTCTTTTCTGTGAAGCCTGCTTCGGACTCAGTTCCCATGAAATTGGCCCCTCCTGGCTGCCCAAACTGTAAATGGCTTCTCTGGAGTCTGCCAGGGGTCAGTGGGGCCAATTCAAAGACAAATAGAGACAAAGGAGAGACTGACAGCTCCAGATCCTGTCGCCCCAACAATTCATATTCTGCATTCTGCCTCAAATGAACCACTACAATTATATATATATAAATAGTATTATACAAAATAATTAGCTCTATTGGATTGATCCTGGCTATTGATCCTCAGCAATGGTTACTAGGCGATGTGAAGATAACATGGATGCCGAATCAGAATTCTGAGATTAAAGTCGATAAAAGTAAAGCAAAATTATGAGAAAGTGAGCAAAATCATCATGTGATGAAAAGTTGAAATTATGACATAGTAGGCCTTAATTATGAGATTTTTATATTTCTTTGTAGATCCTGGGTCATTATATACTAAGTCATTATTTTTTAGCAAAATAGCCCAAACCATTATTTTTTGGAGACTATGTCGTTTGAGTTGTTAAGTCATTATTTTAGTTTGTAAGTCATTATTTTAGTTAAGTCATTATTTGAGAAAGTTTCTCATCCCAATGACTGTTTTTATTTTAAGTGGCAGAAATGAGCTTCTGCGAATAACAGAACAATGAGGATGCATGAGACTTATTTTTATGACCCTCTGCTGCACGTGTTGCTTTAGTGGCTGCATTGCACTTTTCCTCCGAGTCACCCAGCAGCTTAGTGAAGTCATTACGCTTTCCACTCTCTCAACGGGAGGTGGGGCTTTTTGCTGAAAACTTATTCTACCCCGCTGCACAAAGAGCAGTGTGCAGCAGCAGCCGCAGTCTCCTCCACGCTGTGCGTAAAGACACGCAGCCAGCGCCTGCACCACAGATCGCCCCGGTTCGGACCTACAAAGCCCACACTGCATGAACCTGCACTCAGCTCGCTGCAGGTTTCCTCTCGGCCGTGAAAGACCCTCGCTTTTGCCGGCTGTGGCTGTTTTTTTTTCTTCCAGCAGATCGTCCGAGCCCGAACAACATCGGGACCCGTGAAGAGAGAAGCTGCGGGAGTGGTCTGGAAACTTTAGTCACGATGAGCACGCAAACGGTCAACCTTGATACCTACAGCCTGTCGCTGCTCACGGCCAAGGAGGACATCCTCAACCCCCGCTCCTCCACCAACTGGTAACGCACACGCCTGTAGTGCCTTTTAACAAATCTGCATCATCACAGACCCTGTAGAGTATCTGAGCTATTGCATTTATGATTCTGCATCCCTATAGAGTAGATTGAGTAACTTTTCATGGCGTGTTCGTGTTCTCCGTGTTGTTTCTGGTGAATGAGCCTGAGCTGTTTACGCACAGCCACGGGTTCTGTTGCGTAAACCCAGGCTTGATTTTAATCAATCCAATGGGATATAGGGAGGTGACCAACACGCAGACTCGCCTTTCTACACAAGTCCTGCAGTGACAAATGCATGCAAACTGGTTTAGTGGCCCAGGAATGTGTTGACCCTCCTCTCCTCCTCTCGGAGAGCTGATGTGAGTGTGCACGCCAGGCGGCTGGTGTGGCTCAGGGTGCAACACCTGGCCGGCGGCCCGCTCTCCTCACCCCGGGCCCTGAGCTCCATGACTTTGCTGTTCTCCCCCTCAGGAGCTGCGAGGCGTCATTCTTTGTGCCAAGGATCATGTTTCTGCTGGTGTGCTGATCTCTGACAGGGGTTGTCTTTCAGGGAGAAGCTCGTTAATTTGACAGACTGCCTGCATGAGTGTCATTAACCAATAATAGGCGACCAATCAACTAATGCTGAGCAGGGATGTTGTGAATAAAGGTCATTTAGGAACAAAGTATTGAAGAGCAGCCACACAGAGGGGTCTGCATGAACATAGCAGCATTTAGAGCATCAACACAACTGTTTTACCATAGATAAACAATATGGCCAAAAATTATATCAAGATCTAAATGTATTGTATATTGTTAATTATCATGATAAATGTCACATTATTATTTCTTTTAAGTTTAAAGACTGAGTTTTGCTCCTGAGTGAATGTTGTAGTTTAAAACCTTTTCGAAATGAGCAGACAACGACAAACACTTTTAAACCAATCTGAGGCAGATCAATGTGTTTTACCACAATGTGCTTACACAATGCATAATATCAATATATATTGAACTTTTATTTTATTTCTGATAGATGAAGATTATAGTGCGATAATTATTGATATTGTTTTATCGCCCTACGTTCCGACATGATGACTCTAACAGATAGAAAGCAGAACTTTTATTTAATGTTTTCCTGAGCACCTGAAATATGTCTTGTTCTGTCCTTTTGACACAGTATGGCCCGTCTGTCACTATGGTGCCCAATCCTTCCTCTCCAAACAAACTTAGTCTGCCCGTCTCATTCCCATTCTCCTCCTTTTATACTGTGTGTGTGTGTGTGTGTGTGTGTGTGTGTGTGTGTGTGTGTGTGTGTGTGTGTGTGTGTGTGTGTGTGTGTGTGTGTGTGTGTGGTAATGTAATCTGCAGCTACAGACGCATGTTGTCACTAGTTATTCCAAAGTAGAGCTAGACACACACTGTGACCCCCTCTCTATATCCACTCACTTTGAAGGTGAAGCTATAGTTCATAGAAGTAATGACAAGACCCAACCCCCACGTGTGGTCATGAGGAAGTAAATGACTGATTCTGTCCATCTCTGTTTCATCTCCCTCTCTACCACATGGTTCTTCCTGCCCACTTTTCTTCTCATGACGCCATGCCGACTTGAGGAAATGAGAGTCAGAACGCCATGTGTTAACCTCGACAAGCTGAAATATGCCGTCTTCACGACTCAGTGTGGAAAGAAGTTCCCCCTTTTCCAGGCAGAACACGTTCATTTAGTTTCCACTCTTTCTTGCGTTTGGAAAAAATATGTCTAAAAGTTTCCATGTTCAGTATCACTACGGAGCTTTTTGTCCCATGGCAACACCTCCATAACTTCACTGATGCAGCAGTTCCTCATTCGAGAGCGTTTCAGTGAACAACAGATCTGGATTGTGCCTCTGCCAACCCTCTACCCAAAGTGTCTCTCACCCACACACACACTCAGACACACACTCACAGATCCCAGCATTCATTAAGCCCACTTTAAAAGGCTAAATAACTCTGTTGGGACTGAATGGAGGGGTGTAGGGGGACACGATGATGTCATGATTCCCACTCTCAGACCAGCGAGACAGACACCCACCATGTGTGCGAGTGTGTGTGTAAGTGTGTGTGTTCGTGCGTTAAAGGGATTTTATTTCCATGCGTGGTGAGTTTGCATGTGAATATATTTGTGGCTGGATGTGTGTGCGCATCTAGCAGAGAACACTCAAGTGAGTCGGCGAGCGTTGAGAAGTTTGCTTTGGAGCTTGTGTTGTTGAACGATCCCGCCCCCCCACTGCATGGCCTTGAGGTCCCTGCGTGTATTATCTAATGACCTTGTGTCCTGAATGGGAAGCAGACCCTTTGTGGGTGAGACTCTAAAGAAAAGAGGAGCAATTTCAATGCGTCCTTCATTCAGACCCCTCTGCTCAGCCCGCAGCCTTGGAGGTCTCTCCTCAGTCTCCCAGACCACTGAGGAGAGGACTACAAAGTGTCTCGCTCGTAGGCTGGAATCCTGCTCCGTCCACATGTGTTTTGTGTTTGTGTGTGCTCTGACAAACAGAGAGAAAGAGAAACAGTTAAAATGCATGTTCCCAAGGACACTGTCCAATTCTCGGAGCAGGAAATACTTCTAATTCTTAGCAGCAGGAAATCATGATTCATGTCCAGTTTAAACCAAAAATAAACGACTCAAATACACACCGTTGCTAATGTGGCCATGCATAAAGCAGCTACTGTAGACTGACAGTTTTAGTTGTGGACGCAAACGTAAAAGAACACCTTGTTCCTGACAATTCACCAAACTGCCTCTGTCAGTGGTTTGTTCTGCACATTTTACACATTCGCAGCTCAGTCAGTGAGACAGTTTAAACGAGAGCAATTTTCCAAACCAGCACGTATTCCCAGAGGTGTCTCCCTGCCAAATATCTAATAGATTGTAGCAGCACCAGCTCAGCCAAACATGTAAAGAAGAGAGGTTGAAGAAATCCACTCAGTAAAATGTTTACAGCATTGTTTTAAGTCTGGCTAAGTTTATCAGAAGGGAAGCCCTGCTGAGCCGTGGAACAGTTTGACCTCTTTTCATCAGAATTGGGTGTGGACTGCATTTAGACATCTGTGAGCCTTGGTGACTTTGAACACACCTTCTTTAAAGACGTCTCTCTTGAAGTCCACACTTTGATACTGTGCACAGTGCTTGTGTTAAGTCAGTACCGACAGTGACGCATTGAGTAAATATCTGATTTCATTGTTTCAACAGTGTGATTCTGTTTAGATAAAGTACTAAGGGGGCGATCCATCTTGTCCTCGTTCATTCTGGGTTTAAAGTCTAGTTCAAAAGATGGCGTATTAGGGCCACTTAAAAGGGAAAAACAGATTTCTGAGAATAAGGTCATAATATTAGGAGAATAAAGTTGTAATATTATAATAATATTACAATAATAAAGCCGTAATTTCATCATTTTTAATTTCGTCAGTTTAGAGGGGGAATATCAGGAGATCAGCCTGTTGCCTGTGTTAAAATGGGGAATATGAAGCTCTAGTTTAGTTTACTTTAAGTTTACTATCCTATTGTAATAGAACTGATTGACAGACACATACAATGGATAATTACGGTTTTATTGGTTTTTCAGTAGACCGCGTATTGCTTTACCAGGTAGAAACAGTTCCTCATTGATTTGAAAATGAAATATTCACGAGAAGTTAAAGAGAACTTACTGTTTTACGATGTAAAGCCTTTACTGGTAATTCTGTTTTTTAGCAGAAGTGTAGCTGGGTTCTGTCACCAAACGGTAACCTCTAGAAACACCTATTTTTAATTCCTCCACTTTATTTCAGTAACAACTTTGTAAATCGTGCTCAAGATCGTCCTCTTCTTCATTGAAAACATGTCATTTAACCTGCTGAATTCATTACGTATGCAGATTTGGTTTTATTTATACCTTTATCCATCTTATCATGTGGTTTTGGCAGTATGTCTGAAATTTGTATAAATCTTTCATGACAACAACACACAACCCTCTCCTCTCCAACCTATTGTTGATGATAAATGGAGGAACCTTTATTTCAGCTTTTATTTGGGCCTGTGGTGTTTGTGTTTCTGCTGTTTGCCAAAAGTTCCCCCGGCTCATGCATGATTAACTGAGGCCCAAAGAGCTCCTGTGTATAAAGTTACCTGCTGGATGGAATAAACCTGTGGGTGTGGGGGAGAGGCGGTAACATGCAGGACTGCCAGTGTGTGTGTGCGTGCGTGTGTGGATGCACATCACTGAGTGCCACTGCTTGTGTTTACTGTAGGTGTACAGTGTTTCTTAAATCCACAGGGAGATTATGTGGAAGTGCAGTAAATCAGTCATCTTGTTAGCAAACATAAACAGCCATTATCATCATGCTCTTATCACGACGTTACCCCGACCTGAACTTCCTAAAACAAGTTCTGTTTTTTGTTCAGTTCCTTAAAGATTCACAAAGACTCACCTGTCCAAAAAAAGAGACCCAACAGTATTAATACCGGTTACCAACACACAAGCTGTTGTGTAATCCTCATCTAGTTTCGTGTAAAGGCTGTTGCAGTTTTCCGCGATGTAACAAAACCTACTGATCACCTGACTCCTGACTTCCACAGAAGGCAAACAAGCCGTCTGGTTCGCTTCCTCCGGCCGGTCAGGATAAGGCTTCAAAGGCCACACACAGCGTTGTGATGAGGCTGAGTGAGAGCAGGACGTTTGATCGATCCCTGATATAAATAGCCAGATACTGCAAATGGGAAGTCAGAGGACAGGAACACTGAAGCCAGTGCCCAGACCAAACACACAGATTATTAACTCTTTCTAGAGTTGTGAGGCCATAATACATTGCCGAAACCTAAATGTACCCTAAACTGAACAATCTCAATGAAATGCCTAAGTGTAACCCTAATCCATACCCTGACCTAAATCTAATTCTATAAACTGAACTCCTGACATTTTCTTGAAATTATCCAGAGGTGCTGTACGTGAGAACCCAAATGTCTGAGTCAGTTGCTCCAGAAATTCTCTGGAATCCCTGCCAGCCACCAGTAAAATGTCTGGCAAATGTCCAAATGAGCCCATGTGAGGATACAACAGGAAGATTCTGCTGAATTTACAGCAAGCGAGTGGGTGTGTTGATGACTTTTCTTTTGTGGGCCGACGCCAGTGTGGATGTGCCCCAATCAAAAACACTGTACTTTCCGCAGTAGAATTTACATGATTGGTCCTGCCTCCTGCATGCTGCACCCAGATGCCACCCCTCACCTGACTGAAAAGGCATTTTTATGTTGTGAACTTGTCTGACCTGGACAATCTCCTGCTGTGTTGTCTGAAAATGGCTTTTTTTGTTGGTGTACAACAGAACATAAGCACTATTTTGGGTTGAGTAGTATTTGGGCCATAGAAGTTCTCCTGGTGTGACATTAAGACAAATGTTACGCATGCAGTTGCCCCATCAGGACACAGTCATACTGCCTTCTGGTTATATAAAGTTGTTTTTTTCTAAAGCTTTTGCACAACACCAACCTGACCACAGCAGCATGTCGGTTGGTGCCTCCTGCAAAACTACCCTCAGCCGAGTTTTCTTGTGTGAGGAAGTCTGTGGGTGGCATGTTGGAAGATAATGACAATAATGGCTGTTATAAGCATCTCTGTTTAGTGAACTCAGAGAATGATTCAAGCAGTAATCAAACAACTGTTTACTACTCTTAAACACTATTTAGATTCAAGACAAACCTGTAAGATAATTGTGGGTCTGATAAAGAGAAGGTTGCACTTTATGTGTGTATGCTATTATGTGTGTGTGTGCCTCTGCGTGATTTGGTTCCTTAGCATGGAAACTGTTGGGTGCAAGACCACAAATTGACACCGTGTTGAAGTGTGACTGGTAATTGCCCTGTAGAAGGTTGGTAATTAATGTTTCATGACTTGGTGGCACCATAGTGCTGTTAAGCGTCTTGGTGTCAGTTTTCTATTGGACACAAAATGACTTAAACATTATCAACACAAAACAGTTGAGACATTTTATCCTGCAGGTGCAGCATCTGTTTGTTGTCGTGAAGTTTTAAGGTTTTTGCAAACAATAAGCCTCAGAGTATTTTGTCAGTCGTCCTCTCTATCAACTCTGGAAAACGTTTCTTTTTTCAATGCCGACAGCAGCGGACAAAACAAATACATTCTTGTTGTACTTTGCAGCCCAACATGAAGGCTGAGACCCTATGCAGGAAAACGTCGGCCATATCTTTATGAAATGTGATGATGAAAAGTGGAAGCAGAATGAGGGATATTGTTTGTTCAATCTAACTAATGGGCCTTGAGTGTAGCAGGCAGAGTGGTGTTTCCAAGGGTGTGTCAGAAAGCTGTCTAAAACATCTGTATTTTAGTGTTTGTTCAAATATTGGCAAAGGGATGGAATATGGGGATGTTGTGTGTCCGCAGGCTCTTTTAAAGCATATCTGAGCAACAATATATCACAGAAACAGATTTTAAAGTCAGAGCTGCTGAGTTTTCCAAATATATAATATGTGAATCCAAGCTTTGGGCACTCAAGTACATTGAAACTCATATTCTAGTATTACAGATGTGAGAGTGGCCTTTCTGTCTTAACATTGCTGCCATGCGTGGAAGTCCTGAAGCAGATGGTGAGGTAGAGTACTCTGGTGCTGCCTCCACAAGTTTGCTCCCACAGCTGCCTCATTGCTAAAGAATGAAGAGACACATTATGCTTTTTCAGTTTTCCCCTTTCCCTCTAGTGTGTTAATGGGTTTTCTGTACATGTAGAGCTCCTCCCAGATGAACCTGAAAAAACTTTTCAGGTTCAGTCTGGCCAATACTTCCACAATTTGCATAATGTTTGGCTAGCAGCTATTCAGGAATGCCCCCTAACAAAGTTACTTACAGCGATAGCAGAGGCCGATATTTCCTACGCATGCTGGAAGTCATTGACCAATGACAACAGAGTAGGCCAGCTGTCCAATCAGAGCAGACTGGGCTTTTTCGGGAGGGGGGCCTTAAAGAGTCAGTAGCTAAAGCCCAGCATTTCAGATAGAGGTTTAAAAGAGGTGCAGCAGCAATTGAGTGTCTGAGGACAGTGATGTGTTTTCTGAACATTGGAGCATGTAAAGCTTTTCAAGTCATAACCCAAATCAAAATTATGAACCTGACTATGAGCGTGAGACGTCTCCTTTAGACTTAGATTGGGATCAAATCTTGTTATTGGAGAGATGACAAGTGTCTTGCTTTAGCTTGTTTACAGAACTCAATGAGGGCCTGTATCTCAGGTCTGCTGAACATGAATGAATGTTGTGAATCTAACATCTCGTCGTGTTGTGACACATTTATTAGGTGAGCGTGCCAAGCAGAGCACCAGCCACAAATCAGCTGTCTTTGCCTTTAATTACAGTTAGGAGACTAACAGACATATGTTCTGAGACCTTAATACATAAAAACTTGCATTGACACATTCAAATACATAACCACACATAAACACGACACTGGACCAATTCAATAAGGATGTCCCCTTTCTCATTCCCACAGCTGTCCCAAGACTATTAGGTGTCATCAGCTGTGTTTGCCAAGTTGCTTAAGCAGTTGCTCCCACTTCACCATGGCTACCAAGCGCACCACACTTAAAACCATGACAGTTTTAAGGTTAACTATTACCATCTTGCTGCAAAGTCACACTTGGTATTGGGCTGGAACCTCCACTTTCCTTTCTCCTGTCTTGTTTGCTCACTTACAGGTGGCAGTATTGGGTTGTGGGTGGTTGAGGAGAGTCGGGGGGCCTCCGTTGTCCTGACGACCCTGGGAAAGCTAGGTTGTTTGTTGAGAGCGACTGAATGGGACGTGGGGGAGATGAGTGGAGAAGCACTGATGAGGCTGGGAAAGGGTTGCAAATGAATGGGGATGAGGACACTTGGTAAGAAATATAGAGGGATAAGGAGATGAGAAAGGACAACGTGTGAGAGGAAAGAGGAAACATTGCAGAGAATGAAGAGAAGTTCAGCGGGGCGGTCGTGGTGAGAGGTTTATTGGAGAGCAGAAGCAGAAAATGATTGAAGCTGGGCAACGTGCTGGGATGGAGAAAGGGAAAGATTGGGGGACAGGGGGGGGGGGGTGAAGAGGAACGAGAAAAGAATCAAAGCATCAAGAGAAGATGGGCCAAATGGGGTATAAGTGGATATGTGATACTTGAGACTTTGTTTTGTTTAACTGAAGGAAATGGTTGAAGATAAGATGCCATCTTGTGTTTAAAGATCACATAATAAGGGAGGCTATTTCTCTCTGTGTGTGTGTGTGTGTGTGTGTGTGTGTGTGTGTGTGTGTGTGTGTGTGTGTGTGTGTGTGTGTGTGTGTGTGTGTGTGTGTGTGTGTGTGTGTGTGTGTGTGTAGCAGTGTGGGACAGCATATGCAGGAAATGCCAGAGTGATCCCAGTGGACAGCGATTTTAGGAGGTTTATCATCCCTCATTCCTCATCCCTCATTCCTCTCCTCTCCTCTGAACAATCCATAAACCTCCCTGTCATAACAATTTACCCCATAGAGACACGACAGTTCCCCTGTAATACCTCCACCAGGACACTTGCCCCCAATAACCACATACTCTTCTGCCCCCTTGGAAACCTCCTATACACTCTCTGCTGTTTCCCATTGTGTGCCTTTGTTAGATGTGTCCCTCTTAGCCTGCCCATTTTGTATCTACATCCCCTGGTGCTTTTCATCGTTTTGCCCAGTGTGAACTCTTATCTTTGAGTGGCTTGAATATATCCCTTCCTCTCCATGTGCCCCCCAACACACAAAACGCCCCCCTTCTTCTGTTAAACTTTGCTTCTATCACGCCTGTTTTTGCACTAAGCCCTTTAGCCCCTTTCTTCACCAGTGTGAGAACTGAACCATGTGACACTTCCACACAAGTGTCAGGTTTTAATGCATTCAGTCATAAAACACAATCTTTTAACATTGGTTAATGTGCACAGGTCTCAATATTTAAAAGTATATGCACAGTGTGGGATCTTCTCGGTTATCACACACACACACACACACACACACACACACACACACACACACACACACACACACACACACACACACACACACACACACCAGAAAAGGTCTAGACTCCTTCCTCCCACTGAATAATGTCACAACGCTTCAAGAGGAATGAGACCATGTTACTGTGAATCTCTTTAAAACAGTAAAGCTGGGCTTAGACTACAGGAATTTCAGGCTGATTTAACCCTGATTCTGTGCCCTAGAGAATCTGAGGAGAAATCTGGAGCCTTGGTTGGTACTGACCAGACCCGACTGTCTGGTAGTGGGAGCGTTTGCAGAACCATTCATATTGATATATTGATTCAGGATGATTACATCAGTACTCTCCGAGAAGAACCACAACAGCCAATGAGACCGGAGCAGCTGAGCGTGCTGCAGTATATAAATATATATATATATAAAATACTGTATATACTACACAATACAATACTATACTATATATATATATATGTATCTGTGGCCAACGTCATCTAGCGTGCTACTGTTCATTGATATTATAACTGAGAGTTGTGATCTCACCTGAGAACAGATACTTGTTTATTGCGTCTCTCTGATCATTTTCTCATCCAGACTCTCATTTATAAGGCTACATCCATATTGCTATGATTTCATTCATTTTTGTCCTCGCTCTGTATCTGCTTTGATCCTCGACCATACTAACCTGCCTGAAAATGCATATCACTCATACACTGGCCATGCGCATGTCGGTGTAAATTGGGATTGCTCGAATAATAGTTTGCCTCCTCGGCATGTAAGTAGTTGTATCATTATAAAATACAGAACTTTACTGCACAACAGCTGTTCGCAAAAACAACAGTGTCAACAATGCTTTTCATGAATTATTAATAATCCTTTCTGCACTGGTAAACACCCAATCAGCAAGCTGTTGTGAGTGTCATGTGTCTTTGTTTCTGGCCGTCCAGACTAACACGTATTCACAGGGTCAGCAGCGTTTCTAGCCAGGCTTCTCCATAACAGTGTTAATGAATTTTCAAATGAAAATGTAGTGTGGATGTAAAACTCCTGTTGTCTGAGCCCAGCTTAAGAATGTCAAGACTGTCCCAGGTTTAAAAAAGTGACCTGTCACAATACATAAATAAATTCTCACCTCGATGACACCCGCTTGTCTTTACTGATAGGTAAGATTATATTACCCAGACAGAAATATGTTAGCTTTAGTCCATGTGCAGCTCTACTTACACGCTGGCTAATGTTATCTGTGGATTAACTCATGGCTGTAACACGAGACCAACTGTTGTCCATGTTGTCTACATCCCCTGCCTGACATTTAATCACCTGACAACGTGGTGTTCACTGCTGTGTCAGCCCCCACGTCTAAACGCTTAATGATGTGTTTTGTCCGTGTTTGTTGTAGGTGGGCTGCTTCAGGACATTTTGACGTGATCAGCTATAAAGCAGCAACACACTTGTTGCCTCTCTTTGTCCGTCCCCCGCTCTTTTCCATCGGCCTCAGCACAGAGAAGGCTGTTTTCTCTCACTGGGCCTTGGCAGTGATTTAATTACTTATTTGTTTAGTTTCTCATATTCTAAACTTCTCTGGCTCTGTGTTTTGCTGAGAAAAGGCATTTTCCTCCCTCGCCTCCTCCTTTCAACATTCCATCCGGTCTCTCCCTCTGCCCCTCGTGCTCGGTTTGTTTCATTTTTAAAAATCAGTTTTCCTTACATTTCATTTAGCTACACGTTATGCTCCCTCTTATAATATTGCTCTCTTTCACCTCTGTCATTTCTCCCACTATGTACCATTCTCTTCAACCCAAATAGCTTCAGCGGTCTGTAATAGTCTCCAGAGGGGTCAGATGTGTCCTCCACCCAGTCGAATAATATACTGATCAGTCAGTGTTAGTCAGAGGGTGGATTTGGACAAGTACTCCTATGGGTCAACTGCTGTTAGAGTTAAACATGATTTATCCTCTTTATGCCCATTCCTCTACTATAAAAGCAAATGTATATTTTCATGGTGACTAAGCACAGTTTACTTTTACTTGTCCCAGTCAATGTGTTGATAAAGTAACTGACCATTATTGGCGTTCCACTCATTTTTACATGAATAGCCAAAGACAACAGAAGATAGGACACAGCACCTAAGAAAATAAATAGAAGGTTGTGACATTGTGATCTCATTTCCACCATGTTTCAACATCCTGCACACTGTCAAAGTTTTCAAAAGTGTTTGAGGCATCTAAAGCTAGCAGTGCTTCTTGCATTACTTTTGCTGTGGGGTCAGTGGGGCTCTGAGAGTTTACTTGATGGTAGTTTACTACTGATACAGCTAGGCTATTTAGTAGAAATAAATTACCTCAAGCAGTTAACGACAAACCATAATTCAAAGGTAATATTACAGGTTCATGTCATACCCCTCAGCTTCGTGTTGGTCTGAGCTGTAGTTAAGGTTTTCAACACAGTTTCTTTGTGTTGCCACTGTAGTAAGATGACTGTATTAGTCATTAGTGGAAGATCAAGTTTGTCTAAAGTCATTGAAGAGTAGTGGAAAATCAAGACTGTTTAGTCTTAGTCATCTGCAGTAATAGTACTAACTTATGAATGTGAAAGGTCAACTGAACCAAGCCCTGTGAGGCTGTGCGTGTGTCCAGTAGCAGTCTGGTTGGCCTGTGTTAATGCTGTTGATTGGGACTTGGCACAGTTTGGTTATTGGATCAAGGTTTCTGTTTTAGGCACTACCATCACTTAATAACACAAATGCAGACTGCCAGTGGTTTATATTTGGCCTTTCCCAGAGCTAACTTTACTTGTGGCACAAAAATACACTTAGAATACAAACAGACACCGTGCACTGGACTTTGAATTTATATATTTTTATGCCTCTGCGCATCAGTCAGTGGCTGAAGTTATTTTGTGTTTGGGTTGTCTCCCCATTACACCTTACAAAACACCTTTTTGGCAACACCTTAGAAACTTCTTGAGGGAATTTATTAAAATTTTACGCAAACATTCACTTTTCCCTTTGACCGCCAAATTATATTCAAATCATGTGTGAGTCAAAGTCACTGTGACTTCATAGAACTCTTCTTCCCCCTTGTGAATCTGCTATCTCAAGAATGCCTTGAGACGATCCTTTCAAATTTGGCACAAATGTTCACTTTGACTCACAGATTAACTAATTAAATGTGGGTGCTCACAGGCCAAGGTCACGTTGACCTCACAAAAACAAAATCATGCCTAGTGATGTTATCAGCACATAAGCATTGTTTTCCAATGAGCAATGCATTCAGCTGTAAATTACATTTTTCCATTCAAATGATAATCAATATGACTGATGCAATGTGAAGTTGTCCTCTAGAGGAACTGTCACATCCCTTATCTCCCTCACTGTCTGTCTAATTCTTTCAGGCACTTTATCTCCAAGTGTATGGGATAGTTAATAAGCCCAGACATGTGTTCAAATACACACAATCTCTTAGCAGCAGTCGACATTATTTTGACATGATTCATCACTTCACGAGGAGCCAAAAAGAAAGAACTCTGATTGGGTGATTCCAGTTTAAGTTGCTGGGAATCGTGATTGAAATTGAACAGCCTTCATGGCTGCAGTTTTATGGCCAAATTCTGTAGGTTTTCTTTTTACCAGAACAATATAAAACCCAAGTAAACTTGTGTAAAGTAAAGTGTTTATGCTTCCTAGCAACAACTTTCCCCACATTACAGCTAGAACATGCCTGTGGTTTACCTTGCAACATTTCTCAGTCATGGTGTTTACATTAGTGCATCACCTTAGAGCACCCTGCACCTCCCGGTAGGCCTCTACGAGCCAGACAAATTCTCTCTCTTTTTCCTACTCTTCTCTTCTTTGGCTTTATGCTCTATCAGTCTCTCATTCCAACACTTCCTCGCTCTACTCTCACTTCTTAAACCCTAGTCATTAACCCTCAGTACCTCCACATGTCTCCGCTGTCCAGACGGACAGAGGAATGCGTGTACCACTGGGGTCGCCACATGGACATTTTATAAGCAAAATGTTGAACGGGGTGGGTTGCGAGGGGGGGTGGGCTTTTTCAGCAGCTGGGTCTGGCTGGACTTCTTTTGCCCATGTTTGGCGAGAGGAAATGAGCTTTGTGTGCTTTGGGGACGTCTCCGAGCTCCCCACTCCAACACAGACGGAGACGAGACTAAAAATAGAATTGGGAACCCAGGTCAAGCTCTGAGCCAAGAGTGAGGGGGCTTTATATGAAGTGATCAGAAAAACAATGTGCAGGGAGGTAGGTGTAATGAAAATACAGAACAGCAAGTTTAAGCATGAAATAGGCATTCAAAGACTGCACTGTAAAACTCACCGGCCTTGCCGTGTGCTTTACATGGGAGTTGGTGTGACTGCTGTATTAATGCAGTGTGTGTGGAAAGGAGAAGAGAAAACTGATCTGATTGAGATCTAGTGAGTCCAGGTGAGAGCTCTCAGCCTCTCCATTCATTTTCTCACATCTTTCTCTTACGACGCAGTTCATCATATCACAACAGCGTGCATAACCACAAATCTTTCATATCTCCCCCGCTGGCAAAGATGGAATGAATAAATGACCTACGAGCCCACAAGATCTTTCTGCCGGAGAGACATGGGGTAGGAAGTGCGGAGGCGAGGGAAGAAAAGATGAGGATGAGATATTGCTTCAGCTTGTGACAGGGGCTGGGTGTAATACAGGATTGTAAAGTAGGAGGGGAAAGAAATGTGCTGGGTTCAGAGTAATGAATTTTGAGTAGTAAAGATTTTGAGATATCCACAAAATGTATGGAGAGAGTTGGATGGTGAAGTCACCAAGGAATATAAGAAATGTTAGTTAGTTGTTAGGTCCAAAATGTATTCCTATAGGTTCATTTTTGCTTATTGTAAGAGAATGCACAGTACAAGTACAATTGAATGCACTCCCCGAGAGCATCAGAACAAAAATAGAATGTATGTAAATCTCAATTAAGGCTCAATTATCTTGCCTTTACGTCCGACAAGAGATTTGTCCATTTCAAAATGATTTAGCCATCACTGCCCATATATTTCCATGCATCCTTAATGTTGGCCTGGCCGTTGAAATTTCTTCCTTGTGTTCTTTGATTGTCTTGCTTGTATATTTGGCTACACTGCCCCCCATGATGTCTGGTGCTACTGCTCTTTTTAGCCAATATCTGTACACTTTCAGAAGATGTGCACAAATATGGGCAAAATGAGGGCAGAGTACCAACAGGAGGCTCCTTCCTTTTCCGTATACATAGCTAACATAGAGGATAAATGAGCCCTGTCTTCTTAGAAGTTATGGCTCACTGAGTTCATCATGCAATTACATACAAAGTCAATGCAAACACATAAATAGATGCACATCTTTTGTCACTCGCACTGGGCGAGTCGAATACAACTCACCAGAGACAGATCCTGGCACTGATCCGAGCTAGCAAGTCCTCAAACTGGCCACCGGTCAGCCTCAATAGCTCCTGGAAAAGATGGTGAAAATCCCCAAGCCGTGTGCACCTCTAGATGCTCTTGTGGAACCGACGGCACTGCAGGCTTCTGTAGTCAATTCTCTCCTCTTTTAAGGAGGGGAGCAGGTACAAATTCACGAATTGCTCACGCAAGCACCGCGGGTAAACACAATGATCGCATGATCCTGTGGCCAAACCTGTGCTACGCAAAACGAAAATTTGCTTTGTGTTTAGCATTACAATACCAAGAGTATCTTCGGGTACTGTGTATAACCACAGTGAAATAGTTCAGAGTTGAGACTGGTGTAGTCAAATGCTTGGATAAGAGAAAACAAGTCCTTCTCCAGCACAGCTCACCATCTGCTTCTGTTATGTTCATCTTGGAATGGTAGAGTGTAGCATGTTTGGAGGTATTACAGGGGCTCTGGTAGTCCAAAACAAACCATCCTTATTGTTGCTGGCTCAGGCTCACTGTGTGTGTGTGTGTGTGTGTGTGTGTGTGTGTGTGTGTGTGTGTGTGCGTGTGCGTGCGTGCGTGCGCGCGTGTGCGTGTCTATGTTTATGGTCTGTATGAAGGCCTTTCTCTTTGTATACTCTGAGATGAATGGCTGTTTATTTGTTTTAAAGCTCCACAGAGTGTCTCGCTGTGGTAATGATGCACAGATTTCATTTCTCATTGTTAATTACTTCAAAAATGTTGATGTTTCAGATGGTGACATCATTGTTTTCCCTACTCTTCTCCTCTGTCTCCCCCTTTTTCATGCCACTCATTCCCCTTAATGATGGCCTCTTTCTCTAAATCTCCTCTCCGACCCTCCCTCTCTCAGAGGTGAGGTCATAGCTGGCTGACTCTGGAGGTGGGCTGGAGCACAGACATGAGGGATCTGTTTTTCTCATCAGTCAGTGGAGCTCTGTAGAAAGTTACATGTGTGAGGGGATGAGGGTCTTTCTGCTCTTTTATTTGGGGGAAAAAATTTACTACTACTACTAAAACTGCTGATGTTCCTACAGCATAACAGTATAGCTAATCAAGTGCAGACAAAGCAAGAGAGTGTGAATGGCATCCCACTGGCTTACTTGGATATGTTGCGCACCATGGGTCAGCACATAGACTGTTTATAAAGACACTTCCTCCCACTATCCAGAAATGAAGCTAAAATATCCCAGATACAAACGCTGTCATCTCAAGGCAATGACGTCATTTAAAGCGAGAGTCTGTGCAGCTGCGATGGGGGGATGGCGCACTTTTGGATTGATGCCTGTGCTCGACCAATCACAAGTCAGTCTCAGCTGTCAATCACCATCATCATTATTGTCTTGCTTCAGGACACTTCAGCATGATAAACACTTGTAATGGGAACTTGAACCCTCATCTTCTGTTTGGAGAACTATATCCATTCATTCACTACACACATCCTTATTCAGTGGTTTACCACTGGTTTTAACATCATCCTCTGCTACAGTAAACAGCAGTGAAGAATAAGCTCAGCTTCAAAAAGGTGCAACATGCAGAACTGTGAACATTTGCAGATATTCCTGTCAAAGATAATCCATTCAGTTCATGTCAGCAACGAGAACGTTTTACATGGTATGATGTGTTCACCGAACCAAAGAAATGATGGAACATTTCATTTGAGTTTCAACCATGCAGTTAATCTTTTGATTAAACTATGCGTGAGCAGTAAATGGAATGAAACTTTCTAAAAAAGAAGAAAAATGTTAACTTGATTCCCCTAAACTTTATTTTACCTTCTACAATCTTTAGCATTTTAAAAATGTGGATCTTTGAAATACTCAAGTTTTTATACTTTCTGACCATTTTCATATTTTGTCTAGCTGTGTGAAATCACTGCGTTCTCAAACCCCTCGGCCTCTCTCTCTCTCCCTCTTAGTATCCAGGACAGATTAAGTAAAGTCCAGGCGAGAAAGCTGTCTGAAAACAGGAGCTTTCGCAAACTCTTAGCTAAAAGCTCTGGCAGAACAAAGAGTCTCCCACATCGCAGTGCATCGTCATGTGCAGCCCTGCTCACTGTGGGTGGAGAATTTGCACATGCAATTAAGACTCCTACAGAGGCACAGCGACCTTTGTCCTTGACTGCTTGTGAACGGTGACCTTTTGGAATTTCTTGCGGACCAAGGTTCAGTAAATGTGGCTCGGCGTCTGAGCTCTGGATGCCGTTAATGAGGGAGAGGAGTGTGTTGTATTTAGGTATTGTGACTGGACTTATCCATGTGAAGGATGCGGGTGACACAAAGCTTAATTAATCCTGGAGCGCTCTGGATAAGTTCTTATTCAAAGATATGTTGTGTTGCCTGACAAAGTCATAGATGCAACACAATCAGCACAATACAGAAACGAGAGAGCAGTGTCAGCCTGCTGCCTCGCACATGCAGGGCCAGCTTGCAGCTTGCTCAACAGGGCACACAATATGGTTATTGTGCACTCAGCAGACTCTCGAACACACACATTGATTGACTTTTGTCGCTCTTTGTTCTTTGGACACAGACTTGTTGTATCATGAAAAATAAGAGCTGCTAAAAATAAGAGGTAGCTGACCTGTCAGCCTGTACGCAACAACAGTGCTGATGTTTTTCACTGTGCAATTTGTATAGTAGGAAAAATGTTGAAAAGTTCTCTCTCTGTCTCTTTGTGTAACTCTCCTTGTCTCTCTCTCCCACTCACGCACACACGCACACACACACACACACACACACACACACACACACACACACACACACCATTCACCTTTGGCCCATTGTAATAGCTACTCGTGGCCATACCCAGCTCCAGATGTTATTGACACACCCCATGAATCCCACAGAGGGGAATTTAACCCTAACCCTAACCCAGACACACAGTCGGACACAAACATACACGTGCCCAAACACAGACAAATACACATAGTCGTAAAAAGTCTTAACAATGCCTCCCTGCAGGCCACTTCTGAAAGTAACCAGTATCACTTCAGCCACACACAAGAAGCTTTTCATGACAAATAGTATAGATAAGTGTTGACATGTTAAACTAATCGTCGCTGTTGATTAGAATCTCTTAAGTCACATTTTTCTGTCTTGCAGATTCTTCAATGCTAAAATACACTATCATGTTATCATCTCCAAAAAATCCATTCAACACTGAATTCATGAAAACACGTCATGTATCTGAGCTGCCACAGTGACCTGCAGTTTGACTGATGGAAGGGTGCGGTAGGACACGTTTTCACCTGCAAAAGCCTGTAGCAGTGAGCAGCACAGGCTCCATTTACTCCAGGAGCCACCAGACTGGAGGTTAACGCCATGAATGAAGGTTATTGTGTCACTGATTGCCGTCCTGTTTTACACAAGTGCTGTAAAAGGCCTCTGGGTGACAAGGGCTTGGAGGCAGATGGAAAGTTAACAAGTTTACTAGTGTGTGTCACAGATGAGGAGATTTGATTTTTTTTTTTATAGTTGGTGCATTGTAGCGATGCCGTGCACTGCGGGGAAGCCTGTTCTCTTTTAGACATGTGGAGAAAACATCTGGCTCTCCATGTGTGCGTGCCTGTATGTGTCCCTTGTGCACGATGATGGACTGGACACATGCCGTGCCCGGCCGTCCACACGCTCATGCATGGATATAAAAGTTGTGGATGAGTCATTACTCTTGGGGATACACGAGTGGTTGTTTAATCCAGGAAATTAAACCATGTTTTCTAACACTGAAAATTACAGATGTTTCTGACATGTCTCAGCAGCTGACCTGTGTGTGTGTGTGTGTGTGTCCACAGGGCATTATTCACATATGATGGACTGACCAACAAGCTCAAACTTGCTGACTCTGGAGGTAAGGGTCAATGTTTTCTAGAAATGAAAATTCAGCTTCTTCACTTTGGCTTGGTGGAAGTTTGCACCGTTTTGAATTTAGCGTCCTTTTTGTCCAACTTGTCCCTGAATCTGTGTCCTCTCTTACAGCGGGTGGCGTGACAGAGCTTGTGGGGAAGTTTCACATATCCAAGCCGCAATATGGACTCTGCAAAGTGGGAAGTGGGGAGACAGGAGGCCTCCGGATCGCTATGATCAACTGGGTGAGTGGCAGACAGCCTCATGGGGCTTAGCTCATATTAGCATGAGCCCATCGTTACACACATACCAGCAGGAATTACAGAAACACGTACAGATAAAAAAATATTGCTTGTACACACACAAGCGCTCATGGTTTCTTTCAGTCAGAGCAAAGTCGTTTAGCGGCGCCAAGATAATGGGTTTAACATGTTAAGTCGTCGCATCCAGGGAAATCAGTGCACTTCTTAACCTGTAAAATGCCCCGGACAAAATCCTGGCTTATTCACATTCTGTGGTTCTGTTTTGACAGAGGCTTACTTGGCATCTGACATGTGGGAAAACGCTGTGAGAATGTGCCGTTACGTCATTGTAGTAAAAAGAAGTTTATGAATCCCGAGCAGCAAACAGAACATGTAAATCCTCATGCACAATTAAACATGACAGACGTTTGTCAGACGTACGTGGGAAAAGTGAATGACTCAGAATAATAACAGTAGCGTGTAATTTTCTCAAAATCCAGCTTTTACAAAACATACTTATGAACTCATACACACTGACGTATTAAGAACTAGAGCCCGACCAGTTTATTGGTCTGAAATTGGCTGATATGAGTCTTTCACAGACGTTAATGTTTCCCGATATGCACAGATATGAAAACTTCTATTATACAGAATAAACAATGCAGAAGAGACTTGCATTTGTATTTTGCGTAAAATAATGTTTTATTTTATTAATTCAAGTGGTGTATATACAGTATATATGGCTATGTTTGTGTCTTCTTTTTATTTATAGTTACTTATAATCAAGTTTTTGGTTAAATTATAAAATATCAAGCTTCAATTGCATTTCTTCGGGAGGGATAAGGGTTGATAACAACATCTTGTCCAGTAATATTTTGTTACTCTTTTACTTGGTATCGTTATCAGCCCCCCCAAATAAACCAAGATCCAAGTGGTTTAGAAGTGAATTCATACGTTTATCTTGACTTGCTAAAAATGTGTTTACAATGTTGACATTGGATTATTTACATATTTTCACGTTGAAATATTTTCATTTGCATCTTCAGATCCGATGTGTTGAAACTGCCTCTGTGGTTCCCCCACAGTTACCTCAGTTTAAGTTCTCACCAGCTTCTTCACATGTGAAGCAGGAAGTGTTGTTGTGGTGAAGATGAACAGTAAAGTGCTGCTGAAGAAAGTTATCCATCTCCATCCTGTTGTGTCTTTGCATTAAGAGTGACCAAACCCTCATGTTACTACAGTGTACATTTTCTTTCATTATGACGTAATGTTTGAACTCTTGACATTCTCATGGGGTCAGTTATGTGAAATGCAGATTAGTATCCGGGCTGTAATTGTGAATCCTATTGTTCCTCGTCTTTTTTTAGTCTTGTCCCTCAGCGAGAGGTATGAGCTGAATGTCCGTGTCTACATCCTGTGTTTGTCCGCAGGTCGGACAGAACGTGGAAGACTACCGCAGGACAGAATGTGCCAGCCACATCCCGGCCATCAAAAACTTCTTCAAGGTGCAGTAGGTGGAAATGTGCTCGATCATTAAGAACATACCTTTAGATCTGACATCAGCTCATGTTCATGGTTTCCCCTCTCAAGAGAATTCAAATATCACTTTACCTTTGACATATCTTGAGGACGGGCAGAAGCAGTATAGTCAAGGAAAACATCATAAACATCCAACTCCCAAATTCAAATATTTTGACTTGTTCTGATTTCTTTACCCCTTGATTTTAGACTTTGTACTCTCAAAATCTATATTTACACACACTAGTTTACTTTGTATTGTTTTGGTAGTTTCCTGTCCTCCGTCCACTTCCTGTTCTACTGGTCCTGTGTGTGATTGGTCCATCTGACATGTCATTACCAGGGGGGGGGGATTGTAAAGTTTGGGGTTTAAAGCTTCATTGTTTGTGGCGAAACCCAATGGACAGAAACTCAAGTGGTGATATGAGCGACAGGAAGTAGAGGCAAAACAAGAGAATAGTTCATCTCTAAATATTTTCACAGTTTATGTGCATGTTTGTAAAACGTAAAACTCCTTCCATTCCTATCTTATAGCTGCAACTTGTTTATTAAGTGTTTCAATCTGACGAGGAGATTTTCAGCTCACCCCCAGGTTTACTAGTTTCCATATAAAGGCATCACCCAGTCAACTGCAGAGGCATCTGTGGAATGTTTGTCGTTTTTCTTTTTTTTTGTCTCCCTTTTTAAACAGTAATTGTTAAGTTCAGGATTTTCTGAGCTGCACCATGAAAACCCCTAACCCTGTGTGTGAGTGTGTGTGTGAGCATATGTGTGTGTGTGTATAAGCACCCTTGGGCCATTTTCATGAGGGATTTAAAAAAGTCTGGAGAGATGATTTCATGGTCAGTATGTGGAGGGGAGTGGAGAAAATTTGTCCTGCTGTGAATTGTGGGAGAAGTGCGACCTCTAACCTCAGCAAAAACACATATATATGAACAGCCAGACTTGCGGCAAGACAATACAAATAACCCATGATCACTTATATTTTATATGCTAAGCTCCCTCCTTCTGAATATACAAAAAGGAATAATTAATTTTAACTGTTTTTCTGACAGTTATTTAACAAGTTTAAATTTCCATAACCTGGCGATGGAAAGTAGATTTATTACTTTCAGATAATTCAGACTGGAGGAGCTCACGCTGCCTCACCTTGCACAATGGACATTACAGCCAAGCATGTGGATTGTATTTGCAGAAATATCCCGGCCCAAAGACTGTGGTGATGATGCATTACTGTTATTCTGTCTTTGGTTAATTCTAACTTTGCCAGTAGACATTTTTCACACTGTGTTGAAGCCACGTGACTAACTGCTTTCACACCAAGTTGATTTTTCATGAACTAGAAGCAAAAAAGCTTGAGCATCAGGGAGAAATTGGAAAACAGCACAACACTGATACCTGTGGCTGTAAAAGCATCTGATGTTGGTGAGGAAAGTGGAATTTCACAGCCACCTTGCGAAAACAAATCATAGTTCAAGAAGTGACGCTGTATAAAATATGATATTGATGATAACTGATACATCAATTATCTAATCAATCAAGGATTACAAACTTTAAATTGCTTATATTGTGGACTCTCTTTGTTTATTATCTGTCTTGTCCATTAAAACTGGTCGGCAATATAATGTTGATTAATCCATCATCATCATCTCTGTCTTGTCCAGAACAACACGTGGCTGTGTTGACGTTGTCTCAGAGAACCTGCGACATTAGTGATGTTCTAGGGATATTAGGGATATTTGTTTAGGGTAAAAGGAGAGTAAAAGCAGCGTCTATCTCAATATCTCACCCTGCATATGTCAAGGCAGTGTTATATATTACTGTTGTCCACATTGAGCAGAGAATGATGACAATAACTGGGGGCTCAATTTGTCTCGACCTATTTTAAGCCCTTGCATACAGACAATTCGATTTTCCATTCGCACGTTGTTTCTGTTTTTTTATTTCTTTCCTTCCCTCTTTCCTTATCTCCTTTTCTCTCTTTATTTCTGTCGTCTGGTCTGCTATGCTGCAAGTCCCAGCTGGCAGCGAGGGCTTTGTCAAGGCGAGTCTGAAGCGGCAGCAGTTTTGGGTGTGTTGCATACTGTACTCTAGTGTAGCATTAAGTTATGAAAACTAAAATATGAATAGAGTGCAGATGTTACCATTGTTCTACATCTCCACTGACATAATAGCAGCTTGAAGTTCAGCCAGACGGGCGCTGTGTGTGGGTGTGGGTGTGGGTGTGTGTGTGGGTGTGGGTGTGTGTGTGGGTGGGTGGGTATGTGCGCATGTGTATCTTTAGTTATGAGGGCCAATTTTGGTTCAATACCAAAATTGAGGACGTTTTGACATTGTGAAGACATTTTGGCTGGTAAAGTAAAATGGGCTGTTTTTGGGTTAAGACTTGGTTTTAGGGTTAGGGTTAGTTTTAGGTTAGGGTTAGGCATTTGGTTGTGATGGTTAAGGTTAGGGTAAGGGGCTAAGAAAATGTGTGTGTGTGTGTGTGTGTGTGTGTGTGTGTGTGTGTGTGTGTGTGTGTGTGTGTGTGTGTGTGTGTGTGTGTGTGTGTGTGTGTGTGTGTGTGTGTGTGTGTGTGTGTACACGTGTGTACGTGTGTGCGTGTGTACGTGTGTGTACGTGCACCAGTAGAATTTGAAGTACAATCCCATGAGAAGTTTTGATTATAAGTCACCTTTAATTAATCAAATGTATTTATAAAGGTAATCGGCTGTGGCATGACATGTTTTGCTCCAGTCAGATGTTTGAGATTTGTGGTGCAACAAAGAACAGTAGTTCTCTTGTAAAATAAGGAATAAGGCAACGCATTTGGCTCAAGGCTCAAAACCCTGAAGCATCTGTCATCTGGCCTTTACACACACACACACACACACGACACACACGCACACACCCACACACTTTAGAACAGAGGCTTTAGTTTCATGTCAACCACCACCAGCCCTTCATCACGCCTCCTGTGTTGTTTCAGACAATGAGCTCTCATTACTAAAGCAAATGTCATCACTTCTCAGAAGTATAACACTCCCACTTATTAGAGCAACAGAGTTTTTAGGGGTAGAACCCTCTTGTTTTTCGCTCAGGTTTATTACCTCCGCCCCCTGTTTAGTCTGCGTTTGTCTGTTTGTTATTTAGCAGAAAACTACTCTAGTGATTCCCATGAAAGTTTGTGGAGGTAGAATCCAACAAATATTGGTGTGGATCTGAATCAGGGGGCGGAACCAGGATTTTTTTTTTTTCACTTGCTGTTGAACATTGTGAGACTTTTTCAACATTTTCATTGATCTCTTAGAGAATAATTCATGGATCTTGATGAAAGAATGTTTAGGGGACAGATGTTTATGAGTGTGTGCACCAAATACAAATCTGGATCAAGTGAATTTAAATGTGGTTTCATACATAGAATGTTGGCAGAGGTATGCACGCGACTGTGGTCTAGTTTTGTGGGGGGTTTTCTCACGGACACAGGGAGAACATGCAAACCAAATATAATTTTGGGTTTTTACATGCAAACAATGAAAATTTCCTGCAAGAATTGCATCCCTCAATCGAGACAAACTTGACCTGGGGACACTGAGAATATCCCATATATCCACCTACTGCCTCTCACAGTCTGAGCAAGTGGAGAAAGAGACTCCTCGAAGCAGTTCACTTCCAGAGCAGAGAGACAGTTTGTGCAGAATTGAGCCCAATTATAGCGAGAAAGTAACTCCCAACCTGTCACATCACCTCCTCTTCCTCCCAGAGAGTTTGCACTCATACCCACAGTGACTTTTTCTTGTCAAGGTCATCAATGCCACAATTCCTGAAAAAGATCGTGCATGCATCCTACTCGGTCAATTTTTGAGATTTTTCAATGAAGAGAACATAACGGCATGGTTATGACACCTAAATAGTGCTGTTAGCTATTACCAATAACAACAGCACAGCAATACTATGAGCTGAAATCAAAAAGCTTTCTGTTTGGCACATGTGAAGTTATCGCATTACTGCAAAACACATGTTATGAGGTTGACAGAGAGTGAGAAGAAAAGGGAAGAATAAAGAGGAAGGTAACAGATTGAGAAGAGTGTAGGGTCTTTCCTTAATGTGAAACACTTATGAGTTATATTTAAAAAAACAAGAAGGTAAAACGATTTTATTTTGAAACAGGAAAGTCTGAGGATTTGAATGCAGTAGAATGACACCCAGCCATGTTAAACAAACAGATATGAAAATAATATAAGGTGATATTCATATCAATTCATCAGTATGAGAGACGCCTGCTTAGAGCTGTCTGACCCGTGCATGCTTTTACATGAACCATCATGCATTTGGTTTCAGTATTAGTCATGCAGGTATTCATTGGGCAGTTTCTGCACCACCTCCTCTACACAATGAGTTACAGTACATGAAGATGCAGGTTGAAATCTAGTAGTTTTCTGTACTTGCACTCTGCAGAAATGAACAGCACACTGAGTCACAGTGAGCCTTTGCTGCAGATTGTTGTTCTCTCCGGCTCTGTGATTTTCCCAGTGTCCCATGGAAGCACTGCGGGCTGCTTGTCTGGTCTGGACTGTGTGTCATGCAGTTGGCAGTTAACAGCTAGAGTGATATGGATTTTACACTGTACTGACATGTATTATTGGGCACGGTGAATGCTCTGTGCAGTGTCAGTGTCAGCGGTGTCACTCAGATAAATCTGTGGTTTCCTGTTGGAGGCGGACGGGCCTGGCCCTCCTTCAACAAGCCTCGAGTGGCGCTCCGAGGAATTTATTCTCAGGTCCTGGCCACGCACAAATGTAGAAAAACACAGATGTGAGTTCAGCCGTGTTTGACATCTGTCCCAAAGGGCAGCAGCGGAACAGTGTTTTGGTCTGTGATTGTAGAAAATGCTCTGTCAATAGTCTTGTTTTTCTCATATCTCTGAATCTCCCCCTGGCTTGACTTCCAGTTTTTGAGCAAATGTTTCTCCCTTTCCACCTTTTTTATTTTTTGCAAACACACATTCACACCCTATTTTTCTCAGTTTCACTATCTGACCCACAACTTTTCATGCCCTCCCATTGCTATCCATAAGCATCCAAACCAATGCATTCCTGTCCCAACTCTTAAACCAGGGACTGTTTTTGTTCACTCCGTCTTTATAAGTGAAGCAGTTGCACAACTGTTTGGCTCCAAGTTTGCATAACTTCAAGTCAGACCAAGAGAAAACCACCAGAGGGAATGTGTGTACTTGTGGATGGATTTCTAGTGTGTGTGTGTGTGTGTGTGTGTCTGTGTGTCTGTGTGTCTGTGTCTGTGGCCACAGTACAGCATATGAGAGTGGATTAAATTCACATCTGTCTAAGTCTACTTGTCATCTCCTTATTTTCATTGCGTGCCCTCCGTGTTTCAGGAAGCACATGTGTTCATTAGTGCGGAGAAGGCGGACGATGTGACGGAGGAGAAGATAAGAGCCGAGTTCAGCAAGACACAGGCCCAGGCTCCTGCACAGTGGGCGAGGAGAAGCTCCAGGTCTGCTGACAAGGAGGACTTAGTGGTGAGTCTCCTGAAATACTTCATCTGTCCATCAGATGGAGGCAAAGACTTAAAATACACCTTGTGAAATAGTTTAGGTGTAAATTCAGTTTTTTAGGTTACTCTTAGTAAATTTCACTTTTGCATTTACTGTTTATTCAGTCAAGCTCATGAATATGTTTTTTTTTTTTTTAATATGGCATTTAAAAAAGGTTTTACTTACTGAAAATGATACAATATGATAGAGTGACATAAAATGCACCATTGGAAAGTTTGAGAATTGTTGTCTCCATTTTTATTACAGGGTACAAACTACAGAAAAACTAATGCTGCAATGGAGATGAGACTAATAAACAGAGACTCCTTCTGGGCACGTGCAGAGGTATGCCTCATTTGGCCACATTTGATTGGCTAAAATGTGCAGGAAATGTTTAAAGAGAGACATACTTTCATTTGAAAAAGAAATGGAAGTCTACTATAGTCTATAGTCTCACATTGTGCCCCTGTGTGTGTCAGCGTGAAGAGGAAGTGAGGAAAGATGAGGAGAGGAGACGAGCAGTGGAGGAGAGACGGCGCCTTGAAAAAGAGAGAGTTCTAAAGGAGCGAAGGGATGCAGACGAGAGAGACAGAAAGATGAACGAGAAACTACAGATGATCGAGGAGCAGAGGTTAGAGCCATGTCTGTCTCCTGTCAGCACTGCCCTCTAGTGGCTGTGTTTTGTATCGTGTGGATGAACAGAGAACATCCATGTGCATATGGGTGCATCACAATAACTTGTGCTATTTCATTTGCTTCTCTGTGTCACAGAAGAAAACAGGCTGAGCAAGCAGAGGAGCTGCGCAGAAAGGAGAAATTCAAATGGGTGAGTAAAGAGATGTGTTTAACTTTGCATACAAAATGATGAACAGTATGGAATTTGTCTTGTGGCAAAATCAACACTATCTCTGCTGGGCTGTGGCCTAAATGTGGTCAGACTGGTTTGAACTCATGGAAGAAGTGGACTGACCACAGGCTGTGTGAGGTCTGGCTCTAAATCTTTAATTGTCCCCGAGGACTTTAGAGCTTAAACCCTTGATCCATGTGAGGGGCACATTTGTTGAAGTGCAAAGACTAATTGATTAATTCTACATGAACAAAGGTCTTGTTCAGACCCGGTATTAACAACGTCCTGAGAGATCCGATCACAAGGGAACAGCGTAAAGTACGTGAGAGTGACCATTTGTGATTGGATCACTCAGGAAGGATACTAATACCAGGTCTGAACGGGGTCAAAGACAACAATAGACTGATTTAAATTGATATGGGGAAGTGGGTTGTGTACCAATTAATAACTCTTTATAATGCATTGTACCGTTGATAAGAATATAACCTGAAGCTAAGCAAACGTGTCACTGAATCCTTGTTTCACACTCTCAATTGTTGCTATACATACAAATAGTTCAAAATAGGAATGCATTGCAGACTTCTTTACATTTTGACATACAGTTTGCTGAATGTACAAACTTTTTAACTGTGCAACTGAAAAGATGACGTGTCTTCAGATTTTATGCCACCGAAGTCACTATGACTTCACAAAACACATTTTTGCTGGACGCAACATCTCAGGAACACATTGAGGAAATTACTTCAAATTATGTTCAAACATTCACTTGGCCTCAAAGATGAACTGGATAGATTTTGGTTGTTACATTACATTACACATTTCATTTAGCTGACGCTTTTATCAATCTATGGTTGAAGGTCAAAGGTCAAGGTTACTTCAAGAACTCCTCTAGAGAATGCTTTCTGGCACAAATGTTCACTTGGACTCACGGAATAACTGATTCGATTTCAGTGGTCAAAGGTCACAGTGACCATTAAGGTTGTACAAATGACTTTCAATGTTTTTCTTTGTGCCAGCTGTTAATAGTGGTCATCATATTTGCATAGGTTACTTATTTCCATATCACTAATTAGGGCTTAATATTGTAAGACAGGCTTTTCCTCCTTAGCTTCACTATAACTTACTTCAGGGCTGTAGGTAAAGTAAGAGCATGGGGGCAGTTTACAGGTTTAATGTCCAAATTCAAAATATGGGACCTGAATCCCTCACAACCAAAGCTGGCCCATCACATTTTATAATGATATAACTCTGCCAATGTTAAACATATTACATGCACGTAAGTTGTGCCACATTACATAGTTCCAGGTCTAAATTAAGGAGCAGAGTACACTATGTATACTGTATACGTATATATTTACCATCAACTAATTTATGTAAATTCTAAAACATAAACAAAATAAATATCCCAAAAAACAATATCTTCATCTTACATTCTACCCTTCATTTAAAAGTTTATGAAAAATAATTATCATCAAAACACTAAAGTTTCTCATAATCTTTATAATATATTAAATGAGGAATAATAAAACGTGTGTGAATATGTAAACCTGAGTGTGGTTTGGTGTCTGTACTTACAGGACGAGCAGCAGAAGGAGCATGAGGACGATATGAGGGCTCGTCTTAGAAGGAGTGAGTCTATCGAGAAAGCAGCAGTAAGTTAAGATCAGACTTCTATAACCCTGCAGATAACATTACTGTTTGATAAGTTCAGATTCCTGCTTCCATTTACCAACTGTGCATTCACTGACCTGTAGGAGGCAGCAGTGTTAGTGTCCCAGCGATCCATGAACCCTCGGGAGTTCTTCAGACAGCTGTCATCATCCTCATCGCAAAGTCCCACCAGCCCCGGATCGTCCCGCACTGGTATGTTGTCGTACGTGAGCTTAAACATGGAGAAATGCCACCGCTCGAGGATCCACATGACCTCATTGAAACTGGATGTATGATTTTCGGACCTATAATTTATTCTTTCATTTTCTCGACTACTAACAAACTTTTTTCTTTCTCTCCAGGCAAACCATTCCGACGATACCAGCGCAGCCTTACAGACACGGCGTTCATCTTCTCTAAGGCAGAGGAGAGCACGGCCTCCTCACCTCGCAGTTCCCCGCTGGTCTCCCCCTTCTCCCGGTTTCCTCCCTCGCCCATCTACCGCACCACGTCCCCCCCCAGAAGCCCCGATTTCCGCCCCGTCACCTCACCACAAAGCCCCAGAGCCCCCCTGTCACAGCCCACATCACCTTTTCGCCCCACCCCTCCACTTACAGCCCTGCCCAGTGTCCCACAAACTAACAAACAAGTGGAGGCCGCTGTTGAGCCCAAAGCTCCGTCACCTGCACAACCCTCTGCACCCCCGGCCTCCCCGAGCCTCTTGGCTTCCTTGACCTCCAGTTTAGTAAAAAACAAACCGTCACAGGCACATCCAGAGACCCTGCCTGCCTCACCCCCAAATACCCCAACGCAGCCAGGGGATTCAGCTTTCTGCTTCGAGCCTCTGCAGGTTCTAGCTGCACCTCTTCCTGACAAACCACAGCCAAACACAGGTACAGTATTAACTTCAGATCAGATTTTTGAACAAACCTGCAGAAAAAATATAACAAAATTCCCATTCAGAATGAGTCGGTGAGAAGAGGAGTCTATAACTCTGCTTATTTCGCATTTGTTCGCCAAGGACATTAATCATTTGACATAAAATAATGGTGGTTAAAATTTTTATTACAGGCTAAAATGACTTAGATGCTTTGGCCAAAAACTACTCCACATAGTCCAGACTGTGTAAAGTAGCCAAGACTTATGAATCAGAGGCTTATTATACAGAAATGACAGATTATTTTTATATTCCAGTCACAATTAAATATTCCTAAAGTAACCACACGTACTCTTAGTCATGCCAAGCTTAACTGAACTGTGCACCCAGACGGTTCAGCTTTTCTGCCTCACACACACAAAGTCCATATTCACTTTTTCAACATGTAAGCTTATGAAATGTACATTTTTCTTTTTTGTTTTAATAACAATGTAATTTGCTACTCGATAGACCTCAACAGTGCCTCTCCTGTGCACACTGAGCTGGTCTCAGACGTTGGCTACAAGGTACAGGCTGTACTGGTGGAGGAGGACGAGGAAGATGATGTGGAGGAAGAAGAGGTTACTCGACCGCAGCTTTGTGCCGTTATCACTGAGCCAGTCCAGACTGAGGTAGAGCCGGAGAAGGTAGAAGAGGATGGGAAGGAGAAGCAGGAGGAGGAGGAAGAGGACAAGGGAGAAGAAGAAGAAGAAGAAGAAGAAGAAGAAGAAGAGGAAGAGGAGGGTTTGGAACAAGAAGCTGAGTTTGCATCTCATGAGGAGTCCTTGGAGGTGATGCAGGAGGAAGATGAGGCAAAGATTGATGGAGAGGAGATTGACCAATCAGAGGACAGTCAGGCCCCTGCCAAGTTTTCAGAGAAAGAGTCAGCAGTGCCAGGTAGGCCCCTTTTTCTTATATCCTGTCATCTAGACTAAATTAACATTTAATAATATTTAAAACATCTTAACATTTTCGATGAAAAAACAAGTCACCTTCATTATTTAAGATGCTGAGCCAGGTTGTCAGGGAATCAAACACGAGAGTATCATCCTGTCGACCAACGGGATCACAAATGGAGAGGACGCACAGAAACACAACGGCATAGGTTTGGCAACATTTCAGTAAAAATACTGTGATATATTAAGACATTCTTCAAGGTATATTGGTTTGTGGCTGATGGATGTTTCTCACACTTCCTCAGAGCGATCTCTGAGTCTGTCTGACACAGAGCTCAGCTCACCGGAGCTGGCGGTGTGCTATGATCTTCATGGCACGGCAGAGGAGGAGGAGGATGGTGTCATCGAGGAGAAGGAGCAGGAGATCTCAGAAAATGGAGAAGAGGTAGTGTATCTACAGACGCGTGTTGTTCTTGTACAGTGTCTTCCACAAATATTAACTGTCCCAAAAATGTCTATGTTCCTAATTAGAATATGTGATTAATTAAAAACTGTATTCAAAGAGCACAGTTAATCACACAAACACAAGAAAGTGGGAAAAAATGTGTCTCTTTAATATATTCACATTCAAAACAATTAAATGTGTATTTAAAAACTACAGTAAAATATATTCTACTGGAAATTACATATTTTATTTATGACTTAGTCTATCCTCAGAGGAGGAGGTAATGTCTTTGTCAGTTGTTAGTTAGTTTGTTTTTCATGAGATGTTGTGGAGGGGTGGGGCATGACCCGAGGAAGAATCCATTGAATTTTAGTGCAGATCCGGATCAGGGGGCGGATCCTGGCTTTTTTTTTTTTTCACTTTCTTTAAAATTGCGAGGTCGGGTGTTCAGCAACATTTTCGTTGACATTCAGGGGACTGATATTTATGAGAGTGTGCACTTTGCTGCAGATTCAAATAAACATGCTGATACGGATCTGGTGAGATTAAGTGTGGCTTCATAAGGGGGCTGGGCTTGGCGGAGGTATGGGCTCGACTGAGTGACATTCTACTTCTTAAGTTTTTCTTACTGTCAATAAATCACACACGACCAAAATCCAACAGTGTCAGTCTGTCAATACCGTGTGACTTCTCTTCCCCGTCTCTGCTGCTCAGCCCCATAAGATGTAGATCTTGGTCACAAACATGTTTAGTTTCATGTTTAAAAAAAGGCTCAGTAATTTCCTAAATCAGTTGGTTACTGTAGTTTTCAACAAGTTCCCATGACAAGGATTTTGTTTTTGTTCTTTCCACCATGTGAATTTTGGTTAAACAAGATGAGTATTTGGTGATTACAGCCTTTCTCTGAATCCATTTTCCACAGGTTCTAACCGAGCGACAACTGTGCGTCCGCGCTCTGTTCGACTACCAAGCAGGTAGGCTGCCATTTAGGGGATAATCGGCGCGCATGTGCACACAAAGTGCCTCCACTTACAGTAATTACACTGTGATTAGCGGGTCTTCACCATGTTATCTTGTGGTTCCCACAGAGGACGAGTCTGAGATCTCCTTTGAACCCGGTGACATCATCAGGGACGTGGAGACGGTGGACAAAGCCTGGTGGAGGGGGTGGAGCAAAGACGGCCGTCAAGGACTGTTCCCTGCCAATTATGTGGAGACCATATAGACCGACAAGAGACACACCATCACACACACACACTCAGGGACACCATCTCCCCTTACGTTCGTGCATGTTTTTACCTTAATCCTCCCACTTAAACTTTGTCCTCGCATTAAGAGGAACTCTCAGTTCTGATGGGTTTTATTTTTTGAGAAAACAAAATATTCTCACAAGTATGCAGAAATTACCCAGCCTCATTTACTTGGATAAACTAGCTTTTTTCCTGGACCAAAATAACTTATTTCCTTTGAGATACAGTAGGAATGTTGGTGGGAGGGATCAGATCGTGATGACAGATGATCACAAACTTGCTTTTCCTGTAGGAAACACAATTTTTTAAAAATAGTTCTCGTTTTGATCCACACGTATAACAAGCGTTCCATTCTGCTCACTGTTTGCTTTGTGTGTTATGTTGCTTAAAGAAAAATAATGTACTGCTCTTGACTGGTACACTGTATAATCAAGATTCATGTATCAGACATCGTGTTGTAATCATCTTTTCTGTATTTCCTGAGTTATTTTCTCTGTATTTGTCACTGACAGTCTCACAGCACATTGTAATTACCCAGACCAGAGCGGCAGCATAAAACATAAAACAAGCAAAGGAAAAACAAGGCACTGTACTGACACCTGTAATTCTCTCTCACTCTTTGAAGGGGCTGTATTTTATTCATATGTTAATGTCCTTCTATACGTTTCGTGATTGTCCTAATTTCTCCTAGATCATAAGAGATTAAAACATTGTGTCGATACGCAGATGATATGAAACACAATCCTCCCGTTTTAGTTTTCTGTCACGTCTTAATACTCTGCAGTGTATATAATAATGTATAAAAAGATCTATCTTTTTCTATACTTGGCTTGTATGTTTGTATGTTGTGTGCTTGTTTGACGGTATGTATGCTCTTTGTATTTACTCCAAACTTACAAATATATAGCTTTTACAAACTCAACTGCTTTCAAATGTTTGTTTTATTGTTGGATTATATTATTCAAAGTAAACTTGATTCAATAATGTGTTTTCCTTTATTTTGCTGAACATATGCGTTGAGCCATTGAAGGGGGGGGGAGTTGTGTGAACTGCAGTGCTGTGTTTGTACCTATAGGTGGAGACATTGCCTTTTCCCGTGTGTCAGCGTGAACCTTGAGGAGGCAGAGCTCACTGAAACGAACAGATTCCTCAGGACAAAAGGCAAAATATTTTGACAGGCAGAGAGGAGGCTCATTGTGGCACACGTTTTAGAAGCGGGATATCCAGACAGTTCCAAAGCTAAAAATTGTTAATACTGCTACACCTCAAACAGGATTTTCCCCTTAGGGTGGTAATGATTGATTGAATATGACATTAATATTTCTTAACCATACACCTTTAATATTTACGGGGGTGGGGTGGGGGAAAGGTTATGCTCTTGCGGTGCCAGCTCAATAACAGTATTTGGCAGATGCGCCTCTGTTCTGAAATAGAGAGGTTAATGTCTGACATGGGGTGTCATCCGGCTTGAACTGATGCCTGTTGACAGACTTGACTAAATCTATCCAGGAGACTATTCTGTCAAGGTTCTCCCACAAGGCTAATCATCAGTGATGTGTGTGAAAAGGTGATGAGCCTCTTATGAAAGACTAATTGGGGAAGGGGAAGGAGACGAGCGTGAAAACCTCAAATGAGCAAGATTGAGAGATATAAAAAAATGTTTTAATTTGAGTTCCAAGAAGGGAAGAAGGGGGGAAACTTAAACATTGATATTATACCGACTGAGTAGACTTACGGAATTTTACGTGTGTGTGTGTGTGTGTGTGTGTGTGTGAGGAGGATAAACAGCTACAGAGAATGTGAA
The DNA here is from genome assembly GCF_022539355.2 of Hippoglossus stenolepis. Classification (NCBI taxonomy): domain Eukaryota; kingdom Metazoa; phylum Chordata; class Actinopteri; order Pleuronectiformes; family Pleuronectidae; genus Hippoglossus; species Hippoglossus stenolepis. The sequence continues at coordinate 13,414,156 of NC_061491.1, forward strand.
AGCAAACTAGTCTGGACAGTTGCGTCGCCCCCTTCTCCGGCGTTTCCGTATCCCCCACTCCCAGGGTCATCCCCACAACTCAGGAGACTTGTTGTCTCTTCAGATTAAACAGAGTGATGGGGGAGACACGGGCTAATGTGCCAATCAACCTTCACTACCCTTCCCCTCTTGTCTTTAGGCAGTTCCTCCCTCCTGTGACCCTCATCAAAAACAAAAACCCCTCGACTGGGGTGCTAAACTAACTGAGGAAACTGCCACCCACCGTCAGCCGACTCCCACCTCTCCTGACTTTCCCGTTATCTCTTATTTAACTGACAGACCCTATCTGACTGGCCGAGCTCTGACAAGTGCGCTACGGCCGAGGTGAAGTGGCAGTAGGGAAGTGCCACTCATTGTCGTATTATCAGCACAAAGGCCAAACGACAGAAACCTAATCTGACCTGGCTGCTGATGGCTGGTGGCTCGTTGGCTGGGGTCTCTGCTCTGAAGCAGATCCTGGTAACCCACCCCCCACCCCGAGATACTTGGAAGGGGAGGATAAGCACAGGCACACAATAATGCATGGGCATGGATACACACATGAAACACACATGCATGTTCACACAACCGCAGACGTGCACTATTCTTAGAACCCAACCTCCTTCTCCTTGCAGCTCCTCAACCCCCCTGCCTGTCAGTGTCTAACTAATAGTTTGCTGCAACTTTTTGTGATTAATTATGTGTTTGGGAGAGGTGTCAGTTTACGGGAGATGAAAATCTTACCGCAGCAGTAACTCCGAGCTCAGTCTTCCATCTTTACTGCGCCGTAGCTCCAGGCACCTGTGTGCAAGTGTGAGTGAATGGGACTGTTTCTTTTTGGCTCATTGTTCTGCAGGAGGAAACATGAAGGACAGGGTCACCATGTCTCTCCACACCTTACCAATTCTTGTGCCAGAAGACTGCCCCGTTGGAATTCTCCCATTCCTAAGTGCCATGAAACTTACATTCACTACCCATAATATTCTTTCGTAAAGGTTTTGGCAGCGCTGAAGAATCCAGCGGTAGTCTGAAAATACTTATAAGAAGCGCATGTTTTTCATCTCCCTTGCGGAAATAAAGATCAGTTTTTGTAAGCACCTGTAGTGCAGGGAAAATGGGTCTCATTTTCGCTTTGGCTCTTTGTTCCGCAGGGGCAACAGTTACCACAGGCAACATTTCAACCACCGGATCAAACATCACCCACCGGCAACAGAAACTCCATCGCTATAGCCTTGGTGTTGTGAATCCACCACTGATGCTTTTCTGCTTCTGAGATGATCTCAAGGCGTAGAAAACTATTATGCTTCCCCAACATAAATCAGCTTTAGCGCGGCGATAATTCCATCTAGTCTAAGTCTTGATTAAACCTTTGCTTTTAGACGTCTCTCTTGTTCTTGACACTGTCATTTTCTGTTTTCCCTTTAAAGATAATCTTCAAAACCGCTGAAGTAGATAACGCCGCGCAAGCTCCTGATGGCTCCAGCCAAGATTTTACTGTCAGCATAGAAACCGGCCCATTAACTTCTGAAGCCCTCTTTGGCAAAGCTCCCTTTCCCCTCCATCGCCATCAAAAAGCTATTTCCCTCGGCCAGTCCCACACAACCCTAACAATGAACAGAGGATTAGAACATCTCTCTGTCTTGAAGCAAAAAAAAAAAAAAGAAGAAAAAATGGATTTAAAAAAAGAAAAAATCTCATTGGTGAAGACAAGTTGGCAGCATTTCCTCCCTGGGATTTTTCCTGACATGATTCCCAAGGGGCGGTTTTTGCTTTTACGATACAATTCCTGCACTTGCGATCAGCCAACATGTGGCATTGTGATCCAATCACAGAGATTGTTTTCCCCCCTCAGTTGGTAAATGGTTAAGTCTCTCAGTCCATTGTGAAGGAATCTTCAAAGTGTCTGGGAACCACAGGGGATCATTGGTAGTTTTTAATTAATGCAACAGACCCTGTACGAATGCTTTATTTTCCTGATTCTAAAGATGAAATAGAAAAAAAAAATCATGCTTTGAATATGGCAACAGGCGCGTCCAAATCTCTTACCTCATCCTAGAGCCGTTATTCTGAACAATGAAATGCTGCTGTTTCTCTGAAAAACATGTGATTTGTATTTACTCTGCGGTGGTTCCAGAAGAAATACATCTCGCTCTGATTTAGGTTTATTGGATTTTTGCTCGCACTGATCGTTTAGGTTTCCATTGACATTAAACATGTTTTGCGAAAATGATCTTCTCTGGTCTTTGTGTCTATCATTGAATTTGAAAGAAGTGGGAAACCTGACAAAGGCTGTGGTAGCCGCTGAGAGGCGTCTAAAGCGAAATTGGCCAAGATAAATGATGGATAATATGGTTTAATCTTAAGATTCTCTAAATTACTTTCAATCCAGTAAATTACTTTAAACGTTCTGCTTTGCTTTTGATTGTGCACATTTTCAGATTTATTTAATAAACAGCAACAGTGATAATTGCACCAAGAATAAAGAAATATTGTCAAAGCAAATCACGAGCTTAAAGTGATGACTAAAACATTTTTCAGGAGTCAACACATTAATGCAGCTAAAATCTTGGAGGTCAATAATGGGGTGAGCTGTCTCTTACCCTCAAGACCATCAGGGGTGAAAGCCCCTGTCTCCTTGTGACTCACACGTGCAAACACACACACACACACACATGCACACCCACGCACCCGCTCTCTTTCACACACACACACACACACACACATTCTGCCTGTGGCACCACAATCACTGCCAGATGCTGTGACTTTCTTTCAGACAATTCATTTAACAAGTATCTCTGAAGGAGTGATGCCAATGGTGCCATTTGAGGGAGAAAAATGTACCTAAATCTGCATGTGTGTGTGTGTGTGTGTGTGTGTGTGTGTGTGTGTGTGTGTGTGTGTGCTGGGGATATGCCGGTGGCAGTGCGTGAAAAGGACACATATGAGATCAGATAGACTTGAGACTAATTCACAGCTTGGCCTGAGGACACCAAGCAGGATAATGTGAGACATCTTTTCTCACACCATTTAGGCTAAGCCCATGGGGACACATTGTTTATTCCTTGGCTGAACTACATGATTTCAAGCAATAAGCGGAGTTTTGAAAGACATAAAAAACATGGCATGATTTTTATGTTGCTGAAAATAAAACACACACACAGCAGTAACAAAGGCAGGGATAATGTTTTAAGGGAAATTAAAAAATTGCACTAGCCGAAGCTAGTCACATTTTTTGTTTCCCACCCTGCGATGAGACGTGTATAACAACTTGGTGCTTGCTGTTCCAGCGATTGTGATGTTAACCATGCAGATTTATAGTGGATGAGACACCCAGAGCCAGCCCTTGGCAGCCCAGGCATGGTGCCCGCCCCAGGGGAGGGGGATGATGGAGAGCAAACAGCTAATAATTAATACCATGATTACACAGGCTGCAACAACACAGGGAGACAAACCTTCACACACCCGGGCAGGGACCTGACCAAGACTGATAGCACAGGAGCACACACACACACACACACACACACACACACACACACACACACACACACACACACACACACACACACACACACACACACACACACACACACACACACACACACACACACACACACACACACGCACACAAATAAACAGACATGGGCATGCACACACTTTATTTGCTACAGACACACAGACTAGCTGCAACCAGGGGAAGCACTCGCACAATTATTACAACGGCATCTAACATCTCTTTGTTCGCACAAAGATCAATTACAAAACGTGAAAGCCACACAGGAGCATTTGTTAGAACCTCCCCCAAAAAAAATACAGCAATTTTATTGCTTTGCTCTGGTTTTAGGCCTTCCATTCTATTCCATTCTATTCCATTCTATTCTGCTCTCAGGTGAACCACCGGTGTTTGCTGTCTCACTATAAACTGAGAACCTGTCAGTTTGGCTTCTGCGAGACATTTAAAGTAAATAAATCTTGCTTGCTAACCAACCACTAAACCCTACCTGCTATGTGTTGAGCTGATACCATAATTCAAAAACTAAAAAGACCATAAAAAATGTGTTTAGGCTGTAACAATACCACCCAGACCCCCCTGTGTGTGTGGATGAAACCTCCCTTCCTATGCAGCCGTTACCTTAGCCACACAGTAGGATAACAACATTAAAACGTCACGGTCACACTCATTACCAGCCGGCCTGAAGTTGCTTTGATTTGTACGTGCATGCACGAGGTCGGCGATGGCTTCCATATGGGCACCCTCTCATTTTTTAATATAACCGGCATCACGTTACTCCAAGATGAGGTGATCCCAATTTCTCCAAAACCTCAAGTATTTTTCTAAATGTGCTTGACATGTCCAGGATTTCCTACCATTTGAGGAGATGCAGGGGCGGTGTGTGTTTTCACTACGGTGCGGCTCGCCTAACTGTATGTGTGTGTGTGAGTGTGTGTCAAATCCTGAGAGCGAGAGAAAGACAGTTTCTGTGCAGTAATATACGTGAAAGTGTGTGTGTGCGCATGTGTGTGTGTGTGTATAACGAGATGCCAACCATGGAGGGGCCGTGCAGGGCCCACGGGCCCACATCCCTTGGCCACCACTTCCTCCCTCTCTGTGCCACATTGACTCTGTTTCCATTACCACAGTGGAAGGAACAATAAAGGGCTGATGTGTGGATGTGTGGTCTACTTGCACAGCAGAGGCCTGGACAGCACAGGACAGATTGGACTTAGCTAGTGAGACCTGGAGAGCTTTATATGTGTGTGTGTGTGTGTGTGTGTGTGTGTGTGTGTGTGTGTGTGTGTGTGTGTGTGTGTGTGTGTGTGTGTGTGTAGGGGCATACTGAGCACTATACCTGACAACAGCTTGTCAGACACAGGAGAGAATGAGGATTTAGTCGAGGACTTCAATAATCTTACATGTTTTTTCCCTGGTCTAATTTTAACACCTCAGCCAGCTCATGTAAGATAATACTTGAGCTTAACTTCTATGTATTGATGCATCTGCTGTATAGTTTTTATTTGATTCCACCTGGATATTGGTCCAAATCCATTTGTTCTTAATATAATCTGTCTTGAGTCAGTGGCACATATAATATAATGTTCAGAAAGATGGACACACCAAATAAGCCATTAATCAACAGTTAGTTTCTAAACAAAACCTCCCCTACAATTGTCTATAAGTATTAAAGCTAAATCAAAGCTGAAACACGAAAACATTTTAATTGATAAATAAATTTGCTCACACAATGCGTATGCTACAAAAATGAGTTTCTCACCTCTTTGTTTCTTTGTTCGAGGAGATGATGACACATTTGATCCTGTCTCGCAGCATCACATGTCAACATCCTCATGCCCTGACAGCTCACAGCCCGTGAGGCAAAGGATCATGGGTGCTGTGTCAGACACAGCAGGGAGGTCGGAGGAAGGCAAGCTAAATGCACGACGTGTGTGTGTCACTGTGCGAGCATGTGTCTGTGTGTGTGTGAATATGTGAGTGTGTGCGCGTGTGTCAGTCTGAAGGGATGGATGCATGCCAAAGGCGAGAGCAACACCATGTCAGAGTGCTAGCAGACGATGCCCATTTCAGATACACTAATTCAAACAGTCAGCTCAGCCATGAAACCATTTCCTCCTCCCAAGATTACTCCACTCCCACTCTCCACTCCGTATGTGCGACAGCAGGGGATTGCAAGGTATAGCGACAGTCTAAAGTAACATTTTTGTTATTTTAAGATTATCAGGTAGCTTCCTTCAGGGAAGTGGATATTAATCTTCGCAGTTTTCACCGTCCCTGTTAAAAACATGTTAAGTCAATGGTTTGGCTGAGACTTAGATTTTTTTTAGCCATGATTTGGTTCATAACTTCATGACTTTAGACGTCAAACGTTTCAACACTGCTGACATGACTGGGCCTGGGGGGGGGGGATGTGCAATTTAAGGATTGTTATTTATCTTGAGCTTATTAAATTTTGCGAGTGGACCAAAACGGTCACATGGCTCATTCAGTTTGATGTGATGTTTAATATTATACAATATACCACTTGTCCTATGTTTTCACATAAAAATTGATGGATGTTCTTCTCAATTAACTGCCTGCTATTCATAGATATTTGTTCTGCAGATGTAATGTAAATACAGTATTTGTGAAAACATGTTTATGTCCATATTTTCCTCCGGGTGTGTTTTACTTGCCAACTTTAACTGTGTATGTGGTTACTATAAAAATCCACCGAGAACTGACAACAACTGACAGATAACAAGCTTGTTCAGCATGGGACAGAACCTACAAAACTGTTCAGTTCACACTTGGCTCAGTAAGTTGTTTTTCTTATCTCTTAATCATATCTGAAAAACAATAACTGTGGCATAGTTCATGCAAGAAGATTGGAAATCACCATATTACTTTTTACATTTTGTCCAACACCTGTATGGAATTCCAGACCTTCAGCCCTGATATTATGGGATCTACAGACTTCTCCAGATTATGCCAATGCCAAACAATTAAATACGCTGAAAGATTTTGATGCTTATAAAAATATAAATCCTCTCTGTGTCTTCTGCATCTTTACTGTGTTCAAGTGAGACATCCAGGTTTTATGCAACTGTGGGCAGATGTGGCTCAGGAGGTAGAGTGGGTTGTCCACTATTTAGAAAGTTGGTGTTAGATTCTCGATTCCTCCAGTCCTCATTCTGAAGTGTCCTTGGGTAAGACACTGAACCCCACTTGCCCATGATGTGTGCAATTACAAATGTGTGATAGAAAGGTGCTGCATATAGAAGATCTTTGTCCATAGGTGTTGACTGGTTATCTTACCACGTTCATCCATTCGAAAGTGTTATATTTCAAGTCTTGTTCACATACACAATTAAACATGAAAAAGAAGAAAAAGTCCCTTAGTTTTCAAACTTCATGTGTGGTTTCCTCTCTCAACACAAGTAAGTCATTTTTCTCTGTGTGGAGATTTGGTAAAATAAAGTGAAGAAATCCTAAATAACACCATGCTAGAATGAATGAGGTGTCATTGCCATGGCAGCGATGGTGTTGAATAAATAAATGACTGGTCCCGCAGTGTAATAGCCCATTAAAGCCTGAAACATTGCATGATTATGAGATCTGTCCAACAAAGACCATTCTGTAGTTTCAACCAGAGAGCAATCATATTATATACAGGGCTAGTATGGAAATTATGATGGCCTCATGCAAAGATATGAATAGTAGGCCTGTAATAGTTGTGGCTTTGCCTGAATGATCCCTTTTGAACCAACAGTTGGTTATAGCATTGCTTTAAAATCGCTTTAGCTGTCCGCCACTGTCACACAAAGAGAGGCACCACCCACTTTCAGTGTTTTGGTCAAGATATAATGTGTTTCACAGGTGTCTCTGTGTGATTGGTAATGGGCAGCGGCAACGTGGGGCCCCTGTGAGCCACCTGGAGAATCACACTGCATCCGCCAACCGCCGCCCATTTACTCCTCCAGCACTCACCCTGACTCTCACACACACACAAACACCCACGCACGCACAGTAGTCATGCAGAAGGATGTTCCTTGGAAGCAGAGACACTGAAAACTGGCTCTCGAAGTGCATGTATAAATAGTCCTCACACTGCTCAACATGTTCTGTTTTGATGTAATTACGGAGCAGGAAGAGCCTGGTTTAGCAGGGAGCGTTCTTGGGCAACCATTGTGGGGTCTTTAGCAGGGGATTTGGTGAGAAAAACGCTTGCACCTGGCTGAGCGTGGTGTGCTTTGGAGCAGGGAGTGAAAGGAAAGAGAAGACAGTAGACGTAAGGAGGTGGAGAGTGAGACAGACATGGAGCGAGAGAAGGTGAAAGACAGAGAAGGCTCTCTGCAACACACACACACAGACTGAATCACAAACACAAGCACACACACACACACACACACACACACACACACACACACACACACACACACACACACACACACACACACACACTCTCACTGTAGCAGGAACACCTGGACTTGATGAGGGCCAGATGTTCTGACCAGTCAGGCCTCCTGTAAAGTGGAAAACAAAGAGGATTGAGGGCTAACACAAGCTGCGGCATGAAGCAGATACTCAATCTATAATCTCATTTAAATGGATCATTTAGGCCCCCCACACCACTCGGTGTCACATGCCAACATGTTGGATTGATTCGGTTTGCACAGAATCCCCGAAGAATGATGGTCTTGTTAACAAAAGTTGAGGAGACAGACATTTTCACTGGCAGACGTTACCTCGTTGTCAGACAATCAAAAGGAGGATAAAATGAGGTAATGTTTGCGGTGCAGAGACTAAGAGGAAGAGGTCAAATTGATGTGCAAAACATTGTGCAGGTAACCATAGTGACAGAATGCAATATCATTTTAATGTGAGCGAGAGTGCCATTCCACAGATATGATCATAGTTCATGAAGCCAGATTGAGACCGGTTTCACAAGCAGGAGTATGAGTGCTAAACACAAGGGGGCGCACTTATCCTTTCCCTGTGTTTTCCATGCAGTCTGCCATTACTTCAGAGCAGCAATCTTTTCCAGTCCATTGTTCCTTCTTATAAATCTTGAAGTCCTGAGTATGTGTGTGTGTGTGAAAATATACCAAACACAACATATCAGCCTAATCAACCTAATCACACCCACCCATACACAGTGTAAATATGGAATATTGAAAAAAGCACCTCTACAAACTTTTCAAAACACCGAGCACTCAACCTGAATACTGAAAAAAAAAAAAATATACGAAAAAACCCCAACACAAATCAAATAGTGAATGAAAGCTGAAACCTTTTCAGGACATGTAAGGCAACTGTAGTAATTCCATAACACAATAGCCCATCAACGTGCTCCCTCTTAACACTTGTTCAGGCCCGTGGCAGTGAATGATTTGAATTCTTACTCTGGTGAGTTTCCCCCTCTCTATGAATTAATTAGTCTTTGCCAAAGCGGGCCACATTTGTCATTCGAATTTATGCTAATGAGTGCCGAGGTCTTGTGGAAGAGCTGATAGGCCGGAGCAGCTGCTCTGTCCTTGCGGGGCCTAACTGTCTCCCCTTCTCTTTTTCTTCTTTTTTTTTAAACTGCTCCATCTCTCTGTCTCCTCCTCTGTCTGGTTCCTCATCCCATTTCTCTACTTCATGTTTTTGTCTGCTTGTCTACAAACCCCCCACCACCACCACCTCCACCACCCAGCTCCTTCTCTCTCTTTCGCTCTCTCTCTCTCTCTCCTCCTTGTCTCTCCTCCTGTGGCCTTATCATCCCACCTCCTCCTTGTCTCCAACCTCCCGCTGGTCCTGGGCTCCATGACCTGTCAGTGGTGAGGAGGCTGCCCGTGTCCCAGGCTGATAAGGCAGCTAATTATCCAACACTTCAGACACACCAGGGGAAGCGGATCGACATACAGACAGCCACACACATGCAGAACTATATGGGCTGCAAAAAAAAACAACACTGTCAGATATATGCATACACCAGCAGGATACAACATACCACAAATTAATAAAGTTAGATAGATAGATAGATAGATAGATAGATAGATAGATAGATAGATAATAAATTGGTTAAAAATAAAAGGGGAGTCCATTATTTTGGACATAAACACCTGGAACAAAGAACAAAAAGGTGCCTTCTCTCCACTCCTGTATTATACTGTTGTAAGTGAAAAGCTGGTTAGAAAAGTCAGTGGCATGTCTTGGCAGCAATTTTAGGAGCTGAGCACTCCAGTCCAGCCTCCCAGGCTCCAAGGTTGATGGAATCGAAATAAGCACTTTGGTGCTTTTTCCACAATATTCAAAATGCACCATTGGTGAAGGGAGAGGTCCATGGTCTGTAATGCTCTATTTTGAATTGGCTTCCACAAAGTAGTGGCAAAGTGATTGAGGCAAGCGAGGACAAGCGATATTAAGAAATGTCCCTTTTGTTGTCCTTCTCCATAGCGAATACATCACAAGTTTCCTGACCTGTGGTCTCACCCTGGTCTGGTTTTGGTTGTTGGGGCACATTATTGAATAAAACAAAACGAATCAGGGCTATGTCAGGGCTAAGGAAACTTGTATGACACCACAGGAGCAGTATGAAGCCATTCTATGTTTCTTTTCTGTTGTTTTTTTTTACGTTTGAAGACGTGACCACCAGTTACTTCAATTGTATTGGATTTGGCTGCAACACTATAAACCCCTGAAAGTGTTTTGTGGACTCAAACACTTCACCCAACCCTCCATCGGCACAGGGGTGATTAGATAATGAGTGCATTTAATTTTTGGGTGAACTATCCATTAAGAACGTAACTTTTTTTCTACTTTGATTGAGAGGACATCCCTCGTGAGACAGACTAACCTGCATGTGTTTCGTTAATCTGATTGGTGCTTTCACAGAGGTCATCCGTTTCGAACAACACGATTGGTTCAGGGGCGGGACTAACAGAGGGCGCGAGGAGACGGCGCGTGTGTGACGCACCTGTGGGACGTAGTGTGCGCACAATGCTACCAGCTACCACAGTAAGACAGATATTTAGATTTATGTCACTAAAGCAGCCTGACTCATTTGTAAAAAGTGATTATATGGCTGTTCAGTGCTTGCTTTGAATGTTTTACGGCGTTTAGGGAGCGACGCGCAGCTAGTTGAGCCGTTAGCCTGCTGATTAGCTGTCGTTTAGCATCTCTGCTAGCTCCGTGCTAATGGTGTCAGGACTTTGACACCTGCACAGAGCATGACCAGACAGCGCACTGTGTGACCAGGAATAATAATAATCATTTTCTTTGTACAGCACTTATCTAAACAAGGTTACAAAGTGCTTCACACAGAATGAGGAATGAATTACAATAAAAGGTTCAGTTCAATTTTAAGGGCCAAGGTCAAGACCTTAAATCTATAAAGAGACCCAACAGTTCCCAACACACTGCGGCAACTCTGGCTGCTAAAGGGACCCACTGGTGACCATCATGACCATTAGGCCCAGGAGGACTGTTTGGTTATTTTCTCTCTCTTCGTCATCTGAGGACGTAAGGACCACGTTTGGACAAAGTAAGGAGACTGCCATTGAACTGTGTGTCATGGAGGAGTGACCTGCTGCTGCTCATTGATGGAAGACATCATCATCAGCCGCTCTGAGGTACCACACACATCCTAACATGGCATCAAAGATGCACAAAGGCCTGCAACGGGGGGGTTATTCCTGTTTATGGCTTACTCAAGTGGGCCCACTAATGGTGACGCCAAATAATTTAGTTTTGGTATGGTGAATTTTCATTGATATTGTGTTTCATCGAGGTTTTACTCAATACCAGTATTTTCTTTTGAGAAACCTTGTCAAAGATAAGAGGTACCATTTTTTAAGATGTTGCGTCTTGTGGTTTAACGGTGCCATAAAGAAATTCTAATAGATTAAAGGGTACTTGGGTAATTTCAATTTCAACCAAAGTTGTATACATTTTTTCTTTTATATAATTTTTCTCAAACATTTCAGAGAAAGATATTTCATTTTATTCTATGTCGTATTTATATATACAACTGTTAAGAAGTAGAGGGATCCTGACCAATAAAATCAAAGGGTTAAAATAACACATTCCCATTAAATAACTAAACTTTACTTAAAGGTTTAGTTTGTAGGATTTAGTGACATCTAGTGGTGAAGCAGAGGATATAGCAACATAAATGTTCCACTATACCTTTTGACTGCTGAGGAAGTCAAGTCAAACTATCATATAGACAAAAATTCATTTACTGTAGAGCTTTTAATTGGCTTAGCATGGAATGCAGAGCAGACACCATATTTATACTTTTTAGACTTAATCAAATTACATTGGGAACTTTATGTGTTTATCACATCGTTCCCAACACCCTAGAGTGTCTTCAGTAATTTGGCTCCGCTACATTCCACCTACTCAAAGAGGAGAGTGAGGACTAATGTCATTTCGAGGGGATTATTGTGATCTTTCAACACATCTTTGGGGAGTTAAGCATGTTGTTAAAGAGAGGAAGGGAACAGCAAGAAAAGTGATAAAACCCCACCATAGAGCCTCTATTTTAACTTTCACGTCTTCTCCCCTCTCTCTCCTCCGATCGCTCTCGTTTTCTCCCTCACAGCACCAAAAGCCATATTATGTGCTTGTCAAGATGGATAAACCCCTCAGCCAAATGTTCAGATGAAAACAAATAAGTAGGAGACGTTCATGTAATCGCTTCTGCCAGAGAAAGGCTTTAAGAAGAACATAAACACTTTCTGGAAATGTGCCTCGCATATACTAATTCCCTCACGCTTTTGTTTGAGTCTCATTCAACTTCAGGACCATTTCATACTGTGCCATGATGAGATGTCACCATCGGAGACACGCTTAAAACTACTTTGCAACACGGTTTGCAGCGATGAACAAAAATATGAGATCATATTACCTTGCTTCTCGTTAAACTGTCATGATTATATTCTCGGGGGAATTAAGGAAAGGATTCTTTAATTAACCTGGCTGCAATTACAAATGTGTAGAAGGTGAAAAAAATGATTTAAAAAAAAAAAAAGGGTGTCTGCTGCTAGTTATTATTATATTTTTTTTAAATGATCAAACTCAGAGTTCCTCATTATCGGGTCACGGATGCTTTTTGTTTGTAGTGGCGTGTTTTTCTATGGAGCGGCTGGGCCCTTTTCACATGAGAAAAGTCCCCCAACTGTCACTGCACTCCCACAATGTTTCCAGCCATCCCCTCTAGTGAAGTTCCCATGGTGGTCCTTGGACAGCTCACAGATGAATGCTCCAACTGCCTCAGTTAGATAGGAACTTTGCTTAGGACGTCACACAATAGTGAGTTCAAATTCTGGTTGCATTACTGGCTCACTATACACAAACAACTGTACTGAAAAAATTTGGATTATGTCAAAACATTTTCTTGTGTGCATTTTATGCAGAAACTGTGAATATTAGTATTTTGATGAGAAAGTATATTTGGTTTGTGAGGTTCCTTTTACTGTGTCTGATGCAAAATATTGTCTCCTGCAGTAAAGGAGAGAGAGAGAGAGAGAGAGATTTGGCGAAAGAAAAAAAAAAACATACAGTGAGCAAAAGGATGATGAAAAGTTTTAGAGAAAAAAGCTCTCCTCTTGTTAAATATTAAAGTGAGAGGACATGCAACTTTCCTAACAACTTCCCTGAATGTCTTAAACTCACTCAGCGTATATATGTAGAGTACATGGAGTCCCTTTCTCTTCTGAATCCTGGCCTGAAACTAAAAGGTCAGTATCTTTGCCTTGCCTCACTGATCACAATTAAAGCATTAAAGAAATGTCTGTTCCAGTTAAATGTCACATCTATATCAACAAAATCAAGGAAACCCTACATGACTTTTAAGGGTAAATCTACAATCATTTTCTGTTTATGTAGTGAAATGGAGCAGTTCGGGATCGAAGCCTCTGCAGCAGTCGCATGTCTCAAAAGAAAAGTAACTCCATGTGATGTTGTTGGAGTCTTAAGGAAAAGTGTAAAAACAGGCGATGGGCAAATTCCAAAAACTAATACTGGGCTTGTTAAAAGGGAGCATTGAGCAAGTCGGTGCTTTGGACTTGCCTGATTTCAAAGTGATGTAATACACACAGAGCGCAAATAGCAACTGGATGAAGGACTGTGGCCGTGACCTCTCTGTCTAGGGAACCCATTTTCATAGTAACTAAACCCCAATGAAATGCCTTGCTTGGAATGAGCCAAGCCAGAGCACCAGCCATCCAATAAAAGGGATAGGGATACGTAAATATGCTGAACAGGAAATGATATTAGGGATGTAAAATGAAACTGCACAAACCTGTACTGATGACCTCTTTAATTTCCTCCAAACTCCATTTCATCTGTCGCTAATAAATGTATTGAGAATATTCTGGAGGATTTGTTGAAATATGAAATGCACCACTGTCTGCTTTTTGAATCACTTCAATTTAATAGCGCTGATAAAAAGCTTCTCTTTGAGCATTAATTTGCCAGTGCAGAGCGATTGCATTTAACTTCGCTAACCTCAGCTATCCTGTGGTTAATAAATAAAATATCCTGCTTTTCCAACAGGATGACATTATCATGCACTAAAAGCATATCGCAATTTGAACTTGTATTATGATTCAATTCAGTACAATTACTCCTCAATAGGACAGTCAAAAGAACTACAGGCCATGCAAGCCTGGTTTTAGCCCCGTGGCGTGTTAACTGATAAGCAGGGAGAGCATGTCAAGCTTGTGGGCCAGCTGGCAGGGCTCTAGTGTTTGTGTTGTGCTAGTTGGGATGTCAGGACTAGATTGGGCAGAGAGGGGCTGGAGGGGCTACTGGAGGACCAGGCCTCCTCCAGACTTGGCTGCTCCAACTAAATGGACCAGATCAATCACATTGGACGGCCCTGTGACAGTGAGTTAAGGTTCTGCGGCACGGCACAGCGTTTTTGGACGCAACGGCCCTCAGCGAGGATAGCTGGCTGGCTGGCAGACACACGCCACGCTTCCTCTCACTTTCCTTGAGCTCACCAAGCAGATGGCGATGGCAAGGACGGCGGGCGGAGGGCCTGCCGTCAATCCCAAACCCCCATCCATCCAGAGACAAGTGATGAGAGAGATTAGGGTGTGAGAGATGCAGAGAAGGATGGAGTGGATGGCGTAGATGGAGGGTGGACCTGTGTCAGCTAGGTCTGGCCTGGATCACACACAGCTGGGCAGGGCTGGCCTGGCCTGAGGCTGGATGTATGAGGCGTGGCACTGGATAGTGGTTTGGGGATACAGTGGCAATGGAGGTCCCAGACAGTGGTGCAGTATGGTAATGGTAACATGTCTGAGGTCTGCCTGGCACTGCTTCTGTCGGAATGTGTGTGTCAATGACTGTCTGTGTGTCCCAAGTGGTATGGCCAGCTCTGTGTTTGGTGGCATTCAGAGATGGGGCAGGGCTCATGCTGAGACACTCAAGAGGCAGAGTTGGAGGAAAATATGACCTATATTGCCATAAGGGAAGAAGGATGCTTAGCTTTCACATTCACAGAGGCGATCTGAGTACTAAACATGTACATTTATCACAAAGACAATCTTTAAATAAATTCCTAAGCAGCCTGAATTTTCCATTAAAATACCGTATATTCTGTAAACAGCTTTCTTCTGTATGGTTTTTATTGTATTATATTTAAAGTGACAGTGTTATTTGTCAGTTTCACTGCTTTTGGTATAATATACTTTATATATCAGAGAGTATGACCTGATTTTTTTAGTAAGTGTCTGAAGCTACATGGTTTTCACAGAGTAAATAATACAATCCAGTAGAATACAGTCACACCAGATGGAGTTCCTTGGTAAGAACGTTGGAGCTTGCAATCCATACAGTTGGAAGGTGCATGTAAAATGCTGTAGGCATTTTATTCTTAATCCAGATTTGATCTGATTCTTTACTGTGTTACAAACACAGTGGGGAGGGGTACTGGCTTGTCACACTGCTTTGTTTACTTACTGACAATGAATCCTCCCACTTATTTCTATGCAAGCGGCAATGAGTATGTTCTTTTTTTTCTTGAGAAGCCAAATTTCAAAGCTGAAAATCTGCACTATACTCTCACCATGCAAGAGGCTTTGCTGTATTCATTGATTTTTCTGTAATGATGCTGTCAGAATTTATTTTAATTATTATTCAATCCACATCAATCCACATGCACCAAGAGAGTCTAATCTAGCCATTGTAAATTCATAATTCCTTTCAATATGTCTGTTTGAAATCATCAAATGGACTAAAATGAATGGTGTTGCAAAAATGATATTAAACCATGCGCAGTGGCACTAATATTGAATCCTGGTAATATTTCTGCTCCTGCAGCAGTAAAACAAATGGACACCTATGAGATTTAATGTATAAAAAGAAAAATAACTAGAAAAGAAAACAAAAAATGTAATTTCATATAAGCAGATAATTTAAAGAAACAACATATTAGGACTTACTTCCTTAACTGTAATCACTTTCAAAAAGATTTTTTAGAACAAGGCGTTTTTTTTTCTTCCACTTATTCTCCACATAACTTAAAGTTTGGAAAAGTTTTTAACTCATCTCCTCTAATAACCTAGGATGGTACTGAGCGCAAATGGGTACTACGACATTACAAATATTTATCAGAAGCGTCACAGCCGCCAGTGTCTCACCATGCTCTGGACACTGTAACTAATTGGAGATCCTTTTTTGTTATCACTCCTCTCTTGGTGGGTGAAATGTAAACAGGGTGTTATGAAAGTGCCCTTATGGCGTGGAGGAAAGCGAGCGAGGCCACTCTGGCACTTACACGGCATGCCTTATAAATAAGTAATGGTACTGGACGTGTAGCGGTTAGTCATAGAGGAGGAAGGTCTGCGCATCAACCCCACCTCTGTTTGCCTTGTACATATTTCATAAGATGCTGGGGTGGAGGGAAGTGGGAGTTGTGGGGTATATGGAAGGGGTGGCTGAAATAAAAGGCGGCTCACACAGGCTCCTCTCTGTTCACTGTCATGGGTCTGTTACTATTAATAATACCAAGTGTCCTCTCTCTCTCTACTGATACGATTTCATGCTGTTTTTCTCCTCCCTGCCTTCCTGTATTTGACAACAAAATAGAGCCAGCTGCCGTTGTGCCTACTGTAACCCAGGGATAACACAGTGCAGGTTGCGCAGTGTTAGTTTTAACAATTAAGACAAAGTTTCCTTTACAGAGTCCAGATGACCATTTCCTCCAGGGCTCTGATCAAAGTTGGCATGGAAAAGAACACACAAGCCTTTATTCTTCAGAGTGAAAAATGCAATGGTCGAAGTCCAAAGACCGTAAATGTGTTTAGAATGTCTGGTTCTGTTGAGTGTCCCTATAGGTTCAGTCTGTTAAGTTATGACCACGTTACTTAGTAATAATTACCTTTTAGAAAAATGTCTATGTGGTCAGTGAGTTTTGTTATTAGTGACTTGTATCGCTTAGAAACCGTAGGAAGCAAGTTGATCCCCTTACCTCTCTATTCACAACCATGTTGCCTACTAAACGGAGCTGCAGATGGATCAGCTTGACATGCGCTAATGTTTCCCCACCAATCAATGACCTTCATGTCCTCATGATAACATAATGGAGGTCATGTCATCCGAATAGATCAGGATCCTGTTTAGTGTTTACTCACTGCCCAAACAACACCTTGAATTATTGATTTGGAAGGAAGGAGGAAGTCCTACAGAGGGACATCATACAAATAGTGCGAGAAACAAATAGGATATCATTAGCACAAACAGGTGAAAAGCTGAATTTATTTTGTTGCGTTTTCTTATGTGGGGGATTTACCATGCTCACCTCACCAAATGTTCCACCAAAACAAGTTCCCACTCACCTATTTTGCAGGGGCACCTTCCTTGCATCTGGAGATTCATGCCACCCAAAAGGGTTGTAATTGGTTTAAAGAACTATAAACAAGAAAGAACATGGTTCCCCAGTAGCAGAATTACACTGGATACAGCCATACCATTCTCCACAGCACTGCCAGATGGGAAATGTTGAATCTTACCAAAGGCTTAAAATTATCTTGTTTTGGGGAAAATAATTGTACATGAGTCATATGTAAGAAAACAAATATGCACTTTCATAAAACACAGAGGCAATATTTAGATGAATGGGTTTCTGACACTGGTTAAAAATCTAGCCACATTGCTGACGCAAGTAAACTGAGCGTAGCTCGTGAGAAAGATTCAGAAGCACCACCTCTGAATCCCTCTTTGTGACTCCTACATCCTCCACTGGCTGGAAAGAAGTCAGGTGAGAAGAGATCACACCAATATTAATGTTCATCATAACAAAAAGAATGCGTAAACACAGATATAGGATCCATATATTAGTATACGTATTATTATAGCTCATTATACCGTAATTAAATTATCAGACATTAAGGGAATTTTGGCATTATTGTGGGAACTGTTGGGTTTCTCTATAGATTTTAAGGTCTTGACCTTATGTTATGATTTAGCCTTTAAAATTTAACTGAATTGTATACCTTTTATTTGAGTTCATCTTTTTGCCATAGATTTCTTTTCTGAAGCACTTTGATACCTTGTTTAGATAAGTGCTATACAAATAAATAAAGTTATTATTATTGTTCACATAGTACAAAGAGCAAAATTGTACATCTGCCAACACTGCACCAGCATGACAAAATAGCCATGCAACCAATCAATAACAGACAAAACCATGCTCTCATACAAATGTTGGCCTGGAATAATGTTGGGGATAGTGTTTCAACCAGAACGGTGGAGTTGAGGGAGCATAAACATGCCACATATCTGAAAACCAACTCCTAAGTTCAAGTGCTTATCTAGGCCACAGCTTTGAAAATTACAGGCAGCATTTGTAGATGCAAGTTTTCTCTTCCTCCTTTTCTCTTCCTTCTCTTTTTGGTTGACTTTGATATTAGTTTAAGCTCCCACTTTCCCACCTGACAGTTTTTCTCCTCATCGATGCAAATTCAACTGCACACACTTGGACAGTGTTTTTGCCAGAGTCAGTGGGTCTACCTGAAATTTTTAACTGGAAATGTGTCTTATTTATTTATTTATTCTTACATAAAAACACAAAATAAGTAAAGAGTACCCTACTTGTTGCCAGGTTACTGACAGCCTGCGAGCACTGCCTCTCAAGGTGGAACAAAGATGGAACAGATAGCTAGCAGAGCCTCAGTTGTGCACCCTCTAAATATAAAGTCTTCAGCTCTTGTCTGTTTGCAGTCCTCTCCCCCCGCTTTGGAGGAGGTTAATGGGAGGCAATGGTTGCGTGTTCTGTTGCCATGGGCAAGCAAGCCTCGGGCCACTACACATCTAACTGCCCTTTGTGAGGTGTGTGTATGTGTTTGTGTGTCTTAGTACGTTCAACTGACCAGAATATGACCACTGTGGGATTTTAAACCTGCTTTTGGAACAAACTACTATCTCACTAACTAAGGAGAAAGCTGCTTCACAAATCAACTTCATGGTGATTATTCCTGGCTTTTAATGACCTCAGAGGTTAATGGGCCAGGTGAGGACAACCTGTTAAAACATGTAATTCAGCCACAACTTCAAAATCCTTTTATTTGTGCATTATTCAACTAGACTTATATAATATTTTTGAGTTTATCAAAGCAGTGTATTAAGGAAACAATGTCACCAGTAGTGTTAGTTCAACTACAAGTAAAGTACTATGAAACTTAATGTAAGCTTGTACTATATTGTACCTTGCATTTAGTTATGTGGGTCAGACATTGTGCTCCTGGGGGCCAATTCCAGCCTGCAGCTGAGGGATTTGGCTGACTCAGCATCTCCAGTCCACTCTCTGGGACCGGGATGCAGTGCCTGTGTTCCGCTGTGACTAGGCAACCAGCCTCAATGTTATGTGCACACATGCAACTGCTGTGCCGCTAATTTAAGTCTGGATGTGTCCCACTTTTACCTCAGGCCGTCAGTACAATAGCTACACTTTGCAATATCAGTCCACAAAGGTGACTTGTGCAAAGAATACATACTGTGCATTCACTCCTTGATCTAAATTCTCGTCGCTTTTGTTGCACTACTATGTTCTCTCCTCTTTTCGTATACATCCCGATATTTAGGTGATCTGAATCTATATGAAATTTAGAATTATTTTTATGTTCTCAGTGATTGCAGACAAAATACACAGCCTTAGTCTGGTGTCATATCCTGAGGAGGATGATCACGTCTTATAGAATACATTTTCTTTTTACCTGACTTGGATTCAAATGAATATGATTAATTCCTATGGACACTAAAACCATCTCACACCTTTTTGTGTAAATAGATACCGAGTTGACTGGAACCAGTGAAAAGGGCGATGAAAATTCAGCCATAAGCTTTGCCCACGTACCTCACTAATTAGGCACTTTCTGTTATTCATACTGGAAGACACAGTGCTCATGATTTTCAAGTGCAGTGGCAAATATATATGATCATTCAGTGGTGTCAAATGTGATTGATGAAGTTAAATTATATTTTTGCAATTAAAACAGAAAATTAAATAATTGAAGCTGTAGATGTACAAACATGAAAACCCCTTTAGTTCCTACAAAAGTTAAAATCTTGAGGATGCAGAGATTTGACAGTGGCCTGACGAAGGCTGATATATAGAGCTCAATTCTTAATGCTGGGGATGACAGAGGACGGAGTTGTTAGGGTGATGCAAATGGATATATTGTGTTCAGTAGTTCACCCTGCCAACCTGTGATAAATAATACAATTTTATTATTTTTCTCCATCCCTGGTTCTATGTGATGAAACCTCACACCGACGTTTTTGCCATTTCTTCTTTATGATAGGATACATGCAGGTGTCAAGGAAGTCCAGAGAAAATGGAGGTTGCTTAATGCAGGGATGGCAGCTATTTTTTTGGGTACCAGTAACATTGATGTAAAGGTTGGTTATAAAGAAATCATAGTGCCGAGGTGAGGAACCAGAGGCTTTCGGGAAAAATTTCAACTAAGCCAGTTTTGTGGCTCTCTAAACCTCTCAATGATTCAAGATTCAATTTATTGTCATTTAGTATTTCCATACACACAAATGAAATTCTGTTTCTCTCAAACTGATTAAATCTAGCATGCTTCCATGAACCTAGTAAACAATTTCCCTGTGAAATTGTTTAATAAATAGACACTAATAAACTTCTTTTCAACCATGTTCTCGTCACAAAGAGTTTGGACATCCTCTCTCGCAGATCAGATGGGGCCATATTATACAGATATTACTTTTCTACTTAAAGGTTACCGTGGATACAAGGCTACTACTTAGTCGCTCAGCTTGTGGCATTTAGAGCCACTGCTGCTTGGCCCTATAATTACTCACTTCCAACAATTCCGTCCATTGCTCTTGTTCGGGCTGTGATATGAATAATTGTACAGAGAACCGTCTCCAGGCCCAGTGAAGTGCCCTGGATCCTGTTGTGGTCATTGTTATTAAGAGGTAGTGAGTAATTGTAGGAGCCTTTTGAGTCAATTGAGGTTGATAGCATTGGCTGTCACTGTCCATCTGTCCTTCCTGCTGAATCAACACATTGGTGTAAGGTGATATCGTATTGTTAGTCTTTGGTAGTTATTTGGATTGAGCAATTTAGTGTGCTGTTATTTTATCTAACAGGGACACTGACATGTGTAGAGACCAACAATCTCAGTCCTTTTGTTGGCTTTTTCAACATGTCTGCAAGCAGATTTCCAAAGCCTAGACATCAATATGATTTTCAATATTTTAAGCAGAATAAACACACCACCTCTGTCTCTCATTTGCATACATAATTCACACATTTGCACACATGCACAGTCAGAGGGAAGAAGAAAAACACACCATGTATTTGTCAGTTTGGGCATATGTCTCATAAAGTCAATGTGACGAAGTGAATCAAGACGAAAGCTAGCAGCAGTGTTTCATTACATTTCATTTACAACTGCTGCACCATCAGCACGGCTTTATGGGCCCCAGAACTCCTTTTTGTGTGGCTTTGCTACTGCATACTTCTTTTTGTGTGTATGTGTGTGTGTGTGTGTGTGTGTCAACAGCTCACATTTCAGAGGCTGCCCGCTTTTACAGTAACTCCTGATGACAATGCTGTGGTACAGAAATTACATACGCATTTTATTTTCTCCCAGCCCTCCCCACAGGAATAACAATTTGTTTCACCCAACATAAACACAATGCCATAATAAGGGCTCATTATGAGGCGACCAGATTCATTTTGTCTGTAACAGGAGAAAACGCTCCAGAGATTTAACATGACAGGTCCTTTACAGGGATAAACATTTTTCTTTGATGCATTGCTGAATTTTTTACATGGGATATATTCTGCACTCAATAGCATTTCATTAAATTATTGGATGGAAAAGAAATGGATGTGTATACTTCTCGCTTGATGAGAGATGAGTCATTAAGCACTTGATTCAGTTCCTATGGTTACATCTTAGATCAGTCATACACCGGGTGATGTAGTGGACCAAGTAAAGGGTAACAGGTTTTTTCTAGATTGGATTGATGCAATGTATGTAGTTGAATTATGATCGGACTGTAATGTGACAACGTACAATCCAAGTAACCCAGATATAGTGAGTGTTAAATGCTCTCAGTAAACTTGGAGGCCTTCAGTGGTTGAAAATCAAAGAAACTGGAGCTTTCCTTGCACACCCCCCTCTGCGCCTTTTTGTCTTGCTCTAAGCCCATGGTAGTCCTCGGCAGACGAGAGCAAGAGGCTGCTCGCTGTTAATACTCTTCAGTGGAGAATTTATTTGAGCTGAGATACAGTGCATCAAGCCAAAGGGACGACATCCTGACCCACAATCCGCTTAAGCCCCGACCAAGGGCACAGTGAGTTACTGCTCCCTGCAGCACGGTGTCATGGAGAGAGGCATAGAGAAACAGAGGTCTGGGGAACAGCGAGGCGCGTGGCAATCGATTTCTCCTTGGGGGAATCCAACACAGACACTGTCGTTGCCTTACTGATTCCTCTCTTCCACCTCCCTCTGCCCTCTGTTGCACTCTCTCTTTCTCCTCGCTCTCTATTCATTTTCCCACTCTTTCCTCTCTCTTTCTCACCTTACTCAGGCCCACCTGCCAGACTCAGATCTGGAAGGGGTTACTTCACATGTATCTGCTTCCCTCGAAATCCAACCGCCTGAGCTTTGTGACTCGGGCCTGACCCAGCCCTAATTAAACACAATTAGATAAATCCCATGGACTGTGGCGTAATCCTCTGGACTGCAGCGGGAGCAAGAGAGAGCACAAGCGAGAGAGATAGTCAAGGGAAAGAGGGAGCCTTGGCAGGGGAAGGGACAGCACATCCCTGCAGAACAAAGCCAAGCAGAGCGTCTAATGTATCAAACACATGGATTAGCGGTTAGCTGGGAGAGCCGGGGCTGAGCAAGAGCCTGCGGTTTCCAGCTTTCTTGGAGGCTGACTTGGCCCAGTGAGAGACACAGGGCCCCAGTTAGTCTTTTGGGAGAGAGAAAATCCGTTTTTGAATGTGTAAATTGACAACTTTATAAAGATAAGTAAATATATCATAATTCTGTCTGGTAAGATTTATTTTTGTTTGAAAAGACAGGTGCCGTGATTATTAGTTTTCCACATTCATGTAACAAGAAACCCATGATGAAACATGGAAAAAAGGAAAGACCAGAAGGCTGGGGTTGGGCTGCAGATATACTCATGCCATGCTGAACAGAGGCACACTTCTTCCAGTGAAAAGTAATCCTAATGCATTTCTTTAGTTTTAAGTCGACGTACACCAGAGTTAGCTTTTAGTTTCGATGGATAAAATATTATCTCTCAACTGTAACTCCTGGAGCAGCATTTTAGAAACGACTCAGAAATCCAGAAAAAATTGATACAAAATTGTTCATACTGAGCACTAACTGTGAGCCTGCTTCATACGGTCATCTTCTCACCTCTGCTATTGTGTTACGAAGGCTGCAATATTTTCATAACCGTGGAAAGATAATCTCGCACTTGACTCCCAGTATTGAGTCATTTCAACAGACCCACTTTTGGCCATGTATTATTCACGGGTATTCAAGCCCCACTCTGGCCCAGGGAGGAAGTGCTCTCTCCCAGCCTCCGTCACAGGATATCAGCCTCTAATTCATTATTCAACATGCTGGAGCAGGGCCACTCAGTCTAACTCAGTGATGCTGCCCGGACAGGAGAGGATAGTGTGGGACCACATAGGCTGGTCTGAGGCCTCCAGTGATTTCTTCCCTCTACTCTTTAAACACTTCTTTGCCTTTCTCTCTCTAGATGGACTGATGGATGGATGGATGGATGGATGGATGCATGCATGCATGGAGTTGCTGTCTATCTGGGCAGATCTAGTCATATAATGTATGCTATGCAGTGCCCAGAAATCACAGTTGGTTACTTACCTGATGATGACAATGATGGATAGATTAGAGACTCTGATGATAATGATGATGCAGCTGTGGCTGCGGCTGCTGCTATGACAATAATGACAAAACAATGATACTAATGACTGCTATGTTCAACAGAGAAAAACGTTATAATTAATATATACAAAGTTTTTTCATCTTACTGCTGTTTCTTTACTTCTACATCTGCAAAATCATTTATCAGTGTTCACTGGCTTCTCTGATGAGCACTCAAACAGACTATAGACCACTACATGTAGTGTCTCTGAATCTATAAGATGATCCTTTTATAATATTACACAGGAGCTGAGCAAAATACTTCCCCAGTGTTCTTTAAAACTTTGTTTAGATTTAAGGAAGGTTGTGGCGATTACTGTACTGCAAGTTGCATTGATATATAATATTAATTCATGTTAAATATAATTGGTTTTGTTGGATATAGGTCATTGGATTTTGCAAACAAAATGACACATTTCCATACTCAACATATCACGTTCACCTCATTCAAAATCTCCTCGGCAATGAATTTAGAATCTGTAGGATTTGCAGTTTGTTGTTTGGGAAGGTGTTTTAAATATTGTATTGACATGAAAATATGACTGCAGTTTGTTTCCAGTCTACTGTATGACTTTGAATTCAATCATCCAACAAACAAAGTACCTTCAGACATGCCATATATATATATAGAGTGAGGCTCAGGTCGCAATTTTCTGAGAATATTCGCCGAGCCCGACATGAACCTGTCATTCTTTCTTTTTTGTCTGAAAAAATACATCTATAATACATTTATAAAACATAAATTTGTTCAAGTAAATAATAGGAATAACCATTTAAAAACGGTAAAATCTCCCCAAAAGAAAGTTTCCAATCCAGAATTGTAAATGTGTGATGGAGAAAAGTGGTTAAAAGGTCACATTTGAAAGCTTGGAAAAAGATCAATCAGTGTAAATTAGGTCAGTTCCATGGTGGTCTCGGGAGGTGGATGACAGCAGGGAGAGTTTCTGGTTTTGGGTCATCCGTGCCCCTGACTGAGCAAGCCGTAAACCGATGGGCAAACAGCTGACCACCATCCATTTCCATGCTTCCTTCCTGAGATTCTCCTCCGGTGCTTTCGTATATGGAGCTCTGTTCCAGTGCATCACCATCATCTTTCATTTATCCTTGGTATCTCTCACTTCCTCTTCTCATTCCCTTTTCTGCCCTATTATAATCACCTCCTCCATATTTTAATCACTTCTCGCTAAAACCATTAAACTCTTTTTGTCCATTGTTGGAACAATAAATTAAGTAAATGGAAAGAATATACATCCATTTGTTTTATTCATTTTCAGCCAAGCTCTGAACTTCTCCTGGAGATATTGTGTTTTTAAGATAAAATAGAAACAGTCGGTACACAATAACATATGATTTAAAAAAAGATTGAAATGGAATGAAGAGCAAACACTGGCACAAAGGTCAGACATATTTGATGTATTATATGCATTTGGATAGAGCCAGTCTACCCTGCATACACCAAGTCAAGCTAATCATATCCTGGGTCTAATTAAACAATAAGTACAGGCATGAAAGTGGTCAATGTTTTCATCTAATTCTCTGTAAAAAATGTATTTAGTTTTTGTTAATTTGTCCTGAAAATTAAACTTTATATGATTTTATGTCATTGGAATTATACCACGTTTAAAGCAAATAAGGTCTTGGTCTATATCTTTTTTTTTACTGCGCATTAGATGAACGTCAGATGGGTAGAAATTGCAAAGTTGAGGTTGTAATTGTAGTTTGCTTCACAGCCATCCCCGAGCATCTAAAGCACAGGTGCAGTAGGAAGGGGGGCAGGTACCAGATGTGTCCCAACCATAGCCTCTCTCTGAACAGATAGGGACAGGCATCTCCTCTTGCCTCTCGTATCATTCATGGCTCATTAAGTCCACACTGTACACTGGACATCTGCTCTGCATTTCCGTGTGATGGTTACTGTCTGTAGTTTTACTCACAATCTACTCTGTGCTATTTCATCTCTGCTATCTTTTCCTCTTCAAAAACACAAAAATACCTATTTTCTCCACATCAGGGCATTGCTGCAGCAAGGCATCAATGGAGATGAGAGAGAGATGGGTGTGATATGGGATTGACCAAATAGGTGTTGGGGATAATTGAACCTAAAGGCAGGATTCAATGATCCATGTCTTTAGTAAGAGTGATCTTACTCTGTTATGAGGAAGATGAGTCTCTGTTGAAAAAGGCCACTGGTATTGTGCAAACTTTTCTCCAGAAAATGACAGGTATATTCTCCTTAGTGGTTTTTGCCAAATCATGCATAGGGGGATGGACACCTGAGTGGATTATGTTTGTTGGCAATGTTTTTTACAACCATGAAGTGCTAAACTATGTATTGAATTTTTTTTACATATTACATCTTCTGCTTTATGTTACCTTTGACTGAATCAAGACCTGAATCATTCCCTATAATATAATATCCCTAAAATATAAAAGTAATTTGACTTGACTATTCATAACCATAAAAACATCTACCGAGCTCTAGTTGCCTCATTTGAACTGAGAATTTTATTGTGACTTAAATAAAGACAGGGAAATAATTCAAAGAGCCATTCATTTTAATGTGTAAAGCATGTATCATCCTCACCAAATGAGTTGTTGCAGTGTGCTTTCCCATGATGTGCTGAATTGGGTTTATTAGGCCCTATTATCAAATGTGTTTATTTCGGGTCATCAGTAGCAAGAACATTTTTATCTCTTTGTTAGTCTATCTACTTATTTAGAAATGTCAGATAATTCTCAACTGTTTGGTAAACCAGTAGCGGTGCAGCAAGGAAGTAACTCAGCTTGTGAGGTCTGCGGTTTTTAGAAAACATGAAAAAGCTGTTTCCATTCAAAGAGTTGTTCTAGAATCCATTATTATTGGCATGGCTGAAATACTTATGTTTTCTCACTTTGGTCACATAATTTGTCTCAGCCCAAGCCTGTCCCCCCATCATACTTGTAAAATGATCATTGCACTATAAAGCAACAACCACAGTTCAACAACATCCTGTTTTATAATACTGCCCTGAAAAAAATATCTGGAAATCTAGACCTACATGTTAAACTGCTTTGTAAACAGGAGAAATGTACCCATACCATTAGGAAAGTGTCCTAAATTTTAAAATGGGTAATTGTTCAATTAAAAGTGTGGACAAATGCATTAAAAGACAAAATTATGCAAAAGAAAGCAATCAACCAAATGGTCAATGAAACTAATCTACACAATCATCTAATGCTACTTAATAAAATTAATTTTCATAAGTGAAAATAGTTTATGATTAAAACTAATTTATATTTAATTTCTATTAGAGCTCACTACAGCAAGTATCATTGATGATCTCATGTCCTTATGAACAAGCTCAGAGTAACAGACACCTCACACTGTAAACTTTGTAAATCTTCCCTGTACTCATTAAATAGTGTAGTGATATTATAGTGATAATAGTGTAGTGATATTTTGGCAACATGTTCGATTAAGTGCAAATAGGCCGTGAAATCATAAATATTAGTTTTTTTTCAAACACACGATAATTAGATACATCAGCCATACATTAATAAATTGTTTACTTGCCTTAGCAGGTTCCTTATTGCGCTAATAGGGCATGACAGATTTTGCTTGTTAATAATTCTGCCTGTTGCCTGCTAGAGATGATGGATGGGGTGCAAACAGCTGTGGTATCAACATGCATTTCATGTAAAACAGGGACATGAAGACATGTGGTGTGTGTGCGAGTGCGTGTGTGTTTGTGTATATGCATGTGTTTGTGTATGTGTTTGCACTGCGTTGTTTGGCACATTTTCACGGAGGGGTGTGTTATCCTTGTCTTTTGGAGTCAGACCGGAGGCTATGTCTAATTGGAGTCTTCACACTTTCAGGCTTGACTCACACTGACACACTCGACCTTGGCTCTCCTCCCTTTGCCATGAAAAGGGAAAACGGTGACACAGAAACATGCCTCCTTCTTCGCCGAGAAGAGAAACTTTGTTGCTACTTCGTTTTTTTTTGTTTGTTTTCCCTCTGCCTGCCTTTCTTCTGCTCTCGTTGTCGTCTTCAAGACACTTCTACAGTCTTTTCTACGTTTGAAGAGATGAACTTTTCAACCACTGAGGCACGATCTAAGAGACAAGCTAGAATGTCATAACTGTCTCTAAGCACCACGCTGCAGCTGGACCGATTCTCTATCTTAATTACATGCACAGTATATAGCAGATCACTTGTGGACATATGTGTATTTACCAGCACATAATACACAGGTACACAGTACATGCATATTAGGGTGAGAGCGAGTGCTATAGAGTCAAACACTTCTACTTCTCGGAATTCAGCCATCAATATACCTCTCACCATACATTTCAGTGCTGTGTCCCTCAGGTCTCTCTCCCCTTTTAGCATCCAAGGGCCCGTTTATGGGGTTGATTTTCTCTTCCCATCAGGCAGCATTGATCAAAAAACACACTTAGGGTTTGTCAAGGTGGACATTACTACTGATGGCAACTAGAACTGGCAGCTACAGTGTAAGACCTATGGCCATTATTCACCTGATTGGCCTCTCCTCCATCTCTCAGTGTTAGGCATTTCATGATTCGGCAGGTATTTATATCCCCACAGGACCAAATCCCCCTCACGGTGTCAGTGGTGAAGTGCATGCTTTCTGGTGGAATCAATTTAGTTATTTAGCACTGAGGAGGGACAGGGGGTGGGTAGATGATTGTAATGATGTGTTATAGTTCGGCGTGGAAATACACTTCACGTGTTGGGTTGTCTGTCCACCTGCCATGTTTCTTTCTTTCTTTTTTCTTTAACTTGTCAGCTACTGTTTCCAAATAAGTCCTATTAAACCATTTTAATATGCAATTGATACATTAAAGGTATGATGTATATTTAAAAAGATTGTGTTCCATTTTGCATGCTGTTTTTCAATTTACAAAAAAGTTATTGTGAGAGGTTTTTCTAACTGTACATTGAACTAAAGGATAGTTTCATTAAGCCACCATGTTAAAAATGAGCTTGCCTGTATAAAGAAAAGGTCAAATCTTCATTACTTTATCAGTGATTTAACACAGCGACCATCCCAAATCAAACACACCTGCCATGTTGCATTAACCTATAGCTCTTGGTGCATGCTGTGCCTGGCTTAAAGCTAAATACTGACTGGGGATTCCTCTGACTCCTACATTCACTTCTTCTGTCAGTGAGGTGTGGACCACCTGTTTTTTGATGATCCCCGTTGTGACTGCAGAACTTATTCAGCTCAGGGTTTGAAAACTTGGAGGAGTGAGACAGAGAGGCCGAGGGGATATGTTTTGCATTGAGAATGAACCAGCGCAGAAGCTACTTTTAGAGCAGATTGTGGAGGACTTTGTGGTGCTCAAGACTGACAGACTGACGTACAGACAGATGTGTGCAACAAGTAAATGACTGGATGTTGTGACTCACTGTACAAAGGAGAGCACCAGCAGCTTCTGTGTTCTCTAGCAACGTAGTGTTTTGTCTGTGTTTCCGGCTGCAGCCGCCTTGGAGTTTATGTTGTTTATAGATACATTTCATGCTGCTTTATTCTGCTGTTAATTCCATATGAACTGGCTGGTTATTTGATTTTTTTAGGTTAACATCACTTCATAAAGTACCAAGAAACCTGCTTTATTGTACAGGTGTTTGCATTTAGCCATTAAGTGCTATGAATGGTGTATGGTTTATTGTTTCCAACCTGGAAAATGTCAGGAATTCCTCACTATTCACATTGTTGTCTGAATCAGCATCAAGTGATACAATAAAGCTCCCTGTAATTATTCATTCATTAAATAATGCTATTTTAAGTTATTTGCTCCTGTGCACATCCAATGGGCCATTAAAACTATTTTCTATAAGTCAAGTGGGCTAGTTAAGATCATCAGTCAGGTCATGTGAGTACTGGCTCATAGATTTGCCCATGATTTGAGTACTAGGTTTACTAAAATTCACTACAGGTCCACTTGTTTCTCATCCCATAACATTTAAATTTATTACAGTGCTGAGACCAACCATTTATTAAATATATTAACTGCAGTTCTCACCAAGGAACAACCTATGTGTAGGCTTCTTCCAGTAGCCTTAAAATTAACAGATTAACTCTGTCTTTACTCAGAGTACATTTTAATTGACTTACTAAATTTAAGTAATTTAACTTTTTTTTCGTAAATTCATATTGACAAACAGTACTTCATTTGAGTACCATTTTCCAGGACTCTCTCCAACCCTGTGAATAACTTAACTCTACCAAATACTTGGTTAATGTACCGTATCTAAATGTGGCTTTATGTTGTTCATCAATGCCAATTATTCATCAACACGCAATCCTCCATTCCGGCAGTAGTGAATGCTGGGTTGCTTATTCACATGTTTGCATTGTTGATGTAATTGTGTTGATAATTTCACTGATGAAAGTGATTAAACAGCCGAGATTGGGTTTTGGAGAAAGCATGTTGTTACCAAGGAGACTGCGACTTTTAAATCCCTTCCCTTGTCAGTGTCCGTACGTCTGTCTCTGAGCAGGAAAACAACATTCCTTTGCACCTTGGTCTGCGTAGGCAGATGCACTCTGTAAATAAAGGAGAAACATACAGATGTAAAACTCTTCAGCAGTAGAAGTAATAACAGAGCAACAATGGTGTGCTTCTCTTGTGGCCCGGGGCCTGCAACTTCACATCATAGTCCAGGCATCATGTGTGAAAGAGATTGACGGACAAGCAGCTTCAAACTAGCAACTGCCCCTTCAAGCAATTCTAATGCATGTACCATTTGATGTACCCAAAAAGAGCCTTGAAAATAGCAAAGGTTTGTGTTGTGGGGAAGTAAAAGTTCTTTGCTTCCTCTCTGCTCCATATTCACATTCTTCACTCACCAATCTCATGCGTTTTAAGAATGAGGCTGGAGTGCACGAAAGGCTGAGCATTATAGCTAGTAGCTGTTGATGTCAGTCACAAAGGGTCACTCGCGCCCCTTGTGTGCACTTGCGAGTGAACCTCTCATTAGCTCTAAATAGGGATGTTGTGGTTGTTGATGGACATGTGTTCAGTTAGAAGTGGGGTAAAAGGAGGACACAGGGGTAAAACCAAGACCTTTTCTCTCTCACACTCTTTGCCAGCCATCCAGGGTGAGTTCCAAACAGACAGCCACTGTGTCCCTAAATGTGTCCATGTAACCAGGAGTTGGCATAATAGACCCGCCTCATTTGTTTCCTGGGCGTACAGTGACACAGTTCACCATGACCTCAGCCTTGACAACATACGCTGGTGCCACGAACTGTCCTTTGTAGCGGGGGGATTTTTGAAGGGTGCCCAATCTTTTCAGAGGGCATTGTGACACAGATTAACATTGTGATTCTTTGTGAGTGTGTGTGTGTGTTGTCTGTCTGTCTGTCTGTCTGTCTGTCTGTCTGTCTGTCTGTCTGTCTGTCTGAGTTTATGTGCATGCAGAGAAAGTTGTGTAAATGTCAGGGCATCTGTACAGTGACCCGTAGTTGTGGTAAGCACCCCTTTAACATCCAGAGAGGCAGAGAGAACAGAGGAGCAGGGTTTTTTCTGTCTCCACTTTTGTTAGATACATTCTTTACGGCATGCTCACATAATTGAGGACATTACACTAATTTCCGTGAGACTTACACAAACCTTGAAGATAACTACTACTAGCCTAACCTTTTCTCTAACGTTAACCTTAACCTAAACTGAACCTAATACAACACACACTATTTCTTTTTTTTTGTTGACATTTTTAGTGTCAAAGTCACATTTGTTCACCAACGCCAAGACAGACAATCAAATCAAATGGTAGTGATATTCTGCAGTCCCAGGGAAAATCCTTTTTGCATTTCCTCTGAAGATTGGGAAAATTTAGTTAACAATGTCTCATTACATTCCGACTAACGGAAGGGACCTTTGGGGTCTGATCCACAGATGAAGATGAGTACCCTTGTTCTGTCGTGTCTCGCAGAGATGCATAGAGGAAAGGTCCTCAAGAATATCTTCCTCGCACTTGGACAGGAGGTGCAATTATGCCTGCCACGATTTCTGCAGAGACGCACAGATACCCGTCATGTTGAGTGGGTTTGCAGGCTGTGGGCGTCGTGCCAGGGGAAGGTCAGAGTGCCCATCTTGTTTCCAGATTTGTCGACTCTGCTCCTACATGTGTTTTGTCAGTGCTGTGCGGTCCAGAGAAATCTTGAAATGATAGTGCTGATTGCTATGATCGCTGCAGTCCTGTACACAGAGTGTAGAATTTTTCAGGCATTGTGTTGGTCAAATAGTTTTCTTTAATGTATTTCAATTAAGTTGCATTTTTTAATGAAAAAATAGAACAATGATATATCCAGTTTGACTGGTAATAACAGCATCACAGGCTGACTTTCTTCTGTAAAACACACCAAAATAAGCTGATGCACAGAGAAAAGCTAGCACATAGAACATAACACACTTTGTATTCAGAGCTCTACACAATCTTTCTCTGAGTCTGTTCATAATTCATACAGAGTAGGCTACTAAACACACCATGAAAGTGGGTGCCAGAATGAGGAGGGTGCTCCCAGGGGGATTCCGCTCCTGTATTTCCACCTTATCCATACCTTTTCTCAGGTCCCATCTGTTTGCCTGCTCAAATCCCCCTGGCCTGTGCTAAACACAGTGCTGCGCTCTCCTCCACGCTTGGAGAGGGAGAAATGAATGGGCAATATTTGGTATTTAAATGTGGTCTCTGTGATGCATGGTATTGCTCTTATGAAGCTATATCCCCAGAGTAACATTTAGCTACTGCTGAGCAGGTTACACATGCGGCTGGGTGAGTTAGCGGCACCCACACACTCTAAGTTGAACAGACTAGAAAATGAATAGCAGAGGAAGTTGAGAGGGAATAAGTAATGCTTCACCAGCAGGCTCTCGTTGTTGTGTATATGAGTTACTTTGTAAGACAGATTTTTCTCTGAGGATGCTCATTTCCTCATGACTCAGTTCACTTTGTGAGGCAATTACCCTTCCAAAAATCCTGAGCACCCAGCCTTGTCAGCTTCAACACAATGCAACATACAGGCGAAAAACACAGTACTTCTGTCAGGTTGAACGACTGATTATAGATCTGAAACAGACGCCATGATGATCACTGTACGCGCACACCTCAGGAGAGGGGCGTTCTCTTGTGTTACAAGTGAGACACTGTCAAACCACCTCCCCGCCGTGCCTGACAGGTGCACGGAGTTAGGGTTTTCTTGATCCTCAGCGGGGGCATTGGGCAGGATATCACGCCCTCTGATCCCACACTCTGTCCCCTGCCGACAAGGACGACGCCTGCCTTTTTGTTTCTAACCCACTGTTGACAAGTACCTCTTACTGCCATGTGGTCTCCTGGGGCAGCTGTCATGGCGAACAGAGCACCCCATCCTAGACTACACTGTATAAAGACCTACAACTCATTTTACACCCATTACTAACATGGGGAACGTGTTCCCAGAGGATGTTTTCATAACCATAGCAGCCAAGATCAGTATGAACATGACAAATAAATTCAAAAGGAGGTTCATTATGTGACCAATTAGAGAAGTGGGGCTTATCTCACTTGTCTTGGTTGTAACATAAGCATTTGGATGGGCTTCGGGAATAAAAATGGAAATAGGCCTTTTGTATTTGGTCTCTAATTAATATTGTAGGATAAAATGTGAACAGACTAGACATTCTGTCGAACCAAAGTGAGACCTGTTTATAATATTTAATAAAATACAGAGTGCACTGGGACTGACGTATATCACAGCCCTTCAGAGAAACTATTACTTTAGTGTCTTTCTCTCTGCTGATTCCCGGTGATGCATTTATGTGGGCTGTTCCCAGTTATTGGAGGCTAATGAGGAGCAGAAATGTGGTTTCTGCCCATCTCTCCTATCTGCCTGCCTGCTTGTCTCGGCTGCTTGGGGTTGTCACGGTGCTATGAGCTCCTGATGTGGCGTATTAGGCAGGACAATCGTTATTAAGCACATTTTAGGCTCAATTACCACTCAGATGCACAGCCATCAAGGCTCCACTGCGGGCTCCCAACAGATGGTTACGGGCGTCAGATAGACAGAACTGGTGATATCTTCATCAGACTAGGTGCTGTAGTGTAAAAAAAAGAGGAGCGTGTTGCACCAAAACAAGCCTACAGAGGCAAACAACCACAACAGCTGAAAATCCTTACTCAAATACATTGTGTTACATGTCAGTTCCACAAATACTTTATAGCAAAAATGTTCAGACAATCTTCTTCATTCATTTCTGTGTTGGTCATAAAACATTATGTTTGTACTGGAACTTCAATTACGAGAACATTGTCAATCCATAGATTGACTTTTACATTATAATGTAAAAGTGTCCAGTCAAGGCTTTGTGTGTTGTGCGGTTTAGAGAAGAGACATCACATTGCCCTCAGTTAGTGACTCACAGTGCTTTACAGACAGCCAAATTATATAAAGATAATCACGTTCAAAGATAAGCCAGCTGCAGTTCCCCCCTAGTGCACGCAATGTAACTTAGTCACTTTAGCCTGTCAGGGGGAATTACCCATGGTAGAAGTTGAAATCTAAATCTATAACTTAAGGCAAAATTCTAAACCCCTCCACTTAGAGGAAGAAGCCTTGTTGTCAATCAGCATTGGACTCGTGGGCCTACAGCAAAAGGTTACCATGATTTAAATTTGATATACTCCAGTTCCGTATGATAATGTTCAACTTTTATCTTAAGAAAAGTTGAGATCAAAATCTTGTCATAACCGAAACACAATTACAAAACTGTATCCAATGATGCTTCTACTTTCTATTTGTTGGATTTCATTTTTAATAATCTCCCTTTTGCAATTCGCTTGTGAGATTGTAAAGTAGCGTTACAGCCTCGGCACTGATTCCAGACATTTAATAAAATCATTTGATTTATACACATCTATTTCCAAACACTTTCCTGTGATGAGGCAAATATGAAAACAACCCAGAGAGCTGCATGGTTTGGATGATTATGATAATGCTGATCTGCTAATGTCATTTTGACTGTGAGGCTGAGCGAGCTCTCATAGTAAGTAACTGTCATCGCAGCAAATCAAATTAAGAGCTTTGGTTTGTCTCCAAAACAACCTAGAGATATAACAGTGACAATCTTTGAACTCTAAATCACATTTGAGAGATGTTCACGTCTCCAATTTGCTGTGTGGTAGCTACTTATCAGAATATCTCCCGTGTGAAAGTGAGTGCGTTAGAGAAGCTACAGTTAGCCTATTTAACCACCCACCTGCGCCCATACCACCCACCTTAGCATCTGAGTCACACACTGCCTTCTCTTTCAGAAGGGCTGAGCAGGAGAATCAACAGTGCAGCACAGGACAGCTCAGCTCGGCGTACGTGTGTGGGTGGAACAGCCTTATGGCTTCAGTCATTCAACCAACCATAAGGGCATCAAAGAGATGAGGAAGAGAGAGGGAGAGAGAGAAACAACTCAAAACGAGATGTCAAGCAAAGAATCTGAGAATATGAGGGGGAGGCGAAGATCCATAGACAGAAAGTGAAATAAGAAAGCCAAGGAGGAGCAGGACAGACAGGCCAGACACCAGAGGAGCGAGCATATAGAGAGGAGAATGCACAGCAAACAAAAGAAACATGACAAACATCCTCTTCTCTAAGTCCACAGCCATGACACACAAGCAGCCGCTTGCTGAGAGTGGTAATATTACCTCCACCGAAACTCCACTCATATGCCCGAGAACTTCCTTCGGCAGGATCGCTGGCATGAGCACTGAAGCTTTTGTTCTGCCAAATAACATTAGGAGGTGGGCAGGCAGAAGAGACAAGGCCCGCTTCTGAGATGGCACAGATGCCGGCAGAAGAATGTGCGAGACCAGTTAAACACAAGCAAGAGGATTGCATCGAAGTGACAGAAGTGACAGAAGTGACAGTTAAGCTTCCTGTGGTGGACACTAATGCTATTGAGATTCTGTCTCATGCATATTGTAGAAATTTACAGTGTGTCAACAATGCTCCGAGTCAACAGTTTGATTTAGGAATGTTTATTACTTGAACGTCAATTTATTTATCATCGACTCATTGTGGATAGCACAAGGAATAGGTGATTAAAGCTACGACACAATGTTTTCTCAAGTTTTGTGATCAAGCACTTCCCTGTTTTTCCTCATATTTACAGAGTATTTGACAGAATACTGAACGTACACACCGGTACATTCCTTCTCCACCTCGTCTGCCTGCATTTTCGCCTCAAAAGCGCATCATTTGTGAATATGTCAATTCCCTTCTGCTTTGACTATAACAGCCATACATGTAGCTCTGAAGAGCAATCCACCACTAAGCTCCTCTACACATTGAGCCTCTCAATTCTCAAAAATTGATCCTATCTTACTTAAAATCAGGCCTTGCCTGACTGTCAGCAAAAGCAGTCTCCTGCTCTCTTTGTGTCACATATCCTTGTATTGTGCGTTCATTTCCAATTTCCTCCAGCATTAAACAGATGATACATCTTTTCAGCTGACTGTGAGACCAGTATGTCTCAAAAGCTCCCCCTGATCCCATCAAGGAATCTTTGTTTTTAACTGCTGACTCTATAATGCTTCTGTCTGAGCAAAATGCGGATGGATTCCTAAGCCATGCAGAGAATTCATGTTGTTCCATCCCCATGACTGGGTGAGTGTTGTGTGTTAATGTGATTAGTGAGACATTAACGCCTCCATGCTCAACCAGGCAGACGCAATAACAGGCTTGCCATGGAACAACTCTTTCTTTCTCATATTCTCAATGGAGGCTGCAACCAAAACTGTGATTGTTTAAAAAAAATATTGTGGGTTTTGTCGTGTCAATCATTGTAAGGGAATCTGTAAATTAAAATGGAAACCAATATCTATATTAGTAAAATCAATAGGTGCGCTTAATTGTGCAATAGTATGTTTA
Organism: Hippoglossus stenolepis; assembly: GCF_022539355.2. Classification (NCBI taxonomy): domain Eukaryota; kingdom Metazoa; phylum Chordata; class Actinopteri; order Pleuronectiformes; family Pleuronectidae; genus Hippoglossus; species Hippoglossus stenolepis. The sequence goes on from NC_061491.1 coordinate 13,451,022, forward strand.
TTTAAATTTAAAAGAATGACATGCATGTTTAAATATTGTCAACTTCTCTCATCTAACATTGGTGTTTCAATGTTCAAGTATTATAATGTAGGATCACTCATATGCAGACAATACACCTCTAATATGTACAGTACAGACTGCCGTTACCTGAAAGGAAAAACGTCAACTTCACGTGGTTCACCACATGGAATATTTTTGATCTTAAAATGTAGTTTACCTTTTACAGCACTGTAAAAAGAACAAATGAAGTGTGTTCCAAATACTAGATTAAAAACTAAAGGGAACAGAGGGGCCCAAAACTCTGGAGTGATCTGCCTGAGTGACTCTGGTCAGCTGAGTCAGTGATCTCCTTTAAATCCCTCGTTAAAATGTACTTTTATCCGAGAGCATTTTCTGATTTTATCTGAATTTTAATTCTATTTTATCGAATTTTATTAATTTAATTTTCTTTTACACTTCTTTTAAATGAATGTTGTCTTTTAATATTTGTGATTCCATCATCTTTGCTTTACTCTTTTTATGATTTTATGACCTCTTTAATTTTGCTACCCTTTGTACTTTGTAACTTAGATTTTAAAAAGTGATCTATAAATAGTTTATTTTTATTTTTATAGTGTGATGAGGTAGCCGATGCCACCTCTCCTTTTATTTCTATCAACTGAAAAGAGCATTAGGAAAAGATGCATTTAGTGCTTGATTGGGGTTTTTGGACTATCAGTAGTTACATTTACTGAAATGCATTTGTGTCATGTTAATGGCTTTGTTGTAATAAACACTAGATCAGTGATGAGGAAAATTCTACATATAAAACAGTACATGCATACATTTTTGCCATGGTGGCTGTATTTCACTAAAATACCCTTGTGGCCAAATGTGTAATAGCAGCAAAACAGAAGTAAAAATGAATAACGACACCATCAAAACCAATGTACTGTGTATGTATACCATAGGCTTTATACACTTCTTTTGGTTGTTCAAAATTTGAAACTAAAATATTCCAGCTCAGTTGCCGCCATCTTGGGCTTTTGATGTAATTTGGAGCCTGAGTCTGCACAGTAGTGATCATAGTATTTAGTTTGAGCGTGTCTATCGGCTGGACCTGGATTCAGTCTAAGATATGGTAAATGGTTTTGTATTTATATAGTGCTTTTCTAGTCTTGATATCAGACATGACATTTCACTCTGTTAATATAGTATCAAATAACTAATTAAAACCAAACTTCCCCGGAAAAGGACCCACATCAGTTTGATAAGAAATACCTAAAATGAAAAATGTATTCAAAGAATACTTATATGTTTTATTTTGGTCCATGTCACATCCACTAACATTAAGAGGATAATCAACCTATACTGTAGCCACCCACCAGAGGCTGATTAAGATGCTTCGGATTCACTTATAAGGAGCTGTCATGTTGTCCATATTTATAAACAGTCTATGATGTGTATTAACAATAATTATATTGTATGAATCATTTCAATGTAAATTGAACAATGTTTTGCCTTGTAGTCATGCATTGTTCTGCTTCTAACATACACCACATATATAGAGTCAAGATACACATGTACAGTACAGGTAATGTGTCTTTGGCTGCAATGGAAGCAGTCCAATAGGGGGATATGATTAGGTAGTGAGTGTGTTCACACATTACTCACTGCAAAAACGTGACCTTTCCCCTGTGTCTGTATCTTCAATCCTACAAGGGTTCTCTCTTACACAGCTGCCTGCTTATTTAGCTGAGCAAGAGCCAATTGTAAGCGATCGGCCCAAAATGTATTGTCAAAACAGTGGAAGTAATTTTTTCCCTAGTTACTTTTTTAGTTTTACTTGTTTTGTCGACGAAATGTGACCAAAAGGCATAATTATGTGTGACAGGGCACAGTGTGTAAATGTCTACATATGAGAGCGCATAAGGCAGAATGATGACGGCGCTGGAATAAAAGAGATTAATCTTGAACTCACTTCCTTAGAAGAACTCTCTTGGCTTTCACTTCACTCCTCTGAGAACTGTGTATACTCGGAGCCCCCTATCCTCCCACCCATCCATATCCACCTTGCCATCTTTCTTTTTCCACTTCTTCCCTCTCTTCCTTTTCCAGCCCCCTCAGCTACTGTAGCTACCCAAATCCTCTTCATCACACAGCACAAAGAAACGCATAAAGAAATGTGGAAGAGAGGAGGAGGAGGTTAGCCAACGCATTGAAGGAGGTGCAGATTGAGAGGAAACAGGAAGGAGGTCTACTGGGGCTGGAGGGGAGGATAGAGAGAGGGTGAATGAGAAAAAAGTAATTTAAGGTTAGGGGGGTGGTAGAGAGTCTTAATATGCAGACTCAGAGGGTCACTGTGTAGGCAGCAGTGTGTTGTTTGTTTTATCAGTGCCCCACTGGCGCTACGGGATGGGGTTTGACTGAAGGCCAGTGGCCACAGCTTGCCATGGATGGTAGTGATGAATGTTCAGAGGCAATCTAGGACACTGCAGCAGAAACACCATCAATTTAGAAGCCGTATCACAGCACGACCGGGAGGAACTGCAGTGTGGAATGTGTCTTTGTATATATGTGCTCATGTGTGTACCTACAAATTCCATTGTGTTTTAAGATAGTTTGTGTGTGTTTTGAAACTCATATGGGGGGGAAGGGGTTAAAGCATTACAGCTGTCTCTTGGCTGTGGGAAGTAGCTGAGCGGTGCTTCCCATTGGTCATTCCCATGAACCCTTACCCTTAAGGGGCATGGTGGGAGGCAACAGTGAGGACAGGGGAGTGTATCACCACTGGCTGGACCATACACGGCCAAATTGCTGGTCAGACGTAGACATAACAATCTGTGCATTTTTATAAAGCCATTCAAATTACAAATGGCATTGATTGCACCACACATGAATCGCAAACATACACCAAAACTTTCTTGGATAATACACAAACATTCAGTAAAACCCAGAATATGCCCATACTTGCTTTTACTCACTTCTGCAATAATGATTTATCCCTGGCTTGACCCCAAGTCTCAACTCAAGGCCTCATACCTGCCACAACACCAGCCACTCAACAGGTTTTGCTAGATGTGAGGTCTGCCAGACACTCTATGCGGAGGGCATGATTAGGAAGAGAGTGCTGGGCATTACACTTCAGAAACCAGCCAGACAAAAAAAAAAGAACCAAGTGGTGATAAGGGCAAAGAATCCCAAGCACGTCATGGATTTTACAAGCTTGTCACGGTTTTACCCCCCATCCCCTGCAGCAGAGCACATTTACTGTGAAGGAAACAGCACAAATAATCATGTTGCCTTTGCCCTAACTGTATCAAAATGTTGTTTGGGGAGCTTCAAGAGGCAGCTAAACTTCTCAGTCCCTCACTGTCACAGAGATAGAAAGGATGACTTCACAGAGCTTTTCCTGAAGGAGAAATATCTTGGCTGCATGTTTCTCTTCCTGGCACTAGCAACCTGGATGTATCCGCTAAGGAGTATAGCCCGTGAAAAAATGTTTCTGTAATTTATTTGATCACATTAAAATTGGAAACAGATTTGTTTGCTGTGACAATGTTTGTAGAGTTAGGGGCAGCCAGACTGTCTCCCACAGTGGCCTGTTGCATGTGTATGAAGCTACAGACAAGTTGTCTGTAGGCCTGTACAAACACTGTACCTCACCAAGCGCTGTCAAGGAATCTGTTCTGTTCGTATGGGCTTAGGAAAACATCACATATATGGAATTTTCCTACCTCACCATTAACTATTATATGTTTCAACCTAGAATCCAATTATGATTATTAGGGCTTTTTTGATTCATAGAGCAATCATGACCACAAAATTTCCCAAAACGTCCTCTAGCAACCTCCCAAAAATATTCCACTGTTTTGAATGTATGGTTAATGGGATGATCAAAGGACTCTTTGATCAGTGAGCCAAAATATCCCTCTATCACCTCACAAGTGGTTAGCTAGCACGAGCCACAACTCTTCAAATGCATTTCCTGTTCCTGGACAACTGATGGACTGTCAGCGAAAGAGAAAACTGTAGAATCAATTTATTGTTACTAGTAAGATCCATGCTCTTTGCCGACACCTTATGGAGTCTGCTCATACCGTGCCAGTCAGGATGAATGGTGGCCTCTCATTTAGTGTTATTTCTTGGTATTTTTGAATTCACACCCAACCTTCCCACTTCAGAGACAGTTTTAAACCCATGACACATTCTCTGCTGTCGAAAGAACACAGGAGACTCAATGAGTGACGGCTAACATTCTCACATTCTTTACATAGCTTGCGCATAAAGGTCATTAACAAATAGAAGATAAAAAGAATCTCACAATGGCACAAATATAAGCACACAGGCTTGATTAAAGAGGGGAAGGCTGGGTGAGACCTAAGACAAACTTTAATACAAGAAAGTATTATAAAACTGGTCAAAGTCCTCCAACGTGCTGTGACTAATGAGCTACTTTTGGATCAGATATAGTTATTTAGTCTTTAAAATGTCAAACATGCAAGACCATGGGCCTCCTTTAGCTAAATGTGTAAATTAGTTAGTCACATTCACATTGTTGTACTTGGTCAAATGCCATCTAAGGAGGAATAAGGTTTAAATTACTTTGAGTGGATTGGACATCAGGCTATAACTTTAATCATTTACAGCTTAATGTGTTTCAGACTTAGTGTCACATTAATCAAATAAACTAACCACCTATTTCACAGCAGACAACAGAATTATAAAACAAAGATATTCTGAACAATGCTTTCAGTTTTCTTTGATAACATTTTCAAAACTGATTTCATGTTCCAGCACCAAGAATCTTGTTGTATAAACCTGCAAAGTATGTCGTGAATGTGAACTTTTTCTTTCATCATATGTGGGTAAACAAAAAAATGGAAGGGTGGGGAGAAAGGTCTCTGGACATGTAAATTGTCGGGTGCACAGGAGGAAAGTTTGGAATATATGTCTATTAAAGATCAGGCTCAGAGACCATGCACCTCAATGTCACTGCCAGTCTCCTGCAGACGCCAGAGGAATATTATGGCTCTGGCGGAAATTAATTGTGGGCACAGAGGGTTCCTCGTGTAGCGCAAGACAACACTGGTGTCAGAGAGGGAATAAGGGCTGCTGCTTCTGGGCACAGGCTCATGCCAAGTAAACATTAGGACTAACCCGCCAAAGGAATATTTTGTAAGGTGTCTTTGAGGCCTCACCTAGAGGTTCTTTGATTCTTATTCAATAACAAAAATAAAGGCTTCTTGATAGTTTCAGAGTCCGAGCTGTAGAGACAAGAATTGGTCCTGACAAGAAAAACACCTCATAAAAATGAATGAGGCCCTAAAAGGCCTTAACATTGAACTGTGGATTATGAAATGGAAAATCCTGAACTGAATTCTTTCATATTCCAGCAAGTCACCAATGAATAAGGCCAGCAGGAGAGGCATTCGTTTTCTGCATAACACCTAGAGATTGAACCATCATCTTTGTTATCAAAATGTGATAACATTTGGGTCACACTTTTAAGTAGAGAACATTTTGTATCACGATTAAAGTGATTAACATTATCACTGTTATCAGTATAATCGCGGTATCGTTAAAATGTGCTGTAAATGTAAAAAATATACTGATACTATAGTAATTTCACTAAGTTTTTAAATGACATATTATTATCAATAAAACTGTATTAACGGTATTGTTTTTTGTTAATTGAAGGTTGTCAGCTTGTTATGTTTAGGTGCCGATGTAGACCCCCAATGTCAGAGTTGCAACAAAATATCAACATTTGTTAAACGCATACAATATGCACTTCCACTGTGGATGTTAGCATTTGTTGGCCACGGATTACTAACAATTCTCCTGCTGTTACTGCCCCCACCTGCCTGACGCTCCTTCCGCCATCTTAACGCACAACAAATGCTGCACTTGCTGTGCCTGCATCTGGGAGACTTGCTCACTCTGGTTGATGCTGGACATTATCAACCAAATCATCATGGTACAGTGTTTCCTCTAGCATTTTTTCCCCAAAAAAGTTAAAAAAATTCACCTGGAATCAGTAACCGTTTCATCCCTACTGTTAAGATAGTTAGACATCCAAACTTTTGGAGTTTTTACCTTTGGCGAGACATCAAACTCTTAACAGCAAGAATGAACCTCCCTACTTGCTGATAAGGGGATAACTGGGGCTCTCTGGGAGTATAAAGCAAGGTCTGTAAGTGGTCAAGTAGACTAAGGGCCCATGTAGTGAAGCTACTTTACAATGACCACCACAGTAATGGCCTAGCAGAGCAGATATCATTATCATTATCTGTCATTAGTGATACAAGTGTCAGTCACCAAAAAGACTATATTTGGACATAGGTATGGTCAGTGTTTGGTCTATATATATGGAAGTGAGATTACATATGCATTCAAAGTGCACTCACTACTAAATACTTAAAAAGCTGCCGATCAGACAATTGCAATCCTCTGGTGGTACCAGAACTGCAGGAAAATGTGCTTTGTTAGAATCAAATCTGATGATTTAAATTACCAAGTTCAGCACTGCTCAGACTATACCATATGTGTATGTGATTGTTCTTCACATATGATATCTGGAAATGTCACCTTTGTATCTCACCTTTAGGCCACTGGGAAAAAGCGCATGAAGGTGCCAAACTGTCACCTTTTTTCTCACACTCGGGCTCCATTGGCATTGTCCTCACTGAATTATATTATTCACTGGATCTGAGGGATCTGTAGTGCATATGGTTTTGATCGTCATGTGATTTATTGTTATTGGTGTTAAAATGTATTCTCTCGAAGAGAAAGGGAAAAACATAAAGTAGGTTCTAAGTATTAATAAAGGAGGGGACTTTCCATAATGAAATGTAGAGCATTGCTGGCTTTATAGTTGAGAGAGCCCCTCTTGGACATAACTTGCAGCAAGAAATTTGTGATCATGAAATTAAGAAAACAGGAAATGAAGATAATGTCCCTTGTTAAATGTCAGATACAAGTGCTACTTCCACTACCCTAGCCCGTCAACCAATGCAGTGCATGGTTGCCTGCTTTGTAATGTGCTGCACCTTGAATTGTCTTGTAATGGCCTTTGGTTTGACCAATGTGTTCCAGGCTTTACTAATGACGAGTTGAAAAACATGTTGACTCAATTTTCTCCAAAAATAGAAGCGAGTATGTGCAAAATGTACATTAGCTCATGTAATATATGTTAGAAAATCTATCTTCTAAACCACTAAGAACCTCCCCTTCTGTCTGGTGTCCTGCAAGTTTGTTGGTACTTTCCCATTTTCAAAGGTGGTCCATCGAGTGTCTATTAATCTGCGCCTTCCCAGGATCATGAGGGTCCACCCCACCTTCTCTGTTTCCAAGGTCTGCATTGTTCTCTTGTAATCGTCATAGTTTGCAGCTCCATGAGTTTCTCTGGATTTGAGTCACAACTATTTCCAGAAATTGCCCTTAAATGGCCCCTCTGATCTACAGCCACTGGAAGCACTAGTTTGAGGTTATTGCTTCCAAAGGAGGTTTTGACTAGTTACTAAATCCAAGGGTTCACTTAGGGCAGCTGGGGCCTAAGAGGTAGAGTGTGTCATCCACTAATTGGAAAGTTGGTGGTTTGATACCTAGCTCCTCAAGTGCCACATGGGGAAGTGTCCTTGAGCAAGATACAGAACCCCAAATCGTTCCCAATGATGTACCACTGGTGCATGAGTGTGGTTTTGTTTGTTAGTCAAGTGCTACATGTATAGTACAAGTACTGTATGGATATGAATGTGAACTGTTGTGTAAAGCACTTTGAGTGGTGAGGACTGGAAAAGTACTTCATAAATGCAGTCCATGTGAGTTTAAACAAAAAAATAGGTTCAAGTGATGTATTTAGTAAAAACAAAAAATGATTATAATTTGTGCATTCATTGTTTGAGCACATTGTGTTAAGTGTACATTTCTGAATTAGATGAATGTTGAATTCACCTTTCATTACCAAATTTCACATCCTAACAAAAGGAAAGTTTCTCATTCTCAACATATGAATCTTCTGTAGATTCATGCTACATGCTAACTGTCAGATAACTGAAAGGCAACATACATTATCTTTGAACATATCAATTTCAGAGAATTGGAACAGAGGCCCTCTTTGCTTGAAACGATTGAAGTAGACAAATTAAAAAATTAGAGTCATTGTTATTCTGCTGCTATTCATTCAAAGTTCTAAAGGGTAAAGGCTGGAAAAACTAACAATTTCATGATGACAAAAAATCCAACTATCAGCTGCTAATCCAAACTTTTGTAATGCCTCGTTTGGTGCTTCTCATCTTAACCCCATAACGAGTGTAATTTCACACATCCTCAGCATTATGTTCCTCTGTGCCACACCTGCACTACTTACAGATCGGTGGTGCTGATTAAAAAACAACTGACATCAGCAGTGGAAAAATGAACAAACGCCTCTTGTCACACCTCCGACCCCAGGGTGAAAGAGTGCAAATGAACGAGTGATCAGTTAGCTCACTATCCAATCATCTGTGTAATGTAACTTCCCTTGTCTGTGCTCACCTGTGTCAGCAGCACAGGCTTTTACAAAATGTCAGGGAGTGTATGACAGTACCCATCAAGTATGTGTTCTCCTAACACTGCCTCATTTTGTCCCTCTATTCCTTTCTCTGTTCCTCCATTACCCATTTTATGCCTTGGCACCCTATGTGACAAATGTGCTTTTGACACTAAATAAAACATCAGTTAAACCAATTACAGTGAAGAAGGTAAAGGAGCAGCAGTTTCTTGTTAATTGTCATTTCAAACTATTTTCAAATTTGATTCTTTTACTGGCTTAGACCCGAACTTGTAGGCACTGTTGAATTTTTAATGCAAAAATAAAAGATGGTAAAAAATCCATCATGCCACGATACACCTATTTTATACTAACATTCTGACACATATTTACACACTATGCAGTTGTTCTTGAAATCAAGATTTGGATAGGTACATAAAATAAAGCAGAATAGAATAAATAGTGAAAATAAAAGGAGCATGCAGTGCTATGTATCAACGTCGCTGTGTTCAATTTGTTGTCTTAAATGTTCATTGAAATGCGAGTGTTGGCTGCCAAGCTGAATTGCATTAAGACACTACACACAAACTATGTGTCTGTGAAACTAATAACATGCAAACATGGCTGTTTATTGGAGTTTATTGACACCAAACCTTCTCTGCATATTCTGAGTCTTCGGGATATTTGTCATATTCAGATGAAAAGCCTTAAAAGTGACACATTGCAAGTTCTTTGCCAAATAAAGACACTGGCATGTTGTGCTGATGATGTAGTTTGGAGCAGTCTACGCAGTAATGATAATGGAATGGAGCTTGTTTCAGGGTCCTGTCGATACACATGCTTGAACAATTGTGAATAAGTCTCAGCTGCCACTCATAATGTTACACCCAATTTTTATGCTGTCAAGTAACTAATTAAAACTCTGACACTCATGTCATCCATCAGGTTATGAGTTAGTCTTTGGTGCAACCCCCATTGGTGCAACCCCCCATGTCTGTTTCTCAGACATAGGATCTCCAAGACAGACATAAAAGACCAACCAAAGACCAACCAAAATTTTTACGACAATTTATAGAATACCATTGTCAAAACATAAAGTTTAAAGTAGATAGAAATAATTAATTACCCTGCCCTGGCATAACCCGTGTGTGTGTGTGTGTGTGTGTGTGTGTGTGTGTGTGTGTGTGTGTGTGTGTGTGTGTGTGTGTGTGTGTGTGTGTGTGTGTGTGTGTGTGTGTGTGTGTGTGTGTGTGTGTGTGTGTGTGTGTGTGTGTGTGTGTGTGTGTGTGTGTGTGTGTGTGTGTGTGTGAGAGAAGTGTCTTATTAGTTAGTGGAAGGATGGATATTAGCTTAAAGCTTGTCAATAAATAGCTGTGTAGGTTCTTTAACAAGGGTTTTACAAAAGCAATTTAGAAGGGGTTTGGGGAGATTTCAGTTTGAAGAGTGCCATTTATAATATTCAGGACATGACTTAAACCACTGTCGAACACCTGCTTACAAAAATGCTGTAGGTACAGGGTCAGTACATTGTGTGGAGGAGTTACACTACCTCATAAAGCTCACTTAAAGTAAACTGAGTTTTGTGAGGGAATGTTTAGGTAATAAAAATACTTGGCCAAGGTTTGTGAAAAATCACAGTTAAATGTCAGAGAAATCCAAGTTGACTGCCCTGACCTTCACACTCTTCCTTTGTGCTGCACTATATGAATTTTCCACTTCCTCCTGAATTACTACTGAAAGTTGACAGTGAAGATAAGCACTACTGTAAAGTATGAGAAATGACAAAGAAGGAAAAGAAGTTAAATCAGTTTTGAATCAGCTAATAGTAAAAACTGTAAAGACATGGCACAGCTGAATTTTTTTTATATTAACATTTTCATTATTACAGTTAATTGATACTTTAATCTGCATATTATGTATGGCTCATTATTTTATGTTTTGGCTCAAAGGCAACAGAGTGAACACAGTTGGAACAATTATAGTGTATGAGCAGTTCATCTGCTGAATTGGAGCAGAACTCACAGTGAGTGGTACATAGATTTATCTATAGTGAACCCACTAACCATACTGCAGGCTACCTTTCATGCTGCTGGACAAAACCTGCTTCCATAAAAACATTTTACTCATTGTAACTGCTGTTTATACCAGTGAAGATGTACGCAGGTGGGATTCGGCTCTGAGCTTTTTACCCAAGACTTTCTGAACAATTAATGATATCAGTAGTAGCAGCACTTAAAACTATTTTCAATTCCTCGGCTGATGACCTTGCTGCCAACATGACAACACTTACACACTGTGTCTCGCACTGTAAAGAAATACTTTCAATTTACACATACAAGTAATGCAACACATCCAGCGTACAATTTTAAATTAACACACTCCACAAATCTCTGATCGCACAATGTCCCTCTGGATACCACGGGAGTAATGAGTCACATCATCGTCACCTCATTGTTTGACAGTACAAACTAAATGGCTTCAATTAAATAACAACTTACTCCATGTAATAATTAGATGTAGGTGATTTGTTTCATTAATGCAGTGTGTTTGTGTCGCCATCTTGACTGTTGTTACAAGGGGCCCTTGGGAGTTTTTAAAGAGCATTACGCAGTTGCAGAATTCCTCCACAGCATTGAAACGGACCAGACAAGTTGACAACATCATTGAGAGGATATTGGAAACGTTTGATGAACCAAGCTAATTCACAAGATTACAAGATGGTTGCACACATTATACAGACATATAAACTATCAAATCCATCCAGCTATCGATTCTTTCTTTCTTCCTTCCTTCCTTCCTTCCTTCCCTCCCTCTTTCCTTTCTTTAGACTTTGGGAGGAAGCAAGATACCTGGATAAAACCCACTCAGCCCCGGGAGAATGTGCAAACTCCACACAAAAAAACCCTGGCAGGATTCGAACCGAAAACCTTCTTGCTGTGAAGCTGCCCCTATCAAAACCATCCATGCTAATTTGCAATACATTCTACAGCTAAAGCTAAAGCAGCATCATATGCAATGCTTCCTTGAGACAGTCCTATTTGGGATGGTTGAAAACCAATGGGTAACGGTTGAACTCACCCAAGCTCAGAGTGGAGCTGAACATGATGCACAGTACAGTATGCAGGGCAGACAGCCATACCAAACATAATGACCTTTACAGAACTTCATGCCATCACCTGCTTGATACCTTTACTACCATGGAATTGCAATATTTGTAAACATGCAAAAAACAACAGAAACAAACTGGACAAAGTTGATGAGAAACATACTTTTATTAAAGCGATATTTCACCCAAAAATGGAAATGCTCTCATTATCTACTCACCACTATGCTGATGGAGGGGTGGGTGAAGTGTTTGAGTCCACAAAACACTTTTGGAGTTTCATGGGTAAACAGCGTTGCAGCCAAATCCAATACAATTGAAGTAAATGGTGACCACTTCTTCAAATGTGAAAAACAGAAGGAAGAAAAAAAGCAGCCATACTGCTCCTCTGGTGTCTTCCAAGTGTCCATAAGCCCTGACATTCAAATTCGACTTGAGGCAGCATCATTTACACCATGTGTAAATTGCAATACAGCTGATAGGAGACAATGAGTGAATTTTAAATTTTGGGTGAACTATCCCTTTAACATCACAATCCATCAGTGAAGAGGGAAAGTTTTATGGATGGACATCAGAAAATGCTGCGTGTTGTCCTGTTTATGAGAGTGGTGGTTTGTTTGTAGTAAACAAACAAAGGTCAGTTGTGCCAGGTTTTAATTTTGCAATAGTAAGTGGTTTTCCTGGGACAGCTTTTACTGGTTTTAAATATTGGATGTCTGCTGTCGCTTAAGTACTTGGAGAATACGTTTGTTGAAGTAAATAGACAGTGGACAGTGCTCGCTGTAAATGCCTTGTATAAGTGGATGTTTTTTGTCCGTGACTCTCAAGCATATTATCAAAATGTGCTATTAAAGAGAACCATACATCTAACATGTGATATTGCATTACACAATACCATAGCTGCTTACATGAATATCTTAAATATTGAGAGTTGCATGAAGCATGTTTTCTACAAAGTAAGAGGGAAAATGGCGCTGACTCAGGATTACACCCACTTTCTCCCTCAGCTGTGTTCTGCTCTAGTGAGCAACAGTCACCCAAGTGAATCTGACTCGGCTTGACCTAAGACAATATTCTCTCACCAGGTCCAGTTCCACCTCACTGGGTGCATATCGCCACTTATGCACTTAACAGTAGCGTGCTCTCCCTTTTCTCCTCTTCATCTCCTCCGTCGATCCTGGAGTTGTCTCAACAATTTCTTTTTGCATCTCACACTCCTCCCATCACTCACCCTCTCCGCTCTCTCTTTTTACTGTCTGTTACTCCAACTCTCTGTCGATTTGTGCTCATAAATTCTTCACTCAGCAGCCTCTGTCATAATTTAATAATCAGAAGTAAGAAGCAGAAGAATGTTCTCCTGCTCACTTTTTTTTATCCTTGAGATTTGCACAGTCATGTACGATAATATTAATAGGGGTACTTGGACATCACAAATGGAGAATTTAAAAGAGTTTAAAATGTGATATACGACCGTCAGAGGCGATAAACAGTGAGGCAACGGAGCAATAAGGAAAGAGGAAAAATGCAGTGTGTCTGACAATTGATGTAAATCAAAGCTTTTGCTAACATGGCATCACACGCAGAGATGTGCTAGTGGCGCGCAGATTGCAGTTATACCAGCTGACTTGCGGTTAATCCGCAGGTCGGGTCAGTCGGGTCATAAAAATTTACATTTCTGATTAATAGCGGATGTGTAGAAATAATGGGATGAAATTGTCATCATACATCATTGTGTAAAATATTAATTACATTCTCTAAAATGTCAGCGACAAAGACAATCTTGTTTAATCCTGCAGTTTGCAATTACTAGTCAATGAAAACATTGGGCCCTATTTTTTGCGCCAAGGCGCATTGTGCAAAGTGCAGTCAAATGTCCAGTGTTCTCTCTTGCTGAGGCACGTGCAGTCAGCACTCATAAAAATGTCACTACACTGTTGTGGGGTGCATACTCTCCTTAAAGGTTCAGTGTGTAGGATTTAGGTGAAAGGGATCTGTTGGCAGAAATTTTATATAAAATAATCCTATTGATGTTTTCACTAGTGTTTCATCTAAATTGTACGAATTCTGCCTTTCTTCACCCTACAATGGGCCCTTTATATTTAAATACTTTATATTTACATCAGGAGCAGGTCCTCTCTACAGAGGCTTATATGTTTTATTTTGCAGTAGTTCAAACTGGACAAACTAAACACCTTTTGAGTTTTTATGAGAACTGAAGGCTACCACAGGTTGTCTTTCATGTTTGGAAGGGGAGGGTGAACCTTTAAAGGGAAGGATAAGGGAAGTTTCAAACAATGTCTGGTTGGTTAAGTCGATCCCTGCTGCTAACACACCCACTACATCTCAATCTCTCCCTGTTTCCAGATGCACCAGGCGCATCCTGTCACCAATGTGCCAAATGTGGCCACACAAAAATAGATCCATATGTTTTTATTTACTAATAATTGCAAACATTTCCCCCACAGTGTGTCCTCAATCAGAGTCAGTGCAGACAGTGTCAAACTAAAGCCCATTATAAAGGCTACATCATGTGATTAAGTAAAACGTTTCATCTCTCATCCAAGAGGCTTCTTAAGTTCACTTCGCCAGGTCTTGTTACTAAAGAACGGATTCATATCGCGTGGTCACAGGTTTTTTATCTTGTTCCCATGCGTTATGTTGTGGCAACGCAATATTTTTTTTCCCCAAATGTCACCAGAGGGGCTCCATAATCATGTAAATACCTGAAACTATTTAAATGAACATAAAAAAAAAACATTTACTTCAAATAAATGTGAATTTAATCAAAAACAGCCTCCTTAGGTGTAATATGTTACCATAATATCACCAGTAGAGATGGAAGTGAGGGTGCCGGTCTCTAAATTGAATAAAATAATTATTCGGGTGGGTGATGGGCGGATGAGTCAAGCATACGTGAGGATGTCGTCAGAGCCGATCCGCGCATCTCTAGTACACGCACACATTAACACGCCACCTTGACTTGACGAAGACGCAAAAGCTCTGTAGCCCTCGCGGCTTAGGTGACGACCACAGTAGCAAAGTCATTGCTGGGTCTCTGGCTAATGGTACTAATATTTGTGTGGGCCATAAATAATGCTAACAAATAACCACATAAAAAGAATTAATGAAAAGCAAACAGAAGTGGAGCAGCGAGATGCATGGTTATACAGAGTAGCGACAAATTACCCTTGGGGGGGTGGTGGTGGGATGAGGGGGCTCTAGTACAGTCATTACTCTGTACAGCGAGTACGGTCTGGCTAACACCTGTGTTTCCCTCCGATATGCCTCACCCTAATTAGCCCACACACACCCTGGGGATCCTCCGGCACACAAGACCTGGGCTGGGGGAGGGGAGGGTTAGACTGGGGGGGAAAAGTGGGGAGGGCATACAAAAGTTAAGGTAGAGGAAAAAAGGGTAGTCTGAGATAAAGGGAGCGAGGATAAAACCTTGTAGTTACTCGATGCTTTCTTGTGTTGGTAGGTGATTAACGAAGATGAGCCAGTGTCAGAGAGAGAAAGTGAGAGAGAGCCAGGCAGCAGCACAGGCAGAAGTTAACTGACATCTGCTGTCAGCGGTGAGAACTGGAGGTTGAGAGGTGGAGGAGTCACACCCCCCTATCAGTTTCATTTGCACTCACCACATGGATCGGAAGTGTGGAATGAAATGTTAGTTAATTTCTGATGTTGCTTTTACTCTTGTTAGGAACACCTGGAACCCCTGCCCACCCCATTACGCCCTCCTATCACTCCTAGCGATAACACAGTTACCTCAGTGTCGTCCTTGACAACTGCAACCCGACAGTCCATCTCCTTCACGAAGGTGTCGTGGTGATAACCTCATGCTGTAACATGTCTAATAAGTTTAAACTTTAGTGATTATCACTATTTTTTCCCTAATTAATCAGAGAGGTTCCCTGTCTACATAGCTAATGTAAATGCTTCACGCTGAATTCATTGATTGACTGATTTATTTCTTGCTTTTTGTTTTCTTGGATTATATGTTTTTCACTTTGTCTTGGATATTGGGTTT
The DNA here is from genome assembly GCF_022539355.2 of Hippoglossus stenolepis. Lineage (NCBI taxonomy): Eukaryota > Metazoa > Chordata > Actinopteri > Pleuronectiformes > Pleuronectidae > Hippoglossus > Hippoglossus stenolepis. The sequence continues at coordinate 13,466,667 of NC_061491.1, forward strand.
TCTCTTGTCTTTCTCATCTTTCTCCAATGGTTTTCACTGGTTGGGAGCCAAGAAACAAAAGAAGATAATCAATGCGATCAGGTTACTGCCCCCCAATGTATTGATCCCGCTTGATGCCCGGCTCGAAAGTATTTGAGAAAGAGAAAGAGATGTAAACCCATTGAACTCTGGTTATAATACACACAGCTTTTTTAAATGATGAATAGCATTGCTAGTTGTTTTATCATACGTATCTCTGTGAGAGTTAAGTAACTGAGTTACTAAGTAATTATTATTATGATTATTGTTGATGTGCTGTGAATCAAACAGAATGAAACGCTATAGCTTGATGTTCTCATGTGCTCTGGTTCCTGCTGTAAGAATGGATCTGTGGGCAGAAGTTTGCATAGTTTCATATGTCTCCTTTCTTATGTCTGCATACCTAGACACAGAGGTATTCATTTAAATGATTGAAAGTGACACTCAAACATTTTGTCAATCTAATGCTGATCTGTACCAGGAAACTACCGTGTGTGTGTGTGTGTGTGTGTGTGTGTGTGTGTGTGTGTGTGTGTGTGTGTGTGTGTGTGTGTGTGTGTGTGTGTGTGTGTGTGTGTGTGTGTGTGTGTGTGTGTGTGTGTGTGTGTGTGTGTGTGTGTGTGGGGTCCCGGGGCACATGATATATGATCCATGCTTGTCTTTGGAGTCAGCATGTGAGGGATTGGTGCTCTCCCATCTCACTAAGTTGCTCTCTGTATATTTATACAATATAACAATATCAATAACTTAAACTGGCCATGTCCACATCCTGCTTTGAAAAACAATGTTAGTGTTCACTGAACCATGTACGGTATTATTATAAAAAACCCAGTTTGTGCTTATTTAATTAATTTTATTACATTATATGACAAATAATTGCTAAGGAAGCACTTGCCATTCAATATTTTAGCATTTCATAAATCATGTCTAAGTTTGAGGTCTATAAATATATCTATATGTCCTCATGAGCTCTCAAGATGGGTGGCTTGTGGTGAAGAAAATTACTGTATTTCAAAACATACAAGGTGCTAGAGCAAGTGAAAGTGTGTTGATGCAGAATAGCGTGAGCAAAAAAGTCGAAACTGTGGTTTTCCTGGGCCTCTCGTTGCTGAAGGAAACTACACCATAGTGGAATTTCACACAGAATATGTTTGCTTAGATTTGCAAGAATTTTGCAGATGTCATCAAAAATCCACTTTTATGTCAATGTTTTTTCTGCCAAATATCTTGGATTTGCGTGATATTAGTGAAAATTCCCCACTTCCTCTTCAGATCTGCCTATCATCTCTCACTTCCACTTTCCATTTTTGTCTCTTGACTTAGACCTTCCATTATAAAACTCCTCCTCTCCTCTCCTCTCCTTTCCTTTCCTTTCCTTTCCTCAACGCTGAGACAGATATGAGACTCCTCTGGTGCTGACAGAAGTAGGCTGCGTTCGCCACAGCGCCGGCCCAATCAGTGACGATCTGCATGGTAATGTGTGGCAGGGGCGGTATAATGAAGTTCCCAGCTTGCCGACTGGAAGGCTATCCTCCGGTGTGCTGAGTGATTTATCTCCTCTGTCAAGAGCCAGGACAGCCAGGACTTGTCCTTCCCAATGGTCCCCGGGAACAGGAGTTGAGCAGAGCCAGATAAGAGATGGGAGAGCAGAGGGCCCGGCTTGCTTGCAAAACATGAAGCAACATGCATATATTATATTAAAGCAAACAAAACCAGATACATTACAGAGAATACTGTAGCCTTTTAACTATAAATATGTAAAACTGTATAAATGTATGTGTGAACTAGTGCAGTTGTTATGGCAAATTTAGTGGGACCTATGCCTCTCCCCATGCTGTTTCACTCATTTGTCCCCTGCACTGTAGGCCTATCCATCACGCTCATCCTGCCCAAAGCAACATGACAAAATGCAACATAACTCTCATTCATGATTTACAACTCTTTTGTGATGTCACAAACAAAACCTATTAGTCCTGTAGTGTCTTATGCAGAATGCAGGCCACAAAAAGAAAAAAACAACAAAACAATGGGATATGGTTCAGAGTCCCCAGATATTTGTTGGAAGATGTGCTGTATGTTTGTCCTGCATGTTGGAGATACTGCTGTAGGTGATCTATTAAGATAAAAGAAAGGAAATGGCACCTTGGCATGTCAAACGACATCTTATGCATGGCATTGATTTTTATTAACACACTCTTTAAAATATGTCTATTCCTCCATCCTTTAAAACCATCAAAACTGTTTGCCCCTCCTTCTTTTTGGTGCCACGTTTGACTGTTTTTAAAACAAAAACAATGAGGTGACACTTTAAAAAAGAGTACCAGCAGCCTTTTCTGTGGTTATTGTGATCTGCTGCCATACTGCTGGATGACAGATTGGTGAAACGACGCACAAGAAGGTTTCCCGCAACATCATCACTTTCGACAAAGTGCGGCACAATGACTCAATTGATTTATTCATCCCACAGGCGATGGGCCAGCGCTGTAGGCAAACTGCTGTGTCATTAGTTACTAGTGCTCCATGTGTCACTATATGAACTGCGCACTCAGTTACCTGCATCCAACGGATATCAAATGCATTATAGCCATGGTCAACCATGGCAGTTATTTCAGTGGATGTTACCTGTACCTCACTTCATCTCTCCATTGATGACCTCCCCCAACACAAGATCTTTCTACACCATCATCTCTTCTTTCCCCCTCTTGTTTTCTTCATGCTCTTCTTGGCACTCTGCACCGTTCCTTGTCTCCCAGATCTACAGACTGGTCACTTTAAATCTCTGTCAAATTTGACCTTGGCCAAAGAGTGAAATTAGTCCAGTGAAGTACATAATGAGTTCATTTAGGTAATTAAGCATTCTGGAGGAATGAAAGAAAAGCTCACTGAACATGCAGAGGACTTTTTGAGGCAAATGATCAAAAAACACAATAAATGTGGATGTGTTATCCCTTAAATAACTGGGATTAAAATGTTTGGGTTTAACATTGATAAAGTAAACAGTTTTTCTTTACTTAAAAAAAAAAAAAAAGGATGCCAGATAGATACAGTAGACTGATCTTTGTTGATGTTGATGTTGCTGCAAATTATGGTGTGCTGCATGAAGATTGAGACACCATGGCCAGAAATTTAAAAAGGCACCTTCAAGTAAAGGTGGTATGTAAGGTAAATAGCATACATTTTAAAATTTTACAATCAAGAGTCCGGGATGGAAGTAGAATTTCTGTCCACTAATCTACAACCTATTATTTTCTTGCATGAGGTTTCGTACCTTGCTCTGTCATGTCAGCAAAATGAAGCGCTCTACCTCTACAGTAAGTGACTAAACCCTCAAACAGTTGCCTCAGGTTTATCCTCACATGAAAACGTCTTTTTGACAAGAGGAGTGACACATGAATTGTGGTCCTTGAAGCACCTCTAATGCTAAATGAATAGTGTCGGAAGCGCCTGTGACAGGTTTTATGTTAAATTACCTAAAATTAACCGCACAGTGTTTTATGTAAAATATGGATATTTTTCCCCAACACTGGAGACATCATCACACACAAAATATTCTGGAATTAATCTTTAATTACACTAACAATTCGCCAGTGTTTTTTCTCTCACCTCTCCTCTTCTCGTTAATTAAAACAAATGAACAAAGCCAGGGGTTCTCATAAACTGATTTGGCAAAGATCAACCTCATTTGGATTGAATTAAAGTATAATGCAGTGGAATTTATTATCCTATTTCCATTGTGTATTCCAAAAGCCAAGTTACAGTGTTTGTGAAGTGCCAGTATTTTAATCATTTTTTTTCAAAAGCAAGTTGCTTCATAAAAATAGAAAAAAAACCTTGTCAAGCAGAATTTGACGAGATATTTTGGATAATCAAGAACAATGAAGTGTAATTCTCCAATCAAACTGTGTGAAGAGACGGCATTTTGCAAAGCTTTTAAAACTGAGAGCCTACACTCTAGGAGAGAGTTGCCATTTTAATTTGTCACAATTAACCACAACTGGAGAGTTATTCAACCTTTCAATTACTTGATTATGTTAAAAGTAAATTAATCTTACTTGAGTCCGCAGAGACAAGTGGAGAATGTGAGAGTGATATTCTGCATTGTTAGTAGAGGATAAGTACTATCGTTGCTGCTACAAGAGCAAAGCGTGCCAGGATGATAACACTTGATGGAGGAGACACCAGCATATTAATAGATTGGTGCAGAACAATGGAAAATGCATTAGCCTGATGCATGATATAAAATCCAATGTTTTTTTATTTCTGTCTTAAAGAATATTGTAGCTTTGTGTTTTGATTAACAAACCAACAAATCACATTTGTGTTAAAAATGGAAAGTAGGGTCTAATAATATGGGTTTCTCTGTAGAGGTTCCTTGTTTAGTGTGGGCCCTTCGTTCCTTATGTCTCCATTAATTAAAAATGTTTCCCACTATTCTCAAGTTCATACCGGCTCTGAACACTGCAAACCCCCTGCAAGCAAAACAAACAAATGCAATACAAATGTAAGCAGCACCAGGTACCTGGCAAGAGCTAAAATAACAAAAACCTCTGCTATATTTTTAGCAAAGGAGTTTTAAGCTAGTCTACACAGGTAGTGTATAATGAGGGATATGGAGTTAGGTAGTGTTACCGCCTTTACTGGCTGAACACAAACTGTCTGGCCCTGTTCAGATCTTGTATTAACATGTGTCTCGGTTCATCCGATCACAAGTGGTCAGCTCTGAGTACGTCAGTTCACACCTGGTGCTAGAATACGTCTCCACACGTGTCTTGAGTGACCACATGTGATCAGATTTCAGTTTCTCGCTCTTTATGCAAATAAGATTATTATTTTTATTATGTTACTTCTGTTCACGTTGACCTGATAATATTTTTATCTAACTAACTAACTAACTATACAAAGTGTTCCAATGTTAATATTGTGTGTGTGTGTGTATATGTGAGAGGGAGACAGAAGGCATTTTCAGACATGAACTTCTACATGGAAGTAGGTTCTACATGGAACTGCAGCAGGACAGAGGACATCAGCGGACCCAGTCAGTGTCAAGACTCAAGACACATTTTACGTTCGCACAACTAAAATAATTAGTCCCAGACCACTTGCAGGTGCGATCTATGTGCCCGTATGTCAAAGATATTTACACCTGTAACTAGAACTAGAAGTGTGATTTGGATCAACTGAGACAAATGTTAATACCACGTCTTAACGGCCTCAGTTCAAGAAACATTTTCTGTGAGACAAGTCAATGTATTCTGGACAGAGAACGGCCTCTTTAAACCTTGTTCTACCTTCTACTCATTGTTATGCTGTTTCAAAGTAAACATGAACAGAACATTATCATAAAAGTATAATGCTGGTATTAAACATAGAAGTGTGAACTACTTTGCCTCCTTTATCATTGTTTCAACAACAAAAGCCCAGGACATCATTACAGTTATAAGGTAAACATTCCCCGTGTCCCTCCTGTCTTTATTCATTTTTTTGTCAGGCATCAGTGATGGGGCACAAAGAGAATGGAAAATGTTTTCCATTCTGTGAGTCAAAAGGATCCAGTGTAACCCTCTTGTTCACTATAGCTGATTATTAGGAAGCGTTAACAAGTCAGTGTTCAGGCAGAGGGAGAATAAGTACACAGTAATTGACTCCTGGCCTCTCTCATCGCATTAGAGGCCCAATAAAATGGGCTCTGCTTTCACAGGCGTGCAAGATGACTGAGGGAACATGCTTGTCTCATTTGTCATCAGAACTGCATGAAAGAAGCAAGTGAAAGGCCTCAGCAGATGAACCATGATTTTGAACTTGCATTTTATAATAGACCCTGTGTGTGCGTCTCTCTCTGCATCTTTATCTACTCACTCTATACTGCATCTGTGAATGAAAGAGCATTTGTGTGACAGTGTTTCACAGCATAACACATCATTTTAACATTCAATTGCACACACACATATTTATGCACACACAAACTGTGACTTGAATGTTGAAGACATGTCGGTGCATAGCACAGCCATGGCTCGGCAGCAGCTGAGGCTGGCGTGTGTCTGAGCAGGCTCCTTAGAAGCAGGCAAGGGTGACAGCGTCAGCTTGGCTCTCCTAATGAATGTCTCACTTCCCCCGGCACACTCCCTTCACTCTCCCCTTGCAGGCACCTAGCACCCCTCCGCCTACGGGCCCCACATCTCACCGGTCGACAGCTAGTGCCATCATTGGTATGACCTCATGGCCTCCCAACCTCGCCTGCGGAGCCAGTGTCACTTTGGTTTTGGCAGAGGCTGGGGTTCTTGGGGTGGTGTCAGGGCACGGTGAAGGGTAAATAGATTAATAGAAGCTAATGAGAGACATAGGAGCAGTACAGTCAATATGGACAAATTAGTGTTTGTTTTATGTTTACTGTTTCACTGTTGTATGACGTGACAGGAAGACAGGATGGCAACACACATACACGGTGCTTCTTGTCAGTGTGCTACTGTGATATTTAAATATTTTTTATTAGTCCATTTTAATTAGTCGTCGTCACAAACACTCACCAAGCACTTAATTAGGAGCACCATGCTAATACTGGGCAGGGTCGCCATTTGCTCTCATAACAGCCACAAGCCATTCTGCATGATGTTGTTGTCTTTTGAGGTTGTGGTCAATGTTGACATGACTACCCTTCAATGATCCTGTGAGTCTGTTCTACATCTCAAAAGGTATTCTACTGGATTCAGCTGTGGTGACTGGGGAGACCACTGAACCCATTGTCATGCTAATAGAAGATGGTAAACTGTGGTCATAAAGTGTTATCCACATGGTCGGTCATAATGCTCAGATAGGCTGGTGCATTCAAATCGCAACCAATTGGTATTAAAGAAACACTAGGTAGTTTTCATACCTTTTTAAATACCTTCGAAATCATTCTTATGGAACACAAACATATAATGGGAACAATGGCATGTGTGCCACTACACTATGTAACTCTGGTGTACCATGCTGGAATATTACAACCTGCTTTACATCATACACCAACCACCAGAGCTGGACCTAGCATCTAGCTATAAGAGACAACCAGCTTGCCAGTTCTTAGTGTGGACATCACAGCATAGCCACCAAAGAAACCGAAGAGAACATTCTCAGTGGAAACGAAGGAGAAAATGATCGAGTAAGAAACCAAGCAAGAGTGAATATTGGAGCATAGTTCACCCATTGGCAAGAGGCCAAAGGAAGCAGGACAGATGTCGATCTGGTATTGATATTGGACAAGTAAGTCATAACTTTAGCTTATTATGTCTCATGCTGTTCTGCTTGCTTGACTTTTGTCTGTGTAAGTGAAGTTGTCTACTTGCTAGTGTATCAGTAGAAGTCAGAAAACACATTTAAATAGAGGTCTAGCTGACAAGTTAGCCAAACAATTTGATGTGATTTGATACCTTAAACCTGGACGTCAATAACTGTGTTAGCTTGTATGCTGCTGTTCTACTCTGAGTTTAGTGCAGTGAATGTGCAAACATTTACTGCCAGACTCCAAAAACTGTGTGCGCACGAATAAGTAACTTTGTTCAGGACACATTTTAAAGACATAACATTACAAATGCTGCGAGGACTCTGCTTCTGAGGCTGCCAGTTTCTTTTCTGTCAGCTTGTCAACAAATGCATTTGTGTACAGCTGTGTGTATGGGGAGGCTCAGGCTGCCACTCGTATTTACAGCAGTGAATTATGCATCCCACCTGTAAGGGGATTTTAAGTAAAGTCGAGATCAAATCTTGCATTTTGTCACTTTAAAGCCCCGAAACACAATCAGTTCACCATGACACCATCAGACAGTATGATTTGTTAGACCAGGCTACGTTTCTCTGTCTTCTTTTGGTGAGCATGTGCCTACTGCAGCCTCCGGTTTTTTTCTAGGCTGACAAGGGTGAAACCCAACATGGTCGTTTGCTGTTGTAGCCCATCCGCCCCGAGGTTGGACATATTGTTCATTCTGAGACGCTTTTCTGTTCACCACATTTGTAAAGAGTGTTTATTTGAGTTGCTGTGGCCTTACTGTCAGCTCCAATCAGTCTGACCATTCTCCTGCTCTCCTCAACAAGATGTTTCTGTCCACAGAACTGCTGCTCACTGGATGTTTTTGTGTTTTTCACACTATTCTGAGTAAACTCTCGAAGATTGTTGTTCATCAAAATCCCAGGAGATCAGCAGTTTCAAAAAATATTCAAACCAACTTGTCTTGCACCAACAATTGCGCTGACCATCACTGACCACACATTCTTTGCTCATTCTGATATTTGATGTGAACATGAAGCTGCTGACCTGTATCTCTATGATTTTTGCTGCCATGGCTGATTGAATAAGCAGGTGTATAGGTGTTAAAAAATCGTTTAAAATGTCTTAGTGTAGTTCCATTAACAAGACACAAATGACAGATTTCAGACAGCTCTTGAGATACTAGGAGGGAGTAGGTGAATACAAGTTTAAGGCAGTTTGTCTCATTGTCTCCCATGAAGATCTGATGATTAACAAATGATGAACCTGGTTAAAAACCTCAAAGGCTTAGAAAATATGATAACACTTTAAGTCCTATTTATACTTCTGTGCTGAATTGACGCTGTAGGTATGGTGAAGCTGCGTATCTGACGTTCACCTCACTAGAACTGTAACAACATGACACTGTCACGTAGACAACAACCACTGCGGTTGCTTCACGTGGTAGCATGTCTTACACATGTCTCTCAGCTCAAATGATTCACACAAGGTTCAGTCTTGCTCTGCCTACATCATTTAATGATCACACACCATCTAATCATCCACTTCAATTTCAAACACCATTGTCAGAATGTACACACAGTGGCATAGAATCTCAACTGGGTTTGGTGGGGAAATTGCAGAGTGACTTGGGTGTTTTCACACCTGATAATCCAAACCAAGATTCATGTGTCTGTTACATTGTTTACATTTGATCTGCTTAGTTTTGTTTTCACATTGCAATTTATGGAGTGCACTAAAGACTTTTATTTAACATGCGTCCTATCGTCATCACCTACCTGCACTCCGGCTGGGTGTACCTTTACTTGACATTGATTGGTTTGTCTGGGGTTGGCATGTTGTAAATTCTGCTGTTGCATTTGCTGATTCTTTTGAATGAAGTGCATATATGCAAGTAGTCTCTCCATTTGAATCAAGAATGAACCATTTCACTTAGCTAATTTCATTGCCTCTGTAATATCATTATGATGTTACCGGCAGCAAAATGAGCGTCGTTGTCATTCAACCATTGTATTATCAGTAGTGAGGACTATCCTGCAGCAAGTTGTCCTGCAAATCCTGCTTCATAGAGTGCATCTATGGGCATCACTTTTTTCTATGAGGGGGAATGTGGGGTTCAGTATCTTGCCAAAGGACACTTTGGCATGCAGATGGGGAAGACTGGGATCATACCCCCCCAAAAAAAACTAAACTATAAAAAAAAAGCGTTTTCACACTGCAAACAAACTGAACCATGTTTTTTTTTTTTATCCGGACCGAGACCACCTCTTGTATAGATCGATGGATGGATAGATAATATCTGTATCACAAGTCCTTAAAAAATATTAAAATACTTAAAATATCAGTAGTTCATGATGCAAATTTGAGCTAAAAATTAAGATTAAATGACTTAAAATAATTTACTTAATTAAGTCAAACTACACCTAATAATCTGCACTGGCATTTACAGCATGCTATAAAAGACCATAGGAATTTACACAGTTAAGTGAACCAACACAGCATATTCACGGCCTAATGGAATGAATCAGGACTCACCCTGAACATGTCGGTCTGTTTTGTTCAGAGGGGAAGTGGAAACATTATCAGTGTTATTGGTCACTCAGGCACTAATAATGTAATGACTATGATCACTGGACAAGCATTGATTGTCCCTCACTCTAGTTGTTTCCATCTGTCCCACACATAGAAGCAGCCATGAACCCACACAGGTTAAATGCACACGTAAGACGCATGACCTCACACATGCTGTACTGTATGTTCTATAACATGGTGTAATTCATATCAGCAGAACATTGGTTTTAGTTGGTCAGTGATATGTCCGCCACATCATTTTTCGTTTGGTCAGGTGTTGTGGTATTACTTCTCGCTCCTTATTTTTGTCGTCATCTCTCTCTACCTGTCCCTCTTCTTTGATTGGAGGTTTTCTATGTGGTTATCTAAGGCGTATCTCTCCTCTACGGCTGGGGCGACGCGCCAACGTAATCAACGTCATTGATTACATAAATACGTCCACTTTCGAAACGTGCATCGACGCGTCGTATGGAAGGTGGCTGCGCAGAGTCAAAGCATGTAGTAGTAGTAAAGGACAGCACATGGTAGAGTTTACTTCTGTCACTGAACAAGAGAAAGTGGGAACAAAGAGGACAGTTGTTTGTTGAGATTGTTAATATGTGTACAGAAGCTCTACTTGAAACAAGAAAAGAACATTTATTTTATTATACGAGTACCCTTCATTTCAGTTCGAAAATTAACGATAATAAACATTGTTGGAACACTATTAAATTGTACTTTCTGTACTGTCAGTTTTTGACTTAATACAGACATTGATACAACTACTAGGCTACTTCAAGATCATTTTTTGTTGTGGAATAACGCCTTGCTGTGTATATTTTGTTTTTTTGTCAAATTTGTTTGTATTTTAGAGAAGATGATTAACTAAATATAAATGATTTTAATTACATTAAAAAAAAAAAATCATTATTATATTAATAAAGTTATAAAAAATGCTTTAGATTAAACGAAAAATTTGTCGTTAGATCAATCTAAAAAATAAACGTATGATTAATCGCTAAAAAAACAATTGATAGGTGCAGCCCTACTCGCCTCTCTCACCTACTTGAGCAAGGTGACAATTACACGGTCTCAAAGCTGAGAGGAGATGCTCATCAACATCTATAATCTGTGGGGACCCCTGTCACGCAAACACACTCAAACACACGACCATACTGCTATGTAAGCCTACCAGATGCAACACACACACACACACACGAACACACACACACTTTACCACCCCCACACATTTCCTGCTGCTCCTCACTCAACAGAATGGAGAAAGCAAATCCAGAGGCATGACAGACAGATAGACAGACCGACTCACAGAGATATCATTATCCAAGCCTCTCCATGAGGGTGGGTGTCTGACGATAGCAGGGCTGAGGACCGCGGCTTTCAGTCCCATGATACTCTAACAGCACCGTCTACATTCTAACAAATAACCAGACACCTACGTGTCTGCGTCTCTCATCTCGCCCTTTACTACCTCCAATCATGCTCTAAGGTGTGACTAATTTATCATTAGGTCCAAAGCCTCAGATAGAGAGCGAGTAATGACAGCAGCGAGTTCTGTTTCTCAAGTGGATGTTTTGTAAATTAAGAATTTGATCAATTTTAAGAAGTCATCTCTTTCCTTATACAGAAAGGGTTGACAGGTGAGGGTAAAACAAGACCTGCTCAAAAGCTAATACATGGCTGGACTGTAACTGGTCATCATGCGATATAGTTTAAAACTGTTGTTGAACCATTATAAACAATGCTTTTGATTGAAAGAAGCAAGAACCTGCTCAAAGTGTCGCTAAACGACACCAGATGATGTAATATGCTAATCAGCATCGTCATCTCGCTGTATTTGAATTCTGCCTAATGCCAGCTAGTAACCTACCGGGGAAACTCAAGCACTTGGTTGGGTGAACAATTGTGTAACTTCATTATTAGGTCAAGCCGTCACTCAGTCAGTCATGGTCCTATGGCTTTCTAGGGCTGGCTTTGCTGTTTTGGTCCAGCAGTAAAATCATAACGACAACTACCATGCTTGTTTCTACCACCCAATCATTCCCAGCAAGCTCTCCAGATGTTCACGAACTCAAAACACTTCCTCGCTCCCAGTCTCCCCTTTTCTCTGCTCCTCTCTTGGCGTAGACCCTGTCTGGACCCAAACAGGAAGGGCGTGGCGCTGAGGTGGCACACAAGGGTCGCGACCTGGCCTCCCTCCCGTCATTAGAGCTTCCAGCTGGGCCAGGACTTCCGTTGATGTGGTCCATCAAGGAGGGGAGGCAGGGGAGGGACAACCCTTAATTGTACCCTAGGTCATAGCGAAAGGAATGTCTGAGGTCTGAGGCCTTGTTACACGCACACACGCATACACACATCCGAAAACGCTCATATACACGCTCCCTCTCTTGCTCCTTCTCCCCTCTGTCTCTCGTTCTCCTGTGTTCTCCACCTCCCATACACCCACCCCTGTGGAGAAGGCCACTAATTGGCACATTGGCTGCCAGTGTGGGTGTGGAGGGAATGTCAGAGCGCCACGCCATAGCAAGGAACCCACAGACATCTCCAGAACAGTATGGGGACCCTGGGGAGGAACGGGGAAGATGAAGAGCACCCACTGCTTCTTTTGACCACCACATAATAAAAAGTAGGTAAAGAAATAAGATGTAGTACAGTAGGTCAGTGTGTTTTTGTGCTGGGTAGTCAGGTATATGTCACAGGTAATGTCATGAAATTGTTGCCTACGTTTCTTTAAATTTAAATGAAGCTGCATGCTGCTGTGAGAAGATTTTCTGTTTTTGTTACCTGTGGTGCTTTGAAATATGAGCAATGCAAAGACATTTACATTGAGGATAAAAAAGGTCCAGGTCTCCATCCCCTAGTGACAATAAATAGCGAAAGAATAAATTTGACTTGCACCATATAAAAGACTCTGCATTCAGATAAATAAAAGTCCTGTTACAGTTGGGCAGTTTTTTATGGGCCCTTGTCCTCTCTTCTATTGACTATCTATGCCATGTTGAATGCTCCAGCTGTGAAAAATGTATTTACTCATAGTTTCGTCTTTTTCTTCATATTCAAGCACACATCAAGAAAATACACAGCTCAAGTAAATTAAGGGAAAACTTATCAGAGTATAACACCAAGTCAGTTAAACTTCAGTGATGTCAATCTGTCCATTTAGGAAGCGCACGTGATTGTGAATCAATTTCACTTGTTTTGGTGCAAGTGAAAGTGACAACAGGTGCAATGGAGAGACAAAAGCAAGAAAACCCCAAAAAGGAAATGGTTCTGCATGTGGTGGCCGAAAATAGTTGTTCTCTCCTTCTCCTTCCTGACTGATTCTTCTCTAGTTTTCTGTTCTGCTAGTGTCCTTGTCACTACTGGTAGCATGAGGCCCAAACAGGTTGCACAGGTAGTCCAGCTCCTCCAGGAAGGCACATCCATACGTGCGGTCGCAAGAAGGTTTGCTGTGTCTCCCACCACAGTCTCAAGAGCATGGAAGAGATACCTGAGCTGAACAGAGCTGTAGGGCATCAACCCAGCAGCAGGACCGGTATCTGCTCCTTTGTGCAGAGGACCAGGAGGAGCACTGCCAGAGCTCTACAAAATGACCTCCAGCAGGCTACTGGTGTGCATGTTTCTGACCAAACCGTCACAAACAGACTCCATGAGGGCCCGACAACCTCGAGTGGGACCTGTGCTCACAGCCCAGCACCGAGCAGCTGGATTGGCATTTGCCAAAGAACACCAGAATTGGCAGGTCCGCCACTGGCACCTCGTTCTCTTCACAGATGAGAGAAAGTTCACACTGAGCACATGTGACAGGCATGAAAGAGTCTGTAGACGCTGTGGTGAACGTTGTGCTGTAACATCATCCAGCATGACCCGTTGTTGGTGGGTCAGTGATGGTCTGGGGAGGCATATCCTTGGAGGGTCGCATAGATCTCCAGTTCCTGGATGACGAACGCATTGACGTTCCCCTGAGCTAAATCCAATTGAGCACCGGATGTTGCATATCGGTGCATCCGACGCCGCCAAGTACAGCCACAGACTGTCCAGGAGCTCACTGATGGCCTGACCCAGGTCTAGGAGCAGATCCCCCAGGATACCATCCACTGAGTCATCAGGAACATGCTCAGATGTTGTCATGAGTGCACAGGCACACGGGGGCCATACACACTACTGAGTCACATTATGAGTTGCCGTGATAAAATTCACGCAAGTTGGATCAGCCTGTGATTTCAATTTTTTACTTTTTTTACTCTGTGCGGTTTTAAATCTAGCCCTCAATGGGTTGATGATTTTGGTTTCCATTGACCGTTGTTAGGTCATTTTGTTCTCAACAAATTAAACAATGTACATCAGTAAAGATTTTTAACTTGAATAATTCGTTCATCAAGATCTGATGTGTGTACAGTATACATAGATTAAAACATTTCCCTGCCTTTAGTTTGACCTAAACACCAATTTTCAATTATTACACACATCATATATACAATATCTGTATAGGTAATTTATTTCTCCACTGAGAACAGAAGCTGCCGTCTTCAAATGTGCAATATCAGAATTGTAAAAGCGTTTTATTCCTGACATTTAATGGTTACTTTATTGGATTAAAGACTGCTCTTTTTAATTGATTGAATGGATTCTATATTTCAAAGACTGCAATCATACCACAGATGACTGTGGCTCCAGATGTATTGTAAGAGTGGATTGTTTTATTTTTACAGAGTATGTTTAGCCACTGAGGCAATAAATTGATAAATAAATACAAATATTCTTTTTGTAGCAGAATTTCTAAACGAATCATCCGATTTTATTGCTAAACTCTCCAATCATTAGGTCTTACCCTTTCACCTTAAATGTCAAGATGGAAACATGTATCTGCAGGTTTGCTATTTAAGATCAAATCATCCTCTATTCCACATGCGAATAGGGTCGATTTTTTTTTTTCATTATGGCACCAAATTAATCCGACTCAGCTTCTGCGAACTATCTCTCCTTCTACTTCCACTTCTTTGTCTCTCTCTCTTTTTATTTCCATATATTCTTAGTTAATAAAGTTCTTCAAACAATACATGTGACACATGCCCATCATAAAATGGTGCTTGATGAGCAACTCTTACAAAACACCAACTGAAGGTCACTGTGAAACAATGGCAATTCTCCAATTTGAGACTAAGAGCAGGGTGGTAAGTGGCAGGGCTGACATAAAGACAAAAATAGAGTAGTGATGAGGGCTGGTTAGAGTGGGTGGGAGGATGGGAGTGGGTGGCTATTGGTGCATTTCAACTTGTGGTGGGCTGAGGTGCAAGGGGGGGGGGGGCCCTAAAGGAGAGAGAGCAGGTCAGTGACTGATAGTCCACATGGGCTGGTGGAGCCTCGGCCCATGGAGCCTGCAGCCAACTTTCCAGTCAACACATGAGTCAGTCAGCAGAGATGCGCCCAAAATAAATGGCGTCCCTGTTTCAGGCGGAACCACACCCTCTCGTGGTTTCTTAGAGGGCAGCGTGGGCAGGCAGGGCGACCGCCCCTTTGGGGTTTCTGGGGCTGGGGATGGATCTGAATGGGGGAGGTGGCAGAGGTAGAGGGAGGCAGTGGGTGGTGTGTGGGGGCTGTGAGGAGCATGGGGGCGTATTTGAGTTCCCAAAATGGCAACATTAGGGTGAGGTGCTGGCAACCTCTCAGTCTTTTCATTGTTTATTGTTTACCCGCACCGCGGACAGTAAACAATGGCACGCCCTCTCTATGGGAGCTCTGCGGCAGGACTGGAGCTGAGACTGACCCAGCAGATCAGGCTGTGGGCAGGGCTTCCTCCAACTTCCAACCTTCCGTGTTCCAGTGCACCACTTGTCCCTTATGGACAGACTTAAATCTCATTTGCAGTCTTTTCCTCTGCTTTGTTTTTCATTCCCTTCTCCAACACCTTTTACTGAGAAGTTGCCTATTTTTTTTATTGTCAGTCCCCCCCCCCGCATTTATTTTTCCAACCTAAAATCTGTGTGTGAGTGACAGTCATTTTTTGACTTTATAAAATATGTTGCAGAATGCTAGAGCAGGACAACAAGTTGTTTGGCCAGTCAGAGGTTAGATGCCCTGATAACACTTGCCCTCCTCTTATATTTTGTGTTTTCACTATCTTACTCTCCCCCATTCTCTTTCCCTTCGTCTTTCTCTGTGTATGTGTGCATGTCCCCACCCGTGATGGGTCTCGTTAGCTGTCAAGTGTCATCTTTATTAGCGCTCTCTGTGAGTCAGAGGAGTGACAAGAGAGAGCTGGAAGTCGGTCTTTCATTACCCCTGGCGACGGAAGTGTCATTCTCCCCATCTATTATTCATATTCTCTTTAATTTAACCAGGTAGAAGTGGCCGCACAGCCCAGTGCTCACAGATACAGTCAACCCCGGCAAGACAAACATGGACAGGGAGTTTTTTTTATTTGAAGCCGTTCCCAGTGAGTCAATCTGCTTGGTGGCTGTCAGGAGACAGAGCAATTATATGTTCGACTCAAAATTCAAGACCTCAAAACTGTAATGACATGAGTACCATCTGTTAAAAATATTGCCTTTACTGGCACAACGTTGTCAAAATATTACTGCATCGGTCCAAACTTTTAATCCATGGAAGGCTTGATGTAATTGTTTATGTAAATATAAAACTGCTAAAGGTTTTCTCTGTTTCATGCTTGAAAAGAGAAAATGCTAATCATTGCATAATTAATTACATGAATATGATAAAAACTGTTGTTTTTCTTTTGTTATTGTTTTTTTTTTTTCTTCCTTTGCAGACATTTCTTAAATTTGCTCAGGGAAAGAAACTAACTCTTTTGGGAGTTCCACCTTGCCTGCATTAGATAAAAAAGATCAAACTGTAGAATACACCCTTTAATGCAAAAGACACGCGAGCACAAACTCAAGCTGAGGATCCACTAGAAACTACCCCAAAACACACACACTGACTAAAGCCTTTAGGAGCTCCAACTTCTCAAAGTTGGAATGATGAGAAGTACAAGGAGAGCAGAAGGGGATGAGACAAAGGAAGAGGGAGAAAGAGGAAAAAAACATTACATCTGCTAGCCTAGAATTAGAGCATGAATGTATTGTCACTCAGCTGAATGTTGCAAACTCCAGGTTCCCTCAAAAACAGGGACGTCTCCGTCACCGCCTTTTCCCCCTGAGGACTGGGTGCGTTTGGGGAGATAATTGACGAGTCCCCTGGCATGCAGCGAGAGAACGAGCACCCCACTCAGCGACTCACAGCCACACAAAGCTTGGCTCACTCAGTGTGTGTATATGAGTTTGTATGGCAAAACAACAGACTGGAAGAGAGTGTGTTTATGTTTGTGTGTGTGTGTGTGTAGATGTGTCCCGTGCGCCTGTGTGTTTATCAGAGAAGAAGGAGGAGAATAGGGTGATTATTCCTTTCTTTGTGTAGCGTAATCCATTTCCGCTAAGCTTGAGAGAGCACCCAGGAGTAATGAGAGATGAACCTGAAAGAGCCAGACTCTATGAATACAGTTCTGAGGAAGGCCTGCGCTCTTTCTTTTTTCTTTTCATCCCTCTCTTTCCTTTTCTGTGCCTCCTTCTCTCCTTTTCTTCCCTCTGTGCCTCTCCATCCTTGTGCCTGTGGAACACTCCTGCGTTTGACTCACAACTGTTGTGTCTGAGCTTCAACTTCTTCTTTGCTTTCTCAAACTATAAGACGGCTATGCCAGATCCAGTGTGACGGATTGAATCCCGCCTTTTTCTTTTCTTCCTTTCCATTTTTTTTCGTACAAAAGAGCAAACTGGCTTCTATAGAGCGGAGGAATCGTACGTATCACAACCGCGAACAAGAGGAAAGTTTTAATTGTTTACAGGAAAAGTTCTGTTGAGTTGCAAAAGTGAAGTTGGAATCCATCTTCTGTTAAAAAGATTCATTGGCCAAAAAATATGAAGCTCTCTCAATGCATTTTTATGTTCTCAACATTCTAAATAAAGTTGATTGGTTAGTCGAACAGTGCCGTGTTCATTTTCATGAACCAACAATAACTCTAGAACAAAATACAAAACCGTGCCATATTATGATAATTCAAGTTTATTAAAGTAAAGTAAAAGTAAAAAGAGAAGAAGAGAATATCCACCACAAATTATATTTTTTCCTTTGCTTTCCTCACTATCAAAAACTGTCAAAATCGACTTTATTTTTATCTGTTGGCTGTCCTGTCTTTTTAGCAAAACGTTGTCATGTAATCGAATCTCTGTCTGATTATATTCCAGAACAGTATATCACTGCTAATAACTTATCGATTGTATTAAAAAGACTGAAAATGTTTAATTCACAAAGAGACACTGAACAGAAAATGGCTAAAAAGTGTTGCTTACTATAGATAACACATAATCTGTTTCTATTTACTGTAAATAACAGTTTGTTGTATTAAAAGGACAGTCATTGTCTGTTAAGCATCAACATTATCTAAGTGTAAAAAACTTCTCTCTATAGATACATTTATTTTTTTTATTTTCTAGCCCCAAGCTTGTGAGCTTCTGTAAGAGCTCCAAAACGGACCCTGTAAATACTCACAACAGGCCATTCTAGTCTGCCTGTTTGCTTGGTCAACATTTCAGCACGGCTCCTGTTTATTCATTTTGTTTGTTTATTAATTTTGCAGAAGTTGGGCAAAATAAAACTGTCTGGTTCGGTACAATTTCCACAGGTTTCTTTCCCCCTATCGAGCTCCAGAATAGCTCGTTTTGATCCTTCATACCTATTTAAACAGACTTTACTACTAAAAACTAAAATCATACAAATGTGAGAGACTTGCGCAAATGCTCATTTGTTGATTCTGCTTTGTGGTTGTATAAAAAAAAATCAGACTTTTTTTTTTTTGTAGCCCACACTCATCAGAGGGAAAGGGAAAATCCAGTCAGACATAACAATAAATGATGACACACGTGGCCAAGTTCCCTAATATTCTGACTGGAACCATAAATACGTCCCCTGTTAATAGACTGAGGAAGCTGTCATGTCCATATTTTCCCTTCATTTCCTTCATTCATAGGAAAGAAAGAGGAACAGGCCTGCACACACAGGACACCGCTCTCAATGTCAAACGTACAGTATTGGATGGACACTCGTGAATCAGTGAATGATCTTCATTTCATGAATTGATGGGTCAACATCAACATGGACACTTTTATAACCTTCAGTTTCACTCCACGAAGCCTATAGATGAGGCCAAATTAACAAAGAGAATATGTGCAAATGTTTGTGTGATACTGGCTGCTTCTGTGTGATTTTTGTGTGTGTGTTAGTGTGTGTGTGCATGTGTGTGCACCAGCAAACGTGTGTATGTGAGAAAGCAACAGTGCATGCCAGCAGAAGATTCAGCCGGAGTGCAGTAGGCTCTCGCTCTGTTTGTCCCTGCTGTGTGCGCTCCCACCCAACGCCTCCATTCCCGACCCCCTGCAGAGACCTCTGATTGCCGTGGAAACCGCACTTAAGGAGAAAATTAGGATTGCCTCCTCCCTAATATAAAAGTGCGGCTTAATTGGTTTCATTTATCACAGATGGAAATGGTAAATAAATGTTGTGCTATCTGATTTCATAGGTGTGCTTATTTGCACGGAGACGGGATGAAAATAAACAAAACTCGTAACAGCAGTTTACATGAAGGGAATGTGCCTCTGCCGTGCACATGTTACTGAAGACGAATATAGAGGCTGCAGCACAAAAACACAGGGCGCAGACAAACAAAATTGTGCAAGCATACAGCATACACACACTCACAGACACACACATACACGGAAGCATACAGCACTTATCCTCATAGAAACGCCCTTCAAGGTGGACTCAAGTGGGCTGAGTGTAAATGTGGAAAATTACCGCTCTGATCCGACCATCCCTTGCACAATCAAGACTCGAGCCTGTGGGCTTGGTGCAGGTATATTTATCTCTTGTGGCGATAAATCTTGCATACATACGGACATGCAGACAGCGATGAATACCACAAAAAGCATTTTCCTACATATGTACTATGTAAACAGAAGAGTGTTCAGTATGTGGCTGTATGTAAGCACCTTTGCACAAGCCCAAGATCATGAGCATGACTTTTTTAATACGAGCATAAGTACACACAAACATAGAGTTTGACACAATTTTCAAGTAGACAAAAACACCACTCTACTTCTCTGGTCATCTCTATCCCTCCACAACATTCCCTGGACCTGGGGCGCGCTCAGTCCCACCAGAGGGTGACAGCGGTCAGTGGTCACCTCTCTCTCACTGACTGGTTCAGTGTTGAACCATAACCACTCCATCACCACATGCCGTCCTGAGGCCAGGTGAGCATGCCACTATCCAGGGCACAACACAAACATCACTCCAGCCTTGTTTCTGTACATATATGCGCGAGGGGCAAGCAGCAGGGCATGAGTGGTTAAAGTTTATTTCTGGACGTATTCATTACACAGTGAAAGGGTTGCAGTTGGGGCTAGGCAATTGTGGCGCCAGCGTGTGATTGTGGCAAGACAGCCTGACCGCCCAAAAATGGCTGAGCTAACAGGGACAGGAGAGCAGGCGAGGTTTACGCTTGCACTCGCTAGCCTTTGGCAAGTTTAGTCTCCTCTCCGTGCGCACCAACACACCTTATGATGATTATGCGTCCCGCTGAAACCGCCGCACACTGCAACAGTTTGTTGATTGATCAGAAAAAAACCTGAAACCTGAGAGAGAGCGGGAGGGCAGAGCGGAGACACAGGCGGAGAGATCAGAAGCAGAACAATCTGAGTCTCTCTGCCTTTTCATTGAAACTAACAACTTCAGAGGAGGCACCACCAAGCAATCCTGGCAATCACGTACTCTTCCACAAAGAAATAATAAGCTGCAACTGGCGAGAGCAAGACAGAAAGAGAGAGAGAGAGAGCCGAAAGAAAGATGGGTGGGTGAAAAAAAAGTGAGAAAAGGATAGAAAGAGTTAAGAGAAACTACTTCTTTGGAGAAGTAACTGCTCTCAACCTCTGAATGTTGAGAGAGAGAGAGTGCAGTTTATTTGATGATTCTGTACTTTTGAAATGGTGAAAAACTTGCTCCCGTCACCTTTGCCTTTCAATGGCCTGTGTTGCTGAGGGTGTTTCACTCTAAGATGTTTTGTAGCTGTTTCGTGATGAGAACACCCTGAGGGAGACACAGCGGGACACAGGGTGTTAGGGTTCAGCTGTGTTTGCTTGCTTACAACCCGAGGAGGGAAAAAAAAAGCACAGAGACATAAAATCAATGATGAGACTGTTAGTGGAGGTTTAAAAGGGAGCGTTTAGAGAGGATCCCTGGGTGGAAGGTGATGTAGTTGCAGTTTGTAAAAAAGCATGTGATCCAGCACCATGCTGCAAGAGAGCGAGGGGCAAGACGGCGTCTGTCAAATTGCGGCTTTTTGTGAAAACATATAGGAGTGATTGAGCCAGAGGATGAGTGAGCTTGAGAACATGTGTTAATCTGTTTTTTAAGGTATTTCTTTGAGGTGGAAGGGAGAAGGTGTGTGTGTGTGTGTGTGTGTGTGTGTGTGTGTGTGTGTGTGTGTGTGTGTGTGTGTGTGTGTGTGTGTGTGTGTGTGTGTGTGTGTGTGTGTGTGTGTGTGTGTGTGTGTGTGTGTGTGTGTGCAAAAATGCTAGCTCTCTGGTTATCAGCCCTGTGTGGTTCGGGATGATAAATCACATCCCATTCTTTCACGGTGACAGCTCTTCGTGGCAGCAAATCTGATTCTGGCCTCCTAAATCAAGACATGTGGTTGAACGGAGGCTGTGAGATCTGAGGTTTGCGATGCCTCTCAAAGAGAATGTCTGAATGGGCCTTTTGATAAGAAAACAGCTTGAAGCCATCCCACACAGGCATGAAAACAGCATGCACCTCCCGTGTGAGAGCCAAACAGATTGGAGGGGATGCGATGCTGGATCTGTTCCTATTACCCAATGAGCCAAGTGCGCAGAGTGATTGACAATGATTAAGTGTAAGAGGGTATGCTAGTGTCATTCCCTGAAACATATTTCCTACGTGTCAGTGTGTAGGAGGGTTGGGCAGAGCCTGTCCATCAAAAAAAGACAGGATGAATACAGCCTCGATCATTTACAGATATCATCGCTCTGCATCAGATTACTGTCCAACAGAGTTCTCTGATGTTTTCCCTCCTGCATTGTCTTTTGCAAGTGTTTTTTTTTTTTTAATGTAGGGGTCAGCACAATGATAAAGAGGTATATCATGGATTTATTTTAAAAGAAAACTTGTTCAGCTTTGCAATGTGATCATCCAAGTTTTAACATGGAATCTGTTGTGGAGTTGCTGCCAAGTTTCAGGAAAACAGCACTTGTTGACAAGTTGGTTGAATCATGATCAAGGCACCTGCCACATAGGGAACCTGCAACAGGCACCATTTGGTGGTTCACAGGGTCACTCGTTCTGAGTTGAGTAGAGAGAGCTCGTGCCAAATTCTCCTTTCAATCATTTAGTGCGCATATGGAATGCCACTACTTCTTTTAAACACTTGGTTCAGCATCAGATATAACAAAAAAAACTTAAGATGTGCTCATTACCCTTTTCTCCAGCTCTCTTTCTTACAGCACGCAGTTTTTATTAGGAGTTCAACACCTTGTAGTCTGAGCTGCGTTTCATTAAGTACCTGCTCTTTGTTCCTTACTTTTCAGTATTAGCGGCCTGCTGAGTTCAATGCGTGTTGCGTGTTTTCCCTAAATGCAATTGCATAGCAAAATATAAACCGTAAATTGAAGTGCTTATGGCAATTTCACACTAATCACAACAGGATATTTTCAAACACATGGAAAAACAGAACTGAGTGAATTACTCCGGTGCAATGTCTTTATTTATTCTTAACCACCTTTTAAGAGAACTTGAGGAAATCAGACAGAGGAGTGGCTTC
The DNA here is from genome assembly GCF_022539355.2 of Hippoglossus stenolepis. Taxonomy (NCBI): domain Eukaryota; kingdom Metazoa; phylum Chordata; class Actinopteri; order Pleuronectiformes; family Pleuronectidae; genus Hippoglossus; species Hippoglossus stenolepis. The sequence continues at coordinate 13,489,379 of NC_061491.1, forward strand.
CAGGAAAGTATCTGGGTTATTACAATGTTTATTGTCATGTTAGTGATATTTTCTTAAAGGCTACTGTCTATGGTGGCCCTGAGCTCAATGCTCACAAAACAATCAAATAGGCAAACTTGTTAATACAACCATATAGACAAATGCAATTTCAAGAACACAACTAAACAGAGAAACGCTACAAGTTGCACGGATGTCGAACTTGTATCCACGCTGACACATAAAGTAATTAAGTGATGATTTGTGACTTTACTGAAGTTAATAAAAGTGCTAAGATGTAAGTAATCAGCCGTGTTCATCACAAGTGTCCCCTGCAAATACCGGTTTCTGTCTTTGGTTGTGTTGTGTGTATTTGCAGTGCGTCTGTCTATTTGGTTGTTCTTTCAGGTATTCATTATCTATACCACTTATCCTTTATGGGTAACGTGGCAGCTGGAGCCGGTAGATGAGTGTACTGCCTAGTGCCGGCATTTAGAAACCAACAACCAGTCACTCTCAATTTCACACCTACGTCCAATTACCCTAAGCTGCATGTGTTTGGACTGTGGGAGGAAGACACAGTACCTGGAGAAAACCTACGCAGACACAGGGAGAACCTGTGAACTTCACACAGAACGACCACAGGTTCGTACCCAGAAACCTTTTTCTGTGAGGTGACAGTGCTGACCACTGCACTGTATTAAGTTGTGTTTTGAGTAATAATAATTATAGTAATAGTAATAATAAAACATTTTTATTTGTGCCGCACTTTGCAAAGAACTCAGACATTTTGCGTACACTGTCACAATTATAACGTCGCTTACTGCAAATTAATCTATCCTCCCCTGAACCTCTCTGTGATTAAATTAAATTGATTTGAATTCAAACTACATTTAGATTACTGCAGATGTATTGCTTCTTTTATCTCTCAGCAAGTCTTATGAAAAATAATCCTTGAATCACTGTGTGCAGCATATGAAATACACACTAAGTTTTTACTCCATATTTGCGTGTTGTCAAGTGCGGACTTCTGAATTTTCCCTTGAATTCACAGTCAGTTGACTGAATTAAAAACAGGAAAATACAATGAAGTAATGTAAATCTAATGGAAAGCTTCTCTATTAATGGCATACTGTTTAATTAGAGTTTTTTTAATTTCTGGTTGTGTGACTGTGATACATGTTACAGTTTTGGAAAGAAATATGAAAACATTAATAAATAATCAATAAAAGTAAAAGATATGAAAATATTTTTTATTTTTATTTCAAGTACATAACACGTTTTGTTTTTTGTACTTCACTCAACAAGTGTTGTCGTCATGTTGCAGTCAACATATGACCACAGCAACTGAGCCTGATTTGGAGGAAATGTTATGTTATTCACGCTCAATCTCTGCATAGGAAATAAACCTATACATATGCGCTGTTAAATTTGGAAAAACACAAGAGACACCATCTCTATACTAGGAGCATCGGTAGGAGAGAGAGAAAAAGAGAGGAGCATGCAAGGATGATACTGAGGAGGGGAACAAGAGTTGCAGACAGTGCTCTGTGTGATTTTCTTTTTTTTTTTTTTTCCTTATCCAGGAGCTTCCTCTCAGGTACGCTGAGAAGCGGCATGCAGCAGCGGCAGCCGCAACAGCAGCAGCAACAGCAGCAGCAGCAGCAGCAGCGTGTCTTTGGCTGACCTATTTAGGTAATTGCACTCTTCATTAAAAAAACTCCATCTGCAAGAGAAATTACACTTCCCCAATGGTATCTAGGTAACATAATCTCCCTCCGGCGGACTAATTGCATGGCATGATAACCTCATAGACTCGGCCTGTTTAATTTTTCATCTCTTTTCAAATAATTATGGATCAGCAGAGAGAGGTATTGATTTGATTCATTAACTTCCTACACCGAGCCAAGGTTAACGATTACACAGATCCCCAATTACATGGTAAAGATCCACTGGTCTATTTGCTTTGATTGGCTTCCACTTTATTATTGGCAAAGGTTGCCTTGAAACAATACACAGATTTGGGAGCAAGGGGACTAAGGAGCAGGTGTACTGTAAATGCACCGTGCCTCACAGCTATAAGCGCATTATCGACAGGGAAAATGAAAGTGTGGGGCTGAGTAATCTGCTTTCGAACAGGCTGTAGCAATATTCTGTCATGTAGGCTTGGATTCCCACTGTTATGTGTATTTCCACCGTTGGCATCTTTTGCGAGAAGGACACGCTGCTGCACATCGCAGCCTGAAAGCGGAGCGCGTTTTGTAGAGAAATCGAGAGCATTTCAATAAATGAGTCTCACGGCAGCGATGGGAGCCATGTTTCCAACTTGCACTTTGCTTAAACACCTGCTGTGCTCCACTTGTGAACAAACAGGTCTTTAGAAGACACAGGGCCTCAGGCAGGGTGAACAGGCAGAGGCAGCAGTTCAATCCTTGACTCCAGGGCGTCTTATTTAACGTGAGAATAAAAAGGTTCAAGGGCATGTCTGAAAGATACTGTAAGGAATTATATTTCTTTCTACAGTACATTTGTTTTAACTCATTGAATAACTCACGCGCTTGCTTTTCTGAGGAATTTATCATCCTCATCATCAAACCATCACTCTGCCTCCCACACTAATATCAGTCTCCTGTGCTCCCCGTTTGACCACATTTCTTAAACTTCCCTCAGAAAAAACTGTGTGTTAGAACTCAATTCTAGTGTTTGTATGTTGAACAAGTTTGCAGTGAAGTAACACCCTGTCTGAGTCTGACAAGTGTGTCTGGCCTCCTCCGGGATGATGTGAAACAGACATGAGGACATTAAAATGACTGTAACGTCTAAATGATTTCCTCCCATTAAGTTTCCTCTCTTCTCTCCCTCCGTAATCATTTCTCTTATTTCCGCCACCTTATGCAGACAAAGTGGAGGAAGCTCGTCTTCACCCATTCACAGATGAATTACATTTCTACTTCATCACATCAAAGATGGGGGAAAAAAGAAAATAATAAATGAAATTGTTACAGAAAGGGCTAGATTTCATACAAGTGTAATCGGTGGCCTTCTCTCTGCCAAGAATTGCAGCTGGCTTAAAGGGCAATTTTGAGTCTGCACGGTTATGTCCACATGAGTGTTTGTTGATCACGCTGTGGGGTGTGTGCTAATCTACCCCCTGCCCTCACTTCCCCTCTCAGTCTCCTACTGTGGACTCCCTCGTCTACATGGCCGGTGACTAAAAACACACACACATTCGTCCAATGATATAATTTGGTCAATATCTTGTTGTCCGCGCACCCTTCCAACTTTGTGTGCACATACTGCATGTGTGCGGACACAGAAAAGTACAGTTGTGTGTGTCTGTGTTTAGCACTGTACCTAGTTGCTATGATGCGTTGAAACAGCACCACAGGGCTGGAAAGTGTAAAAGAACTTGGCTGGGTCCCTAAGCACTCGTCCAGTCCTGCCGTTTCGCAGACTGCCACCAACAAATGTCACAAAAAGAGGGGAAATATCCACACGATCCCACGCCGCTGCATGAGATCTGGGTAGGATCTGAGCAGGACCTCACCCACAGTTTACAAGCGACCTTGGGTCTCATCACTTATTTTCTAATCATGGCTTGCTATAAGTTGGTGGCCTCCCTTTCTCCTCTCTCTCTTTATTTTGATTGCTCTCATATCCTCTTTTCTTGTCTTCGTCCTCTCTCCATCCCAGCCTGTCTACCTACAGACAATGGAAACTCCTGAGACAGGCTAGACTTTCCATGGGGGTATACTAAACTAGACTCCAGGAACTATAGGGGCCCGTGAAGGGAACCCCGCCAACTATTCCCCCTGTCCCTGCTATATGGGCTCATGTTCCCTCTCACCATCCGTCTGTGGGCAGAAAGAGAGTGCAGACAGGCCAGCCTGCTTTTATTTGCCCAGCGTTTCCATTCAGGGTGATGAGGCCTGCCAAGGTTTCACAGGTACTGGTAATGTAAGCTCCTGCTCCTGGGGTCTCAGTAGTCTAATTTAGGGGGTTTAGACAGCAGGTCAGGGGCGGAGGAGTGGTTTGGTTGAATGGCTCTGAGTTGGGTCAGTCTGTCTCTCAATCAGACCCTTCATGAAGCAGACAGGTGAAGGAGGGGGAGAGCGGGGGGCGCTACCCCTACTGTACGAAGTCATTCTTCCCTCCATTGCTTTTCTCTCTTTCTCCCTCTCTCTCTTTCTCCCCTTTTTCGTTTCTCCATTGAGTTTCCACAGGACATATAGTGCAGTAGCAATCCCAGAGGGGTCATTCTCAGGCTGTTGACATTATGAAAAAAGTGCAAGTTTTAACAAGTGTTTAAAGAGCATGGCTGGGGACACGGGTCTGTGACTCTGAATGTTTGGAGTGTTAACAGGGCCCTGGGTACGGCTCAACACGGCTCACCGAGGAGATTCAGAATGACATGTTTGGAGAAGTCTGGTCGTTGTGGCTTACTGGTTTTCCCCCAGCGGCCCCCAACCCCCACACCTATGCAACTGGACAGGGCTGGGGTCAGCAACAGATCCTGAATATTACTAAAAAGAAAACGTTTTTTGTAAATAGCTATTGCTCTCTGATTGAAGCCACTAAAATGGTAAAAAATAAAGGCAGAGTTGCTTTACCTGAATAGATGCCTATGGGGGAAAATTGGGCAATTTTGCAAATCACCCCTGCAGATACCTATGCCAATTTCATCGGTGTGGGGGACCATAAAAAACAACAAGAGGTAAAAGCAGAGTAGAAATAATTCCTGTTTTAAGTAACAACCCAATTACACCACAGCCATACAGCAGACCCAGAGAGACACTTGGATGGGGTTAATTTGAATAATGAGTGTAAATACTCTCCGTGGACTACTCACCAACAATCCTCTTCATTGCCCACTTTATAGTAATTTTCTTTAAGTAATTTCTCGGCTGCATGAGTGAACATTTATGGTTTTATTGTCAAAATAATTTTCATTGCCCTCATTATCTCTAAATTAGGACGCTTATGCTAAATTACTCACTCTGCATTTTTGACTGTATAAGTCAGTCCTCCCTCACTGAAGACATTTCAAAGAAAAACTGATGGATTGACTATTTTTACAATTAATACAAACAGTACAACCACAAAACAAGTACCAATTTTCACATCACAAATGATACCAACAGTCTATTTTTGTTTCTGTTGTAGGCCTCAAGTTACTCATTGATCCGATTTCGAGTGCTCTTGGTTCAGAACCGCTGCAGTTATGTCCCTCTAAAGATCTGTGAAAATCTGTCTAGGTTACTCACTGCACCCCTAAAACCAACCTCTAAATCATCTCCATGACATCTCCCCATCATTGGTTCTCTGCCAATTTACCTCGTGGCAAAATCCCATCTGAGTTACACCCCACCTATCCCCCTTCATAGCTCCCAATTCAAACATTCGACGGCCTCTGGAAAGGTGCAGTTCAAGTTGTTTGCGCTCAGGCAATCTCTCAAATGCAGCGTTAAACAGACGGTATGAAAAAATAATACCCCGAAGACACATATCAGTTTTGGCTAAAAACAGGGCGTTAGGAGGAAAACATTCCGAACCCCTTTGTGAACCAATATTTTGGAAAACTCCCAGGAGAAGAGGTGATGCTGCTACTTTTTATCTGTGTTTAGAGACCATCAATTAACTTGTCCTGAATTTTATCCAAGAAGAAAGTTAAGTGTTAACACCTCGTTCATTTTTTTACATGTAGACAAGCATTGTGTGGGCCTGACAGAAAGTTGTACATGTGCTTTAAACCCAATTGCACATAACACAGCAGGTCATTGTCCATTTCCCTTCAGTGGCTGTGTAGAGACTTACAAAAGTCACTATTTCTCATTGTAATCCTGTGGGTCGTCCATCAAGATGACAACTTACTCGATAGGTCTGAACTCTTGAATTTCTGTTAAAGAACATAATTCATAAATTTTCGTTTTTTTCACTTCACTTCAACAAAAACATAGTTGGGTACAGCACATACCTGTCTCTCAACAGAAGTTTAACCCCAAACCTGGGGACACGAATGATCCACTGTCTGAGGTGAACATTTATCAAGTTTCGTTTTACGTACTGCTGCACAAAGAGCTGAGTGTTCTGGGAACCTACTGTAGGGGACTGACCTCAGAGCCCACACAATCTGCATACGTGTGCCTTAAACCTTACCGTACTTATGAGAGGGTTTTTCTTCTTCTCCTTTATATTTTAGATCCATTCCTGTGGTCAGCGGAACATATTTTGCATAGTGTTGAGGTAGTGGTTATGGAGAAGAAAAAGAGGAACTTGTACAAGATTTTATTTTTCCATTATCAATATGTAAATATGGCAGAGTGGAAGAAAACTAAATCCCACCAATTCTCAAATTTATGTTATTTTCAAGTATCCTCTACTTCAGCAAGTTGGTGGTAAAAAAATCATCTAGAAAAAAGGAAAAAAATAACACTTGTTAGCACGCACGCATAGGCCCATGTACACACAAACGCAATGAGAGGGAGACCATTTTTCCTCAAATGGGCTGCGACAATCCAATCAAGCATGCAATCATGCTAAAACAGAGTAAACACGGCCAATTACAGAGCATTTTGCTGGATGCTGATTAGTGCGTGTTACCCCCGGGCTACAGCGAGGTAAACAGAAGCAGTGACCGACGGCGTGTTGACGTTCTCCCTTCACTTCACTTGCCCAACCGGATGAGGGATGACAAGTCAGCGTGCGTAATCTGTTAAAGGTAGAATAACAAATACCGAAGTGCTACTTCGGTTCCTCCGTCCCGCGGCAGCCATTTCCACCCCTGGAGGGCAATTTGGACCGAGATTTATTAGACATAATTAACTGACTGTGCTGCTCCTGTCTTGGCCCTGATATTTAATTTGCTCACTTAAACAAAAGACATTCAAATAGGATGCATATTTGTCTACGAATGCCTTTTGTTAGACTTCCTGCTCTGCTTTCCCAACTCTATTAATGAAGTTTATGCAGTTGGTAACATGATATAAATGCATGTTGCCGGGCATACAAACCAATGTGCTACTGCTGAAGTACCAGAGATCGACATTGAATTAAAAAAAAAATATATACAGTACTTTGAAAGATTATAGTAAAAGTAATGGTACATAATAATAATAATAATAATGAAACAAATACTCGTAAGACCTTGTTGCTATTTAAATAAAATAAAAAGTTGTCAAATACATTGCTTTTAACATCCATGCATGTTTAAGTTTTAGGGATTATATGTGTAATTCGGTTCAGAAAAGAAAAACATGCATTGACTACAATATGTCTAACCTCTTAGATATGATTTTAATAGATTTCCAAATCAAAGCATAATCAAATGTGGCAATAGTTTAAAAACAAAATCATAAAGCTATTGTACATTCTTATTTTGAATCTTCTACAACTTCTCTCCTGACAAGTCAGTATAAGTACTTTAATATCTGTCCCAGCATTTCTGCTATTTCTCTCTGAACAGCACAGTTAAGTTCTACAAATGCTTGTTTACCCTTAACTTCAACAGAGTATGGCTCCTTCCAAGCCACAAATGGGCAGATCTTCATTCACAAACACAAAATTATGTAATTGCAGCAGAATAAACCTTTATTCCGCTCTCGTCCCCATTCTGTCATCATGCACAGTTGTTGTGGTGGAGCAGGAGTGGCCAGTGTACTGTAAGTAGTCGGCACAAAAAAGGCCCTTGAGCTAAACTTGAACATTACATTAGTCTGTATCGCACAAGATAGCAGTTTGCCAGTGCACATAAAAAGAAGAAAATCTTTTAGAAAACAGCTTGTTTTCCATTAGATCTTAACATCCTCATCACATTAAGTTAAAGCAAAGACTCTTTCTTTGTGTAATTCATCGGGTGGTATCGGTGGCTTATCTGTGAGGGTTGGCGGCGGTGTGTTGGGTATTAGTGGTACCAAAGGCTGCACAGAAAGGGGAAGTGGAATCTTCATAATGTAGGGGGTTGTGGTGGAGTGGGTGGAGAGTGCAAATGTCTGTTTGTTTCTCTCTCTGTCTCACTGTCTGTCTGGTTTTCAGTCTGAACCTAAACGTGTTCAGAGGGTTGGTGTGTGTTGGAAACCCCCTCGCTGTCCTGACTGTCTGTCCAGCTGCTCTGCGAGGAGACAGAAATGCTGAAACACTCCACTTCCTGAGATGCAGCAGCAACAGGGCAGACCAGCTGGACTCTGAATGTGTGTTTGTGCATATCGCAAGTTCAAGTTATAAATTTGACAAGGGAATATGACAAGACACATACTGAATTATCATTGCTATTTTTCATTTCCTCATACTGTATAATGATGTTTTTACTGATTATTTTACTCAGTCTTGCAGGGTTGTGTGACGCATAATTACTATACAGGAAAGGCAAACATGATGGACACGCTGTCTGCAGTAGCTTCCTTTACATGTGTACTTCCTGTCTCACTTCCTCTTTCAGACAGAGACAGAGACTTGAGACGATTTTTCATTTTCTGCAGACGCGTGGCAGTGGCGAATGAGGGTACAGTAAATCCCAGTGAGGGTGCACTTCTGTAACCATAAACCTGGCATGCAATAAGGATCTGAAAGTACATTTTAAAATGTATTTGGCTTGCTTTATTTTTAAATTTGTTGGGTGTAGTAGTGATTCATTTATATTACATTTTTCGCCATGGAGCAGGAAGTCGTTTAAACTCATTCATATATTGTCCAATCGGCTCCTAATTTCATTTGTTTGATTAGAGTCCCTGCCTGAAGTCATCACATGAAATTTTTGTGGTCGGGCAGTGTATGTCGGTGGTGACAGCACGTAGCTGTGCCAACCTGCGTCCTGCCTGTACCCCAACAGGCACATGGCTGCGAGGGCCTGTCAACGCTAGTTGCAGCTTTAATTTGTATTGTGTATTTACCATATTTGGCATATTTGGCCTTCTTTTACTTTTATGAAAATGTCTTGCTGTATGTCCTGAATATGGAAGATCACATGAGTAATGTGTGTTTCATCATGTATGTGTGTGTCTACAGAGTGAGAATAAAAAGAAAATGCACTGAAAAGAACAAAGTGCATAATTGTATTTGTGCATGTGTCTGCGTATGTGCACATGCGGATGACTGTGTGGCTGAACACGTACATGAACACGTGTGTAATGGCAGGAGCGAGACAAGGGATGCCCTGCAGCTGCTTGTTCAATCTGATGAGGCAGAGTCAAGCTCTGATAGATTCCATCTACCTTCCCTTAACCTTAATTTGCCTGGATGCAGCATGTCAAACAGCCTCAGAACCAATAGAGTCTGTCAGCCAACTTCAGAATGTGTTTTTTTTTTTCATTTCCTTCTCTGCTGAAACAAAGGGGTTCAAACGTGCATCCACTCAAGCAGCAAGAGATCTCAAATCCACGCTTGTTTGCATATCTCCTTTGTGAGGCTTTACTGTGATGAGTGAGTCCTTTGCTCCAAGGTAACCAGTGTTGACACTTGACTTTCCAAAGTGGTTCATCAACGTTTTTGTTAAATGTATTTTAAATATCAACCTCTCGGTAATGGACACATTTTACACATAATTTTCAAGTGAAGGCTTCCAATCTATCACCCGGATCTAAACAAGCAGAATGCCGGCACTGAGGTCCTCCTCTCAGCTTTGTACTATGGCATATTCTGTGATTTGTCAAATCAGCACACACTGCACCCATATTTATTTTGCGAATATCTGCATTTGTCATGTAAAAGGTGTTGAACTGTCTGTAAGTTTCGGTCTCCCAATGCTGGGTTACACAGTCAGAGACAGACATTCTCACTTCCCTAATTCAGTACACAAATTGCTTTTTTTACTGGCAACACAATTGCTCACACTGATAATGTAACTGCTTGGTTACATGTTTCATGGTTTTTATAGTTTTGACTTCTTTAGAGTCGCATATTGTGTTTTTTAACGATAACAAAAAATGTGTGGTCGATACTGATACCATGAAGTTTCCACGATTCTCGATACCCAATTCGATACCACAACAAAAAACTAAAACAATAAGCCACATTTACTGCAACAAACACTCCTTTATAAAATATTGAAACATAAAAATCAACAGTGGCTTTGTAACCTTCAAGTGATAAATACAAAGAAAAGACTATTTACACTATAAAACAGATCAGTAGCATGTAGGAAAATTATGACAATTTAGGTATTTCAGGTATAGCTCAGTGGCTAAGAAAACAGCAGAGGCTGCGCACACGCACACGTTTTTAGATTTTTGTTATCGACTTGGTACCGAAGCATTGGTAGTCACATATGTGTGTGTCTGTGCATGTGTGTTTTTGTATGCATGTGCTGTACGTGTAAGTGCGCATGTTTGTGTGCAGGAGTACAGCTGTTTGCCTCTTTCCAAAGAGTGCCTCTGCGGTCGCCTTCTTGGCCCTCAATGCCGGAAGTCCCCCACCAGTCGCATGTGACATTGCTTCCTGACACTCATGTTTGCAGTGAGCACAGACGGACGCGGCCCCCCCCCCAGAAACGTTTGTCCTTAGTAAAAAAAAAAAAAAAAAGAAAAAAGAAGGAGGTGTTTGTCCTTCCCAGCCTCTTGGGAAATTGACCATGGCTCTCGTTAAGCGGCTCCAGACCACACTGAAAACAGCCCTGTCCACAACAGATGTTTGTTTTGCATCGACTTTGGTCTGTTGCGCTAGCAGCATAAGAATAGAATCTGCACGGAGGCTGTTGTCCACATGTGCCACTTTGCTGTGGAGACTGTGGCTGGTGGATTATATCAACAGCAGAAACGATCTCCTTGTTTAAAGTCATTTTTATTGTACATACAGTAAAGATTTCGCACTTAAGAAGCTTTCATGTTCACTCACCATTATTTTATCGTAATATCAAACAAGATATCACAGACAATTCCATAATAATCCAATTTTTTTTCCTGGTGTTCTTTGATTAAAAACTCCTGCATGAGCATAAAAGGAGAGAAGGTCCTAAATGGAAAGTAAGGAAACAGAGCAGGAGGAAGGGGAAATATGGCCCAGAACATTACCACTAGCCGGGTCATTAATGAGCATTGCTCATGCTGTCATGGCAACTATTATCACAGTGATGTCGCTAATGGCATCTGAGACAGGGCAAGAGAAATATGTGAAAATTATTGTCAGATTCAATTAGGCTCCTTTCGTCTGAACTCAGCTGGTCCTCCTCCAGGCCCCTCATTGATTAGCTATCAAATTGAAAGAAGAATGGGAATGCTGGAACTCAGACACCCTGATGTGAGAGTCATCACAGGATCCTGATGCTCACTGATAGAAGAAGGCTGACCCTATCCAGCAACCTTAATCAGCATCATTGCTGACATATTTCTGTTTGTTGTAGTGCAAAGTATCATCTGCACTCAGAATGTAATTGTTCTGACAATGCTTGAGAAGCCTGGTGCTTTGGTGCAGAGTATCTCACTACATTGCGCTGAACAAAAACTAACTTAGCGTATAGTCAAGACAGGACAATCTCTAGTTGATTCATAGAGCATCACTAATAAAATTTGACATAATTAAGTGAAAAACAAATTATTCTTGCTCTTTGAATTTGGAGGGTGGGGGGGTTTCTTCTTCGTTTAGGCACAAAATTACAAGCCTATCCCTCTCAGCGTTTACCGGAAAATAATGAAGCATCGCTTAAGGAAATTGGGTGTTGAGAATTATGTCAGCTTAATTAGAACCATATTGGCCTGATGGGCAGGTGGTTTGGTGAAAGGGAACAAGTGAAAAACAGCGTAGATGTTTAGGAGCTGGGTGCTGGAATAATCTGGATTGATGAGTCTCGTTTGGTCAACATGTTTGTGCGCTCTGGAATGCATGAGGTTGTGGTGACGGGCCACATTAGAGAGGCCGGCCTGGATGGCCAGATTCCTGTGGTCAGACAACGACAGAGCTTCTTGCCCCCGTTTCAGAAAAAAAGCAAAACCCAATTCATGTTTGCTGGCCTGCTTTCGACAATAAACTCTTAACTCAAGCTGGCTTTTGCATTTTCTAACAATTTCAATATATATATATATATATATATATTCCTGTGCCTCATTATGCTTCTCAAAGGGAAAATCTTCCACAGATTTGGAGATGGACACATGTTAACATGTAAGGACATTTTCTTCTCTATGAATGTCCGTATGGTTTGGATCATGTATATTTAGATTAATAAACCACTATGTCTACAACCTGACTGTGAACCACAGGCTACAACACAACCATGCCAAAACTAACCTTTAAGGTTGTTGGGATTGTATCGTTGTCCGAAGTTCTTTCAAGATCATGTGACAGCAATAATTGCAGGTTATCAAGTGTACGTCTCAAGGAAGCCAAGTGGACAATGTCTCTATGTTCATGGCTTTTACATTAATGTTGGACTGTAGCATAAAGATTTCTGAAGAGTATTCCAGAATCACTCTACATATGTGATGGAATATAATCTGGCTTTAAAAGCACAGTCATAGTGCAAAGTTAAAGGTAATGCGTATGCTTGCTTTCATTACATTAGTGTTCTTTACTCATTCCTCACTATCCAGTTGATTCAACTCATATCAAGTAAGTTATGGACTTAACTTACCTAAAACAGGTAGGCTCACTTTAGTAAACTGGACTTGTGTTCCTGGAGTGAATGAGAGCTTAGTGGTGCACATGTGCAGTAGGTTAGTAAAGGAACCATTCAGGATTGGCATGTTCGGGATAGCCGGGCCAGTGGTCTCGGCATCCTCTGTGACAATGTTGTCGACGCAAGTAAAGTTGTGTTCGAAGATATTGTTGATGTCATTTTGCATGTGCCAACAGTATTTGTATTCTTTTCATTGTGGTAGGTGCAGTTGCTGTTGTAGAAAATAGCACAATGAGATCTCACCTTTGTGAGGTTACTATCACAGTATCAATGGATACATTAAAGGCCAAGTTTAGGCAATGGACCTGCTCTGAATAACTTAATCCTTTGGCTGATTATTATTAAGAGAGAAAAGAATAACCATCATCTCAGCCTGCTGGGTCAGTCCAGCAATCTTACCCAGTGACCGTTGGCTTCCCGTGGGACTTGATGGCTCCTTCATCCAGCCTGTTCTCATGGAATTGACAAGTGTGTTGTTGTTGAGTGGGGGCACTGGTCATTCCTGTTGTGGCCAGGGTGGTCAGCAATCTTCATTCTGTTGCACATATCGTGATCAGGGTTGAAGAAACAGATATTACACTTTTGTTGCCTCTCTTCAGATGTAAAAAGAAAGCGCTTGAGGTTTTTAAAATGTGGGTTTGACACAGACTGAATATAAAGTTGGACGAAATGAAAGCTCCCAAAAGTGAAGCCAAAGCATCTTGATCTCCCCCTGGTGGCTGGCTGATATATAGGTCACAAAGCCTGCCTTTTCCATGTTAGCAGAGGGGACAAACTCAAATACATTTTTCTCATAGATGGTATCTATCATTTTAGGTAGTGCTTATCCAACTGATCTTTGTTGACATATTATTTTCTGGTTTCTTTGGTTAGAATAAAGTATTTGATATTATAAATACACAATAAAGTCATGATTGACAGCTGAGACTGAATAATGACCAGTTGAGCACATGCATCCGTGGGACCTCATTGCTGTGGCTCCACCCCCAATCACAACTGTGCAGATTCTGGCTAATAATAATGTCATTGGCACAGGATGGCGTCCTTCCTATTTAATATTTTGGCTTTATTCTTGGATACACAGTCTATGGTTCATCTGGAACAAATGGAAAATCCTCTTTGTTATTGTCCTTTTCCTTGAATGAGACCACAAACCACATGATCAAACGTATCAAGACAATAAAGTGCAATGAAAATCAGCTGCACATGGAAAGAAATTAAATGAAAAATTAACCCTCAAACAATAACTTTGTCAGCACTATTAGACATTTAGAGACATTTTAATAGCAGCTATTTAAATTTTCTGTTTTTTGTTCATATCTTATAATAATACATTATGTTGGATGGTTAGTCTTTTAAATGATGCAGAGAAAATGACTGCTATTACTTTACACAACCATGCACACAGCATGGCACGTGTAGGTTATTCATTTGAAACAGGAGCTTGCAAATTATTTTCAGGCCAAAACCCTAAATCTTATGAGGTGAAGCCAACTTACAACTGGGAAAGTCCTTTAATTCTTGTGGATGCTTTTGAAGAATTCCCCTCCCTCTTTTTAAACTGCGTCCGCTTAGTGAAAGTGGTGATTTCAGAGTTGATGGATAAGGTGACTGAGATCTAACAACCACAACCAATGCTCCTCCCTTATTATAGTCATCACGTAATACTCCCATTCCTCTCTGTTTGGCGTGGCATCAAAAACTGGATCACCACAACCTAAGTGTTTAGTCGTCTGCATCTCATTTTCGAAATGAATCAAACATTTCCAAACTGACACATAATAAAACCGGTTTCAAGCTGTCACTCATAATGAGTGACAGCTCTTTGCTGAGGCTAATATTGTTACAGATAAATAAAGAGGATGTGTAATAATCCATACGTTATTATCCCATTATGAAATTCTAACCCGTGGCACAGCCCCTTGGAAACTTTTACACTTCACTGTGTTTGCTCAGGGCCTATTAATATAACTCCCATTTGAATGACGGAGTGTGTCTCAAGCAAACAGCACATGTCAGGGATGAGAGAGAGAGAGAGATAGTCGACTCGACCGGAGAGACAGGCGACCAGATCTCTATTACTACTGTATTTGCACTCACTATATATCCACTCTGCTTGTTCAGAGACAGGGGTGGCAAAAGTACACACATTCTTTACTGAAGTAAAAGTAAATCTACTTGTGTTAAAAATGACTCAAGTAAAAGTACTGATTCAACCTCTTTACGTAAGTCAATGTATACAAGTATGACATTCAAATTTAACTCTAAACTGTGTCATGTACACCACTTTTTTAATGTCCACTGATATCCTCCTTTGGAGCCGCGTTCGCCTGTGGATCACAGTGGACATTTAGGCTAAATACATGGTTTCTTTGGGTCGAATTTGAATGTCAGGGCTTATGGGCACTAGGATGACACTACAGGAGCAGTATGGAGGCATTGTATGTTTTTTTATGTTTATACCTTTAAGTACAGTAATGAAGTACAAATACTTTGTTACTTCCCACTTCTGTTCAAAGTGCCTACACACCATCTTAGTGACCTGCTGCCGTCTCCAACCTCTGTTCTCTACCCTCACAACAGCTTCCAGTCTACTACCACCACATTTACCATGCCAGTGTTGGTTTCCTTGTCTGTCTCACGACCTAATTTCTTGCCCTGGTTCACTGGCCCTTACAACACAGCCCCCATCCTGACTCTGATGGCTTATGAACAAAGTGAAGTTTTCACTTTTAAAAAAAGTAGGAAATGCTAATTTAAATACAAACTAGTATATTTGTGTAATAGCATGGTATCACATGGTAATTGCACAGAAAAAAAGGGCAACATAATTTGAATGTGGAGGGTTTACGCAGGGATATGAACACACCAGTGTCACTTGTTTGTTTAAAGAATGTGTCCATCTGTGAGGATACTTCCTTATGTGGACACGTTCTTTAAACAAACAGGAGGAAGGCTAAATTATGTTACATTAAATCACTGATTGAGGATTTCCTCCTCTGTGCCTGTGTTTACATTAGATGTTCACACAGGCTTGCATTCCAGCTTACCCTACAAACAGTTTGACCTCTTGGACAGATGCAACCATCAGACCGGTCTGGTTGTACACAAGTCAGTGTGGAAGAATTCAAACTGTGCCACCAGGAATGCTTTTCCCAGTGCCTCCACATTCCAAAAGCAGATGAAGCACATTCCCAAAGGTTTTACCCCAGTGGCTTCTTGTATCTGTCATAACCACCCCTCACATGGCGTTCAAAGCTAAACCTTAATCATAGGCCGCACTTTGGCAGGGCGAAGTATTTTGCTCTGGTTACATTTTCAACCGAGTATCTTTTGATCCCGAGAGCAGGGATGAGTAAGTCCAAAACAGAGACAGACAAGGCATCTGCTGTGCGTGAGGCAAACACATGCCTCTAATGAGACATGGAGGAAAAAAAGGTAGAGGAGGATATGATTTTGGCGAACATGCTCTCGCATTGTCGTCCGCACAAGTGCTTGTGGCCGTGTATGGTTGTGTGTTCGCCGCCCCATCACTACAGTGCACTGCGGGCACTAACAATAGAACACACCTGTTGGTCATTACAGCAGAGACACCAGACACCATGTAGACACACCAGGCTCACTACCATAATCCCTACGGGGGGGGGGGGTCTGCTTGCTGCCGCTGACACATGCAGTAGCTCGTGGAGAGAGACACGTTCCAGACAGATGTACACACTTCTAGACGTGGTTACACTCCTTTATTCACCCCCTGCTCCATAGCACAATCATACAGAAACTACAATCATTTATTGTGTTTTGGAATCATTGTAAAGGACTACTTAGTCTCTACTCTTTCCATCTGTCCACATCCTTAATCCTATAAAAGCCATCATAAATTAATGTCCTTTGTGTATGTGTGAGCGAGTGGGGCTGGGTGAGCCCACACAGGTGGGGCTAAAGACTGATTCAAGCCTTATGAATAGAAAAGTAACCATCACAATACATGCACTTAACTAGTAATTGTATGTAATCAACAGACAAAACAAAAGATCAGAAGGTCAATAGTGGGCTCAAGATAAAAACAGAAGAATGGGCACATGTCTCCATAATTCCTTGGTATAAGACCTCTACAAGGACTGGAAATTTATAGCTTCATACATGGACCGCTCCATAATTGCTTCAAACATTCCCTATCTTCTCTTGTCCTACTTGTGCGTCAATACCTGGTCCACTGCCAGCATCACCCATGGTCAGAGGGAAAACTGTTGGGAAGTGGACATGGAAAGTCCCGTGTTGAGCAATATCAAACTACTCCCTGGGGTCTATTCAGTTGAAACCAGCAGAGCAAGATAAAATAAAACTTGAATATCCCTAAGTTCAGCCAGTGAGTGGTGTGTTGCCAAGAGTTGCATGGACAAAAAGGAAGACTTCGCCCCCGCGATGATCAAAATAGAGATTGATCATCCTTGTATATAAATTGAAATGACATTAAAGGTAGGGTTAGTAGGTTGTTCCTGAAAAACTTTGTTGAAATCCTCTTCCTGTCCCTTTAGCCATCAACACATTTTTTTTTTTTTTTAAGTGTATGTGGCCCTCGCAGAAGAAACATGACCAATCATTTTATTAGGACCAAATGAAATGATTGGATGGTTTAGGAGTCTGTCACTAACCAACCTGCCTGCCTGCATGCATCCTGCCCATGCTCTCACTGTACATGAGTGGGGTCTTCACAAGCAGGAGAGACATACTACACTGAAGCAGAACGCAATAGCCAGGAGTTAGCAAGCGAATCTCATACAAAGTGGCTTCTAGCATTGGTCAAGCAGTCTGCGGTTATGGGGGTTAGCTCACAGAGAGAGCTGATGGCAGGGGGTGGGTTGTATTGGTTGCATATTTTCAGTGTCTCCTGCTTTTGCTAGCTTTTCCAGGATTACCAACCCTAGCTTTAATGCCAAAGATTTTACATTTTTGGAACTCGATAACATTATTTTGTCTATTGATCAGCACTGTGTCAGTGCTGGAACATTTGGCTAAACATTTCACTTTTGACTTCAGTGCTTGTTAACTTCTGCATGTTAACAACTGCACCTCAAACTAAATTAAAAGCTTGGCCACCATCTTTTCATGTTTTTGAATTATGAGTTAATATAAGCTTGCTAACAACTGGAGCTTTCAAGTCTCCTTGTGTACTTTGGATGCTTTTCTTCCAAACCATCTTGCCTCCTAAGTTCTGGCAAGAATACAGACACATTTTCTGAACAGACTGGGAGTGTGAGAAGCTAACCCAAATCAGAGAAATACGAAAATATTGCTTGATTGTCTATGAACATTTGTCAGCTTAGTGCTCACAATTAATTTACAGTCCATCCACTTACAAAAACCAAACCCCATCCTTTTGTCATCTACAGAAATCAATTTAGGAACCAGAGAATGGCCTCTCTGGCCCACTCATTATCCGAGCATACGATGTTGCATTTGTGATTCTCATGTAATCAAAATAGTTAGTGATGGGTGCTCTCGTCCCTCTGGCAAGGCAATTCATGAAACATAGAGGTAATCACAATAACTGTGTAGTGACAGAATATGCTGATTATGTGATTAAGTGTGCATGTAATTGGCATTATTGTTATTTTTAGCTAGAAGTTAATTGCTAATGGAGATCCTAGTAATTGGATCACCGAATGGCAACACTGCAAATCTATTAGCTCCTAATAATTGCTGCAAAGTGAGAACAGAAAGAGTGGGTGGAAGGTGTTTATGGGGGGATAAGTAGCTGTCTCTGTGGGTGATACAGATAGCATATTTGTCGAGTTTTAAATTTACAGCATTACACTTGAAATGGGTAAGGTGTAATGGTGAATTCGATAGAATGATGTGTACTGATTTAAGTTTCTGTAGCAGTTCTTCGATGTTTATTTTTCCACAAATATTGAATTTAAAATATTTTAATGTGAATATGACGTGTTCGATGACATACTCCCGAATAGAAGCTTGTGTGGAGTGTAAGGAAGGAAAAAATGGGAATGAATATGCACATGTGGGAATGAAAATAAGAAAGAACTGAAACGGAAGAGAAACACAGAGAGACAGAGAAAGACAAGAGCCTGTACTGTATCATTTGACAGGGGACCTCTCCAGTGCTATCAGATGGAGGCGTCAGAATGATCAGTCTCACACACACACACACACACACACACACACACACACACACACACACACACACACACACACACACACACACACACACACACACACACACACACACACACCATGCTCCCTCTGTCTCCCTTTCTTTCTCCCTTGTCTCCTTCCAGAGCAGGGACCAGCCGCTCGCTGATAGAACAGGCCCATTAGGATCCTGCTATCGCCCTCCACAGCGGAGAGATTGAAAGGTCCTGATAGCTGCTCTGCGATCCCCACAGTCCCAGGAAAATCACTCCGTATCAGTCATTGGATCCCTTACTTGAGACAGAGGGAAGGGAAGGAGCAGATATAGAGAACGAGAACGAAAGGCAGGTTAGACACCTTGTGAGGGTTAAAGAGAGGAGACATGTAGAAGGGAAAGCTGAGAGGCGATGGCAGTGACTGTCAAAGAGCGAGAAACATTTAGAGGGAGACAAAATGAAAAAGAAGTGTGCGAGTCTTTGTCTTACTGGCTACGTGCTGTTTACCAGAGCAGACAGTAGCAGATATCAGGAACGGCAGATGAGCCTTTGGAAAGTCAAAGCTTGTGCCCGTCCTCCTATCCTCCAACACAAAGTGTCAGGATTCTACGTCTCACAGTGACACAAACTAAAGGTTTCAGATGTAGACAACAGTGTGCTTTCCTGCAGTGCACTTATTCTTCCTTTTTTTAGGCATCTACTTTTTTTTTTGTTGGCCATCATCTCCTACTCTCTGCCTATAGGGAAATCCAGTCATTTAGGCTGGGGGCAGAGTGTCTGCAGGTCAGGCCAGAGCAGGGTGGAGGACGGGACAGGACAGGGGAGCCGGGGTACAAAGGCACGTCCTTGTTTGGGCAGACACTTGACTGGCATGGCAGAGGCCAGCTCACTGGTGCCAAGCATGTCTACCACATCCTATCAGTGGGGACACAATGGCAGCCAGACTGAGGACATATAAACTTACAGAGAATAGACCAGTGTAAACGTTGTGTAGATGTGCATGTAGGAGTGTAAAAGCTATAATATTAACCTTGATCTGTGTGTGTATGAATGTAAAAATTCAGCATGTTAACGTTTGTGATTGCGCTTTCTCTGCATGTAAATGGCGTCAGGTGCAAGTGGGGGGGTGGGGGGTTGGTTACATCTGAGTCATATTCTATGTCGTCAAGAAATTGTACCAGGAACAAATGAGTGATTGACTCATAAGGTGGAAGCCACAGAGGTCTAGAGGAGCTGCTTATCTGGCATCTGATTGTGTGACTGAGTCATTCAGATTGAAATAGGCAGTCTGAGTCGTAGCTGACTTCACAAGAGCTGATTGACTGTTGACGTAAAAGCAACGTTTTAAATTGCTGTGCTTGCATTTATATTCATATATGTGCAATTGTGTGTGAGTGTGTGTCTGTGCGTGTATCCGCTGTCCTCAGTGTGAGGGTAAAAGGCAGAAAACAGTGTGTCTGGGATTTTGGCTGCTCTAATAACACCTTGCCATTGAGAGGCTAATGAAGCATGTCTACCATCTTCATCCTGACAGAGAATGAGAGGGCGGACACACACACACACACACACACCACACACACACACACACACACACACACACACACACACACACACACCTATATGCTTGCACCAACACAATGATGTAGAACAGGAGCTCTCTGGAGGTCACACTAGCGAGTACGACTTCAAATGTCTTTTGTACATGTGCAATAGAAAGAGAGAACAAGAGGGGGAATCCAGCACGAATGACGGCAGTATCCCAGCGGTTTGTCTTGCTTCGGCTGTAAGGGTCGGTGGGTTTGTGGTGCTTAGACCTCGGGATGCCTCCTATACTGCCCGGGGGGCCTGTTTTGAAGAGCAGGAGCTGATGAGGCTTCACTGTGAAGCCACATAGTGGTTCAACGGCGCAACTAATGTGCCCAAGTCTCAGAGTCGACCCAACCAAAGTAGCAATTCCACGGAACGGTAGATTTCTATTAATTAAATCATAATTGGGTTTTATATATTTATTTGGTGGAGACATTGGCAGGGAGAGGAGTAAGATTAGGCAGAGATTTGCATGTAAAATGTACGAGCTTCATTACACTACCTTGGCAAAGACGGAATAATTCGCCTGCCTGCGGGGCACACAGATGGCTCTGTATGTTTGCTAATTTGCTCTCCTTTCAAGGTCATTAGTTCTGTTTGGGGAACTATTGAAAAGTTTATTTGAGGTGGGTAAGTTCCTGATACGTTTGCAATGTGACATCTCTTTGTTGTGAGGATCAGAGGCTTTAACATTATCAAGTACGAGAACAGGGCAAGGCTCGGCTATACAGCTGTAATTGGAATAAAGTGTAAGAAATTTTTTTTTTTTATCTAGTATTACAAGGACAACAAAAAGTAAATAGACAGTTAACACAATCAACCCAATTAAAAAAGTTGTTTTTGCAGTATTGTCCAGAGCTTATTTACTAGTCATATGCAATATTTTGTTTTCTCCACATTTTGTTCTCACCAATACTAATGAGAACTGTACAGACATAGTGTACTACCTGGATGTTATCTAAACATCACCCAGCCATTTCTCTCTAGCTCATTACTCAGCGGTGGTCTAGGAAGCTGAATCAATTTTTCAAAGTGCAATATTCACCATTTTCTCTTCCACTTTAGACAGGTCCTGTTTAGTTTTCTTGCGCAGGAAATGAGTTTTGACATAATGGATTTTTGCCCAACATAACATAAACACCGACAGCACTGGCACAGTGCGTGGCGCAGGTTGCTAAGGCTTTGTTTGCCCAAAGAACTACAGTCTCTTGTCGTTCACATCTGGTTGTAAATAATCGAAATACATGTTGTTTTTTTACATTTATTAAAAAAATCTCATCCTGTTAGAGTCCTCAACCACTTTTTGGCAATAACACAACTGGGTGCAGTGATTTAAATGAGCAGCTCTGTGAAATCTATGATGTATTAACAACATATATGAGCAGAAATTGAGTTGTCACAAAGTAAATCAGGAGGTGCACGCCACCAGCTGCTTGTTGTTCTGCTTCCTTTCTTTGTAGTCTGCGTCTGAATCATTGATGAGCAGAGTTTGATGACAGCTATCATTTCCAATTTTGTATTTGGCATTTGACTGTCTTCTTTAAACAAAGACTGAAGATAAAACACGGTAAAAATGTCTGAATAAACGAAAAATCTAAGCTATGTCAGCATATTGTGCCATTTGAATGGAAATGCATACGTATGTGGCTCTAGATTGGTCATGTCTTGTCAAACCCAAGAACACAATAGGATGTTAACTAAGAGAATAAGGGAGAGAGATATAGTTGTGGGCATGTATCTTATGGCAGTACAGTAAGTGTGATAATTCAAAATTAGCATGTCGAATTCTCTCCCTTCTGAAATATGCAACAGCACTGTGTCTTATAGGGCTATGTTTCATTTAATAATGAAATAGACGAGGGGAAAAACTTTAATCAGCCCGGGCATTATTGAGGATATAGAACAGACAGCCGTGCATAGTAGACATAGAATAAAAAGAATCACTTTTATTACTATCTAACTGCAATTAGTTTAACCCTTTTATCTCTCGCCATTTGTAACGCTATTTGGACCATTTCACAGAGACTGGAAATTTGGGCAGCAACAGTGAAATTGATATAGTGCGGGAGATACCATCAGCCTGCAGGGAAGGGTCGGGTGGGGAGTGGGGGGCACTGCTTATTTCACAGTCTGTCCTCATGGCTTACATCCAGCTAGCTTGTAGCCACTGAGGACTCTCTATTATACTACATCATTTTTACTCTCATAAATCAAAGCACAGTGATCTGTCTATCTATTTATCTATCTGTCTGTCTATTTATTTTATATGCATTTACAGTTCGACCCCATGTTATCAGACCATGTTTAACCTTATAGACAGGTCTGTGCTTGGCGGAGTTTGATCTAAAGTACCTCCTGCTCTTCTCCATGAGACTCAGGAGATAGAATTATATTCTCTTTCCAAATAATAATATGACTGAGACATCTCATTAGCATACAGTGCAGGGAAGAAATCTTTAATGAAGGTATCAGAAGGATCTTATTGTCTGGGGATTAACACTTTCTTTTTCTTAAAAGCCATTATTCAACATTGACTAATGAATGTATTGTATTTATTTGTGTTATTTTTGGTCTTTTCTTCATGTTAATTGGCTGTTTTCATATTTCTGCTTTTTGTTTTTTTGGGGTTCATTTTTTTCAAAATAGGGCATTGCAATTACTTTAACTTTTTTTTGCTGTTTAATTAGAGGTTAGATTTATTTGTTTATTTTAGTGCAAATTAAACTTCAGATTGACAATAACTGAAGAATTACATTGGTGTTGATATTGATCTGACGTTTTCAGACCCATGCAAAAGGCACAATCAAAACGGATCTGCATTAGAAATGTCAGGTCATGCATCAGACAAATGCAACACTCAAGCAATGAAAATATATATTGTATGTATTTGTATTTAAGAACATATGGAATAAGGTAAGAGTTGTTAAATTTGAACCATAATGCAAACGTGTAACATTAGTGAAAAAATAGGTTTCACTCTGAAATCAATTCAATCAATTAATTATAATTACAAACCAAAGGTGAAGTGCATAAAAAAAAAACTCTCTACTCACTCTACTGACTACTCACACCATGTAAATGGAAAATGAGAATGTTGCCAAGATGTAAGCTCAACAATGCACATTAAGGTGTAGGAGGGGCAGATAAAGAAGTATTCAGATCAGATACCTAAGTAAATTTAGCAATATTTAAAGATGCTACATTAAAGGTTCTGTGTGCAACCACCCCCCCCCAAAAAAGACATATCTGAAAAAACACAAGCATTAGGAGCTAATTTGAGTATTATCATAAACATACTGCTTTTGTCCATTTGACTGATGTTTTGTGATATATCATATATGATCTACTTTATTGTGTTATATATAAAAACGTGGTCACAGGAAACCATAAAAAACAGTTTTTCTCTAATCTTTGATTTTTCTTGAGATATTGAATTGTTTGAACATTAACTCTGAAAGATTTACAGGGAAATAATTCACTCTTTGTTGGTGACGTGAAATGTGACATGTTTCCAACACATTGGTTTTTGTAAGACGTCAGAATCCAAAAAGGTAGGAAATCATTGGTTTAACCTTTAACAACGTCCTGTATTGTTTTATCAGCCTCTGTGTAAAATCTTGTCTTAAAATCTTCAGTAACTAGTAACTACAGTAGAAATATAAAGAAGCATAAAATGGAAATACTCAATTAAAGTAAAATTAAGTAAAATGGTACTTAACTACAGTACTTGGATAAATGTCCACTGGTCACAACTGGTCCTGATATAGAAAATGATCTTGGCAACACAACATTTTTACCATTTGAAGCATAAATAACTCAAAGTTATTTGATCTCGTTTTCCTTCCAAACAGGAAGTTGTGGCAAGACTCCGACGCTGCCCCGTCAAAATTGGGCCAGTTGAAAATATTTTCTAGACCTCTGCCGCCCAAGCTGAAAATGCGCGATTAGATTTTCAGGAGTTTAACACAATTAACTCGAATTGCAACTCTTTCACCAAGTAGGGGGAATGTGCCTTGATCATTGGCAGAGGAAATGAGCACGGCACGGTGCCACATGGCCAAAGACTGCGAGCCCACTGTTGGCAGCCTTGGAGGAGATGGCTGCCTTCCAGTCAACACTCAGGGCTGACTCGTTTATAAAGCCTATACTGCAATATGATTAAAGAAATTTGAATTTGGACAACTGATCTGGTATTGCTGTCCAGAGTTAAAATTAATAATAATCACATTACATTTCATGACAGCATTAAATTTAATGCAGTGCCATAAAGATTCATTGTCTGACACAATTCATTCAAATAGTCCAGCTCTGAGTGGTTCAGTGGAGCATTGCAAATTTAAATTTACACTATTCACATGCAATTCCTCCTGGCATCTACCACTGTTAGCCTCGTAGGAGCCAACCTTTCTTTTCTTCTGATCTTAGAACACCCACCTATATTAAAACACCCACCCACAACAAGCTGGGCTAAACTATAAGGAATGGATTTAACTGTGTCAATGAGCAGAGACATAGAACTGAAAGTTGTGTTGAGAATTTGCATCTGACCAGTTAATAGCAAAAAGAAGTGGGGAAATTAATCGTTTTTTTCGATGCATTGCGATGCGGACGTGGATGACTCTGCAGCGATGCAGAGACAGAACAGAACATCGATTCATGTATTCTGCTACGTTCATTTTATAGCGATGTCCCGCTGCTTCATAAATATAACCACCGCTGCTTCAGGATCAGGACAGATGCAGATTCAAGGTCCAGTCATCTTTTACCATGTCAGAGTCTTCTGTCGGAGTGTCCTCCATCCACTCTCCCACTGACCTGCGCTCACTTTACATTTTACAATAAACACTGACACTAATCAAAAGTTATTAGGACCTGAACTGTACTGACGTTTACTTTGTGTCTGTTTATTTGCTTTAGAGTTTATGAGGTGAAGTTCATCTGCTACACACAATACGAGACGCACACAGCCAGGACATCAGGGTTAAAGAGACCGGAACGATCCATATTCATGATCCGACATCATCGATTAATAACTGAATACATGAGGCTATCAGTTTTTCTGAGCATCAGAGATTGGCTGACACACACACACACACACACACACACACACACAGAGACACAGACACACAGGCTGCAGGCAGGAGAGAAGTTTTACCCGCAGATTTTCACACAACGCAGAGTTTTATTTAACTCTGTTGTTGCAGAAGAAGCGATGCTCAGTTTATCCAGGAACATAACTATTAGTTCAGCAGGTTTTTATAAAGATCAGCTCTAAGTGTGAGTGATTAGAAAAGAGCAGAGGAGTCTCTTGTTGACCAGCGGAGTAATGCACCTTTATGCTGCCAAGGGGGCCAGGCGGGGCCACCCTGATACAGTAAAGGCTAAAGATGCAGCACAGAAGTCTAAAATGTATGAATGTCTAATCAATGTGGAGGGGACCGACCACGGTTGTAGTCTGATCTTTGAATTGAAAAGCTTATTGGTAAATTGCTTACAGCACACATGTAATAACAGTAACATCTATAGTCACAAAGTGATACAAAATAAACCATGTATAGAAATAAAATTCTTAGATGCATCAATAATCCTTTTATAATCGAATCATAGCCCTCTGAATCGGAATTCAATCGTGAGGTGCCAAGCTGTTCCCACCTCTAATGGCAAACTGAGTGGACTGAATATTGGATGCTAAATCTTTGTGATCCTATACACACACTGTTTGTATTTGTCGCCTGTAATGGGTCACAATTAATATTATTAAAAAAAAAATTTAATGCGTAATATGAATAAACCTGTAATGCATTACCTCATATGTGAACATGATTTGCGCCCGAGTCGCGTCAGACAGCAACTCCCATGATCCCTTGCTACTTCACGACATCATCAAACTAGGGCCATTTATCTGATTGAGAAACTAACTAATTAACTAACCCTAGTGGCCAAAGTAACTTATGTTACATTTACAGCAAAAAATCAAGCAAGTTATCAATGCTCAGAATCACGTGCAATTGGGAAATGACGCCGCAAATTGTGACCCAGTCATATTTCTTCAAAACTGGGAGTTGTTATCCTTGTGCTTCCTAAACATTTGAGTCTTCTGTTTGGGAAACTCCCCTGACTCCCTGTTAGTGGGGAAGATAAAGTACATAGTGATTTATTCTGGTCTGGGGTCATATGTTAAAGACTGCACAAACTTCCTGGACTGTGAGTGAACCAAACAAAACAAAAAAAAGCTTTCATAAACTTGTTTCCTCGACAACCTTTAGTGTGAATAAACGAAAAGGCATTTAATTATATAAACATAATTAGGTAATGGAAAAGGGGGTCGCTGCTATACATTTGTGTAAATGTGTGTTTTTGTGTCAAGTGTGTTTGTGAGCAGCTGAGCTCTAATGGCTTTGTGTGTGAGATAGGCCAGACTGTACAGCTCTGACAGTGAAAAGAGGATAACAGGGAGATGAGGTGCAGCGAGAGAAAGAAAGAGAGAGGGAGAGAGAAGGAGAGGGAGAGAGAGGCACTCAGACACTCATTAGCCACCAGACGCTATCTGGAGTGTGTCAATAGAGTCATGTTAGTGGGGTGTTAAAGCATTGACCAAGATACGCTGAGAAAGACAGAGAGGGAGGGGGCAGAAAGGGAGGGATAGCTTCAGCACCCCCACCACTGCAGCACCTGTCACACCTTGAGATAATCATCCATCATGCCTCGCCTGTGACTGGAGAGTGTGTGGTCCTTTTTAATGGCCGCCATTGACACGATTCGTCTTCCAAGCCACCCACAGCCTGTCACCAAATTGCTACTGTTGCAGCGGGGATACATTTTATTGCACCTGTGCAAAGATAAGATGTGTGGGATTCTTTTTCTTTTTTTTTGGGGCCTCTAAGAAGTTTTTCCTAGAAAGGTGTGTTTCCTGCATGAGCAAGTGGGTAATTTCTTTTGTCGAAACTAGTGCAACTTGTATGACACTGAATGACGTCAAGCGTTTGAAGTTCCAGCGAAGTGTGAGGGAAATGATTGATTCCAGAAACGGCTACTGAAAATAATTGATGTATTTTTGATTTGACTCTGAACCAGCTGGATTTCTTCATCTGAATTATTACTTTTCACCTAATAAGAGCTCTCAAGCTGTGTGAATGCTGAAAAGGAGCGGGCTTTCAGAAGCTGGGCAGACAGGTGGGAAAGCCATGACAACATGTGAATGAATAGGCACCATGTCAGGCTTCAGGCTGTAGATACCTGGCCTTCACACAAAGACACTCTTGTCTCCGACACACAGTTTATATTATAACACATGTACATATAAGAGCACACGTGTCTCAATATGAGATCCTCTTGTATATGCACATTACTGTAATCCTGTGGCATGAATGTGAGGATGTGTAACTCACCGGGTCTCCTGGTCCACACGATGGCTCCTTCTGGGGGAAACTGTGGTAAGGTGAGCTCAGACGTTGGAACAGGCGTTAATAGCGCATCTAACATGACTAGATGTCCCACGGTGCTGCTGGGCACGCGAACGGAAGAGGCCCGGCTAATGGGAGTGGGGGTTGCACCGGTGGGAGGGTGGCATGCACCCAGGGCCTCTGGCGGCCCTTTAATAGAGGACCACGGAGATGCCTGCCTGCTGTGGTTTCTGGGTTTCAGATGATTCTAGTTTCAGGTGACATGCCTCATGCTCTATTAGCAGACTCTTCCGACCACAGTTTTCTTTGGCAGCCACACAGGTTCAGACTGCAGCAGCTCTGAGCGAGACCAGTTTTCCACACGCCACCTTTCTCCTCCTCCATCATATACACACGTACGCACAAATAAATGTATGCAGACATATACCCACACACACACACGCATGGGCATACCAACACACACACAGATCAAAATCTCTATTTCATTAATATATATGCGTCGAGACACATAATCAAACATAATCATGCACAGACACTGACAGACAAGCGCCGCCATTAGTCTCACTGGTAAATAGAGGTCTGTTGATGTACATCAGCAGTCCAGCACACAGACATCCATATATTTTGTCTGGGCTAATACTGTACTTCAGGCTTGACATGGTGGCAGTGGAGGGTTTAGGCTCCAGTGGTGTTTGTGAAGTACAGCGCTGTGTCCAAACATCCTGCTCGTTCCTATGAAGTGGTCGGACGCTGGTCCCTCTCTCGCTCCCCCCTTTTTCAGCGCACTGGCATACGTTCTGGGTGGCATCAAGTCTCAAGCCTCAGTCAAAGGCATGTCTCCTCGACTCCTGCTATGTTTCTCTGTTTCCCTTCACCTCCTCTGACCATCTATGTCTGCCCCTCAGCGGAGCCACACAGACTGTATCATTCCGCTCTCTATTTCCAACGTTCCTTCGAGAGTCGATAATGCCAAACTGAGGAGAATGTGTCATCTTCTGCGATTTGCATAGAAATCTACAGAGAAATGTGGAATTGAGTTTCCCCTTCTGTTCGAGTGCTGACTTTTGTCTTTTGTCACTCTGACAAGTGTATTATAGTACCATATTTTACATACACAAAGACGCTCTTTGTGCTGTTCAAATCACAGTTCTGGAAGTTATTGTTCAGTGATATTACAGAGTTTTCCACCAGCGACGTCTCAGTTATCTTCTCGGTTGGATATTGGCCGTCGTCTGAATGAATTTACGCTACTCTCAATCTGCATTTGAAACACTTTTTTTATGTATTTAAGTTTTAAAAGAGCAACTTCATTAATTAAATCATTGGCACGCTAAATGACATCTGCACAATATTTCCTTTCTGCCGTGTGGTGTATGTCCGGACCTTGAGCGGTTTGGCTGATGCACCAAATCAAACTGAGAGGTTGACAGCTGCCATGGATGGAAACTCCTTTTGGCTTATTAAGTGATTTTGGACAAGTTGAGTTGGGGAAGTACCAATGGTGTCTGTTTACACATGTCAGAACCTCTGCTTGTGTATTTCTGACTGAACACGCTGGGGGCAGCGAGTAAGACAAACAGCGACCAGACCAAATGGCAGCGAGTAACACTTTGAGCATTTGGTCGATATACTATGAAAACGCCTTAGCAACCGCTCCAAAAGTTAAATTAAAGTGAGATTTCTGCTCAATACTCATACAGCTGGCTGCATTTTTTATTCTTCAAGTGTAAAAATAATTTACCTCTGTTTACACATTTTTTCCAAAGTTCTTTTAAATGTGACCTGGGCTTTAAATCCATGTTGATCATTTGCAGAGGCATTCATAATGGATTCTGGCACGCTGTGTATTGAAACCACTTATCTCAAATGCTGAAGAAGAGAGACAGTGTAGGTTTTTTTTTAAATGTAAAGGGAGATCATTTTGACAAGGATGAATCAATGTACTGATACGTCTCTGTTTATGTCGGCTTGCTGTATATTTGCTGTTTAATCCGCGTGGAATCCGGATTTTCAACAGAGGATATTTTCATCTGGGATGATCTGATTTTTAATGAAAGCTTCTGTCACTCACAGGGGCGACCTGTGTAGTTTGCTGTATATACACTGTGGCTGGAGGGAAAATGGCAGGCGAACAGGCCTGTAATGTTCAGGTGAGACCAAGCGTTGAGGAAAGAAAACACACACACTGACACCATGAGTTTGGAGAGTGTATAGTCATTCCGCATCATTGTGCATGATAGTCTTGTTTCAGCCTACTGTATTTACATATATATAATTTAGTTGGAACATAATTTATGCCTAATGTTAATTTAACCCCCTAATATGCAATTCAAACAACATAACTGCAACCACATCACCAAAATAGCCCAGAATTTGCTCACAAAACCAGTTCACCACTTCAACTTTAACCAAGCGTGTCCCCTTTGAATGTGGCGAGTGTGCCGGCTGAGCTGTCCAGAGCGGAGCCCGACCAGCTGGCTCACGTGACCGACATCGACCGTGTTATTTACATTCAACTCATGGCGAGCTGTTTGCTGAGAGGGATAATTTGACAGTCAGATAAACAGACAGACAGACAGACGGATAAACAGAGTGTTGGCTACTGACAGAGATCTCACTGTCAGTCTCACTGCCACCCTGTTCCTCGCTCAAGCCCAACAGCCACGGGGCAATATTTGAGCAGACAGTCACCAAGTCTTCCAAATATTGAACAACATGCAGTGGCTGCTTCTTTTCCAAGTGATTTTTGGACTCAGTGTGTCTGTTTTCCTCCTCTTCTTGTGGTGTAATACTGGCAGGACATGCATGGCTCAAACAAGTCGCTCCCTGTCATTTCTCTCTGTCGTCCCTCGTTTTAGCTTCATGTCTGTTTTTTTTTTAACATTCTGTCAGATTTAAAATAACAATTCTACAAGTCATTTTCATCTCATGTTATGAAAGTCAAATTATCCCCATTCACTTTTCTTTGTTTTATTACGAGAATATTTACTTTGTGGTAGGTGGTTGAACCAATATATACATTTCAGCTTTGATATGCAGGAGTTTTAAGTATTGTTCTTTCGAGGAACTTTAATTAATGACAATATATGATAAGGCCTCACAGTTCAGTGAGTATCAGTATTCCTGGTGTCTGTTTTGTGTGGGTGTGACAGTTTTGCAATATCAGATGGTGTCAGTCTTTGTGTCTTCCTGTGGAGCTTGTCTGTATGTGTGCCTGAATATATGCCTGTGTATCCTTTGTGTGACCATGTGCGTTCTGTGAGTGTATATGTGTGAGTGCTTGCGCGCACACACATGTAAGCTCAGTGTTCTCCGCCTGCTGTATCCACTGACGTTGTCACACCTCTCTCGGTGTCCTGCTGTGTTTCCCGCGGCGTCCTGAGGTCCTGGATGCTGTCTCCATATCGCTGCTGAGGATGGTGGGCGTCTGGCACAGATAACACTCTGATAGCTCAATGATGGACAGCCGGGAAACTTTTTTCATTTAGCATTCTTTCCCCTTCCCCCACTGAACACTATAGCAACCTGCTGTAAATGTAACTCAGAAGTGTGTGTGTGTGTGCATTTTCACTTATAAGTGGGGGGTTGGACTTTATTTGAAAGTACATTATTGAAGTACCGCCTTGATTTATCCTGGAATGAAGACAAGAGTCTTCCTGAAACTTAGAACAGCAGAGAGAGAAAAAAAAACTCACAAACATAAAACAAAGAACTTTTAATAAGAAATAAGAATTAATTTTCCTTTTTATTCCCCTTTCTTTTCCTTTGTATTAGCAGTTTTCTCCTTCCCTCAATTATATCACAACTTCTAATGCTACAAAACAACTTGCTCCCAAGTTTTCACTGTGTTTGGTTATTCACAAATGTCATTGGCATTCTTTTATTCTCCCCTTATGGTGGCCTGTGGGGGAAAGGCTAATATCTTGTGTGTCAATTCGCAGCATGAAACTTTCAGATCTATATAAGGTTACTCATTGCAGAACTTATTTTCTAAGAGAAAAAAGAAATCCATTATTTATGAACATAGTCCCAGTCCATGGCTAATTGTTTATTTTCTTCACAATTGCTTTGATGTAACCAGCTAGACACTTACAGAAGTCTGAGGAAAGCTGAATATTTTCCATTACACTCTTTTAATATATAATTATTGTATGTCATTCTACTAAAGTTTATTTTAGTTCAGTGTCTCCCACATGCGAATTTGAGTAAATTAAATAGATATTGTCTGTGTCCTGCTCCAAAATTTGCCACCATGGTTTCTTCTTGAGCATATTCCATTTTAACAAATTTCCCCAGACAAATTATTTCTAGTTTCCTTTCCCTTACTCTACAGGGCAGTTTAATATTTTATCTTTGCTGTGGTGAGCAACCATTTCCAGTACTTTCTTTTGGTTGTGCTTGTAAAACAAAACGGCAAAAAAGAATATTGCTCATTTGGCATCGAATGGTGCAAAAGCAACTGCTTTCTCGGGTGAGCTGGGCGGACGCCGCTATGTGCTTCACGGGGCTTTCTGTAATTAAGCAGACTGCACATTCCTCGGTTAACATCGCATCCCGAGCTGCCTGATCAGCACTCTGCAGCGTTTGGAGAAGTTTAGGGTGGGAGCGGACGCCCAAGCCGCAGAAGAAATCAAACGGTCATAAAATCAGTTTAAACTACAACAAAGAAAATGCCCCCCCCTATAATTAGATTAGGCAAACATAAAACAGAAAAAGAAAGCGGGGTTGTTTACGCACACCCTGTCGGTCTTGAGTGTCTATACGATGCCCTGGAGTTAGACTGTTGCATAGTTAGTGAACATTGGTTGTGATCCCACTGTGGGTTTTCTTTAGCTTTTGTTCTTCAATCACACTTAACTGCTACTTGCAAAGATGGTAATTATATATCACCCGGTTGTCTGTTTACATAACCTCCCACGGCAGTGATTCTATTAAATATACTGCTTTTCTGTATTTTATTGTAAATTCATTGCTGTGGTCAGTGATGATAACTTTTAAAGTGTTGGAATTTTATAGGAAATTTGAGAAAACATTTTATTCTGTGAGTTGGAGAAGAACAAATTCATCACAGATAACTTCAAGCTTTTTAAAATATTACATGCAATATTAATGCATTCTATTAAATGCATGGCATCACCCCTCCACTCTTGCATTTACAGGTTCTGCAGTAGCGGTTCGATACCATCTTATTGCGTGTTGCCCAGGTTACTTTGTTGTGCTCTCCATACAACCTCTCAGGTATATGTTTGGCTTCAACCAGCCAACTCCACCTGTCTAGACTTAACGTTCCCAGCTGGCAGGCTATAGGGGAATGGCCTTCTCGCTAAGACTTTACACAGAGCCATGTCGTTCAAATGCCAGGGTGCCCAGTGGCGGGATCCGCAGCTCTGTTCTGGATATCAGCTTTCATAGGATCAAAGCACTAGCAGCGATATCCTCCCCCTCATCAGCCGAGCAGCAGTGCACAGACCCAAGGGATATGATCGGCGGAGGGGGAGGAGGAGGGGAATGAGTGAGGGAGAGAGAGACACAGAGAGAGAGAGAGAGAGGAGAGGGTGAAGGAGGCTGGGGAAGAGGGGGAGGGTTTAAGGGATAGGGAGATGAGAGCTAGGTTAAGGGCCTGCAGGGCTGGGGAGGACGGCAGTGGGTGAGAGAGGGTAGGAGGATGGTGAGGATGGTTGTTAGGGATGTTTGAAAACAGCAGGGGGAAGTGCTGATGGGAGAGCGATGCAAGGAGTGCAAAGGAGGGTGGAGTGGGGGGATATGAGGGCCGGGCGATGTGTGTAAACGAGACAGATACGCTGGTCTCATCAACATATAGGGCCTGGGTCTCTAGATGGAGCCCGAACAGCTGAGCTTCCCCCAGCACAACGGCATCTGTGAACCTCCCCCCTCTTGCCTCACCTATCTTCACCAACCCTTAAAGCCCATGAGTCTATTTACTCACCCGCTTGTTTGCCAAGAGCGACAGCGTACCACCCCCTCCTCCACCAACACTGCCACCCCCATCCACCCTCCTCTCCAGCTCCTTTTCCCCCCTCTTCCTCATCCCCTCTATCATCTTCCTTAGAGATATGAGGAGCGAGGTGCAACACTTTCCTCTTCCTGCTCTCCTCCCTCTCTCCAGGCGCTTTTTGATTTCTCCTCTCACCTCCTCTTTTTCTCTCCCTCTTTCATATCCCAGAGTGCTTCTTTTCTTCTGTTCGTCTCTTCCGATCGCGAGTTCTCCTCAAGGTATCAGTGTGTGGTATAGAGTTGTGGCGGAGTCTTTTCTTAAAAGTGCTAGCTCATTAAGGAGTGAGAGTGTTTGGATATGCGTAGTTTGTATTTTTAGTGTGTTTGTTTGTGCCGCTGTGCCGGGGCTGTGTTCTCGGTTCACCGTGTGTGTGTGTTTGTGTGTTTGTCGGTGTGCGCGAGTGTGTGGCATGTGTGCATGTCGGGTGTAAAGCAGGGGTAGGAACAGTGCTGAGTCTGATTCTTTCTGTTCCACTGTGGCGTTTGGGAAGCACAAACTTTATTCCTGTATAGCAGTAACATCTGTTTACAGTGTTGAACATAGTGAACACCAGGCGAGGTGAAACAACAAGATGTTTAAAAATCTTACTGCATAATGTAAGGATGTGATGGTACAGTAGAAGGTGTTGATTCAAACTTTGTTGCAAACCCACTTTCTTTTTATAGGCCCATACACAACTGCGATAGTATCAACAAACATACTGTTTTTAGCACCGAACAATGAGAGGTGACCTAATTACAATTAAGAAAGTAAAATATTAACAATGTTGTAAAAGTTTTACTATAAGAAATGGGAATATGAAGGATATATATAATTTATAATACAATGACAACTGGGCAAATAGGATATGATCTCCAAAACAGCCACTAAACAGACCTTGAGGTGATTGATTTAGTCTTTTATCAAGAAAATGAAAAGTAACATTTTTGGACAACATTAAAAAAGTGTTCTAATAGTGTTGGAGACAACAGAATCAATTGTAATGTCTTTCACATGTGTTACATTTAGAGTGCATACGTTTCTTTTGAAAGGTATCCACAACTTTTTTTAATTCTAAAAAGTTTTAATTTCCTGTATTTGTATTATACTTAGTAATATAGTGTATAACAAAGAAAAAAACGAATGTCCTCATGTTTAACCATTTGTCGGAGTACCCCCACCCTTGGAATTGCTTTTAAATTGTACGTTATAGTCTGTCATTCTGTGTTGAATACCACACAATGATGATGGGAAGTATTTCTGTGAAATGGCATCACAGGCGAGGACCCTGGAATAGTGACATGTCTTCATGCATGTTACAGAGGGTTCACTTTATTTAAGAGGCATGGTTCAAACGGCAGGTCTCCATGCAGCAGGAGAAAATCTAGGTCCACAGAAAGAGAATCAGTTCTGTTGAACGGTATGGAACTTATTATTGAGGGGGACGTCACTGGTGAAGATAATGTTTCACAGTGTTATTAATATTTTGACATGTATAACCCTCCAGTTTAATATTTCAAAATAGTAAAACCACAGGAGTGAGTTTAATAGTAACATCTGATGTTTAATGATAATATTTCTGCTCATGAGAGTAAACGGACCTGAACTGGCACATCGGACATCGTCTGGGCAGAGTTGGTGACCAAGCTTGAAAATTGATATGTTAGTTCAGCCATTTATTGCCTGTCACCCGATCTCCTGACAAGATCACATTACACACACATACATGCACAAAAACAGGAAGCTGACCCAACTCTGCTCTGCACCCCAGCAACAGGCTGGCAGCTCTCTCTGTGTGTGTGTGTGTGTGTGTGTGTGTGTGTGTGTGTGTGTGTGTGTGTGTGTGTGTGTGTGTGTGTGTGTGTGTGTGTGTGTGTGTGTGTGTGTGAGAGACAGAGTCTACACATGAATATTTCAGCCTTGACCCAGTTCCCCCGTGCCAGGGATGTCCTGTCTTCACCAGAGGAGACGTGGTGTCATATATTCCAGGTGGTTAACTGAGTCACTATGCACTGTGACATTTCAACCCACTTCCACTTAATTCATATGCAATCAGGATTACACTGTGTCAACCAATACTGTGCAGGCCTGCTCAGTGATGGATATTCAGTATGGACAAAATGCTCGCAAGTGACTTCTATTATGTTGTTATTGTAAACGGTATAGATCCGTCCTTTGAGTCATATGTAAATTAAGAGACCTACTGACTTTCCATGAATTCTAGGATCACAGACTGGGGGCAATATATGCACACATTCTGTAAGTTGTGTATACACATACACACCCACACACACACACACACATACAGGGTACAATAAGATGCCCTAAGGTCTATCCTGTAGTGCATAGTCTTCCTGGAAAGAGGAAGGTAGCCCTAGCTGGCAGGCTCAATGCTCCAGATCGATACAGGACTGCTTTTACTGGTGCTTGTGGACGTCTCCTCTCCACTGTGTTATTTTATCCTTCACCGAGTCCCGTTCATTTGTTGTTCATTTGCTCCACTGTGTTGGTTCAATAAATCTTATATCATCTTTTTTTTTTCTCCCCCATTACAAATATCCAGCTCTCCTCTGCCAGGTCCTCCACAGTGTATCGGCTTGTCCTCTGCAGTTATTGTCTTTCCAACATTATCCCGCAGGCCCATCTGTGAGCTGAGAGAACAGATTTGATGGAGACGTGATCTACAAAGAAAATGGAAAAAATAAGAAACATATACACTCATTACACATGCAAACATAACAATATAAACATTATATAGACTGCACACAAATTCACAGACAAAATCACACCCCTCCCCCAGAACGCACATACACACATACATGCATACACACACAAATAAACACACACACACGCACACATGCTGCAACTGACCTGCCATAAGCTCCATTTAGGTCACAGTCTGCCTGGCCACAGGTGGTCTTCCAGTCACAACCAGTCGACCATGACTATGGAGGATTAGTTGGGAAAGGTACATAACCCTACGACACAGTTTACAGTATATTATGAGGGGCTTGAATTTCAATGAAAACAAGAGGAAAAGGCAGAATGATGTAGGACCTCATTGAACACTGTAAAAGGAGGAGCGCAGAGAAGAGTCTGAGTTTCTCTGTCCACCAGACCTCTGCATCAGATGGTGCCAGGCACACCAGGAAAGCTGTCACTGCTCTCACCGCTGACAACCCCTGTGCCACCCGCCTCTGTTTGTGTTTTATTCCCCCGCTCGCTCGTCATGGCAACCTGCTATGTTTCCTCCTCGCCTCACCATCCTTCTTCCCACTGGTCTCCTTCTCTCCATCTTGTTGCCTCTTTTTTCTCTGTGTAAAGTGATTCTCCAGGTGGAAGTTGGCCGTTCAGAGGCTTGTGGACTGGCAGTTGACTGGTGCGCGGTTTCACCCTGAACCCCGTGCTCACTCTAGGGACGGAGGCCCAGGGGGCTCTTGGAGCTCGGCGTGGCTGACGTCCAGCCTCTCCTCATCGAGCAAGACCGCCGCCTGGCCACAGTAATCGCTCCAAGCTCCAGACAAAGGCTGCCATGTCCTGTAAATACTGTCAGAAGCAGTTACGAGCTACACTGATGGCTGATTAATTTGTGCAGGTCATTTCCCCCCCAAAATTTGGGCGCAAACCAGATTTGCCTATGGAAAGAAATTGAATGACCTTATTTGCCACCATTCAGCAATTTTGTACTGTTTGGGCGTGTGTGGTATGTGTGGGTGTGAATGAGCACTGCATGACACTTAGATTTACCTCCTATGCATCAGTGTAACTGACATTTTAATCTGTCCGTATGATGCAGTGACACTTCACCACAACACCATTGTCTGTGCATGTGTGTGTGTCTGTGTGTGCTTATATGTGTGTGTACCTGTGGAGGCGTGTGTTGCAAAACGGAAGATCACCTTGACTGGCCAGTCAGAGAGAGCCGTGGGCACTGAAACTGAAAGGAGGGGTTGAACTGGCTCCCAGAAGGCCGTTCTGTTCAGCACAGCCGTCTACAGCCCCCCTTTAGACTCTTTTTCTCCCTCTCACTCATGCACACTCATACTCTCTCTCTCTCTCACTCACACCCACACTCAAACACACACTCACACACACACTCACACACTCACACATACCCCTCCAGCTGGGAGGTCCCGGGAGGTAGTGAGGCTCACTGACTGATTAGGTCCCAGGTAAAGCACTGCCCGGGAGCTTGCTATAAAGCCAAAGTCAATGACGACTCACACACACACACATCACACTCACCACATAGACACACACGTGCACAACTACTGAACACCTCTCCCCACGCTTTTTATACAGCATATGCACACATACACACACAGAAACGTGTGCACGCTGACTGTTCTATCAGGCAGCTGCTCATGCAGGCGTTCTCACCACTGGGATTTCCCTGTATTGTATATGATATAATGATATTATTCCCTCTATTTGCTGGGTAGTTAGGCACCATGCCAGGTGGCTCACTTATGAAATTGGGGTAAAAGCATGATGTTATTTCAGGATACAAAACAGCGCTGGAGTGGGCCTGACAGGAAGCCTGACTTGGACTCTCTACTTGTTTCTGCCTCTCGCTTTGTCTCCTCCTCAGTCCCCTGTTATCACTTTCACTTTTCTCTTCCTAAGGTTCTCGCATCTAAACGTTCTTTACATGACGGTCCCACACTCGCATTTATAAACCGTGCACCGCAGTGCAAATCAGGAAGTTGCCGGACAATAGCGGTGGCCCCCTCCAATCCGCAGGCAGTAAAACGATAGCAGTCTCTGATGCTATTCTCTGCTGTCTGCCGCTGTACAGTCTGTCAGCCTGTTAGGAGCTGTGCAGTTCAAAGCTCAGACCGGAACCCTCCAATGCTATTTCCAGCTCTTTTCTGAAAACCCGCTATTGTGGAGGTATAATTACAGGCCTATACACTGTGCTTAATTCTCAAACAATAGGGTGTACTTTTACACAAGGACATGAAATTACTCTCCATTCAGAACATGTTTGACTAGACAACAGGGCTCTTCATGTTCAGAGGACATTTATGCTGCTGTAACAATGCTGTGTAAAAAAACAAACTACAAATCTCCTCCTTTTCTTCCCTCCCATACTAAACATGACTCAGATCGACCCATCTATCTATCCATTCATCTATCTATCTATCTATTATAATGTGGCAGATTCAACTTTGTCTATTTTTTTCCAATCGTTTTTCTTCCCTCTTCTCATTTTCTTTCATGGAACAAGTCGAAGTTCCCTAATTAATTAATAACGATGAGTAACCTTCCCCTTTCTCTTTCGGTGTTATTCTCTTTCTTTCCTCTGCTTTTTCTTCTCCTCCGGCTCTGTTGTTCCTCAGTGGTCGTAGCCCGTGTGTCTGACGGTGATGCTTCTGTTCCTCCTTTCACCATTGGCCTCCTCCTCCTCCTCCAAACGGCACCCGGCTCCTGACTCCTAATTGGTGGAAACGCTCTAGCAGCATCTGGTTCTGCTGACTGTCTTTGTCGACGGCGGCGGTTATCCAGCCGTTTGACAGCTGGTTGCCATAACGTCATCACCTTGGCGACAGACCGGACTCTGGCACTGTTCTGGAGTACCTGCCACTCAGCATTACCAGCCGCCCTCACAGAAGAGACGGGGCATTTCACGAATCCAAGAAATGAGGCAGTTTCAGAGTCAAATTTGATAATAAGCTTATTTCAGCCCCCACCACGACACACCACAGAAAACAGCCCTTCCAGCTCCCCATGACTAACCCCAGCCTGTGGGAAAGGAGCTAATATTTTAGTGGATGAATTATATGGCCTGTTAACTTTGAAAGATTTTGTCAACAGTGCGTAGTGTCACTATGCCATTTGATTTCTCCAGTTGTCGCTGTAGAATCCCTTCTTTACTAACGATTGGGAAAACAGAGACATTGTTGGCCTTGGAAAGCGAATGGAGGGGAATTAAGTCTTTGGGAATTCTCTCTTTTTCCCTCGTCTCTTTTTCAAACCCCTGCTCTCTAGTCTTCTCCTCATGCCTCCGCACTCCTGGTTCCCAGGTGGCCACATCCGTGGAATCCAGAAATAATCATTTGCGACGGCCTTTCGCACAAGATACTGCTGCAACTACAGCAACTAATATAGTCATTGTTAAATATCAACAATTAACATGTGTGATGCTTTTGTGCACTGAAATACCAATTACACTGTTGAGTTATTTATTTAGACAATGGAATTACATTAATCTTTATGTCTGTGAGGGAAACATTCCAACTGTCCTGGTGGTGGGAATATGTTGGTGAAACTGCTCGTCATGGGGATGTCATTGATTTGGATTTAAGGGATTTTTCAGCATTTAAAAAAATATTAATTAGTTTGATTATTTATTTGAATCTAAAAACAAATTTAACAGTTAAAATTATAATATATAATATATAAATATATTGTGCAGGATGCGATTTTAAAATTGTTCAAAATCAAATTCAGGTACATGCTCATATTACCCTTAAACCGCCAATGATTAATTATTGATGGACACACATCATTTATACCAGGATTGTCAGGAGTTAGACAAACACACACACATCAGAATAACTTTGCTAAAATAAAATAAACATGCGTCTCGATTCCCTGCAAGACGGCACTCAGTTCCGCACATCACATCATATTTGCTGCAATTTCATATCCACGCATGAGCAAACACAGCGGTGGCCGTGCAGGAGAGGAGGCGGCAGCGGAGCAAACAGCATGAGGGCACCGTGTTCAAACCTGTGGTGACCAGTGGCTCCTGCCTGTCCGTGGCCTGCACAGCCTCGCCTCTGCTCCGGCCGCTCAATGCAGGTATTCACGAACAGGATTCCATCTAAACCGAATGGACACAGTGACTCTTCTAGGTAAATAGTCGGCGGTGCTAAAATCTAAAACCGTGTAGCCTCTTTTTTTCTCTCTGAGTATTTCTCTCTCAGTTTCTGGCGCTCCCTGGCTTTGTTTCCCTGGTGCAGCCTTTGCCAGCCTAAAAATGAAAATGAGCATGTTGTTTAACAGACCTCACAACTCACATCTTGGAATTAAGAGCTCCCAGTCAGTAATAAATGTGAATGCTGTGTTGGCAATATTTCCTTTCGAGCAAAAGAACTAATGATGATTTAGGGGGAGGTTTAGTTCAAATCACGTTTATAAAAAGATTAATCGAATGACATTACATTGTAAAAAAAAAGTACAAACATGTCGAGCAGTGGAGTAATTTCCCATCCTTTATTTTTGAATTGTGTAATTATTGTTCTACATTTAGTGTTTCACCTAAGCTGCAGTGGAAGCTGGGGGAGACTTGATGATTTGGCATATCTCTTGGCAGAAACAAAAGGCAAACATGGGGCTTCAGAAAGAGGCAGACAGCTCATGAGAGAACAAACCACACCACAGAGAGAGAAATCAAACCTAAGCACAGCCTTCTGAAACCAGACAGCCCTATCTCCCAGCATCCCTCGGCTCAGGCTGTTTCTACTTATTGTTTACTTGGTTGTTTGACTGATTCACTGGTTCACTGGTTAAAACCCAGACTGGGAGTGACATGATCTGAAATTACACGTTTCAGGCTTTCAGGGAGTCATTGTCGGTACTCAGAACTTTGTTCTGGTGTGTTTTTATGAACCACCATTGCTTTGTTCCCACACAGAAGGTAGAACTGTGAATACACAGGCGAGCAAACACCTTTATTTACATGACAACTTAGCTTGATTTATCAAGTGTGAGGTGCATGACATCAGTTTGCACATGAGCATCTACATGTCGACTGTGATTTAATCAATATTATAAATCATCACAAAAACTATATAACTATTTTCATGACGATTTGAATACATGAAATTAAATAACAATTTAAAAATCTAAAATTTCGCTGACATATTTCTCTGAGCTTATTAAGATTGAAAAAGTAGGTGAAGTGTGTAATAGTTTTGAAGTGTATGAAATTTGTCTGAAATTACAGAAATGTCCGTAGTTCATTATTACACCAAATCAAGATTTATTTTTCTTCTTTTACACATGTGTTGTGAATCATAACAACAATAATGATAATAGTAATAGTGTCATACAGCAACGGCTTCATATCAATAGCAGTTACTTATAAAGTATATATATATAAATACCTTAGAGGGGGAGCCAATACAATTCAAAATCCAGTAGAAATTATATAAATGTGTAAGATTTAAAAAGTAGGTTTAAGGTTTTTATATAGTGGAGCAGGTGTTCTGATCTCCTGTTCTTACAGAGATGGCTCCTGATGGCACTTAATACCAAATCTCTGGATAATAGGTCTAGAAAATGCTCCCTCATGAGCCTTTAAAAGTCGAGTAATGTGCTCACCATGTTTGGTAAGAAGACAAGCTCCTGCATTTTGAAACATCTGAATGTTTTATAGATTTCGGCAGGAGACTTGAAAACATCAAGTCAAGTCTGCTAGAAATAAAATCTTCTGCAAGTCTCTCTATGTCTTCCTTTGAAAATAAAGGCAGGTAATTTTTCTGAGATGGTAAAATACATTTTTTATTTGAGATGCAAGGGCCAGGTCACAATCTAAGACATAAGTGTTTCATTATTTGTGTCCACAGACAACAGTTGGAAATGAGGATACAGCTGATCCTGGCCCAAGCAAAGGTCATGCAGATGTCTGACGGCTCATCCTTGAATGGTATCAGCTACGACAATTTACTTACTGAATTATATCATTCACAATTTGGTCTTTATCTGTTGCCCAGCCCCCTGGTGTTGTTGAGAGAATGATGCTGTTGAAACACTTGGCAGATGTGTTAAACACATGTGACGAGAACGGACGAGCTGCCAAGTCACCACCGAACAGGGGCACAGATTTGTTTTTCTCTCTCCTGTTTTTGCTTGAAGGAAAAAAGGGAAATATAACTGTTACAGTCTAATTGAAAAGATGTTTTTACATATCTGTCTTGACCTTTTGTGCTCTATAATTATATTGAGTATACAGTATATACACATAGCAGATCATGGCCTGGATGGTGTTACCATGGTCGTACCTACAAAGATCACAGGTCTGGGTGTCTGTGTTTTTTCGTTTAAAGTTTTAAAAGTTTAAAGTAGTGAAAACATTTCCTAAAAGTAGCTCTACTTTGGTGCTGCAAAGATGTTGTACAATGCCAAGAAAACTGACTTTCTCATTTAATTACCAGCATCATTTCTTGTGTGTGGGTGAAGTGAAGGATCTTGACATCACTACAAAATCTTTACCCAACATGGTGATTCTTCGATTATGCTAATGCTGCTAAATCAGTAGAAACCAGGTAGATGGAGAATTTTACAAGCCTTTAATCCCTTGTCTGATACAGCTCCTATAAAACATTAAACAGTGGCAAGTTTCACTTTTGTGAAGTAACTTGCCAACTAATCAACTCCATCCATCCAGTGTCAGACAGGAATTATCAGGGAAATTGCTTTTGTTTGAATGCGGTTTGTGAACAGGTGTCAAATGCAACCACAAGATGAACTGACCCTGTTTTTACTTTTTTCTCGGACACATGCGGAAATGAAAAGACCAATTAAAGCTCATCTTTGAGAAAGGAAGAGATGAGTAGAGGGAACAGGAAAAAGAAGGTAAGATGAAGATGAGAAAGGAAGAACAGGAAAAGTCCACTGTACTCAGGAGATGACCAACATTATGTCAAATATAAAGTGACTGACCTGATCACATTCAAATTATTACCTCAGACAAACAACATACATAATTATAGTGTTATGACGTAAAATATTATCATATGAAACTATTTTTTTGGGGCTTTCGTGTGCTGCTTAAGAGACATCACTGGCAATGGGTTTAAAATGATTGTTATCCAATCTTAGTGAATCAGATAAATATTTCTTTCAGTCTTCATATGAAGTAGGTGTGGATGGAGAGCTCAATTTGGAAAGTTTTTTTTTTCTTTCTTTTTCTTTTTTCCTTTTTTTGTTCATTATTCCTAATAAACTGGTCTCCAGAGTAAAACGGCTCAGTTTAAGTACAATTTACCCCATTTTACAGCTGAATAAGAAAATGTGAAGTTTGTTTGTCGAACTGTTGGATTACATATTTATATGTAAACTTAAAGATTTGCAACTGGCAGGAATGTTATTGATATTAACTGAAATATTTTTCATTAGCCTTTCTGCATGATTTATTGGCTATGACATAAGTAGCGACTGGTGTGTTTTTGCAGGAACCTCATCGTCGTCTGGCTAAGGCAAGCAGTGGTCTACAGGCTTTCCACATTTATCGAGCATAATTGCCGCTTAAAGTCTTAAATTATTTATTATTGTGAGATCTGACAGTGCTGCTCAGAAGCAAATTGGGATCATCTTCCATGACCACCAAGGATTTACAGATTGGAGGCAGAACTAAGTTTATTTCCTCCGCTCTGCTTTTATCCCTGCAAACGAAGCGTTTAAAAGGATCACCCGCGACAGATAACCACGTTACTGTACAGACGAATAACGCCGCTGCTCTTAAGATCCTGATTTTGTCTGTGGATTTTTTTCTCTCTCTCTCTTTCCTTCACCCCAGTCTAATTGTGCTGATGCTCTCCCTGTGGGTTTTAATGTTTGACACGGCGAAACGCTCTTAAATCCTCCACACTGCTCCCTCCCCTTATGAGGCCCAGTATCTTAAAAGCAAAAAGGATGTATGTCTAATTCACAAATTTATCACTTCGCAAAATGATGCATTAAATGAGAGGGGACACGCTCTGATTTGAAATGCTGACTTTAGAAAAGAAGTTCTGATTTTCAAAACGAGTTTAGACGAGCAACCCAGTCACCCCTCACCCACCCTCTCGCCTCCCACGT
The DNA here is from genome assembly GCF_022539355.2 of Hippoglossus stenolepis. Taxonomy (NCBI): domain Eukaryota; kingdom Metazoa; phylum Chordata; class Actinopteri; order Pleuronectiformes; family Pleuronectidae; genus Hippoglossus; species Hippoglossus stenolepis. The sequence continues at coordinate 13,533,896 of NC_061491.1, forward strand.
CCTCTTGCTTTCTCAGTTATATCACTCTCGCTACTTGAGATTGTAGGCCGTGCGGCTCTCTCTTTGTCTGCCGCGCTCTTGCTCTCTCACTTTCTGTCTCGCATGCACAGAAAAAACCCCACATAATGCATAATGTTTTGTTTAATACAGCACGTGTTAGCACATGGATGTGTTTTGCATTTCTGCTCAGACGGCTGCACGGAAATTCATGCTTGCGTATGTATGTGGATATGTTGCACACACTGTTTGTGCTTTTTTTTCATGTTTAAGGTTATGCTCACATGGTCGCCTGCTTGCAAATGTCTTTGCTTTCGAGGACAAGTGAATAGACCATGACAGCGTTTAGTTTTTTAAACAACTATCACACTCTTCTAAATAACGGTTTTACATATCAGACCTGTCTTGCCTCATCAAGGACGTCCGCACATGTCCATTTTACATTCATTTATTTTTCATAGAAAGCATAAAGTTCACCTTTGTGGCAACAAGATTGAAGTGAAACAAATTATGTTAATGTCCAAAGATCTACTCTGACCTCTCTTACATGATTTTATTGACTTATCATTTTCTTTTTTCATAAATTCCTGTGTTTTTAATCAATTTCTTGTTATTATAATTCATAATCTCAAGTTTGGCATGGATGGGAAAGACGCTCTCTGGAGGATTCTGAGCTCCCCAGAGGCTGAAACCAGATGAGGCGTTTGTTGAACAGCTCTAACAGCTTTTGAACGCAGCTCAACTGGCTGTGAGGCACCGTGGGCTTCCTCTCGACAGGTCAACCTGCCAAGAAAGAAGTTTAAAGAGGAGAGAGAAAAAATCTGTGTAAAAACGGTGAATGTAAATGTCTGCTCAAGAAAGCAGCGATCCCTGGAGATGTGTTAAAACAAGGGCGAGGACTAAAGTGATGACAACTCCATCCGCATGGGCCGCACCGTGGAGGGAAAAAAGCGAGACACACTCAGTTTTAAGAGTTGCTCACTTGACAGTGTTAATGACAGAGTTCGGCTACTGGTGAAATCATGAGGGAGAGGAGTCCAAGCTGCATGTAGTGTAGAGTTCTCTGAGTTGTGTTTGGCCAAATATATTATTATACACTCCTCGTTCTCCTCTATTTATCCTTTTTCTTTCAGGTTTTATACCAACACTTATCAGATATAATACATTTTGAATTCACTAACATTTAAATGAATTTGTATGTGACACAATAAATCACATATGAACACTGATACTAAACTTTATTTCAAATTAATCTAAAGTACTGATAATGATAAAATGCTATTTATATAGTAATGTTGGGAAATGTACATAATCACAGTGTTCCTGGTTTAAATCAGGCCTTTTGTTGAATGTCATCCCACTTCTCTCGCCCCACATGTCACATCTACAATATCTACTTTCAAATTAAAAGTAAGAATCCATGCAAAAATACCTCTATACTACACCAGGAGTATGAAGTATTTGTCAGTTTCCCTGACATCTTTGTCACACATTCATGGTCTTTAAGTTGGACAGCCGAAGCCATTTGTTGCTGTCCTTTTGATGTACCGTGTAGTTGAAGAGGTGTTCAGTGTCGAGTTCAGTGTCTCGGCAGCCAGAATTCTCCGGCTACTCACCAGACACGAAGCTGTAAATCAGAGGGAGTCGGCGGATCAGTGACGGGTGGCACGTGGTTGGTGGTTGGCTGCAGGTGTGTGTTCTCAAACACAAGAGATGGAAGGAAAGCCAGAGCAGAAGTGAGAGAGATCTTGGGTTATATGGTCACTTCCCTCAACTGTCCAGGTGCAGGATCATATTGTTGGGTGAGAACGAGGTCGCCTCGCTCTGTTTCTTTTAATACAAGTATACACTGTATAGGAGAGATGAAAAATGCATATGCATACATTTTTTGATCAAAAACATGGCTGCTCTTTGGTTTGTGTTGTTTTTTTTCCCAATTGATTAAGATGCTAGTACGCTCAGCCTATATGTGTGTTTGTCTGTGTTCAGTGTGTGTGTGTGTGTATGTGTGAATGAGTCCCAGAGGGCACATCATGCACTATGTTGCACAGTGTTTCATCCCTCATTGTATATGACTCAAAGACTGCTTTTCCCATCTATGTTTATGCACCCCTCCCTCTTGATCAAAACAAACACTAACTCATTAGATGCAAACACACACACACACACACACACACACATAGGAACATACAAGCAGAACACAGAGGCTCAGAGTAGAACAACGTCTTCCTGGATGGTTTAGAGGATGATTAAAATCCCTCCAAAAATCTTGGACACTCTGAGATGAAGGCATGTTGAACTGCAGCCCAACAGACACACATGCACACCGACACACATCCGCATCCACACATCCATGGGAGTTTCACCTGCGCAGGATATTAGCACCTCGGCTTGTATCATATAGATTTGCAAGTATACAGGCAGCTGGTGTTTTCTCAACTTTATCTGAGACAAAAAGAAGTGGAGAAAAAAAAGAAACTACATCACTAGTCTCCATGAACCCACTGGGTATAAAGAACGGGTGGGGGAGAGTTTGAAGAGACTGTAAAGGTGAACAGGTGAAAGAGAAAAGCAGATGAATGTAGCTTTGCCTGGCACCTCTCTGCCCTTCGTTGCTCCCCCCATCCCTGCATCACCTCACCTCGGGGGTTGAGCAACTGCTCTTGATGAGGGGGGGGGCAAGTGTTCTCTCTGTTCTTTCTCAGTGCCTCTGGGTGTACTACCGACTCTCACTACCCTGGCGATCTCCTGCCGCCTCACACTCTCAGAGTTTCGCACCGCACGGAAACACAAACACACGCAGGAACACACAAGCGCTGTGCGGCATCTGAACCCTCCTCACTCTCTGCTCCCTCTCATCTTCCTATGTGGGGCTCTTTGTAGCTGCTGTGCCTGAGCTTGGTGAGGAGAACAGGGAGAACAAAGCCAGGGAAGAAACAGAAGGATGGAGAAAAGAGGACTGAGGTGGTGGTGGTGGTGGAGAAGAGGAGAAGGGAGGGGATGAATGGGAGAGAGAGAGAGAGAGAGAGAGAGAGAAGGAGCTAATGTTCACATCACATCGAAGGTGTCGCCTGTTGTTGCTCGCTGAACATCGGCAACCGTTTGTGCGCCGCAGCTTGATTTGGGGGTTGTCCCCAGCTGCGCACGGAGACAGCGGCACGGAGACGTGGCAGAGGCTCTAATTAGAAGGGCCTAAGTGTGCTGAACTGAGGGAGAACCCTGGAGTGCGAGCAAACGCTGCTCAGCCCCCCTGCAAATAGAGCAGGAGGAGACCCCCAGCAGTAATTACAACGTTTCACAAACCAAGCAAGACACCTCCAGGAAGTTTTCAATCAGAGAAATTCTCTTCCACTCACTGGGGAACTGGAGAGGAGTTGCATTTCATTAGCCCTCACCATAGGGTCCTTCTAAGGAAGGGGGGATACAGCTTTTGAGCAGGCAAGGTCATCCTGTTGCATCCGCTCTCAAGGCATGATATCAACAGTGATTCAGCATCGTTGGGAAAAAATATGGTGGACACTGGGAAAACTGCAGCATCTCAATAGAGATTACGTGAAATGGTTCAATACTCATAATAGTTAATGATGTTTACTAGGTCTTATATGCACACTCACATCTCAGCAATCATACCTGAAGTCACCTCTGCCATAAAGGTTATGTTTTCCTGCGCCGTTGTTTGTTTATAAGCAGGAGTATGCGCAAACTAATTCACCAATTTCCATGATTTGGATCCACCTCCCGGTTCAGGAGGCGGATCCACATTTTTTCACTTTCTTTAACATTGTGAGATAGAGAGTTTCTTTCACATTTGCCTTGATTTCTCAGAGAGTAATTTATGGATCCTAATGAAAAATCAGCCATGCTCATGGGACACGCATATTTATGAGTGTGTGCAATTTGGTTCTGATCAAAATGAAAATCAGGATCTAGTGAATTTAAATGTGGTTTTATAAGGGGACTGTTGGGCCTTGGTGGAGGTGTGCACTCTACAGAGTACAATTTTAGTTTGAAATGGTTAAGGCTTCATTATGGTGAAATGAATGGCTCCCCACCGAACAAAATTAATATTTGTGAATATTTGATGGAAGTTTGGAAGCCTGGATTGTTTTTATGACTATAATGAGTTTAAGTTATGCTAGTGATGTCTTTTGATTGAAGGTACAGTGCAGGCACGCTGCTATAGCTTGAGATGCAGAGTCAATATGTACATCTGGAAATTATCTTTTTCTGTTGGGCTTCTGTTTTTTACAGCAATGAGAATCATTGAAGATAATGTGGGATTCCAGCCTTTGTCAAAATCATATGCTTCCCAAATTAAACGCAGCTAAAAACACTTGTACTACATTTGTACTAATTTCACAATTTGTCATCAGTTAGAGGCTGAGCTATATGAAATGGCAGGAACTTTTCTTCAATCCCATCTTTATTTGAAAACATGTTGCAGGACCTGAGGGAGAATTGTACAACACAAAAAGTTTAGTGGCTGATTTAATGTGACAAACATGGGATGTATACATGTATTGTAGCATTCAAATATTTGCATCCATAACTGAATAGTATAGTGTCAGTTCTACAATGTATGCCATGAACACTGAATTCATAAACACAATGGGGATGATGATGTTCTTTAACTAATGCATGCGTGTCCCTCCTCTGTGTGTGTAGTGTGCTTTTGTGTGTGACAAAAACATCCACAGCGAAGGTGTGAAGGCACTCTCACCTGTCTCCAGAAGCATGCCAAACCACACGCACACACACACACACAGATGCGTATACACACCGTGGCACATGTCACTGAAAACAGATGTGCGAGGAACGACGCTGCATCAATTATCCCACCAACTTCACTCAGTAAATTAGATTGGGATAATTAGTTTCGTACTTATTTTTTTTCCCATGCCTATGTTTCTCACTCTTTTTGGTTTTGTTTTTGGCATAGGTCGTGGCAGTTGTCATGGAGTGCATGTAAAATCGTCTGTGCAGGTACAAAATGTCTAATCTTTGCTTTCCTGTTGGGATTAGCCAAAGATGCTGTGGTACGGCTGTCACAAAGTATTAGGGAGGAAAAAGAGGAACGGAGGCAATATGGGACACCTACAACTTTACCTTCAGACCAAATCCACTGGATATATATATATATATATATAACAAAGTTTAAAAATATATACTGAAAACAGCTCAGATACTGGTTTGCAGTTTCAGTGCAGAACAGAATTATTGTATAAAACTCGGAAGTTCATGATAATGATATTTCTTATATAAATTAAAATCATGTACTTAAATGCAGCCTCTTCTGACATACATTTTTCAGTATAGTATTTACTAATATCTGAAACATAAATTTGTATTAGCTTTATCTGCTCTTCCTCAGTAAACCCACATGCTTTTACTTCACTGCAGAGATGGTAATTACAATCGCACTAAATAGGCTTGAACCGTATCCAAAATTAATTAATATCAAATTTATTTGCGTTATCCATTGCTGAAACACACGGTTTTTGCATGCTAATGCCACATATTTTGAAACATTCCTGCAATTCAATTACTTGGGAATATCATTAAAGACAACAAATTTACAGTTCAATTTGTGCGGACTATTTAAGTCGCTGCAGAGCTACAGAATCCTCTTCCTCTCTAAGTGGATTAATTAATTTGAATCAATAAAGTCTCTTAGTCGGGTTGTACCACTCCCCCCAAAAAATAACTAACTCCACACACAAAGGCTTATCAGCTGCTGCGGAGGTCCAAGCCCTCGCTTTTCAGCTCAGGAAGGAAGTTCTGCTCTGACAATTACTGCAGATGACTTTCAGCTTTTCAAATTTGTGCAATATGATAATTTGTTTGCATGCTTGTTTGTAGCATGTATGGCTTTTATACAAGCAATTCTATTTATTCAGAGCTCTTTGTATTTACCCCACTTTTTTTCTGCATTTTTAATATCAAAACACACCGGAAATACAGTCACATGTATTTTCTTTTCAAATACAAGTCATAAAAAATGATATAAACATTTTAAACAAATGTTACAAAAATAACTTTACAAACCTACCTTTCTTTGATAATTCCCTAAACTACTGCTAAATTACTTTGTAATATTATTCTTCCAAAAAGACTTAATTAATATGATAGTTACAACTATGATGAAAATGTTACACTTTTATCAACTACACTTAATTATTTTATCAGCTATAACGTGAATCCTAAGTTATAAACATATAATCAAACGTAAAATAATATTAACCTCAAACAGAATGGCTAATGGAATTTGTATAGTTAGAGATCACTATCTTTTCTCTGAGAATTGTAGATACAAACGTATCCTGGACAAAAAAAAAACAGTAAACCTACAGAATGTGAAGAGCATATTTCTGTGGAATTATGTTTAACAATAGAAACACAGCAGAGTAGTTAAAGTGTGTCTTAAAAGAAGCTATGTTTTCTGTGTTGACAGTGTGTCACATCTGACTTCAACCCCTTCCAATAGCCTGCAAAATGTGGGTGGAGCAGCCGCCCCAAGTGTTATTTAAAAGCACTGACTTTTGTCTATGGCCCCAAACAAGCTAGAGACGGCCCTGTTCAAGGGTGAAACAGGTCATGCAAAAATTCTGATGTGTTTTTAAAGTTTTTCTAAATGATTTTTAAAAAATCTGAGGGAGGAAAGAAAGGTGGCCGATCCACTGAAGGTTTTAAAATTCTAATTAGCTTATGACGTGTTACTGACACACATAACTTTTTGATTGGTTGGGAAATAGAACATTATTTTGATACTGAGTGGAGCTGCAAATTAAGCTTAAGAATCTATGGATTAAAAGAAAAATAACACTTGACAGGTTTTGTGCCTAACAGCAGGCAACCGAGTTGCTCGATGAGTCAGTATGACTACCCTGCAATGTAAAATTCATGTACAGAACAATATTCAGCCTCCACATGTCAGTGTTAAACATTGGTTTTGCTGTTTCAGTGTCATTTTACATTACTGGAAAAAGCATAAAAGTGCCCGCGCTATGCCTGAGCACATAAGACAGCTCCATTGGATTACTTCACATTTCTGTGTGTTGCCTTAAACTTGTAAAGAAGATCATTCATGGTGGCTTGATTCCTACATTCAATTAAGGATTTAGTACAGCTGTCTTTCAATATAAAGATTATATTGTGTGATCTGTGTCGACTTTCTCTTCTGGGTTGTGAGAGAAAAAAAAAACCCAGTTTAGTTTTGATATGCACAGGAGAGTGAGTCTGAAAATAGTGTTGACAGATACGTCGTATTCATCGCTAGTCGACGGTGTTTTCAACAGTGTGAGAACAAAATGTTCATCAGTGCACTGAAGTGGTGTAGCTTCTGAATACACAGGTACCAACATTATATACACACACACACACACACAGGGTATATATGTATTAGTGGCTACACTCGGTCTGTTTTTCCCTCCCTCTCGTTGCCGCTCGCGCTCCTTCCTTCAGCCGTGAGGAATCTGATGTAGAGGTGTTGCATTTCTGTTTGTGCAAGTGTCCGTCAGGAGTCCAGTTGGGAAAATCTGAACAGCTACACTTGTCCTCACACAGAAAGCTGTTCAACATGGAAAGCTCGTGACACGAGACATTATTTATCTGATAACCCGAGCTCGCATGTGCACAGGACTGCAGGACCGGAGTAATGTGAGAGCAGTTTTGATTAAGGTGAGAACATGTAAGTGATATAAAGCTAAAATACTTTTTTCAATACTCTTACACACGCTGCAGATAATATATTATCTTTATTTATGTAGCACTTCTCAATACAGAGTTATAAAAAAATGCTTCACAAATAAGTCACGCGAGTAATAATACATAAAACTAACATAAAAACAAATAAAAACGCAGTCATAAAAGAATAGAAACAACAACACATTTTATACAGCTGTTGAGAGTGTGTTACTATTTCCATTCATTCATTCGTATTCTGCCTTTTATTTTTCAGCCAAAAGGTAAATATGTCCTCTGTTGATTTGTTTACGTTGCAACCAAAACACAGACCTTGGTGAGATGAAAGTTGTCGCTCAGAAACATCAAGCAGCCTGGTGAGAAATGAGGAATGACGCTAAATATCTTACGGAGACGGAGCATCGGTTTAAACAACTCTAAACAGATGGTTACAAAAGAAGGGCTGTTTTTTCTGAGTGGGGGGGGGGACCACACGTTTGCCTTATTACATCGTCACATGTGTGTTGTAAAGCTGCAGCCAATCCTGCTCCTGAATCTAATCACACTCACAGGGAAACGCAGTTCAGAGTAAAAAAAGAATAAAAACAAAAGGAAAGATGTGAGAATATCAGTGGATGTCGTCGACTTTCAGAAGGAAACACAGACCCTTACTAAAGTATAAAAAAAGATTATCAGCTTTACAAAGAGCAGATATTCATTTAGGTTGTTCTTTCATCTACAGTGGCTGTCCGATGTTTGTATTGAGGTCGTGTGTACAAAATATTGTTGATAACATTCCTAAATATAAATTAGTTTACATACAAATACAAAAAGAGCTTGGATTATAATTTCTTTTGTTTTATTTTCTTTCTGTTTGGAACAACAGATTGATATAGATTACACTGTTTTACATACAGTACACAGTTTTTACATGAAGTTTTTGATTGAGGCTTATCATCAAGGCATGGGAGCGTTAGGAATATTATTTATTATTATGTATGTACTATGACAGCATGCATTTTGACACATATGAATACAACCCAATATATTTGCTTCTTTAGTTTTCTCTTGCCTGTGAATGTAATTTAAGTCATGAGTTCTTTAAGGATATAAGCAGGATACAACCACCATACAGTGTTCGCCCCTTATACAGGAGCATGTGATCCAGACTTTGAAAATGAGTACAACTGTTAATTACAGAAAATGGAAACACTACTCCTAAGGTATCAACAATACTTAAACCAAATACAAGAGATATTAAGGAACACGTGGAAATCTTCAAATAATCTAAACATTTGTGAGCAACAGTAAAGATGGATTACACAACTTTATAACATTTTAATGGTAAATTACATCATCTATAATAAATTGCACTGAGCGCGAGTATAATGTTCCATATAATTAGTAATTACAGTATATTTGCACGTATGATACATTATAACTCATTGTAAATGTACAGTATGTATATTATTTTGCAGATACTTTGTGTGTTCATTCCACTGGACTGAAACCTCTTGTATATTTCTCCATTCACACTTGCAGAGCAGATGAATGTGTCTTAATGTGCCTTGGCTCCGACTCACAGTGGGAGCTGATGGATTGGATCAGGTATTTGAGTCGGTACCAAGGACACATGTTCCGTTTTAACAGATCTCTTAGATCGACTCTAATGAGTCTGAAACCACAAGCCAAACTTGTTTGATTTGCCAGCAGAATTGAAGCATCACATTTGTTCGTAACAAGCTGCACTAACTAATCAGGTTGTGTGTGTGTGTGTGTGTGTGTGTGTGTGTTTGACCAATCTGAAAATTAGCGTGGCAGTGATTACCACTGATCTCTTATTTCTGTCCTTGGAGAAGCGTTTAAAATCTTATTTACATTGTCATTGCCAGGCAATCACACTGATTACATTTTCATCCCTCCTAATGATGCTTATTAAATGTTTTAACTTTTTCCAGGTACCTGCTGAAGACACAGTCCTGAGAGACTTTTTTATTTTACCTTATCATTCGCTCGTGAATGTACAGTATATTGACCAAGCTTTTTTAAATACTATTGAAAGTGAGAAAGCATTGATAAAGTATGTATGAAGAATAGTAAAGTTTTACAGTTGGTTTCAGTTGATTTTGTCCCCGACCAATGACTGTACTTTTAGGTGTTTTTTTCAGTTCGGAGAGTGGCGAGCAATCGGCCACTTTAAACTAAAACACTGTAATGACTGGGGATGCAGGGTTATACTGGCACTCCACATCCATCTACTCAGAACTAGCAGGTCCTGAGCTTGACCAAGAGCCGCCCTTTCAAAATCCTTTTACCCCTTAGTGCCTCTGCAATGGTAGAATGTCCTGGACTTTGGAAAATGACAGAAAATAAAGCACTGGAAGCACAAAACACTCGATAGTACTTTGTTCAGAATAACTGGTCGAGCTGTAAGATGCTAAACCACTGAGCCTTGTTCCTCCAGAAAACTCTGGTTTTCTGCTTTCATTGTTAAGAAAGAAATGTATTGTTAACAGATAGAATGCAACCACCGAAGGCTACTTCTAATTAAAATAATAGCAATAATCCAGTCGGATGTGATCATAATCTGTCTGCAGTGCCAGGGCGTAAAGGATCCAGAGACATGCCTCTCCATCATGCTTTGCTTCTCTCTCTGGCACATTTGACAGCTCCACGCCTCAGCTAGATTAGCAAATTATACAAATGCAAGGGTGGCAAGGTGTAATTGAAGATGGCAAAAGGGCTGATTGGGAGACGCTTAAATGATTGTTCTCCAGCGTTCAACACGGAGGGCGTGAGGCAGAGGCCGCGGAGAGAAACGCAAGCGATCACTGCTCCTGACAGGTGGATGACAACTCTCTCTCTCTCTCTCTCTCTCTCTCTGTCTCTCTCTCTCTCTCCCTCCCTGTCAACCTTTACATACAGTGTCAGCAAATGCATGTGCAAGATGGGCTCACTGTGTCTAGGTCCGTGCATAAGCTTGTTTTTGTGAGCGTGTCTTTGCCTCTCATGCGTTTATGCCGATGTGTTAACCTGCGTGCAATATGGCTGGCAGGCGTGCACAGAAGGCCCTGCGGACTTCCTTAGTCAGAGCCACCACAAAGCGGGGAAGATTTATATCACACACATTACAGCACTACCACCATGACAGCATCTACTGGAAGACCCAAGACACCTTTTAATGAACACACTCATTTAAGAAATATCACACTGTGCTCTGAAATATAAATCAGAAATGAAGATGCTGCAGTGGAGGGAAGAAATGGCCTGATACATGGATGTACCTCTTTATTTTGTTGAATTCAGTAATTGAATTGAAGCTTTTACTCAGGGGTAGACTCAAGAGGTAGAGCAGGTCATCCACAGACCAGAAGGCCGGCAGTTCGATCCCCATCACCCCCATTTCCCATGTCGATTCATCCTTGGGCAAAATACTGAACCCAAATTGCCTCTAACGCCTGTGCCGGTAGTGTGAGTAATGTGTGATAGAGAAAGCGCTGCCCATAGATGCACTGTATGAATGTGTGTGAATTTTTGAATGGCAAAACTGTACCATAAAGAGCTTTGAGTGGTCATCAAGACTATAAGTGCTAACACGTACCATTAACCAGACCATTTACTTGTTTTAAAAAGCAATATATCTTTTTGGATATATCACCAATTGTGCATTTTTGTGCAGAAATTTCCAACAGTGAAATTCTTTCTTCTTGTAGTTCCCACTTCCAGTCCCTTGCCTGCGTGGCAGTCATACAGTACTTGCCAAAATAAAACAACTGACATATCACTTTTTCCTCTCAGAGTTGTGTTCTGTCATGTTAAATGCAGTTGACAGAGGAGCCAGGCAACACCCTAAACCTCTGGCCTGAGACTTTGTTTTCCCTGGGCACCACAGTACTGTACTCCCTCAAGCTTCCCTGTGCTTCAGGCTGCGGCTGCTTCACTTTACCCTCTCATGTCGTACGTTTGACAGAACAGAGTGTTACACTCGTCTGTCATGATCTCAAAGGGTGACGCAAACGTATGGATCTAACACAACCGGATATCACTGCACTTACAACAAGTACAGCTCCTGGAAATTTACTCTACTGTGAATACTGCAAGGTGTGTGCAAAACGGGAATATACTTTTATCATATATCATTCTGATCTAGTAACATTAAAATACCAGTGAAAAATCATGTTACTAATTAAACTTTGAATTGGTTTCTCGATTCACTTTGAACCCAAAAATCATATGGTCTTCGCAGCACGTGCCTCTATGTTTTACCTGACCGTGCCATTGTGTAAACCACAAGACCCCAGAGTTTTACCAAAGACCCCAAACCTATCTGTGCATTTTGTGTCTAGTCAACAAATGTACTTTTAGACTGAGGTGCAGACTATCTTCAACATTTTATTCCCAGTTCGCTCATTGAAGAAAAGCCACAATGATCCCTGAAAATGAAGAAAGGAAAAATAGGATTGATGGGAAAAAAATGAATGATGCTTGGCTATTGATGTTGATGAATTTACTTGTGAATACTTACTTGATTAAACACTTACACAACACTTACACAAAGGTTAAAAACTAATAGAGACAGACAAGATATATATATATTTTTGTCATCACATGAAAAAATCTCATCGGTCTTCAAAAATATTGATTAGTTCAAGAGACTGAGATTTCCTTTATATATCAGGTTTTACTATCGTACTTTAAATTTCAATAACCTACATGGAAATGTCACAAACATATGTAATAGTCTGATTCATCAAGCTTGGTATGAACTCCTCATGAGTTGATGCTATATATAGCTTTACTTTGAAAAACACACTAATAGGCAATTTCTTGCTTGGCATGCTTTCAAAGGAAGTCAGGATCATGTATTGAGTTAATATGGCCTTATTGAATGTGCTAGTGTGTAGTTAAGTTGGGTTCAAATGGGATCACAAGTTTATCACTCTCTCTGTTCCTATTGGTTGTCATATCAAATCGTCTGCAGTGGAGGTTTACTCAGGGGTGAGAGCACTCAAAGAGCAATATGAGGAGAAAATGAGTTAAATCATTGAGATTTAATTGAATGATGTGGTGGCACTGTATCTAAGTCAACGATTAAAACTTGAAGCGTGAATATTAATCAAGTGCTCATTTTTTCTGGTATTTTGAGTTTGCTCCAATCTACTCATGGAAGCTTATGAGATGTGGCAAATCAGGAAGTCATCCAATTTTTTTTTGCTCTTTCTTACTCTTTAGCTAATATCTTTGACGTCCTCCCCTGAATTGTAGATATGGGACTGACGTTTCAATTGGACCGCCCGTCACTTTAAAGATGGTGCCTCAGGCCGCAGCTTGAATCACAATAAGAGGAGGAGAGGCTCGCTTTTGCTGCCACTCAAAATCCTCTTGTGATTTCACAAAGCACCATATCATACATGTTTAATTATTTTTTATTATATTCATATACAGCTAATATACAGTATTTTGTCCATAGTTACATGAGCCGTCCATCCCAATTTGTACTCTGTAAAAAGAAAGAAAGAAACATGAGAGAGATTTATGTGGAAGTTAGAGTGAACACAGAGCAGTGAGTGCAAGGGTAAGTGCTTCACTTTGTTACCATGGACACCTGAAAATGCTTTCTGTGATTTTCTTTTTTTCAGCACAGGAGAGGATGAACAGACTGGGAAGCAGAAGGAGAAAAATATGTTGGTTAGACCTGGATTTCATTCGGTCTAATTCATGATTAGACAGATTGTGTGTGAACATAATTTACATCGCGTCAATTTAGAGGAGTGAATACATACGTAGGTGTGTGTGATTTATTCTCTGAATGTTTGATACTCGTCAGGGAATTTACTTTTCCTGTACAACTGTCCTTTAGGAAAAATGTCAGGCTGGGCTTACAGAAGGAACAGTGTGGGATAAAGACTCAGCCATGGCACCAGTCATAATCCACCCTTCAAAAGAGCCAGATGGAGAGGGTAAGGTTTCAGTCCAAATATTGTTCTTGGATTGAGGTGTGTGCTCGCTCTCTCACTCTCGTGCTCTCTCAATCTCTCACTGTCGTTGTCTCTCTCAATCTTTCTCTCTCAAACTCTTGTACTCTGCAGCTCTCTCTCAAACCCTCCTCCTGCTGTGTTTTATCAGATCCTTTCACAGGGGGGCCTCTTATAAAACCAACACCACTCATCAGGACAGAGCTCCAGAGGACCGGTCCGGTCAAACCTTGTTAATCTAACTATGGTCCAGGTTGGGTCGAGGCCTGGGCATGGTATTTATCAAGCACATCAGATTGGGAGTGCTGATTTAAAGTCAGCATTTCAAATCCTTTTAACTGAGAGTGATTCGTGATGAAAATGGGGGGTTAAAGGGGGACCTGAGCAGTGGTCCTAAATCAGCAGTCTTACCCCGAGACGCTTGATAAACATACAGCCCCGGGGGTTTGTGTCTGGGCTGGTGGGACTGTGGGGCAGAAAGGTATGTGCTTAGTGGTGATTGTGCGCCGCGGCCTCCCCTCATTCTCCGAGGCCGAACACACACAGAGCGACCTTGTGTGGAGCAGAGGGCTGGGCAGACCCGCTGAAGTCAGCTCACGCCATGCACTGCACTGTGGGCGAAAGAAGAAACGATCCTTCTGGGTTACGCATGCAAATATTCACCAGAAAAGGCCACGGTTTTCTGCATATTATCATTTAAAAAGAAACCCAGAAAACTGACATACATGCCTGTATTCGTACGAGTGATTCTCATAGGCATCAGCTCCGAGCCAGACTGTAGGCTTGTCCCAGACTACTGTAGAGTTGTTATGAAAGCACTCATAAATCCACCCAGAGTTACATAAACCTGTCAGTGGGTTCATTACGATAATTACTTTAATTTTCTGTTGATGATTTAAGGATAAAGCAACAGGAAAAAAAAAAAGAAAATAAAACAAAGTGAAACAAGTTTTCAGAGAGGACGCCACGGCACGTTTCCTGCTGAGCGCCCGTCACCTCTCAGCTGACAGGACCCTTTGTATTTCACCACTGGCATGGCCCACAGTGTAGTGAGCCACAGATGCACCCTCGGCATGCACCAGAATACACATGTGCACTAATGAGTGAATTCCGAACTTACAATGCACATGCATGAACACACGCATAAATGCATGGGCTAGACAAAAATCCCTTAACCCAGAACAAACAAGAGTGTATTTGGACTGGCTGGTCCTTGTTTGATTTAAGTTTACTGACTGTACTGCAGCCATTGTGGTTTTTGAGGTCGACAGACTGCCATGCTGCTTTTTCCCCCCTCTTGACCCTGCCACACTCATACCCTGCCATACAAAGACAACCGGGCTTTAGTCCTCTGTCCCTCCACTTGGTCCCTCCACAGCTCCATTAAAAAAAGGTAGAAACTGCTCAAATGCCCTCAAATGCCAGGCCCCTACTGGCAGGGCAGCGTACTCAGAAGAAACCTTCCGCCAAAATACACAAGCCAGTAAATTAACCCCGCTCAACGTGGATATGTCTGCACATGCAAATGGTTGTGTATTGTTCAAGCTCTCTGGTGATAAAAAGCAATAACGTGTCTCTGCGGCTGTAACACAGATGATATCACCATGGTAAAGTTGCTTTGATCACGACACCAAATCTCTCCCTCATCTGGCGCTGTCATAATTACATGAACTCCCACCGACATCCATCAACCACGCCCCACCCCCACCCAAAAAGACGACTGAATTCCTGTCAATGAGGTCATAGCGAAAAATAAAAGGGAGACAGACGCAGACGCCTAAATGTATAAGTGTACAGGTAGTCATGGTGACAGGATTTTCCAAGAATAAACAGATTAGTTAATTATCTGTGCCCAGAAACATGTAAACAATACAACCAGATCAATACAAAATATATTTCACTGTCACAAGGGTGTGAATACGTATCGTCAAGGGAACGCCACTGTTTTATCTCCTGTAAAGGTGGATTTCATCTTTTGGATGCATTCTGGGAAATACCAGTCAGTTGTTTTAACTCATCTTTCCTTTAAATCATCAATCTCAACATTAGCTAATTTGTTGATTTGAAGAGATGTATATATAAAATACTTATTTAAATGCATCAGTCAGTGTTATTATATTAGATTTTGACATCAGGTCTAAGAACCTGTCTGGAAAATACTTGATTAAAAATATCAATTACATCTGTGCCACCTCCACAACAGTCTAATGTGCAAACAGTCACAGAGGATATTATGATTTAAACTCACATTCTTCTGAATGTATCATTAAGAGGGAGAAATGTCTCGTAAAACTTTCCTCCTGCATGATTTTTATCAGGTTTTAAATGAGAAACATTTCCTGAACATTATGGTTCTTTGGAAAAAAAACA
This sequence comes from Hippoglossus stenolepis, assembly GCF_022539355.2. NCBI lineage: Eukaryota > Metazoa > Chordata > Actinopteri > Pleuronectiformes > Pleuronectidae > Hippoglossus > Hippoglossus stenolepis. Next base: position 13,549,918 of record NC_061491.1, read on the forward strand.
AGACTGTGGGTGGATTTTAGTCATAGTTATACTCAATTAAATGAGCTTATAATTACCAAATTATAGGTGTATACCACTGCACCTGGTATTTTGACATTTGACAAGATGCTATCAATGCCATGTTAATCTCTTCCAGTGGATAATTTACTTATGATTCACATATATTAAGCTGATGCGGGTTATGAAACAGATAACATTGTTTGCTACAGCAGAGTTTATTTAATATGTTTTACCCTAGGTCACCGAATTAGAGAAGTAATAATGTTTAAATAAGCTTTTAATCTGGGAATGTCAATAATACAAAGTCTTGGATCTGGCTCGTTTATATAGCTGTGCATATTTTTTCGAAATGCCTATAGAAAGGTTAAAGAAACGCATTTGAAGTTTGTGTTAAGTTTGGATATTTACTGTCGCTCGACTAAGAATGTCGCCTACACAGTTTCAAGTTGTGGTGTGTGAAGGGGGAAAAAGGAGGGGAGGGGGTGGTCTTTTTTTGCCACTGTGAAGATGGCGGCATTCTTGGGGGGGCACTAATCCAGGGCATCTATGCCAGTGCTGACAAAGGTCTGGAGTGTGTGTGTGTGTGTGTGTGTGTGTGTGTGTGTGTGTGTGTGTGTGTGTGTGTTTGAGGGGGTGTCACTCATCTCGGAAGGCTAAATTTACTCAGGAGTGATGGGGACAGGTGGATTCAGCTGGGACAGAGCGGTGGGGTGGCGGTGCCGATGGGGGGGGTATTGGAAAAAACTAAACCTGGTTTCAGTTCAGACAGAGATCGGGGGGAAACACACAAACCCAAATCGGGGGTTTCTATTCAAAGCCAGCTGGTCTGGCTTTATCACATGTAGGACATTTATTTCAGGCAGTTTTGTTTCTTTTTTCGTTCGACTGTCTCTTTTGTTTTCATTTCTTTATATATTTTTTTAATTTTAGACCTGTTTGATTGAACCGGGCCTCAGCTGGTGCTGCAGGGTGTAACTTCCTGGGGAAGCGGAGAAACGGCACGGGTGAGTTTTTCTCTCTACACCTATATTCCCTTCCTTTTTTCCCCCCCTCCTATGAATCTCACTCTGTCAGTGGAAAACCTGTCTCCGTCAGGATTTTCTAAACGCACTCCGCACAGTGGGTCATGACATGTTTAACAGATTAAGCCATAATTTTGATATTTGAGCTGCTCAGTTTGAATTCAGCAGAAATTTATTTTGTAGTGCAGTTGACTAATTGTTTCATTATACCCTGGCTGGATTTAGTGAATGATGCCTTTGTCATGGCACCAAATACAGAAACAGTTATTCCGCGAGGCTAAAAACTACATTTAATTGGTGTTTACTTTGACTTTTTCCTGCTCTTGACAAAGTAAAAAGACACCAGAGACACTGGAACACAGCTGAAGGAGGAATCAGGTCCCTGCTGCCGACAGTCACCTCTGCTGAGCTCTTAGGGAATAGCGGATTGAGGATCCTAACATTTTTTTTTAAGTCTACATTTTATGTCTCGGAGGAGAGACAAATGGTTTAAGTCACCTCAGTGGAGTTTATTGTGTTGTTTCTCTGCTTCTAATTCTTCACAGTCAGTTTAGGTTACTGGTACTTTCGAGGGTAATTGCTCAGAACGTCTCATTGCCCAATCTGGAATTATCAGTGAGAGAAAGGAGCATGGCCTTAACCTGCTGTTTGGTTTAGAAATGACTCATTCCCTCAAGGTAGCTACCTTAGTGGCAAATACACACTTCAGTGAGGCACGCCACACATTTCAGTGGTTAAGACAAACTGTACAAAACTTTAAAAACAAGTGACAAACTTTTGTCATATCACAAAGAGGGGCTCACAAATAATATAATAAAATGTTTCTACTGTGGGGCAATAGGCCCAAACCAAACTGGTGGAATTTAATACTAAACCAAAGGCTTTCTTTAGGTTTAATGAGCGGTGAATGACTCTGTTGGATATTTTCCTCTGAAATTTTATTTAAATGTAGTCGTTGGATAAGAGAGAGAAGTCTGATTATTCCTGAATTTGATTAATTATTTCCATAAAATGTTACCATATGATTTTATTTTAGATCAAATATATTTATTGCTACTTCAAATACAATTAACACTTTCACGCGTTTAATTGCATCCTTTCTCATCAAATTACAAACAAAACTGTAACAAGTAAAAATAGAGGAAGATTAATGGATTAAAAAAAGAAAAGAGAGACATCTCTTAGATGAGGCACTGATATATAATACCGTGACGAGAGTTACTGTCCTTAACCCAAAGAGGCCAGACCTGGGGAACTTTGACCCACTTTACAGGAACCGCTCAGTCCAGCACTTACAAGCTTTCTGCCCCTGAATTCCATGGCTTTGATGGTCAACGGAGTTGAGGAAACACGTTGTTTTTGTTCTCTGTAGGGAGGCGAGCGCTCTTACGCAGTTGCCTCTCTGCCTTTGAAATTCACCTCATCCTGTCACTTCACCTTCACCCTGCGCCATGCGCTTCATTGTGGCTGTTTCTTTATGCACCATGAACAGTGGGAAGTTTGGGAATGCTTGTGTATCTTCAGTGGAGATGTCTGATGTGAATGTAGATTAAATCAAATTTTAGTCATAGTTTCTGACACTCACATGTTTAATGTCCGTCTTGATACAAAAGCTAAATCTTGTGGTCACTGATTGTTTTAACTTAGTGATTCATTGCAGATATGCTGTTTTCTGGTTTCTACTTTTTTTATGTAAATTAATAGGAAGGTTAAGATAAGGCAAAGAAGTCATTTGTTGTGGTTTTTTCTGTAATAGCTGCTAACAGAAAGCAAAGCAGTAGTTAGGGTAGCCGTTAGTTTCCATGGTTATGTGGAGGGCACCACTGATCCATATGCTCTTGAGTTACTGAAGATGCCCTGTTTTGCTGTAGAAAGAGCATTTCATTTTTGAAAGAAATTATAACTGAACCGAGACCTATTTCACATATGGAGGCAGTTTCGATTGCGATGGCATGGAAAGCAAAAGTATCTTTGTTCCGCTGTAATGGCTTCCAGTAAAGGCACAGTCATTTTGCTCTTATTTTTCCTTTTCATTCTCTTCTATCGTCTTTATTATATAATTTTGGATGATTTCCAGCAGCAGTCTGGCCTCCTGTCTGAAAACTCTCTTTCCATCTACCCCCCTGAGCACTGTCGAGGCCAGAAAACAGTATGACGCTCCGCCGCCACTGTACAACGCCTGTGTGCTGGGGCCGCCTAAATCTACAAAACATGAGTGCTGGCGCGAGGCAGCTCTTTTGATCTGCAGCTAATCTCAGTTGCCTGCCTCCCCTCTGATCATGTCTGAATAAGAATGAGTCGGGGGGGGTGATCCTGGAGGCACAAAGAGCTTTAGACGCTGCCGCTCATCTGCTGAGCTCTGCCGTGTAACACGGGCCTGCGCCGATGGTCGCCAGGCCTCGCTATCAAACATAAGCGCTGGGGAACCCTCTTATAGACACACATTATGCTCCACTCCCCTTGCTTTTCTTCACAGCGAGATGCTATCAGCTGCTTGTTAGGAGTGTGGGAGAAGTTGCACAGCCATGCTGAGTGATCTTTAATTGTCAGGGGAATTGGTTGAGGTCAACATCAGCAGAGGGGACTTCTGCTGTGTAATGGTTACTATGGGAATCGGAAAAAGTGATTGTCTTATGTGCTATAAGCTCACTATAATACAGGGTAGACATCTGTCACTCAAACATACTCAGTGAAACTCATCATCAGTAAAATACTTGTAAAATTGTGAAAGAATAAAATAGTGGGAGGAAAAATAACTGTCATCTGGTGTTGTTGATGCTGTTTCTCAACCTGGACAGATCTTTGTGTAATCTGATCCCTGATCTGAAAGCAATGGGAACCACTGCTGGTCAAGAATTATGGATGTTTCAAATAGAATCTTCTTCCTTGAGCTGCCAGTTATTTAAGATAGGATTCATGTGGATGTTCTTTTCAGCTGCTGCTAAATAAAGGAATATCAGTAACATATTGTAAAAAGCTCATATTATTATTTATACCTTAAGATATTGATCATGGAATTTGCTCAGATGCAGTTATTCAATTCTATTGGGTTCTATTACCACATATCTAACTGTGTTACAGACACAGCTTTGGAACCATTTCAGGAAACACCGGGGGGCACCTCTTGAATAGAGACCAAAAACATACTTTGTCATGTCCCCTGTGTGGACAAAATTAAAGAAAGTGCGGTGAGATTTTTTTTATAACTTTGGTGATGTTGCAGTAGTTCATAGGAATCATTAAGAGAAAATGAGTTTCTCTTTTTTTATTTGAGTACATGATGTAAAAGAGAAAGTGTGTGCAATTATACTTGCTACCGTAGAGGGACTTCACAGGGAGAGAGGACGAGTAGAGAAAAGTGTCAGGGAATATAATAAAACATGGCATAAATTAAAAGTAAAAATATATAGTCAACGTTTGTTTGCATGTGGGATAATTACTAATACTGAATGTTATTGTATTATCCAAAATGATAAACAAATATTGGTTAAACTTTGTATGTGGCGATACATCCATACTATGAAAACTGTAAAAATAGTATTGTGCAAGGAGGGAGGCAGAGCTCCCCTGCAGGCAGCATGTTTAATTACACAATGTGCTTTTTATATGTAGCAGGTGTCACACTTCATCTTCCATACTTTCATGACATGGATAACATTAAAACATATTGATTCTAAAATCAGTATTTACATCTTCATATAGTTTATTACTCTGCAGAAATCTGCATTATCATATAGAAAACAGCTACTCTTCTAAATATTTAAATGCTTTTTGGATGTTTGTCTTTTGCACAGGATTTGTTTACTAAACAATAATAAATGAAAGGAGGCATAGACTGATATTTAAACTGTGTCAATTATACAGTTTGATTTATATTCCCAATAAAAAATCAATCATCTTTCTTACTTAAAGTTAGTAAATCTCATCTTGACAAAAAGGTGCATTAAAAAGTTTTTAAAGTTTTTAGCACTAGGATCAGTGTGGATTCCTCAGCAGGCACCAGGTAGGTGTAGGAATGAGTGCACGTGTATCTCAAAGTGTGTGCATGTGTCTACATGTACTCATGGTAAACATGGTAGTATAACAAAGTGAAGAAGCAACAGGTCTGATCAACAGCTCAGCCGTCGGCGCTGTCACACAGTCACAGGACCATGGGGCTTTTCCTATGATGTAACTGGAGCATCCGGCAGAACAAAGGCAGAGCTTGTTGTTCAGCTTGTGGCTCATCCATAATGCATACAAGGTGTACAGACAGAATAGTGTTGGTTAAACATGACACATGCAAATCACCGGTGATGCCTCTCGTTTGACTCCGCTCGGTAAGGGGTCGTTATGTGGCCATTACGGTTTCAGTCGCCCCTCTTGTTATTCCTGAGCTCGACTCTGCTTTGTGTGGCTTTGATCCAGGAGGGTGCTGTTCTGAAAGTTAACCCTGAGGACGAGGAAGTGTGTGAAATGGTACAGTGAGTTTCAAGCTCGCCAGACCCGGTTAATGGCCAAGCCACACAGAAAAACTGTGTTATGGAAATGAACGCTCTTTATGGCTTCACTGAAAAATTAGTCAGACCATTACGGAACACAGCTGCTAATGATAAGCAGACATAGCAGTGTTCTGACCAGAGCGGTGATAAATAAAATGACTGCAGTGGCTTTATGTTTATGAGATATGTGGGATCATTTAATGTCCAAACTGTGCAGATAAAAATCAGCTGATGGTGGAGGGATTTCTTTAGTTTGTTTAAGCGACAGATGAAACGCCTGCAGTTAATATGCTGTCATTCCAGGACTAGATAACATCGTTGGATGCAATTTTTGCAGCAACATGTTTACTTAAACCATATAAAATTATATTTATATGCCATATTTTTGTGAAGGCAATTACCACAAGTTGCTATAGTACATGCTACTACTGCTTTCTTTCAGTGGTAGAATTATCAAGGTAATATTGCCTGCAAGCTAAATTTAGAATGCAGACTGGAACCTTCATATTCCAAAAGCTCATTTGAGTATACAAATAAATACTTCCCTCAGAATCATGGGTTTCTTTGTTTTATATATTTTGTAATATGAGGACATATGATTTCAGTTAATTAACAGATTTTCTCACCTTTGCTCCTCTAATTATATTGTACAGTGGTACAATACATGTGACTATAATTACTAATGATATTGCCCCCTGAATTTCATTATAAACCTTATTAATAAGGAGCTCCATCATCATGTGTAATATCTCTCTTTGGATGACTTAAACAAAGACCGAGCGCAGATCGACAGGGAAATATCTCTCATCTCTCCGGTGTGAGGCGACTTCTGAGGCTGCTGTGTTTTACCTCAGAACCAAACCCAGATGTTCAGACTGATCGAGTCCTGTACAATGTGGATATGATCTGTTAACATGATCATAGAATTACTGAAATATAGATGGGTTAAAATGTGTTTATATAGATTACATATACAAGTTGCAGTAGAGTATAACGCACTCCAGCAGGTTTAAGCACTTGTTGTAATGATGGATGACATTTTGATCTGATTTACCATTGCCTTTAAATATTGGAAATTGTCCATATATTGCTGATATGTAAATAAATTCCTTGTCAGGCTTAATTTCTCCCTTTAACTCAATATGTGCCTACTCAATTCAATAATACACTGTAAAAATGAAAAATGATTTCACTGAAATTTACAGTGTTATTTTAGTTTTTTTTTTTTTTTCTTAATTAAATGTCAACAAAATACTGTAAATTACTTTGTTGCCAGATTTTCTTACAATTTTTTAAAGTGTACATAACAGCTTTAATAGTCTACCATAGGCTTTTCCACCATACATTTTAGAAGGAAAATATATACCTTCAGTCATAATTTTCAACATAATACATTCTTGAATCAAACTCTGCTGGCGTCGGTGCTGCCTTCTAACAATCATATTGATCTAGCTATAAGACGGACATACACACAAACACCTACGCACACATACACATGTGCGGGAGTAAGATCTATAGATCCCCAGCTGAGCCCGTGAGTAAAACTGGCCTGCAGGTCTTTCCGTGCCCCCTGTGAAGAATTTGGTCATCAAATCATGTAGCATCAATCTGGCGTCAAAACACCAAATATCTCTTGGAGTCATTCGGGAACGGACGCAGGGAGAGTGACTGTGAAAGAAGTGGTAAATACCAAATAAAGATGGAAACATGCTCAGACATATCTGACGCGCAACAAATACTCCATGTGTCTCACAGTGCCTCAGTAATAGCTGGCTAATTCTCAGGAGCAGCGAGGCAGCGTGCTTGACAACATCATCTACTCTGACAGGCAGATTTTGTTTTCACGTGAACATGATCGACAACAGATTGCACTGAGCCCGGGCTGTTCCTGTTTGCCCTGGAAATGTGTTTGTTTTTATCTTTTGCTTGAGAGAGACATTCCTTTCTTTCTCCCTCAAAAAAAAAAAAGAACACATTTTCAGGCGAGCTGTTCTGTATGTGTGTGTGTGTGTGTGTGTGTGTGTGTGTGTGTGACACATGCTGTGAAGTGACTGCCAGGAGAGGCTTAAGAAACAATCCAAGCAAGATCAATATCAGCAAACCGCACTTATGTGTTTGACTTAACATCCAGTCGCAGTTTCCCTCTCCTCTTTTCATGCACGGCTGATGCCAAACCTCACAAAATTGCATTTACCCAAAAGCCTAAAGTGTGTGTATACACACTGCGACATTTTTGAAATTACATAATTGTTTTGGCAAACTGTTGATTTTGCTCCACCGGGCTTTGATGACACTGTCAACCCACACACACGCACATACATACACATACACACACACACCTCAAAACACAAGTTCGGCATTGCTTGTACTGGGAGTGGGAGGGAAGGACAATGGCTAATGAGTTAGGAAAGTTTCAGAAGGCAAGAAACTAATAATCTAGTTTGTTCTAATTAAGGAGAAAATGCTTTGGCTCAAGATAACACAAAATCCAAATCCTACAACACACCCAACTCCAAATTAACTTCAACACACTGACTTTACACTGATGTAATATCTGGCTACGTTACTTTGAGCTCTTTCTAAGGTCTCTACATTAAGCTGTAGACCCCCACTCATGAGAGCAGAGAATACTGTACAGCAGGTCCTCCCTACTTTGCATTAAATGTGTGAGCTCAGAATGAGGCTGTTAGTGCGCCTTCACTATAAGTTTATCCCTGTAGACGAGTCAGACAGTCGTTTATGAATATGCATGAGCCAGTGTTTGCCTCGTTTAATGATTTTTCACCATTAGAATGTATTCAATCCACCTCCCCCCATTTACTTCTCTGTGTTTCATATTTCACATGGCTGTTGAGCACACACACACCGAACTGCACATGCACAAACTACTTCCAGGTTCACTCCTAAGACGTCCTTCTTATTTTCTCCCCCCAGGTGCCAACCAAACACAACCTCAAGCATCGTGAATGCTGAAAAAGACCTCTATACGATGAACTACTGACAGCACAGTGAAGCTACAAGACTGAGGAACACTGACGGCAGACGAAAGGAACCTTCAGTGTGGTACGTACTATCTCACATGGCACCCATAGGTGTTCATATGTCAGTGGGAGATTTAATGCAGTTGCCAATGGCACATGATAACACGTCTAAAAGGAGGGAACTGTTTCTATTAGGGGTGTCGCATCTGTACATTTCTTTCACGGTTCTGATATGTGACTCCATTGACGTCTGCCATGTTGCATTCATGAACCCACTGTTTCTAACAGACTTGCACCCTATTGATTATCATGGAGGTCTGCATGGGGGCCAGAGGAAAGGCTATTAAAGATTAAAGGGTCAGGTGATGTGAAGGTGGTATCCCGAGTCATCAGATACCAGCGGCTTCAGTTACAGGCTGTAATGTTTGCCTGTCAAGCATATTAGCCAGCTTGATTTATTTATTAACTGATTTCATGTCCCTCCATTTCCTACCTCAAATGACTGCGGACTGACTGGGCGGGCAGCTGCCTTCATGGCTGAGGCTTCACAGGTGAACTTAAGGGGAAGGGGAAGATTGCCTGGTATCTACCTACACTTTACACAGTCTAGTGAAAGGCATGTACGGCTAAGACCAGGGAAACTTTGAGGAAAATGATTTTCTATGTATTCACATATAGATACAAAAAATGCCAATTTAATGAAGGTAAGGATACTGGTAAAACCAAACACCACCTGTTCACTAAGGCCTTTGGCCTCAGCTAACGCTCCACCCTGCCATTAGTGCTCAAGTCTATTTCTGTCCTGTTTTGTGTGAATGACTTCCTTTTCTTTTTGCTTTTTGTCCGTACTGACCGTCTAAAGCGCCCTTGGGTCTCTTGAAAGGCGCTGTATTAATTAAATTATTATTATTATTATTATTACTTCAAGTGCAGGGGTGGATCCAGCGGCTGGGCTGGGGGTGCACTGGCCCCAGCTGAAATCTGATTGGCCCCTGAGGTGGCCCTTAGTCACTTACTAACAACACAATTAATACATATGACAATTTGTTAAGAGTTGTTATTTTCTGAGCTTTCTTTGTGTTTGAACAAAGAAGAAATTTCAATGATGTGTGGCTTTGCTTAAATCTACAGAGCTAACAGTAGGAATGACTTTAATGTGCACCTTACTGAATCAGGAATCATGGGTGGATGTTGGACATATAATTGGCACCTCTGTGAAAAGTTAGATTTTAAAAAAGTCCTAGATCTGCCACTGCACAAGTGACAGTGTGAGACTTTAACCATCCAAAAAAATGCTAAAGAACTTTAAAAACTGATGTTAATCAAAATCTGGGATTATATATTTTCTATTTACGAAAATGGATTCATGAAAACCCAAGAGTGAGGCCTGATGGTGTATCAGACTATAACAGGCTTCATTCAAGACAGCCATTAAACGTCTTCTAAAACGATACATCCCCCCGTATAATGTGAGTATAATACAACTGTGGTATTACAAGGCTTATCAGGCGACACATCTCTGTACAAAAAGCCATCGCGCTGCCTGTCTGCTTCTTATCTGAAGTGGCAAACTTGCTCTTCTAATTGTTGCCTTCACACTAATAGAGTGGATGTTTTGAAATCATTTGGTTGGATGGATAAAGGCCTGGTAATTCCCCCATGCTCACTGTCTGTGTCAGCGCTTATCTATACTGTGGGAGATAGCTGGGTCCTGGAGAATGATTGGCAGCACGCATGCTGGAGGTGGAAGGTTTGTACAGACTCAAAATAAGAGGAGGCATCATTAATGCTGCACAGACATGGAGGAATGTGTTGCGGAATTGAATAGGCCTATTATCAGGGGGTTATTGAACACGTAATGCAACAATTAGTCTTAAAATCTCAAAGTGAGAGTGGTGCACATACAAGGTCTATGCAGCAAATTGTGTAAAGTTTTTTTCTAATTGAGGAGAAGGGGATTTGACTTTTCTGTGTTTTTCTCTGTTTTCATTGGGTCTGAAAACATCTTGAAAAAGTGTGATTTTTCTGTTGGGACTGATCGTGATAAAGTTGTTTCGAGGCATGCATGAAACAAAAAGGGCCAAAACTAAGAGATAAGTTTGTCAGCATGGATTTAGCCTTGCAGTCTAAAGTGGGCTGCATACGTTTAACTTAACGTGGCGTGCGTCGCTCCATTAGTTAAAGCACACATTCCCCATCATCCGCCTCCTCCTCCGTGCGCTCCGTCTCTCTGAGCAGTTAATTGTGCGTCCACTCTATCGGGACCGGCGCGATAATAACGCATTAAAGAGCCGTGCCTCTTTCATTAAAGTGGAGTTGGAAAATGTGAGACCGCCCCCTTTCCAGGAGTCAAAAACGAGAGAGAAAGAAGGAGAGAGAAGGGAGAGAGAGGGAGAGAATCGATTATTTCGCCTCGAAGTAGAGGAGAGAGGGTTTAAGGGGGGAAGCGACGCGGTCAGGGTTGTGTGGGAAGGGGCAGACACGAGCTCTCCAACATCAAACCCCCGACAGCCTCCAGACGTCCAGCAGCAGCAGCAGCAGCAGCAGCGGGGCTTTACGCACAGCGCCACCGCTCCACGACGCTCCAGTCCACCGGCACCGCGCAGCGCAGAGAGAGAGAGCAGGAGAGAGAGAGGGAGGGAGAGAGAGAGAGAGAGAAAGAGAGAGAGAGAGAGCAGGCGACGCGTCCTCGCCGCCTCCTGAGCAGACACTGTCCGATCAGAGAGAGAGAGAGAGAGAGAGAGAGAGCGAGGGAGAGAGAGAGAGAGAGAGTTTCCTCTGACATTATAGAGAGACTCCTACCACGCACTGTAGGTTACTTTTTTTTCTCCCCCTCCCGGCGACGTCCTCCGCTAAGTTGCGCTCCTGGATTTTAAGTGCGTCTTGGCGAAGTCCATCCTCATCCAGCAGCGGCGGCGAAACCCCTCCTGTCACTCGGCCGGAGCCAAACGACCGGCGCGGACCGGCGCTTGTTGTACCTCTCACTTCAACCCGGACACGATTTCACGCACAAACAAAGTAAGTACCGCGCACGCAGCACTTCGCCGCCGACTCGCAAACATCCCCGGGACGCATCGCAGACTGCACCGTGTTTATTTTTAATCTTCCAGAGGATGAAACTTATGTGTGTTGGGGGTCTATTTTTCGATGCGCGCTTGCCTCCTCAACAAAGTAAAGTAACTGTGTCCATCGATTTGTTGTGACCCTGATCGACTTATCCCGGTGACAACAGTGTGCCGGGGTATAATTACAGGGTGACACCAAATACCTGTTTATGGTCAATTAGGAGAGTGAAGGTCTGCCTCGTGTTTTTAAGGTTGGAGTGTGAGTGCTGTGTCGACCTTGTGGAGCGTTCTCGTGTCCACATGCAGGCGCACAGCCCCAGAGCTGCAGCCACTGAACAGGCTGCCCTCCCTCATATAACATGATAAAGCATGTTCTGATCTCCTGTGCTATGTTGAAAAGTTCCACCAGTAGTTTAAAACGTAGAATTTAAACTGTTTAGCATGTATTTCATTTTTTTCAACCAAATGATTTGACAAGAAACTTAAAAAAAACTCAGATGAAGGCAATGAAAAAAAATTGTTCCGAAGTTTTAATATTTAAAATAATTTGCTGTGTTAAAGCAATAGAGTCAAAAAACTCACTGTAATAGCCTTATTTTGTGGGTTCATAAGCAACTGTAATTATTTTTCCATTAGTTTGAACGCACTATACTGAGGTGCACTGATCACAATTGCCCTGCATTGATTTAAATTTAATCAGGAAAACATGCATAAAGGTAACTTTCATAAATATATTAGAAAACAGAGAGTGGTGTAAATATTAATAATTTTCCATAATAGAATATAAAAGAGCACAGTATTTGAACGCTTATTACAGAGACGCGGTGGTAACCGTACTGTAAATCAGTGTTTGGCGTGTTCAGGCTGAATTCTACTTTCTTCTCTGTGACTTTGGGTCTGAGCTTGTTTAGACCTAATTCCACGACACTGAGGAGGAAGTATTTACACGGGGACTTTAGTTCAGTCTCATGAGGCTCAAATGAACCTGTTGCAGTGAGAGGATTAATAACGACATCATAATTAACCTGTGACAACTTTCACAGGTTGCAGCTTTAGAAATAAAAAAGGAGATTTATTTGTTTTGAACTGAGGAGTTGATGTGAGGCCCTGTGATGAAATGTGCAGACGCACTAAGGATGGTGATAAAATGTAAAATTACTACGCCACACTTAATTTTAATTTGGACCAATTGTGGCACTGACTAGGTTGTGTGCAATGCAACTCATGCTCATTAAAAATGAGCCTCGAAGTAAATCTCTTTCATTTTATTGTGAATTTGTAAACATTAATTTTATCACTTAAATAAATTCTGTCCATTTTAATGTTGAAATAGCTGCAGTTTTTAAACTTGAAACTCTTACTCCACATCTTTTTTATTGAGATCTAAAATAACTATTTAGATCTAAGAGAACTAAAAGCTATTAAATTTGAAATATGGTTTATTAGTGAGACATTTTGAAGGCACTCTGGAAAAGTACATTTTTAAGTGATAAAGTGTTGCTGTCTACTGCAGCATATCGACCTAATTTGTGACTCTGTGAAAAGCGTACTGCATACATTAAGTCATTTACTGCTTGATTGCATTTTATAGTTTTCTTTAAAAAAAAATACAGCCTTTATAAAGCACAGGCAATATTTAAGATCCATTTTTCACATTTTAAGAGGGTGTAGTGTCCTGAGCATTGTTCCACCACTTTTTTATAATCCATTATGCTGTTTTTATATGAGTTGTTTACTCATAAAAAAATATAAAAGCATATTAGTCTATTAAAGGATTTTACACATGGCCTTCCCTCTTCTACCCATCGTCAATGAAGTTGTTCTGTGTGGCCTGTCTGGCCTGTTGCTCTCTTGGGATTTAGCGTTAGGTTAATCCGCTCAGAGGAAGGTGAGCGCTCGCATGTGGACCTACGATTACACACAGAGGACTCTGTCAGCCAAGCTGTGTAATCTCAGAGACCCTGTGCAAACACGCACACACTCACATGCACACACGCGCATTTGCACGCAAACACACACACACACACATGCATAAAGACAAAAGCATGGCGTGTCCCTTTCTCCCCCTGTCTTTCTTTGTACGCACACAGTTTGACACATACGCACACACACGCACACACGCACACACACACACACACACACACACACACACACACACACACACACACACACACACACACACACACACACACACACACACTGCGACACCCACACTCTCTGGTCTGCGCTGCCTTTATTTCTCTTATTCTCTTAAGACCTCTTCCTCTTGACAAATCATTTGGGATTTTGGGTGCTGATTCACAAAACCAACAGTGACAACACACTCTTACCCTTCTCACAGAGAGGGATTAGAAGGTCACGTGTCCCTGTGATTGGCCAGGGCATTGAGCCGATTGTCAGGGCACTTTGCTGTACACCAGGGGCTCAGTGAAGCTTTAGTTAAGTGAAGGAGAGGGACACACTGTGTGCCATGCTCAGCAGTATCCATGTGTTTTGATATCGGCTGAATAAAGAGTTGCTAATGTCTTTAATCATGAATATGAATGTGTGAATACTTGGTTGCCCTGGCAGGCCAAGACGTGCATGACCAGAAAGAGTGAGTTAGCCTTCGAGTGCTGTAAAGACGTGTGCCATTAAGCTTGTATCTTTAAAAAAACAGAAGGTGTAAAGTATACCTCTGTCCTGCCTCATTGCACAGACATTTCAAACTGTACAGAAGGCACGTTTCAAGATTCCCTCCTCATGGAAAGCCAGATCTATGAAAACATTTTTTTTCTCTTAATGGAAACATCCGAAGCATTTACATTTAAGCAAATAATTCAGTATTTTTTTTCTTTCGCTAATGGTTTCAAATATTTTGGAAGGGGTTTGCAGAGTTTGCTCAGTACTACACTCATTTGCAGATTGCAGGTTGGCAAGATCTGGAGGTAGATATTGAAGAAAGTGTAATTGGACTTCATGCCCTTTGGGTCAAACAGGGAGGTAATATAAGAGTCAATTGTAGGGAATCGTATTTACCTCCGATATAAGAAGCATATAAACTGTCAGGAGACACCTCCTGGATTTCCTGTAAATAACATAGTTAATGTTGGCTCTTATTATTTTATATAAAATTTGGAGATGCACTTGAAATCCAAACGTGAAAAAGCAAAGATAAGCTCTCTTCTGAGTAAATGCATCTGACAAATAATGTGGAACTGTTAAGTCATTTGTTAGAAAAACTTTTCTTTTTTTTTTTTTTTACTCGCCTGTTTATAAGCAGATGAAAACACTTAAGTTTTATAATAACTCAAGGGCTTGTTGTATTTGTGTTTATTGCACAAGGCAGGTGTTCGCTCTTGCTGCATGGGAGGAAAAGCCTCCTTTTTTTGTTTTTCGACACATTTTTATAGCGTCAATGAAAAGCATCGGGCTCAACCTCGCAGTGTGTTTATTTACTCATTTCCAACAGATCTCCCTTTCATTGTCCTAACTGTTGTGCATGTTAGAAATGTTTACCCAAATGTTTCTTTGCCTTAGGAGCACTGTCTGTGTAGCTTCATAAGTGCTGCAATTACTCATTAAACTTAAAAAAAATAAAATAATAACAATAATCCAAAGTAAATAACACAGTCCTTGAATGGTTTATGGTGGATGGAGTGCATATATTTGAATATGTCCTGGTTTCTGCATAATGATGCAAAGACTTCTTCTGTCTCTATCTAGTAATTAGCGGTGACGTTCCGCAACTTTCTCTGTACACTGTAAGTGGATGGGGGTGTGTGGGGTTTGTTCACTGGGGTGTTAAAGATCACAGAGGAATATATCAGGCTTTGATGTTTAATTGTATTGTAAAACACATTTTAGAATATTTCTGCATAAAGTAGACTTCTGGCTGTGCAGTGCTTTGTGTTTGCTGTTTCTTTGTGTGTTTGTCTGTCAGTATGTGCTGTGTGTCTGGGAGGTGTGTGTGTGTGTGTGTGTGTTCAAGTTTGTGCCTTGTCTCCGTCTGTTTGCGCATCACAATGTTTGTGCTTTTGTTTTTTTTGTCTGAATTTTGTGAGGGTGTTGCTGGTGTATATTCAA
The DNA here is from genome assembly GCF_022539355.2 of Hippoglossus stenolepis. NCBI lineage: Eukaryota > Metazoa > Chordata > Actinopteri > Pleuronectiformes > Pleuronectidae > Hippoglossus > Hippoglossus stenolepis. The sequence continues at coordinate 13,565,532 of NC_061491.1, forward strand.
ATGAAACTGCGTGTGTTTCTCTTTCTCCTTTCTTCTCTCACTGAAGAGGGGAGGATTTGATGTCTGCGATGATGGAGCAGTCTGGAAAACGGTGTCAATGTGAGGGCTGAAAAGGCAAACTGAGAAAATAGATGCACAGAGAGACAGAGGGAAAACAAAACACATACACACACACACAGTAAAAACGTAGATAGAAATGTATTTGAGCTGAGGTGAGTTAAAAGCAGAGCAACTGCATTTTTCTTTTCTTTTCTTTGGCCTCAGATCAGGTATTTTTCATTAACGGGAGATGCGTTTGTGATGTCATGTTTAACACATTGATCTAGATGAACAGGATGTCCTGCCTTCTTCTTCCTGCTTCCTGTTTCCCGCCTGGCCTGTTGGTCATTATATGGCGGCAGCTGCCTGCTGGGTGGTCCGCGCTCAGCAGTGCTGACCACACGATCATGGTGTCAGCTGCGGAGCCCACCTAAAGAGACACCCAAAACACCTCGCCATACTTGAGGCCTGCTCCCTGAAATATTTGGACAGCGAGCGAGTCCAGGGAGGCAGTGAGGCTGGAGGAGTGCAGGGAGCAGAGTATTCAGGATGATAAGACAAAGAGAAACATTTAGACTAGAAGAGAGTTTGCATCTCTTTGTCCAAACACATCAGGCTGAATGCCTCAGCATCAGCATCCAGACGTGATGTTTAATGTTAAAGAAAAGTAAAATGAGAGTTAAAATGCTTAAAGATTAGTTTATTAACTTTAATACCAGACTTTTACTCAAGTTGCGTCCCCGTGAGATTTTTATTCAGTGTAACAGAATCCAGACATAGTAACACCACATACAGTGTGTATCTATAACTGCTGCAAACATATTGTGCGGTAAGTCCAAAATTAACTGAGAATCCTTTTTTTAGTGAGTTTTTTGGGGTTAGTTTGAGGGAGAGGTGTTTGCTGTCCGTGCGCAGAAATGTGGCGACATCAGGCACGTTCCATGATAAAACACAGTACCTGACCTGTGAACGGCGAGGGCCAACTTCTCACCCCCTAATATATTTTCAGAAACCCACCCCCCTCCATCTCCCTTTGGTGTGGCACACATTTGGACTACACCCAATGTGAAAAAAAGGAGGAGGAGGGTGGAGAAACGGTGAGAGTGAGAAAAAAAAAACCTAGAAATGTTTCCCAGTGGCTGTAATTTATCTTTGTCACGGCTGCAACATAGCCGAGTCATTCTGCAACATCGTCCGGTGAGACGCACAGAGGTAGCTCTGTGCCTTGGCCTCACACAAGCTCACATCCATCTGAAACCCCTGCTCTCTCGGCTGCCACGATCTGCCGCCGCTGCTGCCGCCACTGCTCCCCGTCCACGCTGCTGCTGAGCCTCACATTGCTACCGGGTATTTCTTTTTTCAATAGATCTTATGCTCATACTGGATTAAGAGGAAAAGGGAGTCAAAAATTACCCAGTCAGGAAGATTGTTGCAGTAAATTCCAAACAATTGGCAGTGCTGTTATTGTATTTATGTCTTTTTGCTGCTCCAAGGAAGTATATTACAGCCTTAACGATGATGCTTGTTTTTCATCAGACGTTTGGGCAAAGTCTGCAACATCAAGACGGTTCACTTTTTCAACTCTGTGGGGACCATGCTGTTAAAAATGCTGTTAACACCGTCTAAGTTGAGAAAAAGCTGTATAAGAATCCACGCTCAGTGCTCCCCCCTCTTCCACCGAGCACGCAGCTCGACCAAGCGTCGTCCTGCCAAAGTCCACACCAGTGTTCCTTTCCACTGTCATCTGTGCCATTCCCACACCAAAGGCCGGCCTGTGAAATACTGTGCAGCAACAGGACTGTTTTGAACACTTTACATTACTCAGCTGACCAGAAGAAAAAAAAAAAAGCACGACAAAGAAAATGTAGGAAAAAAAGAATTGTGCTGCAGCTACATGAAGAAATGAAAAAAAAAAGGAAGACAAAAATGAATTGTGTTCAAACTTTTCAGCTGAAGAGTATCTGAAATCAAACGTAATAACACGTAATAATGTACAGCAATATGAAGGGTGCCCTGAGGGAGGAGAAGGCTGAAGCACACACACACACACCTTTTTTTCTTTCTCGCTCAATTTTTGTAACACTTTTTTTCGGCCCAGCTCCTTCTGCCCCATGATGTATGGCCTTTTTCCTACAGTGGCTCTTCCAAAGTGCAGCTCGTGATGTCATTAATTTTATTCATACTTTATGGATGCTCTGTCTAAAAAAAAAAAAAAAAGGAGAGGGACAATGTGAGGAGAGAGGGAGGAAGATAGAGAGAAGGAGAAGAGATGGTGTTGCGGAAGGAGATTTTCAGTGCAGTCGCATGTATAATGAATGAGGGGGGCACTTTGTTTGAAACTCCAGCCCGGCGCTTCACTTCAAGGTTTGCTGGGCAGAGTGGGGCCTTGTGATCTCACACCAGCCACTCTCTTTATCCTGCCAATAGATGCTTTCACCTGGCACTGTGGTTCGACCCAGTGGAAAACCAAATAACCTTGTATGTGTGTGTGTATAAAAGAAACACACACAGACACACACAGAGAGCACTGACAATGGAACAAGGGGTTTGGTAGAAAGGGTGAGGAGCGGGTGAGAGAGGAAAGAGGTGAGTTTGTATAACAGCAGCAGTGCAATGACGCCCAGACGATACTGAGGAGAATACTGGCACCCGGCCCACACTTCCTAAACAGTGCTCTCTACAGAAATAGCCCAGCCTTGATATTGACTTTTGTCTGCTGTGTATGTATGTGTGAGGATGTGCACATTCGAGCATGCTCACTGCGAGTACAGCGATGGTTCTATTGTCTAGTGAGGAGTTTTTCTACTTTGTTAATATTTGGTAATAATTGTTGCATGGTGACGTTAGTCATTTCTTATCCCGGGGTTTGTGTCTGGGCATGCAAGCATCAAAGGTGTGCGGTCGAAGGAGCCGCCTTTATTATTTTGGGAAAAAAATGGCCTCCGTCTTATTTTTGGCCGCCGTGCTGGACTCGCGGTTTTATAAATAGCCGAGGGAGTGCGGGGGGATACCTGTCGTGGCTCCTGCCTGCCTCCAGTCGAGTCCCAGCGCCTCCACGTCACATCCAGCCACCGTCCGCCCTTTCCGGGCTGTACGGCAGAGCAGCCGCCCCCCCCTCAGGGGCCGGGCAAACAGGATGGGACTGAGATCGAGGGTGTGAGAAAATCAGTCTCTGGAGTAAAAACACAAAAAGGACTCACAGTTCATCGCGAGTGGCCTTATCTGACACTGTCAGATTTAGTCAAGCACGGATTAAAAAAAATATATAACAAGTTAATTCCTTCTTATGAATACAGAGCAGACTTTAATGCTTGAAGAGGAGTGTCAAGATGGCAACACAATAGAGTGTCTTCAAATTGAGAGGTGTGTTTTTTTGATACTTCGTCTATGAGCATAAGGTCACAGGGTTTTTTTTCTCTCCTCTCTGCCTTCTGTATGCAGAGGTGTCTCGTTAATTTAATTTCTGCGTCTCAGACATATGCCTTGTGAACAGCAGTTAGCGTTAACTTTCTCTCCGTGCACTGTTTCCCTCACACTCTGCTCGCGCTTTCCTACCAGATGATCTGGCTTCACATGTTTTTTAAATGAAATGAGAGGGTTTTTTTGAATGATGGATCGCTGAATAAAAAAAAAGAAGAAGTCTATTGATTTGCTGATAATGACATACGAGAGTGGAGCTGGCTTATTATAGGCAGTCTGCATTCATTTATTTATGAAAAGGTTTTGATTGTTTGGGTCAAACTAATTTTGAATGTCTCACTTATGTGGGCAGATAATCATTTGTACTTTTTCTGGCAACGTATTCCTTTATTTAATCAGCTAATTATTTGCTTGACTTTACGTTTTGACCCTGAGATGCACAAGTGTCCAATCGTAGGTGGAAAAACTCTGCATGTAAAGCCTGTAATTTGTTCAAACATTTGTTCCTTGCTGCTTCCTGTTCCTATATTGTTCCCCCACTAAATGAGTGGCCCTTTCCATTTTGGCCCCTTATAATAGAGGCCCAATAATCATGTTAAGAGTGGGACATAAAGAGAGAGGGAAGGAGAGAAATCTTTAAGAGGCACTAGTGCCCTTGGTGGACTGTGTATATACACAGCGAAAGAGAAATCATTATTTTTTTCTCTTGCTTTGTGCTTTTTCCCTCTATCTCTGCGGAGGAAACTGTGCTGCCTGTTAATATTGTGCTTTTGACAGCTTAATTTGATAAGCGGACTACTTGTTAAAGAAGCCTTGGATTGTTCTCATAGAAAGAACATGCTTTTTTTTTTTTTTCTCCTCCCTCCCATGTTCGCGCAGTCTGTCGATGACCCAGTTCTGAGAGATGGTCGAAAAACAAGGAAGAGCAGCGCGAAATCCACAGGGGAGGAGGAAGGAGAGGAGGCAAGAGGGTAGAGAAGAGAGCGAGCAAGATCGAGTGAGAAAGGATAATATAAGTAAGAAAGGCACTTGTGGGAAGTTAACTCACATGCTTTTCTTTCTTCTCGCTCCCTCTCGCCTCCTCCACTCTTCCTCCTCCTATACGCACTGAGCAGCCTACCTTCCCGGGCTCCTCTTCCCTGTAGTCTAATCGGAAGAGAAACGGTGGGAACGATAACGGGGATTAGCTTCCACTGCTCGCCAGCTCACCTTGGTTAAGTACACGTGTAATGAGTTGTTTATTCACAGTAGGCACAGCAGAAGCCCAGAGACCCCCGTCCCCCGCCTCCCTTCCTCCTCTGCTAACATAGACACACATCACACGCAACAGATATATCACATAGACTAAATGTATAACACATGGAGCTATACGCGGCAATGCACATGCACCATATGCAGTGTGAACATTGACGTGCGCAGGTATATGTGCAAATACATGTATTCAGTCAACCCTCCCGCTAGCACACCCACCCGTACGAATTCCCACACACAGCTGTGATGCAGGTCACTTATACTGTGCAGGATATGTGTGTGTGTGTGTGTGTGTGTGTGTGTGTGTGTGTGTGTGTGTGTGTGTGTGTGTGTGTGTGTGTGTGTGTGTGTGTGTGTGTGTGTGTGTGTGTGTGTGTGTGTGTGTGTATAATGTTCTCAGGCCTTCCTTGGGTCACAAGACTTGGGGATTTTTCTCAGGGTGAAGAGAAGGGGAAGAAATTGAATGATGTGAGAAAAAATGAAGGGAAGGAACCAAGAGAAGGAAAGGGGATATGATGTGCCCACTACTTAGTGTGTGTGTCTAATGCTCTTGTGTGTGTGTGCCAAGTTTGTGTGTATGTACATGAAGTGGAAAAAGCTGTTGCCTTGTGGAGGGGACGTGCTCTGCTATCATTAGCTGGGGTGGGGTGGGGCGGCGGTGGTGGGGTAGTACGAGGGGGCAGGCGAGGTTATGTGAACGGTGCAGCTGTGCTTTGCAGCGGAGGGATTTGAGCGGAGGGGTGGCGGTGCTGTGTGGGGTGGGGGTAGACATGGGGGGACTCAAGGCGGCCAGGTCCTTCGCTGAACCACCAGCTCGCAACGCAGAGGAGGAAGAAGGGAGGAAAGAAGTCGACTGAGCGGCGAGAGTCATATGCGCAGCACTCTGTCCGCCGTCTCCTCCACCCCTCCACCCCTCCATCCCCCCACTCCTTCACTCCTCCACTCTGGCCCTTTACTTCCCTAAATAGGGAAAATAAATAAATAACGATTGATGCCTGATGGTAAAGATAAGAGTGCACAAGAGAGGAAGAGGAGGGAAAAAAGGAAACAGTCATGATTTATATATATATAGTAGTAAAGGGTAGGCTTCATAACTTTCAATACTTCTGCTACTACTACAAATAATAATAATAATTAAAATCACCATAATGAACATGTATTTTTAAAATGACTGTATAGGAACATAAAACTGTTGTTCAAGTTTGTAGCCTGTTTGTTGCAGGGATTTCCCCGCGACTTGACATACAATTCGAAAATCACTTAAATTTGTTTAAGCTTCCTCCCCGCCTCTCTCATGTTTGCTCGCTGAACGAGTCAGAGCCCACGTAGCGAAGGCTGGCGCAGCAGACGCAGACCCGAACTCGCTTGTCAGCCCCGTGTGATCAGTCGCTGTAGAGAGAGACAAGGCAGAGGTGGCTGAGAGACGACAGAACACAGAATGGCAGCGGCGTGCACTGCTAATGCATTCAGCCTGCCACCGTATCCAACAACAAGGCAGGGTATCACACAACTCACTTCACAAGATGTTCCTACAACAACATCGACAACAACAGACATGCGCGCAGACACACAGTCACACACAGGTGTGCACACATGCATAAATAAACCGCACACTGCATGTTGAAAAAAAACAAAAAAACAACCATGAGGAACAAGAATTTGAAAGCAAACAAACAAGTTGGAATGTAAGCAACTTGTCGGAGACTTTGTGACAGAAAAAAATAAATGAAGAACGAAATGACACATTTTGTTTCATGAGAAAGGGAACATAATTGCTGCGGTGCACCAGGCGCTCAAATTTTTTGTGAAAGCAGAAAGTTCCTGGCAGATTTTAGTGTAACTGTGAACTACGTCAGGCACGAGGGCGAGCGCCGAGCTATAAATAGAGCGTGGTCAAACAGCAGTAGTGCTTTGGCAAGAGGGTCATCTCCATGTGATACAGTGGCCTTCACTGTAGCCACGTATCGAGAGCAGAGGCTCTCTGCCAAAGCTTGTAGCTTCACAGCAGTAATTTAATATTTGTTGGTCTCTATTATTTCATTCTCCCCTCTCCCCTTCTCCCTCTCGCTCCTGCTTATGGGGTTAAGTAACAGTAAGCTTTATCAGATTACTTGGTCTGAGGTCTCTTTCAAACCTCTCTTTGCCATTTTGATTTTGTGCAGCTGTGCAGACTCTTTAATCATACGCTATCTTTTTTCACTCGCCCTCCCCTCCTCTCCTCCCTCTTTCTCGTCCTCCCTCCTCCCTTAACATATGTTAATTGGCTGCTTTCTGTGACAAATTACGAGCGCTCGCTTTGATGAGGTCGGGTTGTGATGGTGCTGGGAGTGGAGTACAGTGCAACTGCCAGACCCTCACCGGTTCCCCCATAACCACTCCAAAAGGGAAAGCGGCACCCAGCCGATGACTAATGAGAGGCTTGGACTGAGTCTGGCCCAGATCTGGCCTTGGTGGGGCCACTCCCCTAAACAGAGGCTGATCTGTAGGTACCGTATGCCGCCACACGCCTTCCACACTCCGCGCAACCTTTCGCCTCATACATCTCACCACCGGCAATCCTCTGGGAAATCTAAGGCACTGTGAAAGGAGAAGAGTTCAGGCTATGTGCTGGAAAAGATTCATATTTCTTTATATTTATTATTTCTTTATATATATATATATATATTTATATATGTGATTATATATATTTATAACTTTGTTATGTATATTTGTCATGACGGGGATTGAAAAACTTTTTGATACAGATTGTTTTTTTAAATTTTATTTGCCTGATCTATTTTTTTAAGTAATCTAAATTTGACTTTAAATTGTAGATGCAGAGCAACCTAAATTTGAAACTTGGGTCTCAAGTTTACATTGTGTGTGTGAGTGTGTGTGTGTGTGTGTGTGTGTGTGTGTGTGTGTGTGTGTGTGTGTGTGTGAGTGTTTGTGTGTGTGTGTCTGTGTGTGTGTCTGTGGTGAGGAGACAGTGCCTGGAAATGTTATATTGCCTTCGCTTAAACAAACATTAACAGTGGAACAATCTCTCTTTAATGATGCGCAGCGTCAACAGGGAAACGATGCTCACCAATAATCACCACAATCAGCTTGTGGTAACAAAAAAAAGACAACTGAACATGACATCATTCTAGCAGAGTTTTTTTGCCTTCTTTTTTGTTTTTAAACGTTGAGTCGGGCGTTGAGGTGTCAAAGTCTCTATCTACCTTCAATCTATCATACTGCTTCTGTAGCTCAGCCTCTCTCTCTCTCTTTCTCAAACCCCCGTCTCTCTTCTTCTTCTCTGTCACAATCCCTCTCTCCCCTCAGTCTACGATCTAGGTTACTCGGTTTCCTAGCCGAGCACAGGGACCATTCGGAGAAGAAAAAAAAAATGAGAGAAAAGAAAAAACAGAAGGTCGAATCTATGAAGGACATCCTTGTTGAAGTGTGCAACCTTCTACTTCTGCGCAAATTACCCACACGCTGTGCATGGACTCAAAGCGGAGCTGTGGCTCTCAATTCAGAAGCTCAGAAAGGATACAACCGTGACATGTAATGCTTGTTGGAGTGTCACAACAACATAGAGAGGCAGCGTTGTGCTAACTGTTTACAGTTTGTACTATTTGCCTGCTTTTGATGGGTTAATTCTGTCCTTAATCGTTTTTTTCATGTATATATGTTTGGATTCTCATTACAGTGAATGGTCTTGAGAGGTGAGAAGTAGAGATGAGAAAATCAACAATAAGCATAAGTCTAAACTTAGAAAACAATAACTTCATGTAATAGTATCATTGTGGAAACTTGCTGATGAAGCGAGAAAAGAAAAAGTAGTAAATTCCACAACTTCCCCGTAGAGTTTCCATTCCCCACATGCTGACTTGGTTTCGACAAACCCGCCCTAAAAAAGGAAATCATTTTATTTACCTCTTCCCATCAGCAAATGCAAAACAGATGAGGGGCAAGCATGCATTTCCATACCTACAAAAGTGACTGACTCGCACAGATACACCTGCACCCACACCACCACATTCCTGTTTAAGGATGGCAAAATGTAGGTGGTGAAGAAAAAGCAAGTGCACACGGGAACCTCGTGGTTTGCGCGAGGGTTAGCGACGTTAGCATCAGCCTGCAGGCCTTAATTGAGGCCAGGAGGGAGCATTTAATAATTGCTGTCAGAAGATCAAATTTAATTCTCCTCTCCTCACAGCCACCACTGCTGTAGGGTAGAGTGAAACAAATTGTCATCAGAGATTTCTAAATGAACAAAGCTTTTAATTAGGGTGATTAGAATGCTGTGGCAAAGAGAAAGAGTAAAGGGGTAGGGGGCTGGGGTTGGGTGTGATGAAATCATCAGCAGATCGTCTTAACCATGATGTCTGGTGTTGATACAGTGTGGGGGTGAGGGGGCGGTGAGGGAGGGAGGGAGGGGACCGGGGCATGCATGGGACTACTGGGGAAGTTTGCTGTGTGCTTGAACACAAGCAAAGCGTGGCCCATGCTGCAAATTAGCCCTTAGCCTCGGTTTCAAACCTCTGACACGAACACACACGCGCGCACGCACATCGCACACACTCTCTGCCCTTTTCCCCCCACTGGAGAACATTGCTAACATCCTGAGACATTGTCATACTCGGCGGGGAACATAATTGGGTGAATATGTCAGTGCTTTGTGTTCTTAGTGACATGACTCCCGGCTGTTCCTGTGGGGGCTGGGAATGCTCATTGAAGGGTTCATATAGTGCTATTCCACAACATGGGTTCATTGTTCATTACTTGTGCCGCTTGCTTCGCGATCACGAAAAAAAAAACATTAGCAGAGAGAAACTTACCTGCGCACATAGATGACGAGTTTTGCGAACGTGCCATCGGTCCCTGTCAGCGGTCAGTTACATACCTGGGTGCACAGGGCAACGTGTGCTTTGGGACAGTGGTTTACAGTGGCTGGAAAACTTGACCTGCGGCAGAGCATTTTAAATGACTTTACGACTGGAAAGAGAGGGAGGAAGGAGTGAAAGAAAATGTGACTCTTTTAATAAAGGGAAACTTAAGTTGGGTGCTTGAAACATTAGATGTGTTTGACAATCTGCACCACCTCCATAATCTAAACCTTTTCAGTACCTCTCGTTTTGTCCCTTTTCGCCAAACTTCCACCTTGTAATGTGTCACCTCTATTAAGTCCATTCTTTTTTCTCTCTCTCTCTATCATCTTTTCTATCTCCACTTCATCCTTGAATGCTCTTCGCCCCTCCCTATGCTCATGCCATGGAAAGACTGAATGCAGTAAATGGTGATTCATTCCAGCCTTTTCCGGGGCCTCTCCAAATTGTGGCTCGCCTTTGCTTCTGCTTTTTCTTTTCTTCTCCTTTTTTTTTTCTGATACCACTTTTTCCGCCAGCTTGGCACACGGGCATGTGTGTGGCAAGTTTGTCATTGTGGTCCGCTAATTTTATTTGTTTATCGCTCATGGCTCTATAAGCCATCGCCGCAAAAGAAAAAGAAAGCTGCTGATAATCGGCAGGGAACCACGAAGGCTACTCCTCCTCGCGATCCCCGTCTGTCTGGCTTCACCTCGCTTTCACGTGTGCCCTCTTGCTCATCTGCCTTTGGCCCAGCAGCTGCAGCTTTACAGCCCTTGGCCTCCTTTCAAACAGAGGGGTTGACGCATTGTGTCAAGTCATTTTGTCCTTGGGGAAGTCAGCGATGGGTTATGGAAAGATAGCTCTCACCTGCCTCCATACTGGCTCTGACGGATGGCTACCTATCTCCATTGTGGCTCTAGTGGCCCAAGGCCCATGTTCACTGGTGCTGAGTGAGAGAAGCAGCTGCCCAAACGAAGGGCAGGGCTTCACACTCTCATACCTTCATTATTATTAACTGATACTGATAAAGCAATAGAATAGAATAAAAAACAGTAGTTTCAACCCAATTTCCAGTGTTTTCCCAATAAATCTGTTGCGTCGTAAAAGAGGATTTTGCAAGTTTTAAAACATACAAAGCAAAAGAATAAATATATTAGGGAATTCAAGTGAAGGCGTTATCTAATTTCATATTCAGAAATCATTTTGTTTCTGTTCATTTGGACTTTATCTGGCACTGGGGATTTTGGTGATTTGGTTCTAAATCCCAATGTGTGCTCTGTTAATATGTGAGTGATTTGGTGAAGGAAGCACCTTCAGCACCTTTGATTGTCTTTGCCTGCTGATGTCACGTCCTTCCGCTGTGTGTGTGTGTGTGTGTGTGTGTGTGTGTGTGTGTGTGTGTGTGTGTGTGTGTGTGTGTGTGTGTGTGTGTGTGTGTGTGTGTGTGTGTGTGTGTGTGTGTGTGTGTGTGTGTGTGTGTGTGTGTGTCCTTCCTGTCTCTCTGTCCTCCTAGACCCCGGGGCAGAACTGTTGGATTGAAGGATAAGAGGGGGAAACAGCGCGGGCAGACTGTCATTAGTTTTAAAATCAATTAGGTTTAAAGTTGAAGTATGAAGCTTTAAGTTGAGGAATTGGTTGAACGGGGCTCGGTGATGAATTGAGAACTCATGCTGCGGAACTAGAGCTGCTACTTATAACAATATACTTTATTCCATAATGTCAATCACACTTGTAAAACTTGTGCCAGCCACGGGCTACTGGCTCACTTTCCTCCTCATCAATAGACAGGTGACTCACTTCTAAGCTACGTGAAGATTGAAAATAGAATACATGTGAAACCGTCTCTGTCTCGCTAATGATCCAACTAAACCATGAGCTAATAGAGAGAGACAGGTGAAGACATATCCTCCAGCACACACACTACACTTGAGGACACACACGCATCTCACATTCAAGTTTAGCTAGAATGCTCACTGGGAATGAAAAAATAAATAAAGAAGAAGAAGGAATGAACACATTATAGGATGATCCACCACTATCACTCTAATCCCCAGATGTACATGTTGCTAATCTCTTTAGCTGCTAACATGTTAAATTAGCCCTAATATCTGCTGAGATTCAGAAGCATAGAGGCCCACCTACGCGTGGGCTACCGCCCAGGTTTAGGTCACTCTTCTCCCCCAGCAGTCGAAAAAAAAAAAAGATAGAGACATTAGAGTGGTGGTGGGGGTTGAGGGAAGTAGCAGTGATAGCCATTCGTCACCCTGCCTATCTCGCTCTGACAGATGGGGAGTGCGGCGTGCCACATAGAGGAGTCACTGCCTGTAATGACATTAGAGGCACAATGAGACCTGATACACATTTTTCTGTTTCCATCCCGCCTGGCCATCGACTCGCTCCTTCTGTATGATCCCTCCCCACCTCTCATATATATATCCATTCATCCTCAAAAGAGATAAAGTGTTGTGTGCCACTATTTTCGAATCAAAACAAAAAAAAACACAAACACACACACGGATGCGCCCGCAAAGACACACACGTATGTGCGCGTGGCTTCAGACGCAAAGAAGAAACCTCCAAAAAATCGACACATCTGAAAAGAAATATGTTCTCGAGGAAAAGAAATCGACATGACAGGAATGCTGGAATGAAAATGGAGCACTGTCGGTGTGTACTGACATTCAGATAGTATTTAGAAAACTATATTAAAGCTTCTTTTTTTTCCATCTACCTCTTCAAGGAAATGGGAGTTTATTTAAAAAGAGAGAGCGTTTATTTAATGTACCATACACCTACTAAAAGGTTTACTTACTGCAGTGTAATATGTTATTTCAAATCCTCACAACCACATTTCCTAGGAGGATAGGGGATACTGGTATTATATATATATTTTTTTTTTCTTCCAGGACACATGCTAGTACCAAATGTGTTGCAGATGTACCATGAGCCGAGGCTGTGCTGCCGAGGTGGGGTTTCTTGGAAAAACATCGCCAATCCTGTCATGATAAATCACCTTCCCCAATTTGCTACAACATGTAGAATTAGGATTTGAGAATGTCAGCATCAGCAGAATTCTGCACACGTTGCATTTACAGGAGTGCCAGTTTCGTTTTTAACGTCTTTCCCCATTGCAGTTCTCTGAAGGGCGAAGCCGAACTGGGTTCAACTTTTGTTCTCGGAAGGCGAATTCGCGCAGCCCCACGTTTCTTCTCATTTGCTGTCACGTCCCTTCTCCGCAGCTCACAAACAATAACTACCGCAGCCGTCTTTCAATGTGACAAATTGCATGAGTCAAGGTAAAGTTCCTCTTTTCGTCCCCCCATGATTCGAAGGAGTCATCTCCAGCGCCTGTCCTCAATAACACAGCCACATTAACAAGCACCCTACAGACTGTCTATTAGAATGTGAAAAAGCGCCTTGTGCTGTATATTAGTTTTTAGTGACTAAACACTTGGGAGAGAGGCGACCTAGAATCAAGCCTTGTGGTGCACTGAGTGTATATGTTCTCGTCGTCCTCTCAGCTCCTCTTCTGAGACACAGAGAGAGAGAGAGAGAGAGAGAGAGAGAGAGAGAGAGAATGCTCATTAGATCTATGTGGTGAATCGCTGCTCCCTCTCCATCCTCCCCCAACCTTCGTCCCCCTCTCTCCCTCTCTCTCTCTCTCTCTCTCTCTCTCTCTCTCTCTCTCTCTCCCTCTCTCTCCCTCTCTCTCTCTCTCTCTCTCTCTCTCTCTCTCTCCGTCCGTCTGCTTAACAGATGGGAGGGTCGTGGGTACAGCTCTTCCCCTCCCCCTGGAGAGGCCTGGTGCCTGTTCAAAAAGATTTCTCTCCGTGCTTCACTCCGTTTCCCCCTCTCTCCTCTTCAATTTCTCAGTTTTCCTCCCATCCACTCCCCATCTCCTTCTTTCATTGTCACCTCTCCAACTCAAAGCAGCAGAGAGTTGGGACCCAGGGTATGAAACAAGCAGAGGAGCAACCGTGGCGCTTCGGCCCACTCGGTGCCAGCGTGCTCTCTGACCTTAGATGTCGCCTGCCCGGTCTCCATCCAGTTACCAGCGCTAGTGTGAATGCAGACATTGCCATTAGTCAGACTCCTCAGAGAAGACAAATAAACTCTGAAGTGTATTCTTCATCTTTCGCAGCTCATTCCCTCTTCCCCTATGCCTTACTTAGGGATTAGTAAATTGGCTTAATGTCTAAAAGCTCGTTAGTTCGTTCTCCTGTCTTGCGCTGTGCGTCTTAATTTTTCCTCTCATTGCTTTCTCACCTCTTTGCCCTCTCAAGGTCAGGTGTGTCTGCGACAAATTCCTGCTCAGGATCTCTGCCCTCCGACACTTGACCATGTTTATTTAGCGGGGCTTGATTTCACTCTGTTTCACTGTCACGTCGTTATGAGGCTAAATTGGATTGAGTGATTCGGTGGTAATCTGTTAACTGATGCTCCCTTCACCACATGGGAAGGAGAGGGAAGGGAGCCTGATGAGGAGGTGGGCAGTGTTTAACCAGGAGCTGCCTGGCACTCATATGGGACGGGGGCGGGTGTGAAGAAGAGTGGGGGATGGTGGCGGGAGAAGGGGTGGTTGGGACGACGGGAAGGGAACTTTCTTCGTTGTGTAGGAGGAGGCAAGAGTGAGAGGAAATGTGGCGGGTGGAAGGGGTGGGGGCGCAGAGGTGGGGAGGCACGAGGCTAAGCGGCGAGTGGCAGCAGAGCCTCACCTCGGGGAGCATTGGCTGGCACTGGGAGCCAAGTGCGGGGATTAAATGTTCAGGACACGGGCTTAGTCTTAGCATTAATGTTACGTAAGGCCTAAGGTGTTGCCCCAGCGGGTGTTGACATTGAGAGGTTCAGTTCTGCTCTGTGAGCTGTGGGTGGAACGAGGAGGAGGTGGAGGCCAGGAGGCAGGGATCACGGCGGTAACGCCTCCTTGTTTGGAGCGATGCCTGGGCTGGGTAGTGTTGTTGTGCACAAAGACTGGGAGGGGATGATGCTGTCAGCCTGTGATTGAGGTACGCCAGCTTGATTGATATCCTTGTCTGGCTGTCTTGTGCCAAGTGCCTTAGTGTTGGTTTGTAATCCGAGTTTGTCTGACAACATCCGTCTTTGTTTTTTTTCTCCAGGGGGCAGCGTTTTGTTTTCCTGTCTATCGGTTGGGTGTGTTTGCTCACAGTGATGCTAAAATGTTTTGGGTAGCCTCTTTAGAGCTGCCACAGAGTTATTTTAGATCTTGTTATTATTGTGATGGCGTAGATCGGCTGTTTGTCCAAACTGTCAAGTGATGTGTTTGTGTTTGTATCTCATTCCTTCGATAAGTGGGCGTGTCCCAAACATCAACTCAGGAAGCTTTTTGTTGCTCATTTCATTATTGTTTAAATCATATTGTCTTGTTTTGTTTTACTCTGCACATGAAAATCTTGGGCAGAGATTCTTAAAATATAATAAAAGTTATGTTATTTCATATTAAATCTGAAATAAATTCATGTTTCTGTGTGTTTTTGCACATGAACTCTGAAGGAACACATGATCATTCTAGTTACTGCTACAGGCCTTTTGTCTGTCACTATTACTAGTACGCCTGGATGTTCCTATTACGCTATTTCATTATCAATGTCCTACACTCCAGCACAAAGAGGTCAAGTGCATAGCAATGTGCTCCACTCACCTCAGGGGTTTAGAGCTTTCTTGTGCTTTCTCATGCATGTTACTCAATAAATACATGGATTCAGGTTAGGGAGGGAAAAAAGAAAAGAAGGGTAAAGGAGGTGCATTACAATGTGTGTGTGTGTGTGTGTGTGTGTGTGTGTGTGTGTGTGTGTGTGTGTGTGTGTGTGTGTGTGTGTGTGTGTGTGTGTGTGTGTGTGTGTGTGTGTGTGTGCGAGCGTGCAAAGGAGAGAATCTGAGAGAGCAAGGAAGAGAGCAAGGGTTTATGGGAGAAGAGAGGGAGTGATAGAGAGAGAGACTGAGACTGACATGTCTTTTGGTGAAGCGGTGTCGTCTTCCACATCAGCGTCTGATGCTTGTGCTGCCAGGTGCCGGAAATCTGGTTCAGAAAGGAGAGAAGAGAGAAGAAGGGGAAAGTAGAGAGAGAGAAAAAAAAAAGGCAGGGTAGATGGAAGATTTTTTTTTATGTGACGGCGCTGACAGCTCCCCTGCATTGCACTGAGCTTAAATAATGGGATGCTCATTTGCATAACGAGGGACGTTATCACCTCTACTGTCAAAAGAAAACACAACAACAGTTCTTCTGCTCCTCCCTGAGATAGATTGGGTTGGCCTACTTTAGCACTCTGGAGAGATGCACTGGAGCTCGGGCTTAGCCAAGCTCGCACAAGAACACACTCGCACACGTGCACACACACACACGGACACACAGTCACTCACTCACGCAAACTTTTTGGAGCGCAGCTTTCTTCTTCGCACATGCAGTCCAGCTCAGCAGCAGCCGCGCTGGCCTGCGCTCATGAAACACAGGTACACACACAAACACACACACAAGTGCATTTGCTCCTCAGATGCACTCACTGACGTGCACTATCTCCAGCTGGATTAACTTCATGTTGGAATTTTGTTTGATTTCCGTCTCTAAGAAACGTTTTTATTTTACTATCAACTCTCCAACGATGACTCTTGGCACTTTTCCCCCCCATTCCCCTCATTTTTATTTTGGCTTTTGTTTTGTCAGAACATGGTAACACTGAGCTCAGTTTTACATCTGTATCCTATCTCGCCACTCACGCCTGCAATTTTGGAGATGAGCTGCAGATAGAGCAGAAAAAGATGTTTCTGGCAGCTCCACTGTCAATACAGTGCAGTTTTCGTGGGAAGAAACAAAATGTATTTCTCAGTCTGGAGGTAATGTAACAGTGTTGGTGATTAGAGCGTTTAAGTTAGCGGCACTTCCAAAACACTGTCAAAGTCTCTGTGAACGAGGCAAGATCCTGACAGCGCTGTCTCCTCTCATAGTCGGTGCCTGGGAAGAAAAAAAATGCAGAAACTGATTTGCATGATATCGACAGTGAAAAACACAGCGGTTCTCACAACATTGTTGACAGATTCTTTGTCTTTCTTCAACCTCCCTTGTGGCTGCCATGATGCCACTTTTATTATTTTTTCTCTCAGTATTTTGCCATATTTCATTTCATTTAATGCTCACCCTCTCCTCTCCTCCCCCCACCCCCTCTTTTTCCTTTCTTGCAGGTACAGATGCTGGAATCTTTGAGTTGATTGGAACAAATAGAAAGCAGGGAAGAAAAAAAACGACGAGATAAAGGAAGAGTGAAGAAAGGGAAGGAGAAGAAGAAGACGAGAGAGAAAGAGGAAGAAAGAGAAGAGAGAAGAAAGCATAAAGTTTTTTGAGAAAGAGGAGAGAGAAAAGAGACTGGGACGATGGGGAGGAAAAAGATTCAGATCACGCGGATTATGGATGAACGCAACAGACAGGTGAGTCCCTGGGGGATGGGAGGATGGATGAGTGTGGAGGTGGAGAAAGGAGGAAGGAGAAACACCCTGCACCCCACACAGCCCTCAACAATAAGGGTCTTCTGGGAGTCTGGGCAATATGTGAACTGGGGGACAGAGGCATGTGTGGGGATAACACAGTTATTGCTTTGGGTGGAGAAGATCTATTGGGTTATAATAGCAGGGTTGTTTCTCCTCCATCTAAAAACACCAGTGTGAGGACACCAGGATGTGTGGATTTGCATGAGAACATTTGTAAGTCTCAAAATTAATTCGGTATATCAGAGCCCCTCTGTCTGAGGGCTGCTGCCAACTGAGGCACCCAACCTCTCACACCATGCCACCCAGTTTAGCTCACTGACAGTGGAATATTACCGGGTGGTAGCAGAGGAGAAGCAGGGTGAGAAAACTTGTAAACAAACAGCCCAACAGAGATGGATTATCTGAGGTGACGCACGTCGGACAGGGTGGAGATTAAGGGTTGCCTGCGAAACAAACAGTGAGACAGTATTTCTTTGCAGTAGATTTCCTCTATGCTGCACTTTAGTAACATATTAAATCATTGATGTAATAACTCAAAAGAAAACTCCCTGCTTAAACAGCTACTTATCAATAATGGGATTCTTGCAGGACACTTTTTGAAACAACAGCTGGCATTACTTGAGAGAGAGACGTAATAAATAGCGGACGGCGTGATTCAAGCAGACACCAGCGTCTGTGGCAGGAAATAGATAGAGACAGAGTTCTCCACACTGCCCTCGAGGCCCACAATCGATCACTTCCTGTGGCACAACTGACCACTGACACTTTGTCAGCTTCCTGGCAGCCCAATTGGATCCATACGCTGTTAATGTGGCCCCCTGGATCACAGGTCAAACACACGCACCTTCTTCGGACACAGGGCCTGCTTCATTGCCTCTGCCTCGTCTTTATCCACAATACAGGTCCGCAACAACGTCTCACCATGCGCTCCGTCAAAAGCATTCATTTGTGGCAGAAGTAAAGTGACATAAAGAGGCTCGAGGAATCGATTGAGTCATGCGGGAAGAGTAATTGACCGTCGTCATGACAGAGCTCAATGAATGTGATGGTAACAAGAGAATCCTGAGAAGAGGGTGAGAGAGAGACTTATGATTTATGATTTTTACTGATACATGGTGTGTTCACCTTGGATACAGGACAGCCAATGAATGCACATCTTCTCTATGTAGTTTATTCTGTGAAATAAGCGTTCTCAGTTCTGCAAATATAAACAGAAATACCGATATAGATCCTTGGCTTATTTTTCCATTTGCAAGTATTGCTGACAACTACATCACCATCTATGGTGAACAAATTAAAGGTTGAAAAAACTTTGAACTTAATTATATATAAATTTTCCATTGCTCTCAAAGGTAATAATTTTAAAATTAGTAAATCTGCAAAATTCTGCCTAATGCCGAGACTCACTGATAAGAATCGGCCAGTGATATCAGCAAACCGACTAATCGTTCGGTCTCTAATATAAAGAGATGGACAAATCTGAGGGGTTGTTTGACTATATGTGCCTTTGTGCTCATAATCCAAATCATGTATTTGTTATTGAAGGTGAGACACGCAGTCAGACAGGGAACAAGGAGGAGGTCACAGAGTTTTAAACGAGGACTAAAGCTATCGTGTTGCAGCAGCACCCACACATCCTCCTTACTGTTATCTCAGCCCTCCTCTCTCATCCCACCGTCGACCGGGCCCGCCAGTTGCACCGAGCACTCCGGCTCCTGAGGATAAGGAGGGAAAGAGGGAGACAGGAAGGACACCTGAAGGGAATCGATGCCTGAGATATCCGGGCTTTACTTACAGGCAGAGGAGGAGAGAGAGAGAGAGGAGAAGGTTCAGGGAAAGGAAAAATCAATATATCACTGGATTTTGTTGTTTTGATCTCTTAAATGATAGATTACTTATTTTGCTGTTGGCTCCATGTAATAATTATTCCTTCGGATATGATGTCAACAAGTCATGCGGCGATCACCACGTGCTCTTCTTGGAGCATATGGAATTAAGTGTCATTCAACCTTCAGCCTAAATTACATCATTTTTACAGAGGCGGACATCACAAGACAGAGACACAGACAGAAACAGCAAACCTAAAATTTATTCTTCTTAAAAAAAAAGAAAAAGAGAAAACGGAAGCTTTGACTTTTTGCATATTTTCACTTCCTTTTTGAGGAAATGTCCAAAAGCACAAGCCAAATAAACACTGGAGGAGTTTGTATAGTGTTTCTTTCAACCTCGAATTCTTCACATACTTTTACGTCTAAAAAGTTTTGCCGTCTTCTGAAAACTCCTCTAGGGTCTTTTTTATTAAATCAACAGATTAACATTAACATAGTGATATAGTTCAATATAATAGACGCTGTATATAAAATACAAAAATAACGATATAACCACATTGTAACATTAACCCTGAGTCCACATACACACACACACACACACACACACACACACACACACACACACACACACACACACACACACACACACACACACACGTTGAAGCGTGGCACCATTCTGCGTGGCTGTCAACGCCGCCTTGCCACCTACGGGGCAGCGCTGCTTGTCCACCCTTGCCCTCCCTGCAGAAGCATCACAGTGGGCAAGGGGCCTGGCTCTCTCTGGGCGGCCACTTTGGGCTGCCACCCCGCAGGCCCTGAAACACTTCCCCAGAGCAGGGGCAGAAGGACCAGGCCTCCCTGGTGTTGACTGGCTGCCCGGACCTCTGGACACTGGGCAGCAGTGTGCGAGCCCTGGCTCCGAGCCCCCCGACCACTCAGACCCTCTCCCAGCCTTTGGGCACATGAAAGAGCCCCCTGTGCCATAAACTCATGGGCTGCACACAGACAGCAGACTCTCTTGACCCAACACACACACAGAGAACACACACATACAGGTAGGTGACACACACACACCTACTGTACTGTACAACATGCACGCGCAGGTTTGTGTTTGTATGCACACGGGCATAGATTCATAGTTTTGAGCAATTGCAGATTATACTCACAGACAAACACTTAGATGCATTTAGTGTCCTGTTAATGCAGCACATACACATGCCTGCTTGTAAACACATGTCAAACACATCCATCTCTCTGGGGTCGGTCTCGGGGATCGACTAATTTGCTGAAATTGGCTCTAATTGGTGTTACTTCTGCAGCCAGTTCATTCAGTGGACTTAATTTAGAATGACTCGTCTGTGCGAATCTGTGCGTATGTGTTGGACATGCGAGATTCAAGGGGGAGGGGACCCGGGGGCCAAAGGTCAAACGTTGATCAGGTCATCAGTGACAGGAAGTAAAACAACAGGATTTCCGAAACTCCACAACAAACAACTCAAACACATACTTGGCTGGGAGCAAAACAAATTGAGATACATTATTTTATGTTATTCTGCGTATATTCGCCTCACTATTTCAACCGCAGCTGAAATAAAGGGGTGTTTTTGTTTCTACGACAAAGCATTTTTCTCTCCAATCAACAGCACTGGGGTGAGAAAATGTGTGAGTGAAATTAACAGCAGGAAAATAATGAGGCCCACAGGGTAGCTCCTCACTCCTGCACCCCTCCTCTAATTCCCTGTTTCCCACCTTCTACCATCTCCTCTTATACCAAAGCAAGTGTGAGACCTCAACTGAAAAAGGGCTCACTGAGCTCTCACCTTCCTTTTGCTGTATTTTTCTTTCTATTCTCTTTTGCCTCCTCGACTTATTTCCTGTTTTGTCTCACATTCACATCTTCTTCATGTGGCTCATTTTGCTCTCTCACCTCACTTCGCTCATTATGTAGGCCCTTGAAATTTCAAAATAAGACTAAGTAGGAACAGTTGGTAAAATTATGTGACATTTTCTAAAACAAAAATATCTCCAAAAAATTAAGAATCAAAAAATGATTTGCTGCTCATAAAGTTAATAGACAGGTTTTTAGTTATTTGCTTTTTTTAAATTACCATGGTGGACTCCCTCAGAATCTACAGGTCATATATATATATTTTCGCTATTGTCCACTTGTTTTACTGCTGTAATAAATTATGTTTGTTTGTCATAAGAAGACTTTACTTAGTGAATTATGGGTCTTCTTCCAACCGAAATCACTGAAACAATTAAATGTGTGGGGACATACAATCTACATAAAACTCTTAAAACAACTCAGTTCCTTTTAAGAATTTCTTGTTTTTCTTTTCTTTTCTTCAGAAAACGCTTTCAATTAAATAGGTTGGGACATTTAAAAATAATTTTAGGCCAGTCAGCTCCTTAGAGTTTCTTGTTCTATTCTTTTCTTTTTCTATATATCTATATTTGCGACGGTGCCACGACAAAAAGTTTATGCACCTCACATGCATGATAGCAAAGTTATTTTTGTCGTTCCTGCCACTAACTTGGGCCTTGCAGTATAACATCCACTTTCTTTTTTTTTCAGTTGGCATATCCTTTTCCAGTTGCGGTTTTTCAGCATAACCAGGAACATACACAGAAGGAGCGTAGCCAGCCATTTCAGCGCTGTACTGAAATGTAATTACTACTTCTGCTAAGGAGAACAATCTAAACTAGCATGTATTTTAAGACGCGCACCTAGAGTCTAACTAAAATTGGCATAATTAAGACGCTGCTCCATCAGTTACACAGATTCGATTTTAGCCACTCAAAGTGGACCCTTCTGATTTAGACACTGAATGAAGGAGTCTCCTCTCCCTACTGTATAATGACGACGTGCAGAAGAAGAATGATAAGTGGGGTTTTGAGGAGAGAGAGGAGCATATATTAGAGGTAGGACAAAGCCTCTTTTGTCGTAATACCCCTCTTAACAGCTTCTTTGGCTGTGAGGCAGAGTTCAGGCCCAGGTCTCGGGCTCCTCTTATTCCTTTTGCGTAAGCCCGTGTCTTCCTGCCTGGCCCCTGACAATGGGATAAGTGTTTGTCTCAAGACAAATCGTGCCGCTCCATAGCTGACTGACATCTCTGTATGCGTGTGTGTGTGTGCGCACTTGTGTGCGTCCGTCCATGTTTGGTTTTCTAACCAGCAGTTTTGTTGGTGCCTGTCTCTCCACTCCTCCTCTTCCTCCACCTCCTCCTCCCCCAGGGAAGCAGGCAGGAGGTGGGAAGGAGAAGCGAAGCCATTGTGAAGGGGAAGCCACTGGCCTCTTCCTGTTATGAGAGGAAATGCATACAAATGTGCTTCCTGTGCGTCCGCCCCCTCCCGTCATTCTCTCTCCCCTCTCACCCATGTGGCAGTGAAGCAGCCGCTATCAGTCCTTTCTTCTCATCCCTCTGTTCATCACAGGGATGTTGTTCTCCTCTTTTTGTTGCCTGGAGGAGACGTGAATGGTCAATTGTGTAGAGTAGAGTGCATCATTTAATTTTTATAAATTATTAATTTTTTTATTGATAATTTTGACCAGTGGTAGCATATGTAGAATCACATGCACATAACAATAAGTGTATGATTGAAGAGAGAGAGATAGAAAAGAAAGACAGAAAGACAGAAAGATAGAAAGATAGAAAGTAAGAAAGAGAGAAAGAATTAGAATTAGTTCATGGCTCTGAAAAGGGGATGTTGTGGCGACATGGTTTGGGAGTTTACAGGGGGGTGTGTGTGTGTGGGTGTGTGTGTGGGTGTGTGCATGTGCGCGTATCTCTGTGTATGTCTGTGTGTGTGAGAATCTCTTAGGATGGGGCTGTGGAGGTGGATGGGGTGAACAAATAAAGCCTGTGTGTCACAGTGTATGTTCACCATGATTTAGTGCTCATTATGTGCTAAAGTAATTGAGACTTGTACTAGATCACAGCCTGTGTAAACGGAGTAGATCGAGGGCTATGAACAGGAATTTTTGTCTCCTTCAGAAAGTACTTCGTGAAGAAAGTATCAAAACGTTTTCTAACTTACTTATTGTTGACATGAAAACTTAGAAAACTTTTGTTTCAAATGTAGTCTGAATTACTGATCATCCTAAAATGTGGTGTTGATGCTAGGTTGTAAAATGCTGACATTGTGAAAATGTTAAAACTTTCAAATCTGGCCCTTTGTTGCCTGTTCACTCTCCCCACAAGTCACATCTACAGTGGGTGCTTCTACAAATTAAAATTAGAAGTAGAATATAAATAATACAGATTTTAGCATAGTTTCTTTTAGTTTCCTAACTTTATTTCTATTTAGAAATAATCAGCCATTTGATGTGCTACTTACAAAACAAATTATCATATTAAGAACCAGGAGCTTTTCAGTAATGGAAAAAAATCATTTGCATGTGTCTGATGTGAAAAGCAGTCAGAGCCCGACACTGTCACATCTCTGTAAATGTTAACAGATCATTCATAGCATCTGTTTTTTACCCACTCGAGGGGCCGAGCAATAGCACCTGAAAAGTAGTTTACACGTCTCTGTGTGGGCTCGGGCAGCCGTTTTGAGCTCGCACAGGAAGGGCTGGTGGTGACATCACTGGTGCGGACGTTGATGGCCTGAAAGTGTCACATGACAAGTGAGACCATGAAGTCACGACAGAGTCACCTCCATTAGTGGAAATTGCTACTGTGAACCTGCATCGCTGGGATACGGTGCACATTAGCACATCCCACATGATGTTGCAGGAGTCAATTTTTACCATAGATAGCATTTATGTGTGAGCCAACTGTGTTTTATAATGTGTGTGTGTGTGTGTGTGTTCGAGCAAGCATGTACTGTATACCTCGATGTATGCCAGTGTATGGATGCCTGTGCATAGCATTAGTAATGTGTATGATTTGGAGGTAGCGGGTTGTACGTGTCAGATTGAGACGTGGGGGTGCGGTGTGATATTTATGTAGGTGTTATTGTTTGGTCAGTTAGGGCTTTTCATAATCACACTCACTCTTCCTGTGGTGTTGTTAAAGTCAGTCTATGTGTGAATTATAGCCTAATATGTGGGAAACGCGTACGCACAGATCCGCATTTGAAGTGTGAGGCCCGAGACAACTTCGACTGGATTCCACTCTGAACTTTTTAAAAAATGTTTACATGTTTAAATGAGAAGCAGAGAGATTGCGTTCCAAGTTGCTTATTACCTTATACTGCCGTGTTTGTGTGTGTGTAATATTCCACAAATACGTGAGTGATCTGAGCCGGACCTCCCCTTTGAGAGTTGTGGACCTGTGGGACTCACACCCAGCCCACGTGTGTGCGCCGTGTGCAACCTTCCGGAACATTAGTGGCCCCGGCAGAGTGTGTGACTGAGTGAGTGGGTGATAACGGAGCTGGGCCGGGAGCTAGCTGTGTCCTGTACCTGCCCCTGGTGCCCCTTGCATCCAAACACCAGGGGAAGACAACACTCTACATGTCCTGTTCCCCGACACTCTGCTGTGACCTTGTGTCCTACAGTGCTGTCATCTTATTTACTCGCCCATGTATGACTTGTGCTCTGTAGCTCTGCTGCTGGCGGACGCCTTTAGGGTGCTTGCGCTTCAGTTTCGGACGGCACACCAGAGTGGGTTTGATAGGAAAATTATTCTCATTGTCACAAGATGCCTTTTCATCTCAGGGTGTTAAAAATGAGCCTTGTTTCTTTTTCACATTTTAGTTTCTCTGTGTAAATGTCAGCATGGTATTTAGTGCCCAGGGGAGCTTTTTCTCCTCATGTCGTCTGTGGATCAGATGAGCGTTTGTTCCGAGCTACAGAACCTGACACTGCGCACGCCGGTTTGTGAGAACGCCGTCCGTGTCTCTTGTCTCTGTTGTTTGAAAGATAGGCACGACGCTGTGACATCACTGGAAAACTTTTTTTTTGGGAAGGGGGGGTGATTGTGGAGCTGGTCCAGGATACAGCAAGGTTTTACTAAATCTTAGTGGAGAGAGAGGGAGACAGGGAGAGAAACAAGCGTCACGAACAGGGGAGAGTTTGATATTCAGTTTCCCTGGTACATCCTGGAAGATATGATTTCAGGTAATCCAAAACTATCTATCAATATCCATTCAACCTTATCTCCTCTTTCAGGTCTCGAAGTTGTAAAGAGAAAATGTGAAGGGCAGTGCACGATAGATTTTCACCACAAATCTATTCAAGGTTTATCCTCATCTACCACACGCACATGGATCTCTTCTTTAAAGGCATCTTTTTAAAGGCCTTTATAACCCACACTTACTGTCATTATTACTGTATTCAGAACATATCTGAGAGTTGAACGTTTTCTCTCTGTATTCTTCTGGCCCAGCTCAGTGTCAGAAGAGAATAGACAAACATGCAGTTAATCAACAAACTGAGATCATTAGCTACCAGCTGGGCACTGTGCTGGCAGTATTTCCGCTCAGTAAAAAGCTTTGTCAATACAGATCTCCAGTGTACGTAATACACACAGTCACTGAAGAAAAGAAAAGAAAATTCAGATAGAAAAAGAGGCAGTGTTGCTCAGAGAGAAGCTGGCAGAGGCACATTTTTTCCCATCCAGACATACGAGAGCTCGCACACATGGTTCGGAGAAGAAACCAGGTGCAGCTCCCCGGAATTAACTCACTTTCACTGCTCTAGTTTTTTTATCCAAACAATAGAGGAAGAATAGAAGCTGTTCTATTTTGACAATGTGGGCACTTGTATGCCCGTCTTATTAAAGGAACCGGTCTGAGGCCTCACATACAAGTACACACACACTTGCACATGCCCACAAACAGGGAGGGAGAGAGAAGAAAACAGGCCCCATTACAAAGGACAATTTTTGTGGTTTATGTTCATCGCTGCTATTCAAGCACTCAAACAGCTTCAAGCAGGGACTCCATTCTTTATTTATATCAATGGCGTGTTGTTCACTATGAGGCAGTTAATTGGGCAACAGAACAATGTGTGTTAATATCACTGTGAGAAAATGGTATGTCTCGCCTGTTTGGGTTTTTTTTTAGATTAAAATAGTCTATGGGCATTACTTGGGTGCACAAAGCAGGTTTTATGCACCAAGCACGTTCGGGTCATTTGAAGGTGATGAATTTAACCTCACATATATGCTCTGTGATGAACCTCTGTACGCTTTGATGTAGAAGAAATAACCGATCTTCCGTACCGTTATCTGTCTGAGACACAGTGTTTTCAGTTCCTTAAATGCAAGCCCAGCTTCTTTTTTTTTTTCTTTTTTCCTGGTATAGAGGATAGACTGTTACAGTCAGGGTTTGTTGAACAATCAGCAGACTTTGCTTTTCCTCTAATGTTGTTTTAGAGGAAAAGAGTTATTACATCAGATTTCTATTTATTCAGTCAGCACAGAATGAAAAGGTCTAGGGTTGGACATTTTCACTGGCGCTAGATGATTAAAACATTTCAGGTCAAATAGACTGATTTGAGTGTAAGGGCAATTTTCTGTTTAATGTGGGTGTGAAAATAAGTCCCCATAAACCTGTCTCCTCCTTTTAATAAGCACAATTTTAATGCATCGTTCTTGTTCTCTGTCCTCTTATCTTTTACCCAGGTGACATTTACAAAGCGAAAGTTTGGCCTGATGAAGAAGGCGTACGAGCTGAGCGTGCTGTGCGACTGTGAGATTGCCCTGATCATCTTCAACAGCACCAACAAGCTGTTCCAGTATGCCAGCACAGACATGGACAAGGTTCTGCTGAAATACACCGAGTACAACGAGCCTCACGAGAGCAGGACCAACTCTGATATTGTGGAGGTGAGTTGCAAGAAAACACAGACGGCACACGAGCGCACAAGCACTCACGCGAACAGGAGCGTGCACACGCACACTCATGCAAACACACAGAAACGGAAAAGTAGACAGATGGTTACTGCGTTTGTGACTCATTCAGCAACCCTTACTTCTCTCTTTTGGTCTTCACACCTAGCATAGTGTAAGAATTAATTGCTCCCATAGTTCGTCGGTCTTCCCCAAGGGTTCAGTCACAATATCAATCACTTTTAGAAAAGGTATAAGACTCACAGTATGTCAACAACTTCAACAACATATGTTTGTTTAAATCGCCTTCTTCTCGCTGCGTGTACTTTGCAATATAAAAGTAAATCACTGATCCGGGGCCTTTCAGAGTTGCCCGCGTGGTGTGTGATCACCAGCGCCTGCCCTCTGTGTCCTGTCACCACTGATGTGCCTCTTAGAGCAGGACGTTGATCGGACTTGCTTTGGACACGTGTCACCAGTGTGGCTCAAGGCGATGTTAAGCAGCCTCGCAGGCCAGGCAGCAGGCAGGTAGATAAAGCAGGAAATGACACAGGGAGACTCCAGGATCCTTAAGCTCTCACTGTGAACCTGTTATGCAACATTCACGCTGGACCTCTAACAAACCTGTTGGGCCACAGACACACATAGGCAACCATGCATTCATGCAGCAGAGTTTATCCCTCGCTCTTGCGCTCATGCATTAATACTCGCACCACGCTCGCAGATTAAACTGCACCTGTCCCACAAAATAGTGCTGAATGAATATCAAACAGTACATTAAATATTCTCTCTCTGCTCGTCACATGGAATCTTTATAGCGATAGGATGGTTATTTTGTATTTAATAAGCCAATCCAGATAAACTATATTGAAAATTCTACATGAAGTGCACATTTTATAGCCGTAATCCAGCATCAAAATGTCATTTATGATTCAGAATACATATTCAATACACCCACTGCCCCATTTTACAAGATTTTAATACATGTGATGCAGTCTAGTTTTAATATTGATGCATATAATATAATGTATATTTACTTTTAGCTTAGAGGTCATAAAAAACCTCAACCATGTTCAAATGTTCTCCATTCTGTTTAAAATGTTAACTTGTTACGTCGTCTTTACCTTTGTCCTTATCAGCTCAATGTTTAAAAAAGACTGAATGTTCCAAAGGAAAACTGAGGACAGATACCGCACTGAATGTATTGGTGCAGGCTGGCCACTTAAATACAGGATCAAACAGCATGGGACATGTTTTTTATCTTCTCATATGGGTGTTTGTGGGCTTGTTGCACGCCCACGGGTGGACACGTCCTCCGGGAATACTCCTATTCCAGATGGCACTCTGCCCCTGACGACAAACCATTTGAATTTACACACTGATAACAAATGTGTTTCACTTTGGGAGAAATCTGGCCCTGCATTTCCCCTTTCTTTATTCTATATAATTACAAATTCCAGCAGGTTTAAAGTCAAAATGCTGCATAAGTAAAACTATTGAGGGATATCAAATCATAACAGAGTCTTTTTTCACACACAATCACAATCCACAGTCAGAATTATGATCATTTGTCTATTTCCAATACTGAAAAGAATATCAAACATTCCTTTGGACGTATCTATTTGCACTGTTTAAACACATTATTGTATTAAAGAGATGCTGTAGGATCATACTGTGCATCTAACATGTGCACCAGTATCTTAAGTCTGACAGCTTTATATTGTACCATATGTTGCTCAATTCAGTCATTTCCTTTTATTGTCTTCTACTTTTATTTTTTTCTCCACTGCCCTAATCCATTTTGTTTTAGGGACCTTGTCAACTATTGATTATGGGGATATACTGAGTTGAGTGAAAACATTTGTGAAACCTTATCTCTACTCTGAGAAATATTTGACTGCGAAACCACTATTTTTGGCACCAGCTCCTCATCCACCATTCGGCTAATTCACGTTGAATTGTTTTTCAAATACCTCACGCATGGAAGAGACCCAATAATAGAAATTATAGTCTTCAAGTTCACTCACGGCATACAATCCTCAGATTACCCATCCCCACTGCAAAGGTAGCAGTGATTTGCTGTTGTCATTCCGCTGCAGTCAAATATGTAGTGTGTTAATGTAGCTCATACATCAAGCGATACAGCACTCAACATACAGCCAACCTAATGACGAAAACAAAGAGAATGGACTGGGTGCATTATCATGGAAAGTATTTAGAAGCACAAATAAATCAGCTAGACACAACTTGTCCTCTTCTGCAATGTAGCATGTGCTCTTACTCCCTTCAATTAATATTATTATGGCTTTTATGAATTATTAATGTGGTTTATGCTGCAACTTTGTACGGTTAGATTATAAAAAACTGTTTTTCCATAGATATATTGTGCAACTCAAAAACTTAAAATAATCTGCAAAGCTGTTTACATCTATGTTGTTTCCCCAATGCTTGGTTTGAGGCTTATAAGAAATCCATATCAGAGGGAATGAAGAATAATCCTCGATGCATTATATATTTTACATTAACCAATTTAGCATAAACTCGTATTCCCAGTGTGCCTATAAGCACTGGTATCCTTTATGCACCAAGCCCTTCAGCCACGCTTCAGTCAGTGTATTAGCCTGCCCCAGCTGAACCCATGAAGAGAGTCGTCACATGTTTCAGCAAGTGCCTGTGACGAGAGCTCCCTGCTTTGAAGCTCTCTCTTTAGCTGTGTCTCCATTATAGAGCAGGGGATGGTTAACGTGTAAACAGCTGTGTCAGGGGAAGACGCTAAAGAGCCTGGTGGGGGAGAGTGCTGTGGAGCACTTCCTACACTGTGATCCCTGGAGGACTCAGGCTCCAAATTCTCTGAGCGACTCGCAGTGGGAGAAATCGATCTGAAGAGGCCTTCAGCCTTAGCTACGGCTCGCTAACAGGATTGGCCACGGGGCTGACACTGGCACGTTTAGCATGGACAAGGGAGGAGGAGGAGGAGGAGGGTGTAGGGGGGAGCGAGAGGGAGCGGGGAGTTGGATCGCTCCCGCTGGGCCTTGTGCGCCGCTGCTGGGCTACGTCACAGGTGCAGGAACGTGGGTGGGTTGTTGAGTTTGGGGGGAGGCAGGAGTGGACTTCCTGTTGAGCTGGCAGGATGATGAGGACGAGGTCAAGTACAAGATGAAGGGTTGGATGTAGGGTTGAAAAAAAATCAAAGTTACCGCAACAACAAGACCTTAAATATGACGTCTAATACATGACATATGGTGCAAAATTCGTAGAAAGCTCTTGTCTTTAGAAGTACGCAGAAACAAATGCGTCTCTCTTATTCCGCTGCTGCTGTGCCTGAAGGTATAGTGGGAGGAGAGGCAGAGGTAGGGGAGCGGAGCTCAGAGTGTGGGCGGCTGGCATAGAGGCCTGCTACATTAGCAATAAAGCTCTATGTAATTAGCATGTCTTTGGTTGATAATTAGCGTTGTTGAGAGAGTGGCACTGAGAGCGTTACAGCCTCTCTAGCTACAGCATGTTTACAAGAGGCTTGAGGGCTTTTCTCTTTCTCTCTCTCACTCCATCTCTGTCTTCCTGTTTTTTATCCACTTCTTACCAGCAGTATCTTGAATATATGTATGGATTAAATTGTGTATGTATGTAAGAAATAGAAACAGACAGATAGAAAGACATAAAGGGATATATATAGAGAGAGAGGAGTGGTGAAGAAGGTCCTGATGACTCACTTGAAAACCGTCTCTGCTGGGAATGACACTTCCACAAATATCTGTGAAAGCAAAAGACCAAGAAACCAAAGCTAACCCTCCTCTGAGCGCAGTGGTAAAATGAAAGGAGAAAAACGGCTACTATTGTCACATTCACAATGCATGACACCCAGAAACCTATAATAATCTGATAAACACAGTGACAAACTGAGGTCTTGTGTTTTTTTTCATATGTTTTCAATGCTTCCATTTAATCCCAAGACACGCGTATTGTCATGGAGGACACAGTGGTATCTAAACCAACAGAGACTCCCCCAGGAGACTGTAATAAAACACATAGTATGCACCGTTATCTGCTGTTACATAAACAAGTGGGGAGGTTCTCTTAATTAATGCTAATTGTTCAAAGAGACATCGGTGCTCGTATACCTTCACGTAGGATGATGAAATCAAACACAGATCATCCAGTGATCCTCCATCACTGCATGTACGAGGGCGGGGTCCAAAGTGTGTTGTCCTGGCAGGTCTACAGTACACTCCGAGTCTGGCTCCAGATAAAACAGTCAAACACGCAGATAGATTTCCTATACTCGCTGCCTGCCAGGCCGGTTTCCTGGACATGTGAACAGCATTAGAGGAGAAATGGGAAGCTTTGTTGGGAAATGACATGAGAAAAGATCCATCTCTCCCCTTTTTCCTCTCCCTCTTTTCCTTATTTCTGCTTAGGAATAATCACTTTGAGCTCTTATTGGTGATTTATTATGCCAGTGTGGGGGTTGTTAATTGCAATAGCACATGAAAGAGTCCTTTCTTTCCCCTCTCGA
This sequence comes from Hippoglossus stenolepis, assembly GCF_022539355.2. Lineage (NCBI taxonomy): Eukaryota > Metazoa > Chordata > Actinopteri > Pleuronectiformes > Pleuronectidae > Hippoglossus > Hippoglossus stenolepis. The sequence continues at coordinate 13,596,703 of NC_061491.1, forward strand.
TGATTGCAGATCAAGCCCAAACCTAAGCAGCGCTGGCTGGCTCTCGCTGTGATTGAACAGCCCCAAATCCAACAACACACTTGGGCTGTGCCAAATCCCCTGTTCCACAATGTGTTTATTTTCCCCTCTGTTGAAACAAAGAACACAGGTTTGTGAAACAACTAAAGGGTTAGTGAGTGAGCAACGACAGGGAGCGATATCCTCTCAATGCCAGGATACAGCCGCGGCAAAACTGCTCAATTGTTTATGGGTATACGGAATCTAAGCTAACACACACATAAACACAAGTAGGTTTGGCCTATGTAGCTAAGTGAGTCCTGACTGCACTGCATGGGTGTATGCATATGTACATGCATGGTGACAATCGGTTTGAACCCTGTGGAGCTGACGGCATTGCGATGACCTCACCCAGCGCGGCACACCATCATGCTGTTGGCTCAAGTATCACATGGACCGGCACATGGCTCTTGGTATTGAGCTGACCTGCCTGCTTTGCCTACCAACCAGAGGAAAGGCTGGTGGCCAATCCCATTTCCAGCAGATTAACCTAATCTCAAAGTTCAGATCACCCTGTAATCTTAAACAGCAGCAGCAGCAGCAGCAGCAGCAGCAGGGACCTGCCTCCCGACCTATCCTCGACTCATTTCCTCCTTCCTCTGCCTCTGTCCTCACCAAGAAGGAACTACTGAATGAGAGAGGAGGGGGGGGGGGTGGCAGAGGGATGGATGAGCGCAAGGAGAGAAGGAGGGAGGGAAAGAGGGATGGAGGGGAGGAAGGCTGGTAATTATTTCCAAAGGTCATTCTGTTAATGACTACCCGCTTGGCTAATGAGATTCAGCAAAGCTCCCTCACCATGTTTCACCCTGCGTATGTTTCACCCATGTGCCGAGATGTGTGAGAAGCACAGGTGTGATTTCAGCCCAGTGACAGTCCACTGGAGAGAGAGAGAGAGAGAGGAGGAGGGGGGAGAGGAACATAAAGAGAAAGGAAAATCAAGCAGGTCTGGGAGAAGGCAAAAGAAAATATAGCAGATCCACACCACTTCCTCGCAGGCCTTACACAATGTTGTTTCTTTTGGCCAAAAATAAAACTAAATGGATTTTTCACACACTTTAAATAGCAGAGACTAATTCGTTCGATTTCACTGTCATTTACCTCAAAAATGTCCCACTTTATTAATTTAAACGCTTTCCTTTCTCTCTGCTCTCTCATTATAGTCTTGCGAGTTGACGGGACATGTGATCCCCGTCTCTGAAGTGCCAGTGTGCTAATGTTCTGCCTCACTCTTGTGAAAATATTTTCCAGCATGCAAGCTATTCTATATGCTTATTTGGTTTCTAAACAGCATGGAGAACATTAGCCTTAAGGAGTTTTCTGTGCTGATCAGCTCACTGAATGACTTCTTCTCATGCCTCTCAAAGACTGTATAATTACTCCGGCTTGAATGCCTTCACTAATTTATCCTCAATGACTTCTACATGTGTTTGCATCCAAGAGAAATAAGGGAGTCGTATCATATCTCCTGTTCTACAGTTGTCCACAGTAATTTTGCGCGGAGTCGTTTCGGGTGCATGTGGTGTAACGTGCGGTGGAGGACGGGGGCGGGGTTGCCACGGCAATCACAGGGCCTCAGTGTTTAGTAGTGAAGAGGGAGATCGGCGACATGGCTTGTTTTTCCTGGAGGATTAAGGTCTGAAGCTGCTTTGACTGACTAAGTAAATTAACCTTATGACATTGGCAAGCTAATACTACAGCAGTTTGTTAAAACAAAGACTCGGATGACAGGCCACATACATGATACAGCACATCTTCAAAAAAAAGGTGCCAGTATGTACAGTATGTGGGGTTGAGTTTGTGTTAATTACAAGTTGAAGAGTGGGCGAGGGAAACTGTTCCACTGTCAATAACTTTTCACACACACACCCTCTGTTCTTGTTGATGTTTACACCCTCAACAACAAGGGCAGAGTTGGTTCTGAAAATATTTCACAGAGTTACACTCAGTTACAAAAAGTTTCAAATGTACAAGCTACACAGTTTTTTCAGAAAGTGTTCAGACCCTGTCCCTTTTGCACATAATGTGTTTTACATTTGAATGGATGAAAATGCCACTTTTGCCCATCAGACTACACTTACACTGTTTGGGCACTTCTTTTTTAATTAATTATGGTCAGGTAAACCGTGCTTGCTTTAATTATCTTGAAGATGAGTCCAAAATTGATTGGAGTCAATCTGTGGCAAACTGAATTAACAGGACATGCATATCGGTACATAAGGGCCCCAGGGTAACACCAAAACAATGAGGTCCAAGGAACTCTCAGTTGACCTCTCTCATGATCAGGGTGAGCATACAAATCCCTTTCTAAATCTCTGAGTGTTCCCAGGAGCCCAGTGGTCTCAGTAATTGTGAAATGCAAGAAGTCTGGAACCACTAGGACCACTGGAGTTGGCCTTCTGTCCAAACTGTGTAACCAGGGCCTTAGGTTGGGAGGTGACCAAGAACCCAACCGTCCCTCTATGAGGGCTTCGGAAGTTCTCCACAGAGATGAGAGAACCTGCCAGACCATCTCAACCGCACTCCATCAGTCAAGCCTTTATGGTACAGTGGCTGGTCGGAAGCCACTTTGCGTAAAAGGGCACATGACAGCTTGGGTGTAGTTTGCCAAATGACATTTAGAGGAATCGGAGAGCATCAGGAAAAACATTCAAAGTCCAAACACAATGTCTGGCGAACTTCTGGCACTATCACCTGTCCAATACCATCCCTAGAGTGAACCGTCATGGGATTTTAAGGAAATTCGTTTTTTCACATAATCATTATGGGTTATTATAACAATGATAATTTGATCAGTTTACAGTTTAATCTACAAAACAATAAAGTGTAAAAAACGTGACAGGGTCTATTCTGGGGCTGTCTGTGAAACTTTGTGTCATGAGCTTTACCAAGTCTGCCTTTGTCCTCCTCCTTTTCCTGTCCACACAATGCTCTGTCCTCTTCAGCGTGGACTTAAAGCTTGCACAGAGGAAAAAGGTTGAACAGACAAAAAGCAGAGAGAAAAACCAAGGGAAACAGTTGCCCATGTTTTCCTCCAACTATATTTACTTTCAGGCACTATATTTTTCTCACACTTCAGTGTGATTGGCAACGTGTACTAAAACTCACCACATAAAGTGTTAGATGGTCAAAATAAAGCACCACCCCCAAAACAACCACCACCATCACGCTCTTCTATTTGATGTGCTCTTTTTTTTCTCCTAATAAATGCTTCAAAAAGTCGTAGTGATCTAAAAATAGTCTGTGGTGAAGCTAAAAATAGTTTCCTAGCCGCGGTCCTCGCCGGGAGAGGGTAGAAGAATAGGCCTGGAATCGCTCTCTCTCTCTCTCTCTCTCTCTCTCTCTCTCTCTCTCTCTCTCTCTTTCACTCCCCCCCCCTTCCTTGTGTCTGAAACATGGTGGGTGGGGGTTGTTTTTGAAACAGAGGAGTGAGTAAGCGAATTGTCAGGGTATTCATTCAGCCTCTCTCTCTCTCTCTCTCTCTCTCTCTCTCTCTCTCTCTCTCTCTCTGAAGATCCACCATGACGAGTTGCCCTCGGCGACCACATGCATAAGACCAACACTCAGTGACCCTGTTGTGCCTATAAACATTTGATTCTTTGGATAAAGAAGATATTAATTCACTTGTTGCTGTACCCCCCGACACGCACACACACACAAACACACAGATTTGGCCAAGCTGTGGCTTCCTGTGTGGTTTTTTCTTTTTTTATTACAGGAAATATATTTCTGGAAAGTTATATCATTGATGTACTTTATTTTAATCATCTGGTACCATTATGATATCGGGGAAATCCAGAGAGTTGTCGTCCTCACACATCCAAGTCTCCTCATATAGCTGTAAATTGTTTGCATTGACCATTTCCTAGTGTGCCACTTTGTGGATGCCACACTAGAAAACATCTGTCTGCGGTGAGAGCCCCAGACGTAAAGAGAGCAAGTTAACTGAGTTCGTATTTTATAGACGACTATATGCCTCTTCCCCTTTTTTTTTAGAAATAGGCCAAAAACAAGATGACAGATAATGTATATGATCTACAGGCTCAGCATTTTCTTCCACATCAAACGCCCCGCTCTACCCAGAAAAGCAGAACCTCAGACAAGAAACTAAGTAGCACTTGGATCTTTGTCAGAGGTGTTTTTTTTTTCCAAGGTCAGTATACTTAAGCGGAAGTCTGAGGTACTCACACAACAACAAAAGGGCTTTTTAAAAATAGACCGTTTGAAATGTGCCAATATGTGGTCCCCATGGTGCAGAGTGGTGAAACAAGGCAGGCCACTTCTGAGGCCACGCTGCCAAAAGCCAATGCTTTTCCACTACACAGCCCAAAACAATTCACGCCAGCCATTAAGATGAAATGATGCCTTGTTCTTTGAAACTATTTGTGGAAAATCCAGAATAATGAAGATCTATTTTTATAGATGGCATTCCCTGCCCTGCCTAGAGCTTCCCCCCTGGCCTCGCCTCGCGCCCCCCTCCTCCCTACCCTGCCATGATTGCCGCTTGGGCAGGGTGTGGAAACTCAAGGTCACAGTATAGAGGTCAACCGGCTGGTCATTGTTACTCAAGGCCTCCCTCAGGCTCCCTTTTCCTGCTGTGGCACCACGCGATAAGAGACGGAGAGACAAAAGACGATAAGTGACGATTGGTGGACGGACAAAGAAGGACTAGAAGGTGGCCTGATTTGAAGTTTAACCCATTGCCCCCCTAAGTCGGTTTAGGTGCTACTAGTGTGTAGTGGAAAGATTTATTGATAATATCAAGTCATATATTGACTTGTGTGACATTACATAAAACAGCTCATATGTCATTACAGAGTATGAATAAAGTAAAGCAAATATGAAGATATTTGAAAATTTGTGTTTTCCTCATATGATTGGTCTTGGCAAAGTGATCAGTCAGAAAAACACGTAAACAATCTCCCTATATCTCTTATTTTCGTAGAGACGCATTATGCAACTGGAGCGTAGACGGGATGAAAGATGGCTAGGTTGAGGGCGCAGACATAAGTGCCCTCTTTATCCAGTTTGACTGAGCTGGCATTGTGTCTAATAATGTCTATCTGGGTAATTATACAGTGTAGTGACTAGTCTGAATGACCACTTTGTTCCCAGGGCTGGGATGCTGCTGTAGCAAACAGTGTTGGATTCTGACATGTGCTTAGTGTGGGTCTCTTCCATATGGGAAACGCTGCACCATCTGGTATTGTGCTGTGTACTGGCTGTCTGTCTGCGAGCGGGCTCTTCTTAATGGCGATTTTAGCACATGCGCTGCCAAAATGCCACAGTTTGGAGGCACCGTGTTGTGCAGCTTTCTTTCCCTCTCACTTGCTTTAACACTTTTTTCCATTTTTGCTCTACTTCTCACCTCCTTTCAAAATTTTCAGGCTATCTAGTAATCCCCTAAACAGCTAGTAATTACACAGTTAACCAGCGCTATGAGCTACACGACCCCTTTGCCCAGGGATGATGGACGCCAGGCGCCAGCGTTTGATTTCGAGATTATAGAGCAGCAGGGCACCGCAGGAGTAAGGGGCTTCAAAGCCACCAAATCACTGAAAAGTCATTGATGCAATATTTTTTACAAATGTTGCCCCAACTAGTGCATAGGGATGCACAGACGCTGACTGAAAAAAGCAGGGAGGGACAGACTGTGATTTGGGGGTTCCACTCTTTAGATTGGTAACCTACAAAATCAACCATCTCCTCCCAAATGCTCACTCACTCACACACACACCATGCAGCCATCATCCATGGGCATGCCCCTCGACATGGCCCTGGCATGTTCAAACCACGCTTCATGAAACTGTGGCCTTCTTGCCTTTGGTCTGCCATCTGCTTCTAATAAACTAAGCCAGCCTGATCCCTCTGATGTTCCCTCCACTCTGAAAAGCAGAGAGAAAGAAAGAGGGACAGAGAAAGAGGGAGAGTGGGGGAGAGACAGAAAACGAGAGCAAGTAAGACTGAGCCAGACAGACAGAAAAAGACAAAAACAAGGAGAATGAGAGCATATCTCAAACATACTATTATATCCCTGCGTGCTGCCAGCAAGGCCACTAGTGCGCTTACTGTGCAGTGGTGCCGGGGGGGGGGCTCCAGCAGGTTCACTTCATGACCACTTCCATTTTGTTATTTGTGATGGGAAGGGACAGTATTTCCCCCCACTGCCTCACCCCTACTGACACCAAGCCACACTGCTCCTTACCAATCTGCTCTGATGGAATTGAGTTAGTCAATTGGTAAAAAGTGAGAGCGCTCCCAGTCGTCCTGTGGTTTTCAAAACTTTTTTCACCTTTTACACACAAAATGATAATGATTTATCTTTTAGGTTTGTGAGTTAGTGTGAATACCATTCAGATAAAATGTACTCCACACTTTTTCTTCATTTTGTGAATAAAAAAATATCAATTTAACTATCAAAGCCCATAGCTTTGGAGGACATTTTCTTTAAGATTACTCGGGTGCCATTTTAAATTCCACATTGACTTTTAGGTGTTAAACCAGCTACAGAAAAGGTTCTCGTGGGTACTGCTGGTGCACTCTGTGGTCACACCTAGCAAACACTCATACATTATAAAGGCAGGGTCTGTACATTTCTCAAGGAGTATCTCTGACAGTCAAAGTGAATCTGTCTGTTTCTTTGCCATTTTTAACTGTGTGACAAAAAACGGGCTGAGAGCCTGCGAGACAAAAGCTGTTCATTCCAGTACCGTTTTTTTTATATTTCAACAGCACAGCAAACATGATTAACCATAAGCGGCACAGGTATTAATGCTTTTAAATTGTCTGTCAGCGACTTGTTTTCCGTCAGCTGCTGAAACGCAATGCAACCGTAAACTGCTGCATTTATTGGGTAAAACCCTCTGTGCCTTAGTACTAAACAAAATCCGTTATAAGTTTTGGTTTAGCTTACAATGGTGTGTATTCTGAAGACCATACAGTGTTGGCAGAAATATAAAAGCTCTATTATAAACTGCTTGTTTTTGTTGAGGGTTTTTGCACTGGTGCTGTCAGCCATTGGGCAGAAGACACTGAGAAACATTCACTGGTCGTGCTGTCGCCAATGGCCATAAACACAATATTGAATGTGTCATACCCTTCAGCCACTGCCAAGATAACTGCAGAGGGGAATGGTCAGCTCTTTCCAAACAAAACCCCTCAACCAGCCTGACCCTATCAGAAATAGAGAAGTACCCATCAAGCCAACAGTGTTTTGACTCAGCTTTTGTCGAGATGTGTTAGTATTGCAGAAAGGTAGTGAGACAGACTGAGCACCAGACTGAGACACAAAGATGGAGGCAGAAAGACAGATAGAGGGATAGAGAGGGTGAGCAGGGTGGCAGAATGCCGAGCAGACGGATCCTGGTATGGCAGGAGTTCTGTGCAGGCGTCAGCTGTCCCTAGCAGACCCCCTGGGGCCACCCAGAACTCACACCCAAATACCCTCCACAGTTTTCTCTCAAGAGCTACATGAAATCATCACCCACACCCCAAGAAATAAGTCTAAAATTTTATTTTTTCTGCAAGTAGAAAATAAAGGACCCCGCAAATCTTAACTCCAAACAACAGCCATTGTTGCCATTGAGATAACCGGTGATTATTTCAGTCTAGCCCAGGTTGCCTTACTGTGCCTTCATCACCGCGTCCTGTGGCAAAGTGCAGGCCAGCCTATAGCTGAGGGTGCAGAACTGAGACGGGTGTCTAAGTATGTAGGACGCCACGTCTATGCTGTGCCTGCTTCATACAGGCCCTGTGACAAGTCAAGTCATGAGGGAGCATCATGAAGAAGGAGTTTAATTAGGAGCAAGCCTCCAAAGGGGCCACAGAGAAAGACACTGAGCCAAGCGAGCGTACACATCTTTTTAGCAGTTTTTCCTGTCATTTGTTTTATCATTCTTTGCGTTCATATTTACAGTGCTCACTCTGTAGCAGTAGCTGGCTGTAGCACATTGTAGTAATTTGTAGTTAATGTTTTTTTTGGGCCTCGCTCCCCTTTCTTTTTCTACCTTCAACTGGCTTCCCATTTCATTCTGTCCACAGTTTCTTTTTTATTTGTAACTACATCGGTTGACAAATATAAAACATATTATTAATTAATTAATGGCAATAAAATGTACTTGTGTAAACAGGGTCAATACAATCGCTGTAGATTTAAAGTAATTTATTATTTCTTATCAGGCTGAAGATCCTTGTTACTTGAAAATTTGAATAGTTTTAATATAAGAATGATAATGATGGTTGAATATTTTCTGCATAATATTAAATAAGCGAACAGCACCACAGTGTTTTTGTTTAAGTCTCATATTAGCATATTCCCCAAAGACTATTTCCATAGCAGCTCTTCATACCTGTGTCTTTGAGCACTGGGTTAGCGGCTCTTTTTTTTCCCAATGATCATTAGTCTTTGATGCGTCTTATATAGTGATGATGTCATGGAAGCCCGATTTGGAGCAACGGTTGATGACTTTAAGCAGCGGGGCAATAAAATACTTCAGGGCACAGATAAAGCACTGGGCTATTAGCGAAGGGGAAAACATATAGGATGAGTAGGGTGATGAGGAGTGGTGAGGCGGAGAGTGCTGGAGTGAGAAGCCCTTCTATGGCTATGTGAAGACACCAGCAGCTCTGATTGGTTGTTGGGTCGGGTGTCAGCTTTTGGCAACAGGTGTGATGACTTTTAACAGGTGGGCATAACTGGGATGAGTGGCATTGCGCCCTTGTACCGCACCCTAAATGTGCTGAGGCCTGCTGGAAAGCTAAGCCTCGGGCCACATGCTTCCAAGTCATATAACACTCAGGCACAGGCTCCCTGCAAGCCATCAACACCCAACGCAATCATTGCCCAACCCCCTGCAAGACCACCAGCTCAGTTTCCCCTTTTGGGTGTCACCTTTATCCTACCCCCTCGTTCTCCTCTCCCAGCGATGCCCCACTGCTGTTCTTCCCAGAATGGAAGTGAATCTCTCTTGCACTCGGTGGTGGTAGGTGGCGGAAATCTTTGCAAGTAGGACGAGAAGTTGTTTTTTATAATAATAACAATAAAAGCTTGCATTTATATAGCGCCTTTCAAGAGTCCCAAGGACATTTTTTATTCAGTTTCTTGCATGCATCCTCATGTGAGCAAAAAAAGGCCAGCGGTTCAGCTCTTGTCAGTTCGACATGATGCATCGCCAAGACCAGAACGAAACTCTAACACAAAAGAAATACCAGAAATTTCACATCTCACGCCTTTGCCAAAAAAGACAGCATGCTAAACCTCTGCAACCCCTTTGTTCTTTTGACTCATCCACCTCAGATGGAGCGAGAGAGCCTGATTCACTGTAGGTCTGTTAGAAGTCAGATCTCCTGCTTCGCCGTGGTTGATTTGTTTGGTGTGATTTCCTGAAGACTGTCAGAGATGTGAGAGACGCTTTCAAATTCAGAATTCCAGATTTCCACTCTGGGGGCCAAGTGAGGATTCAGAGAAAGAAGAGGAGAGCCAGCAAAATGTTGACACGCTTACAGTAGCTGCCTCACCACGAGACGCCTCAGGAATCAAACAGTTATCACACACACAAAAGCAGCCCTCTAAGTTCACTAAAACCACACTCAAAACAGGCCTTTGTTGTGCCGACATGAGAGATGACTGGATTGTTATTTGTTTTCCAAGCAAGCGGATCACTCCCTGTCACTTCTGCTGCTGGTTGTGATGGAGTAGCTCACGCTCGTATCTCTGCCGTGAGTGAGTATTGATGGAGACAAACAAATGAGAGGAAGAAGTTCACTGAGATTAACTTATCTTAGCATCTATCTTCCTCCTTTCTCCGTGCTCAGTGTCTCTTTCTTTTTCCTTTTTTTCTTCTTGACGCTAACACCCACTCTCGCACACCCACACAGGCACACACAAACAGACTCATTCCCCTCTTTCCCCTCCCACACGTAGACACACACACACGACAACATACACAGAAAGAGAGAGAGAGAGAGGGAGCCGCGCACACTTGATCAGCATCAAATACAGGGTGTGCTAAAGTAAATTTAATTATGTCTGTCTGATATGGAGCCTCAGATGAAAGCAGGAGAGCGCGGTGTGAAGCGACGACTGCACAGACACGAGCAGGCCCGTGATATTCCTCCTGTAGACTAATCTCCCTTTATTAAAGCCAGGAGGGAGGGAGAGAGGGGTGAGAGAGAGAGAGAGAGAGAGAGAGAGAGAGAGAGAGAGAGAGAGAGAGAGAGAGAGAGAGAGAGGAGGAGGAGGAGGAGGAGGGGGGGGGGGGCAGCTTTGATGAGATCTTCTAACTGTCAGCTACTGTACTTTTTCCTTCTCTTCTGCCGCGCCGCCTTTGTCGCTCACTTTGCGAGGCAAATGAAGACAGCACCTGCATGGGCACATGCCTGCCTGCTCAAGCGCGAGCAAACACACACACACACACACACACTTCATAGTTTGCTATCACACACGCTAATGTGCTCTGAAACTTATCCCCGTTGTTATGGTTGTCAACAATATCGAGAAAAGGACAGAGGTATAGCTGTCTGTGTCTGTCTCAAGTGGAGAGCGTGTGGGCTTTTTCTGCCCGTGTACTGTCTTCTGGCCACTCTAATGGGGGCAGGTGGCCATCAGGTGGCCAAAACAGAAACTGCCACATTTAACAGCACATGAACTCAAAGCTCCTCCACTGTATTTCAATTCTATTTAATGATCCAATGATGACTATGGTTATAAAAATGATGTGTTTTATTTTTTTATGACTTTTCCGTATGCAATTATGAGGTTTCAAGGTCCCATGATTTGTCATTTTGGTCAAGAGTTTGATCATTTGTTATGTCTGGTTATTGGATGCAGTTAAATCCTCCTGAGTGTTTAGCTGCATGTGTCCTTGTTCACAAAGCAGCCAGTGTATCCTCATGTCACCCTGTGTTGTAGGAGGTTGGAATGAAGCCTGCCAAAATGAGTCATCAAAAAACAAGGTCAAAGATTTTTTATTGAACTAAAAACTAGAAAAACAGTTGAAATAAAACAGGACGTACTTCTGTTAAATAAATCTCTACAAGGTTTTACCAACTCTGATTGGATTTGTCAGGATCGATTCTAAAAGTGACCTCCTCAGAGTTCATGACCATTTGTCTCCAAAGCTGTTCACCTGGGTCATTGTTCCCTTCACCCCAAACACCCATTCAACTATGTTGTACAACTACTCTGTTTGCAGACATTGAGAAAGAAGGGCCTAAACGGCTGTGACAGCCCAGACCCCGACGCAGACGACTCGGTTGGCCATAGCCCCGAGTCCGAGGACAAGTACAGGAAAATAAACGAGGACATTGATCTGATGATCAGCAGACAGAGACTGTGTGTAAGTACCTCTCATTGAACCCGAGCCTTCCTCTCACCTTTCTTTCCTCTCTTTCTACCCCCCCACCCCTTCTGTGCTTTCTGTTGCTTCGTCCTCGTCTCCTCCTTGTTCTCGTCACGTCTTCCTACCACCACCCATCTGTCCGTCACTTCATCTGTGTCTCCCTCCGTCCTTCTGTCCGTCCGTCTCTGTGGTTGTGGGACCTGGCAGGCGTTGAGCAAGAAGGAGAACAAAGGCGGCGAGAGCCCGGAGCTTGAGTCTGCTCTCATCCTCACCCCCCGAACTGAGGAGAAATACAAACAGATTAACGAGGAGTTTGATCACATGATTAAAACTCATAAGATACCTGTAAGTACTGGGTTGACGCCACGCCGCTTCCTCAGCAGGCTAACAAAATGCTGACTGGCCGGTAACTGTTGAGCTAACCCAGCTAACCACCATTGTTTGCCACCAGACTAAATACTCAAAGTGAGAGTGCAGTAAAGACGAGAGTGAGATTACACTGACAATGACAACAAATTACAGTTCTTTGATTTCCCCTTATTACAGCTGAGGAACAGTCCTCTAATTTGACATAACTATGACCATAACAAGCAGGCGTTTTTTACTCAAGTAATTGCAGACTTTCTCTCAAGACAAATTTTAACCTCACTGGGTTCCCCACCTTGAACCCGTTACCCATAATGCCTTGCCTGGCTCCCCGGGGAGGTGTGGTCTGCATGTGCTTTTCCTTTTTCCTGCAACGAAACACAGCCCGCACATCAGTCACCCGCGACAACAAGGACAGACGCCGTGGCAACGAAGCATGAGCAGACATTTACACACGCTTAAACCTATCACAGAAAATTAAATGATCGCTCATTCTCTATGAAATGAATGATGCAGGCAAACACCATTTTGAAGACATCTCTGTTAGTGGATGTAGAAATGTCAGTACACTTCAGCTACTGGATTTATATTATACAATGTTACAGAAGAATCTAATCTATAGCCATCTGCCAGAAACCACAAAATAGAGGCTGCCTTCTATGTAAACTTAGCCTGCCCCTCATTCAGAAAGAAACATATTGGAATGGTTAGAGCTCTTTCCTCACAAAGAAGGAGATAATTCCCCAGTAGATAATTCAGAGAAGAACAGTAGTGTCTAAGCCACGTGGAGCTGGGGGAGATGTGGTTAGAAGCGAGGCAGGGGCTGGTGAGCTGGGGTGGGTTTGGGATCAGAGCTGAGTGTGGATGGTGGGGGTGGAACAGCGGGGGCGGGTGGGGGACTCTGCACACAACAAGTGGCAGTTCGGTGTGTGGTCAGGGCGGCTGCCAAGCACTGGGCCTCTGGATTGCAGAGGACTGTTGAGGGGACTGTGCGGGGGAGAGGCAGAGAAGGAAGATGAGTGAAACAGGAAGGATGGCACCAGTTAAAGGACAGCTCACAGCAATGGGGCGTTTGTGCCGACGCAAACGTGCACGCAGAGACAGCTCCGGCACTCTTAAAAAGCGTGGCACAGGGAAGTCATGGGTATGAAAACTCCTGCAAGGATTACGAGATGGAAGAAATTACTCAAAGGCTTCAAAAAAAATTAAACGGAACCAGAGACAGCCGCTCACTGGTTATAAAAGAGAGCATCCATAGTTTTTGGCGAGCCCACTCTTGTGTAAAATTGCGGTAAAAGCGAAAACGCGCAGAGGCCTCACAATGAAATACGGTTAAAGTAATATTCATTGTGCGTTGAAATAATATTTGGCCAAGGAAAATTAAAGAAGATGAAGTATAGCGCTAAGGCCCACATCCCCACGTACGTCGGCCCGATGATCCCGCTGATGCACTCGCTCCGTCCACGGCTCTGAGACACATGGCAGCAATTTAGGACCCTATTTTCTACTTCCTAAAGCTAACATGCAGGATCAACCACTTCCAGGGCACTCCCAAGGTTAAGTCCTTCTGCCAAGTGACACAATAAACATGACAAACTAGACGCCTGGGGCCGGCGAGCTACCTCTGCTGATGAGACTGCTCTCAGATCTGAGTCCACCACTTATAAACACTTTGCATTCGCTCCTTGTGACAGAAAAATAAATAATTTCTCATTGAATTCAGTTCTCCAGTCGTGAAGCTACTCATGCAGACTTTCTTTTTTTTTTTTAACGTGAGGTGAAGACAGACTGAATTATCTTTAGCTCTTTTAAAAAACAGTGGGACGCCACTGGCTTAATTCCCAGTAAACCATAGCCTTCTTATTTCTTAAATGTAATAAACTTGGAATATAAATGCAGCATTTCCTCACGTCAAACTTTTGCCATCACAGTTATTAGTATCCTCCAAAGTTAACTACCTATGCTACATCAAGCTGCCCATGACAAAGTGTTTCTAGCCCATATATCATCTTGGAAGCAATTTAAATAGCTCTGAGAGGAGTTTTCTAGGTGCTTACCCTTTAGTTTTTGTGCAGTGCTCCCTCTTACCGACCACACTGTCCTGTATTTTTAGTCTTTGTTCTGAGAAGTTGTTTTCCTCAACTATGCATGGCTGTCTATTGTTAGTTCCCCGTTTGTCCTTCTAAACTTGGCTGTCTGTCTTTACTTTTGTGTGCGACTGCTTCTGGAGTTACACTTGGTCAAAGGATTTTTGAATTCCTTTGCGTTCCTGGAGTGTTTGTGACATGTCCCGTCTCTTTCTCTCTTTTCTGTGTCCATTCCTTTCCTCGAAGGCCTCCTATTAGTTTGTTCACTCACTTCCATTGTTGGCATCTTTAGTCTAATCAAACTCGTGTCCGTGTCTCTTTTTTGTTTTTTTTCTTCCTCTTTCTCAGCAGGCCGTGCCCCCATCAAGCTATGACATGCCTGTGTCCATTCCCGTCAGCAACCAGAACAATCTCATTTACAGCCATCCCGGTGGTTCCCTAGGCAACCACAACCTGTTGCCACTGGCACACCATGGCCTACAGAGAAACAGCATGTCTCCTGGAGTTACACACAGACCCCCCAGTGCAGGTAACACATGTACGGCCTCACTTGCTCTCATGCACCCATGTACACGCTGTCATCCACTCCATCTACCTCCTGTGTATCTGTCTGCCATGTTCATAGAAACACATCAAATGTTTGATTTATTTTATGACAGTGACTCTTTATGAAGGCACTTAAAGGCAATGAATGAATCTGGAGTCTCCTGTACATACTCACACAATGCCAGCTCAGTGATTTCTTCAAAGGGAGTCAATGATTTAAGAACACATTAAACCCCAGCCCACAGTCTCATTGATTTAACATGAGGCTCTACACATGTCTCGCCTTATGTATGAGCATTGAATTGCTTGGTGACATAAGTAAATCAGGCCTATTGGTTTGTTATTGTTGTCCAAGGTCCTTTTTCTGTCCCTCTGGTCTGAAGGCTGCTGCCCACACCCTTACCCTGTCATTACAACGGGATTCGAGGAGTGCCAGCATAAACTAAATATGAGTTTTGGCGCTCGCAGCGTCCACACCAAACCGCACACGCTCTGGACCCTCCCACTCTTCCACCTCACATGGATTAAAAATAATAATGTGTCATTTTTCTTGGACGCCTGCGTAATGTATCTTCTCGCAGTGTCCAGTTGCTTGGAGTGTTAAGGTTTGAGTGGGAAGCGGCATTACTTCGGGTATCAGTGCGCATATGAAGCGCCGAAACGCACACACACACATACACACACAGCGTATTGTGATTAAATTGAGTTAGTTTCTGAAAGGTCAGCAAGGTATGAGACAGGAGCCATAGTGGATGTTACGTGGGTGTCTATCCTCTAATGGTTTTCTCTCTTTTCCTCTCCTCTCTCTTTCATCTTTCAGGTGGCCTCATGGGTGCTGACCTCACCACTGGCGCAGGCACCAGTGCTGGTAAGAACGGCCTCTACTATACACACACAGTTGTCTGCTAACACACACACACCCACATACACATATATACACACACACACACACATACACACATGGCACCCACTCACCCACTCAGGGCCATAAATTGCATGACTAATAGTAACCTAAACCCAAATGGAGATTTTGTCCATGATGTGTTGATGTTAGTGGTGGTGGAGTTCATCTGGGAATGTTTGCACAGTGCTGGGGTTGTGAAACATCCTGCCTGCATTCAGCTATAAAACGCTAGAACAAGTGGGGTGGAAACAAATAAAATCGCAGTATATGCTGCAGCAGCAGATTGACTGACAGGTAATCTGAAGAGATTTGAATGTGCCGTTCAATTTTCTCCGTTTCCCCGTACAATAATTTATTTCTCTATTAGCTTTGGGTGTGAATTAAAAAATGACAACACCCATAGCTCCTATTTGGAGCAACTTGTTTTGCAAGACAAACTTGCTTCACATACAATAACTGCTATCATATGTCTGCAACCAGATTAATTCAGTGGCTCACCATGTAATATTGATCCCATGGAGCGGGGAACAACCCGCGTTTGAGGAGCATTTGTAAGGAATCTTATGTGTTGGCCTCTGTGTGTCAATGGGTTTGTCCCCGAGGACATGTCAAGCCCAAGTTTATGGTAAAAAGACTCCCAATTAAAGGGTTACATTTTACAGCCATGGCAGTGCAGAGTGTAAAAATGGAGAATGGTGGGGGGGGGGTCAATGGGGCACAGCTGGGCAGCCTTGTCTGGCCCCTAGGGCTCCATCACAAGGGGTCAATGCTTGGTTTCTCTGTCTGGTCACTCATCACACACACACACATAGACATAGACACACACACACAACAGGACCGTTTGTTGTGGCGTGTGTTCTGTCGACGGCGTGCTGCAGAGCGTGATTCAAATGTAGCCTTTGTGTCACTGCGCAGCTCTCACAGAGTGCCTCTGTTCCTTCTGCGCGTCGCTCAGCAGCAGCGAAAAACACGACATTGAGAGAGAGAGTCATGTCGGAGCTAAAAGATTCCATTCAAAGCTCTCTTAAATCTCATATGGATGTGTGTGTGTGGGTCTATGTGTGTGTTGGAGAGGGGGGGACCCCAGTGATGAATATCCACTGATGGCTGAAGCATGTGTGCTAAGGAGAAACAGTGGGAGAACACAGATGGAAGTGTTCTGTGAACTTGGTCAGCCATTTTAATGATGTTCCTCTAAGTGACTCAGTGTGAGGTGGCCCAGCCACTGTGGCACCACAGCGACTGCTCCTCTGCTCCTCGCCGCATGTTTTGATAAAATGATCGCACAATAGCCGTCTGGCCAGTGCATGAGTGTCTTAAGTGGCAGGGCCTAAGTGAAATAGGAGGAGCCAAGTTATGTGTCTTTTTGAACGTTCCTACGTGTGTGTGTGTGTTTGTTCCAGAAATGCACAAAAACACACAACGCCTCCTTTGTGTCTCAGATGTCTGCACAGAGAGAAAATGACAGCTTTTAAAGCCCCAACTCACATGGGATTTGCATTACCTGGGGTCCTCCCGTTGTTTGGAAGGATTCCTGTAAGAATATGCCACGTCTGTAAAGTTATAATTCCACTGTTGATTGTCTACCTTCTTTCACCAAACAGATTTTGCCAATTTTGATCTCAATTAAATTCTCTCTTGTCTTATATATTTTTCAATGTCTTGATTGATTTAATTTTTTTTCATTTCTGAGCTAACAGGGATGAAGGAAGTGGAGGTAGTGATTTGACAGAGTTTATAGTGAAAATTCAGTAGGCTCGTGTAGCTAAAGGTTACCAGAGTTTATGGTTTGTTTGTTATAATAGTCCATTTAAACAACCACTTATGTGGCATTCATGACTTTGTACCTGGATATTTTCTAAGAGCTCCCACTTCACATTTTGTCATGCCACAACCTGAGAGAGTTAGTTTTTAACTTTGTCTCATAGACTACAAACATAACAAAAAACAAAGTCATTTACAAATTTTTAAACGACAACTTTTGTTGTTCGTTGCCAGGCAGCAGTATTTTCAAAAACTACTTAAACTCAAAGTGCATCACGTACTTGATTTCCCATGCAGAAAATACAATCTTCAGAGTTCCCTATCTTTGCGGCATTATTATGGGACATATCTGGAGATAATCCTTTATATTTTAGCCTGTAAATTCAATTCAAACAATGACTTACTGATTATCCTGTGAAAATTGGCTGTGTGAAACTCAGTTGTGGAGGTAAATTCTGACTCACATGAGGTCCCCAGGTAATTTTTTAGTACAGTGCAAATAAGGCACGTTACTGAAAGGCTGAGTTATCACATCCATCCTTCCTTTAAGGGACGCTGGGGGTCCTGGAGCCGATGAGTTATCATATATTACATAAATTTACTTTGAGATGTGCATATTCACGCGTATGTTCGTTCATTTATATACAGTATGTCGTCAATCTGTCAAATCCTCTGCTTGTGAGGAGCGAGACAGAGCGTGAGTGAAAGCGAGCTGATGAACGCAGCTCCAGACCAAGGACCCAGCATGTGAAAACCTCCCACCTCCATTTGTGCAATTATGTAGCTGTCATCTCTGCTCCGATCAGCACTCTAAAAAGCACCGCGAGGAATTAACGAGAAACTCCTGTCGCCTCTCACCTTGATCACAGGCCAATTACTCCCTCGGATGGATTACATACGAGGTACATCTTTAAGACGTCCCTGGTCAGATTCCCACAGAAACGCAAGTTAAGAAAGAACACATATAACAACTGACACCAAGTCGGGTTCAGCGGATCAGACGACGTCTGTTTCAATGTTGGCAGCACCTCGCACCAACTGTACAAGTTGTGAGCGCGAGTGTGACACCTCAGTTCAGTTGGAGAATTCAGGGTTGAATGCACATTTGGCCAAACCGCAACGGAAGCGTGTGTGTGTATGGGGGGAATAGGATGGAGCGCGCCTGTTAGACCACAACAGGACACTAAAAATGAGTTTAACCACACCTCTCCTTTTTGTGTGTGTGTGTGTGTGTGTGTAAGAGGGAGAGAGAAATAACGAAAAACTTTGAGGGGGGCTTTGTCACACATGTGCATCTTGAAGTGCTTCAACCGTGGCACCTACAGAGGCCGAGTGCAACTCGTCCCCCAGGTATGACCTCAGATGTCCCTCAACGACTCTGAAAAAGCAAAAAAGCAGTTTATCGGAATCTCAGATCAAATGTCGTTCTCTACGTGTTACTTTCATACAGCGGCAACACAGACCCCAGGGTGAGCTGTGTTTAATTTTGGTACTTCCTCTAAATGGTTGACACCAGACCTGCCCCACAGCCCGGCGTGAGAAGCAGCATTAAGAGGAAGAGAATGGAAATTAACTCGACCTGATATCACGTCTTCAGCTGCAGCCGTTATTGAAGGCAACCGTCCTAAAATCAGGGCGATGGAGCCTCAGAACGGACAGATTAGAGTCACTGTCCTTGCTCCATTAGCTCAATTAGCGAGTGATTTTTACTTTTGAAGCGCTTAGTGACTGGCCTGTGCCGCTCGTGATCACAGTCATCTTGCACATAATTGACTGGGCCACCGCCATCTTCACAGGGTGGCAATACACAGATGTCTGATTAACCGTCACCGAGATGAAGTCCGTGTCATCTTGACCAAAGTGTGTATTAATTTCTCTCTATGGCTCAGTCTCTTTTATTTTATTCATTTGTACAGAAACACTGATGTACTTCCTGCTGGGTTATTTACTAAAGCGTGTGTATGCGTGCGGTGTGTGTGTGTTTTATGTGTGTGTGCGGTCTCATTCATCTGGCTCCACATGCACCCACTCAGTCGCACAAAGGGCCAGCCATGAGAATAAGGGAGCGGGAAAACTGAAGAGGCAGCTGCCTCTTTGCCAATGTGAGATCGACACTGGAACGAAGAGGGTCCAATACAAAACACACACGTGCATCCATATGCATCACACTCGTGCATAAGCAGTCGTGTCTCACAGGGTGTCAGGTCATATTGTGCCTGTGTCAACGCTTATAATGTGACAGAAAAATGGTACTGATGTTGAATCATGGATGTAAAATTGTCTACAGTAAAACATACAATAACACATACACACTCTCGGTTGTTAACATCAACTTATACATGCTCACACATTACACATGCCAGCAGACACACACACACACACACACACACCGGTAGTCACACACACTGTTGTTCTTGTTTTCTGTCAGACGGTCTCATTTTCTCTCACCGCTAGCGGTCGTTTACTCTTCAGATTGTTGAAATTGAGCTTTT
Source organism: Hippoglossus stenolepis (assembly GCF_022539355.2). NCBI lineage: Eukaryota > Metazoa > Chordata > Actinopteri > Pleuronectiformes > Pleuronectidae > Hippoglossus > Hippoglossus stenolepis. The sequence goes on from NC_061491.1 coordinate 13,616,255, forward strand.
TAGACTTTTCATTTCCAAACAACAAAAACCTCGCTCTCAAATTAAACAAAGATCAGCGAAGGGAAATTGCCCAGGAAGACATCTGCGACTCATTTTCCCCCGGAGTATATGATTAGGAAATTCATTTATGTCTAACGTATAATTCCTGCCCGTCTTTCAAGTGGGATCGTCCACACAGTGCCCTGTGTTCTACCCCGTGGAAGAAGGAAGGAGAAGTAAGGGGAAAAACAGCCTGCGGCATTGGGTTAGAAACAAAGACTATGTTGCTTGCAAGAATGCTCCACTCTCAATTTTTTTTAATGACGTTGCTAGGATTTCGCCCCACCGTTTTTTTTACAGAGAAATGGGTGCTGCACTTGGCCCTCTGTAGTTAAGGGAACGCAGATCTGGTGGCAACCCCAAGGCAGGGTCTTTGTCTGGAAGAACCACATGTGTTTAACTCTGATGGCCAAATGATGGGTCCCATCCCTCTGTGGTCTTGCTACCCGTAATTAGACGTTTTTACACGACTCACTGGCTGTTGCAGGGCACATGTAGCCTTAACTGACAGTGACAGAGGTGGAGGGTGAGGTCCTCTCCAGTGGATGCCTTCATTGTGTGACTGCCAAACAAACAGCGGCGATCCTCAAGGCGAAAACAGTCGTCTGTTTGAGTATCTGTTAATGACGCTCTCATGAAGCGCCATCGACGAGTCTGCTCTGACTGGTGAGCTCATAAAATATTCTACCACAGGAAGAGCAGATGAGACAGAAACACTGGAAATGAGCACGAGGTGAAAATGGATTCCCGTAGTTCTTAATTAGGCTCCACCATCATGGACAGCAGGATCTCCAAGATTCATTAAACTTTTGTAACAGGTTTAATAACATGTAGCTGTGCTTTCGGCTCAGAGACCATTCAGGGGCAGAGGTATATTTAATATCTTTCTTTCTCTTTCAGGAAATGGATATGGGAACCACCGCAACTCGCCTGGTCTGCTGGTCTCTCCGGGCGGCATGAACAAGAACATGCAGGCAAAGTCTCCCCCGCCCATGAACTTGGGCATGAACAATCGCAAACCAGACCTACGTGTGCTCATCCCTCCCGGCGCCAAGAACAACATGCCCTCCATCGTGAGTAATCTTTTCATCCCCTCATTTCTTACCATCGTTCCCTCCTTTGACCGCCCTCCGTTCCCTGTTGTACATCCTCCCATCTTTAAGGTTACTGTGGTTTATTTCCTCTCTCGTCCTCTTTGCTGCTTCCAGCTCTTCGTATCAGACTTGGTGCGATGAGGTTAACTTTAGGCACATTTCTTGTTTTCAAATGTGCCTCTGCATCTTCTTGAATCAACAACTGTCCTCTTCAAAATGTATTTTTCCCCAAGACTGATATATTTCATCAGCTGTATTTGTTTCCTCTCTTTCTGATAAGGCTTTTTAGTGAGTTATAGTTAGCATCTTCCTTTTTCACACTAGTTCTGTTCCCTTGGTCCTAGAGCAGCTCCATCCCTAGATTCACCAGTATTTCTCTATTCTCACTCAGTATTTCTCTATTCTCACTCACTAATTTGAATTTATCACCCTCCCCTTTTAATGCCACCAGTCTGAGGATGTTGACCTGCTTTTGGTAAGTTGGACTGCCACTCAAATTTAGAAATCAAAACCCCCCTAGTAGGGCCTGTAGAGTCTGAAACTTAGCATAATGTTCCTTGTAGAACGGAGAGCAGTCACCTGAGTGTAACCTCTTAATGATTGTTACAGACAGATACAGGATGTCATAGGCAAGTGGTTCCGACTTCACTGTAACTTTAACCTTTATTGTTGCTGACTGCGCTGAAGACGCCAATGTCACATGACATTTTGTGAGGGCACATACTGCCACCCAGTGGTGCATCAGAGTAAAATCAGCCTGGCCTCTTTATCTTGCCTCAGCCTTCGTCTATCCTCTCTTCCCACCACTCCCTCCTACAGCAATACATCTGCATATAACGTTACAGGCTCACAGTTTTATTTATCAGAATATAGAAATGAACATCAACACAAAATTACACTATGATTTTGCACCAAACCTCAGTTATATTCCGCCCCGACCATCCCCTCTGCCACAGTAAAGTGCCTCTCCCTTGCCGTCGCTACCCTGCGTTGCTGTGGAGACTGATGGTGTTACTATAGCGACAGTGCGCCCTCGGAAAGGGTGGTAAATGATAGGGTTGGCAGGGTTCAGCCGTGCCGCACGTCAAGTGATTAATTTCCCCAGAAGTTGGCATCACATTCATTTTCTCAGCATCTGTTGAGTGAAAGAAAGAAATGGAAAAGAAAAAGAAAAAAAAACTTTCTGGGCTTGTCACAGTTTTTTGTTTGTTTTGTCTGGGAGGTGATTTCATGTTCTAACGCTGTTTCCATCTCTCTTTCCTCTCTGTGCCGTCTCTTTATCTGTCTCAGAACCAGAGAATAAACAACTCTCAGTCGGCCCAGTCACTGGCCACCCCTGTGGTATCAGTAGCAACTCCCACTCTACCAGGACAAGGCATGGGCGGTTACCCATCTGCCATCTCTACTTCTTATGGTACCGGTACGTATCTTATCACCGTCAGCGTAAAGTTCTCATTTTCCCATCAACGCCGGATCATTCTCTGTTAATTACCTTGAATATTTTAGATAATGTGATGTGTTTTCCTTCAGTTCTTACAAAACCCATATATTCCAAACAATTCCGTTTTGTTCAAGGGGATTTAAATCAGTAAAAATGTACTCATTTGAAATGCATGTGATGCTTTTTGAAAATCTCCTTTCCAAATTTAAATGTTATACAGCTTTATGACAGCAGAGGGCGCTCTTGTCCCACTCACTAGACACAGACCCAGCACTTCTCAGTGAGGCTCTTTGACCTTCCTTGAACAACCTATAATCTTCATCCTCCTCTTCATTTCCCCTGCGTGTTTGTACACAGAGTATTCCCTGAATAGTGCGGATCTGTCCTCCCTGTCCGGCTTCAACAGCGGCAGCTCCCTTCACCTTGGCTCAATGAGTGGGTGGCAACAGCAACACCTTCAGAACATGCAGCATTCAGCCCTCGGCCAGCTAGGGTGAGTGACAAGGTGTTGTGAAATGCATGATGTGGTACATGAATCATCACTAGAGATTCACCACACTCAAGAGAGTCACTGTTTTCAACTCGCAAGGTCCAACACGAATATGACACCTCGCTGTTTTCATGAGTTTGAGTGCGTGTGTCACATTTGCAGACTGACATTAAACATCACTTTGTTTCTCTGTCACTCTGTAACCCCTCTGTGTTTGCTTTCCTTCCAACAGAAATTGCTCTAACTCTCACTTATGTCAGGGTTCAAATCTCTCCCTGCCCTCTGCTCAAAGCCTGCACATCAAGTCCGAACCTGTTTCTCCTCCCAGAGATCGCACCAACAGCACATCGGGGGTCTACGGCGGCGGGGTACAACCTCCCCACAACACCTCGTCCCGCCAGGACTCGGGACGCTCCCCAGTTGATAGCCTGAGCAGCTGTAGCAGCTCCCACGAGGGCAGCGACCGCGACGAGCACAGGAATGAGTTCCACTCACCTCTGGGACTGTCCCGGCCTGCCCTGGATGAACGCGAGAGCCCCTCCATCAAGCGGGTGCGCCTGTCAGAAGGATGGGCGACATGATAGCTCTGTCCTCTCTCCCTTGCCCCGAGTTGCCCTGAGCCCCCCCGACAACGCATCGTCACAGTGCCCCCCAAAGTCAGCTCCCTCCTCTTCCGCCTCTCACTTTACGTGACGAGTCACTCACCACCCAACCCCATGGCCTCCCCCCTTTTATCTCTTCAACGCTGAAGGAAAGAGAAGGGACGACCCTTTTCAAAAATCTGTTTCTAATTTCTTTTCCCTTTTGGTTTCTTTTTGCTGAGTGTGTGTGTGCGTGTGTGCGTGTGTGTGTGTGTGTGTGTGCTATACATATTGACATTATATATACCAGTGGGGTGTTGTAATGGGGGGTTTGGGAGGGTGGGTGTTGATTGGGATAGGATCAGGGGGGTATTTTTGTTGGGGAACTATGCATAAATTGTATTGTGTGTGGATAAAAAGAATCACGTATGCATATATCTTTACACGTGTGTGTATGTGTACATATATGCATATCAACAAATAAACAAAAAAATAGTCAGGTACTCTGTTTCATAAAACGTACGTACAATTTGCCTCAGCGATATATCAGTGAGTAGAGATGAAAAAAAAGAAAGAAAAAAAAACATTAACATGAGTGTGAGTGTGTCCAGTGGAAAACACCTTAGCACTTGAGTTGGACAGACAATACATGTGTACAGTGTCGGTTTCATTGCTATATACCTTCTCTGCAGTTCTCCCTTGCAAAAATGTGTGTTACCATTAGATGATGTCATGTTGCAGGTTCAACGTATTTATGTAAATAGAGGGTGACGGGGGGGACGGGCAGGGGTCGAGTTGCCAGACGTTACAAGGTTTATTTACTCACTAAATGAGGAGCTTTTATGCAACATTTGAAGGATTGTACAGGTAAACAGACGAATCTGATGCTAAACGTGTGGGACCTTCGGCCATTTTAGCGCTCCCCTTAAAGACAGGAGCTGCACGAGGACCACCCCATTGATCTAAGAGCTACGTTAGTGTAATCAAGAAAACTCTCGATCTAGTATTAACTATTCAGTATTAACAAACAAAAAAAGAAGAAAAATAAAAAACAATTGTACGATACACTTGCTTATATTTTCATATGAAAGGAATACAATGCAAAGCATTTTTGTGGCTTTTTGTAGTTTCTATAAGCCAGAATGTGTTTTTGATAGCTTTGCTAATAAGAGATGGATAGTTCACCCAGAGGGGAAGTGACAGGGCCTCGGAGCCCTAAGCCATGAAAAACAGACTGAGATCCAATGCTTTGCTGAACTGTTTTATCTTTGTAGAGGTTTGTTTTTAAACGTGTATTTCTAATTATATATAATAATGGTAATATTAAGAATCTTTTAAAAAAAAAAATCTGTGAAATTAACATGCTTGTGTATAGCTTTCTAATATATAAATATATATAATAATGATTTTTTTTTTTTTTGGTTGGTTTCTTAGTGGAGTTTCTATGTGCAGATGCACATTTTGTCTGGTTTGTTTAATTTGAGCCCTGAGCAGTGCTGTTTTCGGGGGTGTACTTATAGTCTAACCTTAAAAAACCAGCCGGAGAGCGTGGCCAGAGTTTGTGTGACGGAGCAGAGTCGGACCTGAACGCTGAAATAACAGCCTGTTAGTGGAAAATGTCACGAGACTGGAACTGGGGATGACAGAATTGAACACTGACACACGATGTACATTATTGTCACTCTGATGAGGAGATATGACCGGGCCTCAGTCCACATCCACATTCATTTTCATGCATCAGATATTTCATTCGTAACATTAATTACCTAATTCAATATAGTTAATCTCATCAGACATGTTTTTGACATTATCGGTTTTCTTCTCCACCACGATCTCAAGCGTGTGCTCAGGATGTTGCACGAGCCCAGAGCCAATCCATACAATTTTCTATTTGAATCATCGTTTTTTTTCCCCGTAATATGATTTTTGAAAGTGCATTGTGATTAATTATCCCCAATCATCAGTCTGTGTTGATTCCTCATGTTCCGCTCTTCGAAGCAGGGTTCCACATCATGTACCCCGTGTCACTGACGGCTCGGCTTCAGACACACAGGGACAAATTGGTCACGCTGGTTTTGGGAGAAGCACAATGGTTTATTTTAGATAAAACAGCTGTTTTGATTTTTCTCTTTTTTTAAACAACAAAACTAGCCACATATCTCTCCGCCTCCCACTCCCGTATCTGCTGTCACTTAAGTGTTATGATATTTCTGTGTGCATAATTCATGCAGGTTCACTTTGTTGTTACTGTATACAGTCTGTGTAGTCGAAAAGGGGCAGAGCCTCTATAACGGTGTTCTCTCTCTCTCTTCTCTCTCTCTCTCTCTTTTTTTTTAAATTCAATACAAAAAGGCTGAGAAAAAAATATTCATATATATAAACATGATGTTTCAGGCAGCATAAGTGTGGAGAAACCAAAGCCAGTGGCATTTATTTTTTTTGTGTTGTAAACTCAACTTTTATTTTCACATTCATTTATGGTTTTTTGCAAGCATTGAAACAACACAATAAAAAGAATTTGCTCAAATGTACAATTGGTTTCACATTTCAATTTCAGTCAAATGTAGCGTTCAGTTGTCTTTTACCAAACCACAGTGTTTTACCTGTTCTGTTGCTCATTCGTCTCCCTGTGCATTGCATTGAACGGTTTATACAGAAAAAGAAATATTGTATCTGCAATTTTTATTCACTTTAAATCAACAGAATCGTTCAGGCCTGGTGGTGTGAAACGCTTGTGTGATCAAAACACATTTACACACTTATTATCATTGAATTAATGCAAACATGTCCTGCTTGTTGTGTCGTTTTGACATTAATTCTAACCAAAGACATGGAGAAAACTTGTCTTTATATCTTCTTTTCTGTTTCTTTTTGTGTTTTGTTAAAATCGGAAGCCATTCTTTTCCATCATCTGTTGATCAGTTGTTCTCTGTCGTTCTGTTATTACAGACTAAATGTTGGTACCTCAAATTTGACCCAGGCAGTACCTCAGCTGATGTTTTTGATAAGTCACCTGCAGTGCAAAGGGGAGACCATACACCTGTACAGCCATGTGTAGTGACATACCATTGCTTAAGGTCCCAGTATTCACACGGGATTCTCTGTTGCTCCATCGTGTTTGTGGTTTATTTAAGTTGTATTCAGAAGCTGAAAAGGATTTTTTTTTTTTTTTTAAATGAGTAACATGTTAAAATGCTTAAAAAAAAAGTCAGTCTGTAGTATCAATGTAGCTTGTATAAACCTGAAAATGGGGGAGGTTTGGAACTAATGTTTTCTGGAAACGCAAGAGCGGCTTTCAGCGGCAAAAGCTGGCCTTTGTCGCCACTTAAGACTAAGATGGTATTAAATTAAATCCACATCTCTGTAACTCAAGGGACTTGATTCAGCTGTATGTAGTGAAAACGTATGGGGGATGAAATAAAAGTCTCCTCTGCTGGAGGGAAAGGCTATTTGTATTTTGCAGAGATTTCAGTAAAGTTACTGGCTTTCTTAGTTATCCTGATATGACTTGGTGTGATTTCATTGTGTTTGACTGGTTCCTGCATGCACTCCAGAAACACTGGTTCCTGCAGACTCAAACAAATAACACACATGTTCATACTATTGCATGGAACTCTGCCAGGAGTGGTTCAGAAACCGCTTCACGTCAAGAAAAAGTGTATAAACTACATGACACTGAAACAATGACAATGGCATCATTTTCACATTTGCTTCTTTGCATTTACCATAAAACAAATCCGACACTTTGCCATAAATATTCATGCAAAAAAGGCTTTTATTTGACATTTAAAGCTGAGGTTTATCTCACTTAAATTTACAGTAGCATCATCTTTCTCAGTAATACATTAGACTACACACACACAGTGCACATGGATCTTCAATTCACAATGAGAGGGGAAAAAAACATACACACACTGTTCATAAGTAATCTCGGAACACAGGGAGCTGCAAATCTGAGGGATGTGAAAAATTCCCCTGACACACACACACACATGAGAAGAAAGAAAGAAAGAAAGAAAAGAGAACAATCACTGAAATCTCTCTTTTTCTTTCCTCACTGGTTTCTTCCTAACGACCATGTGAGAATTTGTGCAGCTTTGTATACGAGAATTGCTTTTTTTTTAAATTACATAGGCAGTGGCTGATTAATATCTGACTTGTGACAACACAACAATCAGTGACAACAGTTGTTTATTGTGTGTTGATGGTTGTGTGATTCCAGTTTAGTGATTGCAGAGAAGAGACACACCCCCCTGTGGTTCTGACGCGTCTTTGTTGAGGCCTTTGTGTTTCTCTTCTTTCCAACAACATAAACACACCACGTGTAATTTTTCTTAACCTAGAAACCATCAGAGATTTAATATGAGGGACACTCTTGACATTGAGAATCGATGCAGATGAAAACCAATAATCAAACGAAACCGTTCCGATGCTGAAATTCGATACCGAGCTTTTCGAGCCTTTTATTCGTTTTCCCAATGCACCGTCACTGCATCGTCTTTTTGTAAAATAAGAATGATCTTTTATCAGACTTTTGTTTTTATTTCATCAATTTTTTTCGTTAGAATTTGAAAAGATACGTCGAAGCCTGTCGTTTTGAGATTTCTATTTTATTCACATCACGTAGTTAAATGCGAATTAAAGCTTTGAAGTGAAGATGCGCTCCAATGCTTTTTGGAAACACACACGTGGAAACTCTTGGAGCCACATCACTTCTTATTTAATCCAACCAACGAGATTAAATCAGTTTTTAAAAAGACTGTAAGATGAAGTACATTAAAAACACTTCGTTTTATATCTGCATCCATTTGAATCATTTGAAATTTAGGTATCTGTGGCAATACAAAGTAGCAATGTCTTTTATTCGAGATTTTGCAATTACGCTTTAATTCCATTAATTGATCATTTTCAATCTAAAAGTCGTATTAGGTGTTTATTTGTCAGTGTACTGTATATATATAGGTCTAGGTATATAGATATATAGGTGTATAGGTATATAGATTGGAGTCGAGTTTTCCTTCACAATGTGAAAAACAGAAAATAAAACAAAAATAACTCATTGTAAAATAAGGTTGTGTCATAAAGTTGCATATTTTGTAACACATTTAGTTTTATTATATTATATATTTGTTATATCTCACAAAAAGCCTCGTTGTAACCACAAGAACAAAAACGCACCTTTATCATCTTTTAATTGTGGAATAAGATTTTGAAATTCACATTAAATCCTGACTGGCTTCTATCGAGCACAAACTTTGACAGTATTCTTGATGGTGCCTGTGAGCCTCCGCTGCTAAACAGTGGATCTTGTGGATTTGTATTATTTTTGCTCTCACTTACATTCCTGCAGGGGCTGAGGTTATATTTGAATTCTCGTGGGAAACTGTGCGTCCCCTCAGGTTTTAATTTAACTCCATGACACCCACCTCCTGCTTCATCACATTAAACCTGAGAGCAGTGAATTAAAGGGTTTATTCGAGGAGCCTGCGCGTATACAGTCACTGTATATAAACACCACGTTTATTATCTGTCAGAAATAATGTGACAGCAGTTCTCACGGATTCTCAGACACACATGGAGATTTGAACTGTCTGAGCAACCGTTAGAAAGACAAAGACCAGAGGTAAATAATCAAAAGGTGCACGGCGAGAAGAAAAATGTGATTATACATAAATAATAATGATAAATTAATTCATTGCAATTAAATAAAGGCTTATAGTCTAAAATAGTAGCCATTTAAAAAGTAAAGCATGAATGTTTTACTTTAATACAAATTCATTTGACAGTTTCTGTAAAATCTGTACACGTCAGTACTTTAGAAAAGTCGTATGTAACAAATTTTGGCTTTCAACAACTTCAATGCATTTCTCAATTGTTCACGTCATTTAAAATAAAATATGATCATTTAATGTGGATGGGATGGGGGATGTTCAGGTGCACGTGCACTTCACTGACCGTGGAGGATGTTTGTCTCCCCGTCATCGACTCCCTCCAAACTCACCACTAGATGTCACCGTTTAGTCGTCTAGCTGACAGGCTCCTAACCTTCATCCTCCTCCTCCTCCTCCTCCTCCTCCTCCTCCTCCTGCTCCTCACTGTCTGTCTCCAACACCATTCATGGAGATGGAGCAGACGTGAATCAGCCTCAGTGCGACACTCACTGCCTCACCAACAATTTTATATATTAGGTGATGAACAGTGGAGATAATGTGGGGACTCTTCATCCCTCATCATTTACATAGCCTGTAGGTTCACGATTAGATTCTACTTGCAGTAATAAAAGAACACCAATAGTATCAATAGTGACAATAATAATAATAATAATAATAATAATAATAATAATAATAATAATAATCGTAGAGTTGAGGATTCTTACAGTATTTGCTCCCTGTACTGTTCCTGAGTTCACGGTGCAGGAGACACCTCGCACATTACAGCTGAAAGTATTGAACTGAAAAAAGCCTCTTCTTCTTCTTCTTCTTCTTCTTTGTTTCTACTGTTTAGTCCAGATTCGCAGGTTTCTGATACAAACTGCACATTTTAATTCATGATTCAATGTAGACTATAATTTACATTTTTAGACCCTTTGGTTATTTCTGAAAAGAAAAGTACAGCACGTGCTGCATGGCCTCATTATGAGATTCATATTTCATCAGATATAAATATGATAAATGGCTGGCATCACATCTCCTTGCATTTGAAAGTTAAAATAAAAATGGCGAACTCTTTTATTTAGTTTTTCTCTGTTGTCACATCACACGTTCTTATCTTATCGTTTCGTGTAATCTGTATAACAGCTGTTTTTTTGCACGCGGCTGTATAATCACTATTATATTAAATTCATGTTATTGTATGATCGGCAGCAGATAAGCCGGTGTCTATGAATTCTTCTGTCCAACACTCGATCCAACAGAGAACCACTCGGGCTGTTGTTCTCTCTCACTGCCACTAACGACCTGTGTGTGTGTGTGAGATATTTAGAGTTTTTACATAATAAAAGGTGAGTAAAGAGTAAAATCAAATGTCTGCCTCTCCCAAAGAAAAGTGATTTTAACGAATCACTCAATTTTATTGTATTTATTACATTGGTTTTGTGAGATCGTCCATAAACAAGCACATCGTGAAATTAAACTCTATCTTATTGGAATAATTGTGGTTTCATTTTGTCAATAGCAAAAGTGTGATAGTTATTTAAGAGGTGTGTTTTTCTTTTTAGGAAATAAGAAGGTGCGTGTCACCTTCATATTTTGGGAGATGTGGCCAATACAAAGGAAGGTGCTGAGTGGAGTATTTAAACGTATCCTATAACATTAAGTAACATCCTAATATTTTACTGCAGGTAACGAGAGGGCTAAACATTCCTTTTTTAGCGTGGGGAGCTCTGGATAGGTGGAGTGACGGACTCCTGTGGCTACTGAATGTCTTTACGCGCAGCCAGCCTGACCACTGGTGTTCAGCCACGAGCAGTTTAAGACAGAGCAAGGTTCGATGGCGAGGGGAGTAGCCTGCGTGGGTCCGCGTGGATCTGCTTTGGCAGAGGAAACAAAAAGTTTGCCCCGCTGGAAAAACGTCCCACCAAACTTCATGGAGAGGTCGCGCGTAATGGCGAGCAACGCGTAACGCAGCAGCAGCCTGAGTGGAGTTTTTGGTAATTGGAGGTGAGTTGAAATGTTTGGACTCAGGTTCACTTTGGTTTCGTGGAGACACACATACATGCAGCGAGTGCGCTTTCATATAAAAAGGAAAAAAAAAAGTACTTGTTAGTGTTGGAAATGTCTCTCTTCTATTTCCTTTGACGCGATGATTGGAGACATATCCTCCCTGCGCACTGCACTCGCATGCGCGCGCTGGCACCGGTGCGCGCGTGCACGGCCGCCGAGAAGACAGCCTGAGAAATCGTTGCCTTAAATGTCAGCGCAGCGTCACTGGATTCCTCACAAACAGGGCAGGAGACTTTTTTTTGGTTTATTAGTTTTCTTCTCTCAGACTCCGACGTTCTCCTGTGATGCGCCACGAGTCGCCTCACGGCTGAATCACATCACCTCCTCCTCTCCTCTATTGTTTGCGCAGCGCACAGCTCTTTGTTCATGCACGCTGTATATGCGTATTCAAAGCCTATAGCGCATTTACATCACTCAGATTATAAGGGTAAATCGTAATTGTTGACACGACAGAGGTGCTGCTATCGCGGCACTGTATACATCAGCATCCAATTCACCTACAGCCTGAATATGCAGTGTGAAATTTAAAGGTATTAAATACCATCGCCGCAGCAGACTGCGCACAAGGGCGTCACAATCTATCTTAAGACGCAGAAATCATGCAGAACTGCGCCGTATACAAGCACCATAAGCGAGAAAGTGTGTAAATGCAAATCTAGCCACTGAATATGCATCAATATTGAAAATAATACGCACACCAGAGCCAACGGCGTCGGAGAATTGAGAATGGCGGAGCGGGTCGTCTCATTACGCATGGGCGGTTTTTCCACGCAGGAGCCACGGTTCCCCTTCTCTTCATGGTCTCTCTTCTGTCCCGTTCACCTTAACGAAGCCTCTTTGGATGAAAAAAAAAAACATACAAAAGACTTTATATGTCGGGCTTTCAAAACGGCAATCAAACACCCAAGAAACTGGCTGGGGGGAAATTACTCCGACTGCGGCAGGGCGGACTATGTAGCCTAGTAAGCGGGATTTGCATATTTTGATGCGCTAATTGCCTTGATGTATTTAAATATGGCTGCACGTAGCTGATATGCTTGTCTACGTCATTGAACGTGCCCTCGCTGTTAAACTAAAACGTGAATCCGGTTGAATGTAATGGATACGCCTGCAATTAGGCAAGGAGGAGGGGGGTGTCCCTGAGAGAGGCTGCTTTGCGCACCTTTTGCCTGTTTTAAAAAATATATATATATACATACATATCCAATCAAGATGATTTTCTAACATTTTCTTTTCTCAGGGAAAATAAAATTTTAGGGAAGAAAAAACAAGTACGTGAAAATTGAGATTTAAAAAAAATAACCGAGCAGGGAGCCTGACGCGTTAGTGTCTGAGACAGAAAGATGGATGGATGATGTTCCTGCAGAGCAAAGCGCTCCATCTCTTTTTGCACAAGATTTTCAGGATTATAACATATTCACAAAAAAAAAAAAAAAAGTCTGTCAAATAGGTCACCACAACTTATTTTCTCTCTCTCTCTCTTCTCTCTATATTATTCCTCTCTCTCTCTCTCTCTCTTTTGGTTGTGTGTTAGCGTGAGTGTCCAGTTCGGGAGGGGGCACGCGCCTGTGTGTGTGTGAGTCTTATAAGATTACCTCTTGTTAGGCAACTGGGAGCAAGGTCAATTCATAAGCGATGCGGTGTTCAGGCCTGCACTTTACGCACAGATCCAATCCCGAAACATTTTTGGAGTGAAGTTGAATGTGTCGTGTGTGTTTTTCCCTTTTTCTTTTTTATTACTGACCTCATTCTAGACTTAGTTTGGGAATTGCATGTAGCAAATCACCCCCCCCCCTCCCTCCCTCTCTCTCTCTCTGTCTGGGAACCCGGTAAATGCGTTCCGTTTGTCAAAACGTGTTAGCGAAGCGCCTGCAGCAAATTCATTACCAGCCCGGCTGCGAGGCTCACTTCGTAACCTGGTCAGGACGGAGGGAGAGGGGGGTGAGAGGGGAAGAGTGTCAGAGGAGGGAGAGGTCCACGCCGCCAAACCCCGCGCGAACAATGCTGCCTCAGTTCGTGCGTGCAACAAAAGAACCGAGGGAACTTGTTTGAATTTCCGAGCACGTCCTCTCCTCACACAGAAGGATGGACTTTACACCCCCCATCCTCCTCCCCCTCATCATCATCATCACCCCCACCCACACACCCCACTCTCATCCCACCCCACCACCACCAACAGAGGGAGAGAGAAAAAAAAAAAAACTTGCACACTGTGAGAGCTCAACTGTGCCATGCACTTTTTCTATTTGGTGCTTGGGAAAGTTGTGTCCCTCCCTGCATCTCTCTCCCTCTCGCCGTCCCTCCCCGTCCCTCTCCATCCTCCCTCCGTCTATCATGTGCTCGGGATGTGCTCGTGGCTCAGCACAGAGCAGCTGTGGAGCACGCCTGATGATGCAGGCTATGTTCACACTGAGTGTTAGCGGCAATTTTAAAGTGATGCCCCCCCCACCAAATGAACACGGCTGGGATATTTGAGGGGAACGTACAGGACCGCAGCCCGACAGACACGGACCCCACTCCACACCGCTGTCCTGCCTCTCCTGCTCGGGACCCTTTCTGATCCAGTGCAGTGATTTGACTCACCTTTGGGAAGTAAGTACAACTTTTTGTGCCTGCGTTGATGGGCTGCGTATATAGTGGCTATCGTGTGCGTAAAAGGTCGCCCAACGTAAAAAACGGGAAATATAAAATAGATGGTAGGTTGTGTGTGCTGTTTTGTTAAGAGCTGACGTGGACTGGTGTTTCGTGGAGAGATTCCACGTATTTAATGGAAAATGACAAGTTTGTGAGTGTGAATGTTTCCTCACACACTTTGGCCCAAGGGCGCACCGATTACACCTTTTTGGCACCTTTTAGAATCAACTGTATGTACCACAACTCACCGGTGGCTTCATTCAAACATTTGATCTGATTACATATTTGTATTATTTGTAAAAATCAATGAAATATCTTACACTTTACAGGGGACTTTGCTCTATATTCTGCCCTCAGGTATTGACTCCCACTGAGAGTTGTATTCGACAGTATCTCTAATGCACTGGAGAGCAATCTGTGATTCTGTGCTTCAGCACAAACACACACATACACAGCGTCTTGTTAAAACTGTTGACTGAAGCAATAATAATTGCTGTTATTATCAGGCCTATATGAGGCTCATTTCAACACCAGTGAGGACACTGTGTGTGTGTGTGTGTGTGTGTGTGTGTGTGTGTGTGTGTGTGTGTGTGTGTGTGTGTGTGTGTGTGTGTGTGTGTGTGAACTACATTTGGTTCAGTATCGTTCCGGGAGCGATGCGCGAGAAGGTTTCAGAGAAAAAGATTTTACAAATGTAAAAACAAAACAACAACAATATTCTCAAAAATTTTTTTTTTTTACTTCAGTAAAAGACTTGAACAGTTGCGATGAAACAAAAAGTGAACCTCACACCGAAAGAACAACGTCACCAAAACCGTCACACAATGACTCGAAAACAAAGCTTTCACTGTGGTGTTTATTTCTGTTTTACGCACACAATTACGCGTAGCTGTAATACGAATATAATTTCACCTTTCTGACATATATATGTATTTTGGCTTCTCGTTGCTGTATCATTAACCTTCACGGAAATATTTCGTTTATTGTAATCTCAAGAGGATCAGCAGGTTGCCAGGTTGTAGTGCAATTAAAGCTTGGCCTGCGAGTGAGGCCTATTCTGGCCCTTTTACCCTAATGAGGTGTGCTTTATATCGTGGATCTTAGTGATATCAAGTTGGCCTCGCACTTTACCATTCATCTGATTCACACCAGGGAGAGGGGGCAGATTGAATGGAAATTGACGATGCATTTAATAAAAATAAACATATGAAAAATATGTGCTTAAATTAGTGGATTTTGAGGATTTTTTCCTGGCACATTTGGACAGTTGGATAAATTCGGGCTGCTGGTTGGTGTCATGTGTGGCAGGTGGAGTGTGATATTTAGAGATTGGTACGAATGCTGTGGACGTGACTGTAAACATGTGAGAATAAAACTGATGTTTATAGTAATCTCTTATTGAAATGCACAGGCCTTGTGGCTCACACCGGCTCATTAAAACATCTCTGCTTCGCCCCTCCCACCCCAGAGTAAACTTGAGAGCCAGATTTAAAACTGTGGCGAGAGAAGGGGGGCCTGATGGAAGAAAAAGAGAAATATGCCATTGACAAATAATACGGTGATACTTTATCACCACCTTATAATTCACTTTTCCTGTCATTTACGCACAGGCACACCCCTCCCACCCCACCGAAACACACACACACACACACACACTCTCATGCACGAGCTCTCACTCACAGGCAGACGCGCATGAATTAAGTCAATCACTGTCAGAGACGAACTTTTCCTCTAATAGACTTGTGTTTTATGGTCAGGACCGAGAGTTGTCCTCAGAGGCTCAACACAACCCGACTGGGTCCAACCTGCAGTCGCACGCTCCTGCGCATGATCCATCACATGTTCCCGCTGCCTGTTATTGTTGACTCACTTGCAGAGATCTTACATATTGTCCCGGTTGTGCTCAGCTATATCGGGCTGACTTTACATTTCTGTGGGAAAGTGACATATAGGCTGTGTGCGCACGACGTGCAGCGCGTACTGGGCTTTTTTTCGCGCGATGGGGGCGACATGGCCACATCCATACACCTGAACACCAGTGTATGGTCTCTGTACCCTTCGGATGCGACGATGACAAAACACACACACACACACACACACACACACACATGAAGAAAACACAGCAGTCGGGATTTCGACGCAAAAAATCGACAAGGTGCGCTTTGCAGTGAACTCCTGCAGACGGTCCTACATGCGATGTGCGAGTGGCGGTGCTGTCGCGAATAGAAAGCCCAGCCTGCGGTGGAGGAGACGGGGGAGATGCGGGCGCTCGGGCAGCTCCAGGATGCTCCCCTCACTCACTTGTTTCGTTTTTATTACGAGCTGCTGGATGTCCGGTCGCATCCTCCATTAAAAGCAGTAGAATCGCTCTCGTTCTGAGTAAAAAAAAAAACAACCTCCCTGCGTGTGAGAGAGAGGAGCTCGTGGCGAGGCGGACTTCTTCCAGCGCGCGCTCAGTAATGGATGGAGATTGTTCGGATAGGAGGGTGCGATCTGCGATTCTCTTTTTTTTTTCATGACATCACCGCAGTTACACTGTCGTGGTCCGAGGCCTTTGACCTCACCGGGGTTGGTCCATATTTTGGCCACCCCCAGCCCCCCCACCTTATCCAGTGGGGATGGCCCTTATCCCCCATCCCACCCCCACTCTTTTCAGACCGACCGACCACGCAGCCTGCAGAACGGACTCTCTCTTTTTTGGGCTCAGTCATCGGCTTTATCTTCCCTTAAAGTGCACGCTGGATGTAAACGGACAACTTGACACTCTTTGGTCAAAGAAAGAGAAAAAAAAAAACAAGCTCCTGTCTTCATAATCCGAAACATTTGCGTCGTAATTCCCCGTGTTGTTATTGCACTTTCCACAGGAAACCGGATTTCCCCCCTTTCTCCGCCGTGTTTCTTCTCCGCCGGCCTCTCAGGATATCTATTGCTGCTGCCACAACGACTTAATAGAGGCGAAAGAGCCTTTTGTGGGATTGAAGCTATTTGCATTGCAAATTAGGGCCCCCGTGCAAGGATGACTGCACCTTACCCGCGATTTTCAAGGCCTACTTCAACTCAGTAATATTGGTTAATGTCAAGTGAATATGACACGAACACTGGGATTATATCATTTTTGCGAAGAATTGCAGCCTTTTTCTACCAGCGGGTGTATAACGGCTCAGGCTGTGCAGTAGTGGCCCTCAATGGCAGAAAGGGGGATGTAAGGAATATAAAGCGCAGTGTGACTTGAACAGGGGACACTGATGACTTTTTGCTTAACATACTTTGAGTTCTAAGGGATGGAGACACGAAGAGGACGTGCACATGTGGATTATTGCTGCTGAAGATGTGGGAAGTGGGTTGTTATCTTTGGTTATCTAGCTGTATGAGTGTTCTGCTCGTCATAAAGCTAGATAACCGAAAGTAAAAACTACTTCCAGACTCGTCGAGGACTTGTGGACGACCCATGACATGTATTGGGGTGATATGTATTATCCCATGGACCTGACATGGAAGATGTTTTTAATCCAACTTAATCCAATCCGAGTTTATTCTGATTTATGTTGTTATTTTCTTCCCCAGTGTACGTTTATAAGTTACAGGAAGGGGCAGCTTGGTTTGTGCGCTCTCTTTAATTTCATTAATAACTTTTAGTATCATGGAGTTTATTGTTAAAAACAGTTGCGCGCACTCATCCACATTTAAACATTTAATATACTCTCTCTCGCTCACACACACACACACACACACACACACACACACACACACACACACGCACACACGCACGCACGCACGCACGCACGCACACGCACTGAGGTTGACTCCAGACCACATATTGCATTATTTATTGGCCCAATGGTTTTAAGTTTTATTTAATTTGATTGGACATTTTAACACTAGTTTAAATGAGTGACACTTGTAAACCCACGTGTGCGCCTCTACGCGTCTTATTGCAGCATGTTCGAGTCCGGCCAGGCAACGGCGCTGGCCTCCCAAACAGTAATAATTAGGACATATACTGAACTGACAAAAAAAATGAGAGAGAGGGAAGGAGAGAGGGAGAGAGAGAGCAGGGGAGTGGGGTTAGGAGAGGGAGGGAGGTGGCAGAAGAGGGAGGGTGCGAGTGAGGGGATTGGGAAATGTGTGTGTGTGTGTGTGTGTGTGTGTGTGTGTGGGGAAGAGGGGGGGGTCGGGCCTGCTTAATTGATTCCGTTAACCGCAGTGCAGGAGATGTGAACGACTGGACGATCCCATTCCCACGCTCGGTGGGGCAAGTGGCAATGCCATGCCCGGGACCAATATGACAGACAGCGCCGTGAGGGCCTGGAGGGGCTGGGGAGGAGGGAGGAAGGGGGGACAGGGGGTGGTGGTGGTGGGGGGCGGGGCGACAGGGGTCATGAAAAGACGTCAAGTGCACCAGACTCATCTGCATCCCCAAAGAAAGAGGCGACGTTTTCCCAGCCCCAGCCGACGCGGCGCTCCCTAAACTTGGAGTAGCAACGGCCCCTGAATGCGTAATGTCTCGCCAATTGTGCTGATGATGAGAACTCCGGGTCATTATCTTAAAACTATGCGAGTTTATGAATTTGAAAGGGAGGCGCTGCAGCCCTGTAATCCTGCATGCGGGCCCCACTCGAGCGCGCGCATCCAGGCGTCGCTCACTCCTCGTGAGAATCAGAAATAACGCACATAATGACGAGAGAAATCTGGGCCGTGTATAAATAGGTGACATCACAGTGCATTGTTCGTGCCTGAACTTGACCATGAACTGAGACCAATTTGAGATTAAGTTGTGTGTTTTCATTATAACATAAAATCTGTATAGCTACTTTCAGAATATATGCACACTTTATTTATATACACACACTTTCAGAATATACACACATTTTCTGAAAATATCTGAACGCGTGTAGCCCCTATATTAGCTATTTAGTGAAAAAACTGCAATCAGAAGTTTTAAACTTGTAGCTGAGTTGCACTTGTTTAATCATCAGTGTAGTTTTGATGCTTATTTTCTCAGAGGCTCATATACACATGCTGACTGTGAAAGTTACCTTATGACAGCAGGATCCGATCATAGATCTATTCCTGCCTTAGACCACATGTGTAAAGCGTCCCTCATTGTTTAAATGACAATGAGCAACAACAAAAAAAAGTAATATTTGTTGTATTCTGTTTAAAAGTTTCTTGCAGGTTATCCAATATCTGATTAAGACATAGGTCAAGTTCAGCATATGTTCAGACGGAGGATTATTCAAGTGCACTGCTAAACAGAGGCACGGTGATTGGATCCAGCGCTGCCTCCTCTGCTGAAAAGCTCTCTTGCTGACTTTCTCACACCGTCAGACAAAACTAGTGTCTCTTGTTCCCGGGCCCCTGTCAAAGACGGCACACAATACCTGGTCGTTTGCCCGAGAGAAAATTTGAGAACACAATCTGGGCCGAGCAGCCGTGAAGAAAACAAGTCTTATTGTCCCCGGTTAAGTCGATTGAAATTGTCGTCCGGGTTTATGAAAGGGAACACTGTTCTTCATGTCTGGGGGCCACACTTAATGTCAGTCCAGAGTATGAAAGAACTTAGCGTCTGTAACTAAGCTAACATCTCATATCGTATCCAGTGTGCTTCCGACTTTTTACTCGTTTTATGAGCTCTTCATCAATCAAGGGACTAAATTTATTCTTCTTTACTTCAATTTAAGGCCAAATTATTAAACTTCAGTATATTTCAGGCTAAAAGGCTAATGTCATCATACTTTGACATCAAGACTTTATAATTCCCTACATAGCCTTGTCAAATTAACAAAAAGGTCCAGCCTCCAGTCAGTGGGGTATGTAATGTACTGCTGGGATGTAGTGGTGAGAGCAGTGTTACATGTCTCAAACAGCTGCAAATCACACGGGCATGCATCTCCCTCCTCAGCCCTGTCACTTTGAGCCGGGCTGCACGGAGGAGAGATGCAGTGTGGGTCGGCAGCAGTTTGCACGGCCTTTACTGCCTCTCTCTGGAGGCTGTGTAAATCTCTGTAAAATGTGCTTCACATTAGTGCTTGTTATTACAATGACAACCCCTGCTGCTACGAGTCCTTAAAATAATGAACCGTATCCTACATCGTTGGCCTCCATATCTATATATTCCACATTTACCTGAACGTGCATTTCCATTCTTCCCTGCGTCTCCATAAAACGAGGATGAGAAGTGTTTTTCATGTAAAAAATATGTTGTTCCTGCACTACTAGGAACCTGTCATTCATTTCGCAGTGCCCCATTGCCATGTATGAATTTATATATAATCACAGGGGTGTGATTTGACCCTACGTGCATGGGTGGCGACAGTCCCCCGTCCCTCTCCTCAGTAAACGGGGACTATACGCTTGGCTGTGCCCTTCTTCTGTGCTAACACATACAGTGCGCTACAGACACCGATGTCACGTGATTTGTTGAGTAACAAAACCATGGCGACCATGGAGGGGGTATTCATATTCATTGGGCGGGCAATCAGCATATTCTATGTGAGCGTGCCTGTGCTTTTCATGTGCCTCTCTCCTGTGCGTGTGTGTGTGTGGCAGCTTTATAATATCATCAGCTCGGGGTCATTTCTGTGCCAGACAAAGGATGTGATTATTACCTCATACAGGTGTCATTTGTTAATATATGTGTTGCATGGCTGTTAACATTTTTTTTTTTGCTCGTTGCGGCCTAGATTGTTTTTGCGATGGCAAAGGGATGAGATATGTGGCTTCTTCTCCGAGCTACCATGAAACATCATTTTCAGTGTTAACCAGCTACAGTCAGGACTATTTCCCCCACGTTCTCTGAGCAGAAATGCAGGGATTATTTTCATGCTGCAGCAGCTTGTGATGGGATGAGAGGCTCCACGTATGCATACATGTGTGTCTGTGTTTGCATGTGTGTACGTTCCTCCCTGTGCGTTTGACTCTGCCATTAACCGACCCAGGCGTCTTGGATAGCTAGTGAGGCTACGACATCATGAAAGGGAACAATAGCTGTGTCTCAGTCAACAACGTCTGTCTGTCTGGCTTGGGCCATGTCTCTCTCTTTCTCTGTGTGTGTGTGTGTGTGTGTGTGTGTGTCTCCTGGACATGAACTTGAACTTGAGACAGGCAGCCAGACACCATCTGTGCACCAGGAGTAATGAATTCAGTGCATTCATGGCTGTGGAGCAGGCCTAGGCCACCACCACCCATTGATGAGCAGATGACCCCTATAGTCTGAGTTAGCTCTTCATCACTAATAGAATTCAACAATACCAGCTGGTAGTAGGGCAGTTTATTTTGGCCTCAAGAGAAGCCGGAGTGGGGATGTGCCAGTATGGAGCTTATATGACTGTGTGCTGTATATGAGACTGCATGCGTCTGTATGCTCGTCGGTGTTGTATGTATTCATGAAGCCCTGTTAATCTTTGTCTTCGGATATAGCCTATATGCAAATGAGCCGGCATACCCCTTCCTTCCCATATACCAGCCCTCTTCCTATTAAAGCGCTGGGCTGCTATTATAAAGACACAGCCACCCTGAATTTATTGCCTTGATAATTGAAAGGGCCAGTTCAGTATTTCCCCTGGTAAGAGGTAGTAAGTGAATGAAGCATAAACCTTAAACAAGCCAGGCACAATGTGAATTCCTGCAGGCCCTCCTCCTTCTTCTTCTCCTTCTCCTCCTCCTCCTCCTCTTCCTCCTCCTCTTTCTCCAGCTCAAGCTTCTGTCACAATCACAGTCGCACACACACACACACACGTACGCATGCGCACACACAACAAGGCTTTCCTCTCTGGTTGGTGTCGCCACGGCAACGGTAGGTGAGATCACCGTGCGCATGGCAGCATCAGCCCCTGCCAATGCAGGACAGGTTCCTGGTGTGTGTGTGTGTGTGTGTGTGTGTGTGTGTGTGTGTGTGTGTGTGTGTGTGTGTGTGTGTGTGTGTGTTTGCCCGTGTGTACTCTATGCGAGAAACTAGAATGCCCCCTACCCTCTCTCCATGGGCCAATATAGACACATATTATAGTGTCACAATTTCTTCAGGTAACCTCACATGCATTGATTAATTGATTTAGTTAAATTATCAGTATTTGTTCGATAAAGTGAAGTCATAACATCAATCCAGCTGCTCAATGAACTGTGAGTCTAAAGGCTGTGTGTGTTCATATATGAGGCAGAACATAGTCTGAGGTTGTACATCGGTCTTGTACACACACACACTGACATGCACTTACCCTCAAAAAGGTGTCATCCCCAATTAACAGGGGTCTGATCGATCCCCGCTCCGTAATAAACCAACCAGCCACAACTTGCCAATAATCCACTGAGGAATGTCATGGTTGGGCCCTTTTTAATGACATCTTGCATGGCCACTTGAGCGTCTTGTGGGGATCAGCGGGCATGCTGTGCTCTGCCACGCCGTACGACCCTCCCCTTCGGCTAACTGCATGGATATGCATGGCCGACGTGTTTGCCAGGCACCCTTGTCACTTACGTATCGCCAAAGATCTCTTCCATATGTAGCATAATGAGATTGAGTTTGAAAGTGGGGGGAGTTGAGTTGCCTGTATGGAGCAGGTTTGTTGTGATCTGGGATGATAGGGCCATTCTTGTGGAATTAAAACGATCTCATCCCTTGTTATGGACACATGGAGTTTAAGTGATCCTTAGGAAAACTTCAAATTGATAAATTGTCAGCGTCACAAGACAAATATTAAGAGGCTCTGTAAATATTAATACAATTGCGAGCTTGTAGTTATCTCTCTAGTGTCTATGAAGTATGCAACATGTAAAACCATAGTAAAGTGAACATTTGGTTTTCCCAAAATTAATAGTGCCAACAAGGTTTTTGCCCAAACCTGCCTTATTAATTGAAAACCTTCATCAGTCTGTTTGATAGTCTGCCACAACAATTCCCTTCATTTCTAGTTATCTAATAATTTAGCCTCTAAAATGTATTAAACACAGAAAAAAGCTCAGTCTACATGGAAGAAAAAGCTAAAAACAGAAAAAGAGAAATCACATTGAATTAAACTGAATTTATCATCTCAAATACATGTTTCTATAAATTTATATTTATACTAGTCTGTAGACATTAGTAAGATAATGTAATGTTTATCATGTGATAGCGCAAGAAATTCTGCGAGTTGATAATCATGTTCATAAAACCCTAGAATTTAAGATTTAGTTTCTTGCTTGATTTTACAATTGTCATTTAATGATACCCATGTTTTCTGATACATCATGTAACTGCAGAATTTGCAGGACATTTGATAGAATACGACATCATTATACACTCTGTATCTACATTGTGACTGATGATAATGCTAAAAGCTGCTACAATATACTTCATGGTTAGGTATCAGTGCTGTGGCAGCAGCAGTGCACAATGAGGCTGTGTACATAAATGCTATTCTTGCACTACAGGTCTAAAGCTGGCTGTCAGCCTGGCTCCTCAGATATCTGTGCTCTGCTGGCTTTTGATTATGCAAATAATATGCACTATAAATAAATTAGTATAATTGCATCTGAAATATGCTTTGAATCTTCCTCAAAGATGAAAGGGTGTAAATAATATATTTCGTGTCACTGCATTATTCATTCACTATTAATTACAAACATCGTGGCACTCAGTCTCAAAATGCTTTATGCTATACTCCGTATTTAAAAGGTTCGAGATGTTATTTCCTACATATAATACACTGTATGTATGTGTACGATATTTTCCATGTTACGCATAAACACTGTATTATGGAGGAGTTCATAAAAGTGGAGGGTCCTCAGAAAACATTAAATAAGCATAAATACTGTAGACGTCCCGCCACCACAATTAAAATACGGCCATCGCTCCACTCTTTGTAAGGCACCGTATTGAGGCCTGGATGCAATTTGAATACGGCGAACCATTTGAAAAATATATGCTGTTCGGCAATTAAATTATATGGGCTCTCAGGCTGGGGAGCTGGTACGAGTGCATATAGAATAGTGAGCAGTAGTTGCTACGCTCGCATTAGCATCTGGCCCTTTTATGTAAATTTGATGAGAAAGGACTCATGCATATAAGCCAGGGCCGGGGTGTACTTGCCTAATATCCTTATTAGAGAGGGGCGAATTAAATATTTATTTGGGGGGCGAAGGGTGAGGAAGGGGGGCCTGTCCTGTGTTGTCGTGAGCACCCGAGGTGGAAGAAGGGGGGAGAGGGAGCAGGAGGTTGGCTTTCTCTACGAGTGTCTCTCTCTGCCTCAAGGTGCCACCATCTTAAGGCGTTTGGCAGTAGTGAGAGTGTGAGGAGGGTAGACTTAAAATGTCCGCTGGCATAGACGCGCGCACGCATACACATTAATGCATACAAATTTGTGTGCGGCATATGTGGACCAGAAACACGGAGCTCCGAAAGTCAATTATTCAGTTACTGTCAACAGCGGCTATGCATGCTGAGCATTTCATTTGCATGTATTAATTCCCTCGATTACCGACACCTTCGAGATCGGCCGTCATTTTAGTTCTCCGCCGAACCCGGTTTATTGGCTAGAAGTGCTAAGAACACCGTGGTCATTAGAACGAAAACTGGTATCTGCTAATGTTCTAAGTATTTCTGTATTTTCATGTATTTTTCGGGCCCATTATGTATCTTGGCCTCAGTTTGATGAAACACTGTAATATGACACACAGGATTTCTATTTAATAATAATTCAAGTTATTGTGTTTATGTGTTTATTCACAGTCTAAATTTAATTATTTCATCTGCTTCATTTTCCGCAACAGCTTGCTACCTTAAAGTATCCAAATGTCAGAAATAAAAGTCTGCATATTATTCCTATATATCACAAATATATCAGTGTGCATTAACTGAACGTGAAGAATAAAGGTGCCTCATTTTACCTTTTGTGAGCAGTCACTGATAAAACTTGCTGTTTTTCCAAGAGTACAGATGATTTTCTTAAGACTGTTATATCAAAAATGACAATACAGATGAGAGAGCAAAGAAAGGAAGTCGATGGCAGTATTTCCAATTTATGTAAATCAGCGCTCGACTCTCTCTCATTTTCTGTCTCCTCTCTTACTCACTGTCGCTGCCACATACACATACAGTAGCTGACCTCCCCTATCTGTTAATTATCATAAATGTGCTTAGTGAGGTGACGCGCACACACACACACACACACACACACACACACACACACACACACACACACACACAGGGAAAAATCACACATTGTTCAGGGAGATACAGACACAGCATTAACATTCCTTTCATCTTGAAGTGCTCCTGAGGCATAGCATGAAGAAGAATGTGCAGGAAATTATTCAAGATGAATTATACCACACATCATCCCCATTTTTCGTGCATCAACACACATCCACACCTACACACACACACACACAAACACACACGGATATATACGCAGTTCACCGGTTTAAGGAAGTATTTTATCTGAGGTGTTTATTGTCACAATTAAAGGTTCAGTTTACATACGTTGTTGATGTGTAAATTTGTTTCTATAGATACATGTATATTGCAGTGTACGTATTCACCTGGAAGCCATTGTGTTTAAGTGTACGAGTAGAAATTATGTCTAGGCGAGCGCCATCTCCTTGCATTGTCAGCCTGTTGTCCCTTTCTACATGCATAAAGTATGTATACAGTATCAGCTGGCTCCCTGTTTCCTCTGATGAGTGGTACGCCCCGGCGTGCTGCCAAAGAAGTGAGGATAATTAAACGGCTGCATGTTTGAGCCTGGCTAATGGATTGTTACCGGTAGGAAATGAGACAGGCAGCATGGGGGAGCTGGGTGGCAAAGCAGCCCTCGCCGCTCAGATAATGGAACACTGTAAGCCACCGGGGTGGAGAGTAGACACACCTCTCATAAAGGAAATGCTTTTGTTCTATGACTACTTCTTTTTGTCATTATGAAGGTGCAGTTGTTGAGGAGTCACATAATGTGAGAGACGCACAGTCTTAACAACATCACTTAAGTCGGGAGAAATGTACTTTTTCCTCTTTTAGTTTTCTCACACTATTTTTCAAATCAGTGCTGCTCACTTAAATCTATTTTTTTATTTCTAAAATATGAAAAACAATCCTCGCAGCTGCTGCTCATATTCATATTCCTCTGAACATTACTTAACATTGCATGTGTGTGTGTGTGTGTGTGTGTGTGTGTGTGTGTGTGTGTGTGTGTGTGTGTGTGTGTGTGTGTGTGTGTGTGTGTGTGTGTGTGTGTGTGTGTGTGATACGTATACAGCACATATGCAATTTGCATACGATTTTAGCATCCCCCTGCATCGCCTAGCTGCCGCTTAAGAGAAACCAGGGTCTGATTCTTGGCACTGTCGTCGCCAGCGTAGCCCACTACCCCCACTACCCCCACCCCACTCCACACATGCATGTAGGCTGGAAGCAGAGGGGTGGTTGGGAGAAGGGGAGAGGGGGTGTTAGAGCGCAGGAAGAAGATAGAGGAGCAGGAGGGAGATGGGATGAGACAAGCCACACAAGCCGCAAAGGGAATGGGGTGAGGGTGGTGGTGGTGGTGAGGGGGTCGCTGTATAGTTACCCTAAACCCTGCCATAGGGCTAGAAGCACACACACACACACACACACACACACACACACACACACACACACACACACACACACACACACACACACACACACACACACACACACACATTGGTTTGCCACACAACCGCAAGACACACTCACAACAGTGTAGAACATTGCAATGGGGAGTGTAAGAATATGTCTGTATCCATATATATTATTAAGTGTTCATTGAATATGTACCTGCTTTTTTTTCAGGATCCTTGATGTAAATGCATTCTTGTACTTTGTATCGGAACATTATTAATAAAATTGAGAATTAAATAATCAGAATCATGTGTAGTTGTGTTTTTGACCCTTGCCATGCAGCTCCCAGCAGCACAAGTGTGTGGTTATGAACACGTGTGTGCTTTGGAATGACACGTCAGAAAAACCTCACACGACTTCAGAACACAGCAGGAAGGAGAAACTACACACAGTACACATTCCTGTATATCCTCCTAATGTGTAGTCAACTCAACAAAATGCAATTAGCTTTACACATTTTTGGGATCAAAACCAAAATTTGAAGGGAATCAAATATGTAAAAATTATCCAGTTTTCTTTAACGCGGCTTCATATGTAAAATCCCACCCATTCACAGTGTTTAAGAATCAAAATGTTAGGTCAACACCCAGGTCTCAAACTAAGCATTAACAGCTCCAGCTATTAGTTTGACCATTTGACCTCAAATTGACTTTTGTCTTTTGGCTTGACATTTGACCTTTGACCTGCTCACCCTCCAGCGAGAGGAGGCAGAGGTCAAGTGTGGCTGGTTTCAACAACCTACCTTTTGAAACACACCAGAATTATCAGTGCTAATTGGATGATTCAATTATAGCCGGGTTGAAGTTAACATTTAAACAACATCTCTGTTTAGTATTTTGAAGGATGTAAGAACACGCCTCCTGTGACCTTCAGATGATTTATAAAGCAGCTGCTCTTGAGCCATAAAGGTCCCAAGTTTTTCTCGCTATTTGTGGCAAAGTGTAAAGGTTGAGAAGACATTTGCACAAAGTTATTGCCAATTTGAATTCCTGCGAGTAAAATTATGGCGAAAGCTGTTTCCTCCTTCTGCCATATAACTGTGATAACTGAGCGCTTGCTTTTCCTCTTTTCACTGTGGTTGAGACGCGTTAATTGTGATTTGCTCAAGAAGAGTTATTCAATATGTAAAGGTTAGCACTTGGTAAATGTACTGACTCCCTGCCTGTGTGTTTGTCTTCTAGTGCTGCAGTGATGGAGACAGGGAGCTGTGGAGAACTGCAGGCGGCAGCGAGAGGTAGAGGTCAACATGGGATCTCTGGGATTTTGCTCTTCGCTGGGCCCACATGAGGTGAGCTTGGGTTAATAAACCAAAATGTGTGTGTGTGTGTGTGTGTGTGTATGGACACATGTGTAGGCATGTGCAATACCATGGCATCATGTTGTTTTTCCTCCTATCCTTAAAGACAACTAAAAACTAAGCTAATCACACCTAAATTCTATTATCCCAAATGTCTTTATTTAACATGACCTTTTTAATAACAATAACAGCAATAATAATTATTATTTTTAAATTCAAGAACAAAAGATCAATGAAACTCACTCTTCAAATGTGTTGCAATGCCTTGAATCAGGGATGTTTTATTTAATTTCTTCCCAAATTACAATTATTGAGCTCTGATTTATTTATTTAACATAGTAAAAATTATCCTCTTTGATATTCACATCAACATTTTTAGTTCTTCTTATTGACATTTCTGTACCAAGTGTTGAAAGATTTGTCAAATATTGGCAAAATGTATTTGTTGGCAGGGGTTTGAGTTTTTTTCCCCCTCTGTGCCCGTCTCCTCTGATGTGTGTGTGTCTGTTTGCCTGCAGCCAAGTTAGCCCATGTGTGTGTCGGATAAAGGCATAGATGTTAGCATTGGTCCAGAGGACACAGTAAACAGAATAACAGTGGTTTGAAGGGAGCTCAGGCGAGGTGATCGTGGGCAATATCAAATCCCATGACCCATTCTTTGCCCTGTGGTCCATACCAAAGAGAAGGAGCGCGGGGGAAACAGAGGTTATTGTTCACTGTTCATCATCGCAACACAACACAACACACACACAGACACACAAAAGATACACACCAACATTAGCTGGAACCAGGAAGTGATTTCAAAGATTTCCTCTAGCCATTGAAATTCATGCGGCAACAGTAATTGCCCTCCGCCCTGGCATTGTTTGCGTTGCGTGCAGGACATCTTGCTCTATCAATTAGACCTCCAGCCATTATTACACATGACATTTTCCGTTATTGAAGACAAACCTTAATGAGCTGAGCTTCCTCTCATGACAAGGAAATGGATATTATATTAGCTGGCAGCGGCAGCAGTCGATTTCCATTCGTGAT
The DNA here is from genome assembly GCF_022539355.2 of Hippoglossus stenolepis. Classification (NCBI taxonomy): domain Eukaryota; kingdom Metazoa; phylum Chordata; class Actinopteri; order Pleuronectiformes; family Pleuronectidae; genus Hippoglossus; species Hippoglossus stenolepis. The sequence continues at coordinate 13,645,194 of NC_061491.1, forward strand.
TTCTTTATTTAAACTTTGACACCATTTCTCTTACGCGTAGGTGACCTGGAGAGGCAGCGTACAGTGCTCAGATATTAGGTCTATGCAGAGCTGTGCAGTGATGGACAGCTTTCACCGTCAGCAGAAAATATTCAGTAGCACATGTACTTATATGCCAGGCCTTTGCTCTTGATGGTTGGTAACAATACCACACGCGGTGCACTTTTGCTACGACAAACTTAAACCAAATGAAAACACCCCCAGTGATTCCACATTTTCTGTGTTGAGAGCTCTCAGAGTTAAAAGTTTATTCCTTGGTTAAAAAAAATAAATAAATAAGGGGCAGAGGAGGAGAGGTGGTATGTCAGCGCCCATGGGCCTCAGTGTGTTAGTGTTACTCGTCCTAATTACTCCCAATACTCACACACATTTGGTGGACTGCTCAAAAGGGCCAATTAGAAGGGCAGGGCGAGTCACTGGGTGGGAAAAGTCAGCGCTGAAGTCCACACTATACCACAGAGAGATTGTGTCTAGTGGTGATCTCTGCAGTGCGAATCCATAAATTATGTTTTTGTATAGAGTGAACCATTTCACCTCCGTAGCTCTGCTTCACAAAGAATATTTTATGACTTAAGCATAGGGGATTTTCTGTATTTATTGTAAATCTATTGTCCGCTATAACATCAGCATCCGGGAATTGAGTCAAAGTGAAAACCACCAGTAAAAACCACTGACTCCTTGAGAAAGAATGTTGCTACTTAGTGATCATCTCACTGCATAATAGTTAAGAGCTTTGGATATTCTTCACTGAAAAACATTAAAAGCCGACTTGTTGTTGAGTTGATGGTTTTCAGTTTTCTGAAGCACAAATTCTATGGAGGACTTCTACGTACAAAACGATCACCTTGGATAGACCTCGCTCAAAGCTGAAAGCCCGGCCCTTTAAGTGCGACAGGGTTATTAGGCCCCTATATTTCTGACTTTGCATTATTTAGTTAGAAAGGTAGACTTTTTTTACGAGCAACGTCAGGATCGTGGGCTTGAAGCCGAAGCAGGAAACCAGGACAGCTTTCCATCTTTGCAGATACAGATGTACCTTGACAATATCAGGAGATGTTCCCACCCCATCTCTCTCAGTCTGTCTCCTTCTCTCTCTCTCTGTCTTTCTCTCCCTCTCTCCCTCTCTCCCTCACTCTACGGCCATGATGAATATTTCTGCAGCTCAAACAAAACAAAAACATTTACACTGCAAATTTAGCCTTCGTGGCCATTTGCTGAATATTAAGACATAAGCACCCACGGATATCCACAGTGTTTGCTATACAGTGTGGTTTGTTTACATGGCATCACCTCATTTCCTATGCTATACTCATAATCATCTATCAGACATGCATATTTGCAGTGCAGCTGCTTACTATTAAGGCGCCAGCAGGAGTAAGCACTTAGAATGTGGCGCCCGCATTTGTGAATATAAACCCTCCGGTCTTGTAGGCCAGCCTGTGTATCATCAGTAGTAGCCCTCAGCCATTAATGAAGTCATCTGCTTGTGTCTGCATGATTAAGGAGCACTAACACATCAGTGTGTGAGTGTGTGTGTGTGTGTGTGTGTGTGTGTGTGTGTGTGTGTGTGTGTGTGTGTGTGTGTGTGTGTGTGTGTGTGTGTGTGTGTGTGTGTGAGTTTGTGCGCGCGGATGAAACAACAACAGAGAACAAAAGATGCCAGCGAACAGGAAGGCTTCGGGTCCATTCAGAAACATCAAAATGACAATTTCTCGCAATGAGCATTGCTCAGTAAATGCAAAGGCTTAATTTTTTTAGGATCCGGTAATACAATAGCAAACAATTATAAATAATGGACTCAAACCACAAAGGAAAGTGAGGGACAGAATAGTACGTTATTTATGAGAGTATTGTAAAATATGTGAAAGGTGTTTTTTTGTTGTTTTTTTCGTTGATTTAGTTTTCATCTATAATTTTTCCTGTCTCCTAATTGTCAATTAATTCCATATTTCACTCTTGGATGCAATTCCTTCCCCCGTGGTTTACATTGCAGATGCTCATGGCTCTTAGCTATAGTACAATATGTCCTTTCCATGGCTGTTCAAAGATTCCACAGAACTGGAACATACTCATCTTTTCTCCCCAGATTCTGATGTACCACATTATCGTGGGCACACCAGGGGACGAGTCTGCTATTTGGGGAATCTTTGTCGTATCAGTTTATAATTAAAAGAGATAAGACCGTACAGTGTTTTTTTTCCTTCTATTTAATATCCAAGTAGCTTTCAGGGGGGCCGTGTAATAGCGCTGCGTAGGGAGGGTTTCTTCTGCATCATCATACAGTCAGAACAAAGGATATGCACATCGTAAAAATCATGCAAATGAATGCAAATCGCTGGCAGCAAGGAATAGCGAGGTGGCAGGAGGAGAGTTTGTATAAGCGGAGGATTGTGTGTACAATACTTGCTGGACAATCTCCCGTCAAGTTGTGGCAGATAACTAAAAATATATTGGTTTTGAATCTGATTGTAAATCTGATCTCGAGAATTCCTAGAGTTTTCTCTGCCGGATAGATGTGTTTAAACCCACAATGCCTGAATGACATTTAGCTTTGTATTGTTCCTTTTTTTTAGATGGAAATTGTGCTTTGTAATTTATTTGTTTATTTTATTGTGATGCAAAAGATGCACAGTGGTAATACAGCTGCGATACAGTGGCTGCCAGCAGCATTGCAGCAAATGTGTGTGTATTTGCATGATACAATATCTGGAGCGTACCGCCGCAGATAAATGCAGAGCAGACATTAGCAACACAGCGCTAATGAAAGTCCCGCCTCTCCTACTCTTCAGCTTTATCAAACGTAGGACATTTTCATAATTATGTTCAGTTACCGGAGGATTAGGTAATGACGGTGCAGGTCGGCCTCAATTCTCCTGGAGCCCTAAAAAGGAAAATATGCTTGTATTAGTTTCCTTGATATTTGATTTGATTCTCATTGCGGATAAAACACTAGTGTTGTTATTGCATTATCACAAATGTAGACAAGAAGATTCACGGGAGTACTTAAAAGTTAAAAGCCTCTTTGCTTTCATATTAAATTATATATCATTATTTTCATAATTCATAGAACCACACAGTGTTGCACGGCATTTAAAATGTGTGTGTGTGTGTGTGTGTAGAGTAAAATATGCCAGTGTGCGCTTCATCACAAATTAATTCTTTCATTCAGTCCTAATTTGTAGATAAATTCTAGAATGATGCATTAATGTCCTTACACATGAGTTGAATCTTTTTTGCCAAGCAAGTATTTTTTCCTTGAAATTAATTCCTGCAGCATCACTTCCCTCTGCGGAAAAATGCTGATATTAACGTAGACACGGTTTAACATGCAGAGTCTCATAGACACACGACAATCAGTAATTTGTCTCAACTTGCATACAAAAATAGATCATATTTAAATAGTGCCGCCCTCTTTCAGACACACACACACACACACACACACACACACACACACACACACACACACACACACACACACACACACACACACACACACACACACACACACATACATGTGGACTAACCCGCAGACACAATATGGTAGGGGAGAAAAGGGGGAGGGCTCAGACAGACATTCACAATTGTGCATAATGATGTTAACATTCCTGCATGTCTAATGCAGGGGATATTGAGACAGACACTAGCTGGTCGACGGTCTCGCTGCGTGTTGTGTGTTCATGGCTGTACACTGTAGCGATGCATAATGATGTATTAATTGTGGCCTGCTCTCGCTCGTGGGGTTTGGGCTCCTTGCCGAGGTTACCACGAGGCCTCCGATGCGATCGTTAATCTTATCAAGCATATGCAAGATCACACCGCACCTTCATTTTCCAGCCCGCTCGCATGAAATTGTAGGTGCGCCGCAATCTGAGTAACGGGCAACGACTGTTGTTGTTGCCTTGAACAGAATCATAACCAGTGGATATGTGTTTATTGCTGCTTTTCTCAGGTGATTGTTAATGTTGGAGCGATTAACCCAGATTTACAAAGCTGTTTGAACATAGTAGGGAGCAGTGTGTTACAGGGATCATGGATTTTAGAAAATAAACACTAAACTGAAAGAAATGGGATGCAGTAGCGATTTTAAAACACCCCCGTCCTCAGAAAATAAAGTGTTCTATTCAATACCATTGGCTTTCAGAGGGTGTGTCTTAATTTCATACACATGCACCATCAAGTGATCCTCCAATACTACCATATTTTTTTTTCCAACTTCCTCCCAAACAGATTGAGACAAACAAGGGCTAGGGGAAGTGCGTAGGAAAATGGAGTGCATAAAGGATGGGAACAAAGAGGGACAGACAGCGTACACAGAGAAGGACAGGCAAAAGATGAAGCTCATTTTTTTCCTGTGGGCACCCAGTGGCGTCTGCATTGCAGATCGCTGAAATCCCCCTCGAATGCGTCCCTGGGCTTAAGGGGGGTGGGGTGGAGGAGGGTGAACAAGCGATGGGTTTATGCTATCTCTGCTTTGGTACACTTTTTTTTTTTGTCCCTCCCCCCCACCGAAATATATATTTTTTCCTGTCTGCATCAAATGTCAACTTAATTTCCTGGGTGCTATGAGAGATGTGTCCTCCCCTTCGGTATGTGTGGCAGGGTGGTGGATTGTAGAAGGGTGCTGTGAGTGGCGTTGTGTGTGTGTGCATGTGTGTGTGCGTGTGTGTGTGGGGGTGAATGGGGAATGGGAAAGGGGCATGGCAAGGCAAAGGGAGAAACGAGAGGTGGTGAGGGGGGGTTCACTACAGTGGCTATAAATTGGCTCTCTCGGTAGAGGTGTGTTGATCGTGTGTGTGCGCGGGCGTATGTGTTTGTGTCCGCTTGTGTAAGAATATGATCCAATTATGTGTCCGTCCTTATTTGAGCATTCACATGTTCAGTTCTTTTGAAGCTTCATCTAAATTGAATACTAATGCACAAAAAAGAGCGAGAGAAAAAAAAATACATAGTATATATTATAATAGATGCTTGGTAATTCAGTGTTGTAACAAAAGCATAAAATCATACTAGACTTCCAGGTATTTCTCAGCACTATATTTGAGTGTGGAGGTAAATTTGCTCTTAGTCTCTCAGCACCTCTGCTGCATTTCCTGGTCACTAACTACTACGTCTAAAGCTCATTGCCAACTCATATCTAGTCTCGTATTATGTTAAACATGCATGTGGATCAGTCCTTTTTTAACCTTGTTGCTTGGCAATAGCAGTCTTTGTGTCCTTCCGCCTTCCAAGGCTGCGCCATGTTTTATTTTATTCTTTATTTATCTGGTTTGCACCATTATCACTGAGTAATTGCGTCCCTCTGATATTCACGTGCCCTTTAATCACAACTCAAGCTTTATTCCAAATATACTCTGACTAGCTGTCTCTCTATTCGCGTTTTTATTTGTAGCTTTTAAAACAATTGGACTGCGATTTAGAGTTTACGCAGCATTTCTGTTCAAATACACAGATTTCTTTTAGTGCCATATATGCAAAGTGCTTTTCTCTCCCCAATGTCTTTATTGCATATGTGTCCAACTGTGCATGTCTTTGCATGTGTGCGACAGTGCTGATGCGTGCCCGTGTGTGTACGTTTATCTGGATGATTTTGTGCATTTGTGCATGCATCTGTTCGGGCTGTTTAAGTGCAGGGAAGGCAAACTGCATATTTTGTATCGCGAAGTGTAAAATTCCTCATTGCAGAGAAAGGGATTATGCATTTGTCAGTCGTGCTTACATTGATGTATGCTGCTGCCCCACAAATGTCACATCCCATAACCCAGAAAAATTACACCAGTCCCACCTAATTACGCATATTCATGATGCTGTTTTGCATAGTGCTGGTAGCATACTTCTGTTACAAGCTGCGGAGCTGAGGGATATGGTTGAGTGAAAAGGCTTTCAATCCACTGATTCAGTGCGTCTCCCCACAAGCATCAGCTTGATAACACTACCTCCATGCCAATTTATTTTATGATCTGAGACCATTATGGAGAGTTTTCTCTTATTTCTTGCAGTCAGTCATGTTGCCGCTGCCTGCAGCATGTTCAACCCTTGTGGGAATTTTTAATAAAGAAATTAGCGGTGTCCTAGATTATGAAGGTCATTTTGAAAATAGACCAGATTCGACTAATGATTTTTGAGGTGCTTACTTTGTCATTTACACTCCATCCCTGTTACTTCTTGCATTTCTTCCTCTCTCTTGTGCTCCTCCTGTAGTGAATGTGATCCTGGTCATTGAGGATAAAGAACATGTAAATCAGAGGCTAGCCAGCGGAAGCAAGGACGAGAATATACAGAGCGAGAGAATCACATTGAAATTAAGACCACAGAGGACGGACAGGAAGTGTTGGAGAAAGAGGGAACCGGGTTTTTGTAGCGGACGGCTCAGTGGCTCATTGTGGCACTTGTGGAACGGACTTAATCAGACTTGGCCCGGTCGTAATGAAGCAGAGGGTCCTGGCTGCGCCACTGCTTGGGTAAAAAGCGATTGTTTCAGTCCGAGGTTCCCAAACACGAGCAACAATGGCACTATTGTCCCGCCAGCTCTCATTAAGAGGCGAGCCAGAGATGGAGTGAGTAGCAGAGGCAGAGAAGGGAGGTGGGTGAAAAAGGGGCAAGAGGGGAGAACAGGGGGGTAAAAAAAAGAGAAGAGGTGTGGGGGAGAGCGGGAGCCGGTGGGAACCTGACAGGAGCAGAGGACGGGGTGGGGAGGGGGAGGTGGAGGAAAAAGATAGGGATGGAGGGAGATGGGCGAGAGGTGCTTTTCTGATCCTCATCTTTTCTTTTTTTCCCCACACTTTCATTATGTCTTCTCTTTCCACCATCTTGTTTCCATATCCTTCTATCTCCCCAGCCATCACCTCTCTTCCCCGTCTTTTCCTCTCATCCTTTCATCTATACATCCTTCCTTCATCATCTTACCAGCCACCTACTCTGTTCCCTCCATCTGTCCTTTGTTCCTCTTCGTTTTTGCATTTGGGATGGTGAGGGATGCTTTGCCTGTCATACCGTCTTTGCATCACCTTTCCCATCCAGCGCAGAGAGAGAGAGAGAGAGAGAGAGAGAGAGAGAGAGAGAGAGAGAGAGCGAGAGGAAGAGGGGAGTGGAGAAACAGAGGACTGGGAGGGGGAACGAGAGGAGCAGGGGAGAGAAAAAGGGGGCAGGAGCGAGACAAAAAGAGAAGATCACGCCGCTTCCTGGCTTAATGAACACGGGCGAAGGATGATCACAATAGAATACATTATGCTCTTGTTAGTAGAGGCAATCAATTAGCAGCGAGCGCACCAGTGGCACACCATCTTTTGCGCTCGGGCACCGGCTCATTCACGGCCCAAACGGGTGACCTGAGGAACCCCCCACTCTCCTCACCATGCTTTTTTTCCCACCCTCAATGCCCAGCGGCCACAAAAGATTTGATTTCATTCCTCGGTGTGAAAGGGGGCATCGCTAAATTTGCATTCCCGCCATATTCACTGCACGTTAGCAGGAATATTAGTCAGGTTGCGTTACAGTCTAAGACCCTGGAAACCAAAGCTTGGGCCTGCAAGAGGAGAATCACACACGACCCGATATGTGACCATAACCCTGGCAGTTGCATATCTAATTGTCACTCAGGTCTCATCAGCAATTCATACAACGGTTGGGGGGAAATTCCTTCATCCCACCCCAACCACCACCAGCATAACCAACACCACCCCAGCATCCTATGTTTTTCTTCCTCTTTTTTTTGTGTCAGCTCCAGAGGAATAGCTCCAGATAATGGCAGCAATCTATATTGTGAAAGAGGCAAAGAGTAGCTCTGCCTTAACACAGGCACAAATCACCACTGTCTGGCTGAGGATTTGCAGAAAGTGTCGGTGATGAGTAGAGCGCACTGCCTTGGCTATAAGGAACTTGTGATGTGATTCCGGGCCGAGGCTGGAAATGGAGGAAACAAAAGGAAATGAAGGGGGAAAAAAGGGGAGAAAAGAAAATTTGTATTACCAGTCAGGATGTAGTTTTTCTCTGTGTGTGTGTTTGCTTCTTTTTGTAAAGTCTCATCCTGCAGGAAAGACGGCATCGGGTTTGGGTTCAGGGAATCTGTTGTTGCTGGGTTTGCCATAGCATTCACACTTTACAGAATGGCTGTGTGTGTGTGTGTGTGTGTGTGTGTGTGTGTGTGTGTGTGTGTGTGTGTGTGTGTGTGTGTGTGTGTGTGTGTGTGTGTGTATTTCAATCACGTTTTATTTTTCTTTAACTTAATACTGTCTAATGTTGAAAATGTGTTCTATATAATCCGTGTACACATTTACATCAGACTCCTAAAACAAAAAGGTAAAAACCTAAAAAACTATAAATGGCATTTGTTCTCTAAAGGTCTGTATTTATTTTCTACGAGGCATAAAGTTTTTATTCCACATCACACATGTTATTTTTCTGTCACATGTTAGTCAGCTGATAAGAAAAGCAGCATCACTGCCTCAATAAAATATCAATAATTTTCTGATTTTGTGTTGCTACTTACACAGATTATCCTTATGAGTAATCTAACCGTACACTTATTTTTCAGTTAAACTTGTACATCATATTTAACACACTATGTATTTTTAAATTGGCTTTAGATTCATGATCATACGCTACATGAAAAAAGTTAAATTGCTATAAAGGATTTTTTTTGTGCAATTTTAGGTCAACAGAAAAATAACAGAGACACATTTCTCCACCTGTATTTACACTGACAACAAGGCTAATACTTGGAATGCCATTTTGTTTTGTGTGTATCTTGAGGATGCATTGTGTTTAGACAACAATGTGACAACAATTGCAGAATCTGCTATACGGACAGATAATGGAATTTCTATAAATACCAGTCTTTGTATTTGTTTGTAATACATTTCTTCTTTGCGCCTCATCTTGAGTGTAATACCTTGGTCTTCATTGGAGCATAATGACGTTCATCATATGTTACGATGTAAAGATGAAGCCAATCTTTACAGCTAAGCTCATATGTCAATCTTTCTTCAATTAAAATAGATCATTTTATTTACTAATATTTATCCATCAGAATCCAAGCTTGAATTCCTGAAGTCATTTAGTCTTTATTTAGCCTTGTGACTGACTTTTTCTGTGCGTCTTGCCACAAGTGTTGGTGTTTGCACCTATAAAAAAAAAAAAAGCAAACACACATGTTGATCACTGGTACAGGAAATCCAAGGCTACTGGTTTTACAAACACGTTCTATAAAAACCTCTCCACTAATGCATGGATGAATAGAAAACATGTCACACTGTATATTCTGTCTGTTGTTACCTGAGGAGCTACAAAGTGGATTTTTTTAATCTCCTTTCACTCTGAGTGAATGTGTAGAAGTGTTTTGTTGGTGTTCAGAGTGACTTGGACTGGTGCAGGATTGTGTTTTGACCTTTCATAGAGAGTAGAAAATGTATGTATTTCTCCTCAGAATCTCAGTGTATACTGTATGTGTGCTTATATATTTGTGTTTGGCAGAATAGAGAGTGCGAGTCTGAAAATGCTTATAATGTATTCAGTATTTTTTAAGTTGCAGAGGGCATTGTGTTGTCTCTCCACTTTAAAAGTTGAAATGCTCAACATCTAATGGATGGGCAGCAGCGATGGGAACATGGGGCATGAGAGGGAGGGCTGCACACACTATTGCATCTGTTTGAGTAATACATCTGGCTGTGGGGTGAGAGTTCTGGGGAGAATAAAAAAACACCGTCTGTTGGGTGGAGCTTTGCTTTAGTAAAGTCAGATCCATTAACATTCCACCGGTGTTCAAATAAATTAACAATGAAAACCTGTTTTTACATGGAAAGAGGTTGTTTTTTGTCACATTTTGACAACTGGCAATTTAGAAATCGCGCAAAATATGAAAGATAAAAAGACACAGCTTGTTTTTTTGCACTGTGTTTGAATCCTTAATTGTTTTAGGTTCAAGGTAAAGGAATCTCAAAATATGTTCTTTGTGTTGATAAGCTTTCTTAGGTAAACTGCAGCTCCATTTGTTTTGGGCGGCGACATCTGTTCCTCTCTTTCTTCATTTCATCTTGATCATCTTCTGTGCACTCATACCGCTGGCTCTCCATGTACAGGCAGTCATGCTGATGACATTTGTGTCCAAGCAGGGCCCATTGACATGGCCTTTACCACCCCTCGCTGGGTCTCCCTTCACCATCCCTACCCCCTATGGTCATTCTTAACCCACCAAGTCCTCTTCATCAGCGTGCACACAGTTACGTGTCTGCTTGTGTGTGTTTGCATGCTTTGGGACCTTCCCGTGTGTACAGTGTCTGTGTGTTTAAGTCGTGTCCAGATCAGCCACGTCCATGCTTGCCTGTAGCCCAGTGTGCACAGTAGGGGACATGGTATGGAACAAGCCTCTTTCTCTGCTGGATGCAGGGGGAGCAAATCCAGTCACTGCAGGCTGGGAGGCAGTGTGGTACACATGTGACAGTGGAGAGCTCAGTCTGATGTGACAAGATATAACCAACACATGAGGGATAACCTGATGATGACAATCGGTCTTAAAATGTTACAGAATATATACAAATTTCACTTTTTTCCAGGACAATAAAATCTTCTTTCTAAATTTCATGGCCATAAAATCTCACCTAGATTATTTGCTGTAGATTATTTGGAGATATCTTGTCCCTGGCTGTCTGTGTAACACATTTTTGAAGAGCTATTATGTGCACAGACAAAGTGCAAAGCCTCATTGTTCTTCTTCTCAAACATACACACATACAAACATACAGACATGCTCACCGTCCCTGCAGCCATGGGAATGGAGAATGCTGAGGTTCAAGGTCATTTCAAGTATTCAGCAGCCCGGGGCTCTCCATTGTTGGTGCATCGCATCCTTTTGCTCACACATGCACTGATATGCACACACAACACATTGCGGGTTAGCGTGCACGCTACACACGGCATCTCACTAACACTAGCAACACCCGAGACGGCAAAATGTCTGCCAGGTGAGAACGTGACACTTTGGAAGGTCCACTCCCAAACACAAACAGTCGCAGATGGGAATCCTCAATGGAAACGCAGTAGTTCATGTTTATGAAGCAGTGAGTGTCTAGACACAAAAGAATGAAAGACCTCAATATTGGACAAATGCTGTTTTGTGCCATTACTTAGCTGTTCTGCAGCTCTTTTAACGTGATAATTTATTCCTAATGCTCTTCAGCTACAGATTGTCCTGTATTGTATAAAATTTGCTTGACAGTTTCTATTGTTTGGTGCCGTCCGATTGCACACAGTTGGTTTATATTTAGTTACGCAGTGAGACCTTGTGAAAACGGCAGCGATGAAGTATTTTGGAGACAGAGTGAAGGTGAGGAAAAGAGGGAGAGAGAGCAGCAGTGGGTGTGATTAGCCCCTTTGTTGGAGGTCTGTTGAGCTTCATTGGCTCCAGAGAATAGCTTCCTAATGAACCCAGCCAAGCTTGGACCAAACTTTGTGCTGAAGACAAACTAAGTTATGGTGGTCTAGCAGAGTGCTGGGGGTGAGCCCACTGATATACAACGCCTGGACATATGGTCCCCCCATCAGGGCCTCTCCCAGTCACTTTCTCATGTCATGGCTTCTGTGTGTGTGTGTCTGTGTGTGTGTGTGTGTGTGCATGTCAGCGGGGATATAAACAAGAAGAATATTTATAGCCTGGATTTTTATATTTGTTTGATAACTCATTGGAACAGAGATGAACAGACAACATGGAGAAGAAACAGAGGGAGTGAGGGGTGAGGTGGGGGGTGCGGAGGGGAGGCCGGTTGATGCTTACCGAAAGCGACAGAGGAGAGAGGGCTGCAGGCTTTGTCTTTCCAGCTGACCCCAATACAGAGTCCTTTCTGACACGTCCTACAAGACGTGGAGTAACTGAGTAAATCAGGCCAACCTGGCTGTGGTAGGGCTGCGACCGCACCACAACAGATGCAACAAGGAACAGAACCATATGAAGTCAAAACAATGAGGGGCATAAAGGTTTGAGGACATTTAGCAATCCCGAAACTCTACTCCACTCAAAAGCGGACACTTAGATGATAAGCACCAGTTTGTGTTTGCATGTGTTTGAGTGTGTATAAAGAGAAGGCGAGGCGGAGTGTGGTTACAGGCTAATCATTTGGGCGAGGGGCAGCAGCGCGGGGCCGGATGGCTTCCGTGTCCCACCAACGAGGCCCTCTGTAACTGAGCCAGCGAGGGGGAGAATGGGACCACTACAGGGCCACACAGCGGGCTCAAACAACACTTATTCTACTGGCCAAACTGTCAGCCAGAACAACTTCATTGTGCCCAAAATTGGAGTTGAAAGCACGGCAGAGACTCAGGATGGGAGGGGAGTGCAGGGGGAGGGGGGCAGTGGGAAGGTAGGGAGGAAGATGGGAAGGGTTGCAAAAGGGAGAGTGGAACAGGAGAGGTGGGGGGGCTGTGGGAAACTGGGGGACTGGAAAAGGGGAGTCCCAGGGTCATACGGTGTGAGTTCATCTCGGTGAGCAGAATTCCCATAAATCCTACACGCGTGACGTACAGCCAGGAGCAAGGTGGTGGCTTGAATGGAAATGTATTCAAATGCATTCTGGGATAAGGAGAGAAACTTTTTGGTATATGTTATGTCTCCATGTTTACTCCTATTATCCAGCCTCAATAAACAGACAATCGTAAAATAACAGCTGATTGTGCTAAATTAAAAAAATATATGTATGCAGTGTGTGTTCGTCCACCTCCTGCCCCTAAAGTGTCCTGTTGACAATTGTAGCCCCCTAACACTTAATCCCATTCCAATGTGAGCTCTTATATTTGAGATATTTCTCTCTCGACTTCATAATAAGCAACTGTACCACACACACAGGCTACCCACAAGCATGAGACACTTGCCTTGCAGGATTTCCCTGCCTTGCACCCCAGGAGGGAGCCCAGCCACCGGCTTTGAACTGTGTATGGTACAACAGAAAGCCCCTTTAGACGGACACTAAACCAGTTTAAATCAGTCCAACACTGATTTTCGTCACCACTCTCCTCTTTGTCTCCTCTCCTGCTGGCTATTTTAAATTCATCTTCCTGCCCTCTGGTAACTACTGCAAAAAGGGTGAAGAAGTTTACTTAGTCACACTGAGTTTAGGGAGACGAGGAAAGTCGGTGATTCAAGTGTGTGTGGGCGAAGGTGCACTCTTGCGTGTCAGTGCGGTTTACTTGTGCATGTGTTTATGCGCATGTGTGAAACGCCAAAATGTACACACACACATACACACACGCACACGCCCCTGTTTGATCGAGAGCTAGCCCTGCAGCTCCCAGCGACTCAACAAAAGGCCTCCTCTATCCATTGTATGAGCTGTGTGTTTCCCAGGAGAGCTCAGGCTCAGCGAGAGAAGGGCACCAGATCGCTTTCTCCTGACATGGATGTTTATTCGCTCCATGGTCCACCAGAACACCCTCAGAAAGGACTGGCCTTAGCGTTTTGACGTGCATGACACAGAGTTGTGGGAAAGAGACGAGGGGCTTGAGAATGGGAAAAAAAGAGGGGAAAAAAGCGAGAGTGAGTGTCCTGACAGATGAACAGACGTGCACGACAGCCAGATAAAGCACAGTGCTGTCTACGAAGGTGTTCTCAGTGCACTCATATGAAAAAGAATATTCAGGGTTTATTTGCTCCTTGTCTTTACACTAGTCAGCTTTCTTGTCAACCTTGTTCATGAATGTAGATCCACCCAGTGGGTGGGTAGAGATTTCCCCCTGATCCTGACAAGCTCGCCCGTCCCTGACTGCATACTAATTTCCCCCAGAACTACTGAACCAATGCAAAACAAATACGAGTTGCCGGGGCTGCCGTTCCTCGCTGGAGAAGCATGGTCCACGGAAGGTTAGCATATAGTAGCTATTGTTGTGGGTGTGTGATTAATCAGATTGTCTGCTGTGGACAGAGGAGCTTACAGGGGGCCGCTGTTGTGGTCTGACCATGAGGTATCTTTAGGAATCCGTCAATATGTCTGAGTTCAAAATCCTGAGATAATGAATGGAAGAGTTAAAAAAAAAAAACCTTCACCAGTCAATTAAAAGTCCATCACATGTTCAAATGCGATCAGTCGGACAATAAATGATTTTGAGAATGGCAGGTTCGCTGGTTTTAAAGATGTCGGCGCGTTTCACTCGGTAGACAATGATCTGTCCTCAGCTGCTCCCTCTTCACCATTTGCCTTTATCTGGGAGTTTTGAATGCTATCTATCAGAGCGCTTCACTTACTCCGGCAATATCTGAAGGTTTCCTTGAGATTGAGAGTGCCTGCGGGGTCGACCATAGATCTCAGTAGAAGCCGCAGCAGCCGACAGTTGAAAACAAACATTGTAGGCCGATACCATCTAATCAGTTGGACGCCATTATCGTCTAAGATATCGCTATATACTTCCACTCCATATACCCGCATTTTCACCCACCACCCTCCAAACTAGACTCGCTCTCTCTCGCTCTGCACTCTTTGAGGTAAAAGCTTGTGTGTTGAGGCTGGGAGTGAATGTAAGCCATTGTTACGGTGTAACCGGACTCTACAGCAGGTTGTTTGATCCTGTATTGGGCCTGAAAAGCCTTTTTTTTTTTTTTTACTTGAATCACCACATCAGCTGAGAGGGTCAGACAACAGACTCTGTTTGTAGAGTTCTCTGTCTGTCTACTCCTTTTTTTCCTTTCTCCTTTTTCATCCTCACTTTGTCGAACTAAATCTCTCATCCAGACTCCAGATTTGTGTCCAAAGCTTTAATTACCAGAAAGAGGAATGTGCACTCATTCACATACTGTACTTGGACACAAGCTAAACTCTTTCAGGCACATGCTGTTGCTCTTGATTTCTCCCTTTTTTTCTCTAAACATGATCTTCTTGTGTCTCTTCCCGGCAGACACAAGGATTACATTTCTCGCCTGCACCTCTGGTGTGACAATCGCAAAAGAGAGATTTAGAGGCAAGTGTTTAGACGACAAAAGCTCTAGTAAATTGTTTCGTTGGCCCACAATGCTTCCCATGATACAGCCGGGCTGCTGTTCAGTTCCTGTTTACCCAACATCATTTCATTATTTACGTTACAACATAGGACCATGCCTGGGCATTGTCGAATGTTTTGGGACGCTGACTTGCAATTCTACACCTTTGTCACTATTTTGGCATTGTGCTCTCCAATTTATGATCTGTTTGGCGTTCAGTGTGGACAATGTTCATGCAAATATCCTCGTCCCATTATGCCGCCTGTCTTTGTATGCCAGCTTTCCTCCCTAAGAGGTATAGATGAAGAGTTGGGGGGGATGGAATGGCGCTGTATGTTTTTTGGAGGGAGATTGGCACACACACACACACACACACAGACACACACAGACACACACACACGTACGTCGCACATGAACCCATCTGTGCCCCCAACCCATTTCAGACGTGAGAATCTGTACCGTAATTTGCATAAGAATAATTGACACTTCAAATTAGCCTTCCAATCAAAGAGGATTATTATTTTTTTCTTCAGCATATGTACAGGCAGAGCGCACAGCCATACCGGAGAATATGAAAGGGAGGGCAGGGGGAGCAGAGACAGGAGGGGACACGTCATAAAAGATTAACCCTTTCATTTCCTTAGTTCAGAGCCGAGGATTTGATGTGGATTTTTATTGCAAATATAACTGGATATACAGTAAAACAGACTTTTGTAGGGAAATAATAAATGATTTCTTCTCTAAATCAAGGGATCCTGTGGCTGCCTGGTATATAGGGCAAAATGCTGTTTCTGACTGATAGCTATTTTACCTTTGAAAGCTTCAGGTGCACTGACTGTGTTATATGCACGTTTACACATCTATATTCACCTCAGTGGCATTGGGTGCAGGCCAAGAGACTGAGTGCTATTAAGTAGAGTGTGTGAGTGTCAGTGTGGATGTGTGCGGTTTGCCCACATTAAACCATTAAAGCAAGTGCAATGTTGAATTATTGATAATGGCTAATGAAAAGGATCAGTTCAGGATGAACTACAGGCTTAACCATAGCCCTGAGGGCTACACACACACACACACACACACACACACACACACACACACACACACACACACACACACACACACACACACACACACACACACACACACACACACATTTACACACATAAACTCACCCAAAAGTCATTCATTTTCCCTGAGCAACATCTATTTTACCTTTTCTCATCTTGAGACAAGAATTAAACTGGTACTGGCGAAGTACTCTCCACCTATATGTCACTCTTAATTGTTCCATCCACATTCCGGTTACATTACAAGCCATCCCAGTTAAGAGGGAGGAGGACATCAACACTGGAGGAGATACCGTAGCTGCCGTGTGCTTCCAGGTTATACTCAGTTGATGAGGCTGAGCAGGGTTTGTTTAGGAGGGGATAAGGATTTCCTTTTGGGGGGAAGGGGATAAAGAGTAGGGGTTTGGGAGTGGGGTGGGGGGTAGGCGCCAGCCCCTCTGAAGCGCTCAGCATCCCCCCACATATGGGATGGCGGATGTGTCTCGGGGTATCCATGACAACACTGCTGCATGCCAGGGACATACCACGGCAACATGGCCAACTGTGCGTGTTCGTGTGTTTAAGGCCCACATATCTCAGTGACATTAATATTCACTCACTCAGATGGCGAGCTGCTGCAGCCTCAATCAGTTCACTGTTTGACACATGTGTATCTCAGGCACCTTTACTGCAGCCTTTGACTCAGAGGCCCAACGTAAATAGGTCCACTGTATGCATACCCCCATGTAAGAGTCTGTAAGCCAGAGTTTTTGCAGTGTTGTCAAGGAAAACACCCTCTCGCTAAGGGTTTGGCATGGCACAGTTTAAAAGCTTGTACTATATATTTCAGACTCTCACAGATACAGGGAGGTGCACCCTCACATTCACTCAGGTCATGAAGCAGGGGTCAAGACTCGCTTAATGCTCACGAACATGCACACACACCAATACACACACTCTTAGACGCACACACACACACAACCTCGCACTATCACACTCACAGCTCTTGCACAGATCAAGCTGTGTTATAATAATCCCATCTGGGACAGCCTGTATTCTCACTCAGAAAGTACCCACATAATGATGCTCTGATGAGTTCCAGTGTGTGTGTGTGTGTGTGTGTGTGTGTGTGTGTGTGTGTGTGTGTGTGTGTGTGTGTGTGTGTGTGTGTGTGTGTAAAAGAGGGAGAAAAAGAGTAAGAGAGAGTATGGAAGGTGCCATATGTGTCATGGGTTATATACTGTATTATATTTTAAACCTCATCCTACACACACACACACACACACACACACACACACACACACACACACACACACACACACACACACACACGCACACACACACACACACCTATGTAGAGTCAAACTCAGTTCCAGTGGGAGTGTATTCTTAACCTCGGCTGCCTGTGCATTTGCTGAGGGGTTAAAGGGCCGAACAGTGAATCAAGTAAATAATTCACAATAGCTGAAACTCTTTCGATGTAACCTCTGAATGAATGGGGGAGGGAGGCCAGATATTTAGTTGTGTAGTGGCACACCATATGTGCAGTTTTTTTTCCTTAACTCTACAAAGTATAGCAAAGCAAGTAGGTCAAAAAACAGATAAGACAGACATGACATGATTCTCATCGTCTAATGAAATCTGATTTCATGAAATGTCTTTAAAATGTGTACAGCAACATGTATACTTGTATATTTATCCGCTGAATGTACGCATGTTTGAGTGTATATGAACATTCAGCACTAAACACAATGCCTATCCTGTCTTTTTAGGTTGCACGGAGACCTCGGAGATTGTGACCCAGAAACAAATGGCATAATGACTGGAGCCTCCAGGCTGAAGACGTCAAGGATATTCTGCTGATATCAGAGGTGACTGCGCGCTCCCCTTTCAAGCATTACTGTTTCTGCCCTCTTGTTATATGGGCCATATTTCACAAATTCCTTGCTATAGATCAGCGGCCTCTGCATTCACTCTGAACCTTCTGAGTTCCATATAAAAGTGTCCGTGAGACAGTTTGAGTGACATTGCCTCTGTCAAACGACTGATCGGAGACGACAGAGAGAAATGCTGTGCTAATGAAATCGCCTGACCCACATCCTTTAGTGCTATCCATTTCTCCAAAGACACAGAAAGGGCATTTATACAGGTAAACCATGACTTGTCCCTGAAGTGAAAAGGGTTTTTTTCCAGAAGGAAGGGGAGCATCCATTATTTACTATACTGGGGTTGCAAGACACTTAGGAAATAATGCAGTGCTTCAAGCATACAAAACATAGAGCCTCCTTGGTGCTGGCGCGGCCATTGTTGTGTGTTTTGAACATGTCTGTTTCCATCCATACTGACAGATGAAAAAGAATATGTCTCCCCAAGGTTCAGAAGCATGGACAGAGATAGATGGAGAAGGGAGGAGAGGGAGTGGATGGGATGGGATGGCAGGGAGATGCGTTTCTGTGTGTGTCAGTCATATCTTTGTGCATGTCTGTGCATTCGTGAACATGTGCGTTTATTTTTAACCCAGTCTGTTTGTTAGAATCTGTATCTACAGTGTTATGTTCCCAAACATCCATTGGCTAAATTTTTACTTTTTAGGGAAGGGTGGAGCCACTCCCAGTTTACACTGGGTGTGAGGCGGGGTACACCCTGGACAGGTCAGCAGCCTATCACAGGCCAGCTTATTGAGACATACGAACATTAATTTAGTTTAGTTTATTAGTGGATTTAACTGGGCCCATGTACAACACAATGATCTAACCAGAGTTAAATATAAAGCTATTTTGACAATACAACAATTTATAAACCGTACATCACTATTAAAACATCATAAATAATATACATGACATAGTCTCCATGTTGTAAAATGGTTCCAAAGGTCAATGAGTACACCTCTGTCTTGAGCCATGTTTTTAAAAATACTGAATAGTCTATTCACGGGAAATTTAGAGTAGCCACAACCTGGCTTTGAACCAAAAACCTTTTTGCTTATAAACTGTATTTAAATATGAATGACTAGACAGCTCCCCAAAAGTGAAGCCAAAGCATCTTGATGGCCACCTGTTGGTTGGCTGCAGTATGGTTCCAAAATATGGGATATGAGCCAAATTAAAAAGTCAAAGGCATCAAATTATTTTTTCTCAAAGATGGTTTCTGTCATTTTAGGTAGTCCTTATCATTCTGATGTATGATCAAGTGTTCATTTATCTTGGTAAGTTTGGTTTTAATTAGTGATTTGATGCTATTAAATGGAGTGTTCTAAATTACAAAATGCAATTGAAGTCATCTTACACACAGTGCAAGCACGTGTGCCTGTACACATGTACATGCATATGTATGCATCATTTTTCTCCTTCACCAAGCCTGTATATATATAGAGCCTCTTTCAGACCTGAAAGGCTTCAGTCAGGTATCAGTCTCTTTAGATCAGCAGCAGCATCAGTTGCCTCCTCATGGCGAGTGTAGGCATGTGACTGCGGCCCACTGGGAGTAGTTAGCAGACGGAGAACAAGTCATACAACTCCTCCTTCCTGTTATCAGACTTGGGGCAACACCAGGCACCACTTTCTGCCTTTGTCAAGTTCCTGAGGGACACTTTGACATGAAATCCTTTTTTGTGGATGAGGGGAGACCACTCCCAAAACTTCCTGTATTTTTCCGCATTAATGTGCATTGTGGTTGAGAGCATGATAACAGATCTGGTCAGTGAATATCCAGGTCAACAGACTACCCCGAAGTATGATGTCAAAAGATTTCTTTCCATTAAGATGAAAATTAAAACAAATATATCCCAAATAGATAGATAACTTCAACTTCACACCTTCCCCTTCAGGTATTTTCCTTGTTTCTCATCTTAATCAAGCACAATCGTCCGTAACTGATGTATTGTCCCTTCTATCCATGGCAGAACGTCTGCTTCGACATCACTCAGCCAAAAATGACACTTGCCTAAAATGTAATCAACCTCGAAAGAACATTGTTGCAGTTATTTCATATAATCTGTCTGTCACACTGTCGATGCTTTGTCTGATGCAACCAAAATATCAGACATATTGAGAAAAATCTGGCTCGGGAACCATGTGTACACGCACACACACACACACACACACACACACACACACACACCCACCGACACCCACCCACACACACTGCGGACATCATCCTTATATAGTATATAGGTTATAAAGTGCAGTGTCAGCAGAAAAGATGAGAGGCACATGTAGCTAAGATCAGCTGCCACAGATAGACAGGCAGGCCAGGCAGCCAGCGTGTGCCCTTGAGGTGCTCTGAGTGGACAGGCTGGTTTGCTTGAATTGTCTGAATCCACTTCTCTTCATCTCTTTGGAGCTGGGCTGAGTTTGGCTGTTGATGACCCAGGGACCTCCGGCCCACCCCCAACTGTTCTGTACTGTCAGCCAAACATCAGAGAAATGTGTTGTAGAAGACAGACCTGGCCTAAATAGTGGTTTTGTGCAATGTGAATTCCCTGAAAAGGAAAAAAAAAACACAAAGAGGAGTTGATGACTTATTGCAGCTTTCAAGACTGATTCCCTTTTAAGATGTTTTCACAAGATAAATCTGCAAATTTATTTACAGCAAACCTTTAGGAAACACCTCAAAGGGAATTCATGGGATGCTATATGACATGTATCTCTGTCCTTGTTGACCAATGCAGACAATGACACCATACAGTCAAGGTATAACCGAGTTAGTTACTTTCTCAAATGACCCCAGCTGTTGTGCACAGCCCTATACATTCATATCGGGCCCCAGAATACCCCCAGTGCTTGTCAGCGAGCTCTATAGTTTGGCAGAAATGTAATACCTTAATGTGTGTCTGGATGAAGGGAGTGTCAGGTATGGAGGGAGTAATGGAGGAAGGGCTGGAGATGCAGGTATGACCCAGGTTAGGCTTGGTGTAAAGGGGATCCGATAAGGCGTTCCCTGGACCCTGCAGTCTCCCAGTCTCTTCTATGGGAGAATAATAAGCAGCTGTAACCCTGAGACACTCCCAGGCCTGTGTCCTCAGCCACAAAAACCTTCACCCGGGCGTCTTATCGGGTTCTAAGGATATCATGTAAGACAATACATGTGAGAAGTGCAGGGGGAACAATGGGAGGAAAGTGCAGTGTGATATGAGGGGGGGACTAATGTCAGTGGATAATTGTCGAGGCCTTTGTCACCTTCGAGTACACACTGGCAACTCAGGACTCACTGAACTCTTTTCATTCAAGGATTTCACATTGGGATGAGATGAAACTCTACAACCAGTGCTGTTACACATACTTTCACACCACACACAGAGGTTATGTGCCTGTTGTGGATAAAGGGCAACTTTTTCTGACGTTTTCCATGAAGCTTTGATGCAATAGAATGTAAAACAGTGCAAATGATCAACTGAGATTTCTGGAATGTCGTTTAATGTTTTGAAGTTTCAATAATTTGTATATTTCTCTCGTTTTTTAGGTAAGCATGTCCAACCTGATCAACTAGAGAAGAATCTGACTTGACTGACGTGTCTGACAAGCGCCAGGAGCTTCATCATATTCTCTACAACTCTAAAAACTGCCATCTGTATTTCTCTCAACTGGTGAAATACCCTTCACGATGACCTATAATGATGCAATCACGGCGGCCTTGGACAAATATGCATATGTATTATATTAATATACGCTGGAAATATTCTCCAAATTGGAACTTGTTGTTTCAATGTTTATCTTTTTAATAAACTTCCCATTTATTTCATGTAATTGATTGAGTCTAACAAGTATATCTTTTGACAGCTAAATAAAAGCTTTTTTCTTACTTTAAGTGATGTCTTTTAAGTGTGTGTTATTTTACTCCTGGTTCTGTGCACTGCTGTTTCTGTGCACCCCAGGTAAAGAACAATAGTACTTGACATAATTGGGTCCCATTTAGTTTAACGAAAAAGAGCAGGCGTGCCCATAAAAAGCCGGCAGGGTGATCAAAGCAGCGAGTGCACTGATCAAAATCACACACCTGACACAGTTATCCAGACAGACTTACGAAATGCCGAGGCAAGAAGGCTCCCCTGTTGAAATCAGTTTCATTCCAAAGTGTTTGGTGAGATCTTTAGAATCAAGCATGTGCAAAATACAAAACAACAATTAAAAACTTTCACGATTCTCTGCTTATTTTCTGCACCTTCTTAACAACTAGAATGTTTTGTTGTCTTTCTCTGCCCATGCACTTCAGGCGTGTGCTTCTGAAAGAGAAATAGGACAATCTGACTTTTGTTTCCTGTACTAGAAATTCCCTATAGTTGTATTCACACTATAAGGATAAAAAGTAGGATCCACAACTTCTGCTAAAGTGTTTCTTGTGGGGAAGAAGCCTATTTTTCCCCCCTTTTTCTATCGTTCATTACCCCTCATTCATTTTTATGTGACTTTCCATTCTCCCTGCTACTTCCTAATCATATTAATTCTCTGTCCTTCCCTACTTAACATTCATTCTCACTATATATCTCCTGCTTACCCCATCTTCATTTCCTTTACTCGCATCACTCTTCCCTTCTTTCCTACGTCTTTCAGTCCCATCTGCCCCCCCACTTGTCCTCCCCCACCCTTGCCCATTCTTTTGCTAGCTCTCTTGCTCTCTCTCTCTCCCTCCCTCCCTTGTCTTTCTCTCCTTCTCAGATGTCAGATCACAGTCTAGTCTTCCGCTTGCCCTGTCATCACATTTTTCACACAGCCCCATCCCTTAATTGGGCCTGTATCATCATATCATATCATCTAGAATACCTGATCACAGCCAGAGATGAAAGATCGCCTCCACCTATCCCCTCGCAGACAGACAGACACTCACGTACAGTACAGACTCAAACAAACACACACACACACATACCGTACATGCGGCCACGCTCACACAAACACATCAGCGGTCGTATGGGACAGGAATCCAAGCTGATGGCTGTGTCTGTGCACATTTTTACACCTCATGTTTGCACCGACTTGTCGATGTGATTGTTACAGTGTGACAGGTGAGACGGTGTGGTATTCCGAGAGTGTCCAGAGATGTTTGTATCAACTGCTAGTGGCTTTTGTGATTAGACAAAGGATGCCCTGGAGCCAGCAGTGTCACATCTACAGGTAAATAAAGGAACCGTCAACAATAAAGTTTCTCCGGGAGGCTAAAATAGCTCCAACTTGTCTTGGCATCAACTTGAAGGATGTAACATGAGATCCTGTGCACTGCATCCAGTCAGTCCTGCTGCTGCAGACTTAAAATATACTGTAACAGTTAGATACATGATGAAATTATTATTCTCTAAAGGACATTTCCATCCAAACAAAAGCAGTGACCACAGATAAGGTCATGCCTTCAAAAAGCAGACTGAACCTCTAACACGAGAGGTCTTTTATAACTGCTACACCACTGCACAACCTAAAACATTTTAGAGGTCTCAAATTTCCACCAAATGGAAATTTTGGTCAATAACTTACATTAATAAATCTTAATGATCTTGTAATTTTTGAGTCATGAAATGCCTATAAAAGTGCATATTTTAAATATGTACTTGAATTATGAAATAAATATTAAAGCACGTGTAGGAACTGTTAATACAACCCAGTTCCTGTTGCAGTGTTTTTGTAGGTGTGGCCTAAGAAAACCAACGCATTTTTGCTCCAGCAATGCTTCAACAGAAGATGAAGATCATCGCACAACTAAAGAAGCCTTTATATTCTATATTAATCTGCAGCAGTTCAGTGGATTCCTACCTTTTTGACTTGTGACCCCTTAGCACAAGTTGTTTGTGTTTGAGATATAAGAGATTTATTCTTATTTGAATTATTTTGTGGCCTTTTGGCCTCAAAGATAAAAAAAATTAAAAAATTCAGATTCCTCTAACTTCTCATTAACAGGTAAAAATCCCACACTGGTTACCTCCCAAAATTATCGAGTAAATTCTATTAAAATGTTGTTTTTTCCTTATGTTGGTGCTCACAGAATTCTGTTGTTCCAACCCACATCAAAAACTCATTAAATGTAGAATATGCAACTTCAACTACGAGGGATCTCTCTATCCAAACAACAAAAAATTGGTTTGTAGTTTGTAGTGTGGGATCATGGGAGTTGTTGTCTTCACCATCATTGAAAATGTACCTGACGTGATGCATAATAATGAAATATAATTATTCATCTTACTAACGTTACACAGTTAAAAAATAATTGTGATCCATTAAGAGCGACCAATACAAAGTGAAAAGAAAAAACAACAGACTGGGAAACTGGCAAACAGTGTGCTTTCCTTCATCATACATTGTTTGCCCCGGACGTAATAGCAGAGATGGACAAAGCCACGGGTAAAGTGGATACAACAAAATCCAAACGAATGAAATGTCCAATTATCTTGGAAATTTTGGAGTCGAAACATTGTTGGGAACACAAATATAAAACAGAGATCTCTTTGATCTCTTTGTTTTTAGACATTTTGATGAAGATGTGTTACACATTATGTCTTTAATTACCAGTGTGTTTACAATCTACAATGGGTAAGGATTTTATTTTTCACATTGAAAACAGAATGCATTGCTCTGTGTGTTATTTCTCTCCACACCATGACAAATATGCCAGAGCCTTTTTTTGAATAAACTATTCCTCTCACAAGTGCTCAAATCCTTCTTTTACTGTGCACCCATGGGAATGCTGTGCAGCTACATCTTTTTTCATGAAAGCACACCACACCATTGCAAAGCCATTGTTTTTATGTGTTGGGTAACACAAGGACAGTTTGAATCAGGACAAAGAATGGGTCACAGGCCTGTTTTCTGTGCACACTATTAGTTGAGATACACGTTTACACAATTGAACTCAAGCTTACATAATTGTATTTCTAAAATAACTACTCTAACTCTAACTACTTTGGATTTCTTAGACAAGCTAGATTTTTTACGATTGTAGTTTGTTTAATTGTTAATCAGAGCCCAAAATATGTTGCAAACCTTTTTGTGTCTTCTCCCAACATGAAAAGAATAATAAGCATCGGCTCTAAAATTGAGGTTCATTTCTCATTCAGATCCTGGGCTGAAAACATGCAAAATCATTTCTGCAGTCTTTCTCATAATGCACAGACATAGGACACGATTTTGTATCTTGACAAAAACTTCATCAATTATCTGGCATTATCAATGAAAGAGAATCCTCCCCACAGATCATATTGTATGACACTGGGCTGGTGGATGAATGTGTCGTGAAATCCAACAGAGACAGACTCAAACACGTGAAGACATGGCTGAATGGGTCTTCCTGGGATAATAATGCAGCTGTCTGCATCTTTCAGTACGACTGAACTGAGCCAAAAGCATTTGGGAGCCACATAGATCTCAGATGACTTTTTACGTGGCACTTACATAAGATTGATCTCTTGAAGGCAGTAAAAAAAGATAAATGCAAGAACTCTACTATTGACTTAAAGCTTTGAAAAAGAAATTCTCTTTTTAACATCAAAGTGTTTTTTTTGGCCCATGAACATGACCTTGGTAGCTGCTGGCGAGGAAAAGTAAAGAATAAAACTTCTAAACTCCATTATGTGACAGAACTTTTTTTGCTCCTCCTTTTGTCTCCCTCCTCTTTTTTTTCCACTAGACGGCACAGTATTTCACTTTTATCTGCAGATAGCAGGACTTTGTGTTATCTTATTTTGTTTGGGAGAAGATTCACACGAACTATTCGCCCCATGATCCCAACAGACGGCGAGATACAGAACTCCAAGTCTGGAAACTTCACAGCGAGAAAAATGAGGTCTTACCGGAACTACCTTTGGTACGTGTTAAACTCTGTGGTTTTTCCCTCAAAAGATTTGGAAACCATAGTGGCTGCATTATGTTGGAGAACTAAACAGTACAACACAGGGATGTGTGTTGATTTAAAAAAAGCAGCATCTTTATAATCAAAATCGGAGTGAGGTGCTTGAAACTGGAGTTTGATTAGATTATTCAAGGTTTGAGGTAAAAGGGGTTTTGCTTTTTCCTTTTCAGTCTGTATCACATACGTGAACCAACATAACTCACTCTGCTGATCAGTGAATCCCACCATTTTGTGACTGAGGTACGTCCACAGGCCTTTGAATGATTTGAATGCTGGATGTTATTTTTCATAAATAAATGAACTGTCACTGGTTAGGTCAGTGTGGTCATGTTTGCGTTTGTACAACAACTGTTTCATTTGCCAGACGTTTCCCAGTGAACAACAAACTGTCCCGATGAGGTCCTTGGCAAACATCAGCTATGATCTCCTGAAGGTTACTTTGGAGGTTCCCTTATCTGTTATTGGTGACGTTACTCTGTGGTGTTCCATAGCAATTGAAGCTTTACAGGAGAACAGTTAATGAGGACCTTAGATGGAAGCTTCAACCATTAAGACCAGAGAAATACTTGCTTTTTAGCCACGCGTTGGCATAGACAACCAGATACATTGTGAGCGTAATTATTCACATATTCGCTATATACCACCCATCGGAGTATTTCACAAGAAGTTCTCAGCAGTCACAGACCTGTGACTGCTGAGAACTTCCAGATTTGCATTCTGTTAATAACAAGCATGGCGACACCAGAGGAGGTGAGCCCATGGTTACTTCTGAGAACACGGAACACGCCGCCATTGTAAAAGGTGAGACCCTTAAATCAGCAACGTGACAATGGCGAGTATCTGCTTTTCCATTGCCCCTACTGTTTCTGTGCATATGTGCCGATGCACCAACTGAATGCAGGATTCGCGAGGCAGCCATTATGTGCATGCATAGTTCAAAGCAAGTAATCAGTGGCCTAGGTGGCTACTTTCAGCTTTGCCACCATTGGATGAGTAATTTTTATGTTGTTTATCCATTATTTAATCCTATTAGAATTTCTGTTGTTTTGTTTTGTGTTTGTTTAGTTTTGTTAAATGAGTTTTCACAATCTCTCCATGTACACACTGGCAACTCACCCTAGAACCGTTGATGTGGCCGAACACTATAAAAGTCTGTCCGCCTAACTTTGGGAAATCTGATGCCTTCTCTTCTCCCCCTACAATCATCACATCACATCACAGTGGTGCACAATCACACACTGCGGTGACATGCTGAGGTTGCCGCGCAGAAGCCATATACGCGGGCAGAAGATGTTGAAAGTGCGTTCGGTTGCGTGAGCGAGCACGCACATGTGTGTGTCTTTCCCTGCATGCCCAGTCCAGAGTGATTGATTTTGAAGTGTGGGATCTTGACAGAGTATTGGGCCTATCCCAGGAGGCACAAGACCCGGGGGCCGAAACAGACAAGCGGCGCCTTACTTTTCTCCGCATCCTTCCTCCTTTTCAATCGAACCCCTCTTCCTCCCTGCTATTCCTACTGTACCCTCCTCTCTGATGGGTTTATTGATATATAACATGATATTTATTGCTGGCTAAAATGAGCCACCGCCTTGAAGGTGGTGGGTGGGAATACCTTATGTAGGTCAATAAGAGACAGACATGCCTGGTGATTTACTTTGAGGGAATTCACAGCTGAAGCCTATACCTCTGAGATATATGCAGGTGTCGAACCACCCATAGGAGGAGAAACACAGCAGAGATGTGAAATGGAAAGGTCTCAGGGAACATCACAGATTTTCAATATTGCTTAAATAGAATAGCTTATTTGCACTCTCTACAATCTGTGCTCTCACCCACCCACTTACTGGCCAGGGCTATATGTATTTACAGTATATAGGTACTGTAGGAAAGGAAGTGAGGAAATAAAGAGGTTCTGTTACATGTGCAGTAGCAAATGAATCCATATGTGCTCCTCCTGCCCTTGTATCATATATTTGTGGCATATGAGCTGTGAAAATATAGAATTCAATTTGCACCAACACTTATGAAACCATCGCCGCAACAAACTACAAATGAATCACCTTTTGAACCAAATGTTCCTTTATACTGAGATTCAAATTACACAGATACTTGGCAATACGTTTCCACAATATACAGTATATATATTATAAAGAAACTAACTCTGGCACCAGCACCCAGGAGAGTCCTGTTAGATCCTGGTGAACCAACTCGCTTCAGCTGTGCAAACTTCAGATTTAAATTCTTGAATTGTGCCGTGTAGTATCTTCAACCTGCAGGTTGTCACGAGGACTAAGGCTAACAAAACAGAGGCAGTGTTCCCCTCTGCTCCACCATTAGTGATGTCGCGTCACCCACTCCTGGGGCTTCGGCTTTGTTTTCCCATCATGCCCTCGCTGCCTGCTGGTTGGTTTAAACAAGCAGTATTTTCTTTCAGCCTTTCAATTATTCCATGCCCCGCAGCAGCACCCTGCACCCTCCACATACACTGAGATGGGAGCGGAGAAAGAAGGAGGGATTGATTTGAATTTGGCATTTAATAGGTGTATTGGTGCTTCTACATATGGTGTTGTCATTGGTTGCTTTGAAATCTTTATGACTAGATAGTGCATGTATTCTGTATATGTTGGAGTAACGCACCCACACACTGAAAACATTTACAAACTAAGCCTTGAAGGAAGATCTGAAGTCGGCCAGCTCTATTTTGTGGTGAACCCTCCATATGGTCAAAATCTTTTTGTTTTAATTATTAAAAAAAACTAAATATCACAACCCGTACAGTAATAATCACAAATGAGCAAAAAAGACACAACAAATGCAATTTCAATATTTTACTTCGTGTTTCAATTAAGTTTCGTCACCCTAAAATACTTGAAAAGTCTCTCTCCGCTACATAATTTGCCATAATCGTATTACTTCCTTCGCTGTCCCGCTGTCTCGTCAGTCCATCTCCGTCCCCCTGTCTCTGACTCCCACGGCAGCTAGACACGGGTCAAGTTCTTCCTTTTGAGAGGGTGAGATGGAGGCTGAAACCCTGCAGTCACAAAAGCAGCCCCGTCTAGACAAGGCCCCACAGTCCTGACCCCTGTTAGACCCTGTCCCCCTAGGGGCCTATAATACCTTTGTTTCCATGTTGATAAATTCTATTTCCTGTCATACTAGCAGCACAACAAACACAGACATACAAAGTTCGAAACTTGGACCACAGGTATGTTTTTTGCAGTGACTTTCAGAGTAGACATAAATGGAGGTCTCGTTTTGCAGATATGACGTCAAAGAGAAGCCAGAGAATATTGTTAAATGTGTTCAAACACATTTATCAACACAATTAACCACATAAGTAAGTACTGATCATTTCGTGCAGGAATAAGTGTTGATTTTTAAGACTAAATCGAATTATTATTCAGTTTGTTTTACTTTGTGTAACGGAGTAGATTTGTCCCGGTGTGTGTGATGTGAATATGTCTGTGTTGACTTAAGATCCTTGGTTCCCATAGACACACGTCTGGATTTGGGGTTTCGGGGGGGAGCAGTCTGGTGATTTAGTCATGAATTATAATCTAGTCACACGGCGTAAAAAAAAAATTAACATACAGCCTTCGACAGCGTACACAAGAGTAGACCACTTCTATTCAATGGCCCACAAGGGAACACGGTCTGCTGGCCTGAGACTCCTCAGTGTCTGTTTCAGCACAGGACCTGCTCATGGCTAGGTGCTATGTTAATTAGATAGTGTTTGCACACGCATGACATACGCATTGTGTTATAATGTCTACATGCCAACACCGATTATCTGAGAAGTCAAAAAGACTTTGAGTTATGAATCAAAATATTATCAGTAGAAGAAAAAAAATCTCGTAATTTATCAGGCAAAACAAATAATTATTCAAAATTTTAAAAAACGATACCGCGATATCATCTAGCCAGATCCCTTTTAATTTTGTCCCAGTTTTGGAAGAGTCTATCGCCATGCAAAATTAATGAGTCCAATTTACATTCAATAAAGCACATAATCAAGCCGCGTATAGTCAGCTATGATAAACACGTAAAATACAGATCATATGCATCTTATCTGATCGATTTTCACTATTATTTTATTTCTTTCCTTTTATTATATTCATATATATATTCACATTCACAAGTAAGGTGCTCATAATAACACATTCTTTATCAATAAGTTCCATACAACTGTCATCCATTTCAAAACATCACGTGGGAAAATCATGTTCTTTGTCCTCCATTTTCTGCCGCTGTGCCAGCTCAGAGCTCAGAGCTAAAATGTAGCCTACACACTAACATAAGCAACACATGGTCTCGCTAGTTTTCTCTCGTTGCTCCGACAGTTTCCCCGTCCTCCCCTCTCCATCTTCAGAGAGCCATGAAGTGTCTGAGTCATCCTCGATTACAGTTTGTATTTATAGACAGCAGAGTCAGGACCCAGGCCTTGAGTGTGTGAATGTGTGTTTGTGTGTGTGTGTGTGTGGATGGGTGTTTCCAACTCACACCACCTAAAACTAGGGCCCAGAGTCTGATGACTCACCTCAGCTTTACTGGACACTGCCACCGGGAGACCTGACGTCACCTGTCCTGAGAGCGAGAGTTACTGCTCCCGCTGACCTCACTCTGATCCGGGTCAGAGAGGAAAAGAACCCGAGATTGTCTGTCTTGTCGGCGCTTGAAGACACTGCCTCATTTTCACGTCTTCTGAGCACAGGTCAGAGTAAATATGTGGCATCGCACTTTGTGAAAGCGAAGATGGTGAAGCCATAGTATTTTTTTTTAGGAGCAAGGAACAGTAGTGTAAAATTGCACATTACAGCTCAGTCATTGTCCTCTCTTTCATCCACATACATATGCAGTCAATCAGCTCTGTGTATTTGAGTATGCGCGTCCATATTTACACAAGCCTGGACGGCCTTCTGTGTTCTCATGTGCAGGAGAGACAGGATTCTTTGGTTCACACCCGTGGACATGCACACTTATGCAACACACAAACACAGGGCTGAGGCCTTCAAGATGTTGATGTTGGACATTTAAATTGAGAAGCCTATAAGACCTGCAGCTGCCTGTCTCGCCTGCTTGAATAGGGTGGGATTTTTATTTTAGGCGGGAAGGCTAGAGCAGTGAATGCTTTCCCGATGAGAGATGAGGCATATTGAAAACTATATTAAATTACCCTGATTAACAATTTAGCCACGATCAGGATAGCGATAGGGGTGCTCTATGGGGAGGCCCCGAGACTATTCATCCCCAGAGCGCCAGGGTCGAAAGGTGCCCCAAGTTCACAGGCTCAGGCCCTTTGTTATGCTAACGCCCTATCCCAAATCAGCTGCCTGCTCCGTGGCCAGACACAAGCACTTCCCTGAGAACTTTCAGCGAGTTGTCATTCCACTGTTCATCTTAAACCCCCAACACCTCCCCCAACCCACCCCACCCCGACACACACGTAGACAATCCCTCTTGCCAAATTCCCGGCACAATCCAACATCATTTTGCAAGTGGGAATGGGGGTGGGAGATGTGGGGTGTGTGTGTGTGTGTGTGTGTCCTGAAAACGGACATTAAGAGGTGCCCTTTCTTCTCTAATATTTGTCTTAGCACGCAAAAAAAACTCGCGCAAAACAACTTCAAATCAAGATTTTTTAATTTATAAAGAAAATTGAAGAATCTTTTCTTTACCTTCACAGGTGCCTGTCCAAGCTGAGAAAAACTAGGAGCTCCCATATTACAGAATAGTCTGGAAATAATATGTTTTGAGCTTTCTGTATAGAGTGAGCGGTGATCAATACTCAGTTGATAGGATGAGTTGATAAGACATATGTAAAAGGTCAAGAGTCAAATGCTGGTCAAACACCCTTGACCTATAGGTCAAAGTCTTTAGCGTGAAGGGACAGTTACATATGTGTCTAATCTGAACCTAATATTGACAAAAGTGAATTTATTGAATAAGAATTCTCACAAACAAATGTCAAGTTAGACATTAAATTTTTTTACATGTTTTATTATGTAGGAATAATCGATCATGTAATTGCCACAGTCTTTTTTTTATCCTATAAAAACATTTCGATTTTAGCCCATTTTTATGTATGAAATAGATAACCCAGTTGTTTTAATGTTTTTAAGGTGCTATTTAACGATGCACTTTTAAAAAATGTGACAATTTTGGGGGAAATCATATGCACAAACACATTCACACACTTTATGACTGACACAACAACATCAGCAACGACAGCAGCGATGCACGTACTACACCACATGAAATTGAATAAAATGTCTCAAAACACATGCAACATAATCATATACCACAGTTTAGAAGACACTGATTATGTGCAGCCATTGTCCTGAGTTGTAGGCGTGTGTAACTGCCCTCGTCTCTCTCTCTCTCTCTCTCTCTCTCTCTCTCTCTCTCTCTCTCTCTCTCTCTCTCACTACCGCTGAGCCAAAACCTCAACCAGGAGGCGAAGAAAAAAATCTTCGATCTCATCAATGCAAATCAGAGCCCACAACCTGGGGAGCCTTGCTTGACTCACCGGTTCTCCAGAAAGAAAAAAAAAGAGCCAAAATTACAGGCTTTCACTTCCAAATCTTGTTGTCATTCACCACTACGGATGCTCCACATTAATACAGGATAGTCAGTCATATCCATGGATTAGTCTGCAGTCAGTTTAAAAAGCCGTCTCCACACTGAGGCTGCCACAAGAGAAAATAAGGATGCTTCTAATTCTGCCAGCATAATTGCCTGATTATAATGAGCTTCTCTCTCTCTCTTACTCTCTCTCTCTCTCCCTTTCTCTCTCTCTCTCCTCCTGCTCTGCCCTCATTTCTCAGTGTCTGTAACCACACACACACACACACACACACACACACACACACACACACACACACACACACACACACACACACACAAATGCCTGATTCTGATATAAATCAGTCTTCAATTGATTAGGGAAAAACAATCTGCATTAATATCTCTGGCTGCTGAAATGGCGCCGAGCAGTGAAACCAGTTTGGTGAAACCTAGTTTTTCCCTGTGACTTTACTACACAACAGAGATTTTGAACTGAAAATAAAACGTACAATAAAACCACAAAATAAAATGAGACGAGTCAAAATGCAAACAATTAACAGATTTTGTACGTGTATACGTGTGTGCGCGCATGTGTCGATTCAGTCATAACAAGGCCCGTTACGTTAAGCTACTTTCAGCATGCAATATTAATATCCTAAATCAATATCTATAGAGATATTCAAGTTGTTACTCATGTTTATCGTTGAACAGATTTGACCTCATGGTTTTAATTATAATTTAATATTAAGATTTTCTTACGAGTCACCATCACCTTCACAGCGTCAAATTAATTGCATTTCCATAATATTTCCTTCATATTCACATGAGCATAGAGCAACATCATTACAGTATATTTGTATAGTGACATATTATTTCATTATCATTCTTATTGCTAATATGTTGACAGAATCTACTGCTTTACCTCACAAATTTAACAACAGCCTTTACGTATTCAAAAAGGATTTCACATCAAAAAGAGGACGGTGGTGTGTATGTGCTTATACAAACACAAAAATCATAAAACAATATTCAGAATAGGTGTATAACTAACTCATTTCTAGTTCAAAAATAATAAAATATAATCTTGCACAAAAACATAACAGAAACCCCTGCAAGCATGTTAAAGTATCTCTGCAATGTGAAACACATAATGTACAGAAGAGATTTGTACTTCCCTTTACAAAAAAAAAATCAGAGGAGGAATTATATGTTGCAGGCTACATGTTGTAAAAAAAAATATATGCATACAAACTTTTGGAGTAGTTGTTATTCTGTCTGCGATGTTTTCAGTTTGGCGATAGCATACATTGCCTTGTTCCATCAGGATTTGTTCTTCCATCCCTCTAAAGCTGTCTAAACCCAGACGCAGGCTAAATGAGCATGCCCACTCATGAATGCTTCTGCTTAATTACAATCCCTGATGAAAAAAAAAAAAACCCGCTGAGGGAGAAGCCTGAAGACGGCCATGTATTAGGGTAGTAACAGACACGTTTATTTCCATAGAAAGGACAAACTATATGTGTTCAAGTGTATATGAATGTTATTAATTGTAATAGAGGATTTTTTTCCCCCTGCATCAACACTAAAGATGAAGGCATTTGGCTTGTGCTTCAATTTAATTTACAGAAATTACGCTTGATATATTGAACAGGGACCTTGAAAGGCCTTGTTACGGTGTTAGATGCAGAAGCACTGCAGTATCTGAGAATGGGATCTAATGTCAACAGTGGTTTGGATTGACATTTACATACAGTATGTAGGAGGTATTTAAATATCAGCTCCACTGAACATGGGAACAAATGAAGGTTGGAAAAAAAGATTATTCAGCAACTGCAACAGCAAGTAAAATGTGGTTTGCTGCTACCATTTCATCAGGGCTGTACGAGCCAAATTACACATCAACACCAATCAGTGATCGTGGATGTAATGTTAAATTTAGCATTTAGGCAAGAAGAGAAAAAAATGATTGATAGGTCCAGATTTGTCCAGCCTACAGCAATATGAACACACGGTAAAAAGAGTACTGTATTTGAGATGATCTCATTCAGAAATAGATACGATGCATTTTAAATATTCACTCCTGACGCCTGCAAAACCTTTACTTAATCGCTAGAGAGAATTTTACATACTGTATTTTATGCCGTATTTCTGTGGTTAACCAAAAGTGTGCTGCGAACGCTACATTATTTAAGCATAAAGCTCCAGGTTTCTGCAAAGGAACTCTGTGCAACACATAAATTATTCAGGAGTATTTGCATTTGCATTGTAATTTGCATTCTTGTAGATTACAGAGAATGGAGAGGGAGGTGCTGCACCAAAGAGAATTACATTCTGAACCATTTTCTGTCCTACTGGTGAGAAGTTGACATGGATTTTTAGTTCTATTTTCCTCCGCGGCTTCGAGGTATACTGCTGAGATCAGTGACACACATTTCAAACTGTTGTTTGATTAATAAAAGAAGGAAACAAGCTCACCAGCGCTCACACACAAAAAGCCCCGCCATTAAAAATGAATTGTGACATCCAACAATGAGTCTTTTTGATTGACGAGGCTGATATTTTTTACTGTAATATTCTCATCATCTTTATTTATATTGTAAGGCTTGTAGTCGAAACTCAAAAGAAGCAGTCGGCACGGAGGAGATGTCATATGGATTAAACACTAGGAAGGAGTGTGAAACTCTCACAGTACACTGAAGATCCTGCCTATTATGTTTCATCTAAAAATATCAAGCTTGACTAAAAAGAACAGACAACACTGAATAAGAAAAGGAGGGGAAAAAAACACAAGCTCCAGAGAGAATAGAGTTCAAACAAGCAGCAGAGACAGTGCTGAGTGTGATATGGAACACAACAAGGAGAATGTACAGTATGAGACTCCATTCAATTATAAATGAAAAGGAAATCAGTGTGAAATATATGGAATAACCCAGATACTGAAATAAATCATTGTCTGTCTCCAGAGTCACTTTTGCGAAACGATATCCTGTTTTAAAATTTGTAATATTTTATGTGTCCTGATGTAGTTTTTTCTTGCTCGCGTGAATTCCTGCATCCCTTTTAGCTTAATTGAATTTACTGATGACATCATCATTAGTAAACAGCAGATCGTTATTGAGACGCGTCCCCGGCCTGGAGGCAGAATGGTAATTCTTTAAACAAGGGGAAATGTGCAAGAGACTTGATTGAGACTGTGTTGAGGCACAGTCCTGCAGGTTGTGTGCCATGAGCGACTGGTACGATGCATCAAGGGGGTGGGGTAGATATCCCTGCATTAAGAGAGGAGGGCTTAAACATTCAATGCGCATGGGCAAATGTTATAGCGTAGTCCACATGTAGATGTACGTACCACACTGTGTGTACAGGTGCAAACACAAATGCACAAATTCCGAGTTTGAGAGTTCAGCAGCTGTTTTTGTTCCGAGACAAGCTGTAAACAAAATGCACACTCAGTATTATTCTTATATTTCATTTCTTTTATGTTTTTTTTAAAACTTGGTTTGTCTCATTTTATCCTCAATCAAATATATCAAGAATTAAAGAATCAAAGAGCTTCTTGACTTCATTGAGATAGTTGCTGTACACAATCCAGCTGATGTGATTTACTGGGAATGTTACACTCGATTTCATTCACACATTTTAACCATTGGAGCAGTAAGAAACAGAACAAATGCCATTTGAAGCGATGAAACAACTACTCAGTGTTTACTTATCGGAAGTATAGTCCTGCTTCTAAAGTTGTGTTAAACATATAAAAGTATGAGTTTACAATGTAATTTGATAAATTATATGTATCAAAATATCTTTTTTTCCTTTTTAAGTATTTATTGATTTATTACAGAATTGATATAATAATACATTGTTTAAGTGTTTAAATGTTTTATACAAAGTATGATGAAATAGGAATACTAAAGAGCGACGGTTGGCTCTTGTCAATGTATTCAGTTTTTCCCGGCCTGCTATTTTTCAGAAAAAGGGCAAAAATAAAGGGCAAAAATGAAAAACAAGCAACTCATGATTTATTCCCCATGTATACATGGCATTAAAATGCATTATGGTGATTTGATTACAACTTGATAGAGCTTGACCACATAAAATAGCAGCTGTAAATGAACCCAAGATGCCTAGAGGACAGATGGATGGGTACACAGGGGCACAATGTGACCACATTGAACATATGTATGAATGCAGTTGCTTTCAACACTAGACACTTTATACCAGGTGTAAAGGTAATCAGGTTAAACTCATTTCTAGATGCCATCTGGATACAAAGCCCAATAGACATCACTATTGATCAGTGGGTTGTATGTGCATAGAATGGAGTTTCATGTTAAATGTAAATATAATGACAATAAAATCAAAATCAAAACCATGAGGCCCTATAGGATCATAGAATAACTTAGGGAACATCTGTGACCACAGGTTTAAAGGACTTAAGATACATTTGATTTAGTTGAGTTTGGTGGGGTTACATTGCTGTAGCATTTTCTACTGACCTACCTTGTGATAATATATTATTATAACTATATACATCTATATCATAAGATACAAATATTTAATAAGATTTAATACATGTGGTTAATAACTCTGTATTTCTTGATGATGCCACAATGGTAAAGTCTGTGAGGGGAAAAAAACATCTGTCAACAATCAGCTTAATGACGCTCAGAGACAGTGTTTGGTTGTCACACAGTCACATATAAACATGTTGTGAATAATCACACAGCGACGGACTGATCGATGCAGATGAAGCTGTGACCCTGTGCTGTCAGCATCACCTCTGCGCTGAATCCACTGCCTCACTGCCGATCTGTCGTGTGTAGCAGGGACTCTGCTCTCTTCCGGTTAAGGGGGTCCTATTTCATACTTGCGGTGTTACATACTAATCCTGTCCAAAAATACTAAATCCAGTATTATTTTTAAGTAATATAATTTTTTTCAGACTACATATGCATTCTCAATAGTGTAGGGTCTTGTTTAAATCTCGATATGCAACAAAATATATATTTTTTAATCGTAATTTCTCTCTCTCGCGGGACAGGCAAATCCGAGGACCCCTTCTTACCCAGAGTTTCAGCGTGACCTCTATTGCAGTTGAAAATACCGAGGATCGGAGGCTGAGTCCATTGATTTTTTTAGGGGTAAATCTACGATGTAACCCGTGTCTGTGATGATACGAAGACAGTTTGAATGAGACACCCGCTTCATTTGGTGCACAAACATCGCACGAAGGTCTTATGTGCTCCTCGCCGCCTCATTTCCGACTCGGGCTGCTCAGTGTTGTCGGGGTAGAGTCCGTTTCACTGCATCAACATGGTGAGTGTGTCACGGAGCACCTGAACGCAACGCTTTCTCCTCATGCCTTGATGCTGCATCATCTCCGATGTGCATGTCCCCCTTTCGATGTTTCTGACGTCTTCATGTTTTCAGTGAACGTGTCATTGTGTTAACGATGGTTTAGCTTGCTAGCCAGAACAGGTGCCTGTAGCCGGCTAGCCAGTGTAGCATTGCAGCTAGCGTTAGCCACACACCGACTGCAGCCCAGTGATGCTAACAAGCGTATAAATGTAACGTTTTCCAAGGTGTTCGGTCGCATATGTTGTTGTGAAGTGCTAACAGTGGCTAATCTTGCAGGGTAGAAGTGGAAGATACGTGCTATATTTGCATGAACTGCACCAGCATTAGCTGTTAGCATGCCAGTCACCTGGCAGCAGGGCACCTATGGGAGAAGACGAGCTGTGTTCACGCACCTCACCTGTCTCAGTTTGACCTTAAGATGCCCTCAGAGGAACTGTAAAGCCTATCAGTGTATTCAGGGTTTCACAAGCATTTTTAAAGACATAAATGTATCGAGAGAAAATAATAGATGTGCACTGCAGGTTTGTAATTACATTTGTGGTCATTGCTGCTGTAATTGCATCCATGACAGTGTAATAATCTGAACATGTCCCTCCTAAATACCGCTGATGTTTAGAATCTAAATTTACAGCAGCAGAATTGTCAGTATCAACTTTTAGATGGGATGCTGTCTGTGTGCTGTGTTTACATAATGAACATTAGATGAGTTGATTTGTATTATTCTCCCCTGCTGAATGTTATCATCTGTTGCAGCAGCTACTGTCGGAAAGGACAGTAGTGAGGATTTCACGAATGTGTAAATGATTGCTAGACAGGTGGTTATTCATTCTTCAAATTAAGAAGGTAGAACAATCAGATTAGATATGGGTATTTCCAGTTCATTGTAGTGCCACCATCCTGTAATATCAAGGGAGATGGAGGGGGAAAAGAAAACTTCAGCCAAAGAGTAAAATGACAAACATCCTGGATACCATCTAGTTGCTTATCACACTATTTGTTATAGTTTTATTTGGCCTTTTTTTGTAAGTAACATAACATATCATGTCATTTGGCGGATGCTTTTATCCAAAGCGACTTACAATAAGTACATTCAACATCTATGAGGGGCAAATGGGGTTCAGTGTCTTTCCCAGGGACACTTCGGCATACAGATGGGGAAGACTGAAGATCGAACCGCCGAACTTCTGGTTGGAGGACAACCACTCTACCCCTCAGCCACAGTGTTTAAAGTATAGAATCATCTTAACCACAGCATTAGTAGTAATATAATATGTGGTCTTGGACTTCCAACAGTCAATACTTTAAGAGTTTACTGCCAAAGCAGGATTAAATTGACCCAAGAGTAGTCAAGATGAATAAAATTGAGGAAGTCTCGGTCAATAAGGGGTTTCACTGCCAGAGAGTTAGTTTTCCTAGCAAATAGTTGTGAGGTACTTGAGCTTATATTGATATGGTGGTTATCGCTGCAGCTCCCACTTTCAACCCCCTACAGATTTCATTTGGTTGTTGTGTGGAGGGGGTGAAGCGGCATGGGCAAGATAAGGGAGTCCCATGCTGGCTCAATTTCCCCCAGGCCTGAGATCCTTGCAGCTCCCCCACAGCGAATGGTCAGCATCCACCAAGCTAAGGCTTTCTGCTTTTGACCTATATAGCATGACCATTACTCACATGGAGAAATATCTTGAGTCAGAGAGGTTGTGTCTGGTCACTATAATTGTCAAATTATAGGCACCCACTCCCGTGACTCCAGAGGAGGTATTGACTTAAGCTTTTGGAGCTTATCTCATGCCTGGTGACACTGGAGATCTCCACCACCAATCTAAAATCTAGGTCTACTGTACAAGTCTGGCCTCATCACTTTTCTTGTCTAGACGTCATTCCCTTCCTCCTTCTACACCTGGTACAGTCTAACAGTATCAGTGACAGAGTTGCTCTGTATGATGAATGTTTGCTTATTGTCCAGCATTAGGGTACAAGCAGGACATATGCAAGGTTACACCAGCACATTCAACTAGCCATAGGATCGCCAAAAGTATCACTTATTGTAAAATATCATGTCAGTGAACAAGCCGGCCATATTAAGTAGTGTTATCAACATCATCAGTAGTAACTTAAGGGCATATAGGGTATGGTTCATTATAGCCAGAATAGGCAAAGCAGCTGGTGAATAAGAGACTGACCCAATTGACATATGTCAGCAGAGTCAGTATCTTACTTTTTAAAGAGATCAAGTCCTGATTTAAATTTCCCTTCTATGCATAAAATGACTAATGAGTCTCATGGTTGACACCAAGTTACACATTAGAAGTGAAATTGGTATTTTTATATCCATTACCACAAAAATTACAGTCCTCTGTGAAATGAAGAATGACGATCCATTCTTATCCATCATGCATCAACGTCAATTATTGTAGTTTTTTCTCAGTTGAAGAAATTTAATCTTAACATATTATCATATGGCACTGTCACATTGCCATCACTCAAATGGGTGAAGATAAGCCCACTGAACTTCATTGTTGTGTAAACATCATGTTGACAAAACAAAGAAGGCCACATGACTTTGTGATGAGCTTGTAAGTGTAGATTCACTGGTGCATGCCTATAGGTGCAAGCCCAGGCATGGGACTGTTTTTGGCAAAGAGAAAAAAAACATTTTTTTAGGGGAGATTAGTTCTCTAATTGGTTCTCTTGGCTCAAGTGGGGGCAGGCACAGATATCAATAATTCCTACTGATAGCCAAAGAGATGGGCCAGCCCGCAGACCTTACCCTACAGTGAGTGGATAAAAGCGCAGCATGAAGGTAATGATTTTGGCCTCATAAGCCTAAGTGAATATTGATCCAAAAGTGCTGGGTTGATGTTCCCCTTGTGTTACTAAGTCTTTGGCGATCTACCTCCTGTGGCAGGTGCTAGTTGTTCATTCTCCCGGGCACGTGGCGGCTGACATTGTGACAGTTTCCTGGCCGAGCATAGTTCAGTGATCATTGTATTAACCCAAATAAATGTACTCAGATTACAGTAATTGGGGATTTATTAACTAAATCCCTTACAGTTTGTTGTGGAAGTGTTTCAAAATAGCTACCATTACATGTCTGGTATCAAGGTAAAAGTGGTAATTTGATTTTGATTTTGGGTCTTAGTTGTCGGCGAATGTTACTAATCATCCGTCACTCTATAATTGATTTGAAATTGAATCACTATACTGTACCATGATATTTTATATTTACATTACATAGAGAAAAAAGTCAAATATGAATGCCATTTTGTGGCTAATCTGGTGAATTAATTACCAAAATAACTAGATATATTAATGGTGTTACTATTTGGTTGTCCAATTATAGAACAATTTCCCCTGGTTGCCAAAGCTCAGTCACCTCAAGGTTTAGATCGACATGTCAGCCAACACTGTGTCTGCTGCTTGCTGCAAATTGACTTGAAATCTCATTGCACCAGAGGCATCTTATAATCTGCAGAGTAGTGGGGAATCCCAGGCACCATATTGTTTACTGTGATGCCACATGAGAGTTGTTGGGGTCATCTGGTTCCGGCTATCTGGCTCATATGATTGACAGTCATCATAGCAACATGAATAAAAGTGTCAGTTATTTAAGGAACTTGGAAATGGATGTCAGAATGGTAATGGAGGTGACCTGGAAGACTGCTGATGCTTCAGTATTTAAGTTTTCTTTTTGGTTCTACTTCAAAAGACGCCATATTACACACATAGCAGCTTTAAATCATTTGTTTTTAGTAATGTGGCACATCTACATTTTTTGTTTTGTTTGACCGGCTAACACTGAAGTGATTAATCCCTCTGTATTCATGGACAAATGAAGGTCATTCTGTGTTTGAGTTCTTGATAAAGTTTGTGGAGTCTAATCTTTCAACAACTTGTACAGTATTATTTACAAAGTAAATCTGATTGAAACCATCCAGCCCATAATGTGTTGGTGCTTTTAAATCAGACTCTTGGCCTGATGGAAAGGCCCTTGTTGTTTTTCAAATCAAAGGGGTTCATCCTCTTGAAACCATTAACCAAATGTAGATACAAATGGAACCTTTGACCTGAAGGTGAAGCCTCTGGGGACCATGAATATTCACATCTGAAAACTTTGGACTCACATCATCTTAGGCTTCACTGCTAGCAGGGCAAAGAAGCACCATTATAACCAAATCTATGATCTCACCTTTCATTACATTGCCAAGGAATTTAATTGTCCTGAGATACATTAGAGGCAGTGTTAACTTGCTCAAACAAAGTCTTATAGTAATCATTAATCTCTCTGTGCTGCAAACATGTTTGTTGGAAGAACATCTGTGGCCCCGCTATCAGCAAGATAAAGAACGGCATTCACTGAGCATTTTGCAGTTAAGGTGTAATGCCAAGACTTTTGATATGAGATTGATAAAAGACTTTAAATTGCATTTTAAACTCTTTTTAATCTGAGAAGACATGCTCCAGTACGTATTAGTCCATATAAACCCATACTTCATGTGTGTAAGTGCTTTGTGGCATGTATAATTACTGTTTAAATGTGATTTTTAAACCCCCATCTCATTTCCACAGGGTGTGATCGGTGTGCAGCTGGTGGTTACCATGGTAATGGCCAGTGTAATTCAAAAAATAATACCTCATTATTCCTTCGCAAGATGGCTTCTCTGCAGTGGCAGGTAATGTAAAATCCCATACATGCTGTTTTGAATAGTTCTTCCAAGTGCTGTTGTTTCATTTCTACAATTTCCTTTGCCTTCTGAGAAGTTTATTTCAAAACGAGTCCAGAACAATGGGCATCAAAATGTTTACTCAGATGGGAGAGTGTTCCAAACAGTTTGGATTGAAGAAGTAAAAGAATCATTAAATCACACTGCAAAGACCAAAGGGCACTGAAATATCGGGATGACCCGAGAGAAAAGTACATACAAATATAGTGCTGGCCTCATTTCCCCTAATTAGTGTCACATATGTTTTTCAGTAAACAGATTTTTGGAACACGTTTAATAATTCATTAATTTTTCTTTTCAGGGCACTGCTGAAACATTTTTTGAAAACTTTTTTGCCATAAGCAGTAGGCCTGAAGTGTCCCTCCAGAATACTTTGTAATTAATTTTCCATAATAAATAAATATACAGGGGGAAAAACAAGCTGTGCTCTTTCTATCCTCCTCCGCCACACAGTGTGCTTCTCAGGATGGTTTGACAGGAGGGTTTCTTAAAAAAAAAAGTTGAGGAGGTTTGTTTTGTAAAGAAAGCTCCTAAATTACCTCCTATTTCAAGCTTGGTACCTTAAGGACTGATGTTGCAAAGCGTCTCACAAGTGTCTGTTTTGTGTTTGTTTTTCAGGAGTTATTCATTAATCTCAGAGCTGTTACAAAATGAGGCTTTGAGTCATGTTTCGTAGAATCAAGACTTAATGTCACTGCTTTCAAGAGCATTTTTCAAAGAGATTTTCGATATTTCTTTAAGGTGTAATGAAAAGGCAATTTAAGCTTTTAACAGTAAGTGAAATTCCCTTATTCCTACAAGAAATGGAAGTGAAGAGAGGGTGACTTTACAGTATTAATTACTCATTACATCTAATGTTGAATCCACTTCCTTCTCTTTCCATCGTCAAAAATCGATATTATTAATCTTCTTAGTCAGTATGTGTCAATAATTATATTGTTGGCCAGGAAATCTAACTTAAGTCTGTTTTGTTTTTTTCTAACCCTAAAACTTAGATTTTAATTATATTATATCTTTTGTTTCCTTCTCTGTACAAGTCTGAGCCTGATCTCTTTCATTTTCTTTGTTCACAGTCTGCGGTGGTATCAGCACCCCACGGAAGATGAG
Organism: Hippoglossus stenolepis; assembly: GCF_022539355.2. Classification (NCBI taxonomy): domain Eukaryota; kingdom Metazoa; phylum Chordata; class Actinopteri; order Pleuronectiformes; family Pleuronectidae; genus Hippoglossus; species Hippoglossus stenolepis. The sequence goes on from NC_061491.1 coordinate 13,688,804, forward strand.
CTGAGGAGCTTAGCAGGGAAACAAAAAGGACAGAAGAGGAAAGACAGGTAGGTTGTGAGGGGGGGGGGGTGCAGAAATGAAATGAAGAAGGGCTATTGTTTGGGGGCTGGGGAAATGCGGTGGCACAGAGCAGGTACGAAAGGCACCCCTTTCATCAGAGAGGAAAGCAAAGATGAGACGCAGACGTATGAGATGGATGGAGACCACAGGCATGTCGGCAGGGAGATGACGCTGATGTGTGTTTGTGTGGCTCATTTACGGCATGTTTGAAGTGAGGAGACAGAAGTCTATTTTTGTTGTTTTGTTCCTTTACGGACTCTTCATCTGGGCTCAGAGCAACTTGGCTTAGAAGTGGACCCCGTCTAGTGGATGTGAGGAAATCTGGTCCTGTTTTTTTGGAGCCATTACTATCAAGGCTATTTTAAGGGATGACAGTTTAAAAGGATTGTATCTGCATTATATCTTCAAAGTGGTCAGATGTCAAGCTTTGATTCTGGAGGATGGTTTTCCTTTAAGACCACTTTGCAATTAAAGTGGGAAAAAAACTACTATTCAGTCATTATGGCTGCAGGTGGAAGTTATACCATATGTTGAAAATGTGAATTTGGCTCTGTTTCCTTTGTGCTCGCCCTCTTAATGTGAATTCAAATTGAACTCACAACTGAATGCTAATCCTTACTGTTCCACATGGTGTCCAGCTCCTTACTCAAGGCGGTTTTGTAGCACAGTCCTTTCTCCAACCCTGTATGAGGCAGGTCAATGCTCTCCAGCACCACATGCTCAGTAATCCCTTGAAGGAAAAGATGGACCACTGTCCTTTTGCCAGCTCGTGCCATGCAGCTCCGTTCCCTTTGTCAACCATCTGACTCCCTCAGTGAGGGGTGCCTGAGCTGCTGAGCCCCCTTTCTCCCCCCGTCAGGTGCCTCAGAGATGAAATCTGTCCGGGGCATGTTTGGCCCGAAAGTCTTTCAGTGGTATTGTCCCGTGAATCGAGCACACACACACAGACACACACCAGGCTGAACAAACAAAGCCCAGAACTGAGGAGGCCCACCAGACAGTTCTTCAGACCTAAAGAACAGCAATCCATTCACCTGCTGTCAGCGGTTTAGCACCGCCTATGCGCTCGGTCATGGAAGTCCAGAAGTATTAGTGGCAAAAAATATAAATAGAACTATGCTAAGTATTGAATATAGAGGGTACCGTGTATGCTCACAGCTTTGCAATAAATTAAATTTGAGTATTGGATATTGGATCATATTTTATCTGTGATGGATTAACTATAATGGAGATGGGATATCAACTGTAAAACATATGGTTTTCTTGTGTAAATTGTCACTAGTAAGGTTAAACACGTAATTTATAAAGTTCTCAAAGTGAACCAGTGAGGTTAACTTTTACACATGCTAAAAAAAGAAAGTGTAAAAATGTGTTCATTGACCCTCTTGTTATTTTTATCTGCATGAAAGACAAGTTGCCAAACAAACCTGAACAAATGTCTGCAAGATTACAACATTAAGCTGTTTTTCAATGGTCAAACATTGCATTTGCTGCATTCTGGAGTTGCTACCATTGTTTTCCTGACCCCCCCTTGTTGTTTTGCACCTCTTTTCCTTAGGAAGTACAATGGTCACATTGACAATAAGCCGCTAACAGTTCCAAAGGACATAGACTTACAGCTGGAGACGAAATGCATCACAGAAGTCGACACATTAGGTATAAATCTAACAGGACAAACATCTATAATCCCAAGTTTTCATTCTCACATGTTTAATGTTCATGTATACTGGGCTGTATGGATCTAATTATACTCTGTGTGTGCCCCCAGCATTGCACTACTTCCCAGAGTTCCAGTGGCTGGTGGATTTCACAGTAGCGGCAACTGTGGTCTATCTGATAACAGAACTCTACTACAGCGTGGCTCAGCCCTCAGGAGAGATGAACATCAGTGTGGTCTGGTGCCTGCTCGTACTTGCCTTCGTCATGTATCCTTACATCAGTTACTCTTTACATCTTGGTTTGTTTTTTGTTTTTTTCATATCACACTAATCTAAGAACATATTTCTGCTGTGCATCAAGTGTGTGGGTTGGTTGGTAACATGCAATGTTTCAGCTCCGCAAACCTATGTTTTATGGACTCTCCTTCGGGCTTTCAATTATTTCCACGTTACATTCTTCCTAACAGCCCCTGTATATGCCATAGGTTAACATCTCATTGTCTATAAGAGAGTCTGCATCATTCTAGCGTGATTGTGTGGTTGCAGCAGTGGTGGTGAGAGGCTGTAAAATGACTGCTAAAGCTTTGGCTGCCAGCACCTTTATGCTCCACAGCTACCTGCTATTTTGCTACGCTGAATGATGGTTAAATAATATGCATTATCCTTGCCACCAACCACAGGGATCAATCTTCCCAGTGCTCCCGCTCGGGCCCAGCTCACTATGGTCAGATGGTGTGTCATTTCCTGCCTACCCCCGAGATTGGAGGCCCAATTTTCACAGCCCAACAGGCTGATATGCTTGGGGGGGGGCAGACTTGGGAACAGATGACACTGGAGTATGAAGATGAGGGAATATGTTGGCGCAATATATGTGTTAATGGGACCCTCGATTTCAGTTTTCCTATTTCGGCTCTGATGACATGTTTAAGACTCTTGGCCTGGAGATCAGCTCCACTGCTCTGTTAGCCTGTCCACTGATAAAACCACTGGAGTCTCCCTCTTGTTTAGTGAAATATGATAAAAAAGACTGGATATCCTCACGCTTGGCCTATGTTTACAGGCCAGCTCGGCTGTATCATAATTGTAGGCCGCTACATGACAGCTCAAACGTGGCTGTATTTCTAGTTTCAACCTCACGCTGGCTCTAACTCGTCTGCCGAGTGTTTATACAGCTGTCTTCACAGCACTGAATACGGGTTAGAGACAGAAAGAAGACCGTATTGGATTGAATACCTTTCTTGAAATGGACTGAAAGGGAGTGAAAAATTGGCATGCTGTCACCTGAAATGTTCCGTGAACTGGGAGTTTCATCTCCGTGGCGACCGGAGTTGACTTTAGAAACACGCTCTGTCCTTAGCCTTCCGATCAGTGTCAACGGGGGCCGAGTAAAACACTATTGCGAGCTTGATGGCGCCCACTGGTGCCACAGTCCCACACACTCTGTACTCACACATATTGTGTGTGTTGCAGGGTCTGTGTGGCACGAAAGGGTTGAGGGTTCACATGGAGCAGTTAAGTGTGCCCGAACTTGGGAAAAGATGAGTATGGTTTTGTGTGGTGAATATCTGTCTGTTACTGTGCTATAAAGTTTTTTGCGGTGGTTGATCGCAAAGACTTATTTCTGGTTCCCTTGAACCTGTGAAAAGAATTTAGAAATGTATCTGCAAAGCGCTTTGGATTAGCTTTAAATGCCAGTGTGCGTTTGGTGCTGATTTCCCTTGACTCTGTCCCCTCAGTAAGACCCTTTTCTCTCTAACGGCCCACTACTTCAAGCTCGAGGAAGGAGGCGAGCGCTCACTCTGTATTACTTTTGGTTTTTTCTTTTTTGTCAAAGCCATGGCCATTCTCATCGTCACTGAAAACTACCTGGAGTTTGGTCTTGAGACCGGTGAGTTCTCCGCCAGGCTTGTCTTTAAAATGACCCTGTTGCTAACAACCACATTTTAGTACTTTCACCCCCGGTGTGTGAGTCACTGCTGAATATATTTAATTTTTTTCATTTCCAGGTTTTGCAAACTTCTCTGACAGCGCTCTACAGTTTCTGGAGAACCAGGGTTTAGAGTCCCAGTAAGTACAATATCAGTATTCTCGCAGTATCGTTTTTGTTTTCTCCACCTTCATGAATTCTTTATGACTCGTGAAACTACAGTAGTATCACCATGTGTGTTTTTTTTGTTTTTTTTACACAGGGGTCCTATATCTAAACTCACCTTCAAGCTGATCCTAGCTCTGCTCTGCTCCCTGATTGGAGCATTTCTAACTTTCCCTGGTCTACGATTGGCCCAGATGCACCTCGATGCACTCAATCTCACCACAGCCAAATTTACACAGTGAGTACACCACACAAATACGTTTTTGCTTTTGCCTTCTCTCGTGTTCTTGTCATGGAATACATTTGATTCATTTCTTATCTTTAGGAAGCCACAACAGTCTTCGGTGGAAAATGACCTTGAAGATTAGTTTCCAGTTGCAAATGTTTCACATCCCACACTTTGTTGATAGCATTATCTTCAGTATTTAACTTTTAGTTTTATCACATATGATGTAGAGAATTCTTCATTTATGTTTCAGCTGATATTGAAAATATTGTATTATTAATGATAAACTTTATAAAGCACCTTTCAAAACACAGTTACAAAGTCCTTAACGAGTTAGAAATTCAAAAAGGCATTGAAAGCAAACAATGAGAAAACATTTAAAAGCAACTTGAAGATCACAAGCAATGAAGCACAGATACAGAAATGGAAAAAGGTTACAGATGAGAAAAGACTAAAATCAAGATAAAATAAAACATTATAAAATGAACAGAATAGACCGTAAGATCAGAACTAGGAGAAATAATATTATCCAGAGTGGTCTCTCCAGTTCTATGGTTTTGATGTGCTCAAATTGGCCACAAACACAGAACTCAAATATCAGTCTACCCTATTTTAGAGTACCATGAATGCAAGTATAGCACCGTTGTACTTGTCTCCTACTATTCCGAGTGTGTCAGATACCAGAGAGCACCTTGTGAGTCAGATGAAGACTTCCTCAGTTGGGGCAGATTTCTGTTTCAGAACACACTGGGTGGCATGTCTCCAACCATGATAGGGGGTGCAGAGCAGGGAGCACATTGCATCCAGATAATCCACTTTGGCATAGCAGACTCTCTTCTCTTCTGGCCTCCTCTTCTGGCCTCCTCTTCCTCCTCCATTCCCCATTTTAGCTGTCACAAGCTTACATCCTCAGACCCTGTCCCCAGCAGGGATTATCTCCCAGCCCTACAAAATCTGCGCCTTAGTTATCTTCTCACCCCTCTCAGGGACAGTCGTATTGATAATATGGACCATTATCCTCTCCATGTTAATTTCAAATTGAGATTAAAAAGCAAAGATTACAGAGACCTACCCACTTTTTAATTCATTGGTTTATCGATGATTTTGAGAGGAAAAAAGAGTCAAAGTTGTTGGATTATTTGATCACCTAACATTATAATTGATGTATTTTTTGTAACATCTCCTTTTCTGCAGGACTCTGCTTCATATCAACTTCCTGTCCCCTCTTATCATGGTCCTGCTGTGGGTGAAGCCCATAACGAAGGACTACCTAATGAACCCTACTCTGGGAAAGGAGAGTGTGCCTTTGTAAGTAATTATGTGTTTCTCACAATTTGTGTTTGACCCAGATGTACAGAATACTACCAATATAATAATAATTTAAGTTAACCATCTTAAATAGTTAACCTAATTGAGATCGGACAGAGGTTAACTGCTTTGTAGCACATGTATTAGATTGCGTAAACATTTCACGAAAAACAATAATCTGTTAAAGATCCATATCCTCGTACCTCCAGTAGATTGATCTGTATTTGGTTGGCAGCCAGTCGGACTCTGTTGCTGCCTGGCAAGCTAATGACCTGCCACTCAAACAGGAGCGACGGGACAACGTTGCCAAGCTGTGAAAATAAAAGTAATTGTGGCTGGAAAATGGGTGTAAACAATGCAACAGCAGTTATCAAAATTGAATTTATGAAGGTTGAATGAGATAAGGAATGTGTTGCAGTTCGTAGATGAAATTACCACAATGGGAACGTTGTTTAAATGAGACTGTACACATATTAAGTCATACCCGAGGGAAAGCTCTTTGTTCCATCTCTAACTGCTGCCATTTGTCAGCTTGTTATTCATACTAAGATAAACATCTTTTTCATTTGTTGCAAGTTTGAATCCTGACACGTGTCAAACTTTCTCCTGCTGCTGACAGCAGGAGAAAGCCTGTGATGGCTTCAAGGTCAAACTTGACTAAGTCGGCTTTCATGTTACCTAACTCCCCTTTTCACCTTTTTATCTCAACCTCACCCTCTCTTACTTCTTCGTCTTGACTTGTTTATGACTCTTTTTTTACTCCTACTATCTTTCCTTTCTGTCTCATTGTCTCTGTCTACCATCCAAGTGATGGAGCAGAAACATGATGGGTTGAGTTAGCGGGCCAGCAAAGCCGTCATCCCTTAATCTTCCTCTCTCTCTCTCTCTCTCTCTTGTCTTTCTTATTACTACCAGGATGACTGAGCAGACATATGATACGCTGCGCTTATGGGCCATCTTACTGATGTGTCTGCTCCGGCTCGCTATGATGAGACATCATTTGCAGGCCTACCTCAACCTGGCCCAGAAGGGTGTGGACCAGATGAAGAAGGAGGCGGGTCGCATAAGTACCGTTGACCTGCAGAAGATGGTGAGTCAGATAATCGTTTTATTCAATATTAATCATGGTTATACCCCAGTGTAATTCTATGATAAAATGATAAAACGTATATAAATAATCCCTTTTAGAACGTATATTGGAGTGATCTATATTCCTCTTAATTGGAGCCACGTAGTTTGCTTTGCAGAAGCGTATTCCCTTTATTAATAGCATATATATATATATATATATATATATATATATATATATATATATATATATATATATATATAGCCACATTTAATGCCCTGTCTTTGTGAATTAAGGAACAGGGCACAATACTTTATTGTACTTTTGTGCAGTTGGAAATTGGTGTTCGCAGTAATTGTAATTGTCTTTTCAAACTCCCCCAAACAATCAGGGTTTAAACGTGGTCCCAAAAAGTCAAATATTTAATTAAATATGTTAAAATACAACGTACAATTGTACAATACTTTGAGGTTCATTTAATAATACTAAGTATGGCGTGCATAGTTTGGAATGTCTGTTTATTGTAGTTCTTTGTCAACAATACAGATATTGACACTGTGTAATAAAACTATAAACAAGACCAACATGGAACTGATAACTGTCTACAAACACCCCAGTTAGAATTTATCTCCGTACACTCAGCTTTTCTTTGGGAAAGGCCATGGATACCTATTGTCTCTATCTGTGGTTTGTGAGATAACGTGGCATTTTGAGGTTTATCCTCCACTTGGCTACTTCACTTTATCTTCAGTTATGGGCAAGTGTAAATAATTCTGGGACTCCGATATTCCTTTATTTCTGTCATACTTGACATAGGTCTTAAATTGAATTTGTTATGGTCTGAAATAGTCTGACTTATTCAAACCCACAGAATCCCTGATGTTAGTGTAAAGGTGTAAACAAGCTCAGTGTAGTGCAGACCAGCCTCTCCTATGTGACAACTCATTTTGTGGTAGGGTTTTGATGTATATAACAGACATCAGGCAAAGTATCATCTGTGATCATATTTAATATCACATCTAATCATGATTTGGAGTTCTATCAATGATATTTGATATTTACCTCAGCTTCAGGTGTTTTTTGTTAGAAACTTTAACTTATAAAACAGTTTGTGTAAAAGCCTGAACTAATGTTATTATTCTTTTTCACCACTTCCACCTTTTTCACTCAGGTTGCGCGTGTTTTTTACTACTTGTGTGTAATCGCACTACAGTATGTGGCACCACTGGTGATACTGCTGCATACCACTTTGCTGCTAAAAACCTTAGGTGAGTCATGCAGCGCTCAATGTTTTTCCTCTTTAAAGATTTATTTGTTATTTTTCTTCCCAGACGTTTGATCTTTCTTCCTTTGCTCGCTCTCCGGCAGGTGGACACTCCTGGTGGGTCTCTCTTGAAGAAGACCTGCCTTGCACCTACGACATGAACTCTGACTCAGTGATGGGGGAGGCATCAGTAGCCGCCCCAACACCAGCTTCAGTGGTAGAAACAGGAGCCCGGGCGTCAGTAGCCCAGCTGTCGGTGGCCCTGGGAGGCCTGCGGACTGTTTTCAGCCCCTCGCTTTTCCGGGGCCTCTTCTCCTTCTTTACTTGGTGGATTGCCGCCTGCCTCTTCTCCACCTCCCTCTTCGGTCTCTTCTACCATCAGTATCTTATGGCGGCATAACATCAGGAACCCAGCAGTGGCAGCCGGACCCCCGCAGTGCTGCTGTACGTTCAGCCTGATCAGAAAGGACTGATTCGGGGCAGCAGAGGCCGATTGATGACTCTGCTCGTCAACCTCCTCCCTCCCTCCCTCCCTCCCTTTGACCACCTCTCAATGACCATATCATCAGAGCTCCTGGTTCAACTTCCAGTGCTTCCTTCACAGATGACTCTATGAACTCGTCATTGTTTTTAATACTACAATCACAGTGTTTAATTTGAAGGGCAAGATTTATAAATTTTAATAAGAGACGGACTAAAGGTACGAGTGGAAAGAATATTATTCCGTGTCAGTGGTGTATTGGTATTGTCAAGAGGAACTGATCCATTTTGTGTATGAAATTTGAACGATATGAGGTATAATACTTTTATCTCAGATGCCAATTACAATCCGTTACTGATCCATCGACACTTTGTCTTTTACTTTAGAAAACCCCACTCTTGCAGGTTCATGCATGACAGTAACAGTTCGATTTCAGCCTGTTGTCCCCCTTGTAAATTTACCGCCAATGACTTATATCACAGACATATCCAGGAAAAGCTGGAGTTACTCTGCTTGACTGGATAAATGCTGTAAGGTTTAAGTTTTATTGGCTGGCGGTTATGCGCACCACCTTGACATTAAGAGTCATGGAACCACCTATAAACCAGTCTGTATCACAGCCCATCAGAGTGCTAGCTTCCCTCAGTGAAAACGTAGTGAGGACGCGTAGCTCACAGAATATCATAGAATCTGGAGCGGTTTGTGGAGGCTGGTCTGTGACTTCTTATTCTCCTAAAATCATCTTCAATTATATGTTTTCCTTACGTTTTTTTTAGGGGAAACTGATAACTGCCATTCTGGGGCCTCATGTTTGTCTTTTGAGAAAAACTAAAAAAAAATATTTGTGTTGAAATTCAGATGTAAAAATTCCATTGCCACGGACCACAAAGCAATCTGAAAGAGTCTTAAGAGTTTTGCCGGTGCGTTTGTGTTTGTAGTCAGAGGAGGGAGGGGGGGTTGGATGGGACGAGCCGTGACCTGACCAGGGTCTTTGAGTGTGGACAACTGAAGAAGAGTTACACGAGATTGTTAAACTCCAGGGTGAACATCTCATTGGCTTGAATCTAATGTGTTTGAAATGTGTCTAATTGAAGTTGCCATCGAGGACAAACTTAGGTTGTTTTGTTTTTTTTAATGATAGAATTTGTGATGTTTTTAATTTTGCATTGTGACCACCCTGGTTTTAACTGAGCCGTCTTGAAGCTATGAGAGAATCTGAGGTTGTTCTTCTGACAGACAACATGTAGCGTCTGCATCTGTCTGCATGTGTCGGATCTCTGCCTTCGGTCAGCTGTAATCTCAAAGGGCATTGCGATCGAGAAGAAAGGATGTCAACCACTGTTGATAAGCTACCGCCTTTGTTCTCATTTCCTGTTTTATTTTTACTTAAACCCATCCATTGCTTTTAAACTCTTTTGAGAACAATCATTTTTTAGTTGTTATTCTATTTCTAACTGATCAAATTGTGGATGTGATGTCGGGTGGTGTCTAGAGATCCATCTTGATAAAGAGAGAATCACTAGTTCTGGTTAAATGAAAACACAGTGTCTTTGCACGCTGTAGTTAGAGGGTGTAGGTGTAAGCTCATGCAGTCACTGCAGACGCTGCACTGGGTCATTGTGATTGTCTGTTCTATTCAGGAATGTAGGGTACGTGTTCTCAGACCAATTACATATGCGTGGTTCTCTGGCAAATTTCATTTCATCGTTACAGTCATCATAGAGCTGCAGTTCACACATTCCAGCTCTATGCATTGTGTACAGAACACGTTTTATGAAGCAGAGCAGCACCATATCACACATTTAAGCTCCTGATGCCGAAAGTCTTAGCCTCAGTTTGTCTGTTTGAAACCATAGGGAATATGCACATAATGAATGTATCAATCTTGCCTAATTTCTAGATTGTTTTGATGAACACTGATTTGTATGTTGAGTTGATTTAACTGCCCCCTTACCTGCAATTCCTTCCCTCTCCACCATACCCTTTCATAATTCTACCTGTTAAACTAAATCTAATTTATCCTAATGACTTTTTATTGATTGATTTGTCCTTTCTTTGTTTTTTTTTGTATTTATTTCACATGTCGAGGCCTGTAAACATTTCTAATTTTAACAATATTCACTTTATTTTGTTAATAGAGTGCATGATGGATTAAATCAGTTTTTGAAAACGTGTTTGACAAATCGGTTACAGATTTTTTTTTATGTCTGGTCAGGTAAGAAGTACCTGGAGAAACTCTCAGAATTCGTTGGCCTGATGAGGCGTTTCTTCAGTTTGTTACCACTGAAAGTGTTGTTATTCACTCTTGGGTTCTTAGAGTACATCACACATGTTGTTGTTCTTCCGTGTATTTATTTCTGCTTTAGATTTTGTCTTAAATAAATTATGTTCTTTACTACGTCCTTTTTATTTGATCCTTATGCTCTATTGGTTATATAAGGCCTCAGCATTAGAGCAACAGGGAGATGGGTCCATTCATGAATCCTTGGATACGACTGGCACTTGTTTTTTGTTTTCTTTAGGAAAACTCCTGAACTCAGGATCCCTAAGCTTTTGGTTTATAGTTGACAGAAGAGCTCACGGTTTAGTCAGCGTAAAGCTGGGGTTGGTAATCCTTGAAAAACTCGCAAGAGCAGGCTACACTTTGAAAATATGCAACCGATACAGCCCACCCCCTCCTAATTGAAATTCCCATCAAAGCTACACCCTCAAAACAAAAACGTTCACTGCCAGACGACCAGCGGTCTGTGCCTCTCCTGTCATGCAGTGAGAGTTCAGGCAGGGTGTGGGCAGGTTGGTTAGTGGCTGGCAGGTACGGCCGTGAATCTTCAGTCTGAATTTGGTCCGAATTAAACGATTGGCCGTGTTTATTAAAGTCCTGTGAGGGCCACACAGCAGCTGTTTGTTTCATCCAAATTTATTCATCAGTGGCTATTGAGGATTTCAAAAATGTATAGTTATAAAATGTGTTGCGCAGACAACTTACCAAACCATAAGAAGTAGAACTAATCACAGGTGTATGTCACTTAATTCTGGTAATTGTTCCCAAATGAGTGGATATTTAATTCATCCATATTAACTTTGATGAAAAGGTACCAAAATCTCACAACTCATTAACACACAAGATAGTGTTATGAATTTTGTATTTAAAACAATGCTTAATACTGTATTGTAAGTCTAATGTGTACTTGATAATATAAACATGTTTGTGTATTATATCTAACTTTATATATACATTTTTTATTTAAAAAAAAATACAATTACAAAAGTATATAAAATTATATAAAATATACATGTATGTATGCATGTTTACACTAGACTTTAGAAATAAGACAGCAAACACATTTGGGCCCACAATGTTTAATATGTTGTATTATTTTTTAAACAATGAACAGAAATATATGTATTGCTATAGATCTATGAGGACGAGTACAGTTATTTTAGCAAAAGGTTTAGCAAATTGGTTTGGATTGATCCTGCACTAACCTTCTCTTCAGTCATCTTTTCTCCTCCTCTCCTCCTCTCCTCCTCCCCTCTCTCCACTCCACTCCTCTCCTCTCCAGTCATCTCTCCTCTCTCCTCTCTCCTCTCCAGTCATCCTTTTTGCTTGTCGTCATAGCATAACAGTTTTATTATTATTATTTGGCCAGTTAACAAGTCAGTTTATTGGGGGGGAGAATTTGACCATATTTAAACATTGGATGACTACATCCCTGCTCTGGCCCATACATACTGTGTCTCTCCCTCCAAATCAAATGTTGTGCATTGCTAAATTGTTCTCTTGTTTTACGGTAGTTGTGTGTGTTTTAAAAAAATCTACCCAGCAAACGAACAACATTTTTAAGGGATGTGTTGGGAACTTGCTTAAAGTGATGTGCTCTATATATCTTTTTCGCTTTTACTGCAGAGCTAGTGTTTTTTCAACGGTATGGCCTGGCCATGGAATTCATGCTTGATGTACTTGCAATGATCATATGCCCCACTAAATACACATGATGGACCCTGTTCAAAAATAGTTCCACACAGATGTCCCCTTCTGAAGCCACGCTGCTTTATTCTGCACTCGGAGACTACACACACATGAGCTCCTCTTTCTCTGTGTTTACAGTGGCTCCTCTCCGGGTCGCCAAGGTCCCAGGCGAATTGTAAACTCCCGTCTATTTTACCAGATTAAATAGTGTTTGTGTGATACTGCTCAATAACACGGTGATTGTGCCTCAGCATCACCTACTTATGGAAAATGCCCTCGTGCAAACTGAAATGGATTCAGGCAGTCAATGGCCATCGATCTGCCGTGTCTTCGTTTGCCACCTCCATTCTTTGTGGGGAAAGGTTAGCGGAGTAGATGGAGGGATGAAATTACAAATGCTCCCAAACTCCTCTTAATGCACGCCTTTCTCTGGGAACAACGTTAACACAGGCCTTGAGTGGCATTGTCTACACGAGCAGGAAAAACTGGGCCAATGCATTCATTCATAGGTAGACAGATCAATAAGACAGCTTCCAAAACAAACCAGTGGAGGGGTTCCTTTATTCCTCCTGAGTGGGGACCTATTCACTGAGGTCCCTTCTCCATAGAGAGCGTGGAGCTCCACTTCAGGATGGGGAGCAGAGCACACACACACACACACACACACACACACACACACACACACACACACACACACACACACACACACACACACACACACACACAGCCACACACACACACACACACTCCATCCCCAACTTGGCCAGAGGAACTGAGAGCTTCTGGAGGGGTGACGTTATAATAGTGAGCTTTCTGAATGGTGATCCCAACCTCGTGTCGATCTGTGAGAAGCAGCAACTGTAGATTGACCTGACCTTGCATCGTGAATGGCCTAAGAGAGAACCCTTTATACCGCTTGAACACCTCTGACCTGTTTTTACATTTTTTCTTTTTACTTTCTCCACAAAGACATCTCCAATTGTGACGGAAAAATTAGGAAAAACAGAAAAGAGCCCCCACTGAATTGAGTGTCAATTACGCATCAGTTGACCGAGATCAGCGTGTAGCAATCAACTCAAAATGCAATACATGCCATTATCACCTTTTCATCGCTATGACAACCGGCGAAAGGGTAGCACGAAACATTTACGCACGTTCAGACGCTGCGAGCGAGATGGCTTTTGAAAAATTTGACATTTCATAAAAAGGAGATAAAGTCATAAATGTAGCACATAAATAACAATGTTTATAAATTCCAACAAAGCAGCATTTAATGTTAAAAAGGGACACATGTAGCACAAAGCATTATTGGACCAACACCTGAGGTAAATAATGCAGTTTCCATCCGCATCCAATCCACAATGTAGTCAAGGTTCCTTTGAGTAAAACCCAGAAAACAGGAGACATTAAAAATGATCTGAGATACAAACGTGAGAAGGTTATGGTTAAAAATAAATGGAAGAGAATTGAGGGAAACTATAAAAACATGAGTTTAATGGATTTAGACCCTCACACAGGGTCAATGGTTTTATCCAGTTTTATAAGAATCTGTGTTTCTTTGTACCAATTCACATCATTGATGCACTATTATTTTATTTGTACTTTTCTGGATGTTTTCTAAACAGTAATTATGATCCATTTGTCATTCATATGTCCACATTTGGTAAATATTGTCCATCGATAAAGCCGACTGTGTGCTATACAGGCCTATACCTCAGCTGAATGTGAACCAATTACCAGGGAAAAGCAGGGAAATATAGTGAAGGAGGAAGAGAAGAAACAGAGATTAGCCTCTCGCAGAGGAAAAGTACATTTAAATCTCGTCATGGTCAAAATTTGAGGTCCACTGCCTCGTGCTGGAAATATGAAATGGCTGACTGCCCTCGTGGTAATCACTGCTGCTCTTACATTAATTCAACTCCAGATGAACATTGTTCCATTGGGGTTTCCTTGCTTCAATGTTGTAGGCCTTTAATTAGCAGCCTGGTGATAACACACCACACCACAGACACAGTGCTGTAACTCCACCAGAGTGTCTGTGTGTGTTCGTGTGTGTGTGTGCGTAGCCACATATTTAGTGCTCGAATAAAATAGCTCCTTTAAAAGTTCAAAGTAAACAGTGACTCTTCCTTTCTTTGTATTTTAACATCTATGATATTTTGTTTTATTATTCCTGATTTATTCTTATATAGAATGAATCTACAGGGAGTGTTGCTCATCATTCTCCAAAGCATCACACAACTACAAAAGCTGTGTTCGGCGACTCTTGCCTGCTCATTACAGCCTTAGTTCAGCCCTTTATTTTATTTCACACAAAGCCACCAGACTTTCTAGTATCAATTATCTGATGTCTTGTCATCAGAATTAAATTGTCTTCTTCCAGAGAGAAATATCCCCCTGCCAAGACATGTGAATTCTATATTCTGTGTCTTACATGTATGTGAAATCCATGAATTAGTAGAAAAACTGTGCTTGGCTGTTCAACAGATTAATGGCACCTTTAAAATTCATTAGCACAGCGGTAGAACTGTGCGCAGCTTAATGCCTGTCACATGCTGTAATGGTGAAGAGGCAGAGCATTAAACTCACAGGAACCTAATTGATTTTGCAAGTAATCCACACGAATGGATAAATGAATTAGATATGTTTTTAAGTGCAGCTATTTCTTCTGATGAAAATCCCACTGTAGATGTCTTCCTAACAACAACCAATAGAGTGGACTGCCCCCTAGTGCCACCACCCGGGTGTGACAGTGCAGAGAGGGGGGGAGGGGGACTTGCTTTGAGCATTAGCAGAATGCCAGCTTTTCCCCAGTGCCATCCAATCAGAGAGCGCCTCGGCACACGCATTTACACATCCAGCGGAGCTAGGTGGCGAATGCAAATACTCCGAGATCAAGGTTTCTCCTTGGAAATGGTGCGGCACTTGTTTCTCTCTGCTTTCATGTCCGAGTGATGATGGTGATAATAAGAGGGGAGGACAGGCCTCGCATTGAGCCAAAGGGGGGGAACGAGAATCGATGAGATCTTTTGATATGGAATGCTGCATCATATGATATTAGTGTCATTCATGCAGCCGTTTGATTGACACTTTATTAGAAAAATTGCGAGAAATGCAACACTGTCTTCATCCGTTTCTCATGTTTGAATTGCTGACACTTTGATGCACTTTGGCGAACGCGGCGCTCAAACTAGGGACAAAGGAGCTGCGGCCCGAACATCACATTTTCTTCTCTCCTGCCTTTTCACAAAGACAGAATTAATATAGTGAACAAACATATTTCCTATAATTGCTTCCTTTGTGATTCTGTGCACTTAACATAAACGCACACATATCCACACACACACACACACACACACACACACACACACACACACACACACACACACACACAACTGCAACCTGCATTATTGTGCTTCAGGGATCCTGTTGTTCTGCGTGCTTCAGCTCCACCAGACTTAATTCTCAGCGTTATGTTTTATTAGGCTGATGATGCACATTGCATTCACAGGGAAGTTCAACATCCACATGTCTGTAAAGCCGGCCTATGTTCCTAATTAAGACAATGTGGCTCTGTGCTGCTTTCAGGAAATGTAACAGCGACGGCAATGAAGGCGGCAAATTCTGAGCGTTACTCTGGAACAGAGAAGGCATTTATTCTGAGCTCGTCAATTAGCTTGTGCCTTAAATATGATGAATGTTTTCTGTTTGATTCCTCACAGATCACTTCTGATTATATACATATACATGCAGTGGATATAGTTATATTTCTTTGGAGGGAAAAGAATAATGCTTGAGAATATTTTATAATCATCCAGAATCAGTGTTTTGCGTTTGTTTGTTCACTTTAATCGTTTTTTTCCCTTGTTACCTAGTGCTTGATTGTAAACAAAAACAAATAGGTGAATATTAAAAAAAATTTATTACTTTGCCTTTGTGCCACATTTATACAAAAATAACCATTGTTCAATTTTGTCAGAGAATTCTGAAACAAAAAAAGTGCGAATGAGGTAATTTCCATAGAATTACTCATCTTTTCAATCCTTCAACCATCATTGAAAACACGACCTTGTTCAGAGAGTTCATTTGACCGTTTGATCCTGTTTGTCTGCAGGAAGGTCGCACATTAACACCCTGTTGCATCAAACAACCTTTGACCCCCTCACTGTGACCTGTGGTCCCGAGGGAAACTGGCCCCTGGACGTTTGGCCCCCAGCTTCTCTTCTCTTCCTCTTCACTCTGCTGAAGAGGAATAGGTGTTTATGGCTGAGACATATTTATGCTGTGTTTGCATCAAGAGTGGTTTTTTTTTTTACAAAATTAGTTGTGTGTGCGCTCCTGCATGTGTGTGTCTGTGTTTTTGTTCCTTCTTTAAAGCCGGCTCTACACACCGAGGAGAGACTCACGTGTGAAAAAATACCAATGTGCAATATTTCACTCTAGAGTATGAAAAAGGAACCACTATAGAAAAACCTAGAACACTTTCATCATTATCAATTTAGTTTTTAATGAAAGACGGAGAATTATATATCACTTTTAGCACATTAGGAAGAGAATATAACATAAAGCTGCTGAATTCCTTTTGAAGGTATTTCTTTTATTCTTCCTACAAAAGGACCATTATTTGGTAGGGTGTGTGCATATTAAGCAAGAAAAGCAACTATCATTTATCTTCTACAATGCATAGCTGTAAATTATGGTATTATCTCGCCTGGCACAGAGGGAAGGAGCAGAGGAGGAAGGAAGGGCTGTGGCGGGGATGAGGGAGGGATGTTGAAAATAAAGAAAAGGCTGTGCATAAAAAAAAATAGGGACAAACCCATGCACATACCCTTCAGCCTGGAGTCAATGAGAAAGATTATGTTTGGCCTTATCCAGTGGGGCCTGTCAGATTTATTTCCAACATCAAGGGGCTCTGTGCTGTCTCCAGCCCCATCCATCAGTGCCCTGTCTGGGTTTCTGTGTGGTCAAAGTCGTGGACGGAGTGGAGGGCTGAAAGAGCTTGGATGAAGTTTGTGTGTATGTGTGTGTGAGTGAGTGTTGATGAGGGGGTTATAGCATCTGAAACAGGAATGGTTGCCAGGGCACACGGGCCCGTGGCATCCTCCACCGTCTGGCATCCCAGGGTGCAATGGGAGCACTAGTCCTCGGTAAGTCACCAGCGGAGGTGAAAAGGCACTGTCACGGAGATGAAAGGGGGCATCCCCCCGTCTTCTGATCTGTTAGAGAGAAATGAAAAAAACAGACGAATATGGAGAGAGAGAGTGAGGGAGAGTTTTAGAAAGCGTAAAATCGCTCTCACTGTATTTCATGTCAATATGTCTCACATTTGAAATCCTTATTATAGATCGGGTGTTGAAAAAAGGGGGATGTGCTTTCATTGTTCAGGGACATGTCCCCTCACACACACACACACACACACTAACACGCCATTCCCTTCGCCCGGGCGCCTGTGCCACACCACCCACCCCTGTCGTTCTGCACGATGTATCCTAGCAACTATTTAATTAAAATAGCATCAGCAAGGATAGAGGCTTTCTTCCCTCCCTTGCAAGGATTTCCTCCAATCTCGCTGCTTTTCAGCACACCATGAATCAAAACTGACGCCATGTCTGCCGCTGCATTGTACTCCTCACATCCCTGTCTTTGTTTCTACTTTGATAAGTTCCACGCCGCCTGTACAGCTTGCATCATTGACACCTGATTGGTAGAACGCACCTGATGTCATATATCTGGTGCGCTGGCACTATATCTGCACTTTAACTGCCAAGAGATTTAATGCAGGACATTATTATGCCACAGAGTTGTACAAACAAGGCCATCACCTTTCTATCCTTCAGAGTAGTCTATCAGGAATAATAGAATGCCTCCTCTTCAAGCCCTTCTCCTCCTCCCGCTCTTCTTCCGCCCCCCTCGTGCCTCCTTTTCTCTTTGTATGCCAAATCACAGCACCCTCTGTTTCGACCTAAAAAGAGGCGCCTCTTACCATGCTCTACATGTGTGCCAAGCTCGGGCAATGTGGAGCAATTAGAGAAAATGTGAAGCAGCTCCGCGTGTCAGCGTACATCGGACTCACTGTCACTCAAACCGCATCCGTGACTTCTCTGCTCCGGGAAACAAACAATGCCACAGCATCCTGGTTCAGTGCTGTCAAAACAGAGGGCCCGATCTCTCCCTCGCTTCCGCTCCGTGCTTCTCTCCCTCTCTCGTGCTCTTTCCGCGGCTAATGGATACCCTGATGTGTCATAGAGCAGCGGAGGTATCGGCCCTGGCTTGGTTTTCTGTTAAGTACAGGTGCAGAAGGATGCATACAGATACACAGAGCTTCTTTTCTGCTGCTCGCGATACGAGGACCTCTGTCATTACTTGGGAAGTGGTGGAGTGAAAGTCATGGCAAATGGCTTTAATGATCCTCCCTCCAAATGGAGACATTATAGGGTTGACCTCAGGTACTTTCATGCTTTCCACCAAAAATGATATATTTCTGCCTCTTATGTCCCTCTTTCCCCACGCATACTATTTCCATTCCTGCACAAGACCACTCCAGAGATTACGATTCAAACACAGACATTTAAGACCAGTAAAAGAGTTGAGAAATGTCAAAGAATTAAATCGCATATGCATTTCTACCTAATAGTTCCTGAGAAAATAACTTTAAACCCAGTTTACAGGGGTGCTGTTATTGGACCATCATATTTATAGATAGAGGAAATCTCTTTCTGACTGTCTGTCATTCGAATTTCTCAACAACTGATCATCTTCTGACTTGGTTGGTGTGTCGCTGAGGATCCGAAGAAGTGCAATGTCGGTATTTTGGATGATCAGTTCTCAAGACCCAACACCTAACCTTTATTATTTATATTATTTTATAATTATATTTATTGTCATACAACCAGATCATATTGCTTTGTCTTTTTGTAATATAATTATAAAAAAAAAAAGTTTCAATGCAGAACAAAATCCTCAGAAATCTATTCAAAATTCGAGCTTGTGTCCGACTGACCTGAGTGGGACAGGAGGCCAAAAGATTTTGATTTGCTCATATATGCATTTGCTTCAAATTCTGCTTTAAAAGCTTGATTTGAATATTTTGTGTCTATATTTTCATTTCAAAGTTTTAGATTTTTGAAGAATTAAGTCTGAACAATCAGCTCTTTATGAATCCACGACCCTTGGCTTAATATTGTACGTCAAACACAAATGTAAAATTGTTATTCATCAGCTTTTTTGCAAGAATGAAAAACAAGATCTAGTTGAAAATGATACATGTTAATGCAGTGATAACATTTGAACCTTTTGGGCCAGATAGCTGTAAAATAAAATCTCTCATTTTCATAAATGTACATTCGCAGTATGTATCTATAAGATTAATTCTGTAATCATCTGGACTCAGCATCGCCTGTAGCCCTTATAGCCTATGTAAATCTTTGAAAGTGTGTGTTCACACAGTGATTTGCATAATGGCACATGATTTTGACAGGCAGGACGAGCGGGAGAGACCCCTTGACATTTTTATAATAGCACTTTACAGGGTGGACAAGGTTGGGGGTAGGGTGGGATATAGGAGGCAGCACCTCCAGTGGATCTCGCTCATGAAGCGAGTCTGTGACCTACAGTACGTCTTGGTGTTCAGCACACAGAGGTTGCCACCAATAATCGAAGCGTTGTGTATTTTACAACAAAGGATTTATCTGCACCTACTGTTTATTTCACTCCTCTGTTCCATCAAACCTACATTTTTGACTCTGGTGTAACTTTTGTACAAAGGATGAGACGTTAAACTGTACATAACATATTCAAAGAGGCTGTTAAAAAAAGCCTATGAGCTGATTGATGGGAAAAAGTGGAGCATTTTCATTATTGTCTCACATCTGTACTGGGTCACATCCACTGAGAAATTCATGTTGATGCTCCATGAAATCGTTTTAATTCTTCAAAGATGACAATTTCACATTTCAGGCATAATAGTTATTCTCTCGCAGGCCATAACCTCGAAGCATTTAACCTAATTTATCTCGGCCCCCTCTGTGGAAAGAAAAAAAAAAAACTGTGTCAGTGTCGGTAATGCGTTTTACAACAAACCTCTGCTTATGGATTTTCCTCCTGGGTTACATCAGTTAAATTGAATCTACCAAACACGTCCCTTGTCAATAGCGATAAGATTGATAGAGTTCTAAATAAGAGAACAGGGCGAGGACGGCCGACACAGAGGTCTGTGGGAGAGGCCACGAGCAAATTAAAAGGTCACAGACTTCGATGGCTCTCCCTTTGCCGCGACACACGCCCCTACGTCTTGTCTGAGGGACACGTGCAACAATGCTGCTTTTTTTTCTTCTTACCCAAACAGCTTAAACAATGCTGCGGCCAAGAGCCATATGCTGTGCCTATGGCCATCCACATGCCCCCCCCACCCTGATCTATGTGTCCGTGGGAACGTGGGTTTAGACGTACCGGGCTGTCTGGGGGTGGGACCCTTCACAGATCTCCAAGGATAATGTTTTGTCAGATCGTCTGGGACATGACAAGACGAGAGCACTGATAAACAGCAGTCAGTGTGAGAAAGAAGATCGGACAGGATTGTTTCCACGATTTTCCAGACGGCGCAGGTTCAAACCGAGGACGTCATTTCGATTAATAAATGACCCTAGTAACATTAAAATTGATTATTTGTTTTAATTAGTTTTAAATCGTGATAAAATACACCGAATCTGGGCGTATTTTGGGCTTACTGCCAATGCAGCGGCTCTTGAGCTAGAGTCCCAATTTCAGGTAATTCCCGACGAATGATTTCTTCACAATTCCTGGATGCAGCTGCTGTGTTCTGCACTCTTGAGCCCCTATTTTTAAACCTCGTCGCACATCAGTCTCGCTGCACGCCTCAAATCCCTGTCATCCTAACACGCACACACACACCCTCACACGTACACAGACAACTCATTAAAATGCATAAAAACCCTCTCTCACCCGCTCACACGCACACACACCCCTGCCGCATGCATTAATTAGCACGCTGGTAACAAGCTAGCCTCTCCATTCACACCCTGAGCCTCTTTCATTAGCATGACAGTGGCTAGCAGCGGCCAGGGGCCCATGGGCTGCAAGGTTCTCTCCTCAGGGCCTCTGATTAATGGGAGAACCCCCTAGGACGCAAAGCTCTCGATTCCTTTCATCATTGCACCCATGCAGCGTCTCTCAGATGATCCCCGGACCGCAAACTGTCAAGTGTACCTGTTTCTATGGGCCCGTCCCCCTTTTCCATCGCTTTGACTGTCCTCTCCATCTCACCGCTCTCCATCCTTCCTCAACTCACCCTGACCCACTCCACTCTACTTTCTCCCATCTCAATCTAATTGTCACCTCCTATCTCTCCCCAGACCCTTATGAGCTTCTCTCTCTCTCTTTTTTTCCAATATAGCTAATCCATGTATGCAAAAGGGGGAGGCCTGACTGGTGTCGCCCTTCTCTTTGCACATAGATGCAGATCACACAGGCCTGCAATTTCAGGTCGGCTCTTGGATTCACAATAGCAGCCCCAGGTGACCCAGAGAAGGGTGCTCATTCTGCAAAGGCTTATACTTATTTCTCACTCCTATAGAAACCACCTTTCCCCTTCACAGCAATGAGAAATCTGGACAGCCTTACACCTGACGTACAGGGTGGCTATCATCTCCGGGCCTCGCCCATCAGGGTCTCTCCCCCCCATCCGGCCTGGATTTCAAGGCAAAACGTCTCATTAGCCGTGGTCCTTGAAAGAAGGGCACTCAATTTCAAATTCAGTAACACATTCCCTTTGAATGGAACTGGGAGGCAAAGGAGAAGGGAGAGGGAGAGGATGGAGAGAAAGAAGGCATGGGAGACGGTCTCCGTCGAAGGCTGAGGCCTTGGACCCAGAGGGAGGGAGAGCAGAGAGGGGAATAAGGTCTGCTGAGGCGGCTATAATTTCACGCCATCATTACCTCTATGGGCTGGAGATTTATGCTAATGCCATTTCAGGAATGAAGTGCTGGACAAAATGGGTTACGGGGGTAAAAAGAAACCTGTGTAGTTGCCTGGCCATGGCACAGGCCTGATTTCGCTCAGTAGTGAACATGCATGTCAGTAGCTGGTTTTCAATTTGTTCAATTTGTACTGCTGATTATTTTAATTTCCAAACTAATTCACTAGTGATCAATGATTCTCACATTTTGATCTAAATGTTGTGTAAGGAAAAAAAAATACGGGAGATTTGAATTTTTATACATTTTATTTTGTGTCAGCATGGCACTGAGCTGACATCCATTCTGTCACCCCCATAATACAGTATTTCTCAAACCAGTCAAAACTCCATCATAACTTCACACCAGTCTAGGCAGAGGTGAAAATCAGATTTGGCTCGACCAGTTGCTCCTGCGCTCCTCCCCTGCAGAGCTGAGAGCTCAGGTGCCGTCTTGCTAAGCTCTACGGACGAGCAGAATCGCTCTGAGCTGAGTGGTGTTTTTTGTGATCTGGACCCCACACGGCTCCAGGATACTATCCCGGTGCTCAAGAATGCCGGTCGGGGAAGCGTGCGGTGTGGCAGCCACACACAACACTGTCACACTTTAATGATGGTATGGCAGCAGCTCTATGCAGCAGGGGGCGAGCTGACTTTCTCCTAACGAGGAACTGTCTCACAGAGAGACAAGTCAGGGGTGTGAGGGCCGGGCAGAAATCGGAACATAGCACATCACACAGAGATGAAGAAAATGTCGTTGTCTGCCCCTCCAGCCGCAGCGGAACTAATAATTAGGATTAGTTGATGTTACTAAAAGAAGGCAGGGGTCCCGGCATCCTGCGGCGTCTAATACTTAATGGCCAACACGCAACAGCTGAGAGGTTGCAGTGCAATAGTGTGGGAATCGATCTGCGCTGACCTTTCGGTGATTCTTCATTCTGACCTATCGATTATGACACCTATTGATCTACCTTTCTGCTGTGATCTGTTGCAACCGTGCGCATCACAGATGAGATCAGTGGACAGACGTGCACCATGGTGGGAAGGAAGGCGGTGGACGGATAGTTATCATCAAGCCAAACCGTCACTCCTCTGGCCTCTTCCTCGACAACCTGATCAGAACTCTCAATAAACACAGCGGGAGGTCAGGCCACGGTAATAATACACCAGTTGAAAGGAGAAGGACACAGACAGGGAGGAAATGGGCTACGACAGGTTTCACAGCAAACTGTAAAAGCATTTATGACAATATCAAGTGAATGTAATTCTTCCATTTTATTAATTCAGCAGATTAGTATACACCTTAACAATACATGGGTGATTATATAGTATTGCTCATGCAAACGAAAAGCATCTCTGCTATACAATCAATACCAGTGAAAAAAGAACATGGTTAACACAGTAAAAAATTTGTGAAGACATTTTCTGGATACGGATCAAAATGCAGCAAATTACAAAGACAAAACCAGTCCAGGATTTTTCTACATCAGGGGCCATGAAGTGGCCACAATTTACACAGAGGGGCCAGTTCCAACATCCATGCACAATTCCTGATTCAGTAAGGTGCACATTTCATTCCTTGCTCACTGTTATCTCTATAGCTTTGAGTAAAGCCACATATCATTAAATATTGTGTCATTTGTGTCATATTTGTTGTTCGTAGTATTGTTAGTATGTGAGTAATATATTTAAAGAGGTACAAAAAAAAGACTACTAGCAAGTCTGGGGCACCTCAGGGGCCAATCAGATTTCAGCCTGGGTCAGTGCCCCCTGTACCCGGCCCTGGATCCGCCCCTGCCGCAGCCCAACCACCTAATTTCACTGTATTCCATGTGATTCAGAAATGATATATAGAGAGAGTTTTTGTTAAATGGTAAACTGTCTGTATTTAAATAGAATGTTTCTAGTCTTGATGACCACTCACAGCACTTTAGAGTTTTACATCCACACACACATCCATACAGTGCATCTATGTGCAGCACTTTTCTCTGTGAGAAGGGTCATTGTTGGGGTTCAGTAACTTGCCCAAGGACACTGAATTGTGTGCTCATGTCCTAATATTTATAATTACCTACACCACACAGCAGAGTGTGTTAGGGTCTCAGTTAGGGAGGATGGAATTATTCCACTGATGCAGAACCACTTTGTGATTTAGTTGGAATTAACCAGCATATTTTTGCATTAAATTAGTGCAGCTTTAGTATTTTTTTCTTCAAATGTGCTCTAGAACACAGAGGAATCCTGGCTATTTCCCCTTGATGTCTATATTAAGTGATATTATTACTATGCACCTACTAAATATGGCTATTCATGTCAGCGACAGCTTCCTTGTCGGAATGAAATTTGATAGTCAGAGCCAGAATTGAGCACTGATGATGTCTGCTCTTTTTTTTTATCAATGCATGACATTTGGCTTCACTATAAGCATGTTTTACTTACTATTTCTAAGCTTTTGTACAACCAAGTGCCAATCAAGATGAGGCTATACAGTAAGTAGATGATGTGATTTCCAGGCAAGAGAGTGCTCTTCTCCTCCAGACACTGATACAAATTTGTGAAAGTGAGCATACTTTAATATAATGGCTGTCAAAATCCAATTTCTCCCTCCTTAAGACATCTCTCATTGCTGCAAATTGAACTGTGCCACACAGAGTGGGGAAGGAGTCGCGCACAAATAGTGAGAGCTGGGAGGAAACTGTTGGAACGGCAGCAGGCAGCTGCTGTCTGTTAGCGGAACAGGAGGGTGAGCCCTCGTGCCCTACGGCACACTGCAGGGGCTAAAACGTTCCTCCACATCTATGCAGGCAGCTAAGAGACTGGAGGCATACATGGGATTACGTCCTGTGCTATTGCCCTAGGCAGTCACCAGGAGAGGCCCTCACACATACAGTAAAAGTGCATACACAAACACATGCAACACAGAGGCAGCGAGCTGCAGCCATGCGCATGCTCATGAATACACACACAATGCACGATTGGGGGCTTTACTGTATTTTCCATTTGTCTGAAATACAAAAGGATGTGTCCACAGGCTCATAAAAGTTTGGTCATTAATGAAGAAATATTTTTTTTTATTGAAATATAAATTCTTTTTTTTTTTCTTTAACTGTGTCAAAATGTCCAAGCAAAAACTGTTTTAGGTCATAACAACTAAAAGATGATGTAAACAACATATAACTTTCGTTGATTATTTACTGCACAAAGGAAATGATGGAGCAAACTGTGTCACTACAACCTCTGATGCGACATTACTGTGCTGCAGGAAGTAGTTCTGTATATTATATTATATATATCAGAATGGTGAGGAAAACTAGTGACAGACTGGTTCATCAGGGCTTCATCCAACAGCAGAACTATTGGAGATGTTCCGACAATGGGGTCCAGAGTTTATCTTTCACATGTGAAGAACGCAGCCTGTGATTTTCTGGCCAGATGCGCTCACAACAACAGAAAGATCTTGGAACGTTCAGGAAAGGGATTGCAGGACATAACGTATACATTCCGATGCAGAGATCACGCTTTTGTTTTCTCGCTCCCTTCCCAAGTTGACATCTTCGGCTGCGTGCTTCTACACGAATGACACCTCTTTGTCATGCTGTGACATGCTCGTCCACTCGCTTTGGGTGAATTCTCCGGACATGGTCCTGCTGTACTCTCACATTAGGTCATAAGGACATTATCCAGCGTTTTTAAAAGGGCGCTGGTCGGAAAAACTCTGGAGCAACTGACTCTGATATTTGCGTTTAATTTTGGCACTGATTTATGTAAATGTAGTTGAAGAAATTGAGGCGTTCTAAAACTTTTGACCAGTAGTGTCTCGCTCTCTCTCCCTGTGGCAGTCAGCAGGTTGCGAGCTAAAAAGAAACTCTCAGTGGAAGCAGTGAATCTGAGAGTTTTACAGAGGTTTGTCTTTATCTGAGAATGTGCAAACAGTCATTTGAATATTGCCTAACTAGCACTTACTGTGCACATCCGGTGCACTTCTCTCCCCTGATCCTCTACACTTTGTCAGATTTAGCCCCTTGTACTTTCTTCAAGGTCTCCGACTGTACTGGCGCTGTTGAGTTGTCACTCAGTTGTAAGTTGCTTTGGATAAAAGCGTCTGATAAATGAGAGCAAATGTAAATGTAATGTATTGTGAAATTTGAATAATCAAAATGAGGAATACCTTTCTGCTCACAAACAAGCGTGTTTCTTTGCTCTGTGCCCAAGGTGACACACACACACACACACACACACACACACACACACACACACACACACACACACACACACACACACACACACACACACACACACACACACACACACACACACACACACACACACACACACACACACACACCACACACACACGCACACACACACGCCCAGACACACGCCCAGACACACACGCGCCCAGCAGGATCTCCATGGTGAGCAGATGAAAAGTATCTCTCGCCTGCACTCTTCTTGGCACTGTGCACTGAGGACCCAGGGGGTGTTCTCAGCACTCTGGTACACACTCACAACACTCCTCAAGACAAACACACACATGCTTATACACACGCAGTAATGTGTGTGTTGCATATTCAAGAGCAGAAAAACTCACTCACTAAGTACTGAAAGGTCAC
This sequence comes from Hippoglossus stenolepis, assembly GCF_022539355.2. Lineage (NCBI taxonomy): Eukaryota > Metazoa > Chordata > Actinopteri > Pleuronectiformes > Pleuronectidae > Hippoglossus > Hippoglossus stenolepis. The sequence continues at coordinate 13,715,518 of NC_061491.1, forward strand.
AGTACGGTTCAGTTGGGAGAGAAGATTCAATTCTATATTTTAAACATATAATCATTATGTTAGCGACTGTTCCCAGCGGACCGTAAGATTAAAATCTGCCGCGAGGTTTCAACTTTTTAGCCGTGATTTCCTGTACAGTTCAACATTGCACATCTTTGAAATCAATCCCCATTCAGGTTTAGCTAAGTTTACGCTTAAAGGGATATAAAAAGAAATGTCAGAAACATTTCTCTTACTCCTTCAACCCTTGCGCCCATTAATAGTTAGCGCATTGGAGTAATTGTAATTTGAATGTAACCCCAAATCTGTTTAATGAGAGCAATGATCCATAGAGGGAGCACAGGTAAAGTGCTTTTAACGAGAGGGCCCTTATTTTACCAGTCGGAGAGGAGCGCGGCTGCTATTTCACATTCAGCTTCAAAGCGGCGCTTCAAATTGTGCCGACGAGACTTCATTTCCTCTTATCTGCCAGTGTATAGGTCCTCTAGAGTGAGAGTGCACGGAGTGAAAATGTGAGGGAATGGTGGGTGAAGATGTATAGAGCACACGGCACCACAAAGAGACGGGAAGACTCAAATTAGCTGAATATGAGAAGGGAAAATGGAGGAAGTTGTTAGACATTACAGCTGCACGCCTGGGAGTGCGGGCTCTATAGTTATGTCCTCCTCCAGACAGACCTTGAAAGACACTTTATAGCGAGGGAAAGTCCACGCTATTCATTTCACAGGGACACTGCTTGCACAAGTATAGACTCTATATCATATCTGACATGGCTCAGGGCTCCGCTTCAAGTTTTTCAGGCGTCTTAGATGTTTTATAAACATGCTTTGTGTCTTTACTGGATCTAGAAAGGTCATAGTTAAGGTCAAGGAGGGCGTGTTATCATCCAGTTAAGGAGAGTGGTGTGACTAACCTTCCTTTGTAACAAGTACTCCAGCCTGAACAACCATGTCGATCATTTGTCCCGACCCTGATACGACTCAAATACCTTTGTGTTCATGGTTGCCACATTAAAAACAAGATTTTTGGAAAGGACATAGTTTGTTGTATTTGGTCACAAAATATAAGTGGTGAGGTTTGGTGAAAGGGTTGTGGTTTGGGTTATAATGGGTACCTCCTTTAGGGCAAAGGACCTAATCAATATCCTACCAAATCAGGAAATCTCTGTCTGTCGATCTGTTCTACAATTTTCTCGACAAATGCTCAATGACATTAATTAAACACAGATCAATCGTGTCATGTTTTTCTTTTTTTTGAACCCATCCTCCACAAGCTTCTTACTTTCTGCACTCAGTGTCTACTGAGAGATGTGTACTCGTTCCGTTCACGCATGTCCACAGTTGCATTCATATTAAGATCAGCGTCCGAGTTGCAGTGGCGTTCAACGCATGTGTGCTTGTTCCCACATTCTATTCCAGGAGGCGGATATATTGTGCCTGGAGAATGCGCAGTCGACGTATACAATCAGTGTGGTCACAAATTTTGTGAGGTAAAAACATAAAATGCCTCCATGCTGCTCCTGTGGTGTCATCCAAGTGTTCGTAAGCCCCGACATTCAAATTGGACTCGAAAAGGATCCATTTACACCATGTTTTACTGTTTTTACTCCATCGGAATAGTGGTGAGTATAGATTATGAGTGAATTTTCCTTTTTGGATGAGCTATGCCTTAAATGGCCCCTAATCGAAACCTACAAAAAGTAGAATGGCACTCAGTTCAGTGTCATTACACTGTGTTTTTAGCCTAAATCTCCTCTGTTATCCTCCGATCTGGAACCGCGTTCAGGCTCGCCTTGCTTTAGTTGTCAGTTTTCGCAATTCGCAGTTATTGCAGCAGAAACTGATGCTATTGTGAGTTCTCGCTGATGTTGTCACATGCCCCTTGGGCGAGAGCATAGAGGCAAGAGCTTGAGGCGAGAGGCTGAAGATAACAGCGGACACTTGTATGACATCACAGGAGCAGTATGGAGGCATTTTATGCTTTTTATTTTGTTGTTTTATTACGTTTGGTGAAGTGGTCGCCATTTACTACAATTGTATTGGATTTGGCTGCAACACTGTTTACCCCCTAACTCCAAAAGTGTTTTGTGGACTCAAACACGTCACCCACCCCTCCATCGGCAAAGTGGTGAGTAGATAATGAATTAATTTAAATTTCTGGGTGAACTATCCCTCTAATGTGGACATCTTATAACCAAAAACATTAGTAAACCATGTCGTTGTGCCTAACAAAGCATTATTTAATAGACACAACTCCATTGGTATCCCTGAGACTGGTGACCTGTCCAGGGTGTACCCACCTCTCAACCAATATGACCCTCAAAGAATAAGCGATATAGATATGGGATGGATTATTGGAATGTACATGACAAAAGCATTACACTTTATTTTTCCATCCAACACGTCCACCTACAGGTGTACATTACGCTGCGGTTCTGATACACCTATACTGAAACAGACAGGTCGTGGTGAGGTGTAACTACGCTCTTAGAAATTCACCTTGTTCTTTTTTATCTAAATCTATTCCTCCCTTCACCAGCTGCTTAAATTTTTAAGTCTGACAAATCTGTCTGGTCTAGTGTGACATTTTATTCACTGCCTACAATAAATGGTTCAAATAAAGTATACTGGGTGATTTAGTATCATTAAAGCTGCACAGTGGGACGTAGGTTTGAATTGCCTTGCCTCTGTGGTCACTTTAGGTGAGCTCCGTAATTTCCCACACTGAAAAAAAGCCAGTTTGCCACTAATTCAAACAAAGTCTTCAAATGTAACACTGAAAGAAAACACTCCTGTCAGGCTTTCATACAACTAAGGGTTTCATTTGTGATTGTTCAGAGGAGCTATAGCCGCTGCAACTAAAATGTCATTTCTAATTTTGAGAATAATGGCTGTAAAGTGAATGATACTGTGACACGTGTTTTCTTCAGTATTATAACTTGTCTTTATTGTATCCAGGAGTGACTTCATGATTAACTAGTGCTGCTGTGACCACTGAAGGTATAAGTGTGACCTGTGAATTTTGTGTCTATGTAACATCCACAAAAATCTTCACGTTTGAATCAAAAGAAATAAAATAAAGATCATCGTTACTTATGAACAAAATGAGTCTTTTGTTTGTAAATTAATGAAACAAACCCAGATGTGAATGCTGCCTCAAACATAATTGCCAACCCTTTTAATGAAAAGCTTGAGGCCATACCAACTTAAAAAAAACTCCCCACAACCAGCAGCTCTGCCCTCTTGTATAAAGTGCATGAAAAATAACTTTTAAGGGAATAAAAAGCAAAGTGACACAACCTGAGGGAAACCAGACAGACTCAACCTTGACCGACATTGTCAGTCCTGTAGATTGAGTTTGTCTTCTTTCCACAGCGTCAAGTTGGTGATATAATGATGACATCTAGTAGAAAAATGATAATCTGGTTTTGATAAGTTATGACTGGCAAGTGGATTTCTAATCAATGCACATTTTGTTAATTTATTCAAGTCCAGAAAGGTACAATCCTAAAGCTTTAAATTCCATGATTCACTACGTTATGTCTTCTCGTGAATTTCTTCTCATTTTGAACCAAATGCCTGGACCCAGATTTCTACCTCTCTTCATTTTCACCTTTTAATTGCCTGCACTACAAAGTGAACTTTTAACAAATTCAGGCTACTTCATGGTTTGTTATGTTGTTATTGCTGTAGAGTCTGATGGGATTTGATGCTTTTCGGGCATTTTCATGGTTCGACCCAAGCATCATGTCTTTGTTACATTGTCTACATTTTATCCAATTAGTTGTGGTTTGACATTGCACTATGAAGAGCACAGTATAGACATTTGTATGACATACGAACATCCTGTATTCATCACCTATGGGCTGCGTCTGACACAGACCTGTTGTGAATTATTTAAATAAAGTGCAAAGACAAAAGTAGTGTTTCTGTTTTAATGGAGAGAATGAAGGAACCAATTCACTTTGTTTAATTCAAAGCCTCTGTAATATCATCATGGTACTACTACCTGCAAAATGAACATCCTCCTCCTTCAAATACATAATCAGAGGCAAAGATCCGCTTTCTTCTTCTCTTTCTTATATTGTTTAATGCTGTCTAAACGTCCTGCAGTTGGTCCAAAAATCGAATCTATTCCAAAACAAAATGTTTTCAAATTGCAAACTATCTAAACTATGGCTCAGTTTGATCCAGAATGAAGCCACCTCTTTTGGTCCTATCAACATTTGGTCCTAGGAACCTTTCACACCTTTTAGTTTGGTTCAATCTAAACTGAAATGTTTGATGGTGCGAGCCTAAATCATAAACGGTATTAACAGTCATGTTTTCTTGGCATTAACTATCTAATTGAGACACAGTTTTTTATGGTCCTAGACCAATAATTTACCTGTTGCAGTGAATAGGGAGTGAAGATCTCGTGATGAAGGAATAAACATTGAGTTACAGTGTTACAGTGACAGCTAGTGACACGCTACAATGCAGTTAATTACACAAATCAGATATCTGTGTGTGTGTGTGTGTGTGTGTGTGTGTGTGTGTGTGTGTGTGTGTGTGTGTGTGTGTGTGTGTGTGTGTGTGTGTGGCTGTGCATGTTTACAAATGTGCTCCACTGCATCTCCGTGTTTCTGACTCTCTCAAAAGGAACTAAATTGGAGCAGTCTTGACTCGGCGGTCCGTGCTTTAGCAGGCAAGGCACACATAAAAATATATATTTTGTCAGAAACATCCTTCGCCTAAATCTCTTGGTGTTCCATTACCCAGTGATAGAAATCCTAGTGGGGGAACTACAGCCAACTTGAATGCCCCCCCCCCACCCCCTCCTCCTTCACACAACAAAGCATCGTGGACGAGAGAAATACTGCTGGAAACCTTTGAGGTTGGATTGGATGAATGAAAAAAGAGAAAATGTCATCTTGGAAGATTTCAGATAGAGAGTCTGACAATGAAAGGACATCAAAGGGAAATGCAGACCCCACAGTCTTCAAAAGGCTCCGCGAGCAGCACATTCAGGGTTATTAAATAGATGAATATTGACGGTGGTTTTTCCTATTTGAGGTGAACGCCACCTCTGCTATCTCCGCACATCCAACATGGACCAGAGAGATGGCAAGCACAACCGGGCACTCCCCACCTCCAAAGCCATTCATAGCACAACCGGTCTTCTTCTTTTTTTTGTATTCTTCCACCCTCTCACTTTGCTAACTTTGCCTTACTGGACCAAGCTGCCGTTGAGCCAATCAGGGGAGGTTTTGTTTGCTGAACTCCCGGTATGTCCTTCAGCACTTTGGCCCCATTCATCTCACCAAACAATCCCCCTAAGAATTTAACTGGTGGGCAAACACGCAGCACATGGGTAATGACGGGGGCACCTTGGCTGTCTGTGTGAATATTTACCCTGTCATCAAAGGGGGGGCATGCATATAAATCTACGCCTGCACTCCCAAGTTCAGGTTCAGGCTCGAGGATCGCGGGAGGCGAGGAGAGAAAGACAGCCGGTGAATAGTTCTCAGATCTAACAGCCTATGGAACGTGATGGAGGCTTAAACCTATGGAGTCTGGTAGAAAATTAGCTTGCTTTGTAACTCCGCAGGCATGCAGAGGTTGTTTAAAATGTCAGGTCCATGAATAAATACATTTGAAAATAAAATGGCCCCCCTCCCACGCGACAAGAGATTTGTGGAAACGCTGTAGTGCATCCAAAGAAAGCGAGACTTCTGTTTTTTATCTTCATTTCGGATCTAAAGGTTTAGTGCCCTCTACCCGCAAATGAAATTGAAACAAAGTTTGGTTTTGAGTTTTGTAAGTGGAGAAAAAAAAACGATGTGACCTTTTCCCACAATATTCTACTCTGTTGTTTAACACCTGATAAACCAACCCTATCCCGTTGCTCAACACCTGATAAACTCGATTCGTGAGGGCCGGAAAACAATTCTGCTAAAGAGAGGAGCAAGGAAACAGTTGCAATCAGCCACTAGATTGCAATGTTTTGTCTGCGATTTGGTAGAGTGGAGAGATTCTATCAGGCCAGTTCTCGCGGCTGCATATGCTACTGGTAATATACGTTCAGCCCAGGTAAACTTACAATGGGATGAATACAGAAACTTTTATATGTGGCACTCAGGAGCTGTCATGCTCTATTGGAGACAAACAAACCGTGCCCCTCTGTTTTTCTCCGTGTATAAAAATTCACATCTCTGCCAATGTTTTTTCTCCTTTCATTCCCCTCAAGCTTGAGCAGGCTGGAGCTTCGTCATTACACTGTGTCAGAGAATTAAATATGGATAATGGTCACTGAATAAGAATTTATTATTAACAAGGAACATATGGAATTATTTCTTAAAGAAAAAAAAAAAATTTGTATCTTTATTTATCGTGCTCCATGGGGACGGCCTAAAAAATGTAAAGATGTGAAGGGGGCACAGGGAATGTTTAATGCATAAAAACAAAATGGCTGCCATTCATCACTGCACATGCGAGCTGCACCAAGAAGAGGAGAGAAATGGCACAGATCCTCGCTGTGCACCGTACACCAGAGACCGTTTCTCCCTCAAGATCCTCGGCTGCTTCTGGCTTTGCACTCCACAGGAACAGTGGTAGTGGTGCTGGTGTGTGTGTGTGTGTGTGTGTGTGTGTGTGTGTGTGTGTGTGTGTGTGTGTGTGTGTGTGTGTGTGTGTGTGTGTGTGTGTGTGTGTGTGTGTTGGGGTGGAGGGGTCTCTCTCTACCGTCATCTCTCAAACCCAGCGAGCGCACAACCCTCTCAGATCAACAAAGCCGACGTCAAGCGTTACTTTTCACATCGATTCTACTGGAAAAACCGACTCCTGAAAATCTGTCAGAGACCCTGAAGATACAAGCAGCCGTACATTAAAAAAATAAAAGGATGACCTTATTATAAGTAGGAATGTGGGTTATGTATATATAATATTTTTTCTGGCATGTAGACAGAGAGAAAGGTGATAATGGTGGAATGATGTGTTTTATTTATTCATTTTGCAGATGTCTATTCATTATTCAATAGCTCAGTGTGTTAGCTTCAAATGACATCCGAGGACTACAAGAGGCGAAATGTAAATGCACGTCTACTTAGTGAGGAAAGGTGAGAGGAAGAAGGAATTTGTGCGTCAATATTGCGAGATCACGCTGTGATATAAATAAACATGGAAGATTTGCTAAATCCAGCAAACAAACAAACAAAGGAGTGTAAATGAATTCTAATCAGAATAATAGAAGAAGTGGTTTAAGAGTTTGTGGTAAAAGGTTCCAGTTTTGTTTTCTGAGTGATAAAAACGACTAATTGCCCCAAATGGAGCGATTAAATCTGTTAATGAATAATGTTTTATTCAATAAAATGACCATTAATGCCGTATAATTCTGTTCACACACACAGAATGTTAATCCACTTGGTTATTGAAGATGTTTTTTTTCTAATATTAAACTTTATTTTCTTAACAATCTTAAAAAGTGCTTCACAAGGCAGAAACAATAAGAATAAAACTCTTTTTCAACCTTATTGCATCAATTAATTTATGTTGATCCTTATTTGGAAATGAACTAAATATATACGTGACATTCCTGACAAGTCGTCAACTGCAGAGTGACTAATTGGTTTTGTGGTCACACACCTTTGTCAGTGTCTTTAAACTACGAAAATCACCATGTCGATATGCAACTTCTTGCCCATTATCACAATTATTTATCGATAGAATCAGAGACCAGAATTTATAGCCAGCAAAATAATCATTTTGATACCTCCACAAACCTGCTGAGGTGTGTAGTCAGTCACACATCTCTCTTTCCTCATCTCTCTCTCTCACTCCCTCTCTCTCTCTCCCTCTCTCTCTGTCTGACACACACACACACTCACACACAAAGGCCTTTGTGCCGTCTTCCACACCAGCACTCCTCCAGGGGCCAATACCGTGCTCCAAAGCCCTTTAGAGGGGCAGCAAGCCGGAAAATGACCCCATGCTGTCCCCCGCTCGCCTTGGCCCCGCCTGGTTACGCCCGTTTCCCAGGGACCCGCTGAGGGTCCAATGCCCCCAGGCCTCCCTCTCACGCCACACTACCTCCCAGGGCCAAACGTTAACAGGGGCTCCTCACCGCAGACAATGAGCGCCGGGAAACGTGGGAAAGAAATGTCACAGGGCTCTCTGACAACCAAGGTCCGACCCCCTGACCTCCAGGGCTGGTCCCACTGGGCCTCTTTATGTAAACACAGGGTGTCCAAACAAAAGCAAACCCTGTGCTAATCAGATTCATAACCTGTGTGAAGAGATGTATAGATGCTGAGGTGTGGAAGGCTTAGATTTGGACTCGTCACATAATCCCTTAACTGAAGGAATAATGTGTTTATCTAATCTTTGTCCATTTCTGTATATTCCTCCATTGACTGAAATACTTCAATTAGGAAATTACTCAGTTTTGTTCTTAACACAACATTGTTAACCAGTAGTAATTAAAATGTATTATTGTCTTTAATGGAGTCTTTAAAAGGCCGAGGACAAAGACTGGACAATCATCTGCCGTTTGAACTCCCCACCGCCTTGTAAACAGTCCTGGTCATTTAACCCCTGACCTTCCAGCAGTGTCTCCCCTCAATCCGTCCACTGCCCCTCTCCATATGGGAGATGCAGGTCAAATGAGGATATGGTCAGCCACGCCGCGCCCTCCCAGGGGTCAGGGGGGAGGGGGGTTGCCGCACCGGGTGAACACAGCTAACGTGTTTACCCAGCGATGGCAGGGGGGCAATTTGTTGTGGAGTGGGGGGTTAACAAGGGAATGATTGGCGCTAAACGATGCTCCACTTAATCCCAAACTCTGCGGCTGTGACTGGTTTTACTGGGATTAATGGGCGGGTGATGAAAGTTTGGTTTGTTGTGTTGTAGGCTTCATGTTAGTTTGTTTTTCAGGTGCCATACTGACCAACAGGAGGTGACAGAATATTACGTACTGTTTGGTTTGAGAGATAAAACACTTAATTTTTCAAATTGGACCTTGAAGAAAATATTGTTAAAAATATAAATAAATGGTTCCTTTAAATGAGTATCATCTCAACTTCCAGTAAACTAGGCCTCGTGTCATTTCTTCACGGGTCACACAATTATAGTCAGTGAGGCAGCTGGTCATCCCATTTTACACACAATGGCTCCAACCTGTTTGCTCAGGGCCCTTGACAAGGGCCCATTGACGACCTCAATGGTACAAGGGCACTTGTGTGGGTCAGACCGCCGTGGTCACCGGAGGTCGGAGTTCACGAACCAAACACCACGACCTCGTTCCCAAGAGACTCTTCCTGATGGACTCCTGCGCTGGTTAATGGACATCATTAAGGAATTAGGCCGGGCAAGTGAAGGATTAATTGCCCCGGATCATGGATGTGACGAGCTGCAAAACCCTGCAGGCGCAGTTATGAGCATAAACGCAAAAAATATTCTGCAAACAGAGATAGCGAATGATTGGGAGGTTATAGCCACAAAGGCACTTACACGTGTAAAGCTCTGTGCAACAATAGCGTCACACCAGTTGCACAAGTCCAACGATAACGACAATAGGAATACTGACCTTGGTATTATGTGATGTGGCAGGACGGACAAATACACAGTTCAAACACAGAGGAAGAAGAAGACCACAATGTAGACATTGAATTCTCAGTCCAACACCTGCTGACATATAAAGCAACATGATAGAAAGCAGTTTAGTCTAAAAAAAAGGGGCAAAAAATAAGCACGGCAAGTCATTAACATTGCAGAACTGTGCGTGGGGAAAGATAATTAACTCTCTATAGATGGGGTCTTTGGAGGGACACTCTTTGAGGATTGCATTTTCCAGTGTTGAGCTCAAGGTTAACTATTCTGCATAGAAATAAGGGGCCAGAGGTGCAGCATTTCCTGACCATGAGCTACACCCAGGATTAGCATGTTAATATGTGTTTTGTATCCAGTTCTCGTGTATGAATTAGCGACTGACCTGGACGGGTTCCATTATCCGTCCAAAAGCATCATTACTGCAACCTCTTGCCTAACGTCTCAATCGCTGCCCTTCCCCACCTGATTCCAGCCTCCTCGTATTTCTCCGCCTCCTCCTCCTCATCATCATCATGGTCATCATCACCTTCATCATCACCACCACCGCGACCACATGCAAACCTGAGACCTGCACCTGTCCTGTTTGATGAGTATGGCTGAGGTGCTGCATTGTCCCATGTCTCCTTGTAACCTCGGTGATCATAAACTCCGCCTGCATGGCCTGGGATCGTTTATGAGCACTTTACATGAAGATCACTCTCACAAACAACGCCCTTCAGCCAGTAATGAAAGCCAAGCACCAGAGCTGAAGATCAGAGTCAGGTTACGAGACGCGTGACGGGGCCTGCTTGCATGTAGATGACCCCAAACATATCTCATAGGGATCTGGAGTGGGGACAATTTGAGATTACAATCCATAAAGGTGGGGGAATATTTAGCTCTATTAGATATGGACCAACCTTTCAGAACAAAATTTAATTTCAAAAATAAGCACTGAATATGAAAAGTTCTTTCTCGACCTAGGAATTGGTGTTTTACAAATGATTTGAGATGCAGTTGAAACCACCAGAAAAAGGCTGATAACTAAATGTTGAGATTAGATTAGAATCTAGAAACACAGATTTCTTTAGCAAAACATTAATTTTCTCGAGGTGCTTTGCTTGAAAATTCAAAACTTTTAATTCAATATTTTATTTTACATAAATTAAAACACACACAATAATCAGTTTCTGTGTTTTGTCCATATACATTTGCAATGATTTAGGGTTGAAAATGTCTTAAGTACTCCTACACAGTGACATGTGTTTCTAAAACTTATAAATACTGATGAATCTTGTTGAAGCCACCGGCCAAATAGAATAAACTGAATCCCCAGCCCGGACCCGGACCCTCAGCCGGGAGCTGAGGTCACGGGTTAAGTGGCTGAGGTCAGAGGGTGCTGAACCTGTGTCGAGGGACCTCTCAGATCAATGAATGGGTGTGGAACATGTTCGCTGATAATAGGCCGTTGATTAGAGGAAGGACAAGTGTCAGAGGGGTTGATTGGTCTCCAGACAGGGTTCTGAAGAATAATTTTAAGATTAGGCGCTGAAACCCTTTCACTGACAAGTCTAAGTGCACAAGTCTAAAAAGTCATGCAAATTACACAACAAAATCCATCGTTTGTCGCTGCTCTTCAGGACATAAAATACAGCGGGTCAGTCTGTCTGATCTGACGCCCATATCGGCGAGACAACATCTCGCTGTGCCTTTCCAAAGCTTTACAAATCCGTGTCGTGATGTGGCGACCCTGTGATTTTAGATCACAGACAAAATTACTAGTTTGTAGTTTTATTTGTCATGTGCAAGTTAACACAGGTGCAACCCTACAATGAAAGGTGTTGAACAAGAAGAAACCGGTCAACTCGGCAGTGCAATAGTTAAATTTAAATTAAAGCAAGGTAGAAAGAGCTTACTATAAAAAAGTCTACTCAATGTACAATTGCACATGTGTATGTTTAGTTATTGCACCGTGTGTGTATCAGTTGTTTCACATTTTTGCAGATGTGCAGAGGGTCTTTATTCATGCAGATTCATGAGGGTCAGTTTGCATGCTTGATGGCTGTGGTCCTTGATGATGTTGTGTGGCTGGGAGACTGTTCCTGGTGATGTTTTGTGCCGCCTCTACCACTCTCTGCAGTGATTTGCTGCTGTGAGCAGGACAGTTCTCGTACCAGACTGAGATGCAGCCCGTCAGCGAGCTCTCGATGGTTCACCGGTTGAAGTTGGCGAGGATGCTGGCGTTCATGCCAAATATCCTCGTTCTCCTAAGAAAAAAGAGCAGCTGTCGAGCTTTCCTGACCGTGGTGTCTGTTTGAAGTGTCCAGGAGAGGTCCTCTATCATGTGCACGAAGAGGAACCTGAAGCTGCTGACCCTCTCAATTTCAGCATTGCCAATTTCGATGTGGGGGGGGTGTCCACCTCCCTGCTGTCCTCTGTAATCCATAATCATCTCCTTGGTTTTGCTGACATTGAGAAAAGAGGTTGTTTGCCTTGCACCAGCTCGTCAGGGACATCTCCTCTTCTCTGTGGGCCGTCTCGTTGGTTGTTTGTGAAGAGGCCCAGTCTGGTCGTGTCGTCGTGACCTTAATGATGATGGTGTTGTGGACTTGGTCGCTCCATAATAATGTCTTTCATGCATCAGGGCGTCTTCACTTGAATACAACCATACGGGCAGTAAGGCAGTAAATACACTGTATTTATTTAGTGCTTTTCTAGACTTATTGACCACTCAAAGTGCTTTATACTACAAGCCACATTCCCCCATTCACACACACATTCATACATACATGCTCCACTTTTTCTATCACAATAGATCATTTAGGTTTCAGCATCTTGCCCAAGGACACCTCAGCAAGCAGACTGGAGCAGCAGGGTATTGTACCACCGACCTTCTGCTTAGTCGACAACCTCCTGAGCCACAGCTGCTTGGATGCCATTTTGAGGCAGTTGCTGAAATTACTTCTTGGGACAGTATGGAGAAAAGCACCTTGGTGAAAGTGCTAACTTGACATGTAATACAGAGATAACTGCTCCATTCCCTCTGCCTCCTTCAAACCTCGGCTGCCTGGCGTCGACCTGATGCTGCGACCAGGACTTGGCCCTGGCTGTGCCCAGGCAGGTACCAGCTCAGATCATCACCCCACTCTCTGGCACGGACCACGAATTAAAAGAGGTCTCCCCTTTGCCTACTTTCATCTACAGCCAACTGTCCAGCCAAGCATACCCCTATGCCTCCTCACCCCTGCCTCCACTTATCCTCCTCTTCCTCCTCCTGCCTCTGCTTTCTGTCTCTCTCTCTCTCACGGAGGAGACCGAGAGTGGCATGCAGGGACAAACCTGAGACCTTAGAAGAAAAAAAAAAGGAGAGAGAAGAAAATGGGAGGGGACAACGAGGGGTGGGGATGGTGTGTAAGAAAGGAGGCAAGGAGAAAAAGAGAAACGCACATTGTACTTTTCAAATGGATGGGAAATGATTCGCTGGGATTTGCTGACAATTATACGGTGGGGTTTAATCAATTCGGACCATTCACAGCGTGGAGAGGGCTGATCCCCCAATACAAAGGAACAGACCGTGGGAGGGCGGTACCTGAGAAAGCGCCGGCCTGGTGTAAGTAACATGAGGCAACACTCCCCTCCCCACACATTGCACCGCAGCATATGGCCCCTCTCTGAACTTATTAGCTGGCGGATTAAGGCCAATCGCAGGGACCCAAGGGCCTGTGGCTGCCTCCATCACACCCTCCCTAACCCCTCTTCACCCCCAGGAATGAGGCTGACTGACAAGGGGCATTGTGTTGTTCACCTAGCTCGCCACACCCCTCACTTACCCTGTCATGTGGTGCGGTTTGATGAGGTTATTTGGCAGAGAGAACAGCATCTGACCATTAACCTTACAGCCACCGAACACGCTGTGCGTACGGGTAAAGAAATTACCGCCTCCCGTTATATCCGAACGGCTCCCTTCAAACATGTCTACATCATAATATTTCACAAGATAATTTTACCCTTTCCCCCTGACCACTATGGTAATTCTACCTGTAAATTAGCAAGCTGCTCGGCTATGGAGTGGATTAAAAGCACCTGAATGTGGACACACAGATCAGCCCCGTAGATATGAAGTCTAATTAGCATCTCATTGCAGCTCGACATGCGAGCTCAACATGAGTGCAGACACGCTGAGAGAAAAGGCTCCATTGGCCAGAGGTTGATTATAGGCCCATTATGCACACAGTACTTAGTGATGGGCTGAGAGTAGGAATTAAGAGCTTGATGGCTACTGCGAGGGGACCTGGGCTGAAGTACAGGGGTGTTAGCGGTCGACAGGGTCTCAGGTCTACAGGAGGCCGAGACTGAGGGAGGCTATACAGTAGTCTCTGGCCTTCCTGAGTATTCATGGAGAGAGATTTGACAAGAGAGGAGCCCCCTATTTAAGCCCTCATTTGATCTGGCAAGCGGCAGGTGATCCTCTGCCTCTTTTTGTGTCAGGCCGCGGGGGGCTGCCGACCCCTGGTGACCTGTCTTACCTGGCGCCCTTCAGGACACCTCATTTAGAGAGGAGGAGAGGAGCTAATTCAGTCCTAGGTATCCGCCCATCGCAGATCTCCACCTGGCCACAGGGTTGCGGGGTCAGCACCATACTGAGACAGCGGGGATGCTCGAGGCCTGCTTTGCTAATCCCCTCACATACTGGGAGGTGTTGGAGGACCCAAAGGTCAGGGATGGAGCAGAGAAACCATCTTCTTGGTTCTTTTAGACGGGATTAGAGGCCCAGCAGGGGTCCTGGTCTTCATGAGACAAGGCCTCACGATTGAAGGTATTTCTGAGAAGCGCAGAAGATGGTCCAGCTTTGGACTACTTCCCTCCTGAGACCACATGTGAACTGTGGCCTCATGGAAGCCTATTTTCACCTCTTCTTCATTCTGAGATATTTGCCTTCTTTTTGTTTTTGTTTTTTAGTTTGTGTCAATTGCATATTAGTAACTTCATCAAGTTACATTCAAGTTACCCGAATGTTGTGAAGTCATTGTTCTGACTGTGGTGTGTTGATGTGCTTTGAAGTTGGAATGATTTTAATGTTATTTTACTGTGTTTATAAATGAGGACGTCAGTAACTCGGCAACTAAAACCAACATTTCCGCAGACTGTCCGAGTTGTGTTGAGGTGGTGTTCACTTCAATTTTCCCTGTCACAAACACATTTTTCCAATTATTCCAACGCCACATGAAAGCATTCATGTTCCCTGATTGGTTTCCACACCAACAATGGCAGTGGGTTTACTGGAGCTGCCGAGTTGACTTTATTAACAGTAGTGCTGACTGTGGAAAGCATCTTTTCCATTTTAAGGTGCTCTCCAAGTGTTTGCTCGTTTTATTTTTTTAAGAGGAAGTTCTCGTTAAGGCACGGACCTCACGGTTGATCTTTAATGAGATGTGAAACCCTCCCCCCCCCCCCCTTCACCCTGCAGGATCGTTCTCTGTATACCTTATCATGCTGCTTTCATGTCTGACTCGTCATTCAGGAGTGAGTGACTGCTCCTCAGAGAGACTTTGTCTTCGAGAACCAGTGATTGATGCTCTTTGAGGGAGGTGGGTGGGAGGGTGGAGGAGTACCTCACCATCTTAAATGCACTGCTTTTTCATACACCAACAATGATGCTACAGAGAAGAGGAACATGCAAGCAGCTGGTACTACATGGACTCGGATATAAATTGGCATTAAAATGGTAAAATTTGGTCCTCACAGGTTTTTAGAGAAACCCACCATGGTCCAATCAACACTTTTGCACTTTGTATCTCACCGTTCCTGGCGTCCTCTCACCTCAGGAATCACCCGAGAAGTCCAGCCTCTCTCATCGAAAGCTGTCCTCACAAAATTAGCCACAGTTTGATGACAGCTTAAAGGGATAGTTCACCCAAAAATTTTAATTCACTCATTATCTACTCACCACTATGCCAATGGAGGAGTGGGTGAAGTGTTTGAGTCCACAAAACACTTTTGGAGTTTCAGGGGTAAACAGCGTTTGAACCAAAACCAATACAACTGAGGTAAATGGTGACCACTTCTTCAAGCAGAAAGAAACAACCGGAAAAAAAACATAAAATGCCTCCATACTGCTCCTGTGGTGTCATCCAAGTGTCCTTAAGCCCTGACATTCAAATCGACTTGAAAGGGGTTCATTTACACCATGTTTTACTGTTTTTACTCCATCTGCATAGTGGTGAGAATAGATAATGAGTGAATTTTCATTTTTGGATGAGCTACGCCTTAAATGGCCCCTAACCGAAACCTACAAAAAGTAGAATGGCACTCAGTTCAGTGCATTCCTCCTCCAAGGCCCAGCAGTCCTCTTAAATTCAGTCAGGACTTAAATCAATGCAGATCATGAAATCATCATTTCCATAGGAATCATCAGGGTCAATGCATTACTCCATGAGGAAAATGTTAAAACATCCTATCTTGCAGTATTAAAGAGGAGAACATATTTCCTGGATCAGTGCTTTGTCTGCGGCAAAATTTAATTTAAGTTTCTGTTTTGTATTTTTTTTTATAACCTTGCAGACAAACAGACCAAAGCCAGATGTTGGTGGGTGCTAGTGGGTTTTTTGATCAGTGCAAAAGGGGCTTCAGACCGTCACTCTGCAGCATCACTCTAATAACTTTGCAGTACATCAATAAATAGATGTTACAAAATATGATACGTAGATGAAACAACACTTTTCCTACACAAACAATGACTTCACAGCTGAGTCCTGGTCAGAGAAACATGCAGGCAGGTGGTACTTCATGGACACAGAAATAAATGAGCCTTCATATAGTCGAATATTTTCTCTCCCAGTTCTTTAGAGAATCCAATCTCTACACTTTTTTTTATCTCACCTCTGGAATCACCCGAGAGAAGCTCGGCCTCGCGCATCAAAAGCTTCTCCAACAAGAAAATTAGCCTAAGTTTGAGCCAGAGAGAGAGAGAAAAAATATATATTTTTACGTGTTTAGTGCTAAACAAATATGGCAACAGGAAGAAGCCAGAAGGGACTAAAAGTACAAACAATAAAACAGTAAGCGCAATTAATGGATTACATTTGAATTTCTTCTTCCTTTTCTGACTGTTAATAAAATCTGAATGAGCTCAGCAGTGCTCACCACAATAAATGCTTGTAATGCTCATTTAGCCGCGGCTATTTGATATCCACAGTGATAAAACCTAGAATAACATCAATGAGAGCAACTGTTAACATTTCAGATTAGCTCCGTGCTGAACCTCGGGGTTCATTTGGCTGCGTTTGCCTCCATTATCAACTGAATAAGCAGATCTGGCTGGCACGGCTCCATTTCCCTCCACACACTGTGGCACTTTATCTCCGCCTGAGCCCAATCAAATCTCGTTAGCCAGTCAAATCAGGTTAGCTCCTCTTTAGCGTCAAACGCACTTTTAATTCAAAGCATCACTTCATCGGCAGCAGACGTGTTGGCAAGCCAGAGCCCGAGTTGTCAGTGGCTCTGCACTGATCCACATCCAACGGGGTCAGACAGGTCAGGATACTGAGCCAGTGTGTGTGTGTGTGTGTGTGAGAGTGTGTGAGTAAGTGTGACTGTGTGAGTATGTGTGAGTGTGAGGAGGGGGTTGGACTGTGAGATATTTTTAGGGTTGGTTGAGGAGAGTTACTGACAATCTGGCGGTCCTTTACACTGTCATGTGTGTTTGATGGTACGCGCGGCCCGCACGTCTTCGGCCTCCGTGACCCAGCGCTGTCACCGAGGGTCGAACGCGTGACAACGTGCTGCTGTCTGTTCCTGCGAAGGACCGCGGTTTGTCGAGGGTGGGTCGGTGTGGGCAAGGACAAGAATAGGGGGGTGGGGTTGGGGTTGGATCTTGGGACAGAGGTTGTGTCAAGACTGACAGTCTCTGTGTTACTGTAGGGCAGCGAAATACACCCATCGTGACTCCACTTTGATTTGCAGAAAACAAAACTCAGAACGATGTTATAATTAAAGCAGACATCTTCATGTTTTTAAACGGGCGGTGTAACAAACCTTTTTCTAGAAGGTAAAATATAGGGAGCATCTATTTGGACAATACAGATAAAGCTGATTATAACTGACTTTCATTCATTTCTGACAAGTCCACGTGTGAAGCAGAGTTGGAGGTAGAGAATAACGCTGTGCATTAAATATAATAAATCAGCAGGCTCAATGCAGAACAGCAGCGTTAGTCCAAATCAGCATTTCGTCACTTTTCACTCCCATGGTTTGGTGTCCATCTACAACCCAGGCTGGATTTATCAACAGACCCCTGCTCTTATCCCAGCTAAACATGTATGAAATAAAAATCAGGCTCTTTGTTGCAAGAATAAAAGCAAAACTCAAAAAAAAACTTTTGCTATTCCCTGATTCCTAAAGATACTGTAATGACTTCCCCGTCTCTGACATTTTACTAACATCTTACTTATCGTCCTTGTCCTGCAGAATGTCTCTGATCCGGCATGTGTTGCACGCCACACAAATGGAACAATTATACTCTCGAAAAACAACTGAGACTTGCGGGTTGCTCTGACTCACACAGAAGCCAGGAGGTGGAGTCAGGCAGTCGGATTGTCTGAGGCTAATAACAGCCGAGTGGGAGGACGAGGTGCACAGAGGAGACGTTGAAAAGACTATAAGGCTTTGCAGTGGGTGTAGGCGGACGTCTGGGTCTAAACGTGTGTGCGTGTGTACGTTCGGGTGAGGGCACACTGTAAAGTGTACACAGTGCGGAATGCTAACCCTATTCTGATGAATGTGTGGGATGTGAGGATGGTTGTGGAGCCCCGGAGCCAATCTGCCCGGTACCCCCCCTGTAGCCTGAGGGCCTCCTCAGTGCCTGATTCCTCCACCTGTCTGTCTCTGTTTCTCACTCGAACGCTATTCAAACACTCCTGGATTGTCTGAACAAAAAGGCGCTCTCATTTAGTTTTGAGTGTGTACATTTGAAGGTATTTTTTGAAGTAAACTCCCATAATTCAAATTATAATTTACTTTATAAAATAACTAATTATTCTTCAAATCTGCCTTTACTTGAGATAAATTAAATTAAAGTTTGTAATATGAATTTGTAATGCTGCTCCCATTTGAAGCGGAAATCAAATTCTGAAAATGGCTGCTCTTAACATGATAAACATTGTCTATAATAAGCCCAAATGTATTTTTAATAAGGCCTCTCAAAGCCATTATTACCATTATTTTTTGCTGAGAAGCCCATCATTAAAAATGGCCTGCATCAAGCCAAAATGCATGATGCCCTCCTCTGTTGAAACTGTGAATTAGCTGCTTCGTTACAGTACAGACGGAGACGCCTGACGACAATCACTCCGCAGCGCCGCTGTAATAACTGTGCTGTACGTCAACAAATAGCTGTTACAAAACGTGTGAAATGCAGATGACACAAACACTTTGTAAATGTAATTTTTGCATTTGAACTGATGAGCAGCGTAATATGCAGAGATGGAATCAAATAAAGATTGTGTGAAGGGAGGAAGAAGAAGAGGAGGAGGAGGAGGAGGAGGAGGAGGAGAGTGATGCAGGATCAGTGTGTGATGGAGCTGAGCTGCAGACAGAATAAGGTGGTTTTGATCAGGAGTTTCTCTGGGATAATTGTCAGGATCTGCTGTTTGGAAGATGACTGACAAAAGGAGAAATATGACAGTGGAATTTGTTGAGGAAACATGAAAATGTGTCAAACATCCGTCAAACAAAGAAATGCAATATTTATGGATTCTTGAAGAACCCCTCTCTCTACTCTCAGACATACACACTCTCCTTCTCTCTCTCTCTCTCTCTCACACACACACACACACACACACACACACACACACACACACACACACACACACACACACACACACACACACACGCATATTGTTAATGTCCTCTCTGTGCTTTTCTCCACAACTCATTTCCCATGTCGTCATGCGTCTCCCTAACGCTCTCCCATAAAAGGATTAACATGCAAAAAAGGCTGTTTACATAACAATGACAAGTGTTTAAAAATCCACACTTAAAAACATGATTATGAAAATCGTGTGAAAGTTTGAACAGACCTCGAGCGCATGGCGGAGGATTTTAAATCCTTAATTTGTGAAAGAATACAATCCTTCCATTTGTTACTGATGATGAAGGGAGTAACGTACAGGTAAGGTCATCTTAATGTACAGTGACATTAAGATTACTTGAAATGATAAAAGGAAAAAAATCCACACACACACATATATATATGCATGTGTGTATACATATAAATGCAGAATTTAGATTGAGTTTTTCTACATTATTATCAATGCATGTAATAAAAAAAGGGGGAAATATGGGAAATATTAAAGAAAATCAATTCAACGCATTCATTTAAGGGCAAAATTAACAACTTAATATATGTTTGACTTGATGATGCTACTAAATGTCTATAGAATCCTATATTGTACGTGTAAATGTATTTAGACCAAGTACAGTTTTCCCTATTGACATATAAAACAAAAACACACACTTATGTACAACAGCAAGATTGGAATTAAAACGAAAGAAAGAAAGAAAGATTTGGGGGGGGTTCTGTTAAGACCTATCTGTCCGACCTCTCTCTTTCTGTAACACACACACACACACACACACACACACACAGCGACACAAAAAAACACACGCTCACACACTCACACACCTCCTAAGAAAACAAAACCCCACTAATCACTTGAAGCATGTGCTTTGTAGGTGGGGCCCAGTCATTATCAGGCCTCAGCAGTGTCGGGGTTTTTGTTGGTTTTAGCTTTTGCATCCTCAATCAATCGCTAACAGGAAGAGCTTTAATCAGGGTTTTAATGCAGCTGTACAAGAGGTGGGCCGGCCCTTTGTCCGGCCCTGAAAGGCCGATCGGAGGGGAGTCCTCTCGCGTTTCTTTACATTCACCTGCTGGGCTCTATTGGGTCTCTGTCTGAAAGAAAAGGACAAGGGGAAATGAATAAAGAACACAAGCAAAGTGTGGGTCCGCTGAACCAGCCTATGGGTTAATCAAGGAGCTACTTGTCAGCTCCGCGGAGCCTCACAGTTCTGCTGGTTAAGCTCTCCGCTTCTTCTTTTTTCCCATGCCAATTCAGAGGCACTGAGGAGCCGGGCCCGGGACGAACAACAGCGGCCCATAACACAACCATGAGCTAATGATATGCTACTTTGAAATGAATGTAGGAACCGGTGTCGGTGGAGTGGTGGCAAGGGGGGGGGGTGCTGGGGAGAAGGAGAAGAGACAGAGAAGGGGGAACTTTATGAATCGCAGGGCAAAACGCAATTTAGAGAGTGCAAATATATGGGGAACAGGATGAAATGAAATCTAAAACAGATTCAGAAATATTGTCCCTGCAGGAAAATGTGTTTTCCAGAGAAGCTTATTTTGTTTAATACGAGCGTACAAAGACCAGCAAAAGGCCTGATCTCACTGCAGCAGAGGCTCCTGCACAGTGAGCCTCCAGAAACACTAATGCAATCCATCACACACACACACACACACACACACACACACACACACACACACACACACACACACACACACACACACACACACACACACACCATATATCTCTGTCTCTCACACACACTATGCATGCTGTTTTGTTATGTTTGATTTTTGTCTTAGTGTTGCACACACCCCAGTCATGCACCTGAACAAATACCACCTCCTTCAGTGGATTTCCACACATGCACAACTCGCTGAGGTGGCGAAAGTTCCCATCTCACTCAGAATTTCTAGAAAAACCTAAAAAAGAGATAAGGCCCAGTTGTTTTTTTTTATCAGGGAATGTTTCTTGGCAGAGGTGCAGTGGGGAAACGTCTGCTCTGTCTCTGAAGGCAGTAAATGATGCTCTCACCCCATCTAGTGAAAAGAAAAAGAAACTCCCAGCAGCCACACAAGGAACCGACTCACTGAGTGTGTATGTGTGTGTTTGATTTCTCTTAAAATAATCATGACACAGAGTTAAAAGTGGAAATAACAGTATTAACATAATTAGAACTGTAACTCAAATATAGGAATATATTAAGAAGAGAAGAAAGAGGGACAAACATGTAAATAAAATTGTTTCGGCTGCTAATTGCATCAATTATATTTGCTCCTCTTTAATATTCCTCACACAAAGACCACAAGAGGGCATGATTTAATCAGAGCATTGTGGCAAAATGCACTGATTTCACTGAAATTGGAAAAATACATATTTGTAACCTGTTCAGATAGAAACTAACAGAGGGATAGAGATCTCTTTCCTCTGAGTAAAAAAAAACATCTTCCCCATTACTGTTAATATCAATGTCGACGGCAGTAGTTGTGTTTTTTAATTAGCATCAATTGATTGATCACATTTCAGGATAACAAAAAAAATAAAAAATTTGATAGCACAAGAATTTGGTAGATTTAAAAGTGCAATTCCAAAGCCAACATAACAAAAAACAATTTAAAGACGTAAATTACCAGGCAGCATATCATAATAATAGCTGTTAACAATTACATTTATTTATTTATCGCCATTCATTTGTTGGAATCCGATTTAACTGAGCAAAGGTCCAAATCAACATTTTTGCATCAACATGTTTTCTGTAGGAGAGAAGAAGAAAAAAAGCCCAAGAAGCTCAACCAAACATTTATGACATTTCCAGGATGAAATGTGGGCAATTTGTGGAGCACAGTGAGTGCTTTGGAATTATGCATGTACTTTAAACGTCAGATTTGTCAGAGACAATACAGACTGGTGACTAATGGCTGTTCCACCTGACAGGGCTTTTTGTTGGAGTCCACAGGAAGTCCACAGGAAGCCTTCGGTGCTCTCCAGCAGAGATTGATGCACTTATAAGAATGCTCTCTAACAAAAGGCACGGCGGCAATTAGGAAAACAAAAGAGGGGAGGGTGCCGGTGATTATAGCAGGAGCACTTCAAACAGCCAACACCCAGCTTTCACACTGTCAATTAGAGACGCCACCAGGAGCATCAGGACATATCCCGTCTACTGGTTAAAATTTGAAAAATATGTTTCAGTAAAAGCTCTGTGATTGTAGCTAGAGCCAGTATGAATAAAACATTATTTGTTTAAAATATGCATTTGTGTACGGTTACTGTACCGGGCCGGATGTTATGTGTGTATAAGAAACACGGAGGGGAAAGAAAAGTATTTTGACATTTGATTTCACTTTGTCTGTTATTATATCTGTCTGTCATTATATTTGGGTTTTATTTCCCAGAACAAACGAGGCATGCAAACTGTGAAGCTGCCTGAGTAGAAAATTGCAAATGAACAATCAACGTGTTAAATGTGTAATGACTGCGTTTAGATTCACCGAAGCGTGCTCAATTAATCCCAAAAAAATCACAATTAGAAAAATACGCCGCGCACAAGCAGGTTTTAACTGTGTTCACATTCATTTTTACAGGCTGCGTTTGAGCTTGTTTGGCTGATTAGAATGTGGATTTTTGACGAGCACTCGCCAGGAAAGGTCAGAATTTCACCTGCAAGGGGAGAAATTCACCTGCTTAATTTCTCCTGCCGTCCTTCAGGTGCAGCCCGACAGCTTCCTCTGCATTTTACTGCAACACAACCTGATTATTAAATCTTAGAGGGGCTTTTTCTTTTTTGTTTGAAATAAATGGTGTGGGTTGCCGGGCAACCTGACTTGATCAAACGGGCCTCCCCTCCCCCAAATTTGAAGCTTGTAATTTTTTCGTCTATATTCAGGCATCTGGTTCTTAATTAGATTAAGATGCATAACCCTCCACTGTGAGCAAATCTCTCTCTCTCTTTCTTTTTCACACACACACGTGCAAAAACACAATATTGATAGCGTTGCTTTAGTGATAAAACACGCTTCTAGTTTTGAAGTGAAATTTTCTTATTTTTTAAGGCCATATGATTTCTCTACAAAATAATAAATGTTTGTAGAAATATTGATTAATTTTAAATGTAATATTTTAATCATTTTGTTTGGTACATTTCACTGTGACTCTAAAGATCACTTAGGTATCAGAATTTCAATCGCAAATAAAACTTTACTCTTATGATTCTAACAGAAAATACATAAATATGATATAAATAAAATCAATATTTTTAAAAGGGGAATAAAACATTCATAAAACCCAAAATAATCGGACACATTAATGTTCAAATACACAAACATATTCAAGCTCTTAAAAAAAAAACACATTTGGGCAACACATTATTGTACCTGCACACTAAATCCAGTCATTTCCCCCAGAGGGCCTGGTTATTTAGGTGAGGACATCGCACGTGGATATAAAGGGTCATTTAGAGGACTTGTTGGAGCTTTGTACCGTGAAGGATTTTCACCACAACAGCTGCACCATTAACACCATTCTGTCTTTGCTCCTCTACATCTCACTCAAAGCTGAGGTGCCGCACACTGTGTTGATGTGTGTTTTCACTCCTACATGATTCAAATCCTGGCAGCAGTTAACAAATGAGCACAAATTGCTTTGTTTTCTAAATAAAACACTTCCATTTAAAATGCACAGAGGGGGAAAAAAACATGTTTTTGCACTGCTTGTCTTCAAGGTTAAGTTTAAATGGCTCATCAAATTTCTTCCAATTCACAGTGGTCTGAGTGTGGAGGAGGAAGCTGTATGCATATAGCAAACCAAGGACAGTTGGATTTGCCATAAAGAGCGTGCCATTTCTGCTCTCCCCAGAGCTATGGCTTTGATTGAATCCTGAAATGAGTTGAAATGTCACAAATCCCCACCAATATGCCCAGAAATGAAGATTGGCCTTGGGGGGGTTTCTAAGGTTCCCATTAAGAGGCGTACTTAACACGTTCTGTTAAGTGTGGTTGGAGTGCATCAAAAATACAACATAACTCGGGCTACGTTGTAGCACTAAGGGGCCCGAGCACAGGCATTTTGAAGCCTGTTGCGGTTAGTGGAGAAAGCGATCAATGACCAAGTCTCCGCGTTGCATGCGTTTTGCGCACTGCGGCAAGGACAAACGCTTCACTTCCTGTGTCCGTCACGCGATGTCGATCCTTGCCTGCTAATTGCTCATTACGGTCCATGCTATCAATTGCACATCACACTGTGAAAAGTTTATGTAAATCGAATGATAGTTGTAAAACAAAGCTTACTTCCTGTTGCCAGTAGGTGGCGCCATCACTATTATTACATACAGACAAATAGATCTGTTCAAGTAGGGGCTCTGATGTAAAAAATAAATAAATATCAAGACATTGATAATGTAAAAAAATTAATAAAATAAAATCCGTCTGTCCATTTTTTTTCGTCCGTCTGTCTGTCCATCCCAAAAAAAATAATACGGACAGACAGACGGACGAAAAAAAATGGACAGACGGATTTTATTTTATTAATTTTTTTACATTATCAATGTCTTGAGACCCTTTTGACACAGCTTGACATGGTTGCGGTCAGTGGATGTGGAGGAATACTTCCAAGTGTAAGACGTTCCAAAAAACAAGACATTGTCCTGTTGCCACCAGGCGCTGTGATTTTAAGTCATAATTTCTGTGTAGATGTCATCAGGCGGGAATCTTGTCTTACATGTCTAGTTTGGACTCGATTGCACCATGTATGTCCGAGACGTCAAACTTTGACGCCACGCCACGGTCACACCGTGGGACGAAATATCTCCATCTTGTTGAGATGACATTCACCTCAATTTGAAGTTGATCTGATGAAATCCCTGGGACAAGTTCGTCAAAGTGAAAATGTGGGAAATGGCCAAATTGACCACTAAATCCAAAATGGTCGACTTCCTGTTGCCTTTTTCATAATGCACTGAGAGACTTTTTTGTGCATCTGGTTATGATACACAACTGTCCTCATTTTCGTGAGGATCGGTGAAAGCTAACTGAGGGGCCACGCCACGCCACGCCCATTTCAAATTACTCCAGAATACAATTACTTTTTGGGGTTTTGAATTTCCTGCAAACTTTGGTCAGAATTTGAGCATGTCTAGGCCCTGAAAAAGCCCAAAAAGGGAAATAATAATAAGATAAATCCTTACAATTTCAATAGGGCCTCCCACCGTTCGGTGCTCGGGCCCTAATTACGTGTCTCTGTGCACTCAAGCAAAATGTCCCTCAGAATTCCTGGATGCTGAGCAGGTCTCACCGCAGGAGAGCTGAGGAGGAGCAGGACCAGGCCTCGACAGGACTGAGGCACGAGCAGCCAAAGGCAAAGGAGTCCAAATTAAATCTGGTGATATTTGGACAAAACGTGGGCAATTATCACGAAAGAAAGCTAAAGCTGCACTTTACTTTCCTGCAGTGGGATCGAGATATGAATTCAAAGCTGTATTCTCCCGGAAAAATCGGATTCAAATTGGAGCACCGATGTCTATGCCAGTAGAACCGGCTGTCATCATCAAATACATGTGTATATCAGTGTATCTGGCTACTTTTGTGTCAAATTACACTCCATGATACCTTCTGCCATGTCTTATTTCATTAAAAATAATAAACTCTGCCTGTGTACGCCGGCGTCTCCTCTCAGACTGGTAATGCCCGCCTCGCTCTGAATTCACTGATTTGATCCAGCCTGCGTCCTGCTTCCTCTCCATCCCTCATTTCTCAGGTATAGTGGCTGTATTTTTCAGGAACCGGGGAAATGATTCGCCTCGCTTCTTGCTATTCACGTCACGTAAAGTGGGTCTGTGTTCCTCATTTAGTTCTGTACTGTACAGCTGGGGAGCTGTCCGGCGTGCGGCGGCGCTATGCAAATGAGTCTGGATTTGAATGGAGATGGAGGTAGACACAAAGCTCAATTAGAGACAGGGAGAGAGGGGGGAGACGGTGGGGAGCCTTGAGTGTCTAGGGGGGAGGGGAATGAGAAAAAAAAAAAACCTGCATGGGCTGCTTAATGCCAACCTGAGGAAAACCAATGTACGGACACATTCAAAACACAAAGGCTGCACACGGATGCACTCACACAGCCAGACATATTTCTGAATTCCTCAGACAGGCAGCTGACCTCCGAGGGGCTCGGACGAGGCTCGAGCTGCGTTCGGGTCACAGCGGTCACAGTGACAGCATCGTCCACATCATCCACATCACACACCATCAACACACAGAGGAATCAGGCGAGCACAGGTGCACTTCCCCTTTTGTTTAAAGCCCAAAGAGCTCGCTCATGCAGCCGCAAACACAACAACAAAAAAGAGAGGGGATGGCAGCCATTTTGTTTGCGAGTGTTCGTCCATGCCCAGCAGCAGAGTGGGCTACACATCACCTGACCGAGCCCCTGCACGAGTGTCCTTGGAGGAGTCTTTGACATCAGCACCGCCATCCCCTGGTTGCCACAGCAACCGCAGCACGAGGCGGAGGGCGGAGTAATTAATATGCACATATAGGAGGAGCTTGGGTGAGGGTTTAATTGTATTTGTTGGTGTGTGAAGCCGGAATGGATTGAAAACACCGGGAATATCAGAGAGAGAGAAAGAGATTAGACGAGCTCGTTGGTCAGAGAAATCATCTGCAGCATCGTCAAGGTTATTTCCAAGTTCTTCCCTCTCATACACAAGAAAGTAACTTCATAGATGAGATGGCGGGGAGGTGGGCCGCGGGGGTGGGGATTATCCCCCCTCCACCTCCTCCTCAGCATTATCATCATCATGAATAGTTTACAAAGCTGTGTACAGCCAAGGTGACGCTTCACACGGCATAAATCTGTCTGTCAGCGCTGGAATTTTGAGCAGACTTTGTCCTGGGATTGCAATAAGGGAAGTTTTTCAAACGCAGCAGGAAAATAACAGACAAGGAGGGTTAGGCTTATAAAGTCGAGCAGGGGGATGCGATTAACTAAGTTGATCCTGGAGGCTCAGAGATCATTCAGGTGATCTGGTGACGCCACAAAATCAATCAAAACCCAAGTCTGATTTCCCATAAAGCACTGCCTGTCAGATTTATACAGGCACAATCTTTATGCACACACACACACACACACACACACACACACACACACACACCTGACCTCACATTTTATGTCTCTCTCTCAAACCCATCACCCTCATGCACACACAGGAAGAGGGCTTCACCTGCTGCCTCCACATGCAAGCATTTCTTCATGCAGACAAAAATAGAAAAAGAACATTTCCCAACACAAATCCAGGCATCATATTGAGGATTACTGCAGAATTACTGTGTGTGAAATAGCAGAGTGACAGCTGTTTGATCAGACCGACAACAGGAGACGCACGTGCACAGGCCACGCACACGCACGCACGATTCGCCCTATCAGCGTGCGCAAATACAGTATAAACGTGGACTGGTCTCATCAATAAAACATCTGCTCTTCATGTTTATGCGATTTACCGAGCAGGGAGCGAGACACGGATGCTGTGCGTGTGAGCGTGCACGTGTTACACTGACACAGCTCACACTTTAAAGTTCAAACCTGCACACGCACGCGCGCGCGCACGCGCGCACACACACACGCACACGCACACACACACAGATTTAGATAATAAACACATACCTGTTAAAGCGACACTTCTTTGATTCTGCTCCACGCTGCAGTGAAGGGCTCCATGATCATACACACACACACACACACACACACACACACACACACACACACACACACACGGCTCTATATAAGGAAATAAAACAGTAGCCGTGGTGATATGCAAATGAAGGGCTCGCGCCGAATGCAAATCATTTATTATTCATAAATTACTCATGTTTATGCAAATGACTGTATATAAGGAAACAGCGGTGGGGGGTTGAGTGGCTCCGTCTAAACACACTGTGTGGTTCTGGCTCTGGCTCCGTTTAAATGGGAGACAATCACAAGCGTGGCCATGTTGTTGTGAAGTTTAATCCAGATGTAGTCCAGACAGTGGTGGGGAATTAAAGAGAAGAGGGGGGGTGGGGGAGGGGGCAGATGAAGGGGACATACTGAAAACTACAATCCGCTTGAAGTCCAACACAACAGGAAAAGCAGGCCTGTGTTTGTGTATGAAGTTTATAAACCTCTTATATATTCATGATCTATTTTATTCTTTTCTCATCATGTTGCTTTTGCCAACATTTTCGAAATGGGCAC
The DNA here is from genome assembly GCF_022539355.2 of Hippoglossus stenolepis. Lineage (NCBI taxonomy): Eukaryota > Metazoa > Chordata > Actinopteri > Pleuronectiformes > Pleuronectidae > Hippoglossus > Hippoglossus stenolepis. The sequence goes on from NC_061491.1 coordinate 13,744,145, forward strand.
ATTTATAGTCTCTCAACCAATGGGACTCTTCTGGGGTCACTTATGCAAAAGTGACACAATTTAATAAAAGATAGATACACGGCATATTTAATATAATAAAGATGTAATACAAGGGACTTTAACTAATTCATTAGTTCACAAGTCCATAAGTTAAGTTGCGATTTCTACCCATTCAAAAGGCTCAGGGGCAAATATGAGATTTACTTCAGTCATTCATGAGATATTTAGGCATGCAAATAATATAAAACATAAAACAAACGCAAAGGTGAATGTTGTGTTTTTGAGGCATGTTGCATGCATGTGTGTGTGTGTGTGTGTGTGTGTGTGTGAGTGAGTGTGAGTGTGAGAGAGAGACCGACAGAACATTTGTTGTTGCGCAGTGTACCCCAACATTACGGTAGTCATCATAAAGCAGCGACGTGACGTATCAAAAAAAGCGACGCGCCTCAATTTGTTGTCGTTCTCAGCGGGAACTAAACTCACCGAAGTGAATGGATACTTCTATGTAATCACAGTAAGTAGAGAGTGAAGTGGTTGTGTGTGTGGATGAGTTTGTTCCTGTGTGTGACAGCTGAGTTCCTGCTCGTCCCGACAGACGCAGACATGTTCCACAACAGCTCCCAGAAGAAATACTGGATCTTCCCCAGTGAGGTCGAGGTGGAGCACAGGAGAAGTAAAGCGAACCAGAAAGTCCGCAGCAAGATACTGGAGAGTGTGAAGGTAAAGAAACATCTGGATAACACAAGAAGGCAATAAGAGCACAGTGTAACTCACCTGCCTCTCTCTGTCTGTCTGTGTGTGTGTGTGTGTGTGTGTGTGTGTGTGTGTGTGTGTGTGTGTGTGTGTGTGTGTGTGTGTGTGTGTGTGTGTGTGTGTGTGTGTGTGTGTGTGTGTGTGTGTGTGTGTGTGTGTGTGTGTGTGTGTGTGTGTGTGAAGGGGGTCAGTGACTCCATGTTCCTGGAGCGTCATGAGGAAGACGTGTTATTCAGACACTATGAGAAGAGGCTGCTGGATTTCTGCAACGTCTTCAAACCGGTCATGCCCAAGTCTGTGGTGGTGAGTAACAGTGTGTGTTTTCTTCACCATCTTCATCTTCTTCTTCATCAGAACAGTGTGACCTCAGAGGACATGTAGAAAACGTGTGTGTGTCACCTGTGCAGGGTACAGCCATCATGTACTTCAGAAGATTCTACATGAACAACTCCATCATGGAGTACCACCCTCGGATTATCATGTGAGTAGTGCTGATCACGACAGTAATAGAAGTTTAATGGGGATTATATATGGAAAAAAAACCCTGACAGATAAGTCAGAGGGGAGTTTAGTGTGTAAACATGATGCAGCTTTTCACAATATTTGATCTGCTAATCAATACTGGAAAAACAAGTGTTCATGTGTTTGTTATTTTCAAAAGGATAAAAAAATAACCCATATAATTTATGGGTAATCTAAAATAGCATGCCTCAATTACATTTTTTTGTCATAAGGGTTTGATATCGATCTGAATTATTGCCATTTTCTTTTCTATATTGGCCAATTTTTCTTTACTCCCTAACATCAGAATCTGCACCAGCCCCCTAAAATCCATATAAGTGGAGCTCTACTTGTTATTTTACCCCATATGCTCTGTTGCTTTTAGCCCAAGAACATAGAGTGATGCTATCTAGTCTGTTAAACAGTCGAATATGACGCTGGCTAATTTATTTTATCCTCACCCATTAATCCAGGCTGATCTCACTGTGGAATGGAGTATTAGATTTTTCCTGTTTGACCAAAAGACAATGACTCCTTTTAGGATTTGTAAAGAGTGGTGTTACTAAAAAATTGAGTTTTGCCTTATATCCTTTTTCCATGTTGAATAATAATAATCTATTGTTCAAGCTTGTTTTTATCAGAGTATATCCTGTGCAACCTATGTCAAAGTCACCTTCTCATTGCAGGCTCACGTGTGCATACCTGTCCTGCAAGGTGGATGAGTTCAACGTGTCCAGCACCCAGTTTGTGGGGAACCTTGTGCAGGAGAGCCCAGCAGGACAGGAACGAGTCCTGGAGCAGATCCTGGAGTTCGAGCTGCTGCTAATCCAGCAGCTCCACTTCCACCTGGTGGTCCACAACCCTTACAGGCCCATGGAGGGTCTGCTCATCGACATCAAGGTGGGTGAACCCCTTGAGAGCCTTAGCTGTCACGTCTGAGCGCACACACACCTTCGAGATTGCTAATCTAGCTCATCTAGCGGTTCAGATAATTGTTCATATCTCAAGGTACTTATTTCCCGTACATTAAATTCATCCCTCAGACGAGATACCCCACGCTGGAGAATCCAGAGTCACTGAGGAAGAATGCGGACGACTTTCTGACACAGGCCGCCATGACAGATGCAGGGCTGCTGTTCCCCCCCTCTCAAATCGCTCTGACAGCTATTCTGAACAGCGCCTCCAGAGCCAGTCTCAGCATGGAGAGGTGGGACATTTGTGCTCATGTGACAATGATCACTTTGAATTGAAATTCTCTCAAATTATACAAAGTTCATTATAACTTATGGGTTTTCTTCCCCATGGGTAAAATGCATTCATTTTTATTTTATTTGTAATATGTTAACTGCAAACAGCTTCATTCAGATAATGTTACTTAGATTGGTTTCAGGTATGCTTGATATGTGTTGTGTGTGATATGTCAGGTAATATGTCCCTGAAGTTATTTTGTTGTCTGTATATAACACGAGTCAGTGATTTTAAAACATTTAAATTCTAATGTCCCAAGAACTGACTGTTTAATCCATTTATACAGTATGTAGACTAGAGCAGTTCAATTCAAGCAAAAACCAAAGGTGTTTGTGTTTTCTCATTTCCAGCTACCTGAACGAATGTCTGGGACTGAAAGGGGACAAAGAGTCTCTGTCAAAGATGTACGACTCAATGAGACGTGAGTAAACTTCACCTTCCATCTGACACCACAGGATGGCGATATTGAGCTCCTATTATTTAACTGCCTCACACCACAGGTCTGACGTGAGATTTCAAATCCTTTATTATCTCTCTCTGCCGCTCCAGGGATGAAAACCCTCCTGAAGAAGTATGAACTTCCCAAAGCGGAGGAGGTGAACGTTTGCAAACAGAAGCTGGAGAGGGTTCACGCTGAATTTGGCATCTCAAGCAAGTAAGGAGACCTGTGACTTAAAGACAGCATCATCTTTTATCTACCCCTTACAGTGGCATCATTTGAAGTTTCACAGTGATATTATCATTATCATGGACAGAATTTCTTCACTCCCTGCACAACAAAGGGATCAACTCCAGTTTTCTGTCGTATGTAGTAACAGTTTTATTTTAGCCAGGTCGTCGTATCTAAGATGCAAAAGGTTCAAGGTTCAGTATCAGGTAGAAAAATAAAAAGGAACACGTCATCATTAGCCGTATGAAAGACAGAAAGGAAGAACAACAGCACACACCACATTCCTGCCTACATCGTCCATACCTTGAAGCACAGCTGATAATTGGTATTGCTGATGGAGACTTTTTTTTTTTTTTTTAGGCCTGTTGGTTAATCGCACGCTTGTGGCCAGTTGTCCGTTTACACTTGGTGAGGTCGGTGAGGTCCGTGGTATCTTTAAGTGCAGCTACAGTAAAACAGTCTGGTAAACTCTTGAGCTCTGACAGGCACAGATTCAGACTTTGCGGCTGTTTGAGTCGTCAGGAGGCACGCGGGGGGTGTCCCTTCACGGGCCAGACGTGGATTTATCGGTGCGTGGCATGACTTCTCGGGATGGATATGAAAACAGACACGGGTGCTGCGGTGAAACGCCACCCGTGATGGGGGGGTAGGGGAAGAGAGACTGCAAACGCATGAAAGCTTAGAGGGAGTTCAGGTGATGTCACAGCAGCATATACAGTATGTAGGCCCGCACACTATAGAAGGATCCATCAAGGTTAACACATGCACAGGAAAGGTTACAGGTTATCTCCTAAAGACTCTTAGACTATCGCTCGTTGCTCTTCAGCTATATCATACAAAAACACCTTTTTTATTTTTCTATACACGTCTAAGTATATATCAACAAACGAAGCAGTTTATATAAAAAAAAAAAATTTAACAAGTGGTTCCAGTGCTGCGTGGTAGTTCATACACAAAGGTGGTGGAAACGGTCGGAAGGAGGAGCTCATCGCAAACTCGGGGTGATGAGGGATGGGATGGCGTGAGGAGAGGAAGTTAAGGCTCGTGTCGTCTTGGAGAGAGGTGCCATGTTTAAAATTCCCTGATGACGGCAGAAAAACGCTACTTGAATGCTTTGGATCGCCTCCCCCTCTTTAATGTCTCCAAGTTTAGTCCAAGGAACGCAGCGGCTGACTGGAGTCGCTCCCCGATTCTTCTGGCTCCACGTCAGCCGCCAACCGCTACTCGTCAAACTTCTGAGGGAGGAGTGGCAGGCATAACAGGATTAAAAAAAAAAAAAAAATAAGTTCAGACATCTCTGCAGTTCACTGTAACTCAGGTCCATCTTCATGCTCGTGTGTGACGAGGCTTCTCGTCGAACTTCAACAAACACTGTCGGTGTCTGAAGCATTTTGGAAAAGGGCTTTGGAAGGACAGTATTCAGATATGCAGCAAGTGTTTTTTCCCGTGGAGAACGGCCATATTGCGTCGGAACTGCCAGGAAATCTAGGCCACATGCTTATAAATACAAACTGACTTTAGTCTTCGGTCGTGCGGCAGAAAGGACTTCACTTTGGCTGGCTGTGTGGTCTGACTGCCACAATCTGACTCTCAGGAGGTCATCCGTTTAACTCACATTACCTGGATGGCAGCAGCCAGTGACATGATGGTGCACTCTGTCCTGTAAAATAAAGTGGAGGCGTTTGTAAAAGGCACAAATCACTGAATTATGAATTAGAATACTGATCCGTCAATATGAAACTACACCTACGTGATTAACTAGTCTACATGAAATCAAAGCAACAAAAAAGGTCACAGGAAACTACAACTACTAATGATTATCATGGAGTGGACACTAGACACTCTAGAACTAAATGAGTCTTGATAATGGACTTCGAGGGGTTGGTCACAAACACTGAAAATATGGAACACAGTTCACCAGCAATTACAGCTTGCAAAGACAACTTCACAGATTTCTCCAATCTTCAGATCCTCAGTACAAATGTATTTGTGTTGCAGCAAACGAAAGAGAGGATACGAAGAAGACGGCCACGTAGCTAAAGAAGCCCGTTTGGCAGAAGAGGTAAGAACATTTGCTCAACAGCAACATTTGCTCCAGTGTTTATGGACTTTTTGTTAAATTCTCCCTAAATGAGCTAAACCTCTGTTCCGTTCCAGGAGGAGTGGACAGATGAAGACCTGGTATGAGCTCCTTGTGGCTGTAGGATCATTTGCACTTTTCTACTTGAGCTGCCAATGACCAAAACACAATGTCACAAACAGTGCGCATGTCATTTACTTTCCCGCATGACACTGCAGTAAATCTTTTGGGTTTGCATTTGTTCTCCATTAAGAATAAAGATATTTTTCTACAAATTGTGTTTCTGTGGATTTCAGTCAGAATGGTGAACTATTCCTTTAAAGTATCACACTACGTGCATGTTTCTCCACCTTCGTCAGGGGACAATGAAGGACTCTGTAATCTACTTTACAAAAAACTGTTTAATAAGTGCATGCATGTCTGATACAGTCTGTACTATTCAATTTTTTTTACTGCTGTAAACACTTTCATTTTACTTGGTTTCTCTGATTATGTGTCTTGTCCGGCATTCAGAAGCTTAAAAAAAAAAAAGACTTAAACCAAATAATCAAAACAAAACGGGATACAATCGGAGGGAGAAAAAAAAAAATTCAGCTCATCTCTCTTATATACTCATGATTCCAGCAAGAGAATTTATTCTTAATATAAAATAACCATAGTTTTCTGAAAGACTTTGTTCCAATCTAGAAACCAAAGTAAGAAATAAAGAAAACAAATAGACAGAAATGAAAGTTTCAGCACTTTGCGCATGTTGTCACATCCTTAAAATAAATCAGTCACTAATTACAGTATAAAAAGCATTAACGCTCATAATCCAGTTACCAGAAAAAGGAGGGGGGGGGGGGAAAGGACTAGCTTCTTCATGTCAGTTTCCTCATATTGAGCCAGGAGACGGGGTCGGGGGTACACTTTGGCAACCTGTGCTATCAAAACACAGCGGGTACACAGACACCTCTTGAAATTGTGATATTTGGCCCTTGTGGCGAAGGGAACGCAGTGTACCCAAGTCAGAATCATGAACAGAGTTTCTCAAGGAAAAGTAGCTCCTGTGCATTCAGCTGTCAGTCACTGGCACAAGTTTTTCTTTTCGTTCTAAGTACTGCATCGGTTGTTGTACTCAGCCGCTGTTGTTGCATAGCTCTCTTTGTGGTGAACGGGACAAGATGGCAGGTGGGTGGAGATGGGCGGGACTATCAGGAGGAGGACATGATGGAGGGTGGTGGTGAAGGAGGGGGTTGCCATGGTGATGAGGGTAGAGCATGCTCGGCCTCCTCTGTGCTGCACTCCGGCGGAGGAGACTCGACGGGAGGATGGGAGGATGAGAGGAGAGGAGGAGTGCAGTACTACCTGTTGCTGTTGGACATGGCATACTGAGTCTGCTTCTGCTGGAGGAGCTCTGTGATGGCCAGCAGCTTTTTCAGCACGTGCTGCAGAGAGGGGACAGGAGTTAGATCATTCTGCTGTGACAGGATGTTACAGACCGACGTGTGTGTGTGTGTGTTCCGATGTGACGTCACGGGTCTCTGACCTGCTGCGCTCCCCTGTCGTTGCTCAGCGTCCGCAGCTCGTCTGAGTGTGTGGCACAGACCTCGTGCAGCGCAGCCAGGTCCCGGGACAGGTCTGTCCTAAAGTGCTCTGTGGCTTCAGGGAGGTCAGGGACATTCTGGTGACACACACACACAGGATTCTTATAAGCTTGTGAAACAGAGGTAGCCGTCAGGGTCTGCATTAGAGCTGCAACGAGCAATCATCATTATCTATTAACCCATTTAGACCGGATGCAACCTATGAACGTCTTAAGAGTTCATAGGTTGCGTGTCTCATCCACATTTTCATCTTTTTCAAGACATGCGGCCGACGAAATACTTGCTGGAAAGGCAAAATACGTAAGTGTAAATAAAGTTTGTTTGTTCGCTCTCTTAGCCGGCAAACAAGTTTTTAAAGTAGCATTTAAGACAATGGCTGACGATCTAAGCGAGGGGAGCGATATTGCAAATTACAGCAGTGTTTCATCGAAGACAAATAACAATGAAGATTCAGGTGTGCCTGCTGACCTGGGCTCAGTCGGTAAGGGACATGTTTGAGGAGGGGGGGGGATCTCAGCAGATTTGCTGGATTTATTGTTATTAAAGAAAATATAAACTAAGTTTAATGAAATGGCAATGATTTACAATGAAATTTAAGTTTTTGTCAATATTGGCAATTCTATCAGCTCCTCAGAAAATCTCCTCAGTTTTAGGTGGTTGTTTTTAAACAATGTTTCGTTTTTTACTCAGCGCCTTAGGTCTGCATGGGTTGATAAGATGACCAAAAAAAAACGTAATCAAAATAAATTTATATTGAATCAGATCTAATGACAAAGAAAAGTGTAAAATCCACTTTTAAGAAGACAAAACCATAGTGCTTGGAATTATTCTAGCAAATTTGCTGAAACAATCAGAAAATAGTTATTTGCTTTCTGTCAATTAATCAACAAATGTTTTCAGCTCTACGAACAGTAATTTGATCAAAAGGCAACAATGTGACTCACCCCTAACTCATCCAGAAACATTATCATCCTATGTTTGTTGTTTTTGATGAAAGGGTTCACGCCCTCCATGTAGGGCTCCTGTTCGGGAATAGAAAAGACAGCTGTGTGTTGCCGACATACATTTTTAACACTTGCACTGAATACTGCAGATTCCTGGAGGGAAATTCAAACCTTAGCACCAAATTCAACCAGGTTGGCGAGGTTTTGGACAGACTTGGCCACCAGGGTGAGGGTCCTGCCTGCTGTTGTTGATGGAGGGTCTGCAAGAAGAGATCACAGAGGAAATCACACAGTGCAACACATCACATGGTGAACAGGAAGGGTTTTGTGTGTTTGCTTTTCAGTGGACGCTCACCAGCAATGATGTTGAACATTCTGGGGTTGAGGATGGCAGGACAGATCAGTCTTAGAAAGACAAAGCCACTGGAGGAACAATAGATACGGTCAAGTTAGACAACATTAGAAAAGAAAAACAATGTATCACATGCTCAAATTAAAAGGTCCTAAATGCAGGGCAAAGATACGCTGACTGCTTTTAAACTCACAAAACAAAAGCAGTGCTCCTACATTGTTAAAAGGTGCTGGATTACCTTACAACTCTCGTCCGCATGGTGGTGTTGGCGGACCATTTCTGCTGCACAGACTTCTGCAGACAGCCGTAGATGAACCTCAGTGTCCTGGAAAGGTCATCAGAGAAAGACAGTGATGGGGTGTTTGTGTCATTTGGACATTTCTGTTTTACGAACTAAATCAAACGATTTACTGACAAAACTAGACAACAAAGCTGTTTGCATGCTTACGGTGGAAGGATCTCAGCGGCCATGAAGATCTTCTCCACCAGCTCAGACAGGATGTTGAGGAGATGAGCCAGGTTCAGGTTCACGTCCTCATTCTTGTCCAGTTTGGAAGGGTTCAACTAAAAGCAAGGATCGATGAAGGGAGACAGACAAACAAACGAAGATGGATTAATTCACATTTACAAGGTTGTTGTGAACCATGAACATTCTTAATTCATTATCCTGCAGTAGAAGCAACCAAGGTAAAGATTCAGTTAATCACAGATAAGAATTGTGTATTCCACGGATATAGAGCATTTTTAAGTATAATAGACAAAAGACAAGTTAAGAAATGATACACTATGACACTTACATATCTGTGGGTATATAAACTCAATACAAACTTCTGAAATATTCATTGTGGTGTTAATCCTCAAAGAGCAGCCTTGAGACCTCCGGCCATGCTGGTGCTGTTTCAGTTTTATGTTTTTCTTTGAGACGGAACAGCAGCCTTGTGCAGCTGCTGCACTGACAATGATATAAATGCCATGTTCCTAACCTTGTACCACAGATAAGTGCCAGATGACAGACTTATTATAGGGGGAGGGGAAACCTCTGTAGGTCTTTACCTCACAGGACTGTTTGCTCTCCATGATCTTGAGGATGGTGTCTTTGAGAGCATGGTGGACGAAGGGCGTGGCTGTGGCCTTCATGTACTGCTCCATGAGAGTGCTGGCCAGTGTGGTCGCTCTGAACAAGGTCGTGGCCTCATCTGGGAACAAGGGGAAGTAAATGTATGAGCACACGGTTCTTTATATTCCTGAGTTGAAAACAATACAAACAATGAACTGAGCCCTGAAAAAAACCCTGCAGACCTACACAGAAGGATTGTAAGGACTTGTATTATCTTATGAAGAGGAATAACTTTCTTTAATGTGTGTTTCTTACCCTCCATGTTAATCTCTCTGTCGTTGAGTGTCCTGAGTAGGGGGGCTTCATCCTGCTCATGTCTGAAGATCCGCAGGAGGAGGCTTGCCAGTAAGGTGCGGTCCTGACCACACACATGGGCCAGAGCGTAGATGACATGGAACTCTTTCTGCAAGATCATCTGCAAAAGGACACACAACGATGACATCACGTCATTTTTGAGTGAACAACAGAGAAGACAGTTGCAGTCTAAAAAACCTCTCGGTGGATCTGACCTCTTTGAACTCGCTGTACTCCTCTTCAGGCATGATCTTCTCCATGGAGTAGCGGGCACGTACACGTAAGGAGCCCGGCTCTATGCCCTTCAGAGGCACGTGGGAGCTGAGAGGGAACCACTCATCAATCATCTGGCCCTTCTGCAGCCGGTTCAGCTGGCAGCGCATGAACACTGAGAGGGAGAGAGAAAAGGTGGGAGAGATGTGAGTTTGAAAATAAAAGAAGAACAGATGAGGTGAATGCACTGGCTTAGAGATATCATAAATGTTTTGAAAGTGTTATATGAACGTTTTCTCTGCCTCTGAGCACAGTTTATTTTCGGGTGTGGGTGTTAGTAACATTTGCCAAGAACTTAAGCCGTGTTTACAAGACAAGAGGTTATAATACGGCCCCTGAGCAGCGCCACTTCTTTAACATGCCGAACTTTGTTTTGCAAAGAAAACAACCGTTAATGCTAATGTTGGCTTTAGTATTAGCAAAAACTTACTTCAAGCACTTTAAAAGTTAACAGCAGTACTTACAGATGTCACTGTCTTTGCTCTTTTTTGTCTTGTTGCTCAGGCTGATTTCAAATCTGTTGATTTCACTCGACAGGTCACTGAAACAACAAATTAATACATTTAGTAAACAGCATGAAAATATTACTAATTTCAAGACAGATCTAATGCAGCCGGGAATGTGAAGAGGATAAAACAGTCAGGGAGGCAGAAAAGTAGGACAATCCAAAGTAGGAAGATATATGAGCAGCTGGGTGATATACTCACTCAAAGATGAACTCTTCCGTGAAGACGGGGTTCTGCCCATCCCGAGGGTGCGTCTTTGCCACCTGGACGCTGTTCAGGTAGATGTTACAGTAAGGGCTGTTGAAATACTTCACCGGCAGCTTGTGGGCCTCCTCCACATACAGCACTAGGCTGCTCACCTGTCAGGACATGAGGGAATTAGCACAGAACAAATGTATCACAAACGTTGTCTATATAGCACTTCTCTTGTAACAATGTAACAAAGAGTCTTACAAAGACAAAATGAGCAGGGATAGGTTGAAAACAATAATTAACATTTTATTTTGGTTATTTGTTTTGAGATGTTAATACCTACCTCTTCTCAGATTTCTCAAAAATAAGATACATATAACCCTTACATATTTTATTGACAAATACTAATAGTTAATCATTTGTTTAACAAGCCCAACATGGAAAATGCTGATTAAAAATAGGCCTTTAAAAGCAAAACAAAATGTATGTAACTAACAGCAAGGCTCATCTAAACTTATAAATGTGGGGTGGCCTGGTTCAAAGGCTTCGACCAAAAAATTTGAATCAAGACAAGTGTGGGAATTATATAATTAAGCTATAACAACACCGACACACACAGCACTCCCTCAAGCACACAGAGGTGTATATGAATCTGCTGAGGACTGTAAAAACATAATGGATTTTTTGATGGTCCACTAACCCGCTGATTTCTCTCTATGCTGCAGATGACTGCTCTGACTATGACAGACGGGTCCATTGTCAGAGATAATGTGCTCTCTCCAATGAAGCCATGACACAAAACACTAACCTTAGAGATCTTTACTCATTAAGAGAGGTGTAAATTGTTTCGGTTCATTATGAAACTGTGGTGGAACAAATTAGACGGAGGCGGGCTGCCACGGTGAAGTTAATTAATGGGAAACACTGAATCATGTGGGCATCTGTCACAGTTATGCTCAGGTTTAATCAACTTTGAGCGTTCAATTTTGATTTTATAATTAGGTTCCAATAATGTTCCTACACCTGAGAGATATTACTGTTACAGATTACTGTTTTGTTTGAATGTGTCTATCTACTGCTTTACTTTGTCTACATGAAAACACACACTGACTGATGGTATTTGTACCTGTCTGAGCCTCTTGTTGGAGGTGGGCTGAGTGGTTTTCCTTAGGTTACTGCAGAAGGTTTGAAGGCATTTCATCCAATCCTGTCAAAAAAGAAAATGTTTTACAGAATTTATTAGACACAGTTGACATGGGGTGTCTCTGTAAGAGCGCACTGTAAACTGTTCTGGAGACAGAACAAGCCGTTTTACTCTCATGTGTTGGTCTTACCTGTGCCTGCTCTGGAACCTCTCCTGCAAAGTAGAATATGTACTGTTCCTCACTAAAGTGCTGGACAACAATCTGGAAACAGTTTAGCCTGAAAAAGTCAAACAGAAGAGGAGATTTTTTTATTCATTTGACCCGAATAATACCTCAATAAAACTATTTTCTCCATGCAACTGCGAATTCAGAACTTCATAAACCCAAGAACAATATTCTGATATCTCACCTGCCAAACAGACTGTCATGCACACCATACACGGAGCACACACTTAGGTCGATCAGCCCTTTTGGTTTGGTGGCTCTCTTCTCGCTCTCAAAGTAGATGAGCTGGGCGTCGTTACCCTCCAGGATAAAGTAAAGATTCTTCCACCGTTTGCCTTTACCTGAGGGCCAGATGGACATGAGGAAAGTTTATTGTACCGGAGGATCCCGACTGACCTCACCCGGAAACTAGACTAAGATAATATCATTGATGTTACAGGGAGCTACTGATAATGTGTGATTCAAGGCAGAAGCTACACAAACCTTTGTTGAACAAGAGGTAGCCTTTCTTCACAATGTTTTTGTAGAAAGCATCTTTTGTTTTCCGTCTGATAGTGTTATAAATTTCTCTCCCATCCACTGTGTCAGTAAGAACTTGTTCCTGGTGCTACAGTAAAGAAATAGAAAACAATTTAAACCATCACATACTCAGAAAGGCAATTCAATTCCATACAAAACGAGACATGGTTAATATTACATTTATTTACAAAAACATAATCTGTTGCTTCACAGGGATTCTTGAAAGTCACAATTGTAAAGAACAGGAAAATGTCTGATGCTATATATTTTCTTTCTCAGTAGCATTTGCTGCGCCTTTTCTTTTCTGTTGAAGTGCAGACAACAATAATTGTATATGTTGTATGCTAGTTTCGGTATATGCAATGTGAGCAATCCAGTCTTATCAAAACCCTTACATTTTTTTGCCAAATACATAGAATCAAAAAGGCTTAATAATGGCACGATGCAACTAAACATACCTGCACTGAAACTGGTTCTTTCAAGTTGTAGCCCTCAACAATCTGTTCCTTCTTGTAATGGTCGATGATGTCAGCAACACTGAGAGAGAGAGTGTGAACAAGATGCAGCACGTCAGTAACTGCAAGTCAAAATACACAACACATGCCGACTATAACTTAATATTCTGCAATTTAGCACCTCACTTTTTCCTTATGTTATTCTGTTATATGAAAACCTGAAGGCCGGCACATTGCCAAAAACATACCTGTTGTAGTACCTCCCCCCCATCATGTACTGATTGTTGGGGGTGGGGGAGATCTTAAACCTTTGGATGTTTTCATTGGTGCGGAAGAAGAGCGAGTAGTCCCCAGGTGTGTTGTCTGATGGCCGGACAAGAAAACTGCACACCTGGCCAACTGTGAAAGGAGAAGCAGCGGAGGAATCGACAGAGGGACCAAGAGAAAGGTTTTAACGCCTGCTCAGCAGAATATTGTGATAAATGGACTTCAATGTCAGAATGACGATGTCACAAGTGATTAATAACTGCGGCCTAATGAGAGGCAAAGAGGGATGGCACCTGTCATCAGCAGGTTGTAGGCCTCTTGCTTGGTGACCTTTCCATGATACCAGCTGTAGGAGAAGAGCAACAGAGAGAAGAGCGACCACCGAATTAGGTAAAATCAACAAAAAACAGATGTTCAGTTACGCCGACGATAACAACAACATCTCTCGACACTGACATCTTTAATAAATGGTATCTCTGTTGAGGATATCCAGAGTAAACAGTTTATCCAGCAAAATGAATCACTACTGTATAAAAATAAATCATATGAGCCCTTTCATGTTCAATGTAATGTTCCAAAGAAAAGAAATGACCATAATTTAATCAGATTGTTCCTACAGAGGGCCCTGTGCATTTGGCATGTTCACTTTTTATTTATTCATTTATTTTTAAGAGCTGGCAAGTCAAATTTGAAGAATTGCCAATGCTGAAGGACACAAGTGAGGAGAAAATAATAACTCATGTGGAATACACTGTGTTGACAGGCTGGTCGGCTTGTTAAAGTAAATATAAAAACATTATTTATGTCTTGGAAACAAAGGAGGCTGACAGGGTTGATATTAACCTGTACTGATATATTGTGTAAAAGGATGCAGCCACTTTGACAAAATAATGCAAGTTATAAGTCACTGCATCGAAGAGAATGTTTAACCAGGTTTGAAGACTGATCACTGATTGGATGTTAAAAAAATACGTTGAGAATGAAGAACTTACACTTTTCCCTCATGTGGATCCTCCTCCCGCCCCTGAAACATGTCAGAAACAGAAATCTTTTAGGACAACAACTGAGATGGATCAATGACTGCAGTTTTTCTGTCATTTACAAACCGAAATGATTTAATTGATCATTCCCTTAACAATCTCTAAACCCCGCTTTAGACTTCCTATCTAGTGCTTTACTCACCACCTCCTCCACCAGATCCTCCACGATAAGGCCCTGCTCCTCTGTGCGAACGTTGGTCACCCACATCCAGCCATCATCCAGCTCATTGTGAACGATAAACATGTCCCCTTTTAGGAAGCTGAGGATACAATGAGTCAAAGTGGACATTAGAAGAGAAAACTCTTTATTTTGTACCGGTTGTAATATCACAGCTCTGCCAGCAGGTGTCCTCATTGAACCACAACATTTGAGGTAAATGTTGCATGTCTATCAACTCCGTAAATCCTGTGACCCGCTAGCAAACTCTGGGTTGAGGTTGACTTCAGACAGATGTTTATCAGATTCCGGAAGCCAGGGATAGCAGGGATCATCAGAGTATGTGCCTACTGCAGCTTAATAACAGGGACAAGACTGTTTTATATCAACAAGTCCGAGGATGTACTTTCCAGGCTGCTGTGATGGGAGAAGCAGGCCTTGGACATGCCCAAAAAAATCTAGCAAACTAGGAAAAGCCATACAGTCAAAATACTAATTTTTTAAGCCCAGACCATCATCAGTGCTCATCTGTGTCTCAGAAATTATAGGTTATATGAATAAGAACACTTTTAGGAAAGCAACTGGTTTGATATAAAAATGTAATACTGTCTGTATAAGAATGGAAAAGTCTCTCTATCTGAGATATCCTCAGATACTCACCTGATCTCATCAGTATCTGGCACTTTGGTGTATGGAAGTATGGCCCTGACTCTCCTCCTGTCCTCTACAGGCTGTGGAAACAAAAAAGAATAAAACTCTCATTCTTAGCCTTGATCTTTCATAACTTAACTCAAAGCCTCAAACAGATATATTTTCCACCCCTCTTTCAACCATCAAACATTACTTTTACTGAACATGATTTGAAGAGATTAGGTTCAATTTTGCAAACCTTTATTAATGATTGTTCTTTTTTGGGCTATATTTTAAAATGTTTGAAATCGGGTTTGCTAGATCTTTGCTTCTTTCCTATAATATTATTGACGAACAGCATTAACATGCTACTATATGAAATCAAGTTTTCTATTTCTAACAAAGAAAAAACACATTGCTGTCAGCCACAACCCAGTTACACCACCAAAGAAAACAAAAAGCTGCATTTCACAATATTTATTTTAAGAAACACCTACGAGGAGAAGGAACAAAGTAAATATCAAGTAATGTCATGTCACACAAGCAATGGAAAGAGTTAAAAATGTGGAGTCAGTCTCACCTCTGGGGGGGCCACTGGAGAAAGCAATTTCTCTCCTTTTAGCAAGCAAGACACATAGCTGTAATAACCAATCAGGTCCGATAGAGAAGAGAACCGCCGCCCACCAATGTAATAGTCCCCACACATGGCGATTATCCTGTTGAGAGAAAACACAACAATGATTAAAGACAGCATGGTTATTTTTAACATATAGGCTAATCACTGTGCACTGAAGGCAACAGAAAATGTTCAACATTAATTCCTGTGACAGTGTGAGATTGTGTCAACATTGTTTTTCTTTAGTGGGCTTACACCACAGATGAAACAGATCTCGTAATAACCAAGACGAAATAAGACTTTAAATATCTGAACCACAGTCCTTCAGAAAATAGTGACTATGTCTCTAAAGCACTGGTTTGAACCATATCCCACTGCAGAGCGACTAATCCTTATTATCTGCTCATCACTTGAGTGGATCTCTGATTGTGGGATTATAACAAAACACACTATAATATTACCTATTTGCTGGAAGCAGCATCAAACGACATTGACCTTTTGAAGTGTAGGTGTCATGCAATTAGCTTTATGTTCATAATTCACTTACAACCCTCACCCCCTTCAGCATCAATGTCATCATGTTCCCACACCAAACCACTGTGACTGAAGGACATGATGTCATTGTTACTTGATTAATAAGATACATGCCTGGAAAAAACATCTGCGTCCCCCCCAGTAGACCAGGAGAAAGAAATGCTATTAAATGCACAGATTCCAGCTTATTTAAAGGTTATATATACGATATTCACTGCATCTCTATGTCTAGCGCCAGCACCTTAGACCAAAACGTGTGCTTTGTATGCAACAACTCTCTCATCGTTCTCATCAAGGTGTTGTCTATACAATTTGTGGATGTTGTGAAGCCCAGTGGTCCCTAAACACACAACCTGAGGCACAACTGAATAAAGATACCCTGTGTACAGAGACACCAAAATAAACAATCCAGAAGGATGCGGTGCATACTGGTAAAATAAATCAGCAATATTCACAGATTGGAGCTCCTGTCAGTATCTGAGCCTCCATAAGACGCTTCAGTCCATTAATGTGCGTTTGTGAAACACACATGAGCACAGAGTGAGAGAACCCTGATCATTTTCAGAAGGCAGCTAGCATCTTCCTGTCCTGTGTGTTGCTGTTAGACTGTAATAAATATAAGATGTGGTGTTGATGGTTCTGGTTTAAACGCACCATCATAGGCAGGTGACAAGTGTGACATCACAGAGAAGAAAGGGGTGAATATTAACGTTTCCACAACATGGACCACACCGCTGATCTGAGCTAGAGCCATCTCTTCCTATATAAATGTAGGGAAGGACAACAAAGTACCATGGAGGGAATTGCATGCACTAACATGAATGTGTCCCTGGACTGAACCAAAACAAAACAAAGAAGCTTGGATACCAGCCTACGCAGGAGTGTGACTTCATTCTCTGCTCAGAATGTTATTACACCTCAATATCATGACATCATGACAAAACAGATGTTGTATGTATGACCTTTAACAGTGTTTCTAAAATAAAAGCTTAAGAAAGAGAAAAACCTGATAAAAAGAAAGACTGTAAGCAAAGTAAGGAAAATGGTCTGGATCGATAAAGCGCTGACTTTCATCACATGCTCATCCAAAATGTTGTTTTCACAAAACTGCTGACTGATCTTTTAAACAAAAGATACTTTCACTTTATCATATCCTAACATAAAAGTATGTTCCCTTTTTTATGAAGGGAAAATCTTCACCTTTTGTGTGTGAGCTGCAGGGTTAATGTGTCTTAATAGTGAATATGGCCAATCCATTGAGGGGAGAACAGATTGTAATGTTTGATCCATCTTGTTTATCGAAAGTTATGTTATAGCTATGCTGATGACACCCAACTAATCCTCTCTTTTCCCCAATCTGAAACACAGGTAGCAGCACGAATCTCTGCCTGTCTGACTGACATCTCTCAGTGGATGTCTGCACACCACCTGAAAATTAATCTTGATAAGACCAAACTGCTTTTCCTTCGAGGGAAAGGCTCTCCCACCCACGACCTAACTATTACCTTGGAAACCTCCGTGTTAGCCCCCACCCAGACTGCTAGGAACCTGGGTGTGACACTCGACAGTCAACTCTCCCTCACCGCCAACATTACTGCAACAACACGTTCCTGTAGATACATGCTGCACAACATCAGGAGAATACGTCCCCTTCTCACTCAGAAGGCAGCGCAGGTTCTGGTCCAGGCCCTGGTCATCTCACGCCTAGACTATTGTAACTCCCTCCTGGCTGGTCTGCCTGCTAGTGCCATCCGACCATCACCGAATGCAGCAGCTCGACTGGTCTTTAACCAACCTAAATTCACTCACACTACTCCGCTCCCTTCACTGGTTACCGGTGGCTGCCCGCATCCGTTTCAAAACATTAGTACTTGCGTACCGTGCTGCGAACGGATCGGGTCCAGTCTCTATCCAGGACATGGTCAAACGTTACACCCCAGCCCGTTCCCTCCGCTCTGCATCTGCCAATCGGCTTGTTGGTCCCTCACTGCGAGCTAAACACTCATCAAAATCACGACTGTTTGCCGTCCTGGCTCCTAAATGGTGGAATGAGCTCCACATTGACATCAGGACAGCAGAAAGTCTTCCGCCGCAAACTAAAAACACACCTCTTCCGACTATACCTTGAATAAAAGTTTAAACTAACAACTTAGTAGCACTTAAATGGCACTTACTTATAGCACTTTGTAGTTTGGCTTTTTTTTGGAAGAAATTGTACTTTCTTGATTCTTGTTGTTCTGGGTTTGTACCCTCATGGTTGAATGCACTTATTGTAAGTTGCTTTGGATAAAAGCGACAGCTAAATGAAATGTAATGTAATGTAATTTTATAAATTACCCTACGGTATTACTGCTAGACAAGTGCACTGCCCCTTTTCTTTTAATTCAAGTCCGCCTACTCACATTGCATGAAAGATAAGTCTTCTGTGTAAAACACACAACACACACACACACACACACACACACACACACACACACACACACACACACACACACACACACTAAAGGGTTTCAGAGGACATAAGTGTGCAAGTTGAAATGCCTCATAGAAAACACTATTCTCAAAAGTATAGTCAGTTTGAATTACTGTAACACACTTGAGTTGAAGCAGTCTGCAGAGGCACAACAGGCCACTTTTCAAACTTAAACATTCTTCAGTATCAGCACATGTCATGTCTGTGACTGTCTGTCCTTCTGATTAGCAGCTAATGAATAACTTCTGTAGTTCCCCTATCTTTATCTGGTAACTGAAGGTGGCACAGTGCCTGCTTTTTGTCAGATAACGTGATATGTTCCGTTTCACCTACTAACAGGAGTCTACAGAGAACAGACAAACAGTTCATGTCACAACAAACTCTTATGACTATTCCCTTAACAAAGCTCCTCGGGTGTAGGCTGTTATTAATACCATGGTAGACAGGTAAGCCAAGTCTACGTAGCTTCTGTATTGATACAGTGAACACAAATGAGCCTACAAGGACCCCACAGTTTTCCAGGAAGGCAATGGCATCAATGGATAAAAACAATTAACTGGACAACAAATGTGTCAGCACTTGTGGGCCAAGTCACATTTCCCCCCCCAGGAAGCTAAAACAAGTTAACCAAATTATGATGGGACCACCTTGACATGTTGAACCTTCAAACTAAGACTTTTCAGCAGGCTCTTGATGCAGCTTCAGAATGGATCAATTGATGAGATTAGCAGATTTCTGCTTGTTGTGTGCACTCCATCATACCTGAAGTGGTTGACCACGTTGGTCATGCTGAGGAACGACAGGACAAAGGAACCGGGCCGGCGGTCACTCTCCCTGATGAGGTAGCTGCCAGGGGTCCGGGCCTGGCGCAGCCGCTCCTCAGCAATGGTTCGGTCTAGCTTGCCATGGTACCACCTGAGATGAAGAGAAAAGGATGAACCAATTAGGAGGGAGGAGACAGGTGGATGGTGCGTTAAGACACAAACTATGAATCAACTAGCGAATCTACATTAAGATATAATTGAAAGGAACCCTTAGTAAAGTTATGAGCCTATTCAAGAGGGAAGTGCACATTGCTGTTGAGAAGTAAATGAACCATTACTGCTGAAATGTTATGATAAAATATCAACATGGTATATCGATTTGATTCCTCACAACAAAAAAGAGACCACTTATCACAAACACAAGAGTAGTGGCCACACCACTAGCAACCTCCTGAGGTAAATATAATGTGAGAAAGTTATGGTTTGTTGTAAGACGGTTGTTGACTTTGGAGACATAAAAATGTTACTTTACACATAATAATCTGATAATGCCTTCACTGCAATTAGAATCACATTCTTTTCATTCACTTATGGACTTGTAAAGGGGTGTAAGTAAATTAATGCAATGTATGTTAATTATTGATAGACTGATAACGAAATCAGCATTAGACAGTGGAGCTATATGAAATTTTACGACCTACTTTCATGAGAGCATGACCCAGACAAGATGAGTAGGTCATGTATTTTTCAGACAAATGGACGGAGGAAGGCGAGTAAAAGCTTGAATTCAGAGGCTTTAATTTTTGAGTTTCCTGTACACCATTAAAGTCTCACTTCTTCTCTGAATTAAACAGAAGCCTGAGCAACAACACTGGTTAAAATTTCAGCAGGTGAGACAGGATTTGACAGGGCTTTTGCTAGCTGGGGTAAAAAATTAACACTGTTTTCCAAAATTAGGCCAGTGAGGCCTCTCAGAATGAAGAGCAGTGACTGGAAAAACATCCAGCGGTGGAAAGACGAATGAGGTCCTGCGGCAGCTCTTTTCACAGGAGACCTAAAGGGGCTCCCATCTGGTTTAGGTGAGTCGAGGTTTGTAAAGAAAACATGATCAAGTCTGTTATCACAGAGAAAGCTGCAGAGGGCTTGCTGAAGCAAAGAGGGGGAGTTAAGAGTCTGTGAGGGGGCTTTGGGGGGGATTTGGGTGATAAGAGATTTGAAAAGAGTGATGGAGGGCAGTCAGAGAGTGAGGCCAAGCAGCCCTTAAGGGGCTGAGGAAGCTGGGGAAAGTAATACTGAAGGAGAATCATCGAAACACGAGGAACGATAGATGACTGCTAAGAGACGAGTTGCAGAGAGCAGGGCAGGACAGACCATCCTACATCATTTCAAATTCTTGTGTCATTTCAAATTCATTTAAACTTAATTTGTAAAAAGACTGACAGCCCTAATTACACTCTCTGTATAATGACATTAAAAGACAATTAAGAAGACATTTTGGATATAAATGTCTACTGCAACTAATCCAGAACCAGGTCAAAGACAAGAGGTCAAAGACTGAATTATACACAGAGGAATTGTTCAGCAGAATCTTTTCAAACAGGAATAAAGCTGCAAAAGCCAGTTACTGTTTCCATGGCTTTAAGCTTTGCTAAACAACTAAACAGACAGAGAAGCCTATGTCAGACACAACACAACATGGATCATGATTGACAGAAAGAAGATGATTGAAAGACAGATGCTCATCTACTGGCACAGCGTTTTAGAGGTATGAGTGCTTCATTCGACTGGTCCTTAGATCATCATTAAATATTCAAAAGTTAAGAATGATTCTGACTTTAGGGTTACCCTGTGTGTGTGTGCTTGATGTGTCACTCTAAACACATTTATTTAATTTTCAATCTATGGTGTCGGATCATGAATCTGGATTGTTCTGGTCACTTTAACCCTGATGTCTTGGCTGTGCTTGTCCCGTCTCATCTTGTGTTGCGTGTGGCAGGTGAACTGCCTACGCACAAAACGTTTTGTTTCAATGTTTTTAAATACGTGTCTCAAATTCTAGAGCGAATAACAAACACAAAGTAATCTTAAATACTATACATGTCCTAATAATAATAAACACCAACACTAATGAGAAGTTAAAGTGTAAAGTGAGCACAGATCAGCAGGGGCGAGAGGAGAGAGGACATATGGCAGGGTAATACGGCACGGTACAAGGTACCCGGGCTGCCGCTACAAAATGAACATAGCAGAAACCCGACAGGTTGTGAATGCATTGGGGGGAAGCATTACCCAAATTAACTGACATGAGCAAGAGGTTATAAATGTCGGTTTTCGATACATTTTCGGTGTCCTTCTGATAACTTCACTGAGCCTGTTTACATCACCAGCCATAATACACACCTCTCGAACACATGAGCCACTGTCCACAACCTGTTACACACACTGAGTGACCTGAGCCTCTTCATGAAGTAGTCTGCTCAGTCTCCTATTATAGACGGCATCGGATTTACCAGAGCAGCCAAGTTTGTTGTTAAGGTGCACTCCAAGGAACTTGTGTGACCTCAGTGCACCCACTTCCTCACCCTGCGTGGTGATAGGTGTATAGGACATTCACACAGGCACCTGCTCTGTAGAGAGGGCGGAGATGCTCCGGAGTCTGACGGCAGCTTAAGAGAATAAACAAGGCTGGAAATATTTGTATTTGTTGTAAATAGTAAATGGATCCATTGATCACAACCAAATGCTGGATTTGAGGGTGCTAGAGGCTATTCTGTTGCAGTTTAGGTTACTGTTAATCTTTAATGCCTGTGGTATTCCTGACTTACTTCATGGCCTTGCACTATAATTTTGTGTTGCCATAGCAACTTTGGCCATGTGGATTTGTTGTAGTATAGTACCTTGAGGTCATCTTTGTAGCCTGGCTGATTTGACTTACACAAAACTTTCTATAGATTTGAGGAAAAACTTAATATTTCATACTATTATTTCACTGCCCATAAGGAAATGGGATGTGATTGGGTCAACAAGACTGAAAGGGTGCTCTGATAAACAGACTGTGAGCTTAAACCATGACAGTAGTGACAAGATACAGTTCTAGTATCAGCTTGAGGAATGTCCCATCATGTCAGTACATGAACAGCGAGCAGCCCACTGACGTCTTGCTTCCCTCTACTGACGCTCATCTCAAAATAAGGCATTTCTTCCTCTGCCTACAGTTCCCTCACAATCAAATAAAACAAGCCAACTCATAGAAACTGCAATACATGTCCTCACTCACATAGCTGATCACTATTCTTACAACCAAGTCATAACTAACCTGTATGTGACACCACACAACACCCACAGTGTCATCCTTTCACCAGCCCAATGCCCACATCCTGAGTTTCATTTTCACACAAGTCAACCATTTATTCACTTCATCATGAGACAAAGGGCGAATACAATCCTTTCTCGCACTCAACTCATGATTTGAGGCATTTTAGACAGCGCCTGAAGCAAGCCATACCGGTACAAGCACGTTGAATACTCGAGGCAGGAGATATTAGGCAACTACCTATAAATAGATAAAGAAAATGACAGACAATAACATAAACAGATTAATCTGAGTTTAAAAAAAATTATTTCTATAAAAGCTGTATGGAAAATGAAGGAATTAAAAAACCTCCAGGGTGAAACGCATCACCCCAAAGTGGATAAAATATCAAATATATTACAGTTGCAACAAGCTACTGTTTGAAAAAGACCAAGTCTTTGAACAATTGTTCTCTAAATGAGGACACCACATAATCTACTGGCCAAAATCATTAAAGAATAAGCATTTTTACAGGAAATGAAACCCTGACTATATTTGGCAGGACTTAACCATTTAATAAGGTTCAGTTAATGGACTGCTGAAACACTCACAGATCATCCATTCTTAAAAATACTGTGGTGCGGAACATACTTAAATCAACGTTTGATTTCAGGTAGGCAAAGATTCTACGCTTTGTATCTGTGCTTTAATGTTATCATATCCGAGACAAATCTGACAAACCGCTTGCTGTGATGTCTCTCTCAGTCTGTCTATCTCTCATTAAGCTCTATTGTGAGCTCTCGCTCTCTCCAGCTCATGTCTCTCTTCTTCATTTTCTTTTGTCTTGATGGATGTTGCTGTGCTCATGCATCTCCCCATATGTACTGTCAGTCCACATCAGTATCAAGAAGTAATGAAACATTGCCTTACTGTGCCTTAGCAATACGCCTCAGTCGCACTGCCAACTTTCTATGGGGGGTACTTTTCTACACTGGAATTTAATGCCCAGCAAACACCCCATTGAAATTCTTAAACAGAGCCAATGCACTCCATTCAGTGTCTGGAAATCACATGTACCATGTAGCTAGTATGACCCTTACTGATTTCTTTTATGTGTAAGGTCTGTAAAATATGTGGTCAGAAAATATATTTATCTATTGACAATATATCTATCCATCTGATCTAATAACAACATTGTGCACAATAATATGATTAAAGCAATATTTTTTTAAAATCTACTATCAAATAAATAGTTGACAAACTGGAATAATCAGCCCACAGTAGAAATGGCGAGGTACTAGTTGCGGGGGGGATTTGATGCCCCACTTACGCCGAGTTCGCCCTCTGCTGCATCTCCCTGTGCCGTGTCCCGTGGTCTCACAAGGTGCACCCACTCCACTGATACAGCTGCTGGCCAAACAAAAACTGTGAGCTTCGATGTGGAAAGTAGAGCAAAGGCAGCTCCAAATCCATACAAGGCATGATGATGTGACCCTGCTGCCGCCCTGGTACAGTCATCTCCCTTCACTAGGATCAACGAGCAATATCCACTGAAGCAAAATGAAGAGGAGGACCCGGAGATGCGGACTGTTACCCCACATGCATTAAGTTGTGCTAACTAATTTGAGGAAAACTGGATGACCATGTGTTATCCTGTCCTGAAGAATTACACAGGTTGATCTCCAAGACTTAGACTGTAGCCCCGTAGTCTTTGCTCCCGCTGCATCCTCTGACTTTCTTCTTCTCTTACTCTGTTCTCTTTCTCTCTCTCATAAACTACGCATCATGAGCATGCTGCCGATTGGTTTCTGAAGCAGTGGGACAGCAAGGGTAGGAGTGGCATCTCTGCACACACAGGGACACTCATGTCCCATGAACACTCAGATACAGACAGACATGCGTTAGTGGAAACAAGCCATGAAACCATGTGACCTTTGAGAGTATACAGTATATGCACCTGGCTTCAACCATGCTTCAAAATCGAAACACAGGGTGACGTCAAAATTGTTCACCCTGAAAGTTTCCATCAGGTTTTTGACCACACAACAGGCAATCTTTAAGCAAATGAACAAACACCACAGCAATTCATGTAAACCATTTGGGCAAACAAATCTCATGCAAAATGTGTCCCCATAACCATTTACTTATATTTGCATGCTCAAGTTTTCACAATGGAAAGAAAGTGGACTGGCAGCAGCTGTGGATTGGTTTTGTTTTTGCTTTACACACTATGAACTGCCACAGCTTGTTAGACTCAGCCAGGGTGTTGGAATGGCAGCACAAATGGGCAGAGCTAAACCATATAGATGGAGAGATGGGGAAAGGGCATCCATGCATCTTCAGCCTTGCTCAGTCTGAAAACTAACCAACCACCATCGTTCGTAAGCCCAGCCAGGCACACGGGGACCAAAGCAGACATCTCGGCTTTCCTGCTGTGAAAAAGTCTCCCTGAAATAACATCATTACATCAGTGATAATAGGCTTCACTGTCATCTACCCATACAATATTCTTCCTGAATTTTTTATATCTACAAGCAGGGTATCCAGTTAGGAACATTCACTTCCAGCTGAATTAAAACCATCATTGCAAGTCTAACTGTATATGGAGTAATTAATACAAATGTCCAAAGTGTAAAACTAGTTGTTTTGTTATAAGTAACAATGAAGTAACAGCCCTCTTAAAAGAAATACCTTTATTATACTTGCTGTGTCTGAGGTTATGTCTGAAGTGCTATAACACTAAAGCCTAACACTCAAACACTTCCTGTGCAAAGTCAACTCAATCAGCACACCTAACTAATGTGAAAAGTCATTCATCATCTTAAATCCCTGGTATTGTCAAACAACTGAAATGCTTCTGAGGATTCCGTTAATGCCACAGTGAGTGGCTCAGAAGTCTTGAAAACAGGATGTAGGAGAGAAAAGGGCAGTGTGGGTATTGGAAGGGCATGACAGGACATTGCATAACACAATGAAAATGCATGGAAACCATACGCTTTCCCTTATCAATGCACAACACAGATCTTACACTAATAAAAGCGACTGGTGGGACATTCAATGGGTCCAGTAAACCAACAATAATAGGGTTGGGCACCAATAAGGTAATATGGTAACTCAGGATACTTGAAAAAGGCAAAAGTGTCAGTTTTCTCGCTATTATTTAACAATCCTGCTATATAATGTGCTTATAATAAAAACTTATTTATGCAATGCAGTCAGACTATTGTGGCGGCCCACAATAGTCTTATTTGTCCCACTACAAGTTTCATGTCAGTGCCCTGTCAAAATGATCCATTAAGTTTTTACATCTTTTGACAGAATTCGTCATTGGGTGGATACTGCTTTTGCTGTGTGTGTTCCTGCGACAAGCATTCAGTTCTAAGCAGGCTGACAGACCTGCCCTCGCTATGCATCAGGTGTAGCTTTCCAGCAAAGTATACTGCAGTAATTCAAAAAAGATGACAGGAAATCACAGGTTTATTACTTATTGTTGGGCTCACCAGTCCTTAAAGAATTGTGTAATTCCATCCCACTAATCAAAACCTGCTTTGTTATAAAAGTGTTGTAACTGGTGGGAACAACCTTCATCGTAGTTAAGCTATGCAACATCATCCACGTGCCCCTTCACAATTCCATTGTATCTGCCACCCAACACAAAGTGAAATTGGGTAGTGTGGGTGCTCAATTAACACTGCCGTTACAGCAGCGTTTCCACAGCCAACTGCTAAATCTGGTAAACTCATTCACACAGCCACTGATCTTCAAATCCAAGTTTTCCTTCCCCCTTTTCTCTTTTCCTCCTAAGGGAAACTCTTTATGACTTGAAATCCTCTCTAATCTTCGTGGAAACTCAAAATCAACGACTCATTTCCCAACAAGCTGTTTGTTTAAGCTCAGGCGCTGGGCCGGAGGCTTCTAAAGGCAGCAGGAACGCTCACTGCATGGGGCCCAGTAGATATCTTTGCGCTTGCCTCATTGAGCTATCATCTGTGTCAACTTCTTATCGCATTTCTGCATTGTTTATGAATGGCACCCTGGTGTACAGAGGTGTGAATGAATGTCACTGTTGTTTGTGTCTCTCCCACTCGCACAGACATTTTCACTGTACTGCACATGTGCCGTGTTTAGCTTTCACAATTACTGTGCAACCCACACTGGGACCACTCAATAGTGTGGAAGATTTCCACTATCACTCTTCAGATATGCACTTAACAGGCTGCTAACATAACTCAAAGGAATACAAGATCAGTCTTGGAGCCCGATTACAGAAGGCATACACAGCTGAGGGGGCAGGGGGAGATTCAGAATCACTCAGACGAGTGTGGGTAGTCAGCTGTGAATGCAACACCCATTGCTGCCAATGCTACATTTGCCAGTGGCAAATGCTATTATAGGCAGAGTGAAAAGAAGTCAAAAAACAAATGTATACGTCTTGTATTACACATACAAGAGACGGGATGTTCGCATAAGCGTCACAAAGTGTGACACAAGAGAAGTGGATTTTATGCCATTAAATTTGGCCATTAGGTTCACTATATTGCCTGCAGGCAAAAACTTCAGCTATGTCTATGACTGTGATTCATTTTGCCTCAATCCTTGTATACCAGATTAGGCACCTTCTACAGGACAGCACCGCTGGATGAGACCTAACAGCGCCGTCTATCACAGTGCATCAGTAAAAACATTGTAGAGTGACATACCCTTGTTTAAACTGGGTCATCATTTTTTCACTGTGAAAGAAAAGGCAGCACCTTATAACTTGTCTGTTATAGAGAGTGGTGCACTGCCAGAAAAGAGGATGAATTAGGCTGTGTACCTAACTCTGTGTCTAGTCTTGCTTATATATAGTGGCAGGTGTGGCGACGATAAGCACACGAATATACAACATGGAGCATTTGACCTCAATCTTTCTTTAAAGCAGAAGTTCGCAGTGTACATTTCTATGATAAAAGTAAATTCATATTTCATCGCTCATTTTAGCAATCAATAAAAAGTGCCGGTATCGCTCAACACTTTTAATTCAGTGTCATAAGGGTAGGTCTCTTTTTGAAAAAACAGGGTCATAATAACCAGAAAAATTAGCATTAAGTCAATGTAAGAGAATATAGCTTGTGTTGTGTATGTGTCTTGATCAATTTAGTCAAATAACGCATCTCAGGATAGGCCAGATAGTCAGTGACTAGATTTACTTTGACTATCAACAGTGTGAAGAAGTTATGCGTTCGTGAATGTGACGATACACAGTTGACTACAAGTCACTCATTGTGAAACAAGCAAGACCAAAGAAAATCGATGTCATTCATGCACAAGTGACAACTGTTACACTGCAAGTTGATAAACTGGAATGCAAGGACCCCCCAAAGAAGTCCATATTTCCTTAGCAAAAAGTCTACTAACAGTGCAGGAGTGCTCTGTAAGAATTTGGAGCAAATTCCATTTAGGGTTTTTCGTTCCCAGTACAGGCAAGACTGGTGAATTGCTGGCCTTCAGCTTTCCCAGTAATCTGACAGGGAGATATAGGGTGGCTTCTAAAATAAGAGCTGAATCCACACTCCAGGCCCAGTCACTTCCATATTTCACAGTATGAGGGCAAGAAATGACAAAGCTCAGCAGTTCTCTAATGAGACTGTAACAAATGGGAGGGCTGTATTTGGGTTATTACAACAGCAGCACACGCACACAGGTTTGGACACGTGCTTGTTAGCATGCTTGATAAATTCATATAAATGCCTATAATTATAGATACGGGTCATAAATACTATGAATAGGATGCACCTGCCATGCTTTGATCAAAAAAGGTACAAATACTTATTCAGGCATGTCTCACCTTAATCTCAAAGAAAACCTATTTCTAACATATTGTGCCCATGAGGTCAAAGGACTGTAAATTAGCTGCAAGTATGCAACTGTGCGTCGAAACAGAACTATTGGATTTCTATTCTTCATGTTGCATGATAGAGCACAATCCTTAACTGACAATAATCTGGCTAATATTGCAGTGACATACGCATGAACAGGTATTTTATGGGGCTGAACAGTGACACTGTACCAATCACACCAGCTATAAAAGTACCTTACTGTAGATTGGAGATGTAAAGGGGCTAATTGCTCATCCATTAATAAAAAATGCATTTAATACATTAAGAATATATAGTAGTTGGAAGGGCAGTATTCAGTGCAGTATTTCCCAGCATCTTGAGTCGAGCTAAGCTTCATACAGTCACGAGCAATTGAGATGAAAGCCAATGATGCTGGTATGACAAATGGATAAAAATGTTGTGACTGAATATTTGTATGCATGTTACTTATTGAGTTAAGCTACGACCACATAAATATGTTTTGGTTTTAAAACGACAACAAACAAAACATTGATACTCTAAAACGATTGAAAACGCATCACATGACCATTCACGTACAAGGGTCATGAGCATGCTGGTGTAAACAGGAAGTAGATTGTCCACTCTGCAGTTTGTTGCTTGGTAGAAGAAAATCCTACAAACGAGAGCCATGAGTGGTGGAAAGTTCTGTGCAAGAAGCTTTTCAAGAATCTCAGTTTTAGGGGCTCAAAAACTGCAGAGCGGTATGGACACCAGGCATAAATGTAGAAAACACTAGGCATTTCAAAACTAAAATGTATTACTGTGGACTCAGCCTTAGGCTCTGTTTTGAGTGCCATGTATCACTGGTATTCTTTCATTTATATAGTCGAAACAAACTTGCAAGTTATGCACAATTATTGCGGTGCTTCTTTTTTAATTTTGTCAAACAGTTGTGTTATGACGATGGGATAAAGAGCAGAGGAGGGAATGGTTGTTTGATGGAGTTGTTTTGCGTATTCATTGTTGATTCGTCAAATCAAGTGCTTAAGTTTATTTTTACATACAGCTTCCGCAAAAGATTACAATGCACTTCAGAACATTCAATACACTTATTGAATCTATTTAATCAATGTAAGTTCAGTAATGAGATGTATAATCCAGCATTCTGCTATAAACAAACCAAATCTAGTCGATTTGAGTAATTGTATTTCGGGCATTATAATTTTTCAAATGTCAAAGAGAACAATTTGGTCAAACTGGGATTATTTCATGACCACAACTGGGTTATTAAAACTCCACAGTACATGGAGCAGTGATAATGGTCTGTAAATGTAGATGATAACTGATGAGTAGCACAAGTTACTGATGAACCAGCATGAGTCAACGTTAAGTCACATTCAGAGTCCAGGGATACCGCAGCAGAGGAAGGTTGGGAACCAGCAGAAAGTGCGGGATACTTCATAAATGTGGCTTTCTGGGTTTAGATAATTTTCTTACTGGTAGTATACTTACTGGTTGGTGGGAGGTGCAGACAGGGGGAACACCACCTCCTCTTCCTCATACTCCGGTCCATCCTGCAGGTCGCTCTCATCCGTAGTGCCGCCGAGCCCCCCGTAGCCCGGAGGAGGGGGAGGAGGTGGTGGCAGCGGGGGGAAAGCGGAGGGCCCATCCGGGCCGGTTGATGTGGGTGAAACCCGACTAGCCGGACCCTCCGAGGTGGGAGACCCACACACGCTGCCCGCGGTCCCTGAGCTTGTTCCTTGGGAAACTGAATGCCCACCTCCTGCTCCGCCACTCCCTGTTGCGGTCAGCACCGGTCCGGTCAGATCCCCACCAGGCACGGGATAGACCATGCTCATGTCGGGGAGTGAGTCCGGCGATGTGTTCGAATGTTGCCGGACCGCTGGTGCGGGTGCGGGTCCCAAATCAGGGACTCTCACTCTGGCCGGCTTGGGATAGTAGGGGAAAGCTGCCGTCTCCGGGCCTCCTCCGCCTGCCACCCCTGTCCCTGTCGTGACCGAGCCCGTATCCTCACTGCTGACCTCCGCAGCCATCATTTTGGGGAAATGCGTAGAGGGGAAAAAGTCCAGAAGGGAACCTGCCCTTCCCCTCCGTTCTCACAACACTCCTTCCGTGTTTGGGCTCCGGGGAAACAACACCAAAAGTTTCTCAAAAACGCGTTTAGCTAGCGTTAGCCAAAGAGCTAACTTAGCCTACTTAGCTGCACTAGCGGGCGTTAGCTTCACCGCACATTCGCTCCCTGTGAGTTAGCCACGCTAACGCTAGCGGGACGGCTAGCAGCGTCGAAACACTTGATGAGTCCTCGCTCGCTATGTCTTCATTGTTTCCTGAGTTTAAAGTTCACATAGAGACGCTGTCTGCAAAGTAACATTCAACACGTTCCAGGTAGAACATCAATTCACCGGGGTTTCCTGTTGCTTTTCCTCGGACTTCACCCTCCGCAGACACACCACTTGTCGGGGAGTGTTGTTTTATTGTCACTGTTGTGTGTAATCCTCGTCTTTTCTTCCAGTGTT
This sequence comes from Hippoglossus stenolepis, assembly GCF_022539355.2. Lineage (NCBI taxonomy): Eukaryota > Metazoa > Chordata > Actinopteri > Pleuronectiformes > Pleuronectidae > Hippoglossus > Hippoglossus stenolepis. The sequence goes on from NC_061491.1 coordinate 13,775,134, forward strand.
GTTGTTGTTTTCTTTCCTTCTGAGTTTCCAGCCGCCTCCGGTGGACTCCACAGCCGACCCAGCCTCCCCGCCTACATCCCCGGAGAGGGATATCCCCCCGTGCGAGCTGCCATGTCTTTAACCAAAGTAAAACACGTTTACCAGCGAAGTTCGCCTCTTTTTTTTCTGGGTTTGCGAGCTGGTGGCTGCTCGCTGCTCTCTCTCTCTCCCCTCCCTCTCTCCCACTCCTCACCCAGCAGACGCATCCAAGTGAGCACCGAGCGGCTCAGCTTCAATCCATGACATCTTCACTCAGCACTCCGAGACATGGGATCTGGATCCCAGATTCAATATGACAGGGTTCACGTTCATTAAATATCAGTTCCTAACTATTATACTCAGAGAACTACAATTTTTTTTTTACTATAACTACAATTCATCAAACTATCCAAAGATAGAAAACAAGAAGAAATATTTATGTATGTTTTATACCTATCAATATATGTAGCACATACAATTTAATTAAAATTTGTATACTGTGTAGTTCACCTCCCTTATAAGGTATAATAATGTATATGCATATGTGTGGTTCTATTTCAGTAACTCCTAATACATAATGCACAAATACAGCACACATCCTCGTTGAATCATCCGGTGCCACTGCACTTTAAGTTTGTCTCACTACATCTGTAGTAAAAGGTGTATATTATGTAGATATTCTCTGTATTTTCTGTTCAATTTTATTTTAAATGTCTATTTTATTCGTTTTTGTACTTTCACTTGTTCTCATGTCTACCGTATCAGCTGCTGAAACAAGTGAGTTTCCCCGGCGTTAGATTAAAAAAAACATCTTATCAGAAATATAATTTGATCCAACCACTTGCCTTAACTTATTTATTTATATGCAACATTTTCAAATAAATAAAACAATGCAGACTATTAATTCTTGTAACATATTTTGAAGCAAATTGCATACCTCTAATTTGGAAAAATGTATCTCCTCCAACTTTTAACTTGCTCTTAGACCAAATTTGGAAACACTGAACTTCAGAGGGGTTAACTCCTACAACAGTGGACATGTTTTTGAGGAAATATGACTTCCTTTATTGTCTTGTTTGAGAACTTGTTTAAACATGATCAGTGAGGGAAGAGATCATATTCACGTGGTGGCATTTTCCGTTTGACATCACGCTCAGGGTGGGAGGCTCAAATGCTGTTATGTTATGTCGTACTGTGATCCATGTTCATAGGTTATATAAACAGAGAATCTGTCAAACTGATGAAGGATTCCCTCATGTTCAATGTACATACGATTTGTTAGTCTACTGGATTCACATCAGTCAGTTTATGTAATATTCATTCTTTGCTTGTGACTGAAGGAAATATGCATATGCTCCAGTGGGAGTTTTTAATTACCGCTGTGACACGCTGCTGAAGACGCTCTGAACGCAGCTCTGGCTCTGTGACAGAAAGTCTGTCTGCTCATTTAAGCTATGCTGATAATTTCATTTTAATATAAGTCTTGTGGTCGGGACATCCTGTCACACAAACACGGGCAAGGGCACTGAGGGGCTACGCACTTCTTGCAGTCAGAAAACATTATGGGACAGTGATGGGTTTTGGATTGTTTGGGGTGTTTAGAGTGTTGTGATTTCATTTTGTGTGAACACTATGGGGGCCATACTAATTTGCATTTATAGTTGTCTAATTTTAGGACTGTTCAGCAGGACGATGATCCTAAACATGCAGCCACAAGGCAATCAAGCAGTAGGGACGAAAACACAACCTGAAACAAGCAAGATTTGAATATGACTACAGGGCATCACCAGGGCGGATGGTAACAAATGTCTGCTGAGGTTTGTTGTGAGTAGACTTGGTTTCAGGGACCACAAATAAAGTGTAGAGTAAAATCATTTTAATTTACTTTCTTTTTTGGGCTTCGAAACTCACTATGAATTGCAGATATGCTTATACTCTGTCAGGATGCATAAATTGTAAATGTGCTTTTTGAGCTACCTAAAGCTTTACGTCATATTTCATACAGGCAATATTCAGCATAAGATTTGAATGGCAATTGCCAGCTGTTTAAGGTATTCACATTTAATTTTATGCACAATGTATTTAACATATTTCCTTTAGGGCACTGTTTAAACTAGCCCTCAAAAAGAAAATGGAAGGGATAACAAAGTGAAAAGTGAAAGGGCATTTTTAACAAGGTATACATCAAACTCAGCTCACATAACTCAAACTCATTGGCATCTGGAGGGAGCGGAGTGAAATTGCCTTTTTGTAAATTCTGATGGCTCAGCTTTAAAGATCCCTTTAAACATCCATCTGCTGTTTGCAGGCAGGGAACTTGATTTGTCATCTCCAGTAAGTCAGCCACGGTCTAACCTTGACCCAAATAAACCATCTAAAACCCTGCCCTCAGAGAGAGCGAGATAGATAGATAGATAGATAGATAGATAGATAGATAGATAGATAGATAGATAGATAGATAGATAGATAGGTAGGTAGTTAGGTAGATTAGATGGATGGATGAATGGTTGGATGCATGGATGGATAGATGAGATAGATATTTGACATCTGCTTATCCAAACCTTTCCTGATTCGCATTGACCTCAGATCTAATTTGAGCCCATCAGTTCCCTCTCCTCCTCCACTCATACCACTGGAGTGCTCCTCTCCTGACAAATGGCTTCTGACGTGCGCGATGACAGAGGCGGACAGGCCCGGGTGTGAAAATATTATCCTGCCACTCAGGAGGAGGCCCCCCCACCTTGCTGTCCCGTGGGTCACTCAGGGAGCTGATGCCTGTGTCCCCCACTAAAGCACAGGCTCCCCCCTAAGTCCTGTGACACAGAAGATCAGTGAACTATGAAATCTCAGCGCTGACACTGACTTGACATGCAGCCATAAGAACCACTCCACATGAAACACACGAGTACCCAGTTGTAAACACGCAAACAAACATGTACCACAAGCTGTGGTTATATTCTCAAGCATGGCCATTACGTAGGACACTCGAGTGTAAGCAGGCTCTATTACAGCCGGTTCCTTTTTTCATTACGACATCATAACCTGTGTGTTTGTTTGTTAGTAAGCATTATCACACAAAAACTACTGGACAGATTATCATGAAACTTGGTGGAAGACTGTGGAATGGGCCAGGGAAGAACCCATTCAATTCTTTTTTACATTTTTGCAACACTTCCATTGATTTCTCAGAGAATATTCCATGGATCTTGATGAAAAAAGTACAGCATGTCTAAAATGCAGATCCAAATAAAAATCCAGACCTAGGGAATTCAAATGTGGTTTAATGCGGGGACTGTCAGGCTTTGTATATGCTCTCTCCAATTGTCCTTGTAGTTGCAACTGCATTTCCTGTAAGGCCAGGCTGTTAGCATCAAGGCTACTATGGGTCCTTTAGTCTCAAGTCCTCGTTTGGCCTTATATGGTGCAGTAATCTTCAGGGTCAGCCTCTGTCCAGCGGATCCTCTCGGACTGAGTTTAATGAGATTCCAGACAGGATATGGCTATAATTGTCTCTCCCAGGCAGATAGCACATATGAGAGGGTTAGTTTCACACCTGCTGAGAGGTGGAGTGACCATTCGCCACCATGTTTGATTTAAAACACTGACTCTGTGCGTTTGTGTAACAGAGGATGAAAATGGAGATTTCAAAGCTGCAGAGGTGGTAAATGATCCATTCCAAAAATCGACAAAATGTGTGTCGAATTCAATGTGCACACCTTCACATCTTTGTCTCCATCGCTGTATCTCTGCAAGAGTGTCACAGGAGGTGGTCGGTTGGGGGGGTTGCTGGTGCTGACAGGCTGCTGAGGGGAGGAAGAGTGTATGATGGGGAATGGCGGAGCAGCCTGGCTGTTCTGCTCCGTTTCACCATAACTGTGTTGTCAGATACGAGGATGGGCACTGATTTGAGTACCACGGGAGCCTGACTGGGTGTCAGCTAAGGGCTCTCATCCATATTCATTGTCATAGTATCGTAACACTTCATTGCCTTCGAAGACAGCACGTGGAAAGACCTCCACCCTCCGACGCTATTGAAGACAATTATGGTTTCTTTGCATATTGCTGATGTGTTTCTTGTGTGAGGCAGTTGCGGAATGTCTTTAATGTAATTACCTGCACCAAGGAGGTTATGTTTTCATAAAATGTTTGTTGGTTTGCAGGATTATGCAAAAACTACCACTACTGAGGGGTGGGAGGATCTACCCATCCATCCATCCATCCAAATCTTTTGTCATAGTCTCCAAAACTTGAACTCTTAACAGAATGTTTAAAACAAATGTCTGGGTGCTCTGATATCATGAATCTTAATAGATGAATCATACAAAACATATTCCCGAACATAGCCTATAATCATCCCAGTGTCTTGTGTGTGTGAGTTTGAGTCTTAATTCACCAAATTGATCTTAATTTGAACTAATGTGTGCGTATGAACAGCAAACACTGCAGTACATCCTGGCACGATCTGAGACATAATCCCTGAAACCCGCTGCAGTTATCTTTTCAGATGGCTGCTTAAAGTTTCATACCACATCTCTCATATTCACATGTGACATTAAACTTTAAGCGTCTGGTTAACAGTGGACATGGCATAGAGGGGACGTTTCATAAATCCCATGAAAGCAGTGTTGCAAAAACCAGGCCCTCACTCTTGAGGACCTTTGCTCACGCAATCCATCCATGTGTCACTCACTCCCGTTTTTAAACTTTCATGTTAATCCGGTGAATTATTCACACACGTCCTGGTGTGCCTACGAGTATCCTCTGTATGTGTTAATGTGTGTACCTCCCCTCGAACTCCAATAAGACACAGAGGGGTTTGTTGCTGGGTGCACATCATGACGTTTTTGCTGAAGAAGATGTGTATGATTGTGTGTGTGTGTGTGTGTGTGTGTGTGTGTGTGTGTGTGTGTGTGTGTGTGTGTGTGTGTGTGTGTGTGTGTGTGTGTGTGTGTGTGTGTGTGTGTGTGTGTGTGTGTGTGTGTGTGTGTGTGTGTGTGTGTGTGTGTGTGTGAGTGGACTGTGTGTGAATGTGAGAAGGTTCAGGAGAGAGACTAGAAGAGGAAGTCTGTGTGCATATATAGCTTGTCAAACTCACTAACGTGTTACAGTTTGTATGACTTTAGATATAAATATATATATAGATAGATAGATAGATAGATAGATAGATAGATAGATAGATAGATAGATAGATAGATAGATAGATAGATAGATAGATAGATAGATAGATAGATAGATAGATAGATAGATAGATAGACAGATAGATTGATTAGATTCTGTTTGTGTGTGTGTGGGTGTATGAGGTGACATTTCCTTGAGTGTTGTGGTGCATGTAAAACAGTGTAAAAGAAACAGAAGTACATGAGGCCCGCTGCATATTTGTGTCTCTGTGTGCAGCACACTCTTAGAGGTTTGTTTGCCTGCCCGCCTCCTTGCCTTGTAATATTCTAATTGGTGCTGGATGAGACTTCCGCTGCCGTTGCCTCAGTGTGTGTGATGTGCGCCTGCCCGCCCGCCTGCCCAGCCTCTCTCTCTGTGTCAGTGAGTTACTAATGTGTTGTGCAGGCTACGGCACAGTCTGCTGCTCTACACCTCCTGCAGTTCCCAAAGGGAGTTGGAGAAGGCAGATGGGATGGCCACTGTGCTGCTTTATTTGTGGATGATTGCAGGTTGTGCGTGTGTTGATGTGTGCACAAAACACGCGCACGTGATTAATGCCTTGACTTAATTTCAAAACAGTGTGAAATTCGAAATAAAGAGACTCTCCACCCTTACAATGACATGCATCTGAGAAAATGACTAGTTTAGTGGCACTAAAAGCCTTTTTCTCCGTCTTTTCTTTTTGTTTTCTTTTTGTCTCTGCACTCTCACTCCCTCACTCCCTCATCCATTCACAGTGGCAGCCAGACACAGACCAACTGGGAGAAAGCTCCCCTACTTTCGCTGTGGTGTAGAGGGCTGTTTTTCACTTTCTTTCTTTTTTTTTTTTCAGAGGGCAAGCGGGGGAGTTTGCAGCTGCCACTCGAATGCACATATGGGCAGAGTGGTGGTGAGATGAGGATGGAGGGGGTGAGGGGTGGGCAGACAGCACATGGTCCCCTCAGTCACTTTTTAAAGAAAGGAAGCTCTCTGCATGCTCTATACTTTTGAATTCATGTGAGTATAATTTGCAATGTTCCTGCATTATTCACCTCATATACTATACAGAGGTAGCAGTGTATTCTACGTAAATGTATTATTTACTCAAAACGGCACCAGTACAAAAAGTTTTAAAAAACACATTCTTAACGAAGATGCAACAGATAAATTAGCATTGTCTATTTCTCTGTGCTCAGGAAGACGTACCTATACTGTCTCTTTATATCCAGACACACACACACACACACAATGAACACACAAAAAATATGAGGATGCAAACTGAGGGATACAAAAATCTGCTTTTAGTTCATGGATTTCTTACACACACACACACATTCAAGAGAGTAATTTTATCAGCAAGCTGATTTGGAAACTATATTATCCATTGTTTCCCACTGCAGCCTCCAGACTGTACTTTATTCAATTAGAGGTTATGTTTTCATCCCAGTCTGTTTGTTTGCTGGTTGGTCTGTTTGTTAGCAAGATTATACAAAAACAAGCAAATGGATTTCCATGGAACTTGGTGGAGGGATGAGCCAAAGGAGGAGCCCATTAGATGTTGGTGCGGATCAGTATCCGGGGGCAGAGCCAGGAATCTTTTTTCACTTTCTTTAACATTGCAAGATTTTTTAACATTTCCCTTGATTTCTCAGAGAATAATGTTTGGCTCTTGATGGACTGATGATTAGTTTGTGCAATTTGGTGCAGATCCAAATACAAATCTGGATCTAGTGAATCAAAATGTGGTTTCTTAAGGGGACTGTTGGGTCTTGGGTCAGTTGTGCATGTCACTGGTGCAGTGATCACAAATCCACTGCAATTCACTTTTAGATGATTTTAGACTTTTATTTTTTACTTATTTTGCACGCTGTATTGATCCATGTTACCGAAATTCTTCATGTAAATGCACTTACATGTCGTTTACTCTCTACTCACTATTAAGTATGTTGATTCAGGATTAATTGAAAAGATGGCGTTCATGTCCACCATTCGTGGTGCTTGCCTCTGAATTTTCAACTGCCTTGTCATTTGGTGAAGATGCTTGTCCAGATGGGCTCTGGAGGGAATTAAGAGCACTCAAGCACAAGTAGAATGACAACTGATACTCCACAGACGGACTACTATTACCACTAATGGACTGCATCAATAAGAGTAGATACATTCAGCTCGAGGTTGAAAAAAAAAAGGTTTTACTGATTCAAGTTAATACGCTTAATTTACTTGGCTCCCGCTCAGATGTATAACGCCCACAACTTCCCATTTTATATGACAAGCTAATTTCACTTGTTCTGCAGGATCAATATTTGCAGGGAAAGAAAAAAAAATCCCTGTATATAAAAAGAGGAAAGTGAAGGATGAAGAGCTTCCACTATATGAAAATGCACTGCGTGGCTCAGCGCCCATGTTTGAGGTTGATGATCAGATGATATCACCCTGGCACCGACGGGCTGGGCGGTTCCTTTCCCGTCTGGGGTTGCCACAAGAGATGGACAGCAGCTCCCTGGGGGCCAATGAAAGGGGTTGTCGTTAGGAGCACTTCCTGTAAAAAGTTACTTACAAATATCAGACTCATAAAACACATTTCGTGTGTGTGTGTGTGTGTGTGTGTGTGGTCCAGGTATTACTGATGTTGTTGGGACCTAAGTCTAAACAGTCACATTATGGGGACTTGTCTTTTGACTTGTCAAAAAGTAAGTCCACATAATGTAACTCATTGAATTTGAAGGCAAAGACATGTTTTAAGGTTTAGGGTTAGGTTTAGGTTTAGGTTTAGGTTTAGGTTCGGGTTCAGGTTCAGGTTCAGGTTCAGTTTGAGGTTAAGGTTAGGGAGAGTAAGTGTCCAGGAAATGAATGCAAGTCAATGTCAATGTAATGTCCTCTGAAGTGATACAGACAGGATTGTGTGTGTGTGTGTGTGTGTGTGTGTGTGTGTGTGTGTGTGTGTGTGTGTGTGTGTGTGTGTGTGTGTGTGTGTGTGTGTGTGTGTGTGTGTGTGTGTGTGTGTGTGTGTGATTATAATTAATTCTGATGAGTTGATCCTGCATGGTAACATTTATGTGAGTATAAAAATTCAACATGCACACAGTGCAATAACCGCATTGGTTTAAATATGTGCAGGGAATTAATCATCACATTTCAACATGCATATCTTTGACCCCAATAGCCATTTGTCAAATCTTTATCACTTTACTGAAACAATAAGCGTATTATCGTCTGAGACTTAATGGCCACAGCCACTGTCGGTGTATTAGTTTGCAGGTGATGAGTCACAGTCTAAATGAGGTTATCCCGTTCGTCTGGACATGCAGACATGCTGACACCAGAAGCTGCTCACTGCCCGGCCTATCTGAGCAACAGCTGAGACATCACACACCCCACTAACCGTCCACTGAATGCATGACATCATCTTCACTCCTGTGTTTTATATGCATCAGGAAGGGATTAATGTCTCTCTGGCTAAATTAAGAACGCTGTTTCTCTTTGAGCTATTCCCTCTTCTTCTTTCGGTCGAATTACAACCTCCTGCGAGTATTTTTTCCAATCCTGTTTGCTGTTTTCTTACTCTATCCTTTTCACACCTTCGCTCTACTTCCTTGCCAAAGTATTTTTTCCTCTACCATCTCATCTCTGCGTGTCCCATCCTCCCTGCCTCACCTCTCTCGGGCCCCTCAGGCCGCCGCAATATGTGCGCGGCAATCTGCAGCCCAAGCGCTCTGCTGTCTCCTCAGGCCTCCCCATCACCCTGTACCCTCCCTTGTGCTTTTAGGCTCCTCTGATTAATTCATGAGCTTCCTGTGGCTCCTGTCATGTCTCATCGGGGCCACATGAAGGCACATTGTAAATAATGGAGCATCCCCAAAGACATGTTCAGTGCTGTCACAGCAGCGTGCCGCGTTCTCCCATTCAGAGGAGAGGACAACAGTCTGTGTTCCCGCGCCTCTCCGACACATATGTTGTGCTCATAACATTATTCTTACACATATGGGGGAGAGAAAGTGTAGCTACAGCCGTGCTACTGGCACATGTAAGCACAGACTGTGTTTGTGTGCCACATTTCACATATCAGTCATTTTGTACTTTGTGCAAAAGCCTATTTGCATACAATTCAAAGAAATAAACGTGTGAAGATAATTCTTCTGGAGCTTTCTACATATGTAAACATAGGTTATACCATCCTTATTCCACTTATGTCTGTCTGTGAAACGCATATCTCGAGAACAGTACATCTTGTCTTGTTGATAATGGTCCAGGAAACTGCAGTACTGAGTTTGGTGAGATTTGGACATGCGATACGTTCGATATTGATAAAATTGGAATAAACAGGCAACCAGCGCTCTGTGGCAGTGAGTGGGGGCAGGGCAGCGTTCTAACTGTCAGTCTGTGTTGAACTGAGCTGAACATATCTTCTTCTATGACCTCAGCAGCGGTCAACAACTGGGTCAAACTGGGTCAAACAATCGCCGCCTGATCATTTTGATGATCTGATTATATTTACGTCACCATATTGGACTGACACAGACTTTCACTGTCGCTGATCTTTGTCATGGCAACAACATTCATAGAATAACATCCCCTTTAGCAAGTTGTCTTCATAGTAAAAGCACAGTATGCATGGCATTGCTGTAATGCTTTATATCTAGCTGAATTACAGAGCTCTTATTTAGAAAAGTTGTGAGCTTTAACAAACCTCTGAAATAGCCGACATGTAATGTATGAAAAAATATCAGCTTCTCAGTAAATCATTCAAATTTATATAAAAGCCACACAAGGGCACAGTAATAAAGCAAATTCAGCTTCATTTAAAGACAAATATTGACTATAAAATCTTCATTGTAGATAAACCAGGTAGGATGAACTCAAAGTTTTCTTACTACCCTTTGCACCATAGACTGTTTGTACAAAGCTTTGCACAAAATCTCCAGCACACAAACAATACAAAAAGTGACATGTTTGAAGAGGGCTCAATAATGACAAGGAATAATTCCAAAGTAGCTCTGGAGCATTAACACAGGCTAAACAAACAGCCCATTCCAAGCAGGCAGGTTAAGAGCAGGCACGGCACTAGTATTAAATACACATTTACATTTACTTTGTCCTCAATCTGCACTTGTTTTATTTCAGTTTCCTACTATATTTCTCAAATAAACAAGCCGAGGTTCATTTATCAAACAAGCGTAACGCTCTCCCACTGCTAAAATCTCTACCATCGATCATTCTCAAAGGCGTATTATTGACATCATGTGCCGCAGGGGTGGTCAAAGCAACATCCTATCAGCTAACTTCACAGAAATCCTTCCTTAAACCCCCACAGCAGGATGCGCAGATCAATATTGTTGAGAGACAAAATGAGAAATCAGTGCAGTGGTATGAGGAGGCTAAGGCCCTCACCTAAATCTCACAGGGTGTAGTCTTAAGAGGCAGGACTTTAAGATGATCTGCTTGTTAAACATGAACCGACCAATTCCTCCAACACAAGGAGGATTCCTATGTTCTCCTCGGATATACACCTTTAAGACATTTGCTCTGTGCTAATCAATAAAGAATGGATCAGTGCAGGGGACTCAACCTGGATAGGATAGTAAAGCTCCAGCAGCCATTGTCCGTGTAATTTGTCGTATTTTCTTAACATCATCACTCACCCTGCAGGTATTCTTCATTGTCAATCTTCTGGACATCAGGCGTGTTTACGTCTCAGAAACAAGGAAGTAGTGTTAAAAGGAAGGGAGCTCAACACTGTGATGTACAGATATAAACCGAACTCAAGCCGACCACAGCTTTTTTACAAGCACCTTTCAATATCTGCATGGGGGAAATGTTTCGTATTTAAAAAACAGACAGAGAGTGTGTGGTCCAGGTATTAATCAGGTTGTGGGGACCTAAATGTGTTTGTGCGGTCACATTATGGGGACATGTCTTCCTTATTAGGACAAATAAGCAAGTCCCTCTCACCCAAGTCTTTAGGGTTAGGGTTAGGGTGAATACATGTTTTAAGGTTAGATTAAGGTTAGGTTTAGGTCAAGGTTAGGGTGAGGTTAAGTTTAGCTTAAGGTTCAGGTTAGGCAAGTAGTAAATATGATTAAGATGAGAGTCTCCAGGAAATCAATTTAAGTCAATGTAATGTCCTCTAAAGTCAGAGACATGACTGTGTGCGTGTGTGTGTGTTTGTGTGTGTGTGTGTGTGTGTGTGTGTGTGTGTGTGTGTGTGTGTGTGTGTGTGTGTGTGTGTGTGTGTGTGTGTGTGTGTGTGTGTGTATGAGGTTATTTTTACCATCTCACTCATACACTCGAAGCAGACGAGCTTCTGCCACAATTTAAGGCAATAAAGCTTCCTCATATCTCCACACAGAGCCGTAATGAGTACATATCAGAATTTAGTGGCATATTTGCATGGACATATCTATATATGTATGGGCCCATTTGTCTCCATATTTGTCGAGTGAAGAGTGACAGCGATGAGACAGAAATGTAAATGTCATGGCAGTTTAATCAGATCAGCACAGGAAACCTCTTGTGGCCAACACACCGGCTGCACACACACCATGTCTTTATTGATCTGTGCTATGTTCAGCAAATCCATCACTTAGGCTCACCGTGTTTTACAATCACCTGGGTAACCTGCCCACGGTTCAACACTGAGGTGTAATGCTGTTTAATTCTGCTTGATCTGGCGCCCCGCAGCTGCTGTGTACATAGTAGAATGTGTGTGTGTGTGTGTGTGGGGGGGATATTTTTCCATCTCATGTGATGCTTTTCATGATACACTGTTTTTTTGTTTGTCCATTTTTTTTTCAAAAAGAAGATCTAGTCTACTGATGTTGTTCTTTAAGACATTTTGAGACACATTTAGAAATTCAACCTCCTGGTTAGTGGACGACCCGCTCTACCTCCTAAGCCACAGCTGCACACAATAATGGTAACTTTTTTATTTTCTGCCATTAATAAGTCTGTGTAGATAATAGACAGATTGTTTGTTAGTGGACCTGAAGACCCCAAGGCCTCTTCACTACAACTCTAACAACCTAGACTACTTAACATTGTTCATTCACCTTGATACTCCATGACTTTTCCAATTTCTATTAATTTAAAATCAGATTTTAACTGATGACACATTTTAGAAAACAAATGAAACATTAGTTTTGAGGTCTCAGAGACCCCAGCTGTAACATAATGGTGAAACACAGGATTTTCATTTGAGTAATTTCAGTATTCTCTAAATACTGTAAGTCTGTTTGGATGTCGGTTACAAGAGATCTACAGCGGTTGATAAGAGTCTTTACAAGGACTTTGACCTCACTGGCGCTCAAGTGCCCTTAAATTAAATGTAATGATGGATAACATACTCCTTCCTTTGCTTGTGAATGACGTCTTGGCAAACGGAAGGAATATAAACAGAATTTAGTATATAGAATGAAAAATGTCCTTATTTTGTTTACAATTTCCCATTTCTGTTATTACTGTCATTAAATGTAAATGGTCAATCTTCTAGTCTGTTTTTCTAGACCAGCCACTCAATGCGCTTTACAGTACAGTTTTGACATTCACCCATTCACCCCACACACACACACACACACACACACACACACACACACACACACACACACACACACACACACACACACACACACACACACACACACACACACACACACACACACACACACACACACACAGAGGTTCCTACAGTGTAGTATCTTGCCCAAAGACACTTGCATGCATAATGGAGGAGCTGCCAACTTTCTGGTTAGCTTTACCTCCTGAGCCACAGCCGCCCAAATGTTCTGCTCTATTCAGTGGCAAAGGGAAGCGTTGCCTCATGCTTACTTTTCTACATATTGGGCTGGAAGTGCAGAGGGAAAGAGAAAAATATTTTTTTCAATATTTATTGTCATTTTTTACTGATACAGTTGTGGGACCACATACAATATGAGAGTGAAGGTAAACAAAACACAAGGGTTAAATTATTTGGCATAAAAAGATAATATGTGTAAGTGAAACAAAAATTAACACCTCATTCCTAAAATAAAGCTCAGTCTTTGCACTTGTGCCTCATATTTCCCCAAAGCTGCAGTGGCAGGATGTGGGTGGAGGCCAGTGTGAGATCAAGCGACCGGTTCATGCCAGGAGATGCAGTTTACACAGCTGCTTGTGACATTACGACAGTAGCTGCTGATAACATAGACACCGACTCTCAGTCTGGCAACAGGATTTTCTCTGATCCCTTCAGCAGCGGCGGTTTATCACAAACTGATTATACCACTCTGGTTTCTTCGTGAAGCTCTTGATATCATTCAGTGGCTTGATAACCAGCGAATTATCCCTCAGAAAAAAAGGTACATTCTCACATGAATAATGCAGCTCAAATTCAAATAGATTGTATTATAAATCAGCAGTGTGCTCGGAGGCTAGAGAGGTGCAGCGCCTGCTATCTTTTTTTGACATAATCCTCTCCCTGGAATGGATGTCGTGGAAAGTGTTTTACTCACAATGCGGTGAAGTCAGGCCTCAGCAGAGCAACTCCCATGGGCCGCCTGGAGTACCACTGCAGGAAGCTTTGTTTTGTGTTAAGTGGGAGAGCAATGGTGGATGCGACACCACGGTGGAAAATAAGGGCACTGCAGGTGGGGAAATCTAGGACAAGCCATTAGAAGCAGTAAGATATTCATCTTCTGCACTTAACCCAGCAGTTTCCAGCAGAAACAGGCACGAAATATTACTTTTATTCAACATGTTGCAGCTCCCACTGCTTTTCTGTTCATCTTACAACTTGCTTTTGGCTTCACTGACCCAAATAGTAGACATAACACATACCTACGCCAAGGCCCAACAGTTCCCCAAGAATGTCAGATCTTTTTTTTCCTGTCTCATCAAACCCTGGAAAATAGGCAAAAAATATCAAAAAATGCCAATGTTCAACAAATCTGGGATCCGCCTCTTTGTCTGGTTCAGTGCCAAATGTAATATTTTCTTTCCTGGCCCACGTCCCATCATTCCACCAGTCTCCAGAAATCCGTAGTTTTTGCATAATCCTCCTGACAAACAAAACACAAACAAAAAACAAACAAACTAGAATGGTATTCAGAGGGTGCATATACCTCCACCAAGGCACAACAGCCCCCTTACGAAACCACATTTAAAGTCTCTAGATCCAGATTATTTTGTTTTTCACACACTTGTAAATATCAAACCCCTAAACATGCCTGTTTTTATTTGTATTATATTTAATATTTCTTTTAAACCAAGATCCATGAATTATTCTCTTAAAATTGAAAGAAAGTGAAAAAAGTATTCATCCCTTCGTTTGGATCCACTCTAAAATTCAATGGGTTCTTTCTTGGTCCATGTCCCATTGATTCTCCAAGTTTTGTGAAAATGTGTGCTTTGGATTTTGTGTAATCCTGCTGACAATCACACAAACCAAACAACAAATGCACCAGTGGACAGGGGCAAAAAACATAACCTCCTTGCTAGAGGTAATTACTCTGCCATTATAAAAAATATGCTAAATAGACTAGAGTATAGTACTTTTTAGTAATTGAGCACTGTACCTTAATCTGTGGCCTCTGGCACTCCCTGTTAAAATCCCGATACCGATGTTCAGAGAGATTTCAGTTTGAAAAGGCCCTGCAGCAAGGAGCTTGTATTTTCACCGGCGGCAATCTTCTCTGGGACTCTCGACAAACAGCAGTCATGCTTTTTTTTTTTTTGCTAGAGGGCAAAACTCACTCTGCAATTAATTAAAGAGCGTTTTATCCGCTGCTTTTACAAGCTAATGTTCTTACCACCTTTCACACAGACGCACACACACGAACGCACACCGCCGACCTCCGTCCTCCAGCTGCAGAGCTGCTGAGCCTGTAATCCCAATATAGAATTTGTTCACAGCACTTGAATTAAGTTTCACTGTGCTGCCACTTCTGTTGGTCCTGGCTTACCTTGGCATTCAGAGATAAAAAAGAAGAGTTTGAGACAATGCAAAGAAGTGCTTCCTGTCCACTCGAGCTGTGTGTTTTGTGCATTATTGAACAGGCGGCGAGTTCTTGATGTTGCTCTTGGCTCCTTGTCCTCAGAGGAGATGAAAGTCAGCTTCCACATCAGCAGGTATGGTTTTATCATTACTGGCCAGACAGGAACTATTTTTATCCATCCTTTCCTCCGCTGTCTTCCAAAAAACACTGTGAAGCCTGCAGCAGCCGTACAGTGAGTGAGGTGGTGTTGGGCCATTCATCCTTCTCTCTCTCACTTTCCACAACAATGGCAGCTTATGAATTTATAATCCAGACATAAGTGCAGAGTTTAAACTGTAGCACTTTTATTTCAGACCTGTGCTGCTTTTAGGGAACCACATAGGAAGTTAGTTCCCTTTTACATTTATGTTTCGTTTGAACTAAAAGTCTGATAAATAGACAGATAGATAGATAGATAGATAGATAGATAGATAGATAGATAGATAGATAGATAGATAGATAGATAGATAGATAGATAGATAGATAGATAGATAGATAGATAGATAGATAGATAGGTAGATAGATAGATAGATAGATAGATAGAAAGACTGACAAATTGTAGTTCTAATCTTTTTTCTTTAATTCTTTCTTTCATTCTTTCTGTCTTTCTGTCTTTCTTTCTACTTTTCTACTTTTCCTCCACGCACCTCCCCGGGCCGGCGGCATCCAACAGACTCTTTATGAGGACCATAATAAGAAGTGAAGCTCTGCATTCAGTCCCGCTGCCTCAGGGGCCTGTTGCATTTCTGAGCTTATATGTCCTATTCCATTCAAAAGGGTTGAGGAAAGGGCATTAGGCCCTAACAAACAAACAGAAACAGCAAACAGCAGTATATTCTCAGGAGGCCGACACACAGCCTGTGATTCAGATTCTGTGTGTCAACAACAATGTGAGAAAGGTGACAGTAGTTGGTTGACAGATCCGCAGCTTGAAATGTCTTTACAAGAAGCCTTTACTGACACAGAAGCACTTTTCAGAGACATCTGATTTCAATCACATATGCATCATGAATTGATTTGAGTTTATCTGAGATAGCGAGCTCGGGAAATCTGACAGAAAGGTATTGTGACATGTTGTTCTCAGTGCTGTGGCTCACCACAGTCAGAGGAAACGTGTGGGTAAAGCTCCCTCTACTGGTCAGATGTTGCAGCTCTAAAACAAGAGATGTTTTGCGTGACTGAAGCAGAGAACAGAAAGTGACAACTGGAAATCTTGAAAGAAGAAATTGTTGCCAATGACAGATACTGCACTTAAAACACTTTTTGTTGTTGATCCTTCACTGCATGTAATGTGATGCTTTTTTAAAATGACACATCTGCGGTGATGTTGTGTGTACAGTGGTAAAGAGAGCTCAACTCACTACAAATTAAGAAAACAACTTCATCAATTTGACAACACATGCGCTGCAAAAAGTCACAACACATGCAAATACAGTTACTGAAGTCTGCTACTCTTCAGTGGTGATCAGTGCTTTGTGAACTTCACAAAACATTGAACTACAGCTGGGTTCATCACTTTTTTTGAAACATTTCCGTTGTTGTTTTCTTAATTTGCATGTGTTTTTTTAGTTTGCAGTGCGTTGAACTTTCTCTGCCCCCGCATGTGTGGCCTACCTGTGCCGATCATACTGATACTCAACATTCTCTAAGTAACGACAGAGCTAAGAGTCACAGTGCCACTGTGTGAGTCTGCCACACAACAGAGTCATGAGACCACAGACTGTAAATGAAAAAAATGGAAGTGCAAAAAAACACTCTCTGGCTCCATAGACTGCCATTCAAAATTCAGTCATTGTGGTGTCATTAGCTAAATTCACTCCTTCTCATCAGTGTTGTGGTGGTCCATCTGAAAATAATCATTAATCAGATATTAGGGCTCAAAGAGCAGCATGATTTGGGACGTGTGTGTTTAATGTCACCAGTTGTTAGGGAGGACTCAGGGTTTGACATGGAGATGTAAACAGTCGTCAGAAAGAGCCTCTGTTGTTTTCAAAGAAGATGTATTTTCTTTGTAAGCATCCAGCAAAACCTGGACTTCAACCAGACTGGCCAGTAGATGGCACTGTAACATCAACGCTGAGGCAAGTGTGCTTTGTGTTGTTTTATGAAAGAAGCAAGAAAAACACAAAATACAGTCCATCACCATTAAAGGACACGACAGACTCACATTTCCTCTCGAATGAGGAAACACAGTGGTGGGGATGAAACATGTGTATTAAGAAAACAGAAAAAACTCCATCTGCATGAATCTACATGTGTTAAACTGGCCATCCCAAAACTATGGCTATGACATAATCCTTTACCAACTATAATTAATATCCCAACACAATGAGACCTGATTTGCAGTAAATGTAAATATGCAGCTCTACCAAACAAAAGCGTGTAGCTCTACATACTCGGGCGTGTTGTTCTCATATCTTGGGAACAATGAGAGGTAAAGGACAGAAATTACGACCCCTCTGTTTGGCTCACACAGCCGCCATTTCCCCGTTGCCTGCTTCATGCGGCTGTAAATAAAGGTAATTGTACAAAAGCGTAATTAAATGACATAAATCCTGTTTACAGCGTCTGGGCTTTACCGAGCCACTGAATCGTGGGAGGAATGAGGCCCGCTGCATGTGTGTGCATGCGTGTGTGTGTATGTGTGTGTGTACAGTTTCTCTCCTTTTCCTATACACTCCCACCCCCACTACCCACCACACTCACACACACACACACACACAATTTATGCAGAGAGCAGGGCCTAATGTCCTGTCCCTTCCCTTCCCCCTGTGTGGGTTTGAGGTACAGCTTTATTGTGGCTAATGTCACTCTCTGTGAAACTCCGGACAGTCGGAGCAATGATTCATCCGTTTCATTAGAGCTGAGTGTGAGGGCTGGGAAGCGTGTGCTAAGTCCGACCGGGCTCCTCCGGTATTCCACTCCGCAGACGGCTCAACCCGGCGCCCGCGACCCCTGTGACCCGATGAGAGGATATTTAATGAGCGCAGGCGGTGGATGGAGCAAGGACGTCCCCAGTTTGAGGAACAAGTACATATATTTATGGAAGGTCAAATAGAGTTCATAGCTGTGTGCTCATAGGGAGCTAGTTGTAAAAACATAATGCAAAAGCAGGGCTGAGGGGGGACGTTCAGTCAGCTCCTCACTCAGCTCACATTTGTCACTATGTAGAATTTATAGCGTCTATGACTGGGACTGAAGCGGCCGGCTGTTGTTTCAGCACCACCGAGAGTGAGAGCTGCAGATTACGGCCCTGATTGCAATTCAATTTTTAATGGAAAGTGCCAGAAAATCCAGCGCTCTCTCTGGCGGAGTTCACGCCGAGTGTTTTGTGCCATTAGCAAGACAAATTGGAAGCATTACCAGCTGCCTAATGTTCATTTATTATTTGTAATAATAAAGTGGCATGTATTTGTACTCTCCTGAAATTGATTGTGTTGCACAGCGCACCGTTCGCGGAGGATGATGATGTTTTCTCCACAGCCTCATAAGTCATTTCAGTCTTGGTGGCAGTTATTAATGCGTCCGCGTGTTGAGATGCCACTGAATCAACCGGGGGCCTCTCCTGTCGGATCCAGTGGAACATGCAGTAAGACGTGATCCCTCTGTATGTGCGGTAATAGCCGGCCGCCTCCTGCCCAGTCAGCTGTTGCCCATTAGGTCTACATTCAGAGCGTGGCTGATAGGGATTCCTCCACACGCCGAATGGATGTGCATGGCGGGGATGGCGATTAGAGATGATGCATTAGCAGCACACAGGTGAGGGGCTGTGGGGTCGGGTAGAAGTGGATGAACCATTTAAAGCAGACTGCATCCATTCATCCAGTGTGTCTGAGCCAAAATGGTGAAGAAGAAAAGTGGCAAAAAGAATGAGTGAGGATGAAGAGGAAAAGAGTGGCATGTTGCTAATGCTTAAGATGACTAGAATGGCCCTCAACAGAGAAGGCTCCATATCTCTCAATGTCAAAGAAAGTGATGAAGAAGAAAAAAAAAAAAAATTCACCACTTTGTCCAGATTTGCCACACAATTTCTTAAAAGCATACTCCTTATAAAAAGACATTTGTATTCAATAAATACAGATTCTTATTTGGATCTACACACTCATAGAGGAGTCCCCGACGTGATACGCAATATCACGCAATGTTAAAGAAAGGGATAAAAATAATTCCTGGATCCACCTCTTTGAGCCAAACTTTAATGGGGTTCTTTCCATTTAATTATTTTTTAAATCTTGCTGACAAACAAACAAACAAGCGACTTTGAACAGAGTGTCTAGGCCCAACAGTCCCTTTAAATCCAATCAAGCTGCACCAAATTTCACACACTCATAGATATGAGTCCCCTAAATAGTCCTGATTGTCTTCATCAAGATCCATGAATTCTTCCCTGGGGAAGTGATGAAAATGAAACAAAATTAAATGTAATGAGTTTTCTCTTGACCCATATCCGATCCTTCCACTGATCTCGCCATATTAAACAAAATGAAAAGAAATTCCGGATCTGCACTAAGTTTTAATGGCTTCTCTCCGGACCCATAACGTATCCTTCCACTAAGTTTTGTGGAAATCCAGTATGCTGTGTGTAATGCTGCTAACTAACAGACAAGCAAACGCTGATGAACACTGACAGTCAGTTACCTGTTTATAATAATGCAACATTTTTTAACACTGAACTCTAAGTTGGACCCACGGAAAAGTTTGAGAGCACTCGTGTTGACTGTTTGAAATTATAGGTGAAAGTGAATTAAGCAATCCAGAGGAAGACCTAAATCATTTCTGCAGTAATGTTGGAGATGAATAATTCACCAGCGGGAATGGTAGGCTACTGTTTAGCACCGATACATCTTCAGTTTTCTCTCCGGCAGACTATAGTCATGCAGACCATAATTGTTCAGGGCTTGAAGTAATACTTAAAGTCCTGAACGATGTAGATCAGGGTGCAGTGCACACTACAGTGACAGGCACCAGCGGTTACTAGTCCATCATGCTAGCCTCTTTACTGTAGCAGATGACAAAGTTAAGGGCCCATAATGCTGCGACGCTGCGTGCACATCACCACAGGCTATATCCTGCATGTTCTGTACGGCACAAAGTGCAGAGAAGAGATTTTTGAATCAAAGGAGAAGACTTATGGCACTAGTTAGAATTTAATGAAGGCCCATAAAATGGAAATCTCACCGTTCGAGACTTCAATTAACTGCTGGGAGGGAAGAAGTTACCCTGAAGCCCCGGATCCGGCGGGAAGAAATGTAAACATATCTGAGCATTCACTCGGCACACAGTGACTTTTCAACTGGAATCCTCACAGTGAGGAATCAAACGCCAACCAACGCGCACTTCTCTGTGAGTGAAACCCACAATATTCTAGTCGCCACCCCCCCTGGTGGATTATTCCTGTATATAGCCATTCACTGAAAGGTCAAGCAAAGCGATTTGTCTCTCCGCCACTCTATACTGTCTCTCACTCCAAATCCCCACGGTGTCTGGATGGAGATGACAGAGCAAGTCTATTCTTCCGCTCCCAGACTCCCTGACCCCCTCTCTCCCTCCACCCCTCCATCTGTTTCTGCCTCAGTTGGTCATTCCCTCCCTCGATCTCTCAAGCAGCCATTTGGTCATCTTCGAGAGAGAGACCACAGTTCTTAAAAGCATTATGAGGTACAATTTCATAGAGTTTAGGTTGTTGCATTTCCCTCATGATAATGTCATCCTGGCTACACGTCATGCATGTTTTATAACAGCTCACCGTGTGATGGAAAAAAATGTTAGGCAAATATTTGAGCCTTTTGTCTTGCAGGGGGGGGGAGAGCTCCACAGAGAAACCTTGGCATTTATGCATTATTTTCTCATTATGTCATAAGCAGGTCTTCTCTCCTACTTTATTCTTTTATTTATTTTGCTCCCGTGCCACCACATCTTACTTCTCTTACCTCATGCAGCTGATAATGCAGATTTGATTCAGAATTTCCCATCCCATCGTTGCTTATTCTCTTTGCTTCACTCACGCACGGTCACTGAGGAGGCTCCATGAGAAACTGGGTACTGGATACTGAACATTAATATGCACAGTATTTACCTTTACCCAACCTCTGAATATATGATGGAACTGTACGATTCAAATTTGACCTGCATGCCGTCACACTTAAAGACACAATTCCCTGTATTGATACTGAAGGGGTCCATGCTGCTATCATGTTGGGTCTAGGAATGGAAGTCAGCTTATGTACCATCACTCACAGTCTGAAATGCTTTCTCGATTGGCGGCATATGAACGCGTCTCTGTTTCACTGCTGAGCAGGATGGAACGGTTATATTTGATATGAGAAAGATTTCTTCACTACATTATTTGATGGCCCTTGAGGACAAATCCATGGAGTATCCCCTCTATATATATATATATACTCTCTTAAACACTCACACACATATGCATCTGCTGCTTTGTCCCATTGAAACACAGCCGCTGGTTCTTTTATTTTAGAGAATTTTGATTTCCTCTTTTTTCTAGTTTATGTCTTAGTCCTCTGTTTCAAGCTGTATGTGTGTATTGTCAGTCCTTCCTTGTTTTATAGTAGGTCTGTTAAGTAAATTCACCTGCTGTAAGCAGAGCACTTTGCTTTATCCATCCATCCGTCCATCCATCCGTCCGTCCATCCATTCGAGGGTAATTGGCGCTGGCTGGAGGTTAAGAGGCGTGGTTCACCCTGGAAAGGTCACCAACGTATCACAGGCCCAACATACAGAAACAAACAACCCACTATGTTTAATGAATTTTATTGTATTTTAAAGATAACAATACTTTACTTGTACATTAATTTACTGATGTATGGATGATGTATAGTGCTGTCATGTTCTAAAATATGTATGTCCTACAAGGGGGGTTTCATGGATTTATAATTTTAGTTTCTAATCTCCTTTTGATTTAACTTGAACAGTTCTATGTAAAATAAAAGAGGACAACGTGTTTGACTGTAGTTCTTATAATTACATTATAGTGTTTAAGACTGTAATAACCTTATGTGAAGTGATAACCCTATGTTAAGAGTGAGACTCTCGTGGTGGGCTGACCCGTATATATATATATTTTTAAATGTAAGTGTCCTTGCATAAATGGAGTATAAATCAAACCTGATCCATGTGAGGAACTCATTAAAAGAAGAGGTCAGAGGTCAGCTAACGAGGTGGGGGACCGAGTTTAATTAGACCATCTTTTCTTACTCTGAGAGTCGAGCCATTCACCTTAACTTTGGGATCTAATGAACCATTGATATTTTCAGCCACAATGAGAGCGGGTTCTTTAATGTGAAATTCAGTGAGAACATAGGACCTGTCCTGTAACACAGAGCACAGAAAATATTATCAATACTAAAAGATCTAATTTCATTTGCCATGTGTATAGACTTCTGCTCTAACCCAGATTCCACTGAGCTAAAAATACAAACGTATCATTTTCACCTTGCAGTGAGGTGTATGACAATGGGCTCTGTGAGTAGAGATATAAGACGGGTGTCATAAATGTTCATTTTATTCTGCTGATCAACACCAGCAGAAAATGTAATTAACTTCTAAGAATAGACGTTCGGAACAAAGAAACTCCAGGACAAAAAAAAAAATCACATTTAAAGTCAAAGAACTGAGGCTTAATTGTGTTACCAGACTTTGAAGGTACGTGACATTCAATTTCAAACTCTAAAGGACCATAGCTGCATCGAATTAAGCCAAAGACACTTGGCTCAGTTTATTCTGGTGGAAATTACACCGAAGTAATGAAATATTATGATATAGCCATAAGGGGATAGATGAAAACATCTATTCAGAATGGGGGCGCTCTATGATATGATATGATGACACTGCATCAAGATAATACTGCTGTGAGTGGCTTCTTTAAGAGCTTATAATGATACATCACATCAACACTGGAAATGATGAAACAACGGTGAAATTCTGGTAACGTGTGGCCAAACTTTTTTTATTTTTTTACTTTATTAAACAAATACTGTTTCAAACTTTCTTAAATCACTTTATCACCTGTGGTTTCCAAAGTTATCATTACTTAACTTTATATATTTTTTCCACTTCTTCACCTTCTTTGTTTCAAATATATTTTTTCTCTTTTCTCCACTTTTGAAATGCACCATTCAGGAACACTCTGGAGTCTCGAAGCCCCCCAGGAGCCGAAGGGCTACATGTTCTATTCAGAGTCACTTTTTCTCAAAGTTCAAATAAAAAAAAGGAGGCCGCCTGCCGTCAGTTTGGATTCATAAACCGAAGTTTGAAAGAAATGATGGAGATAGCGGGATGCAGGGTGAGTGAGGAGGAAAAAAAAAAAATAATGAAGAAAGAGAGCAGGCGGGAATATTTCTCAGCCGACTGAGGCAAAACTGCTGTCAGCATGTCGGTATGTGAATTTAGGAACAGTGGATGTGCTCAGGCATCTTCCAGGGCTGCTTGTCAGGGTGGAGACTGGTTTTCAGTCCCAATGCTGGGTGTGTATACTTCATTTGGCAAATATCACTTCTGCGAGCTCAGAAATCTGACTTGGCGAGTGGAGAGTCAGCCGCTCCCTGGGGGTAGAGGAGTGATGGTGTTTGATTGTGTGTTTATGTGGGTGCTATGAAATAGAAAGTGCTACGTGTCACATCAGAAACGCATTCACGTCATGACCCGAGCAGAGAAATTCCATCTTGTAAAACCTGCGACGGACCTGTTCAAACTGATTTTTGGATTTACAGAGGATCAGTATTGTGGAATGTTTTGCCATCTCATATTTTAAATTTGGAACCTGCACGATTTTGGAAACCTGAATGATCTTTGTAACACTTTTAATCTAGTCATCCTAGTTGGATTTAGATATGTTATGTACTGGACATGTTATGTTATGATATGTTATGTTGTGGACATTTCTTTAGTTTTTTATTTTAATGATCTAAACAAGCAGTTTCATTGGAGCGGGCCCTGAAGGCAGCTCCCCATCACATTTATAACAATTTCTACCTCTAATATATCAATCAAAATCTAAATCAAACTTTCCTGTGGTACAGGTTCAACAACTGTTTTTGTTTCATTCCTAATTTACTATGCAGGCTGAGCTGTCAGGGGACCGCAGTCTTCTCTCAGTCCTTATCACGCTTCCTCTCATCCATCCCTTCTCCTTCACCTCGATTTCCCTAAGTGGCGACCTGCTCCCCCGACTTTGTTCACCAAATTAACCGACACACCTACTGTGATTGGACCAGCCGGTGGAGCGTCCACTTCAACCTCTCCGGTTAATTGGATATCTTGACCTCTTCGTTCAGAGTGAAAAGGCCACGGAGCGGTGGGATAGATTTGTTTGTGTAGATCAGCACAAACTAAAACAACAGTGAAGAGGCTGTTTTTATTCTGTATCTTGTGTCTTTACAGGGGCAAAGATGTAAAGGGGAAATGAGTGATTTTCACTCATTTAGTGATTATATGGACAGCCATATTCCAATATTAACCCGATCAAGACAATTTTAGACTAAGACACTAACATCTCAACAACATTTTCTGATTACTCTAAACAGAATGTCATACTCAGAATAAGAGGGGCGCTCTGGATCGCCTCCAAAATTGAATGGATTCCTTACTGGGTCATGCCCCACCCCTTCACAAAATTCTCTATCTAAGTAGTTTTTGCGTAATCATGCTAACTAACTTCTCACAGCATTTTGCGACATCAACACGTACAGCAGTTACAAACTGCTAAACATCATAATCAGACTGTGCTTAACAAGAATATTCCATTAGCAACTAATTATTATCAAAATAATGGTTTAATCCGAATTAGGTTAATAGTCTGAAATGTGTCGTCCATGTAAACCTCACTGTGATGAATACCGTCAGAACAGTCTTTATCCTGTGAAAGGTAATTAAATGTGTCTATCTTTGATTCATCTTTGTCATTACATGTTTTTAGTTTAAACTTTTCTTCCTCACCAAACAAAACATTTTCTGAAGGACGTTATCAAAGATTATTTGCTGGAAGTACCAGAGGGATTAATCAGCATGTCATTCAGCCATGAATTCAAAATATCTTCCAATTTGTACAACAAATCCTTTTTCCTTTATAGGATCCAAAAGAATAAAGAACATATTTGATCCTGTTGTGTTTGAAGTATGGAGTTAGTGTGGTGAGGCTGTGCGGCTGTGTGGCTGAGGTCCTGGGCACCATGTGGTTCAGCAGTGGCTTTGAAAGGCACCATTCACAGACCCGACTGAACCCAGGCCAACCTGAACTGTGCCTGCTCGTTTTCATCCAAACATCTGTGATGCCCAACGAACGTCCTGAAAGAGACACAGTCCACAGGGAAACAAAGCATTTAGAGCGCCCTGTGCCTTCCTCTGGCCCGCTCCTCCCTCCCTGTCTCTGCGAGGCACAAGCCTTTCAGTCATGTTCCCCCTGAACAGTCGGCGCTGCCTTTGTGACTTGTATTGTGTCTCTGTTGGCGCTCTGTTCCCGCGTTCAGAGGAAACAATTATTGCTGCATCCCGCACTCTGAGCAAACACTCTGACAAAAACTAAGTGAGATCAAATTGTGTTTGTATGGATTCTCACTGTGCTGCTGCTCTGAGCTTTATAGAATGACTTTGTCAAAGTTTGACCTGCCCAGAGTTATTTATCACTGATATGAATCTGTGACAAACAAAGAAAACGCGTTAGTAGAGGAAAACCACTGAAAAGTTGTGGAAATAACATGAATAAAGCGGAAACTCCAGCAGAGCAGTTTTGTCTTTAAGCAGCTGCTGTAACCTTGGACCTGACAAGCATTTCAAGTCTGCCTGACTTCATTCCATGTTACAGCCTGATGCTTTCACCTGGTCCAGATGGGGGAGCTATCAGGCTGCCGAGCAGCAGCAGCACAACAGTGCACCACTGCACAGCATCTCTACCTCCGTACCTCGGGATCTCTGTCCTGGGAGACCACTGCAGATCTACATTAGAAATCATGGTAAACAAAGCTGCAAACACTATAGAAGTGCTGACTCCCAGACTTCAGGACAGTTTTTATTCCCAATGGGGAACAATGGTGGAGACACGTTTCCTGCTCTGTACTGTACATCCATCGATATGTCTCCGTTTGCCCTCAGTCCAGCTGTCTGCAGAGGTAGAGTCAGTACAAGTATATAAATATACATATTTGTGTATGTGCAAAATGAAGATGGACGACCTTGCAGATAAGGCGTGCAGAGCTGCTGATGATTGCACAACAGTAGAATTTATTCCGCTCAGTTTTCTCTCTTAATTTATGCAACTTTACCTAAGACAGCTGCTGTCTCAGAAACCGAGTTTGTCTGAACCTTTAAACAAGAATATGAAATATTCTAAGACACGGCTTGTTTGCACTCATGGATTTGTGGGGGTGTGTGTCTGTGTGTGACTGCGTGCTTGTATAAGTACTGTATACATATTTCAGTGGTGTTCCCCTGGATTTGTACTTGAACAATATTTGTGCATCTGTTTTGGGGATTACGTGTGTGTGTGTGTGTGTGTTTGTGTGTAAATGTGCGTGTGAATATGCAGGTTTGTGTGCGGATGGCTCTCAGTGTGTGAAATGCCATGGGTTGAATCTCTACAGAGAGAGAGAGCGAGACCACTGAAGAGCAACACACACGCTCTCTGGCCCAGAAAAGGTTCAAATATTTTCTCTCCGCGGGGGAGAAGAAAACCCACGGCAAGTGAAAACAACAACAAATGATCAACTGCACCTCCTTTTATTTCTTTGCTGCCATCCCTCTCACTTTCCATCTTTAGTAGTTTCACATTGTCACACTGTATTCCCACACTACATTTGCACTGTACCGACGCCTTTAAAAGATGCTTCATTAGAGAGAAAGATCTTTCACGGTTAGTTTCTCATGTCTATTTAGATCACACGGAACCCAGCCAACACAGCCCTGGTGACACTGGGAGAGGTTTGTTTCAGTGAATAAACCCACTGACATTTATATGTAGTATCTATGTGGATGTTATTGTCATGAAAAACCTGACTAATGAGTTTTAAGAAGGGCCGGAGACAGCAGGCCATAAATTAGCTAGTTCTGGTTCATGAAAATCCATCCATCCTTCCATTATCTATAGCGCTTGTCTTTTTGAGGGTCACGGGGGGGGGGAGCTGGAGCCAATAGCTGACATTGGGCAAGATGCAGGCTATCATAGATCCAGCATATCACAGGGCCACAGGCACAAACAACCATTCACTCTCTCCATTCACACCTACGATTCATTTAGTCTCTTCTTGCTGTGAGGAATGGGAATTGATTTCAGGAGGCTCGCAAAGCAAACAACACACACTCACAGATTTTAAGCTTCTCTAAACATCTTTATTTAGATGGTTGTGTTTTTGTTATGCCAAGAAGTAATTTATAAAAAGACAGCTGGTGAAATGGAAGATGAAAATATATGCTCTTCATTGAGTGGGCACAGAGCTAAGTTTTAAAACGCGCTGCATATTGTATGAGGCGAGAGAGGAAAAAAATGCACATGCATCCACATCCAATCTCTCAAGGTGCATTAACATAAGGCTGGGAGTGGGGGAGGCATGGACTGGAGTGGGTATGATTATTTTAAAATGAAAACTTTTTCACCCTGAAACTTGCTGCTATTAACTCCGGCAGTGAGTCGTGTTACATTATTGAACTGAAGACATGCTCTGGGCTCTGGAGTGGGCAGGAGGGGGATGTAGAGATTATGCCAGTTTTCAGATCTTGTCCGGGGTCCCTACCAGGTCTCATATCAAACTGAATGTGCAAAAACCCTTCAGTGACACATGACAGGGTTTTTTTTTTTTCCTACTATGGCTTCACAACCTCTTTGTGATCTGCTACAGATGGAAAAAAAGAAGGCAGGTGGATAAGAGCATGTATTTTTGTCTTAGCAAAGGTTTTGCAACATTGATGAATCATAATTGACTGATCATATTATATCCTGTCATAAGATGGGGTTCTGACTCCGTGGCTTTTAATATATTTGAATTAAGAGGTGGAGGAAGAACTCATACATTTTCCCTAAGTAATAGTACAAATAAAAAGACAAAAATGTACTCAAGTAAAAGTACCAAATTGACTCTTCTACTTGAGTAACTAAGTACTTGCTTGTAAATACAAAGTAAAAGTACTTGCCAAGTGTATCCTATATGCAATGCTCTACTACATCATTATAGCAGTGGTCGCTCCTGAATTTTGAATGTCCTCTACGAAGGATCAATAAAGGTACATCTGATCTTATCTGAACCTATTTATCCATTTCAGGTGTTTCTTCACCCGTGCTGCTGCAGGTTTGATTTGCTGGTATATGAAATGGAGTAAAAGTGAAAAATATCAGAGGATAAATCTACTTTAGTAAAGTACAGATACATGAAATATGTACAGTAATGAAGTACTTTGTTGCATCCCACCACTGCTTGACAGTACATTTTCCAAGGCCATCAAATGTTAAAGTCTCTCTTGCTGCACTTCTTTGGTTCCCCCTGCGACAAACAAAAACACACACATACACACATGCATGAGCCGAGTTGGTATCCTGCAAGCATTCATCTCCTATGAGCAGCCACCCCCTGGAGGTTCCTGGACTAATTGTGTAGAGTTCCTGGCTGAGGCAGTCGAGCCCTGCTCTGACGAAGTGGGAGGTGCACGTACACTTCATCTTCCTGCATTGACAGTTCCGCACTTCTCCACAAGTCAGCATCTTTGAGGTAGCGTGCGGTAAACAGAGAAGGTATAGACGGGGCGGGGGAGGAGATACCAGGCTTAGCAGGAAACTTGGGAGCTGCGGCGTGTCCTTGAAACTTTACTGACTGACAGTTTGAGTGCAGTGTCAGGGACTGGACACATCTGCTTTCACCTCTTGTTGTCATCACACGGTCACGATGGGCCGTTGCCCTGTTATTGGATGCAAAACAATGATTGGGTGGCACGGGGGAAATGTGGCTACACGCAAAGTGCACATTTAGAGTTCATCCAACTCCTCCAGAGGGGTAATTTAGTCTGTATTTGTCAGGAGCCATTCTCATTCAGAGGAAGTTAATGTTTATATAACCATCAATCAACGTCAAGTCCACTCACACAACGGTTACAGACATAATTGTTCGACTGTTATATATTTTCGCTGGATGCGAGTTGTGGCTCTTACTGAGGGGATTAAATGAAATAGTCTTTTTATTAGATGGCTGTGCATGCTTTACACCAAGCTAAGCCTGAGATCTTTTCCTCTGAAGTGCAAATGAGTCTATAATTAGATTCCACACGTGAGATGCAGAAAAGTCTATTATTGAGCAGCCTACAGAGGGCTGCACTGAACGGCCACAAATACTGCAAATAAGGTGATTTGCATATCTGAAAGATCATATAAAATGATTTTA
Source organism: Hippoglossus stenolepis (assembly GCF_022539355.2). Lineage (NCBI taxonomy): Eukaryota > Metazoa > Chordata > Actinopteri > Pleuronectiformes > Pleuronectidae > Hippoglossus > Hippoglossus stenolepis. The sequence continues at coordinate 13,804,667 of NC_061491.1, forward strand.
CTTTGTCGGATAAAAGGGGCAAATAAAAGTGATTTTATTATATAGTTAAAAAAAAAGGCTTTTACCTTTTTTATAGCTGTGTGTAACTCAGTAATTGTGGGTAACCTATTCATTCTATATCTGCATGGAGTTAAGCAATCACTGAACGGTGATAAGCTGGTATAGAATTGATCTTTAATGACTTCACTTTGTTTTAATTAGGGACATGTGCACCAGGGGATGTAAAGGAAGACAATAAGAATAATGAATTTACCAGATATTGTCTATAATGAAAGTATAAGCTGAGGAAAAAACGCATACACACGCCATAGCACTCCCCCCCCTCCCTCTCTCACGCCCTCCACCTCCAGCATGACGAACTCCTGCAGTAGACTTGACATGCCGGGTGCGTAATCCTCCTGTAATGTATTCCTCTTCTGTCTCCCCCTCTGCTTCGCTCCTGCAACCGCTCAAAGTCCCACACAGCAGACGACGGCATTTGACGACCCCATCTTAAAATATGTGATGTAGCCCCACTGTGGGCACCCTCCTGCAAGACACCCTCTTCCGGCACACTCTACCCTTATGTACTTTTTTAAAGCACTGCACTGCAGCTTGGTCCTTGTCCAGATAACACCGCTTCCATCTAATTGGTCCTCACTGCTGGAGCTTAGCATCAACCAGGACCCTTAAGAGCCCCATTTAGAGTGCATTATGGCAAAGAATAGATCAAACATTTATGGTAACATAAAGTACCCACTGCTTAGTGCGTGTTTCTTACACTCGGATTCCCAGATAATGTGACACTCTCAGAACTGATCTCTCAAAGTGTCAATCTATGTCTAAATCTGTGCTCTCGGGCAAAGAAAATGTCTTTTTATAATACCCTTTTCTTTTTTGCAAAAAAACGAGATTCTTAAATTAGCACTCTGAGTGCTGCAGCGTACTGTAGCACCCAAGTGAACCATTTATGAAAATGTAAAGGAGCTGCTGGTGGTGCTCGATCGGCACCATGCTGTTAGGAGTTCAGAGCCCAAAAGTGGAGCTTTCACATTTTTATTACTACTGCAACAAAGTGGAACCAAAGTAACCTACAGGACAGAGTTATGTGCTTCTTAAGGACAAAAAAATAATTAAAGCCGGGGGCAAGTGTTTGATATTCAAAAGATGGACTTGGAGTATCCACTTCAACAAAGCCTATTTGTCTCTAGCGGCACTCAAGAGGACGTTCTTTCACTGCAAACGGGGGGGAAAGTGATGTTTGAGATGCGCCCAGAGGAGTCATCATGAAGTATGGCTCATGTCAGGAGCTGGAGGACATCAACTAACACAGGCCTGCACACTTCATCGCAATTGTTGGACCATTCAGAGAAAGAATTATTATTCAGGGGGGGGCGTGGGACTGAGCATTTTCCCTTGATAAACAGAAAACCTACTCAGATATCAGAATGAGCAGAATGACAATGACGTGCATCACCGAATGATGGATGATTTCTCATTCCCCCGCCTAACACATGATGCTACACCTGACCTTGTGTCTTGAGTTGCACACCTTAAGGCGTCTGTTAAAGAGGAAAGTCTATATGTGCTAATGAGACTTCTATATTAGTCAGTGATGTATGTTTGTGTGCAGAGTTGAGCCACCCACAAAGGTCGACTTATTCTAAGTGCGGTCAATTTCAACACAACTATGAAATATCGGCTCCCACTTGTTGACCCCATTAAACGTCTCATAACTTCATCACCACCTGGCAAGAGCTGCACGACCCGAATGCTCCTCCATCCAGGGAGCCCAGAGGCGCAGACAGTGTAACATCATTACAAATGCAAGGGAACACAAAAGCACCTGGCAGGTTTACAAGTCACCAAGTGTTGTGTGTGTGGAAATCAGAGTGGGGGGGTCACAAAGGGGGGTACACCAGGTTATATCTCATACCTCTACAACGTGTCCCCATGTGCCTCTCTGTAAGTCTTTGGCCCAACCAGGCACCTTTTTTTTTTCTGCTATACAAAAAGAGAAAATGGAAACTATCCTTATCAGACTTCTAAAAATGACTCCAGGCACGAGGCAGACCTGAAAAGAAGTGAAGCTCTTAACTTTTATATTACCCTTCCTCAACAACTGTGCAGCCACACCTCCCTTTTTTAATACTTTGTCCTTGGATAATTATACCCAGAAGCACAGGGTTAATTGAACTGAAAAAAAGGTTATTGAGGAGAGTTCAGCAGAAGAGCAGAGCTGGAGTGGGTGAACAATAACCATCAGAAGAGTTAAAAGAGCAAGGACTGGATTCTTCAATACAAGCCCTCTCACACCTACTTTCAATTTCCATTTCATTCATTCATTCGCGTCTGCGGCTGAAAACAGATGGTTTAAATGCATCTATTTAAATCTCCAACTTAACCTACTGCTTTACAATACATAAAAAAAAAAACAGGCCAACCATTTATCTACATATTTTGTGAATCTTTGGGGAGCTACTACCTAATTGAATAAGGGCGCAGTTAGAGGTTTTTTTCGGATAAAGTGAAAGCGTTTAGAAATCTGGGGCATCATAATTTATGGACATAAAGTCACATTGAATACGATGGCCCATATTCAGCCCATAGTTAAATACTGAAAGACTGGCTGCAATAAAAAGATGCTCTTCTGCTTCATCTGCACCTCAAAATGCTGCTATCGTGCAAGGAACCCAAACAGACGTGTCCATATTTGAGGAAACTTTATTTACAAAGAAAAATAAGAGATTCCCATTCTTCGGCAGGGACAGAACTCTTGATGGATAAATATGTTCCGGGTGACGACCTGCAGCGAGAACAAGAAAATAGGACAAAAAGTGATTAAATGATTTGCACACGTCTGATGACAGAAAAGCAATTTCAGAGTAAACACCGGTGAAGATAAATGTGACAACAACTCTGACCTGCTCCCACCTGATACAGATCAATATCTGCACTAAACTGTCACATCAACTTGCGAAAGCACGTGCTTATCTAAACACACCAGCAATATGAACCCATATGACATTTTACGGCATCGCCACGGGACATACAGGTAATTTATTTAAAGATACGCCACTGGAAGAAATCTGAAGAGGCGGAGAGCAGGACTGTCATCGTTTGAGGTTTTCAAAATTAAGGCTGAAGTAAATGCCACATCACCCTGTCATTTTAATGAAAGTAGACCTGCTAGATCAACATGGCAGTTATAATTACCTTGTGGGCAGAATCACAGGACTGGGCCATTTTACTTCTTCAGGATCTGGTGTCTGACAACAATGAAGGGGAATGCAAAGCCGCTGCCGAAGAACAGCACCATCATGCCAAGCAGACGCCACTTATTGTCCACAGAAAATGGAAGGTTCTGTGAAGAGAAAAGTGTTATGATGAAGTGAAGCTCCAAGAAATTTAATGAGAATCCATTTGAGTGAACCACTCACGACTAAACAACTTTTTTTAATACCAGGAAAAAAGGTAGAAAACACTTAACTCTGACATTAGGTAAACATTTCTGCCTGACAATGAACAGGTTATTTAGCAATTTACATAAGAAGTCTCAGCACAATTTCAGTTGTAAATGATCAAGGTGCTTTTTTACAGTATATGTCCCCATTTTGTTTCTTTTAATTTCTTGATTCATACATTTTGCTGGATTGGAGATGTTTTGCATTAGACACTGAGGCTACTTTCACTCTAACACTTTTTTGTTTAGATCCAGTATTTTAAAACAAAAACGCTCTCCAGGACAAGCATTTTAGCTGCGGATCAGTAGTATGGTCCTGCCTGTGCCGGTGTTCACAGGGAGCAGGTTAAATATTTGCACTTTGTTGCAGAAAATAGTAAATGATGAAAATGGGAAGTATCAACAGTTTTTGGACCCATGATGAGATGGAGCCGTTACTTACAACTAGTGTTCTGACTGATGAGAAAACCAAGCAGATAAGGGAGTAGAAGTGGGTGACGGTGTAAAAGTCCATTTCTGCTCTTACAGACTAAAAGGTAACCCTGGTGTTTTCAAACTAACACAGGTCCAGCTGTGTGACTCTGTTTAAAAGGGGTCAAAAACAATTGAGTAGTGTGGTCACCAGGAATAAAACATAGAAAAACTAATGCACTTTAGAACTAAAATGAGTTAGTGTGGACACAGCCCAAGTTTCCTAAACGAGTCTGTTGGGGAATTTTAAGTGTGCATGCTTGAAATTTTATCCAGAGAAAGAAAGCTGCAATCAAAGTTAATTCTATTAATATAGTTATTAAAAATAAACACTGAGAACATTGCTAGTTCCTTGTAGAATTGAAACTTTCACAATATTAACACTAGACCCCACTTTATAATCACGGCTTGAGAAGATGAACCATATTTTGTGTTGCTATCAATGTCAATTCATGTTTTTTTACTTCATCAGATATAGCCACAGCAACATTAACTGTTATTTTAGATGCAATTCTGGTGGAAAAACTGTGCAGCGTGTAAATGATAAAAAAAATAATTCATGAGCATAAAGTAGGTCGATGTCATGTAGTCTTAATAATCTCAAAACGTCCGGAGGACCCGAGTGTGACCTGAAATTACACCCGGAAGTCCAAAACAACTCAGTTGAGGGATAAACGTGCGCATTACTGTAATAACCTTTGAATGAACTTGTGCCTTACAAAGTGTCTATAACCCATTTAATGTAAATGAGCATGTTAGAAAGCTTTATCTGACATATTTAGGTTTTGTAAAGTTGCTTGGTGGCATTGATGTTGTGAAGCCAAGAGGTAACAACTACTGAGCTACGATGCTAATGCTAAGCAACACGTCGCCTCCCCAGTCGAACAGATGAGCTGAGATCAGTCAAATGTCTCTCCTCTCTTTAAACGTGTCGTTGTCGTGCAGCAGAAGCAGTTACACGCGTCAGCTAACGGTGCTAGCGTTGGAATAACACTCATGTCAAATGACGGGCATGACCTCCAAGGGCAGCTAGCTAGCGTCAGGCTGTGGACACAGACCAGGCCGCGCGGGTAAAACATCTCCATTTAAGTAATAACTCCGCCTGAAACCCACCACCTCACCTTCCCTGGTCCTTCACCATAGTGTGACGCCCGAACAGCGGACGTGGTGAATCGTCTCACGGCTTGTCCCAGCATGGTTGACAGTGTGTTTCTCCTGTGCCTCAGTGTAGAGCTACTGTGTGAGCGACCTTCTCGTTAGCTGTGAGCGGTGGGACGGCGCGGGGGATTGTGGGAAAGAGGAGTGAGGCTACCGCGTCTGGGAAATGTAGTTCAAACGTCCCAGAGGCGTCTCTCGTCATTATTTCCCTTTACTCCCAGGTATGATATATGGTGATTATAGACTCCCAGTAGTTGATTTAAGTGAGTTTCTTTGAAAGCATGAATATCTAATGTGCATGTGAGTGCTGCGCGTGGATAAGAAACAAGTTTGTAGCATGGACTGTAAAAGATGTGTGTCTATATTTAGACGATTTATCACCTTAGAGATCATTCATCACAGGAAGAGAACCGACTCAGCCTCTGTGCTGAGTCATATTCACACATCTGTCAATTCAAAGCTGTTTTATTCTTGACAGATTAACTCAGAGGAACTGAAAGCTCCCCCTCAATCTAAGAAGAGCATAAATTAACCAAACATTCTGAAAGAAGTGGAGACATAATGGGGTGTGTATTGCTTTTAAAAATGTTCCGAATAAGCAACATCTTTTTATTTAATTGGAAAATACAGATGGGAAGAGATCAGGGTTTAGTCTTGGTATGTGTGTGTGTGTGTGTGTGTGTGTGTGTGTGTGTGTGTGCACTTGTTTTTCTTAACTGTTTAAGACCTTTACCATTAAGGTTAAGGTTAGAGTTAAAGGTCCAGTGTGTAGAATTTAGTGACATCTAGTGGTGAAGTTGCATGTTGCAGCTGAATACCCCAGGCAAAATTAAATAAATAAATAGATAAATAGATAAATAAATATGGCCATGAAATAAACCCTGAAATAAAAATAGCAATTTGACTCCATGGTGGTAGCCTTCAGTTGTCTTCAAATCTCAAAAGATGTTTAGTTTGTCCAGCCTGAGCTACTGTAGAGAGGACCCACTCCTGATGTAAATATAAAGTATTTAAATATAAAGGGCCCATTCTAGTTTAAAGAAAGAAAAACTATTCGTACAATTTAAATCATTACACCTGTGAAAACATCACTAGGATTATTTTATATTCAATTTCTGCAAATAGATCCCTTTCACCTAAATCTTACACACTGAACCTTTAAGGTTTTGGTCAGGCTATGAATTGAAGTTAATGGAAATCCGCATAAGCATAACTGTGCAAAACTGTGTGTGTGTGTGTGTGTGTGTGTGTGTGTGTGTGTGTGTGTGTGTGTGTGTGTGTGTGTGTGTGTGTGTGTGTGATTGTGTTGTTATGGTTAGTTAGACATGATTGGTCAGTAATAGGATAGTTTAGTTGCTGTCGATGAATGGTATAAAATGCTGTGTGTGTGTGTGTGTGTGTGTGTGTGTGTGTGTGTGTGTGTGTGTGTGTGTGTGTGTGTGTGTGTGTGTGTGTGTGTGTGAATTGTGGTTGGGTTATGGTTAAGGTTAGACATGAATTGGTCACGGTTAACGTTAGGATAAGGTTTTAGTTAAGCTGTCCACGATGAATGGAAGTCAATGCAAAATCCGTATAAGGCTAAGCTGTGTGTGTGTGTGTGTGTGTGTGTGTGTGTGTGTGTGTGTGTGTGTGTGTGTGTGTGTGTGTGTGTGTGTGTGTGTGTGTGTGTGTGTGTGTGTGTCCTCCTGGGCTAAAACAGTATCATTTCACAAGTTTTTCTGCATTTTCCAGCCTCAGTCACAAATATATCACTGTTGTGGAAATAGGGAGAGCAGACATATTGACTGATGGTGTGACCCTCCTTAAGTACTGCTGCTGCTGCCTTTTCATTGATTAATGCTCATGTGTGCAAACTGGGCTTTACACCGTGTCACTAAAGACGTGCTTAATTTATTCATTTGTGATGCAGGGTTCTGTTTATTCAGAATTCATGCAGATTAATACCAGTTCGCAAATTTCATCATCATGAAAAAGTTTTCCAAAGGAGTGGAGCTCCAGCTAGAAATTCATTACAATTTCCCAATTAGATGTGTGTGTGTGTGTGTGTGTGTGTGTGTGTGTGTGTGTGTGTGTGTGTGTGTGTGTGTGTGTGTGTGTGTGTGTGTGTGTGTGTGTGTGTGTGTGTGTGTGTGTGTGTGAGAGTGTGTGTGTGCATTGATTTATTTGACAGGCTACGTCTGTGACTCATGACTTGTTTCTCGTTTGTCATGTCCTGTTGCTTTTACATTTTTTTTATCACATCTCATAGTTTGCGAATGGTGTTCTCTCCCTCGGTTTGCATTCGCGGTGATTGTTGCTTTGAAACGAGAGGAATGAAGTTGTGTCTTGTAATCTTCCGGGTCAAAGAAGAGTTTAATAAAACCTCCCGTTCCTGGTTTGGAGCTCTGCCACTCATCAGATCATCAGCAGCAACATTGGTTTGACATGTCGGGTTGTCTGACACCTCTTTTGTCTGATGTTTTCATTAATGAGTTCACAGGTGTCAAGGGAAGTGACACGTTTTTAACAAAATCTAAGTTGAAGTCCACTCACAGCGCCACCTAGCGTTCAACAGCATTTTTTTTTACAGTGTTCTTCAATGAAAGGATCTGCATGGCTCTGGTGTTGGAACTCAGTCACATGACAGCAGATGTGTGGTCTGATCAACCCCTTTCTCAAATCCTGGACATCCTGTCAATGACAGTCAATGTTGTGACCTGCTCTGGTCTTGTGTTCATTGATGTTGTCATTATGTCTTTAGTGGATTGCCTGGGATCCTTACTGTTCCATTAACTGTCCAATCCTGTGGAAAGTGAGATTTCAATGTCTCTTCTGATGACAGCAGGTCTACTGTATGTTCTATATAAATTCCTGTAAAAGATCAAAATGCTTATTCCAGTGAGAAATTCACGTTGCCTGTATGTAGAATCTATGCCTCAAAGCGATTGTCAGGACTTCCATAATTTTTTCATGTCACAGCTTTACAGTCTTGGAAATGCTCCACAATTGTAGGATGTCAGGAAACCGATGTTTCATTTCACAGACTTTCAAAGGGTAGAAATGTTAGAAACCAGATGCCGAATTCATTTGACTAAATTATTAACCTTAAACCTCAAATAAATATCTTATTACGGATGTTAATACACCAGGAAACTGTAAAATAAAGAACCTTTAAAGAACTTCTATGTTTTGTCATAGATTTTGTTCCCAAAAGAACTTCAGTAGTTATTATTTTTTAAATCACATTGGCAATGAATCATAATAGTGTTAGTACAAATCAGTATCTGTTAAATGTTGAATCACACAGTGATTTAGGAAATAGGGACTAAAGGGATGTAATGGAAAACAAATGTTTTTCTTCTGCTACCTTTTCAAATATGAGCTACGGGAAAGGAGTTTATGCATGAATAATTTAAATTATTTTCCATATCTGATAGCCTGAAAACATGCTGTAAATGCAGACACAAATTGCAAAAAGAGCAGTGGAATACTCTGTTATAAATGAGCTGGAAAAATCCATGACTCAAGCAACAATATTTCTTCACTGAATTAAATCCTTTGAGTTAATTTCCATTTGGGAGGTCCACCTTGGGAGGACTTACAAATGTGCTATTTTTTTGACAAGGGAGTGAAGTAGGTCTGTGGTGCATGAAAGTGCTCTCATTTAAGGTGAATACAAATATTTCTATAAACCCAATATATACATATATAGATTATGTACAACATACAGAGTGTGATACCTGCAGTATAGATCATGTCTCAGTACAAGGTGAGTGTTTTGCTGTGTTGTCAGCAGGTAAAATGCTGTTGGGGGGGTTGGACTGACATTGCCTGTGATGTGCACCACCATGGAGAGGTGGTTACCCTTTGTCATGGCTGCCACATCCATCAGCGGAGGGTCAGCACCTGGTTTGCGGCCACATGCTCGTGCTCTGATTGGCTCACGATCTGTTAAAAAGGAACAAAAGAGTGGCAGCCATCCAGGCGCCGGGTGCCCGCCACAAACAATGTCATCAGACCCTGCCATAAATATTGATGTTATTACTTGCCATGAGGTTGGTGGCGCAATCCTGAAATCCATCCTGCTTCACGGCCTCAGATTCACCCGTCCTGGCCATCCGCTGTTTGCCTATTTTTTTTTAGGGGGGGGGGACTGTCTTAATTTCTTGCTGTTGACTTTCCCTGGCTTGCGAGAAAGGCTGTTTTTTTCCCAGAGTGCTCTGTCAACAGTCATGTGAAAATTCTTGGTGGGGAAAAAAGTGGAGTGCAAACACAGTGTGTACACGAATACACAAAGCTGCCATCTTAAATTATAACCCGCATTCTCATTTAAGTCTGCCAATTAGGATTCAGTGAAACCCCGGCCCAGTCATATCTGTAAACAAACCTTTAATCAATCACGCACATGACTTTGCATAATAATATAACTTGCACTGTGCATGATGGCAGTACATGGTAACATTAGAAGTAACTTAATTCAGTCATTGCAAACAAACTGTGGCCGTATGTAAGACATATCTGACTCAAGGATTTTCTTTTTTTTATAAGTTTATAAATAGATGCTATTTACAGAAACCCACCAATCTGCTGATGAATAACAGGTTGGACTGCCAAGGTAAACAGCATCCGTCTCCCTGTCTCGATCTGCAATAGTGCTCCACACAGGAGTGGAGAGGAAATGGATAATGTTAATCAATGAGGACAGTTCATTTTGGCAGCGGCGCTCTCGAGGTATCTTGCATCACTGCCGCTGACAAGAGCTGATTTGCACCGTACAGTGCTTTGTGGGATCTGTGAGAGATTAGTGAATTCTTTTTTTTTCTTTACCTGTGTCGACTGCCAGCGACATAAGACAGCAATTCTTTAAACCTCTGTTACACTGGTCAAAAACCCACTAACACCCACTAACATCTGGATTTTGTTTGCGCTGGGAATGGACACATTCGGCATTCACTCCCGGGTTACTTTTCTCTGCAGTAGACAAAGCTTTTCATTGGCCCTGGCTCTGATCGGCAGTAATGCAAACTAGCACCTGGGTGAACGTGCAAATTTGTTCTTCTTCTTTATTTTGACAGGCGCTGATGCTGAACTTTTTCTGCACGATGTTTTAACACGCATTGAACTTCCAGGTGTTGCTGCGTAAACTAACTTTTGTCTACCAGCGAGTTGGGAGAGCTTCTCAGTTTCTGTCATGTGTGATGTCAAGAACATGAAAACAGAAACTCCACTTTTGGTAAATGGGAAAGGAGTCAATTGCCTTTTTTGCGGGTTTAACCACGTTTAAATAACCCACGTATAGCCACTAATTTTGGTTTAAAATAGGCATTCATCGCCTCCACCAAGGAGGTCACGTTTTTGACTGTGTTAATTTGTCTGTTTCTCATCAGGATTCCGCAAAAATTCGAATACCAAGTGGATTTCAATGAAATTTAGTGGAAGGATGGGACATGGGCCGAGAAAGCACCCATACAATTTTGGCAGATCTGTAACAAAGGGTATTTTTTTCAATTTAGTTAACATGGTCAGATTTTCACCAAATTCCTATAGGGAACAATACATGGAATGGATCTTAAAGATTCTATCTGGTTAGGTTCTGTGTTTGGTTTTGCTCATCCTGCATGGGCCCAAAAGGAAGGATTGACTTAACTTCCTTCCATTTCTATGGTCAGCTGTTTATTTCTCTAAATCCGTGCCCCTGTCAGTCTGGTTTACGGTCAGAACGTGTCCAGGGATTTCACTCAGTGTGGAAGTGGGAATCATATATGTATGCACACACACACACAGCCTCCAGCTAAGTCACTATGGGAGTTCATGGCATGCACATATAGTGGCATGATTTGACATTAATCTTTAAAGTGGATTATGGGTAAATTGCATGGACTTGTAGCTGACTCAGCCCACTCGGGATGACTAACATATGCCCTTGAACATTGAGGGTTAGGCCTCTTAAATAACAAGCATCCTTACAGAGATTTGTCCTCATGTGAGACCCCTGTTCCCTCCAAAGCTTATGGTATTTTAAACAGTTTCATGAATGGCCTCTCACTTCCTCCCTCACACTCTTTGCCATCACTGTCCCTCTGAAGTACAATGGGCGCTGATGATTGGATTCTACATTAAACCTGCTGGGCTGGAAAGAGAATTAGAATTAGAGAATTATTCTGGAGACCAGAGGTAAACATGACACTTTGGAGTCATTCCTTCTTTTTTCCCCTCTGCTCCCAGCATGCACCATGTCTGGTCATAGCGAGATTTTTATGAGGTTCATTCCTGAGGATTATGTGAGGTGTGTAACACCCTCCCGTCTTGGAATTTCCAATTTTTAGCAATTTATTTATTGTTCGTTCATTGAAACTGAATTTTATATGTATTATATGTATAATAACATAATATATTACAGTTTTTTGTTGCCATTCGAGGGTGTATATGGTGGATATATGTGAAGAAAAGCCTACTGTAGTAGAATCTCTTCGGTCCACATCCCAGATGATAACATTGTTGACCCACTGTTTCATCTACATCAGTGGTTTGTTTGAGATATTTCAAGTCTTATTGTCAGGAATGTTTTGATCCAAAAATCAACAATGGTTTCCATTCTATACTTGGGGCAGATCAAAGCCATATAAGTCAGGTGCAAAGCCTCAGATTTTTTAGGTCAAAGACAGAAACCCAGGGTTTCTATTACATTCTGTTATGCCAATTTCAGCTGACATGGGCTTTTTGAAATAAACTCACAAAGTTATGCAAAGGATGATTCTATTACACAGAGACTCCAATAGTCAAAGTAAAAATAAGTTTCTTTACAAGGTCAAGCTTTTTCACCGTGTGGCTACGTTCACACTTTTTGTCACTCGGTTTCGCTCTTTTTCTTTCTCAAATTATTTGCCTGCACAGGATTCTCATTGACTGTATTACTTGTAAGTCCCATTTCATCTCACCCTTGAGGCACTGAAAAAACTTCAAAAGGTGTGTGGGAAAAAAATATTTAACTTTCATTCACCTCAACAGAACTTTTGTGCCTCTGGCATTGATTTCTTTTGGGAAAGTGAGAACTGAACCTTTGAGCTTTGTGCCGTAACAAATGACAATAGCGACAGTAAAAAAGGTAAATGTGACTCCAAAGTAAACTTGCTTTGATTGTGTGTGTGTGTGGTGTGCACTTGCATTTCAGTGTGCACACATATCTGAATCTGTCAATGCTCTCTAACGTTGCTTCATAAACATAAATAAAATAAATTCTTTTGTAGGCACAAGCAATCGTCTGTTCAGGCAGATATTGTGCTATAAATATTTTGCGTACCAATGCAAATGTCTACAAATCATCCACTTTGAATTCAAGTGAATGTTTGTCTCCCTCTTCTCTTTTATCTCTCTTCTTTATCTCTATATTGTTCTTTTACCCTATCTGGAAAACCTACAGGATTCATTAATTATACTCTGCAGTATTCATATCTGGCGTCCTTGGCAATCCCAGCAGTCCATTGAAGATGAGCTCCTGCTTTGCCACCCTGTCAACCATGAGACAGAGTGCCACAAAGCCACCTGTCAGCGGGCCGTTAAGTGCAGCTCCGGGCTGACCAAGGACTGACCGGGAGCATCTGTGCCACTGTTTGTGTCTAATACGCTAATGAGAGCTGTCAAGCTGTCGAATTCACTCCCGCTGCCCTCTGGCACTAACAATAGCACCTTCAGTTTGGCTGTCTTGAGTGACATTAACAAACACAGCCACAAAGAGAACAGACGTGTGCCCGCGACAACCACACTCTGACATGATCGCAAACACACACACACACACACACACACACACACACACACACACACACACACACACACACACACACACTACAACTCCAACCGCTCATACAGAGGTGGAAAACAAGAGGCAGAGAGATTTGTCGGCTTATTTCGTTGTCAGTTAACTCTCTTCCCTCTTGCTGCCTATGGAGGCCAGTGTTGCTCAGTCACCGTGATGGAAGTTCACCTCTGCTACAGCAGCATTAAAGAAAAATAGAAAGATCCAACAATGCGTTTATGTCAGAATAAAAGCCCTGAGGGAAAAACAAGTCATCTCCCGCTGTATCGCTAATTTCACATGAGCATTCTTGATTGATGCCGTGTGCCAGGCTGCGCGACCTTTCGCCACCTCACGAAAAGACCAGTGCACGCCAGTCAATGGCCGACAGCGCGAGTGTGAGAGGTCTTATGGCGCTCCACTCTCAGGCTGCCGCACATCCATCAAACGCACTCTGCCTCCTCCGAGCTCTCTTCACATGTTCCCCCTGCAGTATTCTGGGAGCTGACCTTGTTCCACAACAACAAAGACTTCCTGTTAAAAAAATAATAAAGATAAATACAAAACAGACACACACACACACACACACACACACACACACACACACACACACACACACACACACACACACACACACACACACACACAAAACTAGTTGGGAAAACAGAGGTCCACATGGGGATGCTGGCTGAAATGTTGCTGCTCTCACAGGAAACAGGAAATGAGTTGATCATGAAAGGCTGTCAGCACTGCCTGTACACAGAGGCACTGGAAATGCACTTCTCATTTAGTATTTTTTTTTATGTTAGAAAAAGAATATCACAAAACCATACAAATTGCTACTTATTGTTCTAACACCTACAGTTCAGAGGCACTTTGCACACAAATGATGCATATTAACAGAGTGAACCTAGACACCAACGTTAAAAACCCCATCTCAACCCAACCGTTCTGCAGTTTCCTTTTTACATATGAGGAACGTAGCAGGAGATTAGCAAGGGCCAAATGAGTTTTATCCGTCGACTGGCTGGAATCAGCCTCAGAGACAGGGTGAGGAAGTCAGACATCCGGAGTAGAACTGCTGCTCCTTCATGCCGAAAGGGGACAGTTGAGATGGTATGGGCTTCTAGGGAGGAGGACCTATGGGCACCTTCCTTTGAAGGTATATCTGGCACGCCCAACCGGTAGGAGGCCCTGGGGTAGACCCAGAGCTCGCTGGAGGGTTTCCATATCCCATCTGGCCTGGAACACCTCGGGATCCCCCAGGAAGTGCTGGAAAGCGTCGAAAGAGAGAGGGACGTCTGGGATACCCTAGGCTACCTCCACGTCCAGAGATCGGATAAGTGGAATACAATGGATGGATGGGTTCAGGCAAGGGGGGGTGCCAGAGCAGAACATGCAGGAGGCATCGCAATATGTCTCATTCTGCTGCAGAAATCACATGTTTTTGATGGCACATCAACTATTGCGTCTGCCTTTTTCGCCGAAACCTCTTGAATCTTGTTTGTCGTTCTTAAGTTGCCGTCTTCTACGTGTATGGCACCTCTGTTTTATCCTGAGGTCCAGACATTTTCCTACTGTACTTTTACATCACATTTCAGAGACATTTTATGAAGTAGGTGGCAGGAATATTTCAGGAAAATATCCAGACTTTAATGCATTTGGTTCACACTGCTCCTGTGATTGACAACACGCACAATAAAGTGGGATGCAAAGGACATACTCAAGAAACAAGTAGGAGGAATCTAATCTCAATTTGTTGACAATTTCGAGACTCTGAATCGAGTCTCGATTTCTCCACCAGTGGGAACTCGATGATCCTTAAATCATTACCCAGTAAAATTAAGAATAAGTACAGTATAGTATATTTTAGTATGTGCTATTTCATGTCACAAAGAGGTATGTGATGAAAACCTCTCAAAGAGGTTAATGCATTTGTATTTTCAAATACTTACTATAGGATCAGGCTTCAGTACAGAGTTTAAGGTCAGGGCTCTGTGCATAGTGCTGACCTACAGTGCAGGTATAAAAAGAACAGTGTAGAGCTCCGGTCTAACATGAGGATGTTACTGTACGTGCCAGGATTTCATAAAACTCATCATCTATTCGTCAGCGTAAATGCTCCCACATGTCAGGCGGTGATAAGACATCTTATATATAATGCATATGCAGATGTGATGTGCACACATGGTGGAGATGCATTTTAATTTGACCCGATGAGAATCTGATGATGATGATGATGATGATGATGATGATGATGATGATGATGATGATGATGATGGTGATGATGGTGATGATGATGATGATGAGTTTGTAATTGCAATTCTTTTGTTGCCATGATTTGCTCGCATTTGCTGTTTATGTTGTGTAACATGTATGTGTGTGCATGAGTTTGTTTACCAGCTTTTTCAACCTGCTTGATTATTTTGAGAGTTTATTCTTTTTAAATCCTCAGGTTTCCCCTGTTTTGTAAATACTGTAAGTATACAGCATACAGTATGTTACGTTTACCTTTCTGTTCCCCATGTACATCTCAAGTCAATTAATTAAACATCACACACATATCCTGCAGTGGTTTTGAAACGTATATGGCTCACAGAGAGATTCTCAATATGAATTAAACTGTTTGATGTGATGAATTAAAAGGAAAGATTCATCCAGGCCTTATTAAAAAGTTGCCTCCCATCACAGCCAAGGTCACACAAGGTCATGCTGCTTTTTCTCCACTTTGAACTTTTTTTTTGCAGATTTCTCTTCTGCACAGTGTTCAACCTGGTAAAGCCTGGTCATTAGTCTTCAATGGATTTTTACAGTTCCACTTCTTGATTACATCTTTTTAGTCCACATTTAAACATAGACATCATACAAGCTATCAAGTTTCCTTTAGTACATATAAAAATCTTGTTATTTTCAGTGAGCAATGCACAGGGGGAAAAAAACAAACGCAAAAATCTGCATAGTAATGGAATGAAAATGAATTCATACTCTTAGAACATCAACTTATACAATCACCTAAAAAAACAAATACGGCATTTGCATGTGACAAAAGAATAAAGGCGAAGATAGCACATGTCGACACATTTTTTTTTGATGGCACCTCATCTCTAAAGCTTATGACTTCTCGACGAGAGCTGAAAGCGAAAAATATGTAAATCCTGCTCAAATCTAGGCTCAAAACTAACTGTCACCAACTGGCTTACTTCTGCTCCGTCTGATATGCCTGAAACCCCCCCCCCCCACAACCCTCCCTTCTGTCTGCATCACCTGGGGAGAGCAGGTGGGTGATTCTTCGGAGAGCTCCAGCCTGCCAGGAGCTGACAGATCCTTTTTATCCTGCCAGAGATCAGACTCTTTATCTGGGCATGAGAAAAAGAGGAGCGAGCGCCAGGTGAAACACAGGTGCAACTGTCACACACCTGCTTTGGCACCCGTGATTTTGATCTGTTTGCCTTGTTCGGCTCCGTTTGGAGCAGTTGGAGCACTTGACATACGGCGGGGACAGGTGCATCAGAGGCGACGCAGGTGAAAAGCATCTGCGCGGGGGCTCTCCTTTGCCCCTCTAATGATTCTCGCTTGACATTCAAAACCCATCCGTGGAAGTTATTAGCGTCGTCGGCCATTATGAATCACGGGCTGCTAATGGTGTAATGTTTTCTCCCAAACCCAGTTAAGCCCCCAGTTCAGTTTCACTAAACGAAAGTCAAAGCCAATCCCAAAATTCTCTCTCTCGTACACATGTAAGCAGAGCGGGCAATTAAGCTCCTTTTGCTACAATTTGTTAACAGGGATACTGACAAATATGAGCAAATAATTTTAAAAAAACCTCACCGACATGCATATTTAATAGTTGATCCATGTTTATCTGCTCAGTGTAAAGGACTGAGACACAAGGCAAATGATTTCCAGCTGCAGCAGCGCACTTCAAAGAGTTCAGGATGGTTGTAATTAAAGCAGGCATAGGATTCATTATTATGCTCATAAATCTCCCCTTGATTTCCCCTTGCTCGACATAAACTGGCGCAGTTGTTGCTCCGTTGCCTCGGCGGAAAAGTTCTGTTGGCTCCCGGTTAAATATCGAGCCATATGCAGTTTAGCTCATCTGTCACCGTAATTGTGAGATGATAGAGAAAAAGGCTATGAATAGTCAGACAAGTGGATTTGGATGTCTCCCCCCCCCGAACGCCTCCTCACCTATTGAAATTGCCTCATTGTGGTTATTTTGGCTGTTCATAGTGTTCCCATAGAATACAAGGGGGGAACAGGGAGATGTCTATTTTGTTTTTATATAGCTTTCCAATAATGTAAAAAAACTTGATTGAGATCCTTGATCTCTACTCCATGTTGACCAGGTACCTGTTGGACTGGTGTTAAAGGAGGGCAGGGGGTGGATGAACCCGGTTAAAGTAGCCGTCCGCATATGGGACTTTAACCCTAACCCTCAAAGACATAAAGCAAACACACCCACAACGAAAGGTTGGACAATTTCATTTGTCTGCACTGCACCTGGCATTCTATTATCTGGGGAATTTTGACAAACGTGTTGCATAAAAAAGTCCAAACGCAGAAAAGAAAATCCAAGAGCAAATCTGAAGGTGAAATTAATAAGTGTTGCTCTCAAACTGAAAGACTAAGCTCTTGAGTAAAGATTTTCTTTAAAAACCTAATAGATTTACAGATTCATGATGATGCT
Source organism: Hippoglossus stenolepis (assembly GCF_022539355.2). Lineage (NCBI taxonomy): Eukaryota > Metazoa > Chordata > Actinopteri > Pleuronectiformes > Pleuronectidae > Hippoglossus > Hippoglossus stenolepis. The sequence goes on from NC_061491.1 coordinate 13,822,199, forward strand.
CTTGTAAGAACTCGTAGTAGAGAGTGAGTAAGTGGCCCATTAATCTTAAACTGGAAATGTTTGACAAATATGTCTGGGCAAATCATGTCCGAGAGTAATTTCTGTATCGCACTTTCTTTCAGTTATCCTCAGCTAACAACATGAGGATTGTCCGTGTTTTGCAAAGTTAGTTAAATTTGGTCCAGGTAGTTATATCAGTGTGCTACTCCAGGGCTTATTCCAGCTTATTATTCTTCCATCCATCTTCTATGATAGCCTCTATAGGTAGACAGTATTGATGTTGCAAAGAAAACATTTTGTCAGCGTTTATTTTGGGGATTTATGTTCATCTGCTTCATACATTCATCATTTTAAATGTTCATTCAGTGGCCTGGGCTTCTCTCCATCCTCAGGGCCCTGATGGATTGTTGACCTTCATCAGTGACACTCTGTCACTGCAGATGTCTGCAGCATCCATTCAGCGCAGCACCATTTTTCTGAGAGGGGACACGGGGGCACCGAGTCACTCAGCCACTGTAAGCACAGCGTTGCTTGACTGGGAGAGACACAAATATTTGATGAGTCCCCCAGCTAGCACTGCATTAAAGATGCAGCACAGAGTCCAACACAAACTGTGCAGCAGCTTAAAGGAGCAGTTTACTCTGTCTTGGCTGTGATCAGTGATCTCTAAAACAGAATACGGGAGCAAAGAAAAAAAATTAACAATTCATATGCGACGCAAGAGCGGGAGAAGTGTGAGTTCATCTGCTGGACTAGGCATTATAAAATCAGCCATGGAAAGTTCAAGAATTGAAAACTTTCTGCTCTGTGCACATATATAGACAGAGATAGATGTGTGAAATTTTCTTATTTGTTGCTCAGTCGGTGTGAAAGGACAAAGTGGGCCATGAAACCACAGGCCTGAGGCAACATATGACTGCCCATACCATGAAATGTAAGTCCCCCTATCGCTGACCCTAACTGCCTCGTATATATGTACAGTAAAGGTTGATTAGTGAGGCATAAAATTGCGGCAGTCATGCAGTAAATCTTAGCTGCATTTACTGGCTTCCCTAAAAGATATTTTACTTTGGGTCTTTAAAGTCGCACCATGGCCCCAATCACGGTCTAATGATCTCTAAGTACCAGTCCCCTGCCTCCATACGTGACATGTGTAATCCCATTAAAATCCTTTCCAACCTGCTGTCAAAATCTGGCTTTTGGGTCCGCAGCTGTTATTTGTTTGATATTAGTACAAAAAAGAGGGAAAGGAGAGAAAGAACATATAACTGAAGGCGTATAGAAGTGAACAGTAATTATCTATCAGTAGTTAGGCTGAAGTCAGGCAGTTGCAGTCTGCACTTTCCACAGCATACCCTGCTAAAGCTGATATATTACAGTGTGAAATAATTTAGACTAAGCGGTCGAAAAGCATTTTAAGATGCTATGTGTGTGTGTGTGTGTGTGTGTGTGTGTGTGTGTGTGTGTGTGTGTGTGTGTGTGTGTGTGAGGGGGGGGTTGCTTTGCACAAAGGGAAAGATCAAGACAGCAGCAGGATGAGTCAAAGTCCTTGTCTGCAAATGGGGAGGAGAAAAAGGAGAAAAGAAATTCGCACCCATAATTCCAGCCGGTGCTGTATTTCATTTCACACAATTATGCCCAACCATTCGCCTGCAGTTACATTCATTGAAAATCCATCCCTGCGTTAATGGAATTATAATGATGTAGTGTATGCTGTGGCACCTAATCAAATGGAATTGATTTAAGTTACTTTTTGGCCGAGGGCCATCGCAGCTCAAGGGCTCTGCTTGTGTCTCCTGGTTCTCTGATGGTCCGTGGCTTTGGGGAACAGACTTGATAGACGTGAACCTGCATGTGTGTGTGTGTGTGTGTGTTTATCAAAGAGTGTTAACAACAGAGACAGTTTGTAAACTATTTCTTTTCAATCATCTCCAGTTTGCTGTTGGCTTTGACTTCGTTTAAACTCTGTGTGTGGATGCTGAGAGGTTTGTTGGCTCAGTAGGAAAGTAGGGCTGACGGATGGCTGAACACAGCAGTTCATGATTGATGCAGATTCAGATTCACCTTTATGTGTGTATTTATGCAAAGTTTATATAAGCGCTCTCAATAGGGTAATAAATGCTGAACAGGTGATGTTTACTAGATTCTGAGTGACCTGCAACAAAGTTGTATAATGGGTAAAAATGCATTTATAGAAATTCACAGGATAACATGTTTAACACATGCGGGGGACGTGGGTGAGAACTTAAGTAATTTTTTTGTACAAGAATCAGAAATTTGAAATAATGCGCATTATTTTTAACATGTAAATCAGCGTATACGAAGCTTATTCAGCTGCAAAGATATATGTTACTGTGAAACACCACCTTTCACCACTTCACTTCTGCTCAAATGAAGCAGCGAACTAGCTACAACATCCAAATGGATTATATAGAGACACAAATTTCCAGTACTTTTCCAAAAACACAACTCAAAAAGCAAAATTGAGGATAATGAGGCCATAACCCAGTTGATGTGATTCACTCTGGGTCCAGATTTGACTTGGAGATAATAACAGGTTGCGTGTCGGGTCTGGTACAGAGCTTTGCGGGTGCAGATGCAAGTTTGCAAAAATGGACCATGTTCACCATCTCTGTGTGTGAGCATTTGCAAATTAGCACCAAAGTTAAAGTACTTAGTCATCTGTTAATGGCATTGGTAAAAGAATATTTAAATTACAGTGGCTGCAATTTCTCCTCAGGTTGGGATGAATGTCTGTATCAATCCATTCCATTATTGTCTCACTTAGACATTTCACTCCGAACCACAAACGAGACACCTAATGCTGGAGATCAGCGGAGTCAGTAGAATTCATCATCTGCAAATGAAGAATGTCTGTAAATGCGTGGGACTATAGGGCTGACCACAGGATAAGTGACAACTTTGACCTGCTGATGGCGCGAGAGGTTTAAGGAAAAAATCATCAGGTTTCATAGTCTGGTCATGATGGATATTTGGAGTGAACTTCACGGCGGTACATCAGCTCTGAAAATATTAATCTGCAGGTGCCACTAAAGGAAAAGTCAGAAGATGAGCAAAGTTTGTGGGCTTCATCTTGTGGAGAGCACGAGAGTCTGCACAACATTTCTTCCAACTGCTAAGAGATTTAAATCAGGACCCAATTTAGTGGTGGGCTGATGAATCTGACCGAGAGGATGATGCAGAGCCAAGTCAATAGCATCATTAAAACAAAGTGGCAATTGCAATCTTACATCCTACTCCTATATATATATATATATATATATATATATATATATACCTATATATATATACCTATAAATTCTGTGTTTCTGAAAACACTCCCCAAACCCAGAAGTGACAAATGAACCTGATGAGCGGGCTGCTTACAGAGGTCAGGGCCGTGGAGTCCTGCTCACATTACACTCTTGCATAGCTGCGGTGGGAATCAGCGCAGCAGGAGGAAATTGAACCATCAAACAGTGAACGTGAGCCGACCACCGTTCACCGCATTGCTCACAAAACTGCTCTGCAAACCAATTTTACATAGCAAAGTTGCAGGTTGCATTAACCACACTGAGTAGTCTTTTGTGAAACGGCTGCATGTCTGACGACTTTTTCACATGGGCAGTTTTTCTGAAAGAGAGACAATTTAAGTCGTCCTGTTAAAAAGACGGCTAGAAATATGTTTATCGATTAGAATCTCATTCAGCGAGGGGAATAGGATCCTCGCAGAGCGGCCACGAGATTAAACTGAATCAGCAAAGCATGCAGGGGGATGAAAGAGAATCTGTTGGTGGAGTATCGAGCAGAAAAGAAAAGGCGAAAAAACGGACTGTTTGTGCGCAGGAGTTTTATAAAAAAAGCTCATTCTAGCAATTCTGCAATCAGATTCTCCCTGCAGTGACGAGATGGAATCAAACCTTACACGAAAGCACCAACCTTTTCCCTCTGCTCTCTGAACGCACGCAGCCTATTGTGTTTGACAAATTGAGAGCATTTGGTGTCCTTTGCCAAGCTTGTGCAAAAATTAGTTTCCCTCTCTCTCCTGTCTCCCTAACACGGACACCCGAGTCTCCATTTCCTGCATGCTTGCAAACAAAAAGGGAGAGTAGTGACATTTATTGGGCCCAGGATTATTTGTATTCCATCTCTTCCTTCACTACATGTCGGCTTTTATGAGCTCGCTCAGGCGAAACATTAAAGAAGCTCATTCTTTATTAATCCTCACAATGACAATTCAAAGCTTCCGACACACCGACTTTCCCGTGTGCGCTTGCACTTTCTACTTTAAGAAGTCGGGTTGCTGTCATTATTTTTTAAACATCCCGTGGTTGTTGTCGTATGTAAAGTTTTGCACCATCCAGGCTTTTCATTTTGGCAAATGGGACAAATAGGCGGAATTACTGCACATAAAAGTGTTGTAGTAAGTAGTTTCAACTTCTAATGTTTGATAACCTTGCTCCATGTAGCGTTGCATAAGACAATGCACTCAGCTGGTGAGGGACTTGACCTTGTTATGTCGGGACTCTGAATCATCAGGTTTACCTCATATTTTTTACAAATTTAGCAACGTGGAATTTATTAACAGCCTGGCAAGACTGAAGCTTTTGCCCATCTCAGGACAGACTTCATACCTACAGACAAACAACTGACCTGACACAACATTCATAGAGTCACTGTTTCCTTTGCAGCTGCCCTGGGCTCAGCTTTACATCTGTGCTAACCCAGAGAAGCCACAACCACACATGTCAGATATCACAGCGCTAATGTGCCGGGGGACGAATCGACTGAGGTGTCACATTCAGACCATATTCAGATAAACACAGCACGGCGACGTTACTGGGCCACTTGGTGCTGGAGCTGAGGACGCAGTGATGTTCCAAATCAATATGGTGACGGTGATGACAAATGACCATTTGGAGCGTGATGTAAGACATTCTTTCATGGTGATGGCCTTTTCATTCAATAGTGTGCAGTAGGAATACACATTAATACACCACACAATAACAACACCTGATGTGCACACTCAGTTCAGCTCAGGGCTGAATTTCAAAACATTAACGGGTGTAAGTATGAACTGAGGGTGTAAGTAGTTATGGACTATATAGTTTAATCAAAATGGATAATAATATAACTAGGACACATCTCAACATGCTACTAAACATGCAGTGTGTGTGTGTGTGTGTGTGTGTGTGTGTGTGTGTGTGTGTGTGTGTGTGATCCCGGTATTTCTCATGTTGTGGGGACGTAAATCTGTTTACACAGTCAAGTTATTGGAACATCTTCCTAATTGGAACACAGAGCAGGTCACCATAACGTAAACCATTAAATCTTATTGTGATGACATGTTTTAAGGTTAGGGTTAGGGTTAGGGTTAGGGTTAGGGTAAGGGTTAGGGTTAGGTTAGATTAGTAGTAACTATGTGTGTGTGTTTGTGTGTGTGTTCGTTTGACGTTGTGAGTGCATTTTGGCCGGTTCTCACAACTTCAAATGCCTGCTTGCAGGTTAAGAATTGGTTTTAGGGTTCAGATTAGACTGAGGTTGGGGGAGGATACATTCAATCCCTCGTGAGTGTTGAGTAGGCGCAGGCACAGATTTATATGTGACCCACTGTTATATTACGACCCCTGAGGTTAGGGGAAGTGAACAGGGGATTCGTTTGGTTAGGGTTGGGCATTTAGTTATAATGGTTGATGTTGGGGTAAGGGGCTAGGATGTGCATCACATCTCAAGTATCCTCTCAAAGTACCTATGTGAGTGTGTTTGGTTGTCAATGTAACTTGTCTCCATAAAAATGTGTGTGACAAACAGTGCACTGTAAACCACAGCTCTTCAGCAAGTGAAACAAATGAGCTGAAACAAACTGCATCAATTTCGTTCCATATTGTCAAAATAAAGCATATAAGTTATGATAAACAGACACTTCAGGCAACAACATTGTTTTGTTCATGCACGGGTCAATTTTGAGATTTTGCATAACATGTTTTCATTCAGACTAGTGGAAGCAAAATGTCCAAAAGATACATTCAGGTGTTTATTTTGATACACTTCAATCTATCATCTGCAGACGTCAAAGTTTGTTTTCTCAAAACAAGACAATTTCTCGTACAATGAGGCAGAAATCTCCTCTTCAGTAGCTCTTACATACAGCAAGCCGTCCAAATGTATTCATACCTATATTCAGCAGGTTGTAACTGAAGAGTTAGGGGTCATGTCATGTGTCATATCATGTCATATAATAGCCAGACATTTTCCTTTTAGTCTTAAATCATGGCAAACATTTGAATTTTTATGGGTGTTATACAAAATCATATTCATGGATTTTGGACCAGGCTTTATTTAATGTTCAGATGTATTTTCTGGAAATGTATGCACATTAGTTCATATTAAAATAGATAATATCTCAATTGCATATTTAAACAAAACATTGCAGAAAAGTAAAAATATAAGTTGTCAAGTTAGGAAGTTTCGTGGTGACATCTATGAGTTTAATTAATATGTTACCCTATTTATGTATATGTATTTTTACATTTTATGAAATTCACAAACCATCGTGACAGAGATGGAGTTTTATTATTACAGAAGTGAAAAGGAAATTAGACCTAAGGCAACATTTAGTTTTAAATTGTGCTGAGGGAACATTAGACTGAGCGAAGGTGGTGTGGAAAATATTATTTTATGATATCAACTCGAGATGAGGGAGCCGGAGTCTTTAAAAACAGCAGATTTTCTTCTTTGTCCAACATCAAAGTTTATTTTATTATTTTCAGCCTCATTATAACAGCTCGATTTAAGACTTAACTGTGAAGTGACTGACACCTTTTACCTTTTGCGAACACTCGTCAGTCATCACATTCATCACAGTTAAGATGTTGTGTTTCCAGGAGGTTTTCATCCCTCTGCATTAAATCTTTCTGGGACAAATAAGAGCTCCAGGTTAAAAGAGGGGCAGGTGGACAACGACCCACGGATAAGAACTAGGAGAACATTGTGAAACAAACAAGGTGGTGAAGGCAAAGAGATGTGAGGGAAAAAGAAGAGAAACGCAAGGAAAGGAAAACAGTAACATTTGATTTTCATGGACAAATCTATGACTAAATCTACTTCACGAACCTCAAACTGATAAGAGTCGCATGTGTGTCTTGACGATAAAACACAGGGAAGCGACACTGTACTGAAATGTTCAACAGCATTTAAACTCATTCAAGAAAGTTTCAGCAGCTCTCGCCATCAATGACTCTGCTGCTTTTAACGCTTTAACAAAGTTCAGTGATTATTCAATACGCCCAGAATACGGTGAGAGGAGAGGGTGTGGGGGGGGGGTGGTGGTAGCCACAACTCCAGGACATAATGATGGATTATGACCAAAGCAGACTGCATGTGGAAGTGCACAATCAGCTGAATGTAAGCCAGAGGCAGAGATTTTCATAAATATGTATGGCACCTTACATATTGTTAGGAGGCTGCAGTGAATTACAGATCAGCATTATCAATTCAGAAATACATAATTCTGCTGAGGTACATTGCAGAAGTGGCGCACGTCATGACATGCAAATATGACAGAATAGTCTCAAAGAGCAGGAGAACGCTAAAGTGCCTCCTTTGACTTTCAGGTGCATAAAGGATGAGTTCAAGTGACATTTTGTCCCACTGGCTTTTACCCATCAAAGAACAAAAAAAAAAGTCTTTCTCCAGGGAGACTTCACTACACCGTGAGGAGAAACTTGAGGGGAAAAGTTAGCAAAGTCCAGTGCTGATTGGAGGGACGCGGGGGTAAGAAGTGCGGAGCAATATCTGCAGCAGCCCCCTCGTACAATCTTGTTTTCAGTTTCTGAAGCAATCACGGGCCAGCAGAGCACAACTGCACCGCAATTAAGCTGTCTGTGATTTTTAATTAAAACTTAGAGGCGTGATCCGTCTAAAACTTTGTTTGCCTTTCAGGCAACACAAGTTATCATCTTCATAATGGATACGATTATAATGCTGTGTGAAATATGATCACATTACTATTCACATTCGCCACTATAGGACAGGCAGAGGGAGACTATTCTACCGTCCTTGTCATTTGCCATCTAAACATTGTCACAAATTAGGATAATAATTGTAATAGAAACATGAATTATTCAGAGGTGTGAAGCAGCTGTACCCAGTAGGCACAATCAATACGCCGTCTGACACCTTCACCGAGGCAAAGTCCATTACAAGTTCTAATGCATCTGAGTAGCTTCTGAACCAAAAAGCAATTTCATGTTGATTTCTCTGGGGACCGCACGAGAGAACTTGAGAGAGACAAATAAACAGCGCAGCAGTGAGCACACACAACCCATGAGGGATACAAGCCTTTACTGTACAAAACTGTTGACTCTGACTTTCTTATTGACAACCCAAACATCAAATAGGAAGCAGTTTTCAGGTCCAGTCACAGGATGAAAGAGCGAGTGAAGCAGGAGACAGAAGACACAGGTGTACAAACCAATAAACTCACTCAACTTGGTTTTCTACAATCCCTGGCAGAAAAAAACGTGGTGTATTAACCTCCACTCTCCCTTAAAGTCATATCAGTGCAACAAAGTCTAAAATATATGCATATAATTGATATGCTGATGCCGATATATCGACATCTGTGTTTATGTTTGCTGATATGAAACTTTTATTTGACAGAATAAACACTGCAGGAAATATGTGTATTTTCGTATATATTGGTTGTATTTGTGTTTTTGTTTGATTTGGTCTGTTTGTATTTAGGTAATTTACTGAATTAGCTGCAAACAGATGTGAGAAAACTGAGTAAGAGAAACTCACAGAAAGCTGAACTACTTCTCCTCAAACTCACACAGGTCAAATTAAGCGTTTGGCTGTTATGAATGTGTCCCATTGATTTTTAAAGATTGTTTCTTATTTCAGCTCAAGCAGAATAAATTCATAACATGCAAGGATAATCCAAGGCTAAAGGAAGGTGCTATAGTAAAACATTCCTAGACCCTACATTGATTTCACGCTTACAAGACCAACAGAAATCCTCCCCTCCATAAAAATAAAACCCACAACCAGAAAGTTTCCAGTATCTCCTGGAAACCTAATGTCTGAGGTGCTGTGTTTCCCCCCCCCCCCTCCAGATCTATTTGGTCGACTTCACCTTCTGAAAGCAACATCTTTGAGAAAAACAAAAACAAAAGTCTGTAATCCTGTTCCTCAAAGAAGGGAGTTCTGATTGCCTCGGGGCTGCCGCTGCTGCTCAGACGGGCGAGAGAGGTGGAGCGGAGCAGATAGGAACTTACCACGGAGGCAGGTGCTCGACGTTTACACAGAGGTAATGCTGCTGCTGCTGCTGCTGCTGCTGCTCCAAGTGCAAGTGGGTTTTTATTCCCTCTACAACTGCAGGAAAAATACCACTGGCACTCATGGATGTAGTTTTCTATACATATCTGCCCCCGGCTATTGTATTCTGCAGATGATGACCTAACTAGTTATCTGGAAAGTGCCCCGTTGGTTTGTGATATTTACAGTAGACTTTCATTATGACTGATTCCACACCACGGTCACAAATCAACAGCACATTCAATGCAGTTTGTATTAGCTTATGTCAGCAAACGACTTCCATTTGCTCCAAAACACCCCGAGATCGATTTACTGTGCAGAGAGGAATAACCCCGGCTGAAATATTCTAATGCAACTTCTGCCCCGGAGTTAAAACTATCAAACAGACGTATTACTCTGTGCTACCTCTCTGCTCCTGCTTGTTTAAATATACCTCACTCTTTCCCTCATTATTCCCTTATAATTCTCCAGGAACGCTCTTCCTTGGGCCTTTAGCTCCACTCAGCTGCCGGTATTAGAAACATGTTAACAAAGAGATGAAATGTAATTCATCAGGGCCGCCACCGAATCTCGAAAATGACAAGGCGTCCTGCAGGATCCGAGACTTTATTGGCCGGGAGATTAATGGACCGGAGGAGTAATTCAAAGTGAAAAATCAGTCCCTGGAGAAATAGATCACCCTTATTCCAGGCACACTGTGAAAAATTCCTTATAGAGAATAGAAGGGTTTTTTCTTGGCCGCTCTAATTTAGGGTTGGCAGTTAGGTGACACACTATACCTGCAATGTGCTATCCCATTGCTTGGGAACCCGATTGATTTTGAAGGTAGAAAATAACAATGATAATTCCCTTCTCCGTAGAGGCAAGTGGCCTGGTCGTCTGCACACGTCTCCTGAGACATTTGAGCCAAAATCTTTAATTAGATAACTGCTGGATTTACACTCTGTGACGTTTGAAGTCAGAGGTGAGTCCATTGCTTGGGACAAATGATTTGAAAACGGCAATTATAAATAACCAAGGCCCGCGACTTGCAGAGAACAAATAGACTTAATCAGTGAGTAGGTGAAGAGGTACTCAACTGAAGTGTTATGAAATGTTAATCTTACACCGCTGAAGGTGCATAATAAATTACAGCAAACACTTGAAGGTCTTTCAAGATGCTTTTAAGCCTGTAAACCTCTGGTGAATGAACCCAGATATTTCTTCTTCCTGAATTGTTTCTTAAAATTCATTGTCGCGTCTTAAATATTTCAAATGAATGTGCTTGAATTTATACTTCAGGGAGGAACGCTTTTGATTCTCTTGCCTGTAATTTCTCTGCGTGCGGGCTTCTAGCAGCGAATCACTCCCCGCGTGGGTTTGTACATGACTGAAGTAAAGTCATACAAAGTAACAGGCCATTTTTATTATGTTACGAATATCCATCACTGTGCTTCTACTTCAGAAACGCACTTAGAAGAGGGAAAAATAGCTTGACAGGAAAAAACACGTCCATCATGTTCCATTATGTGCAATCAAACGCTGCTTTTCATACTGTACCCGGCACTCAGTTCTATTTAGCTTTTTAGCAGCAACACACTGAGACAATTTATTTATCATTAATGTCGATGAGATTACTTAGTGGTGAGGTTTCACATTAAAGTGTCACTTTTTTGCAAAAGTTATGTCTTGATACATGCTTCAAGAAATGGAGTGGTGAGAGGAAGTCCTCTGGAGTTATTGTGGTTAAAAGTGAGTGATGAATTTCCAGCTTTTCGACTCTACAATGATCTGTATTTAGGGTAAATGAGAAACACTTGTATTTTTCTTTTGAGAAGTTTAAAGAGGAAATAACATAAAGTCAGAATTGTATTGTTAAGGGCTCAAATCCAACATTTTAAACTAATGTAAGTTAAAAGTGACTTGATGATGTGGAGATCAGGGCTCTGTGGGAGGCAGACCATGTGCTGCAGGACTCCTTGTTCTTCCTGTCCATCAGAATCAGATGACGGACAAGAACCTAAACATCTAAAGTGCTCAAAACCTGCACAGTTCTGTAAACAGTCGTTGTGTAAAAGACACAACGACAACAATATGCTGCATGTCACAGTAAAGTTACAGCAGTTATGATGTGAGCAGAATCTTTGTTGTGCAATTGTTTTACGTTGGTCTCATGATCCACACGCTAAAAATGTCACGTCACGTTTGAACTGAGTTTTGACGGCATGTGACACAATTTAGTCAAACACACTTTGTTTATTTTATAAAAATGTAAATTCCACAAGTCTTAGGCACCATCAAATGATTCCAAGAGGAATTATTCTAGTTGTCTCCACCAAGGAGGTTATGTTTTCACCTCTGTTCGTTCTGATATTTATGAGTGTGTGAAATATGAATAAAAACCTGGATCTAATGAATTTGCATGTGATTTTATAAAGGGACTGCTGGGGCTTGGTGGAGGTTCACACTTCTTATTGCTGCCCTAGTTTAGAGAGGTGTGTCGGTGACCTGATCACATCTACAGATATACATATATGCTCATGTATATGTAAACGTAAATATATTATTTTTTCATCATCAGTCATTTTCTAAAACCAGTGAGCAGTCAGCATTTGATTTCCAGTGGATATAAAGTGTCGTAAAAGGGGAATCAAGAGCAGTTGAACATTTTGATACTTCATTAACATGTTTAATTTTTTTTCAAATTAGAATCAGAGGAATGACTGATCATCATCAGTCCTTATTACTGTGTGACATTTGGGAAGCAGGAGAACGCATCTTAATCCTCACCATCCTCATGTGCTGTGTCCTGTCGTCACCTTTTCCCTGCAGATAAACGACATGGCATAGGTCTTCAGGTGGGGATGAGTCACCCAGGCAGGCCAGCCAAGTGGGAGAAACATGAAAATGGCATTTTTTAAAGACTGGAAATCATCGCTGCCATCTATGCGTTTCTATTTAGCCATTAAACATTGAGAGGTAGAGAGGCCTGTCCTCTAAACACCCTGACATGTCCTCCAGCGCTCCAGTTAAATAGCAGGTATCTGTCACCTGTTATAGGGATACAGTGAAAGCTTGTAGGTACACAAAGCTCCTGCTGAGGGGACCTTCTCTTTCTCACGGGTGCTTCCGATTTGTCAATAGTTTTTCACTCTTTCAGTAATTATTCCACAGCCAACGCTCTCTGAAGGCTCTCGTGAAGGTGAACACAACCTTTCTATACTCGGAGAGAAAGACGAAAATGTGGTTTAGTGAAAGTGGTTACAACTGCGAGAGAGAGGACTTTTATTTGACAGAGATTTTGTTTGCCTACACAAATCATAGACCGTATATAAAGATGGGCAACGTATCTCAGCTTCTTCCTACTAAACAGAAATGAAGCCAAAATATCCTGCACATGAACGTTGCCATCTCGCCCAGAAGTCGTCATTTGGAGTCAAAGTGTGATGGTGAACTATCTGAACGGAAAGAAAACAACAAAAGATTATTTGACGTGTAATTTGACTTTTAATTTGGAGGAGGCAGGGTTTATGACCTAAACTGCTTCCAGCCACCAGGGGGCAATACAGATGCTTTTGGCTTCTCTTTTGGTGAAGCTGTCATGACGTCCATCTTTATATACAGTCTGTGGTACAGACAGGTAGATGGTTTATAGAAGAAATTGAGAAAAGTATGCACCTCATCATGTGTTTAGTTTTTAGTTACAGGGCTTGTGACATATCGCGGCCTGTCTGGTATTTCTGTCTCCTCTCCTCAGTTTCCTGTTGAGACACACAGACACTTCACTAAACATGACATGCTCAGTCACTTACACGTAGAACACAATATTCGTTTTCAATCCACCATTGGATTGGATGTAAAGAATGTGTCAAACCCTATTGGTTAACAAACTGAGATAAAAAAAATAAAAATCACTCCTGCAGTGACCTTGATTTCATTCGTCCAGTGAGACCAACCTGTGGTAAACGCAGTCTCTTTCCCTTTTGTTCTGCCTTTGACGAGCAAAACGTATCTGAATCATCTCTGTCTGTCATATCGTATCGGTAATACGCCCCAGGTAAAAATTCTCCCGTCACCTGTATCGCTTGTCAAAAGTCTCCTCGTGAGTAAAAAGGAATTTGCCCAGTTCATGTGGAGTTCAGCTTCTTTTTTAATTAACATCAGCCTTCCTTGTCCTCCTCATCAGAAAACCTCCACATAACCTCTGTTCGTTTCCTACTGTAACAGAGCTGCTGCCAGATCCACAGGTTTGACGAGGAAGAAACCTCCCCATGGATCTGTGCAGCAGCCTATTACGACCTGCAGTCCTATTGTTAGGTGATCTATAGTGAGTGTGGTAATTATGGTGGGAACAACGGAGGAAGTCAGGTGACCTAGTATAAAGTGCGACACATCAGCGTGTAGGAGGAAGTCGGGGTGGAAAGATATGTCAAAAAACACAAAACGTTCACACAGCACACTGCTGTTCTTTTCATGTGTGAAACCAATAATCTATCTTCTGTCTTTTATCTATGACTGTTCCACAGCCATAAGCACTTTTATTTTGTTTCTTCTAGTATTATTTCTGTAACCATGACGACTTCTTCTAATCTTATGTAGGTAACCCAAACCTCAAGCTGTGTACCAATTCAGAGGCTGCATCCTTCAGAGGCTGCATTTAAAGACCGATTTTGTCACAACGGCACGACTAGATTGTCCCATTTCAAAGTCTCCTCCTATTGTGGCGGACAAATGCATTCTCGATAAGATTCCAATTGGTTGGATCTTTCTCAGGCTACTCTATCCCAGGATTCATTGCACTGATGAAGGAGATAATGTGGCTGGCAAGTGACGAGATGCCCGATGCTTGAGTATCCCAGCTCAACTCAACCAAACAGCTATCGGCACACATGTTAAAAAACCAAGGGGCATTTGAACTTTCATGTTGTGTAACACTGCAGCTCTGTTGCTAGGTGACAGCAATAAGGTCGGGACAAGCTGGCGACGCTGATCGAGGAAATCCTCGGTAGACTAGACCGTCTCATTTCGGTCTAGCATTCGAAACTCTGGCTTCAATCGTTTCCAAAACCTACCCAAGTAGTTTTGTACCTCAACATTACCAAACCATGACCGTTCCAGTAGCTGAACCGAACAGTAACTGTGTATTTATTATTGTAATGGTGACGGATTTCTGGTACGCCTGTCACATATAGGTCATATTAGAGCGTTGGGACAAATGACCTACATAGTCATTCCGTTTGTAGGGCTTGTTGGGTTTGCCCCGTTTGCCCTGCACATGTGATGTCAGGAGTGGTCGCCAGTGGCCCGAGAGACAGGGGGTCAAAATGACTCTGCCCTCCATTTTATTCTGGATTTCTGTACTTTCCTTTCACATTACAAGGTTGATTTACCTTGGCCTCTGAGGGGTTTAAAACTATTATCCCGAGCACTTTGTGTGATCTCAAAGAACAATTCAACGGCAGAGATTGCAGAGTCTTTAAAGAGCCCGGTTAATGCTCCTTTAACCACATGCCATTTTCAGTTTGGAAGGCACAGGATGAAACCATATTCTAGATGTCTCTTTTACCTTGTGAAACCCCTTAGAAAGCAAAGACTTAATTATAGCATTTAAATTAAGAATTGGTCTGTTAGATCAGATAAAACTTGACTCAACCCCAGAGCTTCAGGAAGGTAATGAAAGGTGAATGAATTTCATATCAAGATGGACCATGTTGACTCTTGTGCTTTATGTTTAAACTGTCTACAGAATTCAAACATCAGCACATTAATGTGTATTTAATTCAGACAAGAGGAATGTTAAACCAAGTAAAAAATACCATGTACTGAATATATGTAGTTGATTTGTCATTTACTGTAAGCAGAGTAAGTAAAAGATGTCGATGATGGATACAAAGATGGATGAAATGACTGCTCCCCAAAAGTGAACCTAAAGTATCTCAATTGCCCCCTGGTGGCTGGCTGCAATATAGGTTATAAACCCAGTCTCCTCCTTGTTAATGAATGGGACATGGACCAAAATAGAAAGTTAAAGTACACGTCAAAAACATGTTTCTTAAATATGATTTCGGTCATTCTTAGATAGTTCTCATCAAACTGGTTATTTTGGTTTTGATTTGTTATTTGATGCTATATAAAATGGGGTGAAACATAATGATGGACAGCTGAGACTGATTCACAATAGGTAGAGGCCTTGCATCAGTGATACCTCACTACCGCAGCTCTATCCCCGAATCTCTTCTCCGCAGACTATGGCTAAAAATTTCGCAAGATGGCGTTGTTTGTATCTGCGATAATTTGGCTTCTTTTGTAAATAACGACAGGAAGTGAAGACATGTCATCCATCTTTATATACAGTCTATGGGGGACACAATAAGCCATTCTGTTTGAGTTTGTTTTATTTGACTGAGGCCACAGAAATCAGACTTTTCAATTTTACCCCTGCTGACTTCCAAAGTGAGTGAGATGTCAACCAGGCTCAGTAATATGCGTCCACACAGTCGCTGAGAAGAGGTTAATGTGGGAAAGATTGACATGAAATGCCTGATGATGAGTTATGATTGTGCAGGAAATTCAGTTTAACATTAGAGTGAAAAATTCATCCTCAGAGGCAAAATTCAAAATGTCAATCCTCTACTGTTCCTTGAATGCTTTCTAATACACAAATTAAAAAGTAACATCCACCAGTCCATCCTTTTTGGAAAATTTACCATGTAAACATTCAATGTTAGTGTCAGCCTATAATACCGTGTTGCGCACAGCACCAGGGTATATTGCTCACATTGCCGGTAACATTTTGGGCTGTGTGTGTGTGTGTGTGTGTGTGTGTGTGTGTGTGTGTGTGTGTGTGTGTGTGTGTGTGTGTGTGTGTGTGTGTGTGTGTGTGTGTGTGTGTGTGTGGTTGAGGTTAGAAAACGCCTGCATCCATTTACAGACGCTCGCACATGTTCCCTCACCTTCACCTGTAAATAAGAGCTCCTGCCATGTCATTGTGTCGCTCAGAGCGCAGTAATGGGCTTGTAAGCATTTTATTCATTTGATTTTTTTGACATAAAGGAGGCATCAAAGTCATCAAGTGCCTGTGAGGAGCTGGAGGAGTGCCAATTCTAACAAAGCCTCTCGGTCAAAGCCGTGCTGAATAGTCTATCTGCACCACACTGTGTGCGCTGTGTTCATGTGTCTGTGAACACAGGATTATGTTATTTTGTTCGATTCAGCTATTAAAATGATGTGAATTACTGTCTTAAAATTGAAGAAGCACTGATGATATTGTAATTGTTGAATGGATGGATAGATAGATAGTTAGATAGATAGATAGATAGATAGATAGATAGATAGATAGATAGATAGATAGATAGATAGATAGATAGATAGATAGATAGATAGATAGATAGATAGATAGAT
The DNA here is from genome assembly GCF_022539355.2 of Hippoglossus stenolepis. Lineage (NCBI taxonomy): Eukaryota > Metazoa > Chordata > Actinopteri > Pleuronectiformes > Pleuronectidae > Hippoglossus > Hippoglossus stenolepis. The sequence continues at coordinate 13,838,897 of NC_061491.1, forward strand.
AGATAGATAGATAGATAGATAGATAGATAGATAGATAGATAGATAGATAGATAGATAGATAGATAGATAGATAGATAGATAGATAGATAGATAGATAGATAGATAGTTAGATAGATAGATAGATAGATAGATAGATAGATAGATAGATAGATAGATAGATAGATAGATAGATAGATAGATAGATAGATAGATAGATAGATAGATGGACGGATGGATGGATGGAGTTTACTGCAACCAAAGAGAAAGACTTGCCTTTTCCCAGGGATCTTCGTACCCACACATATGTCCACATGTCCGGGCACAGATCCACATGCTGTGCTCTGGGCGTTGGATTAGTCCTGTTTCCCTGACATCTTGAGTGTGCGGGTGGTGAGTCACTTGGCAGCAGTGAGCAGTGAGTCTGACTTACTCAGAGAAAAGAGCAAGTGATGGCAGGTTTTGACTCATTGAGCTAAATATGTCAACAAACTGTTGTAACACTCGAAGTCTTTACTGACTAAAGATGAGTGTGACTTAAAAAGAAACTGTGAGGAAAAGGATTACATCTTGACAGAAACATTTAGAAACATTAGGACAGAACAGTAGGAATTGAGCGTCCAGGCCCCTCCTGCCCTTTCCACTGAGTTGTCTCAAAAGCCCCTCCCTGCATCACAGAGCACACTGCTGTGCATGCACAGGATAGTTACCACTGCAATAGAAGAGGTCAGACAAAACAACATGGAGGCTACCCGCGCATTTCAAGACGACAGCGAGAACAAGCATGAGCAGTGATTCACACTTGGTCGGGCACTCCTCCTGGCTGTGATTGGTGGTTTTGGCTTTGTCTTCACTACTGTGAACAGACATTTTACCCTAGGTTTACAAAATGTCCACAAATGCTCAAACAAGCAGTATCACCAGTTGGTGGTGATAAAGTCACTGATCCATCAAGGGTTCGTCAAATACCAGAGAAGAACATTATCCTCTGTGAGATTATTCTCCTGTCAAATGCTACATATCCGTCATTGTTGTTTCTGGTACATGCTCATTACACAAAGCAACAGTGGGCAAGGTTGGGTTTACACATAAATACACAGAAACTTATTGAGAATCTGCACTTAAGAAGGCATTTAGTGATTTAAAACATTGTTTGAGTAAAAAGTCAGATTTGCAAATTATCTGCATTATTGTGGACGGGGCCTCAGAAACGGGACAGATGAATGCTTTCAAATTGCTTCATGAGCTGGAGGTTGAGGCAGAAGAGACAGATTTTCCCAAGGTTTGACTGCCTCGTGTACATCTGTCAGATCAAAGTGGTCAAGAGTACATTTTGTAAATCTTCCCTGTACTGCACCTCTAAGTACGTGACACAGTTCTCTAAGGTCATCTGGTGACATTAACAAGAGAAAATGAATCACTTGTGAGAATGTCAACATATCAATACTGCAGCCGATGATTTTTTTAGAAGTGGAAATCCGACCTCACCATGGCTACCAGAGCATTCAAGCTTCACTACTTCATCTGAGTGGTTAACCTCCTCATCTGCAGTAAAAAACCTTGACTTGACCTGCAATGGCTTTTCCTATTCTTCTTTCACACCAAGTCAACGAAGTTCTCTATGCTCTGTCAGGCACCAGGTGAGACTTTGGCAGAGGAGACTCCCTGAATCATACTTTTTTAAAAAACAGAACAGCATTTCCAAGGAGAGCATGTCAAACCGACAGACCACATGTAGAGACGCAAATGCAACAAAACTCAGCCGAGCAGCACTGGGCGCCATCTCCACTGCTGTGAACAGGCAGATGACAAGGGTTATTGATGGTGGTCTCACGGCGCAGTAAAAATCTAAATGAACATTGTGCACTGGCTCGCAAAAGAGGAACTGCCCTTCATTTAATTTGGCCCGTTCCTCACTCCATAAAACGAAGGGATGCAATGTCAGGCCAATTTGACAGAAATGCTGTCAGATCACCTTCGGCTACATCAGGAAGTGCCACATGGTGGCAAAATCTCCTTCAGATCATCGGGGTTATGTATGTAACATAAGCTGAATGACATGAACTCAGGACAATGTGCTGAAAATTGGGTGCGGAAGTAAATTGTCTTTCACATATGAAGTATGCAGCAGTAGAGTGTCCTAGTCAGAGTGTCCGAAACATTCAGGTGGGGGGTGATGCCTGGGTAGAGCATGGAGGGCGCAGGACATGGCGTATATATTCTGCCACGGAAATCATGAGCGTCGGCTCCAGTGTGTAAGATTTATTTGAAAGGGATCTGTTGGCGGAAATTGAATACAAATTAATCCTAGTGATGTTTTCACACATCATCTAAATTATTGTTTTCTTTACCCTAGAATGGGACCTTTATATTTAAATACTTTATATGTACATCGGGAGCGGGTCCTCTATGTTTTTACAGTAGCCCAAACTGGACAAACTAAACACTTTTTGAGTTTTTATGACAACTGAAGGCTACCACAGGTTCTCTTTCATGTTTGGAAGGGGAGGGTGAGGTGAGGGGTATTCAGCTGCAACATGCAACTTCACCACTAGATGTCACTAAATTCTACACACTGAACCTTTAAATCTTGTTGCCTTCTATCACATCTCTTTTTTTATCCAGAGATATTTATATTCTTTCTCTTTTAATTTTTTCATGCATCACATATTAGAAACATCATCATCACTTTCACTTAAGTACTGGGAATTTTCCAGATATTTTCCAGCAGTATTCTCACATGAGCCCTTTTTCCGGACCTTTCATCAGGGGGCTTGGAGGAAAAGTTCCTGAAAAGGCCCTGAACAGCTGACACAGACATTTCTGTTCTCACATACACTCTGGAAAACCTCAAGAAAATGTTCAGAGTTCAGTGCATGTCTGAAAGCAGCTTTATGGTGTAATGCTACACGTTTTAAACTGCAAGTTTATTGCCACTGTATTGTTTCAGTGCTGCCGCCTGAAGGAAGACGATTGACAGTAATGATGATGATGATGTCTCAGTCAATTATAAAAGGCAAAAGCTCTTTTACTCAGTATGTGTTGTATCACACATTACACACAAACCCAGGGCAATAAATGGCGACAGTGTGATGGAAGTAAACTTACATCCCACTCCTCTTAAGTTGTGACTTTGTCAAACATTCAAGGTGGGAGCAATCACAGTGGGAATAAGTGGAGTTCATTAACTTTCACCAGTTCTCAGATTTGTAGGAAAGAGACACCCAGTCAGACAAACACGCATTGAAGCACTTAAACACAGTCGGGATCTCACAGATTGCACATTAGAAGCAGACGTTGTGTTTTTTTGACATCACCATGTTGTAAGATTGAATTTACATAATTCAATGGGAACACAGACTCCAGACAAAGGAGAAGTTTCAAGGTATTTGATTGTTAAGTTCAAGCTGGATCGGTTCTGCTCTGGAAACCAGCTCGAGGCAGGCAGGTCAGGTAAACTGATTTCCAGAAGGTCAATCCGAACAAGGCAGGAAGACAAAGACCAGGCTTGATGTGTGAGGGGACTGACAGAAGCAGGGAAACAAGGATTAGGTCGGAGCAGACAAACTAGCAGGAGATTCAGGTCATTTGGCCGCAGCGTTGCCACACTGACTCGTTCGCTGAAAGAACAAGTGCAGAGATGATCTGGCTTTAGCAGGTAACTGGAGGCCATGCCCAGGAATACACACACAGAAACACAAAGAGGAGACGAAAGGGGCAAGATGCAAGAGGAACTTAAAACATAAATATAAAATTGCCTTTGCCATGAGCAGAGGGTTAAATTTCTATTTTCTTAAGGTCCAGTAGGTCAAGACTCGTTTGCAAATCTTGTCTTGAAGCTGCCTGACTTAATTGGATGTGCATATGTACAGCACATTAGCTACTAATGCATTGAAATGTAAAATGCTAAAACAAACTGAAAGTGCTTTTTGTCGTAGGATGAGCAGTTGTGGTTGTGTTGTATCATGACAGAGAACTCTGGTACGTCAATATTTGAGATTTAACTCCATGAGCAAAACCTACATTTCCTAGCACAAACTAAAAATGGATTTTTAAACCACACTAGCAGTCAATTGTCTGGCAAATATGCACTTTGTACAGAGACCAAACAGAAGGCTTTAATCTTTAAAGGCAAAATGAGTTTTAGCTTTTAATTTAGTGGCTAATTAAGATGATGGTGTTTGTCTTGTTTTCTCCCGTTATGCCTCTTTTAAATGAACGTTAATTAACATCATGACTAAATATATTTACCTTTGTCGGTTACACATTGCCGGAGATATAAATCAGTGTGGTATTAATTAACACTCAGCTCTTTAATCCGTGTTTAAATAATATTTATTTAGTGGAGTAAAAGCTTTAACCTTCATTAGTAAAGTAAGCATAATGTAGAATTGACAATAAAACACAGAAATTGCAGTGCCATTAAAAACAAAATATAACAAATGTTAAGTTTCCATCTATTGGGTCAAATATTTTTTTTTTTTGTAAATCATTAATTGTCATTTGCAAAAGCCTAATATTTATTTTACAATTATGTTTCGGATCACCGATATTAAGTCTTTCACCTCCTTTTACCAACAACATGAATCCCTAATTTCCCCGGACGCTCAAATGAATATGACACTTTAGAGCATGCAAGTCATTTGGATCAAGAGGAAATATCCGTGCCAGCTTTTCTCATAAAACAGTCTGTACATTCTGCTCCTGCAATCCAGACCTATAACATAATTTAATCAGCAGATCCATCTGCACCGGCATTAATTACAATCCTAATGAAAGAGGAGAGTAAACTGTGCATCCAATACCTCTGCATCTTGTCTTTTCTTAATTACCATATTCTGATGATGGAGCACCATCAGGAGTCTGAATTCCTGGGAAATCTCCGGGCAGGTGTGATTTAAATGTTTTGTATGGTCTGGTGCGGTTTAGCGTAAACACGGTGCGATCCGTGTAAATGGTAAACGTCTGTTGTTGCTGAAATCCCAGGGACTGATTTAACCTTTGTGTTATTGCTCTGAAAATGAACTCCATCTCACAGTTTATTTTCAGAGTCGGAGTTGAAAGCAATCAAGGGCAGAAATGTGTGTTAAAACAGACGGATGAGCAGCTACCATCTCATTTGCTCAGAACTTAATGATGCTTTCATAGCAATAGAATCCACCCATTCAGACATTTTCACATGGGTGAGCAGCAGCTCAGGGGAGTCATCCAAAACCCATAATGTCCACACTGGTGTCTCTCACCATTGATTTCGGAGGCCCCACACCTTTTCCTGTGATTCAACCATCGAGACAAAATGTAACCTAAAGATTTTAAATGGATTTCTGCAACTGTCAGGTCATCTGGGTTATGTGGTAACTTGAGTCATTTTCGACATGAACGGTCAGGACACAATTTTCTGGACATTTTCTGGAGTTTGCATGAAGAACGCAGCAGGAGATTGTCCGGGGCTTTCAGGCAAAGAGGTGGCATCTCATGCAGGAGACAGAACATGATGTATTTCTGCTGTGGAAATGACTTGTTTTCGTTTACAACAGATAAACACTGGTCGGCTCTTATCACCAAAACTTTGTTGTCTTTCCAGTTTGACATTTTCCTCTTTGTCCTCTATGTGTATGAATCCTCTTTCTCATGCTGGGATATATTTGTATTTTTCCAGGTTCAAGTCTGTTACATCTTTTAGATGTCACCAATCATTCATTATGACTCCTAATGTTCGTTTATCAAGTCACCCCCCAACATCTGCTTTGTAATGTGAAACTTGAAGAAAACCATTCAGTCAATAATAAGTTTGTATATTTGACTCTTGAAGATCTGATCCTCATAAACTAACCCACAGCTGTAGTTAGGAGGTGGTGGGGAAACACACATGTATCTTAGGAATGAGCTTGGAAATTATTGACCCAGCCATTGATTTTCAGTGTGGAAGAGGAGAAGGAAATAAATAATCATTTTTATCTACACACAGAGGGCTCTACCCTCATTAATTAGTGGCTTTCCTTCTCCCTATTTATATGTATATGTCACGGCACATATTGAAAGGTCTGTGTGAGATGACAATTAGACATGCAGGGGCTATGCGACATAATAGGATTCATAAGTAGAAGGGAGCTCAGAGAGTGCAAACCTCCACCAAGGAAAACGCCCGATCTATAGAACACGTTCTAGAGAAAGTGGAAAAATAAATTCCTGAATCTCCCTGTTTATCCAGATCTGCTCTAAAATGGGATGTGTTCATCCTCAGGTCATGCTGGGGTGCACACAGTCTATGGCTGCATCCCACCACTAAAATGTCCTGGAAATTGGTTGAGTATGGTTTGCGTAATCCTCCAAATAGTCACACAAACAAACAAGGAAATGAACAAACAGCAATGAACACATGAAGGCAGAGGTAATGGGCTTTTACACCAACATATTGTTGTTGGAAAAAAATTGGTGAGTTTTGGGATAGGTGGCATAGTGGTGTGGTGATTACCACTGTTGCCATATAGCAAGAAGGTTTCTGGTTCAAATCCCTGGTCTTTCTGTGTAGAGTTTGCATCCTCTTCTTGTGTCTGTGGAGTTTCTCCAGCTTACTCCCGCAGTCCAAACACATGTAGATTTGGGTTTAACTGGAGTCTCTAAATTGATCATATGTGTGAATGTGAGTGTGATTGGTTGTTTGTCTCTGTGTGTTGGCCCAGTGATGCTGGCAACCTGTCCCCTGCCTCTCACCCAAAGACAGCTGGGTTTGGCTCCATCTCCCCCTGCGACACTTAAACGATAAGCAGTAAAGATAATGGATGGATGGATCATAACATTTTGGATAAAAGCAATTTATGCACAGAACACAACCTTTGTGTCGCACGTGCGACACACCTTTAATGCGGTATGAGCCGGCAGGTGCTACAATACGGGGCCATTATTGTAGCAAAACTATTGACTAATGTGTGTCTCAACCTGTCTGTGTGATATCAGATTTGTGAATGTGTAAAAGAATCTCCAAATGTGTAATAACATTTGTTATGTGTGTGAGTGTAAACTGATTTGAAAATGTGTTAAAAAAAAGTATCCAACGACCTTTCCATGTTTCTCTAAGTAGCCTTGCCAGTTGTCCTAGAGAGAATGAAAAAATGGTGGATTGAAGAGAATGAGACCATTTGAAGATGGAGACAGGGCCATTAGTCCTTTTTAATGTGATCTGAAGAATGACAAATTAAGAGTGGTAAAATCTGTGAAAATAAATTGACAAAAGGTCTCATTCCTGTTTTCTCATAGTGTTCCAGTTTCACTCAACAAAAGCTCCAACTAGCCAGGTGGTCTGAAGGTTCTATGTAATAAACTACATAAGAATGGATGGGCAACATGTCCACTGTGTTTCACCACCTGCTGCCCAGTGTTTGTTCCAATACACCTCAACCGAAGATTATACAGGTGGAGAAAGTGAATAATGAGCCGAGGTAGGAGTCGAGTCAACCTTTTCACCCCTCTGAATCTGCAGTAAGGAAAGGTTTGTATTAAAAGGAAAATAGGGCAAGATGGTGAGGATCTCTTGTACGTTTTGAAGGTTCCTCTGAAATAAATAGGTGATAAATTGTCAACCGGCAGCAGATGTTAAGGATCAGCAGCAGATGTTAGCGACCACCAACAGAAGTTAGGGACACGTCATCAGCTGTTTACCTGTCAAAGTCAGCTACGCATTCTTGTGGTTTTAAACCTGACTTTGCATATTTAGAGTGTATTCATGGTTTCATTGTCTTTGTTGCACTGCACATTTTCCAAGTAAAGAGTTTCTGTCAGCCTCTTATAATGTTAAATGATGGTTAGATTGGGGGCAAAGTGAAGGCAAAGTGATTTCATAGTGCTCATCAATCAGTTTTCACTGGGGAACTATCATGATTTAATACGGCTTTGCTGTATATTTTCCAGAGACTGAATGACAGCCTTTTAACTTTTACAAATTGGAAGCGGACTGTCGGTGGTTTGACCCCTGTCTCCTCCTGTCTCTATGACGATGTGCCCTTGGGCAAGACACTGAACCCTCAACTTGCCCCCGATGGCTGTGCCGTGCAGTGAATGACTGGTGTGTGACAGAAAAAGCGCTGTGTATAGTGTTGTATGAATGTATGTGTGTTGGATAGGTGAATGTGACTTGTACTGTAAAGGCGCTTTGAGTAGAATAAATGCTATAAATACAGTGTATATAGTTTTTACAAATAATCATGATAACCAATATTAAACAGTGAATCAGACAGTCAGTCTTTGTTCTTCCTCTTGTGTTTGGCTTTGCAGGATTCATCCGTCACGAGGCCTGTGAGTGTGACTGCTTGGACAGATCTGGGTGAGCGTTCTGCACCTTTGCCGATCTATTTCATTATTGAAGCGAGCTTTTTCTTTCATGCCCCTCATTTGTTGCTGTTGCTCACGTTTCACCGATGAAATATTAAAAAACACACGTAGACAGTTTTTTCATGAGATATATTTTTTAGTATGGTTTTTTTTTGCTGTCTTTTCCTTCGCATGTACGTTGGACGTAATTAGTCATGTAATATTGATCATATATGTAACACATACATAAACTATTTACAATATAAATGGCCTCGTGAAACACATTGTTTAACACATATCTACATTAGCTGGTCTCATACTGCTCATATTCAGATATCAACATATTGAAAAACATGTAACCCTGTTAAGACTCTGTGATTATGCAAAGTGTTTCATAACAGATCCTTGAGATTAAAATGATTTGTATTGTGAATAACGAAAGAATGAATGTGTAATATATTGTATCACAGGTGAGAAATGGTTATGGTCTGTTATCTCACAGCAACTTCCCTGAGCTTGGAGTAGAGAGGGATGAGCGAGACGGAGATAGGAGGTCGATGAATCATTTCCCTGCTATGCTTATGTTGCTTATCTAGACATATAAAGTAAAACAAACAGAGACAATGTGATATGATAGAATATGAAAATTACTTTTGTTTTGACATGAAGACGCTGTGGTGGATGTATCAATCTGCTGTATGAGGCCTAGGGAACATTCCTGCTGTGCATTATGTACATGTTCTCTGTATTTTTTATAAAAATGTATTTTTAAATTGCATTTTATTGACTATTTGTTATTATTTCATACTTTCACATGTTCTCTTGTCAATAAGTGAATTTCCCCAGGTGGGATCTTATTTATCTCATCTGATGGGAGCCACCCATAGACTGTTCAAGAAGATAAACAACATGACAGCTTCCCAAAAGTGAAGCCAAAACGTCTTGATCGCCCTCTGGTGGCTGAGCTGCAGAGGAGGTCACAAACCCTGCCTCCTCCATGATAGTGGATGGGACATGTACCAAACTAAAAAGACAATGCTCAATTGCAATTGTTCTCCAACATGCTTTCTGTCAATTCAGGTAGTTACTTATCAAAATGTTGCTAAATGTTTCTGTAAGTTTGGTTTTAATTAGTTAGTTACAATATAACATTTGTGTGAAACGTTGTGATTGACAGTTTGGTCGAGCGTATCAATGGGACTCAGCAACCTCGGCTCCATCCCTCGATGGCTATAGCGCAGACTCTGTCTCCAAATTACGTCTTCAGCACAAGATGGCAGCGTTCACATCCAGGATACTTTGGCTTCATTTCATGGGTGGAGGAGAATGTTCATCTTTCCATACAGTCTGTGGAGCCACCTTGTTTAGCTTTTCTCTAACCTCCAGCGGCTGGCAGCACTGGCCACGTTACTGTCACTGTTATTTCTACTGTTACTACTCTCAGGCCCCACTTCAACCCTGAATGTCCCGATACCCTCAGACACATTTCATCAACAGTGGAGACCAGCCAAGCAAAAAGGTGGTCAACTAACCATGCCCGGGACATTTTGTAAAAACATGTCGTGTCGCTGATGAAGACTTCAGTTATGGGTCGTAGATCTTCGCCTCTGAACGTGAAGGTGACTTCGGGGGAAGCTGTCCTGTCCTCTGACCCCAGGCATGACACAATGTTCCAACATCAGTGACACTAAGGCAGTGGTTCACATCTGTAACAGCCAGGGGCCTGATGGAAAAGTCACCTTTGTGGTCACACTGCAGCCGTGATCACAGCGGAGTCCAGATGACGTGATGGGCTTCCCATCAATCAAGCTGACGTGACCGAGGACAATTCAATCTATCTGAGAACCTTTCAGCAGAGGCCCTCCAGTCCTCCTCCGTGAAAACAGAGTTTCAGTCCTTTGCCAAGACAATGTCAGATAGCCTGCACCACAGAGGGAAGAATGGCTGCTCTACAGTTTTTACATGGAGTACATACATATCCTGTTTACAGATTAGTAGAGATTAGTGTTTGAATAGTTAGAAATATTAGTTCCAGACTGGAAATATTCAAATGAACGCCACCTCAAGTCGAAGCAACAACTCAGAAAGTCTACGAAAACTTTGATACATGAGTTGCAGAGTTACTGACATCATCACTTATATACCAGTTAACATAATTTTCCAAGTAGTAGCTTTTTTTGATCAAATAGTACACTTCTGTCACTTCGAAACTGCACGTCTATCTCTCACAAGGAGACATTTCAGCCCATACAGATGATTAATGTTCCTTTTTCTTTGCTCTTTGTTATTATGCAAATATTACAGAGCGGTGTCAGGGTGGTATTCAAATGCTCGAAACACATAAATGCAACATTTTCAACACATGAACACACCAAAGGTCGGAATGACTTCACATCGCTGCATATGGGACTGTGTGAATGCACAGATATTGTCTCATTCTCTCGTGATGCAGCTGGCTCTTGGAACATCATCCAATCAGCACCATGACATCAACATCTGGAACAGCTGCACCGCTGCAGAACGTCATGACCCTCTGCCACAGTTTGTCAAGGCAAACTGATTGGGCCTCTCAGGACATCGCATCTCGTCTCGATTGGGTCTGATTGCACTCACTGTGTTGTTGTTTTTTTCCATGTCCAATTTAGCCATGTGGCAGAAAGGCAAGTGCAGCAATTGAAATATTTTACATTACTATAGCCTTAGCAGCTTCTTAAAGCTGAGAAAATCCACAGAGATTGTCTGGAAAAGCCAACACATCACTTTATATTGTCCACCCATGTAGTGAAGGTTTCATTTTTAACAACTTCACTTTTGCCTGTAAACCAGAACAATCACTGAGCTTGTGTTTATTTGCTTGGTCTGGTCCCCCCCCACCCCCACGGTGTCAGACTTCAATCCATCCTGAGACAGGTCGGGCCTGTCACCGCCATTTATCTCAAATGTGGCGAGTTTGATGTGATGAATGACAGTGGAGCTGAAGCGTTTCCATTAAATCCGGAATGGCCTCAGCATGTGCCATGTGACGGTATTAAACAAACGTGACAATCTATTTTCTCTGTAAGAAGAACAAACAACTGCAGGTTAAATGCTTCCAGACGTTTCCTCTGGTGCTCTGCTCTCCACCGTGTGTTTTGTCGCTCCGATCGGTCGTAGCTCCATTCAATTGCGGGCAGGAGCATTTAGGTCTGCAACCATCAATAACAGCCCCTGGAAATCAAAAATGAACTGAGAGGTTGCCAGGCTTTCTTTATTTGACGTGAAGCTTGCAATTGCATGTGTGAGGAAAGTGACAGCGGACAAATCCATGTGTCACTGCCCATTACAGTGAGGACCAACACTATGCTGCAGGTAAAGGTGGTCCACTTGTAGCATGCTGCTGGTCCTATCATTTTTTGTGTCAGCTCCCATAGCAGCAGTTTAAAGGATTCAAGACAGAAAATTACTTTGTCCTAATTTATAGAATGAATGTTCTTAAAGTAATACTTTCACACTCATTCCCTCAATTGGCATTTACAGTCTTCTTGTAGAATAGGTTTTCCTCAGTGTTATTGTAGCTGTTGTTGTGCCACCATAGAGGATGAGGAGAGACCCAGCCCACGTATAATGTTTCTACTCTTTGGAAATATGAAGAAAGTAAACTGTTTATGTAAAAATCTATGAAGCCTAACGGGCCACATTCTCACCTGGGACATTAGCTCCTTATATCATATAATTTATTATCATCTTAATTTTTAGCACATGTTCAGGAACTATACATAACGGCCTAAAAATGTTCATCATTCTGCTGCACCTGGTAGAGCAGCTGTCCTTTTACCTTTAGGGCAAAGATTCAAAATCTGTCCATAAAGCACACAGCAACAAAAAAAAAAAAGATATAATACAAATACAATCTGGCCCTGAAAAATCTTACAACGGCTTTGAACAACAACAGCCTCATTCATCTGAGTGCTGCGCTCAGTATTGCTCTGAAATTGGTTATTGACCATTTACCACCATGGCTTGGACCCAATAAGCAATTATGGGCTGGCATGAAACATATCCTTAAATCAAACAGGAATTACAAAAGTGTACCCCCGAGGACATTTCTACAAAATCATCCAGGTTCTGAACAGTTTTGTATTAGTTCTCTCGAACATTGCTTATCAGTAACCCCCCACACACACACACACACACACACACACACACACACACACACACACACACACACACACACACACACACCTCCCTCATGTGAGCAATAACAAAAACAAGGGTTGGGTTTTGGGGTTTTGGGTATTGTTTTTGTGGCTCTGAGCCATAACAGGCCAGGGGTGTCAGACGCACCCATATGCAACTGTATCTGTACACTGAACAAAAATATATAAGGAAGTGAACAGACAACCACACGGCTCAGGCTTTGTCGGTCATGACCTTTTAACTCTGGGCCACTTCCTGGTAATAAAACAATTTTCATTGATATGATCGCCTGTATATGCAGGAATGTGCAAATACACTGAATTCTTTCTAATGAATATATGTATGAGCAATATAAAGCATAACAAAAACCACAGTCTCCTGAGTCGCGTCATGGCTTGTCACTGCATTACTGTTTGATTTTTTCTTTTGTCTTCAAGAAGGAATGCACCAATAATTCAGAGACAAAATGAGATATAATAATAATAAGTTATTTACTGACTTTGGGCATATCAATCTGTGAACCATTATTAGACATATGTTTGTAATATTCTTTATTGTTCTCATTGTAAGGCACTTTGGTCATCTGTGATTGTTTGAGATGTGCTTTTTTAACAAAATTTTTTACCGTATAACAAGTATCAGATTTAGTATTTAAATGTTAGCACATTCTGGATAAGAGCTGTACTCTATTAGCTGAGTTTCTGGAGCACGACCACATCTCCAACACTCCTCTTGTGAACTCCTCAAATTAACATTCTTGTCTGTTTTATGTGGAGGAGTCATTTAATTAATGTCCCCAAATGTAAGGGCAGCGTAAGGACAGTGGAAGATGAAACTACAGGGAATTGCTCTCTTACTTTAAATAAGTTAGTTTTTACTTTTTTGGTACTGTGTGTGTGTGTGTGTGTGTTCTCCCTCAGCGTCTGGATTATAGGACAGTGGAAAAACTTTTCATAAATGTGACACCTCCAGGGGTTGGCATGGCATTTTCACCATTTATATTATTTCATGGGTTTTGGCTCTGCGCGGTGTGATTTTGAGATACAGGGAGAGGCAGCAATAAATAGTTCTCCTTGAGAACTATTTATTGCTTCTTCGACTAGTAATCCTACAGCTGCTGATGCAAGTACAGTTTAACATTTGGCACCAAGAAAACAACGCAATATTCAGGATTCAGCTATTCAGTGATATGATCTGTAGGTTTCAACCACAACTCTTCTCCTCCATCAGAGGATGTAGAGAGCAGAAGGCTGGGAGAAGCGTCTGAAAAGCTCTGGAGAAATATCCAAAACTAGGTCTCGTGCTTTTTTTTTTTTCGTACTACAATCTGCAAAATCAAATATCAACCTTCAAACTCAGCAAAATCATCAAGGTAATTGGAAATTGGGTGCTTGCACTGAGAGTGAATTGTACAGCAAGTGAGACAAATAACTAACACATAGAGAAGGAAGTACCACAGTTGTCCAGTGACACATATTGTGATTCACAAGTCATTTACATCTGCAGATTTGTTGTACATTTCAAAGATATTGCAGGGACACAATTCATTTGAGAGGATGCTCAACATGTCTGCCACTTAGGAAATTGACCCCATATGAAGCTGGTCCATGGTCTTAGGACAAACAATTTTGTCATAACAAAGTTAACATTAGTTATATTACTAATATAAACATATATGCACTTCTTTAAATATACAATGTTGACTAAATTAATTATTAATTGAAACCAAAACTCACTCTTTTGAAAGACGTGGGGAAATGATTAATTAAGGAACATAAGGACGGTTTCAACCTGAATGAAACATAAGGTGCACAGAATGCTTATATAATATTGTACAATGTTTGCCTCAATATTTATAATGTACCATTTTTGAACAAAATAAATTGTGTAAATACATAAATAGCATCAACAGACAATTTCATCATAATGGAGTTGTGGAAATAACTAAGATAGTTCTATAAAAGAAACAGGAATAGCCAGGTTCCACCTTGTAGTTTTATATACATCTTATATACATTATACAGCTCTGGAAAAAAATGAAGAGACCACTGCAGATCTGTCTTAAATCTGCATCTTTACTTGTGTGGCAGCCATTTCATTCCAGTGTGTGTTGAATTAGGAACAAAATTCAGAAGCACATTTAAGAACATTTAAAATTGTATTTTAACCATTCAACATTAGAGAATGTGATAGTGTTGCAGTATTGTTTTGTTGCAGAGCCACATATCCAGAGAACGAGTAAGCTGGAATCGGTCAAACAGCGCCCCCCTGGGTTGAAAAGTGCATAAGTAACTGTAAACGTCTTTGGTCAGTGACATGGTGACGTGCAGGCGGTGTCAGAAGAGACGTCAGGTGATTGTGAAGTGATTACTGGTGGCAACCTGCTGGGAATGATGGAGACCAACTGGAGCTTATAAAGTCACCATGGAAACCACACAGTGAAGTTAGTGCCGTCCATGAAAAGAAACAACCAGGAGAATTAACGCGCTGCTAATGAAAACCAATGGTATCAACCACATGCACATGCGGTGTGTGCGTGTGTGTGTGTAGCAGCAGTGAGGGAGGTGGACTGGTGTGTCTGTGTCTTTTAAACACACACAGTGAGGGGAAGTGTTTACTCCCCCGACACTGGGGCCATGACCTGGAAGAAACAAGATGAAGTCCTGCGGGGAAATCCCCTGATAATGGAGGTTGTTTACTTCTCCACCATTAATGAATGAGGTCTTCAAATACAGGCAAGTAAATAAATACACACTGTCGTGTCTCTGCTGACTGTGTGTTCATCCTGATGGCACAGTGACCCGCCATGGTTATGTATATATGTGTGTGTGTGTGTTACTCTGCAGTTTCCCATGTGCTTTAATTGTTTGTGAGGCCTCTTTGTGTTGTTATAGTTATAGTAGCTGTGGACACACACACACACACTCAGCGCCTGCTGGGCCTTTTTAATTCCCTTGTTGTCTAATAGTTGTAACCTATTCGTTGTAAGAGAGTCTGGAGGCTGTAAAAAGATCACGTTGTTGCTGCTGTGTATGTTTTTCTTTGGGTTGAAGTTGTGCTGCATATTCAGAAGTTATCTTTAACAAACCCCCTGATAGCATGTGGTTTTTTGGGGGGGATCCTCTTGATAAGTGTGGTACATGGAAGTACTGTGTGGTCTTTCGTGCAGTTCCTTGTATCTGCTACTGATCTGCATGTTGGTGTGAGTTTACATCCTATATACGTTTTTATGTTAAGCAGATAGATTAGAGGTGAGAGACCCATGTGAGGTGTGTGTTTTATATGAATTTGAACATGGGGGAAGTGCTTGTCTGTGTGTAAAAGTACTTAAAGCCCAGCTCCATGGCCTATTACATCCCCTAAAACTTTGTTTAAAAAAAATGTACATGGCTTTAACTCTCACCACGGACGTCAATGAGTCAACAAAGTTTTCCTTTTCAACTGAAAGTGCTGCACATGTTGTATTTCTTCTAACAGGTGGGGGAGTATAATAATAACAGTCTGATCTACAGTATCATGGTACAAGATCAAAATGTCAGCTCGTCTAAGTGATTCCTCTCGGGCGAGAAATCTCAGTCCAGTCTACCGTCACTATCAACACATGGAGCTCACTGTATTTCTTTTTATTTCTTTTTCATCTAGAGACCCCCTTACTGCAGGATCTGAGGTTAATTTCAGGCATCTTATCTTTTGATTGAATTTTATATTTGATGTAGGTATGTTAACAAGTTGCTGCAGGTAGAAAAAGAAAAATTGGAAATTAAGTTGTGTATTATTTTCTACATTGCCGTATTGTATGAAGAACATGGCTTTAACTCAAAGACGCATGTTTTTTATAACAACAGCTGACAAACATGACAGGTGGGATTCCTCAGAATAAACAGGTTTTCAAACCAGTTGGGATTTTCCTCACTTTAAATTACCAATATTGTTTATGCTGTAAATGTTGTCTCCAGGTGACAGTAATAAACGGGAATCACCATCTTGAGGACACATTTTTCCAAATGAGGGGAATCAATGTTCCAGATTTACGCAGTTCTCTTAATACCTGCTACAAACAAGTCACTGGGAGTAGAATGAATGTGTTGGTGTTAATTCAGCCGCTGAACATTCACACCTGATGTGCTTCGCTGAGGTGGTTTGGAGTTTCAAATTAAAAAGTGTGTGTGTGTGTGTGTGTGTGTGTGTGTGTGTGTGTGTGTGTGTGTGTGTGTGTGTGTGTGTGTGTGTGTGTGTGTGTGTGTGTGTGTGTGTGTGTGTGTGTGTGTGTGTGTGTGTGTGTGTGTGTGTGTGTGCGTGTGCGTGTGCGAGCGCGCGCACTGGGGAATTGTTCCATTGCAGCCTTGTCCATCAAGGGAACGTGAGGAAAGAAGTGCGAGCTGACTCCTGAGGATGTTGCGGCTGTGTTACGTGATTGTATGTGGTTGTGTTGCTTGATTGCCTGGAAACAAGTTGCATTTCGGCATCTGACAACTCTGTTCCGGTTCGGCACTTTCAAAAAGAATCCGTGTGTGTGTTCTGCCTCAGAGGAATACAAATAATTAAAGAAGAAGTAATCAGTTTAACCAATTAAAATTGAACCTCCATTCATCGTCGACACCACACTTACAGGTTTCATGACAAGCTCGCACGATGTCTGCAGCCCAGACTTCACATTGTGCCCTGCATGGCCGTCTTCATCTCATTTAGCGACTAGATATAATGTAATTACAGGTTGTGCTATAATTGCTCTTTTCTTCTGGGAGGTGTAAAATGGTGACGTGTCTCTGACATGTTGCCCCTGTCTCCTCTCCTCATTGAGGATGCAGCGTCGATGAGATTTGATGAAAAGTGCCTGTCATTCGTGTGCAAACAGTGGAAACGACAAAAAAAGGTCTTAGTTGTAATATTCCGCTGTCTGAAATCTGACATTCATCACTTGTGACCTTTTTAAGTCTCGGCTTATCTTGTCTTCCTTTTTCCGCCTGACTGATTTGTCAGGCGCAGCTACATGGTCTCATCATGTCTGTGCACCTGGCAAGGAGAAATGTGTGTTTCTTTGTGATTGTCGAGGTTTCAGTGAAAACAAACACACAGTAGCTTCACACAGGACACAAACACTGGTTTTCAGGTATCAAACCATCATTTAGTCTGACGCATGACTGGGCAGCGGCGTATTAAACCTTTGCTTTGAACACTGCGAAGGGCAGCTGTTTGCCTGGGAAAGCATCCTGCTCCTTTAATACCCCTCGGCTGGAATCCCATAAAATCTTTCATCGGGCCAAATGAATAGGAAAATTACTTTAATTCGGGGAAGGAGCAGAGGCAATGTGCAATTGTATGAGATTGAGATGAGATGGACTGTGGTATCCCCAACGTATTCGCAGAGCTCATCAAAGCCTTTTTCCATAGTTGCTTGCTCTCTAATTGGGCGAAGTTGAGATGGATTACTAAAAAAAAAAGGCAGAATGTACAGGTTCTTAATGGCGGTAATGGGGAGAAAATCCAGCCGTTTTCCTTATAGCCTTCAACGTGTCTCGCCAAGCTTGTTCCAGGAAATGATAGCTCAGCACATAATAGATGTCGGCATTGTGATGTTTTATTGTGGGAGTAATGCTCCAATCTGCCTTTAGGGCTGTGCTGCCAACTGTATCTGATATCGGAGAAAATATTAAGTATGGTAATTACCCACTCTGGTTGAGATAGGCCTGTGCACCTATTTTTTCCCCCCAGTTTAATTGCTTCCTTTGGGATAATTAGTAATCGTTAAGAGATAGTCAATTGGGCATTTATGCACGGTCACGATACACTGTACCGGACGTCCAAGCATTAAGTGGTGCGTCATTAGCTGAGAGGTCAGCAGAGTGGAGCTGTTTAAACCGGAGCCCCTCAAAGAGACCAGCCGGTGAACTGAGGCTCTGTAGCATCCAGAGGAAAAACACTGAACAGCTGCTGCTGTCAGCATTTCCATTGTTCCCCCTGCAAACCACAGTTTGCACGTCACAATTTATGATGATCCAGTGTCAACAACTGTAGACATTGGCAGATTTGAACAGTTTAGACCAAGTCCTCGCAAAGAAGAGAGTGGGAAGGCATCTGTGATTGTGTGTGAAGTGTTTGTCAGTGTGTAAATGGGAGAAATGTGTTACTATAACACTTGAATGTTTTGAAATGTGACAAGATTAAAGTTATTTTTATTGTAGAAAGGTTTCTGGAATCTGCAGCACACCCAGGTTTTTACTCTCGTGTTGTTGTCATGGATTCTCACTAAATAATCATATTTGCATGTGTGTGTTCTCACCTACATTGTCTGGGTGTCACGTTGAAATTAGTAATGTGATTATACACGTCGCCTCCCGATTTCTTCTCTCTGATGTGCTACATCAGATTAGGTCAGCAGCCGTGGGGCTTTTTGCACTGTAGCTCTGTTTGTTACCCTTATTTAGGAAACGACAGCATGGTCCATTTAGTCATGTCTGTGTCCATTAATTTAAGCGCAGTTCTCTGAGCATCAGTAAACATGCTCCTGCTTAATTGTTTGCTCGACGTTTTTACTGTTGTACTTTCATTATCCAGTGATGGCGTCGCCTATGCCTGTACACTGTGGTGCACCTTGAGGAAGATCAGGTGGCTAAACACGGAGTGCGATAAAATCATAACTAATTATCGTATTATAATTTTAATATTTAATCAATAGCAATATAACACAATTTCAATGTATATGTGTATTGACGCCCTGTTTATGTATTGTGTAAGCACAGTGAGGAGGTATAGCAAAGAACTGATCAACCTCAGATTTGTGAAATGTTTGTCATTCTTTGCCCGTAAAGAAGAGTTTAGAACCACAACCTTCGTTCAGGAGTATAATTGAGTCTGTAAACTAAACAGTAACAATAATGGATATGTTTATCTAGATAATTATCAGTATTGAATTCTATATATATTTTTATTTAGATATAATTTTTTGCTATATATTTCCCAAATACTACATAGTAGAGCCCTACTGATCAGAATTTTTGGTGCCAATGCAGATACCGATATTGGGGAGTGAAACATTTTAGATGATTTGAAAGATGTGGTCTTCAAACCCTTTTTGACAGAGAAATATAACTCGGACTTGATATTATTATAAATAGCCTACAACTATAATATAGAGCCTTAATTAATCAACAAGATTTCTTCATCTTTTCTGCATTGTTCATTCTGTAAAATATAAGTTTACGTATCAGCAAACATACATGCTGATACTGACATGTCTGTAAAAAGCTCATATCCACCAATATATAGGTAAGTCAGGCTCTACTAAATAGGCTTTCTAAATGTACAATCCTTATTATCAAATAAAAACTAAGTGTTACTGTACACAAAGAGAAGATCGATCACACTGCTGACATATTGCCAGGACTACACCAATTAAATGCACAATATAACTTGAAAGATAACTCCCACTGTATCGTACACTTCGCTGCTTATGGGATAATATAACTCATAAATTGCTTTACTTTATTCCAGCATTAACATTGTAATGCTCGGATGAAGGTTGAGGTTAATGTGAAGCAAAGTGTCTGCATCAGTATCTGCCAGGAGGAAATGGCTTAAGAGCAAAGCACCTCACCTTATGAACTGGATCATAGGCCATCTCATTATGTAATCATTTTGCCAAGACGCTGGCGAGAGCAGAAGAGGAGGAAGTGTTCCTCGTCCACTGAAAAATTTAAAGGATCCACTCGTGTGAATCTTTTAAGAGGCTTATTTGTTACCAGGTATCGAGCTGTTGCAGGCCTGTACGACTCACGACTATACTGCATTAAGGGGGGGTCATATTTTGTCCGACCCTTGTCAACGTTTGTGAGCAGGATAGAATGTTTGGTGATGGGATGGTTGGAGAATTCTCTGATCGTTGTCTGCCTTCAATGTCAAATCCGTTGGCGCTTCTCCTCGCTTACTTTGCTGCTGCTAGCGTTAGCCGTAAGAGGGTGTAGCTTTAGACGGTTGTGCACAGCGTTGGTATTGTAGTCGTACTTTAGGGCAGCCTTGCATATACTGTCTGCAGCTGATGGTTTGATCTGCTTTGGCAAAGTATTTTCACACAGTTGATTTTAGTCTGTCATATTAATCTGGTCGTATGGCCACGTTTCTTTCCGGCTCTTGTTCTTGCTGCACGTCTGCTGCTTTAGGGCCCAGTAAAGCAAAGTTTAAGTCACGCATGGCAACGATGGCAACAGCTCCCCCTGCTGCATATTTGCTATAGATGCTATTATTACTACCCCGTGCTTAAACCAAAGATGGACGATGCACAGTGTCGACTAGTGGTAGCGATGGTCACTTTTCTGCACGTATTATATTAGTTCATATTGTCTGGTCTGGTTTTTTTCCATGCAAGAACATTTTTAGGCCAAGTGCCACATAGAAATCACTTCTGCATTTCTCTCACACCCAACACTAAAATTGAAGTCCTGAAACTATTTACATGTGATATCCTTGCAAATGTTGGGGAATTGCACCAGGTAGATTGCGTGGGACCTGAGGGAGCCCGCCCTGGGATCTGTGAAGTGCCTGTAACGTTGTGATCTAAATTTAATGCCTACAGCATTTCTACATCTCACCACTGCCCCTTTCCCATCATCCCCTCCTGTCAGTCAGACGACCAGAGGGGCCTGTGGCAAATTGTGTATATGCGTTTCTTGGAGGCGTGTGTTAAATTCACACCAGCGAGTGTGAAGAGGGGTCCTCATGTCACCCCCACCGCTGTAAGGGTGCTTACATGTTCATTCAGTCAGCATAAAAAAAAAGTCACTAACACCAGCAAGTGGGCGTGCCCCCGGGAGCCCGAGGGGATGAAGAAACCCGAATCCATTCAATAAAAATGAAACAGATAAGACACCTGAGCTACTGCGGCGAAAATGCCAGCGAAGCAGGGGCTGTCTGATCCCGCCTGCTCTCCTGAGGTCATGAAGACCTTGGTGGATGAAGCTTTAATCTGGTATAAAGGAAGATGGGAAGGAATTCAGGTGCCTCGCGGGCTGGAGGTGGTGGCGTGGGAAGACGTGGTTGGAAAGAAAGAGGACTATTTTGTTTAACCGCGGAAAAATTAAGTGTTAAAATTGCCAGTCTCATGCAATGTCGGTGTCAGTGAAACAGTGGTTGAGATCAAAAGTCTTTTTCATCCTTTAATGAGCCTTCGTGTGGTAGCTTTGCTACAGAGGAAGAGAAAAGAGGCAGATGATCAGTTCAGGAGCGTTTAGATGGATTAGACGATCACCCACTCAGTGCGTTCGGTGCCTAAAGAGTAAAATACTGTGGAGTGCTATATCCTCTGTGCTTTTGTATGTTGAAATCATGAGAATGCAGGAGATATGAAAGTGAAATAATTGTTTATTATTTATTGACCTGATTTGTAATGATGTGTTTTCTCTACCTTGGTTTATTGAAACGTGTGTATCTGAGGAAAGTAAAAATAAAAGCTTTACAGGTGTTTCGATTGGGGCCCTCTGTTCCTATGAGTTAGTACAACATGTGCACAGCTCGTGTTTTTTCCCACATGGCCAATATTGGGTTGTTTTTGGGCAACACTCCACTCATGCTCTGTTCTTTTGTCTCACAGTAAACTATTCATTATGTTTGGTCCTTTTGTTTGAGGAGGTTTTCTCCTTTGGATTCAAGCCTGTGTGCTACCTGTATTATAGATTATGCTCCTTATTGCAGTGTTTCCCATTAATTACCCAGACTGTGGCCGCCCGCCATTGTCTAATTTGTTCTGCCACGGTTTTAAAATAAACGTTTATTCGTTTTCCCAAATTCAAAAAGATGACCCAGTGAATTTGATGGATTGAATCATTCAGATGCTACTTATAGCTTTTCATTATGGGGAAGAGAGTCACACTCTAAAATCCAAATTATTTTTGCTCCAGACAAGATTTGCTCTCAGTAACTACATCATTATGACGTTAAACTCCTCATTGTTTGGAATCTACTGACAAATAAGAAGGTGTATTGGTTTCCTCCTTCACTTTCTCAAGAAAATCTTTGCTCTTCTCTGTCCCCTGTGACTTTTGTGGATCATATAGTTATTATTCTATCCAAATAAAGGACATTATGTACAAGGTTTGAGTTTATAATGGAAACATTTACTGCTACATCTACAAAAGCCACATGTGGCCAGCTGTTCACCTGCGATAAACCAGGTCTGATAACTGACCCAAAGAAAAGAACGATGGCTTACAGACACATTACTTTTAAGGCCAACAGGAGGATTAGTGATACAGCTAAAACAGCAAATGTATGAATACCAGGACTTTACAATATAAAAACGCCATCAGTACGTTAGGCCTTCTCATGTGGTATTAACATTCAACAGTGTGTTGAGGTGGGACTCTGACTCGTCATCTCTCCAACTTCTTCAAACACAAAATTCAGGGATCTGAGAGATTTTCTACGTCTATAGCAACATTACACCTGTAACACCTTGAGCTGAAATCAAGTACAATTAGAGGATTCAGACATATAAATAGTAAATATTTGTTCATAAATATTTCTGGAAAACATTGAAGATATTTTCCCAAAAGGCATCAGCTATTGCCAGTTGAGGTTGAGAGTGGAGAGAAGGAACAGCTTTAAATATTTCAGATATTTCTGGAAGATTTGTCACTTATTGCAGAAAAGCGGATTTCAACTTTAAACATTTTATAGAAATCTGAGGGCTCAGAACTGCACAGGAGTCTTACATCTTTGATCTAAGAGGAGGATCTTTGATCATGTAATACAGCAGCAATGTTGAAACCTGGCAGAGTCTTTTCCTCACAAGTTCATACAACAAGTTAAGTCAGACTAATACTGGATTGCAGGGCTTATTTCAGTTCTATCGGTGATGAATGTGTTTGTTCGTGTTCTACACCACCATCGCCAAATCACACCATGGGAGAATATTGTTTGGAAGAATGGTGTAGGGCTAGAAAGATGCACTGATGTAATTGACTTCGTTGAATACATAAATGTCAATTTGTGTGGAATCTGTCGATGCGTCTCCTTGTTAACGTTCATCTCCAGTGGTGCAGACTCCGAGGCCTGCTGAGAACAAGAGTTTATCCCTAAAAGACGGAACATTATGGTACAACGTGTGGGAGTATATCAGATGCCTAATAAAATCCTGTAGTATTTGTAAAAAACTGAGATGGCCGACCACAACAGCACAACAGCAGTGCATGGATATCTCAAACGAAGACCTCCTGGGGTTCTTAAAAACAATGAGACAGCAGTGGAAGTATTTATTACAGTGAGGTATGTCTGATTGTTGGTCAGTACCGGTGCCTGGGAGTCATTGTTGCATCCGAATCTGTTGTGTTTCAGACAAGAACTTAACAAAGACTCCTCAGAGCACACGCTTATGGATAATATGGCAATGGAGCTTTCTGCTGCAATTGCAATCAGATTGTTTATGTGCATACAGACCTATAAAACTAAACAAATTTACATTAAAGTTACACTCAAATAAGACAAATTATTTTTATTTGTAAATTAAGAGAAGTTGTTGACATTATTTTAGCCTATTGGTTAATTATCCAGGATTAATTTCACAAGGATAACAAGGACTAATTTACCAATCAGAAAAAAATCAATAGGTTAATCAAATAAGAAAAGATGGATGAATAGACTAACAAATAAAATAACTAATAAGTGAATCGATAGATAACAAATAGGTTGTTGCAGCCTTGAAATTGAGTTCCATTCCTCCAGTAAAGAGACTTGCATAATCAATGCCACGGCTCATTCAAGCTCCTGGTGGCATGTGGTGGCCCAACAGGTTTTTCCATTAATTTGCCATCCGTCTGTACACACACACATATATGTTATATATATATATATATATATATATATATATATATATATATATATATATATATATATATATATATATATATATATATATATATATATATATATATATATATATATATATATATATATATATATATATATATATATATATATATATATATATATATATATGTACGTTTCCTCCATCTTAACATAGGATCTCTGGAGCACAGCTGATGTGACCAGAGCCGAGGGAAAAGGAAAATAAGCAAAAAAAGCCGGATAGGAATGGGAGTGTGAGACAGGCAGAGAAGCAATGAGAGGTAGACTTATCCAAGTGAAGGTTGCCTGTGAGGAACTGTGAGAAAAACACCTGAGAGAATAAAATGATAACCAGGTGTGATATTTCTTTTCCTACATTTTACTTCTTCAGTGACATGCTATTCCCTGCAAACTTTTCACTGCGCTCCCTGTGCCCGCTGTGTGGCAGGATGAACATTGAATCAGTCACGTACCTTGGAAGTAGGCCACGCGCCGTAGCACAGCTGTCCTATTAATTGACATCGAAATGTACAGTGATCCATGAATAAATGCATGCGCCTGTGCACACACGTGCACAAATACAACACACACACACACACACACACACACAGAGGAAATAAGGTATTTGCTGCAACAACATAAATGAACACTTGCCCTTTGATACTGTTGTTGCTGTCAGAGGCTTGCCGGCGTCCTTGATGCAACAGAGAGAAATTGCAGCAGCTTGATGTTTTATTTGTTGTGGAGTTGGTGACAGCACGAGCCCGAGAAATTATTGTATTTCATCTGAGAATGGGCCTAATCCAATGCACAGCTGCCACCAGTTAATGTTTTTCATCACGCTCCTGTGAGCAGGACATCAGTTCGAGGAACAATACTCACTTAATTGAAACAGTAAAGAAAATAGAAGAACCCTCGTCCTAAATGTCATCTCAGCCTTAGAAGCCCAGTACCACAAGTTTGTCAAGCTAAGAAAATCGATTTGAACTCTGTCTCGCACAACACACACACACACACACACACACACACACACACACACACACACACACACACACACACACACACACACACACACACACACACACACACACACACACACACACACACACACACACACACACACACACACGCATTTCCACACAAAGGGGGTAGAGCCCACTTGCTCCCAAGCCAGAGCTTGTGCGTGACACCGTGGGGTATTGGGGGAAAAAGGGTAATCTGAACCATTAAATCATCACTGACAGATCAAGTGAGAGGCAGACACACTTAAAAGGTTACAGGACACTGACGGCACATTTTAGTCATATCACACATCTCAGAGCTCATTCATGTAATTAATAACTGCAGTGGGAAAACCACTGGGGAAGCTTTTGGTTTGAGATAGCGAGATGAACTTCTTTTCTAACAATGGCAACATCGTGTCAAATAAGAAATAAAAAGTGTAGACACTACTGCAGATAATAGTAAAGCAGTAAAATCCTATTGTGCTTTTAAGGTGCAAATGTTTACATATTAAAGTTATCAAACAGCTTATCAGCATTTTGTTATGGTCTGTATTCATGAAGGCATTCCTGGTTTAAATCTTAACAGCTTTTTAAACAGTTGCTAGTAATTTATTGCAGGATTTACAACCAAGCAATCATGACCACAGCAAATTTAGCTTCAGTGCATGTGTGTGGATTTGTTTTATATTAATATAGTAACTTTGGAGTTATTCTAAAGGTATTTTTATTGTTTGCAGGAAAGTAAGAAAATGTTCTCCATGGGTTCCCAGAAATGCTAATTTGGAGTTTTGACTCTAAATTGTCTGTAGGTGTGAATGTGAGTTTCAATGGTTGTTTGTCTCTGTATGTCAGCCTGCGAATCGCTGGGGACCTATCCAGGTAATAACCCGCCTCTCGCCCAATGTCAGCTGGGATTGGATCCAGCTCCCCCTGCGACCCTAAAAGGATAAGCAGTAGATAATGGATGGATGATTCTAATTTGGTCCCAAGTTGTGGTCATTGCAGTGTGTGATTTGCATTAAACATGGGGAATTTTCTTTTGCTTTTTAATCATTCAACAACTGTCCACCACCCTTATTTGTGCAGTTCGATCCCCGTCTCGCCCATTGGGCAAGATACTGAACCACTGAACAGTGTGTGGATGATACAGGCACTTAGGAGCAATGTATGAATGTGTGTGTGAATGAGTGGATGGCAAAACTGCACTGCTTTGAGTGTTCATCAATACTAGAAAAGCTCTATATGAATACAGAGCATTTATCATTGTCCAGTAGTTCACTTATACCTTACCTGAAGTTTCACATACAAGCAGTCTAAATCCCATGCACACAGTAGTCACAAACATTCAGGCCCTGTCCCAAATCACCCCTTAGCCCTATACCAGTTGGCCCTACCCCTGGGGTAGTGTTGTCCTATTCCTTTATGTGATATAGGGGTAGTGGCCATCTAGCCCTTCAAACACCACTTCAACCGTAGTGTATCCAGGACCCCCCCTAAAAAAGAAGGGGTTCGGGAATTACCAAATTCTTAACGAATGGACGAAGCGAATCAACAGCAAATCAAAGTGAAGTTGAATCGCTGTGACAGGAAAATCACTATTCACGCCGTCACAACAAGCATGTTAACAGTCTGAGTGAGAGGAACGTGTTCAGTGCGTGGCAGAAGTTTCTATGGACAGGACTAACGTAACATTGAAATAACCGATGCAAACATGCTGACTGGGTATTGATCAATAGATCCATCTGTCCTGTCTGTCCTGCAGTTGTCAGATGTATCACTATGACAGTGTCGGTTGATAACGCTTGTCAATATCATAATGTTAGTTGATATTGTTTGGCTGCTGATGACGTAACGAGTGGTGTCGGTTCCGAGGGGAAGATTTTCTTGCCCTCTCCCTCGTGGCTCCGTTTGAAGGGGGACCCTCCCAGCGAAGGGTACCTCATATCCGGGGGTTAGGGCTCAGGTAGAGGAATTGGGACAGGGCATCAGTGTCAGAGTTAAATAATAAAAAAATCTATATTATCCACTTGCACAAGCAGTCGATAGACTATATTGACTATAGCAGCAGTCAGCCCAGCCATTGTCAATTTGTTTGTGTGTGTGTGTGATAAAGAAAGAGGGAGAGAGAGCAGGACCAGGGCCGGCTGAGTGAATCAAGCTCTGCATTGAAATAAGATATAAGATCTATTTCCCCATTTATTCCCCGTAAAGTATATAAATAAAAAAATATATAACAACCAAAAAAAGAATATTTGGCAATCAGTGTCAATCAACTAAATAAATGTATGGGAATGTGCTGTCATATTTGTGTTCCTGTGTAAAACTCTTTAGTGTAAAGCTCTGATTACAGCTCCACTGTTTCATTTCATTATTTGTGTTGAAATCTTGAGTTTCTTAGTTACAGCTATGATTAGATAATCAAGGATGGGATTTAGGAAATGGTCAATTTCAAAGTGTGCAAAGCTGTATATGTTAATGTATCCGCTTGAGGAATTGAGGAGAAAGTTGTCATAATTGCTGCTGGGATAAAAAATACTGTATCACTTTACCTTGACTGACTTTCCCATGATGGTTTTGTTTTAAGACGTTGAGGCAGCGAGGGACGTGCTTGTTGTCGTCTTCACTTTCAATCTCACGGACACTTTATCCTGGATGACCACTGGGCGGTTATCAATCAGAAATATTTGAGTTGGAAAATGATATTAAAAAGGACAAGAAAGAGCAAACAGGAGATAAAGGAGGATGTGGGTTGAAGAAAGTCAAAGACGGAGGCATAAATACTTTAGTATGTGTTGGTGCGTGTGTGTAAGATTTTATGTTGTACATTTTTTATTCTCTGTGTTTGTGTTTGCGTGTCCATCCGTGTGTGCAGTCAAGCATGCATGGGCCGTGTGTACTTCTAACAAGAGGCGCACCTGCAACCTGTGATGGAATGGCCTGGAGGCAGGAGGTGGATGGTGTGACAGCAAAGGGAGAAGAAGAGGAGGGAGAGAGGATGGGAGAGGGTTATACGAGTAGTCGGATCAGTGACAGGCAGTAGCTCCCTCCCCAGAGAGAGGCCATTACGGGGGAGGGGGAGGTGGAAGGGGGACATGTTGGCGGGGCCTGCCACTGAGCTTATTGGCAATCTGTTAGCAAGGCCGCAGGCAGGCGGGGGTGTATCAGGTCCAGGGACAGAAGAATGCCTGCGAGACAAGAAAAATCTACTCCTCCTGGCAATGAGAGAGAGAGCGAGAGAGAGAGATGTGTGGAGTGGGTGGTGGCGAGGGGGTCAACGGGCGACAAGACAGGAGAGAAGAGAGAGGTCCAGAATGTATAATGGCATTCTGTTACTGTTTAAGCTGGTGGGGAATTTGGCATTTAAATTTAGTGCAGTGGGAGAGGTGAGAGAGGTGAGCTTGCGTCTCTAAAGGGGATGGTGAGCACAGAGCTTGAAGATGAATTACAGAGGGAGACATTAGAATAGAAGGGCGATAAATCAAAAGGTGTGATTGTGTGTCCGGTGAAAAGTAAATCCCCCTCTTAGAACAACAGAATACATCCCGTCTTCACTGAGCTTTACTTACAGTTCCTGACCTACGGTGGCCGAGACGTCCCCCAAAGCATTAACAGAAAACATGAATGCCCAAGTGACAACTTCACTGCGAAAGCCACAACTTCACTGCAAAAGCCACAACTTCACTGCTAAAGCCACAACACAACCACAAAAGCCACAACACCACTGCTAATGCCAAAGGTCCAAATGCCAAACAACAGACACACAATCACAGCAGAAGTGAGCGACAACAGACATTGTCAGTGGAAGGAGCAGAGTTACTGCCGTCACTCAAGCCGCCGCTTAGAATATCATGCTTGTCTTTTTGAGGTGTTATGATACAGATGTGTCCAAAGTCACTCGAGCGCAGAAAGTGACTCTGCTTGTTTCATTGGCAACATCTGCCCTCGCTCACTTCCATTGTGGTTCTGCTTCCGTTGTGGCTTTTGCATTGGTGTGTTTTCCGTTAATGAACTTGTGTGAGACGTCTCTGCCATGGTCTCTGCTCACAGTATCAGATGGAACATGTGAATTAGATAGAGAATATAATAAAGATGACTTACATTTGAGTTGGAAACGAGCTGAGTGAACATTCATCTAAACTTTTACACCCAAGAAAATCAATGTGTATGAAGAAATACCGGAACTAAAGAATGTTCTCTGACTTTTCTTTCTCTTTGTCTCTTTATTGTTTTCTAATTCGGGCTCTTAAGGCCTCCAACAGCAGCAGCAGCGCTGTCTGCCGGAGGCCTCGGGGCCTTTCTGCAAACGAAGACATCTAGCAGTAGAGGAAAGAAATGTGCTTTTGTTTTATCAGCCTTGCTTTTTTATTTACTGCAGCTTGAGTGTGATGTGGATGCTTTCCACAGTTCTGCTTAACATGCTGTTATGATATGAGATTGATTAAGTGCGTGAGGGTGTGCAGTGTGTCACTAGAGGGAGAGTCAGAAGAAAAGAGGAGGTGACAAAAAAGCAGGATGGATACTGAAAACTTAGCAGGGTTTATTTGCATTTGACATATTTATACCTGGCAGTAAAAGCGTCACTGTCCTGTCACCATATATACGGTAATAAGAGGACTGGGTGGAGGCAGGAAATTGGAGTAATAACCTGGAGTTTTGAGACGCAGGATAACATCTCTCATAACCATTCAAAACAGGCACATTATTTCAGCCCATTTTCACACAGTTTGATATACAGTCAGATCCCGCGCTGCTTTATGCAGCTTTTCATGTCATTGTTCCCAGCGACTGCAGCGATTTCACTTTCCAAGACAAAATTAATGATCTCCAAGGGCCAAATAAAACACATCAGTCAACAGTGGAGGTGACAGGCAACCTTATAGGTGAATTACCAGCACTTACTCCAGGTGATGTCATATCAACCACAACGTCTTTGCTGAGCCACCTCCTCGGAGCCAGCGACTGGAAGCCAGCTCCGTTCTCACAAGCTGCTGTCTGAGAAGCCAAGGTTTCTCAGAGAAATATTGATTCTGTCACATAACCCAATTTTTCAAAGACCTCGCTCCATGGGGAGGGAAGAGAAGGGGAGAAAAAAGGAACGCCATCCCACGCCGCCAAAGAGGAGTCATTTTTCTCTCTAACGGATGGGGAGGGAGCGTATTTCCATTCCAAATGGGCTTGGAGTTATTAGTGTGGTCGGTGGGTATTTTGTCACTGTCAAAAGCACAGTGAGAATTAATTGTTGAAATTGTGCCCCATGAGCCACCTTGTGGGGTGCAAATGACATTTTCGTAACCTAAGGACCTTAATCAAAAGCAACGAGGTGGAGCGCACCTACCAAGTGTGGTTAAGCCGAGCCAACAGGTGCAGGCTGACACCGATTTGGAAAATCAGCAGCATTGGCTGCTGGGATAGGATTGGAACAGGTCTGAGCTCCTCATGATTTACTGTTGGTGTCTTCTGGCAAACAACCAAAGAAAAGGCTGGAGGCACAGTCAACCTCACAGTTGTATATCTATTTCTCACCACACTGACTGGAAAATGTAAACATAAGTCTCCCTTTAAAAATCCAGACATGTGTTGACTCAAGAGTGTGGGCGGAACCTTTCGTATCACCCTTCAAGTCACTGTAAATGTAATCATGGGCTTAATTAGCAATTGTAAACACTTAATTGCCAATATTAGTTGAGAGCCTTTGCCCGAATGACTTTCACACTTGAAAAAATTGTTGATAAGTTGGGTGAAGTGGAATATAAAAAACTAATTTGGCGCTCTGGAATACGATCCAATTAACCTCAAGGCTTTTTATATTTACAGCAGGGGAGATTCAGGGGATGATTCAAGACCTCATTGAAAACTGCACTAAGTAAAAGCAGAGGGGGGGGGGGCAATCAGCAGTGTTGAAGAAATGAATGCTCTGGTTAAATACAGGATGTTGTATGGTTCAAAGAGGAGGGTTACACATATACGCATACTGATGCAATTATATTTTAATACAAGAACAGTAGAAAATGTATCATCACTAAAGTGTTGTCTTACAGTTATAACATTTAGCATGAAGTCTTAATTCACTCGCAGCACCTTCTATTGAAACCACTGCTTTCAGCAAATGTCCCCACTCATGGTACTAATTGACCCCTCGTAATTCTCTCTCTCTCTCTCTCTCTCTCTCTCTCTCTCTCTCTCTCTCTCTCTCTCTCTCTCTCTCTCTCTCTCTCTCTCTCTCTCTCTCTCTCTCTCTCTCTCTCTCTCTCTCTCTCTCTCATTTTTCCTTTCTTTCTTTCCTCCCGTCTCCCTCTATCATTGCCCTTGTCAGCAGGGGTAAATAATTGATGCCGCTCTTCGCGCATAGCGAGAAATTTATGAATAGAAGAAGCAGAGGGATGGTTGTATTTTCCGTCCTAACTTTTCAATAGCCCCTCTCGGACTTATCTTGTGTATCCCAGCCAAGGTCAAAATAAGTGCACATTTTATAAAGATGGATCGCTCCGGTGAAACTCTGGTATTCACACCTGGTCTGCACTCTCCATGCCAAGATGCTCACCGGCCTTACCCAGCCCCAGGACACCCATTTCTCACTATGCATACTTGTGTGTTTACTTGTGTGCAGACATTCCTTTGACTACAATATATTGACCATCGACCCCTGATTTATGCTCTGAGTCGACCAAATCAACATCTTTTATCCAAGTGCTGAGAGGGCACATGAGTAAAACACAAATCCAAAGAAATGATGCATTTGACCCGAAGTCAGGCTCTCTAACCCTCTGTAATCTCACAATGACAATAAGTGCTCTCTTTAAAGAGTGTACTCCGTGTTTCTGCTGTTTACAAGTGTCAGTAACACAAAGTTCCAGCCAATTACTGTGGAGCACAGTGAAATAAGACTGAAAACTAAGTTCTCACAGTATCATCCAAAGTATATATTTTTTAAAGAATGCCTCCATGCACTGCGCTGTGGCACGATCTTCAGTCACACTTAGCGACAGACAGGGAATTATAGATATCCCCCTCTGCCATCATCTGTCAACTTGTGGGTGTATTTTAGGCGAGCTGCACAAGTCAAGTCAACTCCTGCACTGAGGAGCAAAAAGAAAAGTCTACAGTGCAAATATCCCCAGTGAAACTCGAAATAGAGACCCAAAGACACTTTTAATTCCAATGCTTCACGCATCATTTTCTGTTATTGGGAACTTAATTTTGGAGCCTGACATTTACTTTGTAGTTGCTGAATTTGAAGAGCTGTGTATAGGTGGACATTGGAGCAGAGCCATGAGTTTAACTTGAGATAAAAATGATCCTCTGTTAGAAATACTTGGTCTCGCAGAATGTTACACTGCAGCCACGGAAGAGAAGAACAATCAATTTGTTAAAACAACACAAGGGTTTCACAGAGAAATAAAAAATGCATTTGGATAAGTAAAGTAATTGGATGAATAACTAATAAGAGTTAATACGTAAAATGAAATAAAAGCCATGCCGTCAAGATGATCATTTTGAAGACTCAAACACCCCATGTCGCTTGTTATTTCTTCAAATAGTTTTTTTTTACTGAGACAGTAAAAAGGATCAAATCCATCAGACTCCACTCTCCACGGCTGTTGGGACTACCTGCCCTGTCAGTCTCTTCTCTGGTCCTCTTTCTTGTCCAGGTCAGAATTTCTGTCCCAGTCCGTCCGTCGAGAGAATAACTTGTCTAATATTCCCTCTGTTTTTACTTTTATCGCCTTCCCCCTTCACCTTTTTTTCACCTCCTTTGACAGCGGGGCTGTTTTTCTTTTGCTTGGGTAGAGGGCTCTTCTTCCACCATCCTCTTTTCTTTTTTTTTGCTACTTGGGGAAAGCTACCGTTATCAATCGCGGAGAAGAAAGCGCTATCCACTTCCTGTTTAGTTGAATATTGGCAGACATCTTCAGTTGTCTTAACTTGAGCCTTCATTTTTCTACAAAATTTCACACCAGCTGGCAGACAGAATTGCCAGATGAAAACGTGGCTTGTGTGGAAGCAATTTAAATTAATTTTGTGCAATCATCGTCTACTTTATAATTGAAAGCAAAAAAGCAAAAACCTGTCTACTGCCGCCTTCTACCCAGAAGCACAACGTCCTCACGAACCCCTCCAATGCGTTCTTCACCCACTTCCTCCCTCTCTTGTCATCCACAGCTAATTCACCTGGCAGCCAAGTGTCAAGGGCCCTAAGTTGTATATTGGTTAATGAAGCATGTAACCTGCATTTCTCCTCCTGCCTCCACTTCCTGCCCTGGGTGACATGTGCTGCTCTTCTGTGCTCTTCACTTCACACAGCATCAAGGGCAGGAGCACAGGGAGGCAGCTTAGTGCTCTCCGCCCGTCTCAACCGTTCTTTTCAAGCCCTGCCAATATACTCCCTGGGTACTGTATGCAACGCTGCTCACCAGCCAAACACAGTTTATGGAGGGCACATTCACACTCGTATACTGTATTTTAGCACATCTCAGCTTTGTCACACAGGTGCACTACTTCTGAGAGGGTGATGGGTCAATTCAAAGCTCCAACATCGAATATGCTTTTGATTCATATTTAAAAGTGACAAAAAATATATAGAGTGGTTTTGATTATCTAATTAGAAAAATGCAAAACTCTTAAAAACTTATATTTTCTCTAATGATAGCAAATAATGCAGTGCTTTCCACAAGTGTCGGCTTTATTGATGTGTTTCCTCAAATACCGACCAGGGACTTTATCTACCTACATCTGCAAAGGGCAACAGGGCTTTATTTGGGACAAACTTGTAATGGCCGACTCCCTGTGTTGAATATCTATATTTGGCCATATTTTATCACAAACTCCCTCAGATCCACTCTCATTAGCCCTGATACTCTTGTGGTGGACATGGTCAACTAGTTGTCATGGCGACTATGCTGGTCAGTGTTTGTGCAGTAAAAAGTAAAAGGGCAATTAAGTCCTTAAGCAAACTAACTGTTCAGCAAACATGTAGAGAAGTAATAGTTTCATCTGTTTGGTCCACAGTCTGCAGGTGACATGTTTTATTCAACCGCAGCACGCTAAGCTCATAGCTAATCATAATAACATTTAAAAAATAGATCACAAAAGCTAAAATACTTTTGTTAACTACTGTCTATCAACTATCAGAGACAACCCCCTCACTTCGTTCTCTCTAAACTTCACTCAGGAATATTCTCTATTTTACTGACTTGTTAGATTTGTTAACACTGACACATTACAGAGTTAATAGGGAACACGACTTTTGCGCCTCTAAAAACAGTACTTAGTTGTAATGTCAGATTCTCCAAATCGTGGTTTATAAAGTAAATATGATGTATTGGAGCTCCCTGCAGTAACATGTATATAATATGTTTCTCCACATCATACATGGTATTAATCATTATCCTCTTGTTAGTGTAAAACAAAGTGGAGGTCTCCATTTTCTTATTCCCACCTATCCATTACATAATCCACTACATGTTAACAAAACATCATTAAAATATACAATAATTAAGATCTATGTAGGAACATATGAAGGAACATTACAGAGGCACCAAATTTGTGTTTTCACAGAAATATTTTCTAACTGGCTACTTTCTCCCACTGGCCTGCTTCTCCATTTCCTTGTGGGAAGCTGTGATGATGCCAGTACTTGTGGTCTATTAACTCTGGATTATTGCGACCACTCTTGTATTTGTGTCAGGCTTTTGTTGACAAGTTTACATTGAGGTGTTAAACCTGCCAACCTGAAGCACATAATTAATCCTCGTGCCTCTACTGCAAACAAAATGGATTTCCTGCTGTTTGAGCAGTAAACACACACACACACACGCACATCTTTAAATGACACAACACATATTTACAAATACCACCATAATCAAATTCACTACTAAAGATATAACTGGTATGTAAATCCACAAATAGCTCATATAAATGGTCTAAATGGTCTGTATTTATATAGCGCTTCTCTAGTCTCGATGGCAACTCAAAGCACTTTACAGTACAGTTTTACATCCACCCATTCACACACACATTCATACAGTGCATCTATGTGCAGCACTTTTCTCTACGAGAATAATAACGATATGTCCACGCATTCTTTATGACGTATAAGCTGTTATAGCATACAGTGAAATCATAAAATGATGCACATCCTTTGTATTTGCAGTCATGTTTTGCTCTATCTCTCCTTTATTTATCAGTGCAGCTCAACACCCACCTGTATTAACATGTTTACTGCGTTGAAGTCTGTGCCCGTTTGCCCAAAGGTCAGGTTGCTTTCACGTTACGTTCCTGTGAGCATGAAATTCGGCTGCACCACCAGTGGAAGCTCTGCTCCTGTGTCGAGCACGATTCTCATTCCAGATTAAACCCGCAGCACATTTGAATCCAAACAATTCAGCCTGAAATGCATTTTGTGACTTTTCAGAAATGGCTGTATTTTTTTGTTTACAACACGTCGACACGGGCATCAGCCCTTATCGTTGAAAAAGCTCTTGAATATCCTTGTTTTTTCCATTTTCACATTTTCGTGGCTCCTCTTTTTCATCTCATTTCTGTTCTTACAGTTTTGCGTCTGTCGTGTTAGAAACGACATCAAAGTGACCACTTGCCCTCCAGACATTTACCTGCTGTATTATCACTTGGGATCACTCTGACATTTTACAGACTTTTAACAAAATGTCTGTCCAATTGCTTTAATATGTGGACTTCAGTGCATGTCTGAAAGCAGCTCTACAGAAGGCTTGTGGTTTATCCTTGTTTTATCCCCTATATAAAGCCTGTGTGTTCTTGCTGTATGCACACACATGTATAGTGTAGGGACTAGCCCTGTTATTTCAGGTAGTTATTTCCTCTAAATCATGACCCTCTGACCACTTGATCCTTTACGTGAGCAAAACGTGAAATCCAATTACTGTTTTTTATTTTAAACAGTACGAGTCAAAGTCAGACCTGGTTATTTCAATTAGACTGCGGCTTATTGAACTATAACTGCATTCTATTAACTTTATCTTAATTACTTCTCGGTGTCCTCTGTAACCTTGGGGGTGGCAAAGCAGTCTCATGGCTATGAAGTGTTAAAGGAGTATAGGTTTACAAGAAATCACAGCTTAAATGGGTTTATATCCAGAAGAGAATCTATTTTCTCTTTAAGAGTAACGGTGTAATCAAATTAAAACTTTTTAATGCAGATCACCAGGGGACTATTGGTGTGTGGGGACTTTTCTTTTCCTGTCGTGGTGCAGTCCAAGCCAGTTGGTTGTAAACTGCACCGATCTGGTTGGTGTCGTCGGCACGGCAGCTCTTCTGCTCTGCTGATGTTCAAGCCCTGAACTTGTGGCCTTTTGCTGTGTCAGGTTTTCTGGGTTTTAATTCTCAGGAAACTTTCGGGGTCATAAATGACTCCGGGTCAGCAGTTTCAGCTTTACAGTGCACAGCTTTATATTAGGATTATTTTTCAGCACGCATAGGAGTCGTAACACAACAATATGTTTTCTTTTGAAGAATGAGCCATGGACTATGCAACTGTCAATCTATGAAACATCAAGGTATCCTAAATTAATTTTCTTTCTTTATGTCTCTGTCCAAATTCATGGAGTGGCGTCTCCAATTTTAGCTCCTGCTGCTGTGTTTTTGTTTTTCCGTTTCCCTTCATCGAATTAATGAATTATTCATTTTTCATCCAGATTTGTGCCGCATATTGAATCCCGCTATTTAAAAACCAAGATGTCACAGTTCACGTCAACTATATTGAAAGATTAATCAAAATTCATATTATCATGGCTGAAATGTTGTTTTCACCTGTATAGCTGGGGGCTCTGTACTCTATACAATATCCTGAATTTTGATTACTCTTTTAGAGAAGTTTGTATAATCAATTATTCATCCCCTCACTCTCTTTCTATCTCTCTCTCTCTCTCTCTCGATTGCTGTTTGCTCAGTCTCTCTCCTCCCTTACCTGCCATGCGTGAATATCCTTCCCCCCTGAGTAAGCACGCTGTCATTCATAACAGGGCCAGTCTGGGCAGAGAGGTAAATAAATAAACCAGACACATATAGGCCTCATTTCAAATGCCATTTCCGTTTTCTTATCCATCACTTTGCTGCCTCTTTGGTGGACTATCATTCAATTAAACACCATTATCTGCTGGCATGCTCGGGGAATTCCGCGCACCTAAGCTGCCCCGCACAGCTCAGCCTTTTAATCCGAAGCAAAAAGGCAATTAATCAACAGGAATCTGTATTATGCAAAACAAACCAGGGAAGAGGCGGGACATTATCAAATTTTCTTTAATTAAGCAAATGACTGCAAATTTACAGAATCAGTGTTAAGGGATGGAGCGGTGAGACATCACTGAAAGGTGTTAAGCAACAAGGTGTAGCCTGGAGGGTTTTGATGAGGCTTTCATTTAAAAGGAGTCAGTTGACATGTTTGCTCGGCTGCTTTTTTTCCCCCCATAGGGCTTATAAAAAAAATTACAACGTTATAAATATCCCTGGATTGGTCTCATATTTAACAGCATTCATTTTACAAGTGGCAGTAATAACCAGAGGCTCATCATGGGCCTGTCCTTTTCTAATGTATTCATTAATTGAAGTCATGATATGAAGACAGAATGTTTATTCTGGGCTTGATTGTTTAACCTTGTTCATATTTTCTCTGAGTGTTGTTTGCAGACACATTTATGCCGTCTCTCAACTCGCGCTGCCCTTAACACTAATGCTTAATGTTTCTCCTCTGTGACTGCATCAATTCATTCAAATCCATCCCTCTGAAAGCAGTTCCTCTCACAGTGATGAGTGATTATCTCCCCAGTCAGACTCCTGTTTACAACGAGGGACAGGACAGGTAGAGTTTTCAGACAGAGGACACCCAGCTGGGGCTCTTTCTGCTGGTAGGACTCAGATGTTACTCCTGCACTGCTTTACAAAACCAAAATACACTCAGTACATATTGGTTTTTAATTGTTCACTGATGGTGTTCAGCATTGGAATTGTTTTTTTGAAACATTCTATTTCACTCTCTCCCTTGACGGTCTTCGCCTCCTTCAACAATGGTTGTCTTTTTACTTGCCAGGAAGAGTTTCCACACTCTACACTGCGATTCTTCCACCATCTGCCATTAGCCACCAGCATAACTACCAAAGCATGATTAGCATTTGCTAATTAAAAAAAGCTAAGTAATTCACTTTACCAGTACATTTACAAACCAGGATGACTTTGCAACAAAAGACCAATATATATATATATATATCGCTACAATGCTTATAATTGATTCACCTCCGATCGGTAAAATGTTTGGCTGTTTGTCAAATGTGTCATTCTCTGCACATAAAGAAGTGTTTAAAACCTCAGGAGCAAGAATCTGTCTTTAAAATAAAAAAAACCATTTATCGTGATAATTAACTGTCAACTGATTTTTATTAAATCATGGAATAATATTTATAGTCCAGCCCTAATCACGCTGTCACATGGTCAGTCTGAATTAATCACAGTACAGTGGCTCCAGACTGTGACCATTTTGGTTGCACATGTGACCAAAGAGCTGTTGGTTCATTTGACATTTAGCAGGTGTGTTTATGTCTGTCGCATTATTTTTGTTTCCCCACTCTCATTCTGCGATGACTTGCCCCAGGTCTGACTCTGATTGTCTCTCACCCTGATATCCATCTTGGCAGGTCGCGGATGGGAAAAAAGATGATGCGATTATGCGAAACATCGAAACATCACCTTTAATTCAAAATGAAGAGAGCCTGGTAGACCGGTCCCCGGCACAGATAATGTAGGAGGACTGCCCTCGGTGAGAGAGCTGACCTCGGAGGATGATGTGCCCTGAGCCGGTGGAGCTTAGCTGTGTCTGAGTAGTTCGGAGAATTGGCAACTTCTACCTTTTCAGCAAAGATTTCAGCTGAGAGCAAAAGGAATTTCCTCTGGCTATTAAAAAACTCTGAATAACGTTAAGGATTCAAAGGTCTGATCTGTCAGAGGATGTGAAATGTGTTTTTCTCCAGCATTTATCAACGCAGGTTATTTTGTTGGACAGATATCAGAATGGTTTGCTCTTTCTTTTGGAGGACAAATAATAGTAGAACATTTAGAAAAGCTGAAATTTCCAAGACACTAACTTATTCACACAAACTATAATATATAACCTTGCTTTGAAGGGTACAGTATCCTATAGTGTGTGTATAGTGGCTTTATCATAAAGGTCTGTCTGACATTCTGCCTCATTTAAACTGAAAGGAAGAGTTTCAAGTTGTTCTTATGACGTATAAAAGGTCATCTACACTGCACCATCAATCGAGCTGCCTAACCCTAATTGATTGAACCCTATTTAACTTTCAAAAACGGTGGAATCCTGGCTCCTCATCTCCTAATCCTGAGTCCTGCACATAAGCTCCAACAATTGTTTTTATAACACTATTGTATGTTTGCTGATAAATATAGTATCACATTTTTACTGAGGAGAGCGAGGAAGATTGTAAACTGTAAATGCCGCTTACCTTTTATTTATTTGTTTATTACCTTATTGTAGGTGAAGGAGCAGAAGAGGCTCATACTTCCTGATCACTTAAACTGCTGTACAAACAACTGATACACAAAGGTCGGCGCCACTGTGCACAGACGGATTTGGCTGACTCTTTAATAAGATCCAAGGGGAAGCTGGGTCTTCATCCTCGCAGACACGAGGATGAAGATAAGAATCAGAAAAATAGCGCCTAGTTGGAAAAAAAAAATGCTGAATAGAGAGTTGCATATTTGCAAAGAGATAAAGCAGATTTATCTCAGGTAGAGGCCAAGGGAAGGATAATGTAAGAGAAAAAACCTCTGAAAAACAGCTCGATAAAAGGGAATTTATTTGTGCACAATTGAGTCAGGAGAGGAGATATGATGGGAAGGTGATATTAAGAGTAGACGGTATAAACACTATGGAAAGTTCCCTATAGATGTTGACTCTACTGTTCTGAACGATGGAGCCAAAGGGGAAAAGATATAACGATGCCAGTGGGAGGCAGCAATGCTTCAGAATCTGTGTTCCTCTCCATCTGCTCTTGCAGACTTTTGAAACTTCATCAGACGCTCTACTGTTCGAACTCAAAGTCGGCATCTAGCGACATGTTTCAAATATCAGGAAACATTCTCGCTCCGCCTGTTCCATCAAGCAAAGTTTGGCACGTAGCTTCTGTGGACTTTGGATCGCTGTCCCATAACATACCACGCGCCAATCAGAGGAAATATGATTTTCAGTTTGACTCAGAGCTGTTACAATTTTCATGCTAGGACTCTTGTTTTATCACTTGATTTAGTTTGGACCTTTTTTTTAAGCGTGAATATAACGATATGTAGTCACCAAATAACGCCTGTTAGGAAATCTGCTCCTGATGTGCACCGTCTTCCCAGCAGAACAGTCTGACCTCAGCAAGCCCTTTGACAGTTGTTGTCTGTAGCCTTTTAATTTAATGAAATAAATTATATTAGATAATGTAATGTGCTCTCAGAGACAAAATGTAACATCTGTTGCTGCCGGTTTTTCTGAGATGTAGATACATGCTGCACCACATCAGGAGAACACGTCCCCTTCTCACTCAGACGGCGGCGCAGGTTCTGGTCCAGGCCCTGGTCATCTCCCACCTAGACTACTGTAACTCCCTCCTGGCTGGTCTACCCTCTAGTGCCATCCGACCTCTGCAGCTCATCCAGAATGCAGCAGCTCGACTGGTCTTCAACCTACCTAAGTTCTCTCACACTACTCCGCTCCTCCGCTCCCTTCACTGGTTACCGGTGGCCGCCCGCATCCGTTTCAAAACACTAGAACTTGCGTACCGTGCTGCGAACAGATCGGGTCCAGTCTACATCCAGGACATGGTCAAACCTTACACCCCAGACCGTCCACTCTGCTCTGCATCGGCCAATCGGCTTGCTGCTCCCTCACTGTGAGGGACAGCTAGCAACTCAACAAAACGACTGTTTGCTGACCTGCCTCCTAAATGGTGGAACGAGCTCCCCATTGACATCAGGACAGCAGAAAGTCCACACATCTTCTGCCGCAGACTAAAGACACATCTCTTCCCACTATACCTTGGTAAAGAAGATGACTAATAACCATCGTCAACTCTCAGGGAAAAGAAAGAAAAAAATAGTTGCACTTATATATGGCACTTACATGTAGCACTTTGTAATTTAGCTTTTTTTGAAGCTACTGTACTTACGTGATTCTTGCTGTTCTGGGCTTGTACCCTCTTAGTTGAATGCACTTATTGTAAGTGGCTTTGAATAAAAGTGTCAGCTAAATGATATGTAATGTAATTGCTCGACAGTTTCACAACAGCACTGCCTCTGGTTGTTATCCCCAAAAACGGGAGTTCAACCTCGATGTACTGCGCGTGTCTCGTCTGCTAGAAACAAGAAGAAGAAGCCCTCGGTGATATGTCCTGAAAATTGAGTTGTCAGTCACAATTCACACAACAAGAAAACAAAAGTGATTTCCAGATGATGTTACAGGTCAATCAAGTAATTTACGACGTTTAGAAGTTTCTCAGTAACCAAAGTTTATATCTATAGGCTTTGTCTTGAATGATGAAAGTCACAAATGAATAGAAACATATAATTGAAAACAATGGTGTCGTCTCCCTCATTATTACACATTTGTACTAGACAGCTCAGTTTTCTATTCTATTCTACGAAAAGTGCAATAATCATTTTCCGTACTGGATATTACTGCATCATTTATAATGCAGTTGTACTCACCGCTTGTTAAGATATTTCGCTGGCTCTATTCTGGATGCGTTTGCCCAGTATTTGAATTATCCGTTAAGTAGAATGTAACTGTTCTGCCCTCAGTCCTGGAAAATCAAACATAACGACTGCAGATTAATCTCTGAAGGAAAATAAAATGTGTGTTCAGTGTCATCTGCAAAGCAACTTGTGGAACATAGGAAATAATAAATAATAAATCATTTAGTAATGACAGCACCACATTACTGGACCTGTTAAATCTCAGATAAATGGGACAAAAGTCAATAGATCCCTTGGTCTTAGGAGACGGCGAGAAATTGTTTGTTTCAAATGACGAAAGACAAAATTCTCAATAACCACATTTCAATATTGAGCAGTTCAGTGAGAGGAGAAGACGTGTCTTCTGCTAAAGAAAACAATCTCATATCTCCTGCTACATGCTATTATGTTGTCTCTACCTCTCACCTTCTTCTTTTCTCATATTTCTTACCTTTTCCCTTCACCATTGACCCCTCCATTCATTGTTAACAGCAAAAAAAAGATGAATAGCAGAGAGCAGCTCCAATGCAAGATTACATTCAATGTCGGTTGCCATTAAACAACAAAGAAAGAAGAGTTAGGAGGGAATACAGATTCTCTCTGCCGGCAGTTGGCAGGTAAAGATACGCTGTGCACGACAGGTTTCAGCTGAGCAAAAGAACATCCTTTTGAAGGTTATGGATAAAGAAGAGAAATAGTTTTTCCTCGAGTCGATTAGGGTGAGGTCAAGTTCCTTAAGTAAAGGAGTCAAATGGATCATGGCAAGAGGCTGGTCTGCTTTTGGAAGCAGGTTTAAGGACTTAATTTGGGAGGAGAAGAGAGAGACATTAAGCCATGTGTCACAGTGTCTACAAGAGGAAACCATCAGCGGCTTAGTTTGAGGGTTAGAGAGGAGCTGGGAGAACGAGCCTTGGGTGTAATCAATCTTTTTCTAAAGCGGTTCTGGTGAAGAGGGAAAGTTTTTTTTTTTTGGGGGCAGTTAAAGGAGAGTGATAAAGAGTTGAGGAGGCAGAGGAAGACAAACCAGACATTTGCTATTGTGCCTCCGCTGCCTGGAGTCTGTTGGGTGTTTCTACTGAGCCACTGATTCAGACCTGACCACAAATTACATTTTCAATAATTTTCTTGCTCACAACATAAATTCAGAATTATTGTATTTTTACTTGTCAAACAGTGGCTTTTAAATATTTGTTATTCCTGCAAAGAAGGCAGAACCTGTTGGCCGTGAGCAAATACTAGTTAGTATTTTTAAATCAGATTTAATAGACCGATGGAGATAATCCTTTCTTATTAAGGATGACTGCGAAATAATATGGAGTTTTTCTTAAAATCTGCGTCTTATCGTGGTGGCTTTAACATAAACAACTTTTCACTGGTACCTACACCAACATGCTTTCATTGACTAAAAACGTAAGTAGCA
Organism: Hippoglossus stenolepis; assembly: GCF_022539355.2. NCBI lineage: Eukaryota > Metazoa > Chordata > Actinopteri > Pleuronectiformes > Pleuronectidae > Hippoglossus > Hippoglossus stenolepis. The sequence goes on from NC_061491.1 coordinate 13,882,373, forward strand.
TTTCTGCACAGTTTTACTGATGAAACGAGGGCTGTACAACCGGCGCGTACATATCAAAGACGTTTTTTTTTCTGTTTCCTATGGCGTCATCCTCTTCTTCACATTCTAATTCATTATTTAGTACACCTCAGGAAAATGATTGATTGACTGACGCATGAACCAACAACCCAGAAATAAAATGAAATAATGAAGTTACACATTCAAGGAAAGAACCAAAAGCTGAAATATTAGTCTCGACTGTTTTTGTATGATGGAGCCAATAGGAGATGAATGTTTTTTTGTGTTAGAGTTGCTCACATAAGAACAATGTCAGAATGGAGAAAACACTGAGAATATGAAGGTGAATGTGAAATGATAGAAACACAACACAGTAAAGAACCTAACGAGGCAATTAGAGAGAAATCCCTGATGTTTGTCAGCCATCATCAGACACACTAGAATCCCATAAGCATATTGCAAAACAAGTCTTTCTTGTTCAGTAGTTCAACAAAAACCTGAGCCCCTCGTCCTCCCTCATGTGCATATGAGACAAAATATAAATCCATGAGATGGTAGAGATAATGTTGTATTAAAAGTCAGCATCTGTGCTAAAACTATGTGAGTAAAGTGCTGTAAACCCCCCATGAATCTAATCTGTAGTATCTCGTTCTCAGATGTAAATATGCTCCGCTGTCCTTGAAGCTTCATATAGCCTTTCTGATACTGGACTTTGGGGGGGCCGCCACTGATATAGATATTTACAAGTGTGGCAATATAGTCTCAAAGCTGACTGATTAAAACTTCCTTAAATATTTTGGTTTCTCTGCAGTATCCTGTCACATACTGGTACACATACATATAATACATTAATAATACGCAAATATATCAGCCCAGCATATTTATTGTACAGGCAAACATATTGTGGTCATCATTTGTTGAATTGTCCTGTGGTAATTTATATGAACAAGTGAGAAATGGAAATTTAGGGACTCAAATATCTCACAGTCCAACCAGCTTGGTTCATGTTTATTTATTTAAAAGGGACAAAGCACATTAATTACCACGCATACTTAAGTCCAACATGTTAATAAGCCAGATTTAGCCCTGTAGGCACATGTTTACCCACAGTCCCTGGCAAATTGATAATTACAAAACATACAAATAACGTATTATAACACAAAAGTACATTACGCTAAGCATGAATAATTAGTAAATCAATGACATAACTGTAAAACAATACCAAGACAGGCGTATTAAGCAAAAGCACACAGATGGTAAAACAAAATACACATTCACACAATTACTGACATTAGAAAAACTATAAGTAAACATAGTCTAACCACGACTCCGGATGAGGACATGTTGGAATGTTTATAATGTGGCTAAAGTAGTAAGATTTAAAAATGTTCAGCTGCCTCAATTTCGAAAATACAAACACCAAACAACCAACATTCTTGCAAGTGAGTGAATTTCAAAAGCTGGTGAATTTATCACTGCCAACACATTTTTCTTTCCCGTCTCTCCACAGAGAGGCACGGCTAAACCAGGAGCAGTTTCACTTATCGTGATGTTTGCAAATTAAACTCAGTTTTGCTGTTTTATCATCAAACTGTGAATCTCAGGCGGGTGTTTATGAGATTTAAACATCTGTGGCATTCATTTCAAGTATCCAGATAATTAGTTATATCTTTTTATTTATTCTTACACCTATGCTTTTGCATTGGTGTATCTGAACACACTGCACTTTGAAGAGAGGAGGTGTTATCACATCCACAGACCCACAGAGTTATCAGTACGACGGCACAACGTGTTTTGGAGAACTGCCCCTTCTAAGCTCCTCTGATCCCATTTAAATTGCTAAGTGGGTTTTCAGACTGTTGCTTTGACTGATTCAAAATGCTGCGTAGCCTGTTTGTGTAACTGTACTCATCCATTTAGTCGGATAAAAAAAATTTTTTTTTTGAAATGACTGGAAAACCAATATATATTTATCACATTGCCAAAGTCAAACTTAAAATTCTTGACTTTGAATCAAGTATTTGCTGGGTTTATGCTGGCTAGGTATATTTGGAGAATTGTGATTAAACATGTGGGTGTTCTCACCAGAGAACATTAGTTTGTAAGCTCGTGAAAATTGATTTCAGTATTGTTGAGTAAAGACAAATATTGATGATGAGATTAAAAAACTCAGTCACACAAGTAAATGAATGATTTGAAAGATTAGACATGAGATGAGGGATCAGGAAAGAGAACAGAGGAAAACAGAGAGCTCAAGATCAGTGGCAACAGTTTACAGACAGGGTGACAAGGGGCTGTGTGGATTTCAAGCATTTGCAGGAGGCTCAGCCTTGGTTAAGGAACTAATACCTCAATTGAGCACCTGCAGCCCAGTATAACACTCCCTTTCCTCATATTCATCTCTGACATACACAAAAACCCTTGAGGAGGGAGGGTGGGAGGGAGGACCTAATGCTCAGCATCACAGTTTTATTTTAGCCCCCATGAGGCGCTGCTGAATTTGTCATATGGAAAAGCAGAATTGTTGACAGCTTCCAGGAAGCTGCAGAGCTGGATAGTTGTTTTTTTTGTATTTACGCCTTTTATTCCTGTGGTTGTCCGTTTGTGAGTTTTCCTGTGAGTCAACATCAGACGTCAAAGTGAATGAGAGGAGTTGTTAAAAAGAGGGCAGCCAGTGTTTTGGAGTAACTGTCAGAACTGGATTTTCATCCGTAAATGTGATGGCACGTTGCGAAATGTTTTTTGGAAATTCTTGCTTTTCTTCCTCTTCAAGGTGGGATAAACCTTTTCGCTCACACTATAAGCACAGTGCAGAACATGTTGATCTTAAAGGAGACATTTTATGCTCATATTCAGGTTCATCATTTTAATTTTGGGTTATTACTTGCAGAGGTTTTAATGCTGGAATGTTCACAAAACGCACCACTTTCCTCATAGTGTCCGTTGCTGCAGCTCTGCTCTTTTCAGGAGCCACTTGAAAAGCCACTCAACCACTTCTAGCGTACGTAGGAAATGTCGACCTCCGCTCTCACTTTACCTTCATTGGGGGGGTGCCAGGCTAGCCGCAAGGTGAGCATTATGCAACTGTGGATCATTGTGATGTCATGTGACATTTTCACACCCCAGAAGTATTGGACAGACTACTGCCAAACTTTGCCCTTTGACATACACAGAAAAAAAAAAAACATAACACACTCGAGGAAAGGGCTAAACTTAAAAAAAGTATGTGTCTCTTTGAAAAAGTATCCCGTTGTACAAGATTGTCTAAAAAAAAAGTGCACTTTCATGCTTTGGTTTCTTTTTCTGTCTTCAAATATCCTCTGATCTCCCTTTTTAAAGCAACAGTGGTCTCATCCCAGCTTATTCGTTACAGACATTTATGGTATGTCACGGTTTATGAAAGTGCCAGTGAGGTCCACATGCACATAGATTGCACTTCAAGGGCAAGTGACATATTTTTACAACACTGCTGCTTCAAGCAAAAGCACAGACTTATTATCTTTTTGGTTGGAGGTGTGTAAATTATGTCTGGTAAGTAACTTGGGAGTTTGGCGGTATTCACTTCTCATCCTGGGAAGGAGAAGCTTCTGGTATTAGATCCACCGCTGCCTTATGTACTGCCAAATTCTTTATACAACTCACAATGTGGTCTGTGACTTTGTCATTCCTTAATTTAACACACAGCGGCACACGCAGGAGACATAATATATTCAGTCAGCACTCACCAAACACCCCCCCCCCCCCACATACATCACATACTAAACACCTCACAGGGCCCTCGGAGGAGGCGCCATGGATGTGTGCTATATAAATGCAAATGATGCAGGACACTTGGCTTCTCTCTTTGATCCTCACAGAGGAAAGAGACAGGAAGAAAAGAAACACACTCACATTAATGCAAAGTAATCAGCTTCTTACCCTCTGACAATACAACAAACTTTTGTCTTTTTCCTGCGTCGGAGCAAGTCCACTGAATAAGAAAGAGAGGGAGCCAATACACTTGCATGTTGTTACAACAATAAGACACTAACATACGTCACTGTCATTGGTGAAAAGTCACTTCAGGATGCTAAGGAATTCAAGATTCAAATCCTCATGGTTTTACACACTAGTGCACGTAATGTCCAGCTGTGTGTAGACAGCAGCTGGACAGTACTAGTACTAGTCTTGTAACATTTACTTTAATAACAAACATTCAAAGGAGTGGTCTTCATTGTGAAAATGCTTATTACTGTTTTATAATTGGGTTTGGACTCATTCAGTGTTCCCTATTTACTTTTTCAAATGTTACTTAGATTTTTTTTAAATGAGGTATAATTAGAAAAATGTCCCTAAAGTATAAAAATAAAAGTGCTCAATGCCGAATATTTTTTCATTGTGTTGAAGTGGAGCTCATTCTGAACTACTATAGAAGAATAGGAGTGAAACTAATGGATGTTTTCTGTTTGCTTTAATTTCCTGATTATGTTTGGTTTTAAATAAATTCGGAGAAAAATGAGAAATCACAATTAGCCAAAGCTCAAACTGACACTTTCACACCTGCTTGTTTTGTCAGTTAAACATCAAAACAACAAAACGATTACAAATATTAACATGGAGAAAAAGGAAAACAGTAAACAACAACGTTAAATATATAAAACCATTTATTTGTCATTATTTGTGTCGATTTAATATACTTTACTCAATTAAAGGGGCATTTTATTTGGTACATCGTGGCTTGTTTGGAACTTGAAAAGCTAAAGGACCTGTCGGTCCTGACTTGTGGCTCACTGTTCTTGTCTCCCTTCAGAGCCACAGATTATTTCTCAAAGAGCCTCTGTCTGGCTCCATTTCACACGATCTTAATGGCATAGCTAGTGCAAGATATTATTTTCCGGGACTCAATAGGTGGAATAGTGCTTGGGTTCTCGCTCAGGGCTTTGGAAGATGAAAGCTTTTAGAGGTGGGTGGCAGACATGTTGATAGTAGTGTTTCAGCTCCATTTCCTCTCAATTTGCTCTAAATAACACTGCACTCCTTCCATATAGGTATATTTTTGGCCCCCACTGTATGTATAATATGCTGAAGACAGGTAGCGTTACCAGGACCATAAAGAATAAAAAATGAGTCACACACACACACTCCTGTGATGTGCCTGTTATTGTTCAGTCTTTGCTGTGAAATGTCTTTCTTAGGGTTTCTTGTTGAATTAACTTTCCGTCGCTTTGAGCTCTGTTTTTTTATTACAGGTCATTATTGAGCTTGTGCTCTATAGAACTATGTTAGACTATGTAGACCTAAATTATCGCCTCATTTCAATCGCCTCTTTGTGCAATTGCCTGATTTAAATAAACACAATTTTGTTAAATTTAACAAGTGATTTCCCCCTTTTTTTTTCATGTAAGTTTAAAATATTCCAATATAAACCACAATGTTTAAATGCAGACATATGCAGGTTCTATTAAAATCAACTTACTGGTGGGACTGTGTATGTCAATGTGACATGTAGTTTTAGGCTGTCTTGTTTAGTATTGGGTGTCCTTTCATACAGTACAAAAATGTTAGTAGCGCTACCTTTTGTAGTTATGACAACGCTATAAAAGTGTGTGTGTGGAATAAATGTTCAATGGAAACTGTACTTACCACCTGTCATATTTTCCTGTTATTACTGATGTTTGTGCCACCTGCATTCTAACAAAGCAGAATGTTGAGTTGATGACTAATTGACATGTTCTGTCTGTGTATCGATCTCCACCCGATCTGTTTTCGTAAATTCACCAGGGAACCAACAAACAACACTGTGGTCCTGAAGCAACAGCTAAGCTTTGCTTAAATGCTGTGTGTGTGTGTGTGTGTGTGTGTGTGTGTGTGTGTGTGTGTGTGTGTGTGTGTGTGTGTGTGTGTGTGTGTGTGTGTGTGTGTGTGTGTGTGTGTGTGTGTGTGTGTGTGTGTGTGTGTGTGTGTGTGTGTAATTAGGGATGTCCATCATTTACTGTTTCACTGTTAATTAGAATTTTGACCCGTTGATATCGGTTGATCTTTTAAAAAAATGTGTGGACATCAGAATCGATCAATTATCAGTTAACGAGCATCAGTTGCACATAAATTCAAAATGTAAATTCTTAGTAATAATAATAATTTAATGCATGACCTTGGAAAATGAGCCAAATAGTGTCTCGATGCTGGTAAAGGCATCGCTTAGTGACAAACACCGAGATCATCGTCTCTCAGCTCTGTCCTGACATGAACTGCTCGTTTTATTTCCAACCAAAGGAGAACATGTTGTTTTCCACCCAACGACTATCTAATGCTCTCTTCCAGTGTATAGTGAGAATCGATGTAGAACAGCATGCCACTTTGTCCAATGGTGTGACCTCTCTGTTCCACTGTGAGGAAGCCTGCAGAGAAGGTGGGATCCCAGTGAATAATAAACCACTCTTTGCATGACCAAAAGGGAGAAATGGAAGGAAGGTTGGGTATCCGCTGCTCTGTGAGCTTGACAGAGCACCACAAATGAGATCAATTCCCATCAAGCCATTCTACATACTAAAAGTTACAGAAAGCTGACATTTGACGAGGGCTCTTCCCAAATTCGAGGACAGTATGTCCTGTTCCCGGTTGTCCCTTGTCGAGTTAGCAGCTCAACTCGCATATCGACTGCCTCTCTTATTTAAATTGATGGAGTTCAGTTTGTGACATCAAATTCACTGACAAAATGCTTTGTTACAATGAAAAGCTATTGTCAACAGAATATAAGTGTATGTGTTTATTTAAGTATGTATGTACACATATATATATATTTGGTAAATACATACTCATATTTTATGTTTACATGCATATGTATGTATAAATGTGCACATATTTAGTTTGAAAATAACCTGTAAATTGTCTGAAATAATTTAATGATGTGTTGGTTAATTGATGAGCAATGAAGATTTTGAAAATAAAACCTTAAATACAGTATTACACATGTGGCTGTTTGGGGTTAAATCAGAACCATGTTGCCCCCCTTTGCCACCCCATAAATATTCTTCAGATCTGCCCCAGCCCCTGTAAAGGAAAACAAGGGTGTAGGAAAAGTCTTTTTGTTGAATGGATTTTATTTGAATTTATAGGAAACCATGTGTGCACTATCCATGTAAAAATTACACGATACATGCAAACATTTTGGATCATGTGGTTTTTACAGCACCATCTGTTTATATTTAGCATTACTATTCTCTTTAGATGCCTCGGTTGCCTTGTGAGTTTCCATATTAAAGTGATGTAACATTGCACCGGTCGGCAGCAGATGGACGGGCCATCGACTCAGCAGCACAAAAGGCCACTTGGCTGAACTCAGATACCATTAGAGGATGTTGGAGTGTTTCAGTCCTAAAAGAAACACTCAGGTCAGTGTCTTATCCTTCGTTAAATCATTCCTGCTAAACTGAGAATGCAAAGCTACATCTTGTGTGTGTCTTCGAAACAAAGTGCTAAAAACTTGCAACGTTTGACTAATGAAAAACCTTCTGACCTCCTCATGGATCCAGTGGCTGTGATTGAGTTGAACTGTGCCAGCTGTTAAGTTAAATGTGCTTTGTTAGCAACAAGAGGATATGACTTTAAATTGCCTGTGATTTCTGCTGGGCTCTTATCAACAGCCATGGGCATTCAGAAGCATTCCTCTAGCGGGATGTTTGCTGGCGTGGTCCAACTTAAGTATTTTGTAATAGAGCTCCCACGGGGAATACAAAGGCTTCTGAATTAGGGAACAAAAGGATTCCTTACTGGATGAAGCTGCGCTGTCAGTTGATGATGAAGTAATTCTGCGGCTCATTTCTGTTTTCCAGTCAGAGTCATTGTAAGTGTCTTTCATAGTCACAGTTTTGCACTCTGAGGATGCAGCGGAAGAATTACATAACCACTTCACATATTACCAGAGCTGAAGCCTTGTTGCAGCCTGATGAACATCTGGCACTTAATCAATCTCCTTTTGTTTGCAAACCTGAATACGTCTGTCAACACTGATTGACTTGTCAGTGAATCACCGGTTTGTTCTTCCACTGACTCGTCACTAGACGCAACCTGTTAAATTCATCACAGTCAACTGGCTCCTTCTATTGGTTTTACGCTGACTTGCATCATAGAAAATGGCAGATTCTATTCAGTGAATGTAGGGCGATGCTAGTTGGATTTGCTCTGTATGAGTGTATCGTATTGCTAATCGCTGAGGATTGAAAACTGAGATACACAATCTGCTTTCTCCAGAGGATCTTGTGCTAACAAGTATGGAATCTCCATTGGTTTAAAGGCTCATCCAACATGGTACTGATGCCAGAAATATCTGTATGTGGCTCGCATAACTAGAGAACCTTTCATCGTATCAGCTACACACTTGGCGTGTGTATTGATAAGGGACCAAGGAAGTACATGTGATTCAATATTAATATACTTTGAATAAACAGTTCACCAGTGCTCTGCAGCAGTGGCAGCTGGGACACATCAGTGTAAGCAACGTCTATCATGACAACGGGTTTGTGCAAGACAACAGCAACGACGACTGATTCTCCCGTTCGGGGTTCTGGGTACCTGCTTTACAGAACTTTGAATAAAGCAGGTCACTTTTACAGTTTCAGAAAGAGAAGTGCAACCAGCATCGCCACAGGCCAAGTAAGCAGCCAATTCTAAACAGGTGCGGGCATATCATTTATGGTTGCACACACACAGTATGAAATACCAAACATCACTCTGTAGCCCAGTAATGTCATGGTCACAATAGCTTGTATAGCTGTTATATTCTGTGTCCTTTTCATTATTTATTTCTTTTTCTATTATTTATTTTTTATGTGGGCTTTTATAGCCTGTTTTTCTTCGCCTCTTTTCTTCTTCTGTGTGAAGTTCACAGCTGCATATCCAGACCATACACCCTTTATTATACACTTTGTGTTTCAGTACTGTAAATCACGTCCTATTAGTGTTTTAATGTCGTTTCAAGTGGCTATGCTCGAAACTGATCCCCTAAAATGAAATCGGAACAGAGCTGCAGAGTGTTGCTCAATGAGGGGATGAAGAGGGGATTTGTTATGAAATGCTTTGACTTTTAACTGGCCCATTCCCTAAGGAAGAAAAGCTGGCGTTTGAAATGCCATCCCCATACACTGCTGTGGTGGGAAGGGAACGCGGCATTCACAGCGTTCAGTACCAACGCAGTGAACTTTCTCCCTCACATCTACACGGCGGATCCTTGTCCTCGTTTGCTCACCAGTATCTGTTTGATCTCCATCAGCCGCGCAAGTTAAAAGTGGCAGCCCTTGCATTTGGGCCGAGGATGATGCGACATGGATGATTTACGCACATACAGGCACTCATCATTATCCCTCTCCATTCCTTCTAATTAGTTAATTGAAAGGACATCTGTGTAACATCTACAACACATTAGAGGTTCCCAGTAGATTTGCTCTGGTACTAGCACCGCGTCAGTTCATTAAAGCGTCTTTTGAACAATTACTACAGATTCTCTTTTATACCGGCCCTTGATTTCATGCAAGGAGTGCACGATTCAGAATCAATGCTCGGCCATATCTGTGCATATCAACTAAGGATTGTGTCGATTAATGTGCCACCGCATTGATGTTGCTCTTAATGATGTGTTTGCACAAGGGATGCACACACTTATGCAACCACTGTAGCATCTGTGTGCAAAGGATTTTTAGTCTCTCATCCTACTGTATGCCGGGTCATTTAATGTATTTTCCCTTGGTCTCCTTTAATGTATTCTCTCCTCAATGTATTTCACAAAGATTTTGTCATAAGCCTCAATCACAATGCCCATGTGAGGTTTGCGTTTGCTGCTTAAGCCAAGCGACAAGCTAAGCATGTCAAAGGAGAAACGGGTCAGTTGGGATGAATAACTATCATTGTGCATGATTAACAGAAGCATTTAGCCGTAAAGCTATTGTTATTTTGAGTCGATCATAGTTGCATATTTTTGATGCAGTCTGCTATCTGATTTAAGGTCTTCTCTTCTCTCACCGTCTCCTCCTCACTACTGACCAGAAGGTGCTACTGTAGCTAACGGCCAAAAGGCTTGATGTCAGGAAATGCATTCTGGAACGCACTGACACCCCAATTACCTACAGCTGGCACAGGCGGGGGTTAGCTCCTTGCAGTGTCCTTGGGTTGTGACATCTTCTCTCAGCTCGCCCTCAGATTTACTGGAATGAGCAGGGTTGCTGAGCAGCGCACTTTATAAATACATCTCCTCTCGATTACTGTGACCAGCGGCCCTGGGCAGCTGAGTGTAGCTGGGATGGCTTCATCCCTTGGGATCCGATGCCGTAGATCAAGGCCCCAAATGGCTGTCCTAACTCTGCTATCAATCTCTGTTATTGCCTGCCACTGACGCCAGTGTACGGGACACACACAATGTGCCGCCATCTAATCAGCGAGGTGCTGCTCACCGGATGGTAAACATGAAGGAATATATATTGCGTCCCTGCCTATCAGGTCGTGCACAGATAGGAAGGTGTCGTTAGTGATTATGGCTGAACGTTGTTCCGTGTTTGTATTCTATGGACCTATGTTCATGAAGTTAATGGATATGTGTGGCTGCTGCTGTATTGATGGATGAAGCTCAAAGAAATCAATCCTCTCATCACGTTCTACGTTGTCTCTAATGTGTAATATATGAGAATATATGCTTTTGCAATGTCATCAGTGTAATTTAAGTGGAACAACACAAAGAAAAACTACGTCTAACTGCACCAGTTATTTAAACACGTTACTGTCATAACGTGGCATAAGGCATGTGATTGGTGCATGCATCAGCATATAGCACAGTGACTGTGTACATGGATTTTTAGTACATATTCTGAATGCAGCTATATTAAGTACATACAATTCTTATCAGATTCATATTTCTGTCTGTCTGCTTATCTGTCTGCCCTTTAGCTTGAGAAACTCACTTTAACATCAATAGAAAGTGTTTGTTAAAGACTCTGCACCCACCCACACTGTCTTCAGGTATTCTGTCTGATGAAAACTCTTTTAGGTTTGAAGTTTGTCAGAAACTTTACTGGAGCTCTGCTGAGGTTAACAAACTTTGTGTCGTTGCGATAATTATAAACGTGGAATGTGTCCAGAAAAGTTACAGGAAAAAAAACAAAAACAAATAATAATCAGAAGATGGTCAGTTCACCCAGGCTCAAGGTCTAATGAGCCGATAAATAAAACAATACTTGTGTGGTTGCACTCTGACACAGGCTGGTGTTAAAACTTTAAATGAAACAAACCCAAAATCTCATCTATTCTGTACTTTGTCAAAGATTGCAAGGATTTCAGGGCTAAATCCTCAGCTGTATCATATGTAGTTGTTGTGTTTCCAAGCTCATGCTTTTGCATTTCTTCCCCTCCCTTTTTCTAAAAAGCGGTTCATGCTCCAGGGACATACAGAGGTTCTCCGCTGATAATTGCTCTTGTAAACACACATTTTGCTGCTACTGCAACTATCCATTATTTACACAGCTAACTCCCAGCAACAGAATGTTAAACACAAGTTTAGTTTGCTTTGGCCTTCAGGTTTTTTCATCTGCAACAGGAAAGGGGGCAAGCTACGAAGAGGGACGTTGAGGTGGTTGCAGATTATGAATTTAACCCAACAAATAAAAGAAACCCTAGTCTCTGATGAGTTAGCTAGGAAACTGAATTGATGAACACAGACGGCCTCAAATGAGCCAGAACAAATCTCCCTCTCTTTTCGGTCTTGGCTGGTAGGATATTTTTAACTCCATCAACACTTGTGATTATAGTTTATCACATTTTGTTTTCAGTGTAGTTAAGCTTTGCTGAGTACTCAGTGTTGTGGAAGTCATTAGGTTTCTTTGAGACTCATTGGCGAAATAGCTCTCACATTTCAGAATCAACTCAAATGAGCTCATCAAGTTAAATGAGTCATGTTGTACACAAGTTAAAAAAACAGATAAAAGGTCACACAGCTGCTATTTACCGAGCTTGATCATGCTTTGCATTTTCCATAGAAGAAAACCGTCTTCTGATCTTTCCGAACCAAGATGGCAGTTTGCAGCATATTTGATATGTTGGAGGTAATCTCTTTCCTCTGTAGGTACTGTGCAGGCACTGGTGATGCCAGGTCATTTACATACAATTCCAGCCCAGTCCCAGTTCACTGAGCAAGTCCAATTTGAATTTATCTCACACCTTCATGTTGTGTGACCTACTTGATCCTAAATTGGCTCCAGAGACGAGTCACCCATGGATATTTAGATGGCTCATTCCGGTCATCTTGTATAAAGTGTCATCTGACAGTATTGGCCATTTGCTCCATTTGTAGCGATGCAGCCATGGCGCTGTTGGTTCCATGCCGGTCTATCTGGCAGGATGGTCAGGAGCATTTGAGGCAAAAATAATGTGATTATATACTGGAAAAAGATGCATTAAAGAGCACAGATTGTTTGTACAGTATGCGTATAGACATTACCAAAGCTGTTTTCATACATGACCGGCTGGTAAAGTCTGGAGAATTGGGTCTGGAGTTTACCCAGAGTTTGCCTTTCACACATGCACAACGCAGTGGGAGGTTCTCCAGAGGGGGATCTCCTGTTTTCTTATATTGAATTCTCATGAATTTCTAAGGACTTCAGGCCAAGCGGAGAAAGTCCTTAGAAATTGCGTAGCCTCTCGGACATTTGTGTTCACGCGTCATCCTCCGGAGAAAATACAGAGGATCTGCGGAGTCCAGTGCATGTCTGAAAGCAGCTCAAGAGGAACATATATGCTCAATTAAATCATAGCCCTCCTTCACAACATATCTGAATGAACATGAACAATGGCGGACTACAGCGTGTCTTTTCAAATGTTGCTCCTGGCTTCACAAACATACATTGGTCTCCAAACTCGATGGGTCCATTGTTAAAAATATTCAATCTTCTTTTCATTTACAGCCAAAATGAGCTCTGTTTTTTTTTTTTAAAGGTGGTCAGGGCTTTAGTTAGTCTTATTGGTCTTGTTTGTCATGATAATCACGCCCCTAGCCCCTGGTGAAAGCATCGCTTTTTTTCTAATCCAGCGTAAGTGTTGTTGCCTGAGTTGAGTCCATGTTTTTGACTGAGAGCAAGTTCTTTGGCACTCGAGTAACAAAGAACTTGTTTGAGATCAGGCACTGGCCCCTAACTGGCCCTTAAACTGCCTTGCTGGAAAAGGGGTTACTGTGCACTATATATTATATCACTGGTAAAACAAAACTTGTTTGAAGTAGATTTGAACTTTAGGTTTATCCTCCTCCTACAACCATCTGACATCTGTACCAGCGTTTGGCTGCTCACCTAAGTCTTTACTTTGTGGGACGTCTGTAGACATCTCACTGTCCAAGTGGCCACTAGTCAGCAGACTGAGTAAATGTATTGTGTCGATTCCCCTCTCATGCATAGTCCTCTCGCGTAATTAACTGCGACATTTGACTTTTTCCAGACTTCAGTTTTTTTTAGCTGATCATCTTCGACAGATTTTCTTGTTTTAAGTGGACTTACCAAAAGAAACATATAGCTGGACTTGAAAACACTCCCTATAGCTTAGCGATATTAAGGCTACAGACAACTGATAATACAACACTTTAGATGTAATTTTCTTATCCTTAACAAAAACAACCTCCATTTGTTTTAAACCCAAGTTTCATAGAAAACAATATTATCTTATGTTAGAGCAACATGTCGTTTTTTCATTCTGTTGCCGTGCTGCACCGGAGTCCTATAATCACAGGGAAAACCCTTTATTTATTTATTTATATACTCCGACCCTGACTATAAAGATTATTAAACTCCTGAGAGCCATCAGACCATCATCCATCATCCGTAAACTGTGCATCACACTCGTTAATATGCTATCTGTGGTGAACAGGGACTGAGAAAATGTGTATATACAATCCTATCAAACGATGTCACAGAAGTCAGAGGACAAAACACGAAGATAAATACAATTAACACACAATAGTAGATAATGCACATGCACACAAACACAAATAACTCACTGACACAATCATGTACAATCCAGCAGAGTGGCCTCAGCCACAAAGTTTACATTTTCTGAGCCCTGTTGCAATTTAGTGTTACCCTGGCTCACCCAGGGGCTATTTTAATAGAGCAATTACTCCATTACTCCCCTAATGTGCTCGTAAAATCTCTCAGCAACAAAGTGCCAGTATCTTAAACAGGCCGTCTTACACAAAAAGAGTCAAAAGTTTTCCCATTAGACCTTTTGAAAAGAAAAAAAGCACAATAACAATTAGAATGGGCTTGGTAGTTTTTCTCTGGAGCTTCCCTTCGGCAGTTTAGATTGTTAAGCAATCTCTCGGTTTGTGAATGAAGCAGAACCTTATTGTGCCCCCAGGAAACCACCTAAAATCCAAGGAAGGTTTTCAATGGTGACAAACAGAGAATCTGAATCAATCTGAACTCGGCAGTAATTGTGTGATCATAACGTCGGGCTTCTGTACAGTCAATCTTCATGAGTGGATTTTCAATCACCAGCACACTTTCACTGCAGCCTTTTCCTCATCTATAGAAAGTAACAGCAGAGCTCGCTGGAACTTTATTGGACTGGACTTTAGAAGGAATTAAAAGTATATTTTATTGCCCATGAGAATGACTAAATGTACACTGTAGAATCCAAATGCAAACTCAAAGTAAACCCCTGTAAATGTTGGATCTTGAGAGCAATTTATATGCTATTAATGTACAATTGGCTTATCTACATATACTGTAATAAACAACTACTACTACTCTAAACCACAGTAATTTTAACACTAGACAAGGTGACTGGAGAAATGAGTAAGACCATCACATGCAGCAGCCGACTGTCGCAGCGTTTTTGATTCTGCCTGTTACACTAACAACACACGGAGCAAACAGATGGAGGATGATAATGACTAACCCCTGATTTCCTTGTATATTCACTGCATACATTATAGCACGAGGGTTTCACTCTCACAACTTGTTCCCGTTTGTTCTTCATTTAACTTAGTAGGGAGATTTAAATAATCTATATTACTGATCAGCCACAACATTAAAGCCTGTTTAAATGGTGTAACTGATCCCTGTATATAAATTGGATGAAAAGAACAAATAATAAACTTTCTCCTTATCTGTCAAAAGTTAGATATGTAAAATGACACTGAACAGAGAGCTGAAAGAAGCAGATAAATCCTGTATAAAAGGGTTAGACTCTAAAGTATTTGAAAGGTGGGAGTGTGGTTTGAGCAAGGCCTCGAAAAAGTGGACTAAGTGCATTCAAATAACAGGGGGCTGGATAGTGCGCTGTTAAGAAGCTGGAACGGCAAAGGCTGCAGACCTTGAGTGGCGAGCTGGTGTCCAGTAATGAAATACATGAGACGCTGAAGGCTGCACAGTATTGACGGCTTTACACGTCCGGTGAGCAAAATGTGTGCTTCAAGGTTTCAAATCCCGATCACACTGGTTTCCTGTATTTAGGTAAAAAACACAAGAGTTCAAATCCGCTCCATTAATCTGTGATAAGGGTTTGCTGGCTGGAAACCGGCATACATTCTAAATACTGCCAGCTCTTGTCAGTGGCATCAGCATCGTGTTTGCTTGTCAGTGCTTTGAAAAATAAACCGGCTTTGTTCACAAACACAGTGAGCAGCACATTGATTAATCATTTTCTGCTGGAATCTGTCGGTTGCACGACAAAACAGCTGGACCCTTGTCTTGTGTTGCCCACTTCACACAGCTCTATGCAGAGCGTGTTTTCGTTTCATCCAGTGGGGTAGGAAGCAGAACAGAGAGCACTCTGGAGCGGCAGCAGAGGAGGAGATATCAGGCTCCACATGTGATACTGGGACCAGACCTATAAACGCAAATGTCAGTGAGTGAGTGTGTGTGTGATGGAGTTGAGCTTGTGATAAAGCTACATCATTGGTCAGCCAAATGCTGCGTGACCGTGTGGTGAGGAGTTTCCCTTTTGGCTGCTGCACTTTTCAAACTAGGGTGGTGCTCAATTGGGCGCACACTTCCACCACAGCATTCTTAAACTCAATCAAGCAGCACCAAACTGTACTTACTCGTAGATTTCAGCCCTCTAACATTATTTTCCCCCGGGAATAATCAATGGATCTAGATGAGAAAATCGGACATACTTAAAAGTAGTGAAAAACGAATCCTGCGTGAATCCGCGCCAATATTTAATAGGTTCTTTCCTGACCCATCCCACACTCCTTCACTAGGTTGTGTGTTAATCCTCAGTAGTTGTTGTGTCATGCTGCTAATTAACAATTAACAACATCCTGATGAAAACATAACCTCCCTGGTGGAGCTAGTGAATATGTTCACACATTCCCCACCACGTTATCATGGGATTGCAGTATTTGCCTACTTAGCTTTTTTTTCGCTAAATTTACCAACTTTTGAGAACCATAAATACGACTGATTTTCAAACAGGCACCAAGAGAAAATAGCAAACGAGAGTCGCCGGCATCGCCCCGCAAGCCTGAGGTTTTACAAATCCATTTTTTCACCCCACTGTTGAACTTTTTGCTGCCCTGGGGATAAGTGATGAAAGGTCTTGTAGTCATAGTTGTTTGTATTGTTCTTATTCCTCTAAGTGACTGAGTGAGCCGAGAAGTTTACCAGCATTTGTGGAAGCTGAAACGGCTCGGGAAGATCTCCGAATGAGATTCTGAGGTCGGCAGGCATTTGTCAGGATTTGTTCATGTTCATATAACAGACACACCAGAACCTAAAGGATGTGCAGCAGTGTCGTCTCCCAGCTGCAACTGAGCTGCACCTCCTGTTGTTTTTGTTCATCCAACCAAATTGAAATAAATGACAATGCAATCGGTCACTAGTCAAACACACATTAGAAGAAAATGTAACCTTCTCAGAAATGGGACACTTTTCATTAATCTCATATTTCACATCTAGCACAGATAAAGTGTTATTGATTTCCCTCGGCTGTGCTGATGCTGCTTTTTACTGACTGCTGTTGCTCCGTCTGTGCCAGCACATTGAGATTGACAGAGGCTTTATGTGGTCAGGCTGCCGATGAGGGGACGGAATATATCTCACAATAGGATATTAGTTATTTTATTGCCCCAAAAAAAACGGGCCGAAAATAGAGAAAACGAAAATAGAAGATCAAAGTAAAGCCTTGTAAAGCACTGGGCTTGTTAAAGTTCTGACAGCTCACCTGGTGGGTGCCAGAGGTCCCGAATTCATTCAATAAGATAAACAGAAATGCTCCCAGTTGTTTGTCTTTCACAGAGAATCCATTAAAAAGTTCCCTCTCCCTTGGTTTACAGTGCATTCTGCTTGTACTCAATAAATCATGTCTCTGTCTTGGGCTGCTGCTTACTGGGTTCTCCCATTTGTACTGCAGCACTTTAACAGCAGTGTGTCTGGTAGAGTTATCATACAGTGCACAGGATGACGATGGTAAACATCAATCAAAAAACAATTTAAGAATTAGCCATCGATTGGTGTTGTCGAGCATTTTGTCAAATTAACCCTCCCCAGAAAGGACAAGAAAAATAAAAATGAAAGATTTCGTTGGGCAGTCGTGCAAAGAAGATAAAATGAAGCTTTACATCAATAAATCACGAAAACATGCACATATTTCAACTTGGATGGATTCTAAAATGAAGAAGAAAGAAAGAAATAACATCCATACTTCAAATTCAACATATTGGATAATGAAAAGAAAAACAAAAGCCATTTATTTAATCAAATTATAACCTAGAATTTCTCCGTCATAAAGTTTTTTCCTTGTTTGGCGTATTTAGAAAAAGAAACTGTTTTGGACGACGGACATTATCTTATTGTAAACTAGGCACAACGTATGGATTTTTATTTGGCGCTGCACCAAATTGCCCACACTCATAAACATCAGTCCCCTAAACATGCCTGTTTTTTGTCATCAAGAAATATAGGTGAATGTTGCAGTCTCGCAATGTTAAAGAAAACGGGGGAAAAAATCCAGGATCTACCCCTGAACCAGATCTGCTCCACAATTTAATGAGTCATTCGGCATAATTTCACTAATTTCCATGGTTATCCATCCAGCAGTTTTGGCGTAGCCTTGCTAACTAGCAAACACAGATGAAAACAACCTCCTTGATGGATGTAAAAAAAAACATCAAAGTAAATTTGAAAACCCATAAGAGTGCAAATCTCAGATAAATGTGTCTTATTCTTTTATCTGTTCTTTATTTTAGTCCTGAGAGGTATTACTCAAACCTCAGGTCAGAGAGTTTTTTCTTTCTCCATTACTCCTCAACACATCCCGCTCACTCGTCACACAGACGGCCAAAACACTTGAAAGTCAGTGAATGAATGTAACCGTATAATAAGGCTGTGCTTTTGTTCAATGCTTCACGTCCTGAGTCATTTAGAACGGTACAATACAGAAGCCATTACCGGGAGCCTTAAGGTGCAGAAAGTACAAGAACAAGGAGATAATGTTCAAAGGGTGGTTCTCACAGCACATGGCTTTAATTGAAGCAACGTGATTATAATTTCACCCCTGTATGTCGGATCCAGTGAGAATACTCATTTACAGCTCAGGGAAAGGAGCTGAGAGTGAATGGGAAGTATTATTGGACCAGAGAGTCGGGGGGGTGATTCAGCCAGGGAAGTATCATTTCTGATTCTCTCAGTCATCTTTTCTATCAGCACCAGATCTCTCTCTTTCCCTAATACATAAACAAAAAGTAAAATTAAAGTCTAATCAAAACAACCAAGATAATGCTTCAGCCTTTGTAATGAACAACATTTCTTCTCCTGTCAAATGTCCCTGCCCTGGGTACAGAGTTCCCTTTGCCTTATTTAACGACTAAAGGCACGACTTGAAAAGGAAAACTGGAGCCTTAGCCCAACTCCATTCTGACATTCTAATGAGTGCTGTGAATTTGGATGAGTAAGTATCCAATTTCAGAATCAGCTGCAATCCACCATCTCACTGACTACAGTGGCATCAATTTGCTGCCTCACATACTTTGCGCCCGCAGGCCAGAGATTAAATGCAAAATTATTGGACATCTGTCATATTAAAGAAAGTTGAAATGTCCCTGGGCCTTTTTGAGACAGTGGGGAATGAGATTACAATGACACGACTAAATGAAAGCAGGTGAGGCAGTTGTGGATTCTCTCATCGCTGCAGCATCACAAGTATTTACCACGAGGAATTGTCCCTTTCTCGCTCTTTGTCAGTGCAACCCACCCTTTCTGTTTTGCTTTGTCTCACTCAAAGACAACATCCTTCTCTCTCTGTCCTTTGTCTCTCGTTCTCCGCCTGGTTAATTCTGTCATAAATCATCCGGTGACAGTGACAGAATTGCTTTTGATTGTGATCTTGCCGCTTCCTTGTTTGATAGTGTTCATTTCTTCATTTAGCCCTTTTCTTTGAAGATACCTCAAGCCTGTCTCCGCAGCAAATGCTGAATAAGGGATTTCAAATGGGCCCTGCTTAAAAGTTCTCTTTGACTGGAGGAGTTGCGTGAGTTTTAACTAGAGATAGCAGCATGAGAAATGATAGCCGTGTACCAAGTCGAGGCATAAAACCTTGAAAATGGAACATTACTAGTCTTTCTATTGTAGCTTATATACATTGTAGAAGTGAAGATCTGTGATTCTTGAACTAATGAGGGGCAGCACACTAAGTAACCCTAATTTCAAATGCAAAGCCAAGAGGAAGTAACAAAGACAGAGTAACTTTGTGTGTTGTGGTATCAAATTTGGTATTGAGGAATTGTGAAAATCCAGTGGCATTTGCACCAACACCCGACATTCCAGCACAGTGACATCCCTAGTTTGAATAGATCTCAACTTCCTATCCAGTCTTTTACCTAGAACTATTCAGAATCTGCTTGACTCTGATGTGTGCTATGTGGAGGATCTGTGAGCTAATTAATTACATCTCTAACAGGCTCCACCTCGAGCGGTGCTGGAATAGTCTGCTCAGGATGGGTTTGATTTAAGCTCTAGCAGCATTTTACCCATGATGCCAAGAGGAAGGTCAACGCAAAGGAGTCTGCAGCGGAGGGCAGCGGGACAATCGGGGACTTTACTCCAGATGATGGATGCATGTGGTACTTTAACAATATTCCCTTAAGAACAAGGAGCTTAGCCTTAAAGCAAAAGACATACATTCAGCTAATGTGACAGAGACATCAAGTGAACAACTTTGAACTTTGTGGGCAGTAAAGCTATAAGGAGTGATGTGTGATACCTTAAGTGCAGATTAATGATGTCTAGACGGTTGTTCCACAGAACCTTCTGGGCCGTTGATATCAGCTCAAATTTATCGTCAACCTCTTCAAGAACTGCTGATTTCTTCATTTCCAAAAGAGGAAACACGGTAAAATAATTGTCAACCATATGCATTGAGAAACTGTGCAGCAGTTATTTTCTGGTGATTTTGGGGTTTGGACTGTAGCTCAGAGCCAAGGAGACCTCCAGGGCGGCTGCAGGTGTTTATAGTTTACATTGTTTATTGAATTTAACAAAAGCAAAGACAAGAAACTTCACCTGGAAAAGTCTTGGGAACTTGCCCGTGACACATTGTCTCCCTTGGCAATCTAACAGTCCAGTTCTTTGGGTTAGGGCTGTTCTTCCACACTGAGGAGGACTAGCATAGTTGTGGTATAGTTAATTTTAGCCAGACAGCAGAGCATTAAAACTCAAACAAGGACTTGTAACTCATAAGAACAATGAAGTGCTAAATTATTGTATGAAGGAAGTTTTAGGGAGGTAATTGTTGGGTAATTACTGGGTGTACTGAGAGCGATAATTTAAAACTGAAGACTGTGGTTGCAGCCTGCATTCTGCGCTTTGGTTTGGGCTACATACCTTTGGTATAGCTTAAAGCTGACTCAACCTTAACCTTTGATAAACCCAACCTTCAGAATCTTAAACGAAAGGTTGGCCCTTAGAGGTTTCAATGTTGTCCCAGTTTAACCAGTAAAATGTTAATCTTAAGTGATCCAAAGGGAGTATTGACAGGTTTCTCATTCCCCATGAATAGAGGATGAAGCCTGGGTGTGGTAAACTCACTCCCATTGTGTCTTGAAAGCGTATTTAACCAGTACAAAGGCTGTTCAGAGGTGAATGTGAATGTGCCACTCAATGCATGCATTCCAAAAACATTTCTACCACATTACCACTTTGATTGTAGTTTAAAACATTTGAAGTGTAGCTTGATGTCAGAGTATACAGGCAAAGTTTAACTCTCAAGAAACCAAGTCAGTGTAGGAATTATTAGGTAATAATTATAAGCTATGCAGTAACATGAAAAGATACTTGTACTCATAGTCATACATATTTATTTTCTCAAAAATTGAAAGGATAACAACATGATGGATTTTAAGTACAAAGCCATTGTTCTCCATGTCTATATGAGCTGTCACCAAGTAGCAAAGTGAAACTTTGAATGCAGTCCAACTGTTCTCAAACCCCCAAATCTGATCAATGTCTTTATTATACAGACATGAACATGAAGTGACGGTGTGAGCTGACGTACATTAAAATACTTTCCACCCATTACTTTTGCATGCAGCTAACGGCTCCTCACATTGAGCCCCTTATTACACTATGAGGGGCTCAACTCTTAACAATGAGCCGCTCGTAAGATGGCAGGCATTGGTTTGTTCCCTGCACATGCTTCTCATACGAGGAGCATAATGTCTGTTTATTATGTATTTACTTAAATTTGTTCTATATAAACAATTCTAGGTTTCAATTGGAGGGCTGGCGATCACCTAACTGCGGCCAGCTTGCATTGGTCCCTGCTTTTACCCCAAAACAAAGCTGTAATACATTTAAAGAAAACCACAGGCTTTGGGGGCAACAGAAAAGTCAAAGTCTGTAAAATAAATGTTTGTGTGACTTTCAAAAGTTTGGGAGGAGGGAATGGCACTAGAAACAGGAAATCCATGGTTGCAGTATGACATCATCCACATTGCAAGGAGACTGAGTCTGCATTTCTAATCTGTTTCCTTTCTTTTGCATTAAGCATAGAGGTGAAACTAAGATCACAGTGGCTCATTCTCGACAAGAAAAAAAAAAAAAGTCCGCCTACGTAACCTACACATTTCAAAAAGCCCACGGAGAGATAAGATAGCTGAGTTTACACCTGCTGAAGGGAAGCAGTACACAGATAATTCATCATTATTCTGACACACAGAGGGAAAATACAATGGGAGATAAGAATATGCAATGAAAAGAATCCGTCTTTTTTTCTTTTACCTTTTTAGAGACTGTTATGAAAGTGTATATGCCAGTTTTTAAATGTGAAGCATTTTCTCTTTATTGTGCATTATGTAAATTAGGAGTATTGTTGCACTGTTTTTATTGGAATATAACAAAAGTCACCACTTTGTTTCTAAAGCGAGCATAGAGCGTTTTAATTTGCTCGCACACCTTCTTGGGATTTCAGAGACCAATCAGTCTCCTACTTCACCGACCCCAGGGATCAGCTCCATCACCCACCCACAGCCTTTTCCCCTTCACTTCTTAGAACGTGCGACACCAATCAAGCCAAATTAGTTCTTGAAAATCAAAAGTGTGATTGCAGCATGAAACGGCCTCCCCTGCATCGACTTTTGCTGCCCCAGTTGCAGGTGATGGTAATTTATGCAGTTAAAACATGCTAATGGTTTATGGAGATTTCAATTACATTATTTAGGTCTTATTACGGAAAACTTTTTCATACTCCTTGGACTATTGTACGAGAAGGTAAAAAACAATCCTTCAAAGAGAGATTAGATTATTAATACAGCACTCTGAAGTACATGACTTATTTATTTGCAAAAGTCTGGTCTCTGAATGAAAAAATTAGCCCATGTATTACCTTCTGATTGCATCAGCAGTCAGTGTTGTCCTCCCTCCAGAGGAGAGAATTCACAGGGAAAAAATGCATGGATGATTTGAGTGCTTTTTCAGAAGCAAATAAATTAACCAATTAATATATGAATGCCGTTTTCTGCTTTGCTGAAGGAGGAGTGAATTTCTCCAGCATGGCACACCATCCGTTCAAGGGTATAGACACAGCAGATGTGTTCCAGTGGAAGACCACCATTTGCTGGATGTCAGCCTGGGCAATGTGCCCTGCATTGCAATAAAAATGGCTACTGTAATTTACTCTCAGATAAAATTCATCATCACACAATACCCCAGGAAGAACATAACAGCACATGTGGCACCGGATTTAATCATTATGTATATCTTTTTTTTGTTTGTGTCTATAACGACAAAAGCAGAGGACTGTTATTTCTGCTGAACAAAGATCATTAGTCGCATGATTAGCACTTGTGTATAGTGGGGGTCATTGGAGAGAAAGTATCTCCGCAGTACAATGTCATTAAGATCTTATCGGGGATTAAGCCTCTGCATTCTGCTCACTGTGGGTTCAGTCTCTCACTGATTTTCTGAAAGAGAAACACAGGGGGGATGAGTGTTACTATACCGTCATTGTACAAATGAAAAGGTTGTTAGCATTTTTCATTTGGTGGCTTTTCACTACCACCCACTAAGCGGACACCCGGAACATAAACATAAATTATCTCCCAACAAACCAACTGCAAACATGCTAACAACCCAATTACATTGTACAATTAAAAAGGATGTTAGCACTTTCAGTTAATGCCTATTCACACCTTTGCACCACCATCCGCGAATAAACATTAAAATGATGTCCTGCAAAGCTACAACGAAACCTCTCCAAAAAAACTCCAAATCCCTCAGTTTAATAGTATCAAAATAAAGTGCGACTTGAAAATTCCGATTTAACCAAAGAGAGACAGAGTTGAGAAAAAATTCAGCAGTCCACACACATGCAGATTAGATTGTCAGTTCAGGCTAAATTTATTTACCTTACAAGCTCGTCTTCATGAGAGCTCCAGCCGCTAGATTTCTTAAAGGTGGATGTTGCTTTTGGATGGCGCTCAGGGGGAAAGCTCCCCTGCTGGCTCTGTGTAACTCCAGCTCATCGGGGTCCCTGGAGCATGGCGGACCCTTTTCAAGCCAAGTGGGGTGAGCTGAGGGGTTATCCCGGCTTCAGTCAGTTGAGTGACGCGAATACTAGGGATCTGTAGTGTCTGAGCTAAAACCAACAACAGAGTAGTCATGAATCCCCGACAGGTAGTGTTGAGAGATGAGGGATGATGTTTGATATATATATATTCTTCAGAGAGGACAGCTTGAGAGATGTTTTCAGGATAAAACAGGTTATGTTGCTGATGGAAAAAATAGCTGAGGAGATAAGGGTACAATTGCTTGTAAAGTTGTGGTTTGAGAATTGTAATAATCAAATGACTAGTTTTTTACCTTATTTACCTCTTACCATAGTGTAATAGGTAAATCCACATAACATGATTAAAGGTTGACAACCTCTACTCTACAGGCTTCCACCTAGACAACTAATTCTCATCCTTTTTGACCCTTGAGGGTTTTTATTTTATGTTTACACTCTTTTCTTAGACAAGTCACAAAGGACCTTACAGAGAATACACAGCTACAGCTGAATGAACCGGGAACAAATGGAGAAGAAATCAGAGCTGAAATGAATAACACAACCACAGGTCAAAGCAAACAAACAGACGTTTCCTGTCAGCGGCCCCCAGCACCACCAACCGTAGACCCTTAGGACAGTGTGCGGCGAAAGAACAAGATGGATTGGACAAAAAGCCAATAAACACATTAGTTGGGATCATCATTGCCTCAGAAGGAGGGTAGAATTGGTCCAAACCACACACACAAATGCAGTTTGTTAATGTGGAGAAACACCAGGATTTCTGATTAAAATGCTAACCTTCTGTTGAATCCACTTAGGTAAGGCTATATATTATATAACATTATGGTACAAAATATCTATTGTCACCACAATTTAACTAAAAGGCGAGGATGCATCTTTTTCTTTTGCCTCGGTGCCGACCAAATAAACTGATCTACAGATGTAGAAGCACCAAAAGGTCACTCTCACACCTGTAGCTCAGTTTGGTATTTGAAGGTGACGATCAGCCTACATCATCAGTGCTGCATGAACCAACATGGGGATTTCAGATTCTGGGGACTGACGGAAGGTCCTGCAGCATTTCTCCTAATGCTTGTAACGTTTGTTTTCTGATATCACAAGGAGAGCTTACAAAGGTATAACTCATTATGAACAATATCATTATTATTAGACAGCTTTTAAGAATATTGTCAAACAGGGACGGACATGATGATTGTGGTGTCGCTAAATCATGCCGTTAACTAGTAGAATAGAAGCAGAGCACATGATGTCTTTTAAAATCATGTCGAAGTCACATCAATGTTCTGTCATGAAATTCTGTTGTGAGTTCGTTTGGCCAGACTCCACCTGGAAACAGAATGAGGTGTCCCTCTGGTTGTCTAGTCCGCACTGAAGGACGGAACAGGTTAGTTGTGAAACCACCCATCGGCCCTGTTCAGACCTGGTACTAACATCCATCCTGAGTCATTCGATCACAAGTGGGCAGCTCTAAGAACAGGTGTGAGCGCATTCAAGAGTAATACATTGAAGGGACACACACACACACACACACACACACACACACACACACACACACACACACTTTCCATATGTCCACTCTTCTAGAAAACATCACTGCAGCTCAGAGCAACACAAGACTCTGTGATTATCCTCTGATGTGTGTTATTAAAATGCGTCTTTCCTCCTTACTTTGGTATCAGAAGTAGGCTGTCATTACATACTATTTTTCATCTTCATCACATAATAATCTTATTTTGTTCATCGTTAGAAAATAAAGCCGGATAATGAAAAGATAACCTGGATATGTTGAACTTGATTCATAGCACAGGCTACAGGAAACACAGTCAAGGGTCATTTGAATTTTCACAATATCCTTTGTGGGCCATAATCAATTGTTTAAGTGGACTCTCTAATGTGATAGTTGAATCAGCTTCACTAAGACGACCTCTGATGTCAGATGGTACTGATGATGATGCTACCCACAGTTGTTGTTGGTCAAAACAAGCTTTGGTAGTGCCCGGCCTCCGAGCATTTCTCCCTCGCACCAACTCCGTCTAAAAAATGGCTAATTGGGTATTAAATGTTATATCTGTTTCATCACCGGACAGAGATTAAAACCTTTGGCCAATGTCCCTCTTGTGCCGTATCAGTAATCTGCTCTGAGAAGTTTCTTTGAGACAAACGCACACAAACAATTTTACTCTGTTTGGTTTTATTAGCTCCACAGCCGCAACAAGAGACTTCTCCACAAATGTCCTTCTAAATGAGGTTTCAGCTTCTTGGCTATTAGCTCACACACCATAAACTTGACTGTGTAACACGGTCTTATGAAAAGCTGCTTGTTTAGCACCAAACTCCAACAAAGTGCATACTTTTCATCCAAGGGCGTTTGTCTTTGAAACTCATCCAGTTTATCTTTGACTTCGACAAAATTATTGTGAGACACTCTTTTCTTGACAGCTGCATGTGCGCTTGGTTCACTCTGACCGTGACCTGACATGCATATAGCCAGAAGGTACATGTTAGTCCATGATTTAATGGTATTCTCATTTAAGAATCAGATCAAATTGTTTTGTTGGCTGTGTACAACCTGAAGGTCGTGGGGTCTCTCACCCTTGTTTTCTGAAGAGTAAGTGCAAAGTGAAAGCCTTACATAAGATTGAATTATTCAGAACCTTTGCCAAGTGAATTTTTTGAAAGGTTATAGGTTATAGAGAACAGATTGTACACAGATGCCAAATGGGCAGCAGAATTTCAAGCAGACGTGAGAGCAACAACATTGTTTAAAGTCCCTCAGCGTTGTCTGTTTTGGGTTTTGTGTCACAACATGACAGTTTCATTCACATTCATCAATCAGATGGGATTTATCTAAAATACCTCAATAGCAAAATAATTCACATAAAAGGATAAGAATCTTAAGGCTTCCGACAGTAAAATTATCATCAAATTCCAATTATCCTCTCGGCAAATTATCCTAACAGCGACCCTTAAAGAATAATTTGCTCTGCCTCGTTTCCCGAGAAAAATCTGTTGGGAGTCGCACAGCACCTGGAAATTATAGTCAAACATGCAAACAGCACGACAAAGGAGGGCCAAAAATGGAAACATCTATCTGTCACTCCTGCAAGCAGGCCCCGCGAATTCTCCTCATATCTTCCCACCCTCTCCCCGGGGGTGACCTGGGAACAATTTGTCATGCCTTTCTTCCCCACATCATAGCCTGCAAAAGCTATAATTTATTTGTAGGCTTTTTGTAGCAGCACACTGATCCGCTATTAAATCCACGTGTTGCTGTTGGACCAGGTCAGAGCCGTGATGTGGTTCTCACACAGTATGGGGGTTCTGGTCCTGCAGAAATTGGCTGGTAATTTGACCCAAAGCTCCTGTAAGAGACCAGCAGGGTGCATTCAATGGAACAAAAGCTCACAGGTGTACGTTCAGGAGTCTTATCAAATAATTGTGAGTGACTATATCCTTGGAAGCAACTAAAGAACATTTTGGGTTAATGACAGATTTTATTTTCACTTTATATGAATTTGATTTTCTATTATACCTAACGGAACTTTTAAAAGAGACTAATTTTGTACATGGTTCTTTTATTCGTACTTTTTTCTAATCATTACATTTCACATTGTTAACTTTAGTCACCTTCCTCCGCTCCGAGTTTTGCCTGCGATGCATGGAGTGCTGCTTTTCAGGCCTATAGTTAGTTACTTTTGATCAAAGGTGGAACTCCGAGGTACCTGTACCTATTTCGAGGCTCTGTCTTGTTATCGGGATATTTCCATTTCAGGAAATTTTATTTGCCACCACATATGGAAATTCATTTGCAAGACACTTCTGCATGTCTTTGCAGATCAAGATTCCACAATCATATAAAGTCATAAAATCTGATATGTATTGTTGAATCGATGATAATCAGAATGCTAGGTAGCACATTAGTCCACCCTGGGCCACCTCAAAGATAAACTATGAAATACTATAAAATACCCTTAATTACAATTTATTATTTTACAAGTATGAGTATTTCACAAATTTAGAACTGTGACTGAAGTTTTGGACATTTCAAAAATAGAATGGTATTCAATTGTACATCATACTGTCCACTTTTTATTTTTAACTGTACCTCCTCCTCCTGTTGCGACCCTTTGCTCACTTTACATAATTTTTCAGTCTGCATGAAGCAAAATAAGTTACTTTGTATTTACCCTTACATATATTTTATGTCTTCACAGTATGGTCCAGGTCAATATTGACCCGGGCCAAGAATTCCCTCATGGGGTCATACGGTCTTAGAATGTATAAATACCCTACCTGAAATTAATAAATGGATGATTAATCCTTAATTAATGTTCCAGAGAGCAGCTAGAGTGTATTTTTTAGGGTTTTACACTAATCCTTTTTGGAGAAAAACATCTACTATCACACAATATCATGTCCAGTTTGACCTAAGACAAGAACACATAACAGCCATAAGAATTTGAATATATTTTATTGAAAGTGAGAATGGCAAGAACATTCTGGAACTGTTGGGATTTATTATATAACCATGTAGAACCATTATAACTGTTAAAACCAAGTCACTTGAATGACATTTTCTGCTGCCGGACTGATTGTTTATTGCTATAAATGTCTTCATCAGAGGGTCTGTAATCAGAGTTTTCCTCCATGTTGTCTTTCCTGCTCTGACACATCTCCTCCAAATCACTATCTGATTCCTCATCTTGGGAGATCAGATCAAGGGCCTCTTGCACAGCATGTCTTGCTGCCATAACCTCAGTCACTGAAATTGAAGCTCACTCACCTTTATAATCTCATGAACCCCCCCAACCTCTTTTGATCTCTGTATTGATCTCAGTTAGCTCCGAATAAATTGATTCTAATTTGTTCATTTTTAGATTATTTTATGACACATGACAGTTTCACAGTTTCGAGATTCCCTAAAACCAACTTTTTCGTTGATTTTACCCACACTGGTGGATCTAAAATCCATTTCAATAGATACAGGTCTAATTTGAAATGGAGCAGCCTCAATTTACAAAAAGTTCTAGCACCTGTAAGAAGGTTAATTTTTTTTACATATTTTCATTCTTGTGTATTTTGGGTCTTTTTAGGAAAAGTCATCAATTTCAGGCTAAAAGAATGAGGGTACTTTTACTGCTGTCAAATGTCAAAATGTATCAAATTTAATTTGATCTAAAAATAATGATTTGTAACCTTTCATGAAATTTTCTGCAAAAAGGTGGGTTGAATTTTGATAGTTGGATTCTCAGTTACGAGGGAAGGGTTAGCCTGCTGAGTATACTGCATTTTTATTTTATGCTACAGGTATATTGATTCAAACTGGAAAGTGAGTGTTGGAGAATAATGACAATATATGTCTTTCAGTTGCCATTTGAAGGTCTGTCAGATTCATAAGTTTGATCATTCCGACCTTAACTGAGTCTGACTGTGCTGCAGACATCTCATCTCTCCTTTGTCTGTTATGAACAGAAGAACAAGCTGTTGTTGAGGCTCTATGTCCCCTGAGGTGTTTCTGTAATTCAGCTTTGCGCTTCTCCAGCCACCACACAACTTCACCACCATGAATATTTCCCTTTGTGTCCCTTCATTTTCTACAATACAGTTGTGCTTGTGGAGAAAACCAGTAAATTCTGATACTGAATGTGAATATCTATAAACATATACATACACCTTAGGAGAACCAATTGACAGAGCTGGCTTTCCCACAATATGTAAGATAATAACACCGTGGGTGTAATGATACGTGTACATTTAAATGACTTCTTATAAGCAGCTATCAAAAGGACACATGTATATACACACACTCTGACTATCTCCTTATATAATGTAGATATACATCTACTCTATATGTTTAAAGCAAGGGGAAAAAGAGTGTCATTTGCCAAAGGCTGGTCCCTAAAGAGTAAACAGAACTACTGGCCCGTGAGCCCCTTTATGGATTATGTGCTTTGCCTTATCAGTAGATTGGATTCTGGGGCGTCAGAATTATTCTGCAGCTGCGAGTGTGGTTAGAAAAAGGCCTCGTGTAGCTCAGGGCTCTCACTGGATAGATCTGTCAGGTTTAGCATGCACACACATTATACACTCACACAAACACACGCTTGTGTATAAAGTGATGTGACTCTAACAAATGCTCTCGTGTTCATGGTTTTATTTGGTTGAAAACAAAGTGGAGTAAAGTAGTGATTTTGAATAATGGCACCTCATGAACAGTACTGTCTTCTAGCTGTCTACATAGCATGATGTCATAGGTGATAGGGCTGCCATGTTTTATTTAAAATTTAAACTCATTGTGACAGTTCATATCAGAATGGTAATGACCTGTTGGATTTCAAAATATATACGGTCTACAACCGCATCAGATAGCCTAAAGTAGTTGTATCCTTTTAATCCAGCAGAGGGCGCTAACTGTCAGCTTGACCTCTTGCGTGGCCTTTTGACCCGTCAGTAAATTAAGAAAGTACTGCAGTGTTGTTTTTCTATGACAAGAGAGGACACTAGCATAGATATTCAAATATATTCGAATGAACTGAATGTCATGTCAAATTCGTTTAAACATGGTTTTTGGAAAAGGTGACAGTCTTAGTAGGTCAGTACTTTAAGAATTCAAAGTCACCGCAATGATAAACTTGAAATAATGACTTAGTTTCTCAAAGTGATGACCATTAGTAAGTCATTATTTTGGGTTCATTTCTCATTATTTTCAGATACTAACTCAATATTTCACAAAGTTTGCCATTTTGACTTACAGCATCATATTTTTCCTTCCCAGTTGTGGAAATGGGCTTTTCACAAGCCAAACGTTATTCACTGGTGTGCTGAAAGCCACAGGGTGGGCTCTCCACTCAACCTCACAGTGGGTGTCACATATATTGCACGGGTCCATAGCATTCAGTGCATTTGACATGTGCAAAGGTGAAAGCCTGACTCTGCTCTTTTCCCCCTGCTCCTGCTTAATATTTCAAATGCCGCAATCTCACATTGTTGGACATAGGGCAGGGCTGCCAGCGGAGCGCGGGACCCTGAGCTGAGACTTGAGCAATGACTGACGCCCCAGAGCTGCTTGCTGCTCTGTGGCCTGGCAGCACTGAGCAGATCGATCACGGTCGCAGCTACAGCACTGGCATGGCACTTTCACAAATACCGGCGAAGAGAGATGAATACTTCCCCTATATTCACTATTTCCATGATGAATTCTCTCCTGACAGAGTTTCTCTCCACATTCGTTATTTTGGCACTTTTAAAAAATATTCAGTACTGTGCTGAACACCTCAGAGTACGTTGAAAAGATGATTAATGGAATAGAATTAGCAGCTCAGAAATACATTCCTGACTTCTTCTGCAGGCACAAATTCAGAATAATGCAAGAATCAGAGTTTAAGACATATAAACAGTAATAGGTACAGATTGTTTTTCTACTGTAACAAACACAGTAATTAAAATGAGCCGTAAAATTAAGTTGCTGCAAAGAAGATTTATGTCAGCAAAACACTTAAGACTCAACGGGCCTACGACATTAAGTCATGTGTAGTAAACCAGACTGTTGCTGTTAGGTTTTGTGCTTCCACACTGGCAACAGCTCTGGCCAGAGGCAGCATGTGTCCAAGATGTCCATCTGTCTGTCCACACATATGTATATAGGCCATTATACTGTAGGCCTGTCCCCCCCCCCCACTCTCATGAATTTGATATAATAGGAACGCCTTGAGGGAATTTCTTCCAATTTGAATGAATTAGATTAGATTCATAGATTAAATCAGATAGATTTGAATGTCATGTTCATAGGTCAATTTCACTATGATTATGTTTTTGGCTGTATGTCAAAAATGTATAAACTTACTTTACACAATGTCTGATTGGAAAAAGACAAAGTTTGCTGAAAGATGAAGCCTTTTCAGCAAAATCACTTTTCATAAAGCCATAACTCAGGAACACAGGGGGAGGCTGTGTCCATATTCCCATTAACTTCACCATATTGCAGAGGCCTACAGTTACGAAACAGCTGCTTGCATGATGTCACAATAGTCGGTTCAGATCTCAGCCCGGAGCCTTTTCAGTTGCATCAGTTTATTCCAGGTCCTGACAAAATCCCACTGTCCAAACGTGATCACAATGGGTGATGGTGAAACTTTATATTACCTCTACATGTGAACATGTCTGTCTGTCTGTCTGTCTGTGTGTGTGTGTACGTTCTGTGAAGCACTGGCAACCTGTCAACAGCTTTTCACTGCATTTCACCCAATGCATGATGGGTTCATGCTCCAGCTCCCCTGTGACGTCAGCAAGCATGAGAGGATAAAGAAGATGGACGGATGGAGGCAAAGATGGATGGATGAATAGTGTCATAGTTAAAAAAAATATCGTTTATCATTACTCTCATCCTTACGTGTTTCTTTGTTCACAGGATGCGTTTTTCAAATTGTTTTAATGTTTTTAGGGCAACTTGTTACAGCACTAGTTTATTCATATCTAGAGTAAAAAGATTTATCTTTGGAGAAAAAGGTAAGGCACAGGGTTAAATTACTTATTATTGCCCACATTTAGAGACAATGGCCACTCCTCAGGCAACTCCAGAGAATAATGCCTTCCTTAGTTTGTAAAAAATCTGAGAACATAAAAACTGAAACTGAAATTAACTGGGGAAGTTAAAGGAGACATACAGTATAATGCTTTTTCCCCCAGCTTTTCTCTGTCTCTAGATCTTTATTTAGTTTTTGTTTGTACCTTAGCCGTGAGGGGGGGCTTAAAGCAACAGGAGCTAAAACCAGATGTTTCAGACAGAGGCTGATAAGAAGAGCTGCAGCCATTATCAGCATGAGGACAGTGATGCGTTTTCTGAAGATTAGAGCATGTAAAAGTTTTCAAGTCATAATCCAAATTTAAATTATCAACCTCGATATGAGCATTACATCTCTTCTTCAGTATTGAAAGTAGAAAAGCACTTCCCATCAAACAAGTCTCAATATGTCTGATTGTCTTCATCAAGATCAATACATTCTTCCTGAAAAGTTGACAAAAATGTATCAGTGCTATGGGAAGTAAATGAAACATTGTTGGATCTGAACTGGATCTGCACTAAAAAGTTTGGTGTAAATTTGTTCAGAATCTTTTTTGTAATTCTGCTGACAAATACACAAACAAACAAAAAAAAACAGACAAACACCTTCTTGGCGGAAGTAATCACACTGCGGCTGAATGTAAAGCTTATACATATTTCAAACCTTTAGTTCAGTAATTCAAAATCAACTTGACAAGTTCATATTGGGGCTCTCTTTTAATAGTTGCTGTCTGTGCAGGTTGATGGAAAACCAACCTGTACTCCAGTGAGCTGCCGTGCGTTCTGGTATAAAGGAATAGATTGATGAAGTTCAGTTTTAAAAGTGGAGAATACAAATGAATTGTTGACAGAATCCCGATATTTGCTTTACCGGGACATGACAGAATGTGAAGATATTAATGATGTTTTTATTTTGCATTCTCTTAATGTTTGATTAAAATAGCAATGCAGCGACGGACCGACAGAGAAGTCTGCATCCCATCCATCATACAAACACTGCCTCTGTCTCTCAGGCTCTCCTGTGAGTCTCATCACATAATTCATTTTAAAGTCAATGTTATAGCACGAGAATTATCATTCTGGTTATTGTTTTCAGTGGATTGTCTCTCGTGCTAATCAAATAATAATGGTAATTATGTAAATTCTTAGAGCTTGAGTGAAGCACTTCAACATGCTGGTGAAATACATAGCATATGCTTAGCTTTATCTTCAAAGGTAGCTTAAGGAGACATTACAATTATGTGCTCTTCATGTGTAACATTAATTTAAATAAACCATTTTCCATTTTAGATTTGACATGCTCAAATCATTTCAATGAAAACAGAGTGGTAAATAAGAACAGCTTCACGGTCTTCTACTGCAGCAGCAATCTAAACACAGGCCAAATGACTCTAACTGCTTCCAGCAGTGATGAGCAGTGTAATGTACTGCAACAAAACAACATTGACCCTCGGCGCTAGCTTTCACAGCTGAAAGCAACTCCCTGCTGTTCAAACTCGTTTTGCGTTTCATCTATTGACTGACCTGCGTGTTCTAATGTTAGTTAGATTATAGCTCATGCAGCAGTATCGTCCACACCTGCAGCTTTCAAGGTCAAAGGTCACATGAGTCTGGTGCTGTCAGATCAATATCTGATTTCCCAGGAGCGGGTTTAGCTCATCCTTTCACACTTAATTTAGCTGAGTAATAATGATTCCATTAGGTTCAGTCTTTCAGATCTAAATTGAAATGCATTTGTTCAAAAACATTTTGTGTTGGAACGAAAATTGGTGTCAAAGCTCATATTGTACCGAACGAGCCGTAAACAAGGAGAAAATGTAAACGTAATGATCTGAAGCGTCGTCTCTCGATTCAAGTTAAACAAATATTCACAATAACTCTGCGGCAGTGCAATGACACATTGTTTAAATTATTGTTTTCAATGAGTTAATGTGAATATTTAAATATGTATATTTTCCCCATCTTGGTTTCTTATAATTCACAGCAGAGCGCGGTATGAGTGGAAGACTCTGTGAAGCCTGATCGTTCCTCCTCTGGCTAGGAAGGGCAGACTCTAAACTTAGAGCAGCTGCATCGAGCATTTTACAGCCAAAGCCTCCGAACTGAAGTGCGTCTCAAAAACATTCACCGAGGGAAAGAAAAACAAAACAACACCGCCCTTAGGCAACAAGTCATGCATAAACAAGTGTATAATAAATTATGCACCATTCATGAATAATTAAACAAAAAAAACAGAATCGAAGGTGAAGGCAAAGTGAATAGTGTAAAAAATAATAAACAGATGAAATATTTTGTGTCTCAGCTAGCCTAACAATCGCATTGCTAACGTAAACTGAACGTCACGGG
This sequence comes from Hippoglossus stenolepis, assembly GCF_022539355.2. Taxonomy (NCBI): domain Eukaryota; kingdom Metazoa; phylum Chordata; class Actinopteri; order Pleuronectiformes; family Pleuronectidae; genus Hippoglossus; species Hippoglossus stenolepis. Next base: position 13,917,288 of record NC_061491.1, read on the forward strand.
TCCTCAAATGATTCTGAACCTCAGTCAACCAATGATCTGATTCAACAATAACCTTCACTTTGGTATTTCAAGATATTTTCAACTTATATTTTGATATTTCAGATATGCACATCATTTTTTTTTACTTTTGCCATTTGTGTGCATTGGAGGTTAACCACATTCTGTCATAATTACATTTGGTAAATTCTGAATTTTTGTAGGAAAATGTCAATTTCAAATATCTGGCTGCAATCCCATATGTGACTTTAACTTTTAATGTCAAAAAAGATATGTCTAGTAAAAATGTCATCATCGATATCTGCGATCGTCATGATTGACGTTATTGTTTTGAAAGTTGCTAATCAAAGAAATGGAAATGTCCCCGACTGTTTTCACCTCCAATTTTTTAAAAGTCGACCTGATAAGCCCGTGTTGAGCAGTTGCAAGCGCCTGGGGAGGGAGGAGCTTGTCACAGCCCCGTGCTCGAAGGTCTGCGTCTGTGCATGCAGAGCAGAGACGGCCCCTCAAGACGATGGTTTCCCACTTATATCACATGCACGCTCATTTCCTACTCGCACGAGTTTTGATACTAATTAAACGTCATAGTCCTGAATGAGAGTTTGTGGTTGGGGTTGGAGGGATTTGCTGGCCCGTGCTCAAATACCTCTCTATCTCTTACCCACTGACTTGTCGGCGCAGACGGGGTCCATCTTGATGAGACACATTGGTGCAGAAAGAATTAATCTCTTCACAAAAATGATAATTACAGGTTGTCACTATTCACCCTGTTCATTCGAGTGAACGGCGTAATTGGTTGAAGGCAATTCAGCTTTGTGACACTGCTCAGCCAGAGCAGACAGTGTGAGACATTGAAGTTTACCGTCGAGAGAGAAGCAAAGATTTAGTAAATGCTGAACAGCTTCAGTTAATTAAACTCTTCAAATATATTCAGGCTGAATAAAGTTCAAGTCAGTGTGGTGATAGGGCTATTTCTCAAAATATACCACCGAATTCCTTTGATAAATAAATAGATAAAAATCAGAATAATACTAAGTAGAAGTTGACCTGATTAAATCAAAGTTAATACCCATTCCTGGAATAGAGGAAAACAAAGGAAGATAACAGGACACAAAAGGTCCCGAGTTAGATTTGAACCCAGGTCAGGCCCAGCGGTTGGGTTTAGAGTTGGATCTGCTTGGAGCATGATTGCATTGGATTTATGCAAACAAGGCTGGGATGTGAAACAGGAAATGTGCCGCAGAGGAACAGCATGAAGTTTTTGTCAAAAATAATCAGTGGTCTGATTGCACCCGCTACCATTCAGCTATAGGGGGGAAACACCCCTTGTTTGTGTTGTTTTAAACCTGCTAAAGTAATACCAAAGGTTAGCATGGAGGTGTCGCTCAAATGTGTAGCTACAAGGTTGTTGTTTCCCATAGCGAAGGGAGATTCTTATTACTTATACCTACAGTCTACATCCACCGAGTCAGACCGTGGTTAGGTACTGGCACCAAGACCAAAACAGCCATTTGTTAAGGTAAAAGCAAGATGCTGTGTTTGTCTCAGCTATAGATGGATAACGGAAGGTGATGATACACGAAGGATGGTTTGAATAACAGATTCATGAGCTTGAAGGCTGAGCAGATGCTTTACAATGGTTTATAACACCAGAAATGTCTTGGTCTGGTCATAGTCATATCCTGGATGATGCTTCAGCCTCAGTTTCAACATTTTTCCATCCAGTGCAGCTTTTTCTTTTTCTCTATTTGCCAAACCCATTTGCATTGGCAACCAACGCTGTGCCAACACAGTGGCCTCCCTGAAATAAATGAGGGTAAATGATTTGTATGTATTGCCCTTCGAAAAATGAGCTCCCTGACAGCCTAATCTCTGGGCGTATAAAATCCCCATGATTTAAGACGATCTTTCTTCTGGTTGTTTTAAGAAAGAGCAAAGGTATTGGAAGCAAATTTCAAGCTGCGCTGCTGCAGTGTGTGTGTGTGTGTGTGTGTGTGTGTGTGTGTGTGTGTGTGTGTGTGTGTGTGTGTGTGTGTGTGTGTGTGTGTGTGTGTGTGTGTGTGTGTGTGTGTGTGTGTGTGTGTGTGTGTGTGTGTGTGTGTGTGTGTGTGTGTGCGCAGGTGTGTAACTACACACACGTCTGGGTCAGTGCTTGTCAACAGCGTGAAAACTTTTTCCATTACAAGTTTAAGGCGAGCAGAGATGGAACAGAAGCTGAATTACCGGAGCGCTGCATTAACTGAGACGTTGCCATTATAACCACATCAGTGGAACTATATCATTTATCTGTCAACAACCAAAAGCCCAGTGGAGTAAGACTCTGTTGCTAAGGTTTATATACACCTTGACAACTCCATAACAAAAACAACTGTCAGCGGGGATGATTCTGTGTTCGCTGGCAGAAGAGCAGGACATCTAAGAGCGCTGTCGCTCAATGTCAAGTCGTCCTTCTGTCCACTGTGTCTCTGTGTCTAAATGATTCGGTCAAGCGGCTGCTCTGTTTTTCATTGCTTTGTGATCGGGTACTCAGCAGTTGTCCTGTGAGTGATAGATGCTCTTTCCTTCTCCCCCCCCACCCCTCGTCTTTCAGACCAGTGGACTTCTGATGCAATCTCTCTCAGAAGATGGCATGTGAGTGTGTCTCTGTGTGTGTAAGAGAGAGAGGGAGAGGGAGAGGGAGAGATATATTCATGTATTCATGGGGGATGATTACCCAGCGGGGGTTCTCGTACATTCAGATGGTCCCCTTGTGGCCCGCAGTGCCGGGCTGGCCAATCTCCTCCAGCCGTTATCTCTGTGTTTGTGATAAGATGCAACAGTTGTTGTTGGTAGATTTGAAAATGCCACTCCACTCCGAGCACTGATGGATTCTGTGGTTCTGTAGGAAGTTCGATGATATTGTGTGACCGGGTCCACAGAAGAGGCACAGATTTCACGAGTCTGTAGTCCTCGATGTGAACTGCCTTCATGTTGACTGAGGATTGTGTGATTTCGTATGTGGCACTGATGAGTGTGGAGTGAAGTGTTCAATAAATCTATAATTGTAGTTGGTGGAGGCTTAACTTTATTTTTTTTCAGATGTATTTATTCACAACAAATCCAATATTTTCCTATCCTAATAAGTTATATTAAATTTTGAATATACGTAAGAATTGTATAGAAATAGTAAGTGGTTTGGCCTATATACTGGCTATCTTCACACACGTATTGATTCCAGGCAGACACATTTATCATTGGTATTCATGCCTAAGATATTGATAAAGTTTTCCCCTCCACTGCTGAGGTGATTTGCATTTAAAATCTAATTTCATGAAGGTCAGGGTAATTTATTTCAAGAGGAATAGACAGCCTTTACGTATTTGTTTAATGGAATATGATTCACTGCACACCTGAGAAATGAATAGATGCAGCGGTGACATTTCCAAGATCTGTTTTTGTGGTAATAGCATAATTTGGAATTGATAAATGGCCCGCACTTTTAATGGAGTAAAAATAAGGTCAAAAACAACTTGAGCATCATTGACTTTTTTCATTGTTTATTTGTCACATATGGTTTCATAAACGGTCAATGATTAAGTGTCACTCTGTTATTTGCGTATGCGGTCGCCTCTGTGGAAACAAACACCGAGTTCAGCACGGTAACAGCTCACAGTTTGATTCATGACAGATAACGGTGCATCAAGATATGATATTACATTGTTTGACTTATATTCAGGAATCACTTCAATGGCAAACTATCTTAAGAGACACATTTGACAGCTTCATCTTTTTAGAAAAGCCATGGAAGAAAGTATTTTATGGATTAGACAACAAAAAGCCCCCATTAATTTGAATTATGAATTTGTACAGCTAATGATGTTAAGAAGGTGGAGGATATATCTCCTCTTTGCATTTTTATTGCATTGATTTAGTGCGTTTGGCCACTTTATCAAACGCAACATGTTTTCATTGTCTCGCTCTCCTTTCAAGAAAAAACGAAACGCAGCCGTCTCAAATAAGACCAGTCGTGAATTCAAATACGTTTCCTTCCTCGGATTCAGTGAGACAGTCACAGCTCTAAGATTAGACATGATTACTTCCTGCCTCTGAATAATGTGCAGCGCTGGAGCGTCGTGATGCTGACGAACGCTCCTGCAGTTTGACCTCCTCTGATCACCCTGCTTAACGATTTGCATTAATTAAACTAAACCTTAAAGTGAAAACGCAGATGACTTTTTTTAGGTTTGTCATTATAAAAATAGATATGTGAGTCATATAAAGTGGTTTCAACAATGTCCACAAAATCCACCACAGTGATAGGATCTTTATTTTTCATTCGGACATTTCATTGCCTTACCAATTACAGCAATGTCAACTGCATTCTTCAGCAAAGAAAAAAAGGTTAGGAGGCGGATATTGGACATATGGAGTGGGGGGGGGGGAATAAAACAATAACACTGTCACTTTTACAGTGGGCTGGACCTCATCGGAAGAATATAAATCAGTGAGGGGAACAAGTCTTTCTCGGACAGCTTTGAGTAAATCAAAGATCTGCCATGGTTAATTATCTCGCCTGAATAAATCTCTGATGAAATTGATTTATACGGTTTAATTAGGCCACATTCAGCACATCTGTCTGAATGTAGATTTAAAACTTGATTGTTTCTCCAGGAAAATGGAATGAATGGCTTTGGACATCCCAGAGGTCAATTTAGTAAGTAATGATACATACATTGTGGTATAATACAAGATAAAATGCAGTAATATATATGTTTTATTTCTTAATAGTAACATACATGTAATATGTTACACTAAATAATCTTCTATCGATTACATTTCTTTTTTTTAATTATGGGAAGTATACAATGCATGTAAACCGTCCCGTCCACTGGGATGCACCTTCTCTGCTATTGGGTCACGGCGACAATTACATTCCTTCAAACAGAATAATCTGTAGGCCAATGAAATTGTGATTGTAGTGGATCATGCAGAAAACAAAGACGGGACGAAAACGTATTACGTGCAGATTACATTAAACCCTGTAATCTGTTTATCCTAAATGGGCTTTGTTGAAATCCATCCAGTGTTCCCCATAGAATTAGATTCTATTTTGTGGCGGTAGCTGATCATGCTGGGTTTAATATTGAATCATACTGTTTAGGCTTCTTTAAGTTGTTCCAATGGAAGTATTTCAATTTTCAAGCGCTTTCTGACAAACCAATAACTGCACTTTATAAACAACAGACCCTTGTTCTTTCATATTGTGTCAAACAAATATATGCATATGCACATAGAGGGCTGGTAGAGGAACAGACAGGGCCAGTAAAAACAATGACAGGAAGTGTATCAATACACTGCCCATAGCTCTACACAACACTGCTACAATTAAACAAGATTTTAACCATTTCAGATTGTAAAACAAATATAGAAACAATATGTGGTGATCAGTATTGATATTGAAGTGGACAGAAATACATCGATGTATGGGAAATCCCACCGTCTGTCCCTCATGGACATTGTTCCTCTGATGTGAGCTCCAGCTGAAATCTAACATTTTCTGTTTTCATTGCACCAGTCCAGTATAAAGTACAGCATAAAATCAATCTATGGGTGGACTGCTGCAAACACAAAGCTTGGGGCCATCTTAAGTGTGTCTTGGACACAAATTGAACATAAGTGATCATGGCTGTTGAACATATGCAGACCTGTGGGTGAAGAAAACATCCCTTGATATGTGCTGTAGGGTTAACCACTCTTACTACTAAACCAGGTCTGAGTGTATGTTCCAGTGGGTAAAGAAAAATATCCACCGTGATATAATTGTGTGAAGTTGGTTTTCTTATTTATAGCCCAAGTCTCATAAATTACCCAATCAAATCATGATACTTAGCAGGACAGTGGGGCTATAAGTCATGACCTATACATCGAACGCTTGCAAAAAATGTGGTAATGTGGTAATAGGAAGAAATTGCAAGCTTGCACAAAATTGATGAGAATCGGATGCATTCGTTTTTGCAATCACAATATCTCAACACCTCGGAGGGACTGACCACTGATGTGTAATATTTGGTAAAAATGTGAAAATAAGTCCAATCGCACAAACAAACACAAAACACAACTGCTAGACTAGTTATCGTAGTCACTAGTAAAACACAGTTATCTGTCTGCCAGGTGGTGGCCATATACCAGTATTAACAGGCAGGTGTATTCCAGCTCTGAAGGATGCTGCTGTTACATGTATTTGCTATAGGTGACTCATGTCTGTGTTAGGTACTCCTGAGCAAGGCACTGCACCAACAGAGCTGCTCCTACAGTTTTCACATTTACAGATATAAAGCCTCTTAACACTGTTTAGAATAAAGACTGATTACTCAGTGGACATGGCGCCATACTGCACAGATCATATAATAGCACGGCGGCACACTGGCAAACATACTTCAGAATTAAGAGCTTTAATAGGCAGGAGTGAGTATAATATCACACTGCACTGTATGCAGCCAACAGCTCTCAGTGGAAAAACACCATTAGCAGTTGGCTGCTCTTCAGCAGGGTTTTGGGTTCAAGGAGATGCAGGGCAGTGCCAACAGCCTGATGGGTAATCTAACATGACAATATTATCGCGTAGGAGGGCGCAGTTGGCACTTTTCCCCCTGCCATCCCCGCTCCACTCAACTCTGCTCCATTACCGCACACAACACAAAGATTGGTCTCTTTGTGAAAGCTCCCATCCAGAAGTCATGGATGGAGAGGAAGCACATGGGAGGGGAGGGGCAGTGAGAAGAGGGAGGCAGGCGGAGGGAGATAAGAGAGAAAGAGCAACACAGAGTGACAATTAAGAGGAGGAAAACTTGTTTTAATGGGATTTCACTAATGCATTTGCTCCCTCTCAAGTTAGTTTAGCACAGTACACAGCTGACTGCAGTTATTGCACACAAGGTAAACAGGGACTTTATCAGTGAAGTTTGCTTTATGTGTAATGAAAATATTTGAATTTACAGAGCGACTAAACCCTGCTTGTTTTGTGTCTAGTAATAAGCCATGGATTTTTTTTTAATCTAGCAGTTTTCTTGTGGTTTTCTGGCTGGTGTCGTCTCCCCTCAGTGACATGTGCACGGAAAACCCACAAGGCCGATTGAATACTTCTCATCACAAGACATGGGGCCAAAGCTATTATGCTAATTAAAATTTTGGAATAGACTTTTGGATTTTACCCAACACCAACAATTTACTGCCATATCAGTACAAGTCACTCTCCTGTGGATGCTGAAAGAAAATCATGGTAAGGAATACTAAGAAGGTTCTTGAATAATAATCACAATAATAATAATGATAATGATAAGGAAAAGTAACCCATAATCATCTTGTGTTAAGATTGATGCAATGATATAAGGGGAGTAAAATCACTCATTTGAATAAGCTTGCTTAAAATAGTGGAGAGCTTCATTAATCTTCATGTCATTCCCAAGAATAAATGGGAGAAGTAATTAGAGCTAATAGGAATTCCATTTTCCTCTCTATTTTTTGAAGTGATCATTCACTATCTGCCGGTAATGGGAAAAAGGGTAAAAGGGCTGGTTGCATAGAACAGTTTTTGGGGAATGTGACAGAATGAGGTTCTTATGGGTTTTCTTTTCAGTGTTTGAACCTTAGCTGGAAACTTTTTTAAATGCCAGCAATTATACTACTGTAATAGCTCAGAGTAAATACACAACTGCAGGGTGAACACGACTATTCTACAAATTAATGCTACATATTAAAACTATTCTACTTCTAGAAGGTACGCCAAGTGAATGCAGATGAGAAGTGATAAAGTGACATAGCCAACATGAAAACTACAGATGGAAACAAGCAGAATGAAAAGGTTCTGTCCTTTTTAACTTTTTCATGATATTTAATATGGCTTTAACTCATCAGGCATGTGGTCTATGAAGAAAGCATAAAAAAATCTATACAATACATGTGATTCCTGAAATTGACACCATATATCAATACAGGTTATTGTTAAGATGTGTGTAAATGTTGGATAAAAACTGAAGGTCCACGTGAGAATGATTATTACAAAAGCAATATTTTCAGCATTCAATATATCTTGTACTATTGCAGAGAACAACACTTTGTGGAATTACTCCTTTGCAAATGCTGCAGAGTTGAATAATTTACTTCAACCAAGGGGGTTATGTTTTCAGCCCCGTCTGACTGTTAGATTGATTGTTTGTCTGCAGGATTATACACAAAGTCCTGAAACGATTTTAACTCGATCCTTATTTAATTAAGCAGTCTCATTAAGATTAAGATCTCTTTTCCAAGAGAGACCTGAGAACAATCAAAAACACAGTCAACAAAACAAAGACAGAAGAATTATACAATACGATGAATTAAGAAAAACAACAAACATCCGACAATAAAGCTTCAAAGTCTACAGAGGAAATGTAGAACTTTAGTTTGAAGGAAGTTTGCAGTGCGTTGCATTTTAATAGTGTGTGGCACCTGAAACTTGTTTAGTCATGAATGCATATAGGATATCTAAGTTTAAAAAGTTATTGAATCATGTAGATAAGAGACTTAAATAAAGAGATGTGAGGTTGTGGGGGAGATTTTTAACATTAGAGCCTTTAAACGAATGACGTGGCCAATCCTTCTCATCTGTGAGGACGTCCAACCCACCGTGTGATGCAGAGAAGAGCGATGAGTACGATCATTTGTCATCTGTGATAAAGCATAGAGTGCAATTAGTGCTGGAGTGTTGATGGGGCAACATGACAATACAGAACATCCCCTTAGTCAAGGACAGACCTGAAGGTGGACCTGCAGTTGGATGAGGTGCATCATTTAATTCTATAAAACAGTGTAGTTTCATTTTTGATGTTTGAACCAATTGTTGAATGACAATAAAAGCTACTGTAAGGCCAAACACCAAAGTAACTGTACGACTGAACAAGAGAGCTAATGGAACCATTTCATGTTTTTATGACAGGGTGGTGGAGATGGAGAAAACCCATGTACTTGGTCTTTCCTGCATTAAAAATGAGTCTGTGATAATTGGAAGGCTTCAAAGACAGAAGATGAGTCAGGGCCTGGGCTGCGGTGGAGCCAGGGGCATATGAAATAGAAGCTTCACTTAAATTGGACCTTGATATATTTATTAGGAACAATTATGTGTACATGTAAACATCAACAAACCAAGAATGGACCCCTGAGGCAATCTATTTCACATTGGAGGAAAAAGTGGATGGATGGATGAACTTTATTGATCCCAAACTGGGAAATTCCTGGGTTACAGCAGCACGTTATCAGGCACATAACACAATAAGCGCTATGCAAAAATAATAAATGATCAAACCTTTACATAATATAAGTTAAAACCTATACAAATGAGAGAAGAAAAACTGCTGGGCACACACTGCTGTACTATGAAGCCACAGTGCAATACAACACGTTTTGGGGAGAACCAATCACTGTATCTTTTTCATTCTGTTTTACACAACAGGCATGTCCATCAGCGATGACATTAAAAACCAGGGAACAGTTAACCAGTGCCACATCTGGATCAGTAATAGAGAAAATGCACCGGGGTCGGCGACAGAAAACAATTTGTTTGCTGGTAGAAGTTTTGCCTTCGACCAGTTTGGATGAATGCCATCGCCTCTAAATAACTGGGCTTTGCCAGAAGAGATTGGAATTGTTAACAAACGAGTTGCTGTGGGGTGCGTGCAGGGCTGACGGGAGCCAGGTGTTCAGAGGCAGTAGATAAAAATGCCAGCTTTGACAGAGCTTCTGATGGACGAGCACAAGGCCGACGTATACTTGATGGAGGCATTCGGGGCAGTGGCGAGGGAAGTGCTTTCCTTTCCTTAACATTGTTACATTTCAAGGGCATTTTAATCAATTTCTAAAAAATAAAAAAAATCTTTAAAAAATCTCTCATATTAAGGATTGTTTGGCCTTGGTGGAGGTATGCACTTTGCAGAGTGCCATTCTAGTTTCTAAATGTGATTATACACTTTCTACCGGAGAAATTGCCCCTTTAGTCACAAGAACAACACTTCAAGACTCAACAGCTGTATATTTTGTCAAATTAAAAAAAGTTAAACTGTTGAGAAACATTCTCATAACTTGATGGTTGTGTTTCGAATCCCTGATCAGCTTTGAAACTCTGATCTTGGAAAGTGAATAAGTCATGCACTCCCGTGGCTCAGCTGAAACCCCAGAGATGCCTTTGAGCAGGGCACTTAACCTCCAGCTTCTGAAGTAGAGCTGCTCAGTGGCCGACCGCAAAAGACCTGAAGTTATATTGGGCTGCTTCCAGGTGTCATTAAACACCCCTTTGTGAATGTTAAATGAGGCAGCTCGCTTTCTTCGTCCATTTATTATCCCTCGTTGACAAGCATTCGGACTCATTAGATCTGTTCATTTGTCTTTCTTTGAAGGACATTAAAGCTATCGTGTAAAAAAACGTGACATGCAGTATAATTGATCTTGCGTTAACATGAAAACGTTTCATGCATAAATCTGATGTGATCCTGTCGCCGCTCTGAAGGTGCACCGCGACTCCGTGAACTTAACTGAAGAAGTGGTCTGAAGCAAATTAGTGGCACAATTACTGCAGTGGCATGTCACTTGTAAATCCGCCCAGTAACATCAAAGTGGGCCGAAAGTGTCTGATATCCAGGAGATCTCTTGAACCTGCCACAGCAGGACGGAATATGGTCATTAAAATATCACTGAACAATACATATGTGTAAGTTGTGTAAGCATCTAAATAACTATTCTGCCAAACCGAGCTCGGTTTTAATCAACTGCAAACCACCACACATCTATTCACACACAAAATCAACCAAACCAAGTTTTCTATATTTCCAACGTACTTTCGAATGAAAACAGAATTTAAAATGTGGGAGCCTCCATTAAATCTGGATGGACTTTATTTCATCTCCATCAGATGTTCTGCTGTGTCTGGAGCCAGACTCTCTGCAAAGATGAGAATTCCACTTTAATGATTTTATATTGAAAAGTAATGCTGACTAATGACGAGAGCCGACAGTGAAATACACAGCCAGTGATTGGTTGGGGAAGAAGCATTTGTGAAAAAGGGCCAATCTACTCAAACGCAGTCACAGTTGTGTGGATGTGTTCATTGCGGTTAATTTTAGTTCAGCTCAATGAGAATCCAAACAAACCGAACCCCTTTTTTTCCCCCCCTAACAATTACTGAAGTTCTGTAATGAATTTTGGTTCAGACGGAGCGAGTTGAGGCAGACTTCTGACACCACGGCAGACCTCGCACTTTTAATTGCACTGAGAGGAGTTTGCAAATTACACTTTTTTTGTGGAGTTAATTAAGTTGTTATGATTAAAAAGGATCATTCACCTAAGAGCTTGAAGATGAGGAATTTTCCAACACATGCAGTTCCGTCACAGTGGGCGAAGGTAATAGACATGAGGAACACAACTCACCAAATAACCAGAGAAAAATAAGATATTTGGACACATTCTGCACATTCTCAGAGACCTTCTTCTGTGTCTTGTCTTATATGCATTCGCAGAAAAAAAAATGTAATCTTGTTATGCACAGGGGACAAAGGAAGAATTATGAGCAGCGTGACATTTCTCGGTAGAATTGGTTAAAATCACATTTCCTAACACACGACAACTCCCACAGCACCATAGTTTAACTTTCAGAGCCCCAGTGCCCATCCATCACCAGAATCGGAAAGATTGATGATTCCATGAGACCTCCAGGAATTCTACCAATGATAAATTAACTGGGCAAGGATCCTCTCCTCATTCCCAAAAGATCCCACACTTAATGCCCCTATTCCACAAGGTCTTTCTGTTATTTCACTTTCAAGGACTTGTTTTAAAAGTGTCACCACAGATGTCATCAAATGGCCATTCTTTTATGTTCAAATCATATTATTGTACCTTTATTAAAAAGAAAAAAGAAAAACGCATGTGTGGATTGCGGCCTAATAAAATAGAAAGCGTACAGCTCACTGTAGCATAAGGAAAACATAACACAGGCATCCACCTTTAAGACACGAATGTAACGCCAGTGCAAAAGTGCATGAATAAAACAATTCATCACAGACAGAACGACGCTTCAGAAAGAAGTCATCCAGTTGTGGATGTTTTTCGGGGTGTTTTTTTCCTTTCTTTTTCCAGTGTTGAAATATCATGAGTAATTTCGGGGGCCGGGTGGCCTGGAACACATGTTTTGCCTGAGGAGATTGAGTAATGGTGTGGTCGTAAGTACATCCACAGTAAGTTAGAGCTCCAAAAGGGGGTGTGTGTGCAAGACACAGACAGTGAGTCACAGTGCTGTAGGTAGAGTGGAATCCAACACCACCGATAATGCAAAAATCCTTTACAAAACTAATGTACTTTCATCACACAATCTGCGGCTGGATTTATACTTTCATGTTTAATTGTCATTGCTGTGCTGGGTGTGCACCACATACCTCACATCATGCCTTGATATATTACACGTTCCTCTAATCTGACCTTGTATATCATAAGCAGAGGAGGAGTTCCACGAGACACTTAATGACCACATGTTTATGTTTTCATCGTGTGTTTTTTTTTAAGCAGAAAAAAAAGAAATGGTGTTGGATTACCGCTGAGGTACAACAAACATTCAGATCACAGGCGTTCTCTCCCACCGTGAAAGTGTTTCCACTGCCCTCAAATGTGCGTAAGCTTCTTTTAGCTGCTCGCGCATCTGTACGGCGGCAACTGACGAATCATTTCCTGTCACCACATCTAAGTCTCTTTGCTCACCCCAGCAGGGTGAGAGAGAGAGAGAGAAGGAACGAACGGAGGAAGCACTCCTCAGGATGATAACCACTGTTACGAATTTTAACCAAAAAAAGAGAGATTAGGCCGCATTCATCCAGAATGAAGAGAGGACTACAGGGAAAAGACTTTCCGCAGAATTCAAAGCAACATCGGGAGAAGCGAACCAGAAGCTAAATATCTTCAGTATTTACATGCTTGAATCGATTTTTGAGCAAGTGAGATAAATGTGCCTGGAAATGCACGTGATTGGTTGACTTCATTCTGGGGTTTATTAACATGAAAACACACCAGATGAGACGACCTGATTTTTCTATTACTCTTTATTTGACAGTGAATGTTCTGGTGATTGTCGCCTTGTTACGTAACTGTTGGAAGTAAATGTGACCACACTAGCCTGAGAAAGAATGAACAATAGCTTAATACCTTAATGAGCTGTGCATATTTGTGTGTGTGTGTGTGTGTGTGTGTGTGGTGTGAGAGAGTATAAGCCACTCCAGACAGCTTCACAGTTGATGGGATTCCTTTTAGCGCACTCAGCAATATGTTGATGCAGTCTTTTTTTTTCCCGCCCCTTCTCCGTTCCCTCAACTACATTGGGTTTGTATTCTACAGATGAATTAGTGGTGCTGGGAATATGTGGTTATTCATACATATATGATCAACACCAGCACATTTAAGCGCTGCACGACTGCTCCTTGACTACCTCACATAGTGACCGCGGCGTTGATTTACCTCAAGTGCAGGAGATAACAGGCCTTTAACCGAGGCCCGTATTAGAGAGAGGACGTTTCCTCTGTGTGAGTATAATTGGCCATATTTTGCAACAAAGCACTCTACGGCAGTGCATGCTACACACACAACACACCACACACACACACACACACACACACACACACACACACACACACACACACACACACACACAAACAGAGACAAGAGGCTACATCGGATACAGTGACCCATGGGACCAAAGATAACTTGAGTTGACGACAACAACCTCAATTACTGCAGTGCAATAAAAAGTAAAAGGTCAGCAAAGTGCTTCATCAAACCATGTGTTCAACAAACGCGCAGAAATATCTGTGTTCTACACCGCCACTCGAATTGTTACAGAGAAGTTGAAACAAAAACTGGCTGCCTGTGTTTGCCATGCTCATAAACTTGGCTTCTGTCCGAGATAAACCAGCCCCCGTCTCTACCAGCGGTACCAGCAGACAGTAAATCACATCAGCAGCAGAGAGGGGAGGACAGAGGACACGAGGAAGGACTGATATTGACTCATGTCTGTGGTCTGTGTTCTCTCTCAACATCATTCAGGAATATCATTCGATAGATTTGTTTCCAGCTAGAGTGATGAACAAACTGAGTTAACAGTGACCGTGTTGCGGACATTACTGTTTTGTTTTACTTGAAACCTCATCTGTTCCAAATCATGTTTTCAAAGAAGAATATGATAAAATGGAACAGCTTGTTATTAAGTGTATATACACGTCCTTTATAGTCCAACACCTAATTATCCTTTCCAACAATTCTTTGTATGTTGATGTATGTTAACAATCAGGCAAGAAAAAAATATATTTCTGGAATAATCAAAATCAGTGAATGTGATGGGATAGCGGCATCAAAATGTACCAGAAACCAATTAACTTGGGCTTTTATGGACAGATTTAGTCTCAGAGGGGACGTGTCCCTGAACTCCCCCTCTAGCTGGAAGCATTTTCCCACTGGCTCACCGCTCCACGTCCGTGTGTACAGCCCCGCCATTGAGACCACAGAGGGGATCTGCGTGGTTCAGTCGATGGTAGAGCTTGGCATTCATCACTGAAGTGCTCTGATGTGAATTATGAACCGGTGTAGCTGTCATTATGGGTTAGAAACCTCCAGACAGTATTGGCGTACAACGTTGCTTTGACCACAGGAGACATAAAACAATAGCATCAAAATGACAGCTCTTTGTTTTGTGATAGCGAGCCAGCAAAGGGTAAAAAAAAATTAAAGAATAAGGAAATCCATTATGAAACATGAAATTGCTTCTGTCTGGCTACTTGACCGTTTGACTTTGGTTTCCATTTTCAGAGTGTCCCAGACATTGCAGACAGGGAGGCTGGGCTTTAGTTTTCTAATGAGGTTGCTCTGTATGCCTTGGTTACTGTGAGAGCCACGCCATTAGAAATAAAGACCATAACCTTCTGCTGTGACGATTTTGTGTTTGTCCAGTTGGGCGACTTATTCTTCTAGCAATGTTCAAAATATTACACAAGCAAAAAAAATGAAATAAATATAGAATAGAATATAAAAAAAGAAAGAAAATGATTATCACCTGCATTCTGTGGTTCTCACTCTATGGAGAGATTTATCATCTTTCAGCCTGTTGTTTTGGTTTTCAACCTCATACTGTTTATGTTCAGTCTCACCTCCTCCATCAACCTCATTTCCTGTTGCAGTACACGGAGGATTTACACAGAAAAACCCACTTTATATTAGCTACATTACCAAATGGCAAAGTAATTGACTAGCTGGAGAACACAGTGGAGTATTCAGCAGCTAATGAGTGGCTGAAGGTGTTTTACTGTGGAGAAACAGAGCTTAAATGAATGCTAATGTTGCTCTGGATCAACTGGATGAGTGGATAGAAAACTGTTTGGGTACAGGGAACAAAACAACTTTGCAAGCTGCTAATATGCTAATGCATTTAGAGCTTGTTTATCTACCTCTTGACCATTTGGCTTTGCTTGGCATTTTCAGAGTGTCCCAGACAGTGCAGACAGGAAGGCTGGGCTTTACTTGTCTAATGTGGTGACTCTTGCCTCGGTTCAGGGTTTTCTCTTGGTCTATGGAAGAGCTTATGTTCTGTGGTGGCTTGTGGCAAGAAGAAAAAACGTTTGCTCACTGACGGAGCGCTATGTCGTGAGATTATTTCTGAATGATCACACTGTGTGCTTTACAAAATAACAGGTATAAGAAGCCTTAAAGTGATAGTGAGGGGATTTGAACTGCAGTTCTCTCACAGCCATCTGACAGTGTAACAGCATTTGAGTGTTCAGCTGGACGTCGGTAGACAGCTCAGTGTTCCAGTGGCAACCAGTCACCTGACTGACTTATTCAAATGATGATTTTTCTTTCACTCTCGTTAATCTTACATAATTTTCTAATAAATATTTTTCAATCTTTTTTAGTTTATCATCTACGACAAACCTAACACTTAGTTGTTTGACATATTTCTCACTTTTATTTCTCTAGTTCAGACTGGAGATGTTGAATTGGATTGTGGAGATGCTATGAGCTCGTTTTCCCTCATAATGAATTCATTTCCTCTGTTGCAGCAGAACATGTAACATCAGTATTCAGAAACAACCTACAATGCAACACTCTGCAAAAAAACCAATACTTGCTCCATTTCTTAAACCTTTAATTAAAAAAATATTGAACCAATGTGATATATTCCCTTTCCTACATGCTTAGGTAACACCCGCAGCAAGTGTGACGATGACAGGGAAAAGCCTGACATGGTTACGTAACCTCTTCCAGTGCATGTTTGTTGGTTATCACAATATCTCAAAAGTAGCCAACGGATTTCAGTAATGTTTTCTGAAGCATTAGGCAAGTGGACCACAGAAGGACGTAGCATTGTATTTTGTCCTGATATCGTATTGCCTATTCTATCTTTCATCACCTTTCCCCCTTCATGACTGAAGTCACCCAAAATCCATAAGCAGTTTGCCTACATCCCCTTGTGAGAAAAAAACAACAGCTGGTTACTCCATAGTAGATTTCTGTCACAGTAGGAAAATAAAAATTGTAGAATAATTAATAGTAAAAAAACACGTTGTCTAGACTGAGGGTAAATACCCACTTTACAGCCTTCTTCCCATTTCTGTGGAGGTCAAACCCATTTTAATCAATAAGTGGCTTGTGAAATACATTGGAAATGGAATATTATTTATTCATTTATATATTTACTTTGCTATGTATAATAAAACAGCCCCCAGAGAAATGGGAAGTCTGTCATTTCCTCTTTGTAAGCCCACAGGATGCTATCATTTAATTCGCAGTGCACACATTTGTATGCTGCTCGGTGAAGACTAGGATAACCACAAAAAATGTTTTCTTTTATCTGAACGTTGTTTCAGGTCATATTAGCTTGTCTCTGTGTGACATACAGTATACTGTATTTCTCTGTACTCAGTTTTCTCATTCAGTAAGAGCTTTGTTTTAGTTATGTAAACATGTCTCAGTGCAAAAGGGAGTCATTACACATGGCTGCGCTACATAACTGAAATCATATTTTATTGATGGTACTGTATTTGTAGCTATGTGACCTTTTATGTGCAGCATTTGGTTTGATTTCCTTTCTGTTCTGCAGTTATTATGAAAAACTAGGGGGTTGTGTTTGTTGCATTTAATTACGTTTTCCTCCCAAATTATGATTGCTATTTACCAAACCCTAAGCTACCATTATACTACTGATCCTGTTTCCGTAGGGCCACCTGGGACCATTAAGTTGCTTTCAGCATGCACAGGGACATTTTCCTGAAATGTTCTGGAGAGGCTTTATGTGAGAACTCAAAAGTCTGAGTCAGTTGCTTCAGACATTTTCTGGATGTTTTCCTGTCAGCCCCCCCGAGTAAAATGTCCAGAAAATGAATGAGCCCAAGTGAGAGTAGAGCAGGAAGGTTCACAGTGAGCAAAGTGGCGTGTCAATGATGTTTCTCACATATACAAATATCAGAGGATGGAAAAGACGCCAACAGAGGTGTCAACTTTGAAAGAGATTCAAGATCTTTTGGTGATAAGGGCCGATACTGGTGTCAGTGTGCTGTAAACAAAATAACTTGACATCTCAGCAGTGGAAATTATACCGCAAATTCCTGTTTTTGTGAACGTGCATGACCTGGACAATCTCCTGCAGGTCTCTATTTGCTCATCCCGTTGATCTCTACCAGGCAAACTCTGGAAAAAGTCCGGACCCAATTTTTCTGGTGATCATGTCTGAAAACAGCTCAGGGGTCATTTTATGTAACAATTTGACATGTGGTGTGGGGCTTAGCTTTGTCTCAACAACTTTCACCTCAAAAACATGTTTCATACACTAGTTATGAGAAAGCATTGTTCCTCTGTTCTAATTAACTGTGTCGTAGTTATGCCAAAAATAAACCAGCGGACTAATTCGTTGTAGGCATGTGGAGATAGAAAAGAAAAAAATTGAAAGATCTTTAGATAGAACACCCAAGTCTGCAGGGAGAGATACCCTGAAAACCTGCATAAATTACTACAGTATATTGTACACTGAAATCTCTCATCTCCATGTATTACGTGACCTAATTTCTTATACCTGGGGGACCTGGCAGCATCTTTAACTCCCCCTCTGTCTCACACTTGAATACTCGTGCAGAGGGAATGCATTAGAGCCAGAGTACAGAACATGAAGAACAGAGACTTTGATGACCTGAGGTAAAACACAGGTCAGCGTGGGTCGAAATCTGGTTCCAGTGTGGTGAAGCTGAAATGTCTTTGAGCTTTTAGAATGCTTCGGTTCTGAAAGCAAAAGAACGAATCATGACCTGTGATCACCTGAGTGTATGATGTGGGTTAAACGAATGTGTTGGCTTGAGAGACGGGTTAGTAACATATTAATTCCTCATTAACACTATATGTTAAAAGGTAAATCAAACCGTTTTTAAACAGTTTTTAGTTAGAGTTTAACATCTTCAAGCTACACAACAATCGTACCTATACCTATAACAACATTGATGTGCGATATAACAGTACTTAGTAATTGTTACACGTCAGAGTCATCACAGAGTTACGAAGTATAATCATGTGAGGAGGGGTAGAGCTCACCAACACGACCAAACATTTTGTGTCAAAGGACAGTAAAAACATTATGGGTGTTTTGACTGTCCACTGGCTAACAAACTAGTCAATGTGTTCGTTAGTCAGCGAGCAACAGTGTTGCCGAATTCTACAATTGGGTAACGGCACACAACCCCAATTCAGATTATGAATCAGAGGAGACTAATTAAAGTCGCCCTATAAGCAATTACTGACAAACACTGATCCCACCTGCACTGAAGCGCTCCACTAGTTTGAGGCTGTTCGTAGCAAAATCGAATGCAAAGATGAAAGTATTCGCTCTACAAATAATGAGACAATAAAAAACTGTTGTTATCGGTAACACCTGCGTTATCATGAGTACATCGTTCAATGGGAACATTTTCACACTCAAGAAAGTTGCACACCTATTTCTTGATTTTTGGCCTCACAATTTACTGTAGTAGCTCACTCTCCTTTTCTTTCATCATCTACATTTCTTGCATGCAGAGAGCTGTTTTAAGCATAAACACCCACTGTATGTTACCTGCAGAACCAAATGACAAACCTGGAGAACATAGTGGAGCATTGTGCAGCAAAAGTGAGACTCAATACATATTTCTCAGGACAAATGAATGAATGCATTGTTTCTTTGGATCAACTGAGTAGATATAGATCTGTCAATTAACACACGCACCACAGCTTAATACCGTTAATGTGTTTAGAGCGTGTTTTTATACCTTAAACTCAGTTAATTCACATTTGAAGTAAAACCCATTTTTGGATTATAAAGTCACTCCCTTTCTGAAGGTGTTGAAATGTTGTAATGAGGCCAAGAGAGCACAAGCAGTATATGAGAAGATCAATAGTGCATAATGTGAAAACTCAGTGTTTCAGCTGAACAATTGTCGCTCTGAGAGCGGGGATAGTTCCACTTAACGTGTGCCTGACAATCCCACCGAACTTCAAACCAAACAGGCGGAGGGTATGTGGACTAAGAGCTTGATATGCAAACAGGCATGGCGGGGCAACAGCAAGCAATAAACATGCTAATTTAGGAGTGTAACAGTCACTTATCTGGAGCCAGAAAAAAAAAAAGTCACATCAAAAATGGCTAGCGTTCTCTAAACCTCTGCAACAAACAAAAGCTGCAGTTAGCAGTCACAGAGGGATGTATGGCGTGGGACTGAGGGCTCCAGCCACAGTTTGTTTTCTGCTTTCCACCCACAACCTATAAAATATTAAAGGGATATTTGATTAGAATAATATAATCATCACTTCTGGCATTTACATATAAAGTGTATGCTTTCAATAGAATAATGCCTCTTCTCAAGGACAGCATAATGTTGTTTATGGAAAAAGTCTAGAGCCATGTATTTCATTTGGCCCTCATCACTCTGTGTGTATGTGTGTGTGTGAGAGTGTGGGTGTGTGTGAGAGACTATTGAATATAGACACAACAAAGGTATGTGGAACAAATACACAATATATATATTTGTTTGGTCCATTTCAGCTTTAGTGTCCTTTTAAGAATATCACGTTGATTTGTATGAGTTCAAATTCAATTGTTTTACCTTATAGTTCACTAATACGACTGTAATACAGGACTAACGTGTACGGGTTGCTTTAACATTTAACATGACCGTGCTCAGCGCTTGGTGCTCAGACGCGCTCTGTTCTAACTCGCCATGCTTCCTGTCAATGCAATACAACAAACACCAGGTTCACCAGCTGCCTCCGCCTCATTTCTCCAGGCTCCTTCTGACGCCTGATGTCAGACAGGACCTGTATTTGCGTTAACGGGCCTGCGCCCGAGTATTTGATGAAACGCGTCTTGTTCGGCTGCTGCCCGTGCAGTTTGGCACCACATGACTTCACCCCGTTCAAAGTGAATGAGCAGGCCTACAACGCGCATGTGTGAGGACTGTGTAAGCGTGGCTGTGTCTTGTTGTGCTGTTGTTTGCATCATCTGGTTGTTTTATATTTCATTTCCTTGTAAAAAATCAGTCCCAATTTAATTAACTTGTGAACAAAAGCACATGAAAGGAAAGTCGAGAAAAATGGAAACACACCATTTTCCCCCCTAAACCAAAAGCCTCTGGTAGTTCTGCACTGTAATAAGATGCAATGCTTTCCCTCCGTGATGAATTTGTGTCTTGATGGGAACTGTGTTTTCTGGGATGACAATGTTCCTTTTTCACCCGGTGATTTGAAAAGCACGACAGAGATGTTACAGAATCTCATCAACAAGCTGAAATAACGTCAGAAGTACTGTGGCTGTTTCTGCCCAAAAAAAATAAAAAATAAAAAGTAGACATTAGGGATGATGAAGTGCCGAGACGATCGCGCACAATCAGTTTGTGTGTTGCTACCTTTTGTTTCGCCCTTGAAGTAATAGATGGGCTCAGTGCATATTACACAGAAAATTATGCTATGGATTTCTTTTTTGACAGCAGTGTCAATATAGCCGCCTTTGATGCATCTCGCACAGCGTTGCCAGAACACCCTCACTTCCTGATTAATGGAATCAGAGATGTGCTGAATTTCCAATTTTGTGAGTCCTCACTCAGAAAATCAATCTACAATTTAAATGTCCTCGGTCTGAAATTTTTTTTGTCTTTTTCTTTTTTGAGAACAAAACAGACGTTTCTCCCAGCGGAGAAAACTGTGTACTAGTGACCTTGTTTTTTTTAAATTGTTGCAGTGGATTTCTTGAAATTTCAGTCCAATTCTTACCTTTTGAACGAATAAAATCGTACTCATGAAATAACCGTAATAAATAATTTCCTGAAATTAGTTGTGTTGAGTAACCATCGGTCCTTGTCCCATTTTTTTGAAAGTTTTATTTATATCAAGGGCTGAGGTATAAATACTCGCTGTATAAGCTGCTGGGGGCCACAGGGTTTCTCTTAGGCATATGGTTACATCTGCAGCAAATTAATTCAATAAGTTCTTATGTATTGGACATTCGCCATTAATTAACCCTCCATAGAGTCTGATATATTCAGAACCTCTACGCACATTACACATTTCACTCACCACATTTCCTTTGCATTCATCATTAATGTCAATGTATTTGAGCATTCGTGTGGTAAACCTTCATATTTGGTGTCACTTTTGCTTTTCTGTCACTCTTTGGTCCCATTGGGAAAAAAAAAGTCCCCCCGATATTAACTTGTTTCCGACCTCTGTGTCACTGCGGTGCTCTGCCGCCCTGCCCATCTGCCCATCTATCATCATCTCTTATTCTCCGCCAAGTGTTGAGCCACGGGAATCTATGAGGTCATCCCAAATCTAACTTGTGCAGCAGCTGCCATCCGCACCATGTTTTTCGATAAGCACTTTGATTTCCAGCTAAGATCCTTTCATCAAAAATCTCCAGGGGAGTAAATTCAATTTCCATTTTCAGGTGTTTTTGCAATAAACAGGCCCAGGTGCCAATGTACTGTTAGGGCGCTCACAGAACGTGTCACATTTATGATGATTGTCTGCTTGGTTTATGATGCTGCCATAAAACTTAATGACACAGTTGGACCCCTGTGGCAAAGATAGGGAAGAGGAAAGCATTTACCTTTTAAAATTTAAAAAGTTTGTTAATTTCCTCTTGGCCTAAAAAAAAAAAATGAATTCTGTGTCTTGATTGCCTTTGTTTATGTTTATTTAATTCTTTTAAAAGGGAATTAAAAGTAATATTATTGTAACATATCTCTGCTGGAGAAACATCAGTTTTTATATTTCATGCTGCATCCAAACACTGCGGAGGAGTTTCAAACTGTGAGGTGCGCCATCCGTGGGGAGGGTTGAAGGGAAAGTGAGGAGGAAGAGGCGTTGGTAATGGTGAAAGAAGCAGTTTCATGCAGGTGCTCTGGAAATAAGAAAGTTATTGTAGTTTGTCCTGCTGATTTAGTCCATTTATCAGCACGGTTAGTGGCAGCACTAGCACTGCTTTTGCCACACAGCTCTTATTAAGGTACTTTAAAACCATGTAATTTGTGTCAAAACAAGTACAGACATGATCATTTCATAAATTCAGATTTTGTATAACTTACTCTTTATGGAGATATTATTAAGTCACCATGAATAAATGTCCTGAAATCTGCATGTAGATCATAGAAGGGAAGACATCAGTCATAACTGATGCTGGACACCACTTACATTGCAAACAGGAGCATCTATACGGTATTTACAGGTAATTCAGCAAACGGCCTCCACAGTCGTCAAGTGCTCACTCAATGTTTGTTTTCTCTATAATATTGTAAGGCCTTGACCTTACTATGTAAAGTGCTGTGAGATAAGGTACGTTGCACGGAGCCGCTAAAGTCTTGACGTGGATGATCTTATTTACCTTGTCTGCACAATTGATATTTAAATTCTATGCACAACATATTAACTTGTTCACACAAGATAAATGACTTGTGCGTACAAGAGAGAACTTAGCGACTCAAATTAAAATTTTGACCTTGGACTGTTGTATTTTAAAATTCTTGCAGCTTTTGCTCTCATGGAGACACGCGATTGTCATCAGCAGGAATCCTTTGCTACACTTACACCAACCGTCAACTTAATTATCTTGTGCAAACAAGTTAATATCCTGAGTGCAAAGATATTTATTGTGTGAGAACAAATAATTATCATGAGTTGTCAACCTGTCAGGATGTTATGGGCTCTGCAATATTGTGATTTGTTGCGATACAAATACAATTGAATGAAAAGATGTTGCTATTTTGCCCGGATGTAAGCATATGCAGTTTAAAATTGTCTCAACAAACCAAAGCTGTTAAATAACTGGAGACATTTTCAGCCGTCTTTGTTTGCCCTTACTCACAGTGACAATGCAGCCTTATTTCCACGTATACACATGCGTTCAAGCTCGACTACCTCTCGGCCATGTGCAAGTGAAAGCAATTGTATTTACATGCATTCAATAAAGCTATAAAGAGCAGAGGGCTGAAAACACATCGTCATTTACCCTTTCAAGGCCATAGCTTCATGAATTTCACATGTGGAGGCAGTGTGTAATTTGTTGCTGAGCTCACTCACTTACTCAGGAAAGTGTTTGAAGATGGTGAATGACTTCAAGGTGTCACACAATTCAAATGTGTTTATTTAAAGGTTCAGTGTGTAAGATCTATTGACATCTAGTGGTGAAGTTGCATATTGCAGCTGAATACCCCTCACCTCACCCTCCCCTTCCAAACATGAACCTGTGGTAGCCTTGAGTTGTCATACAAACTCAAAAGGTGCTTAGTTTGTCCAGTCTGGGCTACTGTAAAAAAACATGGCGGCCTCCGTAGAGAGGACCCGCTCCTGATGTAAATATAAAGTATTTAAATATAAAGGTACCTTTCTATGGTTAGGAAAACAGTTATTAGTACAATTTAGATGATTACACACTCGTGAAAACATCACTAGGATTATTGTATATTCAATTTCTGCCAATAGATCCCATTCACCTTACACACTGGACCTTGAAGTGTTTGGGTAGAACTAAACAGGAGCACACGTGCCTTTCATATAATAATATATAGTAATATATATATATAATCTTCCGAAGCAGCACC
This sequence comes from Hippoglossus stenolepis, assembly GCF_022539355.2. Taxonomy (NCBI): domain Eukaryota; kingdom Metazoa; phylum Chordata; class Actinopteri; order Pleuronectiformes; family Pleuronectidae; genus Hippoglossus; species Hippoglossus stenolepis. The sequence goes on from NC_061491.1 coordinate 13,941,431, forward strand.
ATCAGTTGTATCATGTAAAAAAATCCTCTGAGCTGTAGTGACCTGTGGCGCTCCGATGTCGTACACACTCAAGCTGCTTGCTGTTATTGAGTCATTGAGTTTTATAGCAAACTCTTAACTTCACAGCGAAAGTCTCGATGAGGTCGTAAAAGCGCTAAATTTAATTAATTCAAATTTTTATCAGCCAAGTTTTTCCGAATGAATTCATCTGGCATGTTATTCTGCGCTGTTCATCTCCTGTGTGGGTATCTTGTAATATAATGTAGAAGGCATTGTAAACATCAGTAGTGAGAGAGATATTCATGAAGCTGAAAGATCACACCGCTGCATCACTTTGCTCTGCTGTTGGTGTAAATCCACATCAGTTACTGTCACTGTGTGGTGCAGCTCTTCAGAGTCAGCGGAGAGTACAGATGAAGAGTGCTTCACTAAAGCTCTGGTCTTCCTGGTGTCACATATCTTACAAAGAATGTCTGTAGTGCCATGCAAAACAAGCTGTTGTAAAGTCGAACATGTTACTATTAATAGCAGCTTTAAAGAATTGTCATCACCGCATGATCAGTATAAATAGCATTGGAAAATCATTTTTGTTTTGTTGTTATATTGTTTTTTATTGTGCATACCTCCGCTAAGGCCCAACAGCCTCCTTATGAAACCTAACCTAAATTCACTCCATCCTGATTTTTATCTGCACCAAATCCACACGGTCACACAGTAGATATCAGTGATAATGAACGAATGAATGAATTATTCTCTGAGAAATCAACCACTTTGTTGAAATTCTTGCAATGTGAAAAAAAAGTGATCTGGATCTGCACCAAAATGTAATGGTTATACGTCCAGTAGGTGTTTGCGTGGTGTTGTTTACAATAAAACACAAGGACAAGAACAACATTGTACAAGGTAACAAAACATTCAAGAACGCCACTATGGAGTGCAAACCTCAGCCAAGGCCAAACAATCCAACACAATTGTTTAGTTCTTATAGTAGAAATATAAAAGGAACAAGAGTCTGTTAACCTAGTTGATTTATTTGTCATAAATCTTCAAGTGTCCATATAATTCCTGGATTCGCCGATCAGTCCACATCCACCAAACTTTGGAATCTGTCCAGTAGTTTGTGTATAATCCTGTAAGAATCGACGTGCAAACACGCAAAGAAACTCTCAAACCAACAGACACAGGTGAAAACATAACCTCCTTGGTGGGGTTAAATGATTTTTATGTGTGAGATAAATTTAGTGAGTCACAAATAGGCTGTAAAATCAAACTAAAACAGGCTTAATTTGTTTTGTCGACATGCAAATGAATTCACACTCAATTTAATAGGTCATTTATTGTGATTCACTGCTTATTCAAAAAATACGATAAATACTTAGTGTGTGTTTATGCCAGTTTTTCCAGGAGATATTAACCAGGCTCTCTTATTCAGTTTTATGATCAGCGTGTGAGCAACAGTGTATCTCATGATTTATTGCGGCTGAGTCAGTCAGGCTGAGGAAGTGCAGTTGATTGTTTTGAATTCGTTCTCTGTAATATAATGTAATTCACACTGGCAAAACAATGAGATGTTGGCCTGGCACACTAATGCAGTGTTAGCTGCTGAAGTATTGGAAATCTGCTCAGACATGATAAGAGGTTTTTTTCCTCGCAGTGCTGCTGCTTGAGCCAATCGTCATTGAATCATGTAGTGTTTGGCCACTTCTCTGCCAGTGTCCCTGTCCCCTGGCACACAACCAAACCAGTGGCGACTCTATCTCCACTCAAAAGTTTTGCACAGAAAACTCTTCCCAGGCACACAGATGGCAGAGCGTCGAGCCACCGCCGCGGCAGCACAACTCTGCACGGAGAGCTGTGCAACACCAAAACTAAATTCAATTTGTCAGGAAGATTAGTTGCATGTGTGGAACCTGTTGTGGGTCTGTTAACAACATCGTACGTGCTTTAATCTCTAGCTGCAGTTGTTACTCCATTATAATGCAATTAGCAATGTTTTCAGTTATTATTTTGTTATTTATTAATATTCAATACATAATTACTACAATAACACTAATTACATTATTACACACACCATCATACTAATAAATCATCATACCAATACTACTACTACTACTACTACTACTCCTAAACATATTTATACACAATTTCTTCCTCTACTACTACTACCACTACTATTTCTACATATCAGGCATTAGTTGAAGCTTGTTTTTCTCTTTCCCTTATGAATCATGATACAATTTTAGTGCGATTTTCTACTCACTGACAAATTTAGGAGTTTGCAGACAAAAGCCCCAGATTGGAGCCAAATCGGTCGACAATCTCAGCATGACTAGATTCTGACTAGAATCCTTGCAGGCTAAATATAAAAAAAATCAGCAACTACTGCAGCCAATCAGAGCGTAAGACAATGCGAGTCAGGGGTTCCTCCTGGTGAAAGATAGTGTATGACCCCCCCAGGTGTTAGTCGGTCGTGCAGAATGAAGTCACAACAACGGCAAGACTATAAATCACAAGAGATCCGACAACTTCAAAAGTCATTTCGTCAGAGCTAGATATAAGATTCTACAAAAAGGTCCACAGCTACAACCATTAATCTACCTTCTTGAGGTTGACGCTGCAGCAGTTTTGTTGAACACGTTGATCGAAATACTCACAGTAATGTGGGTCAGAGAAGATAATTGAGTCCTCTGTTGCATCTGGTTTCGAGGCATGAAGACCTTGATGCAGTATAAACTGGGGGGAAATGCTCCTGCTATACTGTATCCTATTTTTAGCATGGGATATCATGCAGTCAAGGAAATAGAGGGTTTTGTATGTTATACATGACGTGTGTGTGTGTGTGTGTGTGTGTGTGTGTGTGTGTGTGTGTGTGTGTGTGCGCGCCGACATTGGTGTTATTCTTCCCACAGTGGTAGACAGTGGGTGAGCAGCCTGTTTGGTTCTCCAGGTTTTCTCGCCGACTGACAGACATCCTCTCGTGCCTGGAGATTTCCAAAGCAAAATGCTTTTGGCATGTGGAGCCGGTGCAAGAAAATGAATAAATCATAAATAAGCTAACATCCACTCATCATCGACATGTTGATGTTTCTACAGTCGCTCTCTAGTTCATTTTCTCTCGTTCTGTTTGTGCACGTATAGGATGTGGAACACAGAGATTAAGTCAAGCTTGATTTACTGTTACCAGCCGGGAAGTGACCCTTTGAGATGATCGTGATAAATCCGTTCCGACCTGGAATAAAAAGAGAGGGGGGAAGAAAGCGTATGTCACTTCATCAGAGAAGGAGAGAGGAGGTTTCATTTAGGTTTAGTGGTTTATGTTTGTCAGGAGTCATCCGACTATTACGCAGCTCTCACACGGAGAAATAAATAAAGGGCATTTGGCAAGATGGCCTCCTGGAAACAAGTGACTATTCCTCTGCCAGATAGAAGATAGAGAGCCTACTCCAAATAAGCCAAACTCACTCGGCTACTGTACGAGCCAAATTATGTCGGGGCTTTAAACAACTGCTCAGTGCTCTGAACCATTAAAACGCTCTCTGTCTAAATTTAACAGGCTCATGTCTTTTTTCTCCTCTATATTTGTATCTGTCACATCTTTTGGCCAGTGTTGCATCTCCCATGTTGAAAGGATAAGTGTAGTGTGTAATACTCTATCTGACCCCCGCTCTGGTTTGAATTTAAATGAAGTGTAAGGCAACGTTTTCTTAATAAAAACACCAGCATTCCCCAGTGCAGATTCCTCTGCTCACAGCAAACCAGAATCACTCTCATTTACATTGCAAAACATCTACTGTATGTATCTCATAAACTACTGTGCAAGAAACATTTACAAGCAATATATTCCTTTCCATCCAGTGGACCTATCAGTTTTATGAACTTGGCTCTTTTCCCAATCTGGATTCTGTTTTTTAAATCCGGCTCGCAGGGCACCTCACAGTTAATCAAAGTCTTTACTCGGTTTCAACACTGCCCACGTCAGATACATTTACCCTCATATCCTGAGGAATTTGCCCGGTCTGCGGGGGGCTGTGGATTCCTGTAAATCTCCCTGTAAAGGAATCAATAGGTCCATATCTTTTTCCCACAGTTCCTGTGGTGACTGTAAACCATCTCAGTGGGGAGAGACCTGTGTGACAGTGGATAGACGCCCACTCCCATGAGTCACGTTTGATGCTCTGAACACTGCGCTATTGTCTCACTTCAGGTCCGATCGGCCAAGTTGTGTTATTTAATAAAATGGGCGAGCTTAGCAGTGGTATGGAGGTAACTGAACAGCAGAGACAAACCCACACCACACTGAGGGTGGACATTAATAGCAAATCGGATCTGAGCGCTTGCTTTTAAACAGCTGCTAATGTGATCTCCATCTGTTTACTGCCAAAATTGTATTTGTGTTATATTTCCAATACTAGCTCAAATGCACATCAGGGCTCAAGGTCACATTTTAATAGTGTTGTTTGTTTTCCAATAACAGACATATATTTCACAACAGAACTTGTAACGTGCACTCTTTTGTCAATTGAATTTGTGCTTGTTGAAGACGAGGATTTTAAATCCTAGGGAAAGTGAATTATTTGAAATGCATTTCCAGGGTATCCGTCTTAAAAACACTCATTCAATAATGTGAATTTTATGCCTTAAAAGTCTTTACTGGGTCCTATATACTCTTAGGTCTAGTATTGTTAACTTTATATTAACACTACTTTCTTAACAATTTAAAATTAGCTTCTTTTTTCCAGTCAACAGAACTGTTTTGGCAGTATGCTGTAATGTCTCTGTGTGTTGTAGTTCTTTCTCACCAATAAAAAAGATTAGCACAACGTGATTAAACTACAACCAAAACCAACATGGAAATAATGAGTAATAGTCACTCCCTGTTCAGAATTTATCGCAGCACACTTTCTCTGCCTGTAATTTGTGAGTTAACGTCGTGTTTCGAGGGTCTTCTCGCCTACTTCACCTTATCTTGAAGTGTAAATAACTCTGTGACTCGGAAACCCCCTTCATGTCGTAATTGATACAGGTCTTAAATTGTATTCATTATGGTCTCAAAAAGGTCTTAAAAATTCTTAAATTCACCTTGTTAAAACCATAAACCTGACAAATTGACATTACGATGCAGATACTTCTCTTACAAGTGGAAAAAGATATTTATTTTCATTGTGACATGTTATTTTTTATCTCCTCTGGCAGCCGCTCAGCCTTTGATATCTCCAGGAAACATTTGTTATGAATCTGACGGAATCTTAAATTTGCCTATGACCATCATTCTTTCAGCGCTGCATCAACAACCACCCAATCTGCGTAAATGCCAAAGTCACACAAAGAGAACCTTAACGTTTCTCCTTCCATACATATAAAATAAGTTGCTGCTCTTAATGCAGGACATCAATGATTCAGTCCTATCTCATGTTGGGTTCATTTTACAGTCTCCTTTGATAAAACAACTGCCTGCATCATGTTGGAGGGCTAATTCCCATTGTAACATGCTTGCATGAGCACAAATCCCCAAGAAGCCCTTTCACATCATGCTCCCTCTCTTCTGTATCCAAGAGATGGAGAATCCTCCCATGTGATATCTGACTGGGGACCAGGCAGCACACCAAAGACAGGAGTCATTTACATATCCCACGTCTCCTGTTTACACAGCTCCCATTTATCATCAAAGACAACTTTATGGATAGGTTTTTCAATGGGCGAGCGATATTAATCAAGCTCAGATCCAACAGGAAACAGAGAAATCACAAGTCAGAGGCCAGCATCTTCTTGTCTCTGTGCTCTAGGCCCATGTCTTGAGTAAATATTGCGCGCAGATGAAAGTGTGGGAGTAAGCAGAAAAGGCAACGCGATGCGGAAAGCCGGTTTCTTGGACTCAGCAGTTTGGCTTTGCCTGATGTGCTGGATTATACAGTGCACTTGTGTTTTTGAGGGACAGTGATATTTTTTTGCAAGCAGCAATGTTGGTTTTAAATATATGGTACAGGGCACTGATGAGATCAACACTGAAAAGAAACAGAAAAATATGATGTGGTAGACGAGTAGCAGAATGAACACCTGCAAAGCCTGCAGCTCCGTGCTGTATGTCTTGGAGAAGAAAAGAAGAGTTACAGTAGGTGCAGTAGAGGTTATGAGCTAAATAGTCACATTGGCCAGTCTCAATGGAAACATTAAATTGACTGTGATAAAATACCCAGCAGCAGGGGCCACTCGCTGTAGAGATCCATTCTTCTAAAGGTCTTAAGGTTCATGGTGGCAAGTTCGCGAGGCTCTTAAAGAGCAACGCCGCACTAAATCTGCTGCGGAGGAAATGCATTACTCCACAGACCTCAGTGGTTTTAAAGGGTTCAGCTCCGTTCTACCCCACATCACGGTTTTCTTTTTATTAACGACGCTTCGAGCTTTGAGCCACATCGAGGCTCGACTCTCTCTGATGAAATGGACCAAACAACAAATCAAACTAACTAATGTGAAAAAGCTTGGTCTAAAAAAACAAAAACATCATACTGACTTCACCTAACAAGTAGCTGTGCTATTGACTAATGATGCCATCATTGTTTTTATTTAATTGATTATTTTCAACCAGTATTTTTTTCATCCAAATATATTAAAAGTAATAATTCAAAACCTGAAATCTAAATTTCTGTTTTGTTCAACCAAAGGTCCAAAAATTCAAAGACGCTCAACTTGCTTTGATATAAATATGATTTTATAAAAATTGTAAATATAATTATATATTTTAAGATCTTCAAATTAAAAGAAAAACTGTTTTTGACAATGAATTTACAAATTATAGATTGTCAGTATAATTTCAGCGTACCTCTCATATGTCCTGGAAAAAAAAAAGTCCCCACTTCACCAATGGCAAAAGGCGATCAAGGATAAACAATTACATGGTTAACTCGGGAGCTTGTACAAAGACAAATACTTGCACAGAAAACCAAATAGTATTTTGTGACCCCTGCATGTGTAACTGTATACACTCACTGCCATTAATTGACGGAAGGACCAACACAGTGACACACAAACACATGTTTTTCCTGCTTTGAGTCGCTCTAATTGATGTAATACACACGGTAGCACACACACACACACACACACACACACACACACACACACACACACACACACAGGGACACATTAGCAGCAACAACTCACCCAACCCGATGCCACCAGCTCGTTGTGTAAGTCCCCGGAGTGTGAAGCTGTGAGTGGGGGTGAGGGAACAAAAACAAAGCAGCTCTTAAGAGATGAGAGAAATGCGTCACACAGTGAAGAGGTGTTCGGTAACAATGTCATATTTGTGTCTTGAAGGTCCAAGACATGAAAAGAAAATAATACAGTGGCTCCTCATATGAATTCAACAAGGGGCCATGGATCTGATAAATGGCTTTAACTCTTGAATGTTCAGTCTAGTTTTTACGACACTTTAATCATGTATAATGTGTGACATTAGCTCCCAGCCTTTGGCCCCATGCTGTGTGAAGGTTCAGTTATTCTTCACCTACCTTCTGTAATAACCTGTAGGTGACACTGAGGCTGCAGAAGCTGGCCTCCTCTCAGTTGGTTTACCGTCTTAATTGACGAAAACCCTTTGCGACTGAAGCAAGAAAGTTTTAACGATTACGTTACGCTAAAACTGATCAAATATGAGTTATGTAGATTAACCTTGTTTGTATTCCTGATAGAAACACCAACCGAATACAGAAGGACAATCATTGCAATACTTGCTGGTGTGTGACATTTACAAGCAAGAACATGAAATAAATATTTTGACATTTTGGATTTCATGACTTTTGTTTCTGTAGAGATGCTGGTTGGCCGAGTTTGCCACCTTTCTACAACCAGAACTAGGCTGGCTGTTTGGGTCCGGTTCCAGGTCGTGCCTAGTTAAGATACTAAACTGCTGGTGATAGATACATGTTTACCACAGGGAAATGACAGTGGTGGAATCTAAATCTAACTCTCAACACAAACACAAATATGCATTTTTTCTGAAATGTCAAACAATTCCTTTAAATCCATTCTATAGGAACACCAATACAGACTAGGATCATTCAGGGTCACGTGCAATCTGATTGGATATGCTTCGAAAGGTCAGGAGGGAAAAATAGGTTAAAGTTCCATTAATTCGATCATCAACATATAGTTTTCTACAACACCCAAGGCAGTGATGTTAACTGGTCTCACTGACATCTCTCACTCCTTCTCCCGAGCATTAATTGCAAAGCCACTCTGCTGCAGCCTGTACATCTCACAATCCCCTGAACCACATCACAGAGCAAAACCATATGTCAAGTTGGCCTGTGTTCAGTGTTCCTGACTATGGAATACCTTTGCTTCCCAAGGGAATTGTAACACATGTAAAAATTAAGTATTTCTGCAGAGCAGGAATCCAGTTACCTTCAAAGATTCCCAGAGTTCTTTGTAATGTTAGTCAACAACCCCCCAAGGGCAGGATGCTGCCACAGTATCCTGGATCATGCAAGTATGCATACACGTATATGACCGGAGCACTCGCTTTACAATAGTCTGCTTCTGAGATTACAGCAAAACTCTGAACATATACAGTATACCGTGGATCATCCTAGATGCATGTGTATATAAACTACAAAAATCATTGTTGCTGTTTAGAAATAAATGCTTCACAGCTGTTTTTAAAGAGATTCTTCTGTCTTTATGTGCTGCAGAAATGTTGGTGTAGGTGTAAACCATGAGATGACCTTCAACATATGAATTGCTGACAACATGTTGTTTTGACATTCAACCAACCAAGAATAGATAATCTGATCCTTCGCCCACTTAAAAGTAGAATAGCACTCATTAGAGTGTATTCATCCGCCAAGTCCCTAAAGTCCCCTTAAACCAAATTGTACACACTCATAGATATCCGTTCCCTTAATATGCCTGTTTATTTTTCATTTAGATCCATGCATTATTCCCTATGAAATTGGTGCAAAGGTTAAAACTATTTTTTTTATCTGTCACTGTTAAAGAAAGTGTAGAAGTATGACCCAAATATGCAGCAAAATTGTGTGGGTTCTTCGCTGATCCCTTCAACATCCTTCTGGCAAGTTTTGTGGTCATAAATCCAGGAGTTTTTGTCTAATGCTGTCAATCTTGAAGCTCGTCGGCCTCTGGGGGTAACAGCCAATACTTTGTGGGTTGCAGTGTAGACAACGGGTATCCGGGTTGAGTATCATCCTTCTGTTCGCAGTAAACTGGTCCAATGAGTCCACATGAGTCGAATGTTTTCCCACACAAAACACAAACAGGGATATGTTTTGTCAGTGTTTAAGGTCCAGATGACATTTTGGCTTATCTCTGTTAACAGCTATCAACATCTGAATGCAGGTAGATGAAAAAGCCTGACGCATTTTGGTCAACGTGTTCTGCCTCCTTTACTCTTCACACGGACCTGCGAGCGACTTACGCTGCTCAAACCTGATTGGTCAAATGAGAAACAGAAACAAGAAGGCTTCCGGCCCCAAAATCTTTCCTTCACCTACTGATTCTGCATATTTACATACAGAATCTGTTTATGAAGATAACAATACTGCTCAACTGACAGATAAACAATCTCAGATGAAAACACCAATGTTTGTCCCTCAAATCACTTGTCTTACCGTCAAAGTCAATGAGTAAGTAATGGACAAGTAATGTCCTCCTTTAAGCTATTGTCAAAATTATCATACTTTATTTCCATTTTATGCCCTGGTATTATTTATCTTCTGACTAGGCTCATAGAAAATGGGGTGGCGTGTCCTGTCAAAGCAGGTTTGGTGCCGTGAGTTAAGCCTCTGAGGCAGCACTTCCTCTCAGGCTGTTTAGTCTGAGTGCAGACTGCGAGTCTTGATTTAGACCAAGAAAGTCCCTCTCATGTAAGCACTGTTGTTGTGAAACAGCCTGAAAGGACACGACTGGTACCTGGCAAGAGAAGGAAAAAAAAATGTAATTCAAAAATAACTTTTTGCAAAGTGCAATAATTTGACAGAACTAAATAGTGATGAGTATAAATGGCCCCAAACTAGTCTGGTTCCAGCCCCTGAATCGCCCGGACACTTTCTAATTTCCGTGTGGCGAAAGTGAGGATCCCCTGGCCTTGTTCCTGAGTGAAGAAACAACCAAGCCACGAGGCACAGACACAAATAACGTATCAGTCTGTGTTAGAGACAGAAAATGGGACCTGGATACTCCAACATGCTCAGCGGTGATGTGACATTATGCATGCAGACCCCCTGGAAATGAGCCGTCCATACTGAAGATGAAGTGGGCAGGAAAATGCCGGTTTCCAGCGTTTCAAGTGGCACTCAGTCACAAGTGCCACTTCAATCCCTTGTCAAGCCTTCTTAAAGCGATGTACTGACTTTGCTGCCACATCGGATGGTGGATTTGAATTAAAGTAGGTACATGAATGTATTTTACAATGAATAAGTTATACAAACACGGCTGCTCATTCAAACCAGTGGTGCTCACTTAGCACATACGCCCAAAGGAGTTTCCCTCGCTTCTTTACATACAGTATGGGAGTTGCATTGCCTGAAAATGTGTTTTATGAGGGTGAAACTAATAGATTCTTTAAATGTGGTATCATGGATTAATGGATCATGGATTTGCAAGCTCGCTGATGCCCAAACTAACATTTTTGACGGCATTTGAGGCTTTTACGATGCTGGAGTCACTATGGTAGAATCTCTAAAGATTAGTGGGACAGACATAAGAAGATGAGACGGTATGAGTCCATCAACAGGATTTGTTGTGTAGCCTCAAAAATTGTGCTTGACTTTAGACAAAAAACATTGAGTATTCCAATGAAAGGTACAGAGGCAAATGGTAAAAGGAACGGTTACTCCTCAGTTGCAATGACAGTGAGATGGGTGAACAAATTCTGTTTAACAGAAATAAAAAAAATACTTTGGGGATTTAGACGACTGAGTGAGTCTCTGATGACGTCTGCAGTCCAAGTTATTCTCATCAAAACCACCTTTTATCCCATCAACAGTTTTGCTTTCAAATGACTGTTCTAAATATAAAAGCTCAAAATGTGCTTTTAACAGATGAACGCTAACAGCAATTAACAGTGAATAATAAGCTTAGATACAACTGAACGTGTGCCACTGTATTCAACTGTTCAAAAAGAAACAGAAATAAAAACATTCTGTCCTACATACAGTAGACTGCAGCTTTTGGAATCTGACAGTGCGTTGATGTGCCGAGACGACTTCTCCTCCTCCAGTTATCTGAAAAGTGTCAAATTATTCACTTAAACACACACATGCGCGTGCACACTCACGTGTCATCAACCTTGTCTGACAGTAAAAACAAAAACCCCATCGAATTCCCAAAGGCAAATAACCTCACACTTGAATGGAAAACAGCTGCCATTCCTCAGATAGTGCAAAAAACACGCCTACCGTTTGGGAAGTGAAACTCCCAAAAGCCTCGTTTTCATGAGCGCTGCCAGCACTTCATGAAAAACAAGAGAGAAATCCAAACATGTGGTGGCCTGCGTAGTTTTCCTCCATGCAAATGTGGCTTGTCTCAGGTCAGTTGTTCCTCATTGTGCCGGTCACTCTGCATACATGAGTGCATCTCAATGCTGCCTGTGTACGTTATGTTATTGCCCACTGACTTTTGTTCTAGTTCAACTGAACATGTAAATCAGGTTCCATGAGTTTCCGCGGGGCAAAAACAAAAAGACCAACAAACATTAAGACGAGTCACTTGGCTCAATATTTGTTTGCCATTCTTGGCAGCTTCATTAAATGCAGAACATATCGTGCAAATCCATTTATTTTGATTTGTGAAATATTATGTTCTTTGCATTTTGATTTTGCTGCAACATTTTTATGGCACAACAGGAGAATTTGAGCATCAGGGAAAAGCTTAACAGTTGTAAAACCTGGATGTAAACACCAACAATGAGCCCTCACCATCTTCCTACCTGTAAGAAACTACATGTCTATTGCAGCATTGCCTCATCGGGGTATATACACTGTGCATGTAGGGTGTGTATCACCTGTCTGATGCTTTTCATGTCCTTGTTGAAGTTTCACCAGTTCAGTCTTTTTTATTTATTTTATTTATAAAAAGAAGAGAAGGTACTTCACCGTTTGTTTAAAGTAAAATGACGACTTTCTTGTTGACTTCCCTTTTAATTTTGCACGGTGTCCTTTATCTGAACCAATCGGAATATTTATACACAGGAACTGAGTTTGTTATCTGAGCTGTGGTTTCAAAGGCGTTCTCTTGTCAGGCGACTGATGCCAGATTCAGATCAAAGCACCTTATTAAAGCACCTTATCATTCGTTCATCCAGAACTGACATTGAAGACGATCCTCTGATTCTCCTTGTGCATCTGCGTTCACACCTTTTGTAATTGGTGACAGTTTTACAGATGAGATTTTTAAATGAGTAAATATCAACCGTGGACTGTAATCCACATGTGTGTAATTAAATGTGGTAAAGATGCAGAACACAACTACAGATATGTGTTTGTTTGTCTGTTTATCTCATCCACGCCCCCTGAGATCCATAGTTTCTATGGAAACCTACGTGGGTGGTGGTAGGGGGGCCTCAGGAGAGACCTTTTACCCGTTCGTGTTGTTTTATACCGGTGGGCCAGCTTTGATTCACAGTAGATAATGTGTGTGGCCTTGCAAAATGATCATTTGGAGCCTGGATACAGATTTGAATTCAAAGCCCCTTTGCAAATTCAAAGCTGCTGTGTTAACTCAGAGTCAGTCAGTGTTATGATGATCTGCTTTATGATCTTTGCTGCACAGGCTTGACTGCAGATCTTCTTGAGTTTCTGTGATTTAACTCAAGAACTTTTTTGTAAGAATTTGAAAGGCAGCATCTGAAGTGACTGTGATGGAGTTCTCTCAAATTCAATGGCAGGTCTTTACATATTATATTAATTGATGTTTTTGTCAATTGCAATTTGTGTGAAAGATGAGACAGAAATAAAATAATACTAATACTCTGGTATTGAAGAATTAGCACCAGATTCTGCACATTTTAAGTTGGTCTCCATTTATTTTGCATTATACTTAAATGCTGGCCTGAGCCTAACTGAACTGTATCCAGATTCATTGGAAAAAAATAATTAGAAGAAAAGAAGAAAGTCTTTGTGTACTTACTTGGCATAACGTCCAGCCCTCTGAGGAGCTGAACTCCTCTTATCGATGAGGAGAAGTGGATTACACATCAACAAATTTTGGAAGATTTGCGGTGCTCAGAGACGGCTCTGCTTCATTCGGGATTATAAGATGCCAAGTGTGTTGCTTAGTAAGGAAGTTAAGGGGGGTGGGGAGAGAAAATGGAGAATCCTCTTTTGTAAAGCAGAAAGTTTCTCACTGCCCGACACAGGCGCAGCCAAGACAATCCCTTGCACAGCCTCTGAATTATTTACATATTCTTCTGGGGCAGCATAAACACTGCTGCTTAATGCCTGGCTGGGCGAGAATGGACGCAAACATTTCTTGATGGCTGTCATATTCCAGTGTTCAGGGCCTTGGACCATGTGGGGCTGGAGGAGTCAATAAAGAAACAAACGGGGGCAGAGATCCACACGCAGGGTCGATATATCGATCATGACCCTGTAATCAATGGTAGTCATGTCAGTGGACTCACTAGCTCCACTTAACTTAATAGATCTTTTAACAGTTTTTGCTAAAGGGGTCCAGACCCTTCCCACTGTCTCTATGAATAAACCTGCAGAGTGTATCATGTCAGGGCATCGATTATTGATTTGTTTCCACTAAAAGTGTTTTACTCATTTAGCTAAAACTGAAGAGTAAATGCAAAAAGAAAAAAAAAATCAATTCTGAAAAGGAAGACATTAACCACAAGCAGGGTCCATATATTGATTGATACATTGATCGTAACCCAGGGACCAATAACACTGTTGTGTCAGTGGCCACCCATAGCTCCACTTATTGATCATTTAATAGTTTTGGCCAATGGTGTTGCAAGGATCCATGTCTATCTCCCCACTGTCTCTATGAGTAAACCTGCAGAGTGTATAATGACAGGATGCTGTTGTATTGATCTGTTTTAACCAAAAGTGTTTTAGGTTTTTGGCTTATCCTGAAATTTAAATATGAACATACGAGTTCTGTTCTGGTTGTTTACGTACATGGAAAATGAAGCTTTTCAAAGATGCTGCTTCAGAGCACAGTGCTCCGTCAATACTAGTTTAAGGAAAATCGAACATATACCCAGACACTTGTTTCCATTATAAATGAGGTTCCTAGTTTGGTATGCATGTCAAAAGAGAATATAACCTGTTCACTGCTTATTTTAAGTCCTGCCTGGCAGCTTTGTTTGTGAGTTATTGACCAGCAAATATACTCGTACTGCATAGTCGATCACTGATAAACTTTGCAGAATACATTAGCAGTGTGGATTTTGACCATGATGGTGGATGGTGATCAGGATGGTAGGTCGTGGTGGCAGCTGATTGTGGATTATGATTAAAACCAGATTGCTTAGATACAATTTGTCTACTCACGTTCACCACTATTACTGGGTATGCATTGGGTATCTTTTCCATATTTTGCACTGTACAAAGATATGTTTTTTACCTTTCCCTTAGTTTTATTTGGTTTTTATGTACCTAAAACTTTTGGTATAGGAGAAACAGTATTTCATTTTTGATTGTACGATAATGCATGAGATTTGAGTCTTCTTGAGTCTTGATTTTTGGCAATACCTCTGTCATTACAATTGTCATTAGTGCTCCCTTCATCTTCATTGTTATTTTGTTGATGTGTTCTGCTACACGTGGCATCTATTGCACTTCTGTCCGTGCTGGGAGATGATCCTTCACATGTAACTCTCTCTACCTTTTCGAGGGTAGTTTTTCTCACTCTTGGCCCCATGATTGATTGATTCGTAGTTGTATAATTTATCAAATGTTGAGCTCAACTGAACAACTGTCATTTGTCAAAACCTTCCTCAACTTAGGGTAGGGTTCACGCCTGAAAGTGCAGACCATTGTTCAAACCAATGTCTGTGTCACATTGTTTACATTTGATCCTGTTAGTTTTGATTTCACATTGCCATGTAGGGAGCGTACTACAGATATTTCTACGTCATACATCTTTCCTGTCGTCATCAAATGGACCGTGTCTACCTATACTTGAAATTGATTGGTTTGTCGACGGGCGTGTCGGCATGTTGTCAATTTGGCAGGTAGTACTCTTTCTGTTTGAATGGAGAAAATTAATCAACTGGCTCATTTTGTCAATATTGTTGCCATTGTAAAATCATTATAGTTATACTACCAGCATCTATAGGCGCAGGACTCTACACAAGTTTGAACGTCCTCATCGTAAGACATTATATCGTCATAGGTGAAGATCGCAAGTAATTGTGCAAGCCTGAGCCACTCCGTTTTAACGCCGTCTCAACTTCCTGCAATTGGTCCAAAAAGTGTTTTCACACTGCAAATGAAATGAACAATGGTTCAGTGTAATCTGGTCCAAGACTACCTGTTTTGGTCAGACTAAAATTTGGTCCATTGATGGTCTAAAGAACCTTTTACACTTCGGACTAAAGTGAAAAGTCCAAAAGTGAAAAGTCCAAAAGTGAAATGTCCAAAAGTCAAAAGTCCAAAAGTCTGGACCAAGTAAGAAAGATGTGAAAGTGTCCTAAGTAGAAAAAAGAAGTCTTCACATGTGAGTAAGTAAACACTGCTGAGCTATTGTTTACTCTACGAATTGAACCCTCATATACAGTGTCACCTTTTGTTTCCCTCTTTCATCTTTACTTTTTCTTTCTTTTACCTTTTCCACCCACAGAGTGACTGCATGTGCTTTTGCTTAAGATGTGTCATCATTATAGTCATCATCGTGCCTGGGTTGGGGGGGGAACAAAACAACTTTAGGAGTTAGCTCAGAGGCACAGACACGTTTACTCAGACATTGAGTCAAAGGTTTAAAATACCATCGGAAATGAATTACTTAAATCGCGCACAATCCAGAACCAGGTATTCTCTTCATTCTTAGCAGCAGAAAAGAGCCACAGGGCAACTCGCTCATTACCTCCTACTGCAGAGTGTTTATGCCTCCAGGCTGAAGACAGCCATGGCTGGAGGCATTGTTTATGGATTGTCTGAGCGCTCCATTCTCATGAATGAGAAATCTCAAGAACGCTTGGGGTTAATTTCTTCAAATTTGGTGAAACCATTCACTCGGACTCCACGATTATGAATGTTATGGTCAAAGGTCAAGTTTATGTGACCACACAAAAATTATTTTGCCCATAAATAATCCAGAAATCCCAAATTCCTCATGACAAAATTGCATAAAAAGGAAATAGATGAAGTGATAACATTTTATTACCAAAGAGTCAAAGGTCAACTCTATTGAGACATCATAATGTTCTGCAGTAACACTTTTCTGGCTGTTATTCGATACTATGATTCATAAACAGAAGGTTAGACTGGGATCTGGTCCCTTGCAACTTGATGATGGAGGCGTGCAACCACATGATGGTAATTCCAGCTTCAGTGTTGTTGCCTTTGGAATCCCTCGTCAACGGTCGAAAAAAATGTGAAAAATCCTTAATCAGTAATAAACAGTACCTTCGGTCGGAGACTGTGTAAAAATATCTAACACACTATCAATGGGAAAACACATGGTGGGATGTATTTGCTGCGTATTTAGATAATAGTTTGATATTTTGAGAAATATAGGGAATAAGAACCAAATCCACCAACCGGGATCTGTGAGCTCACGGATTTGAGGTATATCTCAGTCATTGCATTTGTGCAAACACTGAAGTGTTAAAACAACAGTTAGTCATTTTATGGAGTGTTCGGTGCTGCCCCCCTTCTTTCCTGAACAGAGCCAGGCCAGCTAAGTTTTTTTCAAATTACTAATGCGTATGTGAGAGATAAAGAGATAGAATTATCTAAATACACCGACATAGACAGCTAAGGTAGTTAACCATGCTGGGGAATTGTGTACTTTGCAGTATTTACCATTATTATATTACTGTAGATAGACTGAAAACAATGCTTTTATGTGGCCTCATTTTGAAATTTAACGACACAAATGCATATAGGCAAAAGCAAAAAAATCCACGCTCACATAATACACAAATACCCCTCATTGTGATTCCCAAATGCCTTTATGTGTTCACCTTGATAATATATATATGAGACCCTGTGGGTGCCAGTAAATACTTTCTATGGCTCCACTGGAACAGAGGCCTTAAGTAGCCTCAGTAAATGGTTTTATAAGCAGTTCACTGAAGCATGATGTCTCCTTACCTGAAACCCCGTACCATTACCCTTCACATATTACCACTGATACAATTTACTTTCAGGCAATTGTGGCACAGACCAGTGATTCTGTTGATTGATTCCATTGCCTCGTCTAAAAAGAAATATATATATGTCCTTACTTTTCAAAGAGAGTGAGTCACTGCTGTGTCTGTGACACTGGCTTGACAGCAGACCTTTAGTAACTCCTTCATTTGGAAAAACCAAATCTGAGCCCAATTTTCTCGTGACTCAAATTTTCAGCAGATATGTTTGGTCGTGGCTGAATGGGTTTTAAGAGGGTTTGTCTAGACTGAGGTTAGCTGTGATTGGTGATTAGCTTAACCTGCAAGCAATGGGACAGTTAAATTATATAATACTAACCAAATATAACTAAAGAAGATATAATCAACTTAATTCAATCAATTTCTCAACAAAACTGGGTTGAACTTTCTACCTTCTTAGGCTGAAGAGTGAAAATTGTGCTGTTTCTGGTTCTAATAGTCAACAGTGACGACAGGAGGAAGGAGTGGGTGTTTTGGGATGGTAGGTCTTTGGTGGGGGAGGAAAGTGTCAGGACCACATTGAGTTCTTCTGAAGAGCAGAGGGATCTTTCCATAAGAAATATAGTCCGTCCATGCCTTTTTCCGTTGTTGACATATGTGGGATTGTGGTGTGGAAAATGAGTTCAGGGACATCGAACTCACAGACCCACTCATTGTAACCCTGCATTTGTGTTTCCACTATCAGCCGTGTTCTATCAGTTGTTGGAGTCTCCCGTGTCATGATTGCAGTGTGCTTACCGAGGCTTTGAAGTTAAGTCCTCAGTAAAGGGTTGAGTGCCATCTCTATAAATGAGCCTCAGCAGGTGAAGAAAATATTTGCTGATACTGAAACTGTAAGTCTTCGACTCGCAGCCGGTGCATTTCTTTCCTTGATCTCAGCATTTGTGTGAAATGAACACATTTTAAACCGTGACATCACTTATGGGACACCTGTAAACAAACTTTAATCAAAAATGTTATCCTGAAAAAACAAAGCTCTCTAATTACAAGAAACACTAAGAAGGTTGAGTCGGTTAGAGTGAGGCCCTCAAGTCCTCTTGATTTGAGGAATCTGTGGAATTCAGCTGAAAGGATCCATGCTGAGCCTGACAGAGAATAATTGACTGTTTGTGTGAATCATGTCTTCACATCCTAAAGCTGGTGATTATTGGTTTCTCAAGCTGCCTTGAATGAAGTGAAACGACTTTCAAACACCGAGATGTGACTGACTGAGTTAAAGGTGATATATACGATATGTACTGCCACTAGATGTCGTGCTGGTGCCAGCATCTCGGACCAACACGGATAATGTGTCTACCTTTAACAGCACGGTGCGATGGGCAGGTGACAGATGTGTCTACAATGGATGTCACAACCCCAGTCATTACCCAGGGACACTTGAACACCGCACTTACACAAGTTGGTTCTATCAGATGTTAGACGTCTTAAAGTGACTCAGTAAATAAGCAGTGATCATGTGCTACATGAGAGAGAGTTTAGAATAGTGTGAAAGCTCCCGTCAGTCATTCACTGAAACCCGATATACACATGCCACTCTATTGTGTATTCAGCGATTTACAGTTTAGAGTCAGTGGAGCGCAGCTTGCTACTCAGCAAGCCCAGTCAAATATTATGATCTTCAACTGTAATTTGAATAAGATGTGTTTTCTTAATGTGGAGGCTTGAGCCAGCGTTTTGAGGCAACCACCAGGTTGTTGCCTTAAACACATTCATAGTGGAAACAGATGGGATGGGGTGCAGATCATTGTTATTATGGGAACACAGTGGGGGCGAGTTGTGGAGAGAGTTTCCTGTGAGGCTGAGTATCATGGTTCATTCACTCTGGAAAACTGGAAATATTCACTGTACACACATTGCACGAGAACAAAAAGGAATACTTCTGATGTGAAGGCACTTTACTTTTCTTTTTCCTTTTTATAATTTAGAAATTAAATGCATAGTGCGATAATGGCAGTTGTGCATTACTTACACAATCAATGACAACATACTCAGAATAGATTTATACTGAACATAACTATATATAAACTATAATGATGAGCAGAATGGCAAAGATGGGGAAAGCACAAGTTGATGCCAGTGGTATCAACAGCCTGGGACTGAAAGAAGAGAGGAATAGAGACGGCTGCCTGCCGGGGGAACATAACTCCGCTCTGTGTCCCAGTGCTGAAAGAGGAAGGGAAAAGAAGACACAATGCAATATTCTCTTTGGAATTAATTCACTGTCTCTTCTCCAAGAGCATCTAATTCAGTGTTGCATGCCTTCTTTACCGTCTCACTCTGCCCCCTCTGCCGCTCGCTCTGCCTCTCCCACTCTGCCTCTCCCACTCTCTTCATCCATCTCCTTTTCTATCGCACTGTTTCCATCCCGCTTTGAGTGCCCACCTCCCCACCACCACCACCACCGCCACCCTTTCTAACCACCATCGCCACCTCTTTCCCTTTACTGTCTCTCGTTCTGTCTTTCTCCGCCCTAGGCCTTTGTTAGACTGCCTTTGTGGCGAGAGCAGACAGAGAGAGAGAGGCCTTGAACACAACTCAGGCAGTCTGATTGGGAAGGAGAGCACAAGAACCTGGAGACGAGGGAGATGAGAGAGGGGATGTGAGTGGATAGGAAAAAAATAAAGAAACTCTTCTCCCCCTGTGAGAGACAGAGAGAAACCAGAGGATAGAACCACGGATGGGCAAGAAAGAAAAAAAGTATATCCCCTGATCCACTATTTTAAAGAGGTTAACCTCATTAAAATTGTGGTTATGAAAATGCTGAGGGCATGAGAGATAATAAAGCCTCGTACCAAGTAGTACATGCTCGGTGTGAATTCAAAGATTCTTCACGCATTATGTTTCAATTTGAGATTATTTCTGTGTCCTAAAGGTGCTTTAGCCTCCCCATTCATTTGGATAAAGGGATAAAATATCTGTGCCCTTGAAGGTGCGGATTATTACCGGAAGAGAAACGACGTCGCAGCCACTCCTCTCCAACTCCGCAACTTAAGCAAGGAATAAAAACATGGCGCTGGCTTTTAGTGGCTGAAATAAAAACAGCAGTAAATGAGTCAAATATGAGAAGGTCACTGTGTTTTCCAGCCCGTTGCTCATCCTAAATGGGTCCCCGTGGTCTAAATGAGGATGGATGTGAGTTGAAGAGGATCCGCTGGTCTGAGCCCGGCCTCTCTGCAAGCCAGGGGAGAGACAAGGGCAAAAGAGACGAGGGGAGTCGAGCTCGAAGGAAAGACCTGGCTGTGCCGGGGTTTAGATGTACTAGTGTGGAGGATTTAGAGAATACAGTTGTAGAAGCTGTGTTCAGTGTGTAGGCTGGCAGCGAAACACGGAGGAGGTCAAGGGGCCTCTGTTTAGTGTACAGATTTACCAGCAAGCCGTGGTGTCGGTGGCCAATCCTCTGATCGTCTCTCTGTTGTTTGACTTCTCTCTCTCTCTCTCTCTCTCTCTCTCTGGCACAGATGAAACTGAAGCCCAATGAGGATTTTGTGGAGTATTATGTGTGTAAATGGACACTATGAAAAGGATATAAAAAAAAATCTTATTTAAAGCTTAATCCAACTCCAAACAATAGGTTATACCATTGAATTAACTCATCATATCATATCATAAGATATCCGTCGTGGATTCATAAGTTGTAACTGATGCTGTTTGAGACATTTCAGCTCACAGTTGTGGCTTCCTCCTTATTAATAATCCTCTGTAGTGATAATGCATTTTAAAGGAACCACATTTACCACGGAGAATGGTACGGCGCCTGGTAACCTGAAACGATGGGAGGTGCAGCGATCATAGAAGTAGAGGGCGGTGTCTTATTAAGATGATAGCAGACTTTACTGTGGCTACTGCCAATGATTTATTAGTCTTGACCAAGTGCATGCACTTATAGGTCTCTATCTACATTAAACCATAAGACACTTGATATCTTCCATGATTCATGACGAGGAGCTCGGGGACGCCTCAAGGTCAGACTGATAAGTAACTATGGGATGTCGGATGATGACATCGGCTTCGCCCGGTTCTTTCTTCAGTTGTCGAATATTCTTACTAAAATGTGTGGAATGAAAAGATAGAAATCAGAACTATGGTTTTAAACAGATAACGATTTTTTTTTTTATTCCAATTATTGATAAAAAGATACAAATAACTATCACTATCAGAAAAAAAACATTCAACTTCACTACTGTACTTCCATCTCTCCTATTTTCAAGAGTAAATATCACTGTATAAATAATGGTTCATGGAGAACAGTGAGCTCCAAATGTCTTTTGGACCGGACAGATATGCACTATTTCACCCACTTGATTGGGCCTATAATAATAATGTGGGGTTGATCAGTGTAAATCTAAAATCACCAAAGTGAAACTGTCTGATTCATTCAACCTCAGTTTTCATCAAAATCCAATTGACTGAAATAGCACACATGCATGAACAACCAGTGTGGCGCCAGTCTTGTGTGAAATAATCAAATTTTGAAATAATCTAATTTCGAAAATGCCGAGATACCTACAGTCTTTCACATTCCAGGTTTATCATGGTTGTGTCTGTGGCGTCTGAATCGATGGAGCTAGAATGACTAAAGTATCAAAAACAGCAAAGTCTATAAGCCGTGAAAATGTCTGCGTGGGTGTTAATGTCATTCATGGAGTCAATATAAGCATGGGAAAGCTGATTTCAGTGTTTCATTGACAATAATGTGACACCACTCTTAAACATGTCTTTTCCAGGAACCACCGACAACACCACAATAAACAAAGTAACTGACATTGTCTAGGTAACACATCATGTCTTATTTCATTTACTTCTAAATTCTATTTTTAGGATAAAGATGTTGTTTCAGGCCTTCTAGAGAAAAGGTAGGCCTACTTGAAATGACTAAATTCATCAGGGAGCGTCCGACTTCCTGAGGCTTCACAGGGGAACCAGTGGTGGGATGAAAAAAAGAGGTTAAGGAAAGGCTGAAGTGCCTGATTATACACAATTTAAAGTTCCAGCTCGGCAGCCGGCTTTTTAAGCGTGCTCTTCGAGAGGAGGAGGAGGAGGAGGAGGAGGAGGAGGAGGAGGCGAAGGGAGGAAGAGTTGTCTCCATCAATAAGTGCCCCACTTGGTTCACTGTGACCGACAGTGAAGCTCACACATCCCTAGGTCACTCTGTCCTGGAAGCTGTCAATCCACACTTCCTAATGGGGATGTCTAGTGGTTGTACTTTGAAAACAACAAGGTTACATATAGTGTTATTATCATTACATTTTATTTATTTTGAAAATAAGGGCAGCTAAATTGTGTATTTTTGTTTCTAAATTCTATAAAAAATAATTGTGAACAGCATGCTACATAAGCCTAAGCCTTCACAGACACTGCCTTGTACTGTGTGCAGTAAAACTGCATAGTATTGCGAAATCATACCTCATTAAAAAAGAATTGTGTCATTATGTGTATATTTTTTAGAAAAATCAAACAGTGGTGGATGTAGATTTTTCTAAATCAGGGGCCATAAAGGTGGCCACAATTTACACAAATGTCCAACATCCATCCACAATTTCTAATTCAGTAAGGTGCACATTTAAGTCATTCCTTGTTTACTGTTAACTCTATAGCAAAGCTACACACCATTTAATATAATAAATATTGTGTACTTCAAAATACCTTAGAAAATCAACTCGTCATAGTTCTCAGTAGTATGTTTAGTAAGCGCGACAGTATATTAGAACCACGTTACAGAAAAAAACCCAGAGATTTTGAGAATGTAGTAATAATAGCAAGATAATAAAGAACTCAGCGAAATTAAGCATTACATTATTCTGAGACCGATACTAAAGTATAACTTAACAAGATGCTGCATATTCCTAATTTTAACGCAGGCAACAGACCGAAATATTTTTTCTTGTAATATTACAACTTTATTCTCATTTACAACTTTATGCATGTATGTTTGGACATTGTTGTAAGTAAGAGACAAATTTATTAAAAAACAAACAAACAAAAAAAAGACTGTTGAAAACATGGGAGCACTTCAGGGGCCAGTCCGATTTCAGCTGGGTCCAGTGGCCCCCTGATCCCTCCCCTGCTACCGCCCCTTTAATTGAAAGGATTTTTTAGGTTTAAAGGTACAGTGTGTATAATTTAGTGAAGTTGCACGTTGCAGCTGAATCCCCCTCACCTCACCCTCCCCTTCCAAACATGAAAGAGAACCAGTGGTAACCTTCAGTTGTCATAAAAACTCAAAAGGTGTCTAGTTTGGGCTACTGTAAAAAAAACATGGCCGCCTCCGTAGAGAGGACCCGTAATATATAAAGTATTTAAATATAAAGGGCTCATACTAGGGCAAAGAAAACAACAATGGAGCACTCTAGTGAAAACATTATTTTATATTTAATTCTTGCCAATTCACCTAAATCTCACACACTGAACCTTTTAGGAGTGTTAATTGGCGTGTTTTATTGTGGAGGTGTGGACAGGAAGTGATGGCTCCCCTGACTGCGGGTGCTTTGACACTAGTTGTCCGGCAGCGCTGAGCGCACACGTCGCTTTTCTCCAGCACATCGCACCACTGCGGTAGGAGAGAGAGAGAGAGAGAGAGGGGGGGGAAGAGAGAGAGGTGGACCTGGCAGGCATCGTTCACTTGTTCCTGCGCGGCAGAGGCGAGTGCGCGTCTCTACTCTCCGCAGACTTCCTCGCACACGGCCATCACCTGAGAGGACATATACGCACGCACACTCCACGCACTCAGCTCCCGGGCCAGACCCTGCAGCGACGCGAGGAGGAGGGAGAACTTTTGGCTTATTTGGCCCCGTAACCTTGGAAGTCCAGAGACCTGTCCATCGAGAGAGGGAGAGACAGAGACAGGATGGGACCGCTGCTCCTGTCCATCGCCCTGTGCCTGAGCGCCGCTGTCCCGCAGCGTGTGGAAGGTGAGTGGGGAGAGAAAAGTGGGGGAAAAGAAACATTTATCACGACCGGCTCCTCGGCGTGGGAGCCTCCTGTACCACAAACTGATCCGTAGCGATGGCTGCGTCCTCACATATGGGAAGTGGATATAGATCGAGCCCCCGCTGATCAGAATGTAGCGCGCGTCTGTGTGGAGAGCTCGTGGAATGTGACCGCTCTGTTGATGCAGGGCTGCGCGCGCGACCTCCTTGGCCAGTTTTGTTTATTTGTGTGTTTATAAGACACTTGTTTGAGTCAATCCAACGCGCGGCTGGACGCTTGACTCGTGCGTAATTCCGCCTGCATGGAGAGGAATGAGCCCGTGCACCCGGAGCGCACATCTGAAGGTAGAACCGCGCTCCGCTCCTGTGTTCCGTGCGCCCTCACGCTGATAATCCTCAGCTGTTTGCTCCATCTATCTCCCTGATGCTTCCGTGGATAAAGGAGTGGGCTGTGCGTCCGGGGATATCCTACTGTGCATGGCCCCGTTCCATTAAGACAGAACGGGGGGAAAAAAGACGCCACTTCCCCCCCTTTAAGTAACTGAATTATTGGCTTCAGACACAGACCATGTTATCAGTAAGAGGAGATGTGCCTCAGAGCCGCCTGCATTAGTTGCATGGCTATAATATTATTGACTAGGATGACATCACAAAAGGGTTGATTGCGCATTGCAAGTCTTGTAATTCCCAGAAGCTGTCAGGCTGCTTTCTGTGGAGAGGAGGCTGGTGGAAGCTTTTGCATCCACCTGACCCAGTGAATCAGCATTCAGGCCATCTCCCATCCTCCCCTGCCCTTCCGTTTTGTCTGCTGATGGAGACATTTCAGCTTTTTTTGCCAGCTGTACATCTTCTCTCCCTGGAACAGTGCCGAACTGTACCTGTGGGGTTTGGGGGAAATAAAGCAGCGTAGCCCTTATGGAAGTGGGTCATGCCATCCTCCCTGTCTCTATTCATTTAGCGACATGCTCGCCTCAGGAGTCACACATGTCAGACAGACCTCCGTCTCTACAGCTGGAGTGTGCCTTGAGCGGAGTTTGTACGGCTCCCTCAGCCTCGCGGTATCAACTCGGAGTCAGCCGTTACAAGACATAATACTTCCCGGTAGGCTGGAATAATGAATACAGAGGGAAAAAAACGCAGGGAGCCGTGGTGCTGTGGGTCCACTTGTTTCAAGGCTCAGCAAGTTAAAAATACACCCTGAACCAACCCCCTCCCCAATTAATCGTATCCAATATAAATGTGTGCTATTGCAATGGGATTTCTGTCCATCTGTTTCCAAACTGAGCCCAGCTGTAACCTCATCCACAGTGAGGAGCCGCTTCGACGAGGAGACGGAGGGTGTTAACAGTGTTTGATCTGCGTGTGATCATGCTTCTCGCCACAATGGTCGAGCTGGCAGCTACTTTAGCAACATTAACAGCATAGGTGGTCTATTCTAAAGATTTCTAAAGAGGGAGAAAAGAAAAAAGAGCATCACAGAGTCAGACTGAAAATGGCTCCAAAGCGTTCAAACTCCCTTCCTACAAAGAAACAGACAGAAAGAATCCACTGTGATTTGATCGTCCGACGTCTCTTTTAATTCTACAAAAGCAACGTTCTACTTGGCTTTTGTCATTGCTCAAAGGCAGCAGGCGCCTTCGGACAAACACTATCGAGGATGTCGCAGGCTGCCTCTGTCCACTGAAACAAATTGATGGGGTAGAAACATTCGCCTTCAGGTAAAACAGACCGCATTGTTCCAAGTCAGTGTGCAATACATCACTTCCTCCGGTTGGTTACTGGTGCTGACTCTCACACATTGTTTGGGACCGTGCCTGTCCGCCTGGACAAAGCACATGACTGCACTCGCGGGCGCCCGCTCTATGGAAATGTACGATTCTTTTGTGCTGGTGCACACAGAGACAGTTTTAATGGATTTTCATGCATCTTAATTTTAGTCGCTCTTGATTTTAATGGTTGTGCAATTAGAGCCTCTGTGGCAAATGGACAGCCATCTGGAGATAGGATGTGATTGTCTGCTGCTGGTGCATCATGATCAGTCTTAATATTGTGGGTCACTGTTCATTTCACTCAAAGATTCTTGCTGGCTCGACACAGTTGAAGAAGTCTGTCGATTGCAAAGCCGATGTAGAAAGTTTGATTCGGAGAATAATTGGGGCTTCAGATGGACTCACAGACTCCAGCTTCTTCCTTCTAGCAGGAATGGCATCTGGTTCATTTGGATAAACAATAGACTTGGATGGAAATGAGAGACATTCACATTTTGGCTGGATGTAACTTAATAGTGCTTGTCAATATCATGGCAATGGATAAGACGCAGTACAGATGAATTCACTACAATTTTTCCACCAAGCAGCGTTTTGCTGCACTCAATGCACAATGGGCCATAATTGTCCAAAAATAATGAATGTATTGATCACCACAGAAATAAACTGCAACCTTAGGTTTGTAAACAAATTACTGTAGTAGCATCGTATTAGCTAGAGCTCCAAAGTAGGTGATGAGCCGAAAGAGAAAATTAATAAAACAGTTTTTTGTTACAGATTTTAATGGGCATTTTCTGCCTTTGTTTTATTGATATGACAGCGGTCAGTGTGAAATAGGGAGAAAGAACAAGGAAGCAATGCGCCGGGTCGGAATCGAATCTTAATCCCCTATTACTCTTGATCATTAATGGGAGATTTATTTAATTTTTTTCCCCAGTAAAGATTCGCAAATGGGCTAATTTCGGTAATTGAAGCCGGCGCCTTTCACAATCTACTGACATTTTATAGACACATCTAAGAATTAGAGCAATGGTATAACGGCTAATAATATAATAGATAACGAAAGTAGTAATTAGTTGCAGCCCTAGTTCTGGCCTTTTGGACATAAGTCTGAAAAAAAAACTAAATAAGATTTAATTAATTTCAAACAGTTTTCAAACAGGTGGAGATATTAAAGGAGGACGTTCTTCTTAAATGAATGCCGATGATAACCATCTATCTCAGATCTCATTATGTTCAGCGGACACCGAAGGTTACGGTTGATGTACAGGTGACTTTTAACAACAATGGCTGGCAACCTACCTCCACCGTGCCCTTCAATCTGGTTTTAAATGGCACCGTCTTCAATCAGTGTAGAGAGGGCAGACCCCTGTCAGATCAGTAGAAGTGATAACCACTGAAATCACAGCAAGTCACTGGATGACAACCCACACATACGTAAATGCCACACGGGATATCACAGCACGGGATTCAGCGTTTGCCCGAAGTCTTCTCCTGCTGCTGCGGTGTCATGAGCTATAGTCTTTAACTTAGTTTTCATTGTGTGTGTGCGTGTGTGTGTTTGTGTTGTTGACTTGATCGGGCTTTTCATTGTCAGTGCAGAGGCTCCTTAATCCCATTAATACTTGAAGGAGAGTTCATTTGTCTGCCGTGCTGACAAGTTAATGGATACAGTGCTGTTTGTCTCTGCTTTGGTCAGGCCTCTGTTGTCCTGCCTACATTTCATGCTTGACTTATTGGGAGGGCACGAGAGGGACGGCTATGGAGGTTGCAAGGACACACGCTGAGGAAGTGCTTTCCAGCGAACTTAAATACGGCCCTGATGTGAGGATGGACAGCGCGGTGGTAAAATAAGTTGTCGGAGCAAACACAATCGTATAAGCCTTTAGACACCAACGAGATAAGTGTGTCACTGTTGTTGAAATATGTGTTTGTATCCTTCTAGTCAAAAGCGCGTCACTCAACTGAAGTGTTGGTGTTGGCAACATGCTGCGCTTCAGGTCAAGTTCTGGATTCCCAAGGCTTATTAAATCAATCTTTTTTACACGACTTTGTGAAAAGGAGCCGTGTTTGAACACATCACACGGAACACAAGGAGTCATCAGTGGTAAAAATAGCCACTTTTCACACAAGGCTCCTGGATGTAGATGCAAAGTCCTCAAATCGATGTCTGATGCTTTTATTCACAAAACTCTGGAAACCAAAATTGTTAAAGGTCCATCGTTTACTAAATGCAGCACGTTATGAAGGCTGCTTACACAGTGATCTACTTATCGTTCTATTAATGCCAGTGTAGAAACAAAAAGAAGAAGCAGAAAGAGCCTTCTGCAAACCAAACTGTTGTGTTTGTGGTGTCAGCTCATGGTGAGTGTACTTTACTTTTTCAGCGACGGAACATGCAGCAGCCCATCCTTTTGTAGTTTTAAATAAAAGACCACATGCTGGTTTCAAGTAATCCCACTGGGTCACGATCAATGACTCAACTTTTGGCGGCCCACAGAGCGAGCCCACAGTACGTGTGTGTGGCAAAAGAGAAGAAAACAAACAAACTCTCATAACTTACTGGATTGCTGACACTCACTACTGTCTTGTCTCAGGTCTTTAAAAATATTTGTATCTTAAACTTTAGAAGATCATGTGATTCTATGCTGCAGCTGGTCTTAAATTGTTCTTTAGACAAATTGTTTTCTTTTTTAAGTTACATTTTAAGGTGTTGCAGTGTGATGTATGTGGGTATAAAACACTATCCAGCTTTACTTAACAAGTTTTTTGTTGAACTTGCACTTTCAAATATTTCCATCCTAGTAATTCGGTTACTGGTGGTATCTACAAGTTAAATGCTGCCGGTCAGCAGATTAACTATTGTAATTTTTATAAAGATTACCACAATAATCAGACTTTTTGCTGAAGTGAAGATTCAGCAGGAAGAAAGCTAAAATGATTGTGAAAATATTATAACATTGTTGTGTCTCTCCGCCAGCGAGAGCCATTGGCCAGAGGCATTATGTTTTCGGGGTTGTCCGTCCATCCCATTCTCTTGAGCACCATATCTCATGTACGCCTTGAGGGAATTTATTCAAATTTTGTACAAATATTCACTTGGACTCAAGGACGAACTGAATATTTCAATGATTTTAGTGGTTATAGGTAAAAGATCAAGGTCACGTTGACCTCACAAAGCACAGTTTTTGCCTTGTGAAGGTGATAAAGCCGTCAAGGAATCATTTCACATTTGGCACAATGTGGACTCAAGTATTAACTCACTGGATTTTGGGGGTCAAAAGTGAAGGTCACAGTGTCCGCAAGAAGGTATGTTTGTTTTTCTTGAACATGATATCTTAAGATCAGCTTGAGGGAATGAATTCACTGCATCTCGTCTCGGGGGAACTCGTGAGTATTGCGAGAACACACGATAGCTCCAGTTACTGCAGCAGTAACTAGGAGGACATTTAGGCTAAAAACATGGTGTCAATGATGCTGTTTCAAGTCGAGTTTGAATGCCGGGGCTTAGGGACACTTGGACGACAGTGTGGAGGCATTTTATGTTTTATTCTCTTGTTTTTTTCACGTTTGAAGAAGGACTCAGCATTTACTTCAATTGTATTGGATTTGGCTGAAACCCTGTTTACCCATGAAACCCCAAAGGTGTTTTGTGGACACTTCACCCACCCCTCCATCGGCATAGTGGTGAGTAGATAATGATTGAATTTTCATTTTTGGGTGAACTATCCCTTCAGGTTTCCAAGCAGAACAGAGGACAATACTCCTCTATTGAACAGGTTAGAGACAGCCCGGCTCATTATCTGCAGCCTTATTAGATTACAGCTAATTTCTTTTGGGGCGAACTATCCCTTTAAGTATGAATCCAACCAACTATGTATGCTGACTGCAAACAAACAAACAGTAAAGCAAGGCCATGTAATTTACTCTGTAATTAATCTCTTTTGTCAACACCTGACTCTATCGATGAAGAGTGAGTCAGCCTCTTAAGTTATTGCTTAGACGGCTTGTACGTGTGTGTGTGTGTGTGTGTGTGTGTGTGTGTGTGTGTGTTGGGGGTGTGTGGTGTGTGCGTGCGCGCGAGAATTGAGTTGGGGAACAGGAATACAAATATCTCTGACAGGCATCAGGGTGGATCTCAATGCAGACATTTTGCGAGCTAAGCACAATTTTTGTATTTGGGTGGAAGTGGCTACTGAACACTCTGGACCAACCCATTCTGTTGTGAACCTGTCAGAACACGTATCAGCCGTTTTTCTTTGTTAGTTTTGGCCGTGAGTTAAAGGACCCACCTTTTTCCACAGCACATCTATACAAAGGATGAATTGTTTTGGATGAAGTGTTGAACAACAGACGTGTGATCAGTTTGAGCTTGTTTAAACTTTGTTGTGAGACCAAAGCTTTAAGAAAACAAGATCAAAGTCTGAGCACGGATGCATGAGTGATACGTAGACCTTTGGATGTTTGAATCCTTAATCTCTACAAGAAAGCCAGCTCCTGACACATTTTTTAGCGATGTAACATCTGGTCTCTATCAGGATATAAAATCTCTGTTGTTTAGTGTTTGGGTATGTGCCTGTGATTTATATTGTTTTTTCCACTTCTTAAAGCCTCTGTCCTAACAATCTGTGTGTAATGCTCTCACTTTTATAGCATTGTCAGGTGTGTGTAGACCACCCAGGCTCAGAATTAGTTAATAATGGGTGGAGGTTTTGTGGGTATATTCTTATTTTTGAAATAAACCCAAAGCTTATGTCATTTCTGCTTGTGTTTATTTGGACAATCATGCTGTAGTTGCTGCCGACTGAAGCTAAGTCTGATTCAGTCAAAATAAGATTGAGGAGTTAAAGCAATGAGCTTTGCTTTGGTCTGATAAAGTCTCTCCGCTGGGCTCTGGAACACAACTGAATTTTCAATAAGCCAAATCTACTTATATGAGATCAGATGGATGCAGGTGGCTTAAGTTCTTACTTCCAACAAGCCTGGAAGAGACGCTCGCTTCTCATTCCCATTCGAGAAACATACTTATATCATGAACCCCATCTCAAAGTCTCCTGACTGGAGTTATAGAGGTAAATTGAACCTTTAACCCTCCTTTTCTTCTGCCGTATTTTACAGTTAATACTTTACAATCAGTGGTAACCAACCTTTTACATTTTTCAATTCCAAATGCAAGCTGATATCGACCACCCTGATATCTTCCAAAAAACCTAGTTAAGTGGATCAAATTTATTATTTTTGCAATTTCTGTTGCAAAAGGCTCAATGTACGAGCATACTTTAACTATTCAATGCACAATATTCACATTCATATCTGTGCAATATACACTATTCATATTTACAGCATATGTTCAATGCACAATTTGTGGCTTCTCAGTAAAACAATATGTTCTGCAGCAGAGCTGCTACATACTTTTAAGTATGGTTTGCCTTGAAAATGGCCATAAATATGACTACTGTATAAAAGTAGTCCTATTTAGTCAAATAAATAACAGTACTATACAGTGTGAAGCCGTGCAACCTCCGCTCCCTGCAAATATTCCACAATAAAGCCTTTTTTAAACATATGAATGGATTCAGTCAACAGAAATGTTGCAGTGCTTTTATTTTGAAATGGGTACAGGAAGTGCTGTGACAGAAATTCAACAGATAAACTTAATAACTGTGGTGAAAGATCATTTTCACTCTGTATTCTGCTGTGAACTGTGTGCAATGTTTATCTGTCGAATATGTCGCGTACATATTTCCAACACTTCCTGTACCCGTTTCAAAATAAAAGCACTCCGGCCTATCTGTTGACTGAATCCATTCATTTGTTTTCACAAGGCTTTGATTGTTATTTCAAGACTGGAAGATGTTCGGCTTCATATGTCATTTTGTTGAGTAAATACTTTTATTCAAGGAAACACAGTAGATATACCAGCATCTCCGCCGCAGCAGACACGTTGCCGGTGTGGACAATAGACAACCGCGCAGCTCTGCCAGTGTGGCCCGAGCGTTAAGGTATTCACAGTGAAGGATGTCGAGATCGACCATTTGAACACGATCGACATGTTGGTTACCTCTGCTGTACATGAAGCTAAAAAACAGGTACATGTTCATGTAATTCATTAAAAAGTGATTTCTGTCTGACAATTAATGGTCCGATGTAAAACTTTATCGCACCAGGTGCCATTTCTACTATGCTCTCTCCACCAATTTGTCACTCTGATTACCTATTTCCTTTCCTCTCTAGACACAGTAATAGACACAGGCCCTCATCTGAGGATTTGTTTGTGCATTTCATCTCATTCCCAGACTCATCAGTTCTGTAGTTTACAGTGTTTTGACGTGTATTTGATTAAGTCAATACCTGTTCTGCCGTGTGCTTTACTTTGATTGAAATGTATGCACAGACGTATGGGTTTCTCGGCTCAAAGCTTGGAGAGGTAACCCAGAAATGTCATCACACAAACTCTAGGCAGTGATTCTGGCTGTTTTTCACAGTGTGGCTGTGCAGCCATGCTTCACTCATTTGCCAAAAACTTAAAACAGCTTCCCTTTTTCATCATGTCAGCCGGACTGATTTTATGTGAAATTGTGCTGAATGCCAACAAGGGGGTGTTTGGTGAGTGATTGAGTGCAAGAAGGAATATATCAGTTAATGGGTGGAGTGAAAAAAGGATATTCACATGTTTTTAGATATCACAAATCTGCACATGCTCAATTTCACCTGAAAGCCTCCAATCCAAATGAGCAAACTGTCCTAGAACATGTCCAAGTACTTTTCAGAATGGTTATTTGAGGTAATGGCTTGAAGTATGTGCTTTCCATTGAGAAGTGAAGTGCAATTTTTTATAAGTGGAATGTCATGAGTCCAGATGTTTTAGATTACCCTTGGGGTGTGTAGTGAAAGAGAGAATGAAAATCCCATTTAATATGAAGATCAGTAAAATGCAACCACTCACCTCTATAAGTAAAGCTCATTGAGAAAACTAGAATGGATCATCACCTCCATCGCGTAATCATGGTCCATTGTCTCTTACATAAAGGACATGACTTGTAACTAGGTTACCGTTCACATTCGAACCGACACTTGTACCTGGAATCCGGTACAGGTACCCATCAGTACTTGTTTTCAGTAAGTTATTCTCACTGTATAGCAAATGTCCGACCAGGGGTTTTCCTGCAGAGATATGCCTCTGTCGAATTCCGTGCCGCCTCCCCCTCGCGACGAAATTCCAGTACAGTGGAAACCACTTATAGTGATCACATTTGTCCTGGGCTAAATTCATCACTATAAGCGTTTGCTTACTATGATTGAATTGTGTAGCTTGTGAATGATAGAGACACAGAGAGGAGCAGTAAATTACTGACACAGCCAGTGAAACTGTAAAAAAAACGCTCCAAACATGTTTAAAAAGACCCAAATGAACACTTTGAGCAAACATAGTGGAGCTGTGCATGGCTCCCTGGGTGTCTGCCTTGGTGCAGCTGTGGTCGGGCTGTGCGCACTCTGACGGTCCCTGGGTCTGTGCACTGGTGCCGTGCATGGCTCCCTGGGTGTCTGCGCCATTGACTCGCCATTGTTCTGACTGTGTGCTCTGATCAGAACAGAGCTTGGTTTGATTACGTTCCAGGGATGAGTCAGATGGTCTTGCTCTCTCTCTTTATCTAACGTATTCTCTCTTTCACTCTCACTCACGTTTACATACTCTCTCACCCAGATGCGCTCACAGGTACTGAAATCTGGCACCGATTGATTTAACGTGATTAAAAGTACAGATTTCGGTACCCAACCCTAGTCGTAACAAGTTGCACCATTTTGGTAATTGTTAGGTACAGGAATGATACTGATGATTAAATGACTCTGCTCTAAATTATTATGTTTAGGGACATAAGGGGCGATACCAGACCGACTGAAACCGGATAAAATTGGAGTATGTGCAGTGTTGATCTGAGGCTGAGGCAGCGACAACAAGTGACGGAGCAGCCTTTTGTCTGTCGTTTCATGTGTGCACTGAGTGACACAGAGCAGCTCCATTGCTGGTCTTTTTGACTTGGTGACAGAATATGAATTTAACTAAGTGCCAGTGAGCAGTGATGCAGTTTAGCAATGGGCAAAATTCCGCTTGTGTTATACTGCTTGAAAATTTATTTTGAAAAATGAACTGATCCTGGTTTAACTAAAAGAAATGAAAATCCGATTTGATTGAGATTCATCAATAATTAATTCCTGCTAATATCTGGGGTTGAAAGTACCTTCTCTATTAACAGTGAAGCGAGTCTGTGGATGCTAAAAACTTTATTAATGATAGTGGGACCGCGTTAGCAGCAATAGAGCAACAAGTTAGATTTCTCTAGTGTTATTTTAATTTGTGTTTCATACAGTGCCTTGACATGGTGAGAAATGTCATTAGCCTTTGCAGAGGTATTCACACTAGTTTATCATTGATTCTAACATTGGACTAAATTGGGGATCCAATTTTCCAATTCCTGGGTTAGCGTTGACTGGCCTTTTTTATCTATTAATTTCATTTTTTACACTAATTTTTTATTTGAATGCACATGTGTTATTGGCTGTACCATATGGAGACACACTGGCTACTGCCCATTTGACATTTACTCTCACATGAAGTTGAATAGAATTCATGAACTGTATAGACCTCACTGACCTCTTCTTCCCAAGTTTTATTAATATAAATGTTGCTCACTTTTTGTTGTTTCCCCGCTCTACTTCAAAAATAGCTCCACTAATATCTTTGACCGTGCTGAACTTGTCTTTGCGTCTTCTTTTTTTTTTAGCTCTTAAACCAGGTAGTTTGACAATATGGTCTCTCTATTATTCACCACCGTTTGAGGTGTATGAAATATTTACCAGCGTGATCTCTCTAACCTGCCTCAGCTGTTGTAGGTAGGTGTGCTCCACTGCATACACAGGCAGAGTCAAACTGAAAGTGCATCTAGAACACAGCGATCGTAAATCTTGTTGTGTATCTGGTGTCGACGCGGCGAAGGATGTGACCATTTAAATTAGCAGTTGAAGAAGTTCAGTGTATTTTTAAACAGCTTCAGTGCAATGAAGAGGAATCTTGTGTGATATATCACTCCCTCACACACACACACACACACACACACACACACACACACACACACACACACACACACACACACACACACACACACACACACACACACACACACACACACACACACACACACAAAGTTATAATTATAACACATCAAACCGTAGCTGTGGCTGCTGCAGCTGGGTGAGGATTTGGTTTAATGTCATGTTTAAAACTACTGGATGGATTTGTCCTCGATGTGTGTTTTAGACGCCTGTGCTATATTGTGTGGCATATATTCATTCAGCAGATGCAAGATTTTGTTTGTGTTTTATTCAGTCAAACATCAGCTCTTCATTTCCAATCTAATGTTTCATTTCCATTCTCCATGGCCAACTTTGCTTCCACAGCCGAAATAAACTGAGTGATTAAAACTGACACAAAACAAGCAATGCATAATGGAGATGTTCCGTAATCCCCAGTGATTGTACCTTCTCACTGATAAAGCAACTGTTCACTAAGCCTCGTCTTGCTCAGCACCGAGGCTCTTTGAGCAAGTAACGGCTGCTACATGAAGTCCACTGACCAAGAGGTAAGCAGGATGCAGAAATTCAATTTGTCAAGGCCTGCCCTTTTCACTCTACACAATGCTCTGCTTAAGCCAGTGGGTGTGAAGCACAGCAGGAGCAGAGTGGACCAAGGATCAGAAAGAGTTCTCCTAACACGCATTTGCAGTGGTGCTGTGGAGAAATGCCACGTGCATCATCTGTTCAACATTTGTCTCCGTTTAGATTGTAAGTAGATCAAAACAAAGAGAAGTGGCATGTGAAAGTACTGTTATAGTGAGATTTAAGAGGCGCTGCAGTGTATGTTGGCTTTTACGTAAAAACCAGTGTGATTTACGGTGGCAAGGAAGTTAACTGCACGAAGCTGGGATGTGCACATTTAAAGCTACAATATTCACATTCTGTACTTAAAGTTCGTGGTAGTATTAGACTCCAGAGCTGACTTTTGTGTTTTCTGAGTGGTTAGAATGGCGAAGTTCACTCAAAAACTCTAGAAGGGATCATCTCTGCACTTCTCAGGGCTCCCACGAGTCTTGAAAAATCTAGAAACATTTGACCAATTTCCAGTCATGGAAAATGCGTAGAAAATTATTAGAAAAAGTTAAAATTTCCTGGAGAATCTGATGTTTCCCCTAAGAATTAGTACAGCATTCTCCTATTTTCTTTTAGCTGTGACCCTGCAAGATCTGTCTGCTCCCCAAAATTGAAAACATTGCTTCGTGAAAGAGTTATGTTCAGGATCACGTAAACATAAATAGTAGTTTTTAGATGAAGTTTAAAAACTGATTCCAAAGCATAAACTAGAAGATTATTATTATTATTATTGATCTTCAGACATGCTGGCAGGCTAATTTTGACACATTTCCTTTTTCCAGTCTTTATGCTAAGCTAACTAGCTGCTAGCTCCACCTATTTAACATATTGAACAAACAGACATGAGAGTGGTATTAATTGGTCATTGATATTTTTGCAAGAAATCGAACAAGCATATTTTCCACATACTGTATGTACTGTTTCCCTCAATGTAAAGATCAAGGAATAAATACTTGGAGAATTTCCTCTCAATGCTTTTTCTCTGGATTCATCAAACTTGTGTTGGGTTCTTTGAAGCTCTCGCTGTCTCTCTGTCTCTTCCACACACTTGCAAAGGCACGGAAAAGAGACTAAACATTAGAATTTTCTGTACTTGTGAATCCTTTGTGAATTTTGAATCAGAGGATCGCTCAGTCACAGAGTGCATTTGTGTGGCATAATTTCCCTTTCATCCAAAATGCCACATGGAAAACATCGGGACAACAAGAGAGCTAATGAGGTAAACATTTAACGAACAGGGTCACAGAGATTTCTTCATGTGCTTCTGAATATGCATTAATCCTGTGAATTAGTGACACAGTTTCTGACAAATGCATTTTTCTCTCGCCCATTTTCTTCTTGCTCGTCTATTAATGTGCAGTGGCACTTTCCTACGCAGACACCTTGCTCTTCAGCGGTTACAGTGAAGATTCAGATGAGCTTCTTTATACATGTTTGATGAATCTCTTTATGCGACCTCAGGGATACAAGCATGTAGCAGATCTTGTCTGGGGAAAAAAAGGTACAAAAGATGGGAGGTACCCAAGTTTGTAATGAGGCTAGCAAGGCTCTTCTGGCTCCCGAGCAAAGTAGGGCATCTGTAATGAGCGTGCAGAGAGGCGTGTGTGTGTGTGCATGTGTGTGTGTGTGTGCGTGTAGTGTGTGTGTGTGTGTGTTCAGGAGGAGGGGGCCACGAAAACGGAGATAGAGTTTTGTTGTGGGTGTTGACTGAGCCAGAGGCTACAGCATCCACTGCCCAGTGGAGGTTTGGAGGACGGAGGTTCAGTCATATCTCCCACTCAACCACACATGCTGAGATTCTAGAGATAATGATGATAATGATTTCACGTGGATTTTGGACGCTGTTAAAAACATTTTGAGCATTATTTTGGATACATTTTTGAGAATTTGTTGAACACAGTGATGCGATGGCATCTTTAAGATATATATATATATATACTGCTAAATATTTACTATACATGTAAATAATGCTACCAAGAAAATCAATGCAAACATCAGAGTCATAGTCTGGTCACTGCGTTGCCAAAATGACATTATTCCATAATATTGCAAATCCAGTAAAAATACTAAACCAAATGAGCTTTGCTGGCTCTTAATGAGCAAGAACCTGAAGTAAGATGTTTATGAATGACACTAATTAACACCATCCATCTCATGACCTGGATCTTCTACCTCTCTGTCACGCTGCTTTACGACAGCTGGGTTTAAGACACTGTTTATTTGGCTACTTGGTTTTTGTATTCATTTAAAATTAGGAGTGATGTGAGCATCTGATCATATCATTTATTTATGGCTTTAATGGAGGTTTAATTAGTATATGGGATGTGTACAAATAAGATTTTTGTATATATTCTATCTACTCTGTCTATATTCTAAACTTTAGATTTTGTGATAGACCTTGTCTGTTATAGATTTGACCTATATATCTATCCCTCTATCATTTCTTCTAGCATGTTGAGTCATTTGACTCATTATTCTAGTCACAGTTTAAAAGCTCCCTTCACATGCATAAGCAGCAACATAAACAACATAATAACCATCATTAATTACTTCTTGCTATAGGCCTGTAGGGATCGTAAACCTCAAAGAAATACTGCCCAAGAGGTTAGTGGCTACCTGCCGATGCCGTCACGTTCAATCAATGCTTTTAATATGTCAGACCAACTAAGGATAGTTAAAGGTTATCTAACTTATGTCTCAACTTGGTGCGGTCGTCTGAGACTTGGACGATTGTAAATTTTATTAAGCCTGCAGTGTCATGGCAGGTTGCTCGGGTACGTTGTGTGCGTGTAGTTGGATCAATTCCAAAAGGACCGTGATCAAGGTTGTGAAGAAATAACCCTGTGCCATTTATACTAGGTAGTGCTACTGCCTCTAACAGTGTTTTATAGTGATTTATAGTGGCATCATTTTAATCACCTTCATATGAATTTACATACGCCTTGAAATCTGTTTTTATGATATGTGCATCTAAAATGCCACCAGAGTTCCATATAACTATGCGATTCATCCTGGACATGGGCAATAGTTTGACCACAGGAAAGCCAGAGTCCTCTGTCCCTGGTTCCTGCTAAATCCTGTGAGCCCTCCAGGCTCTGGGTTGAGTGCATTATCGCTGCCCCTGGCCCAAGATGAGGAGCGGTATCGATCTTATCCTCAGACAAAAGCCCTCTGCGCACCTCTGCAGGGCTTAGAGTTGGCTGAGGCAGGATGCACAGTAATGAGAGCAATAGAGGGCAGAATGGGGGACCAGCTTGTTACTAACAAGGACGGAGACCTTTACACATAAAGAAAATAAATAAGTTTGCCCGGCATTTTCTTTTTTTCATTTAACCCCTCCCTTTTAGCCACTGCTCCTTTTTTCCCGTTACTTTCTGAGTACAGTTCAGGTCTTAACCACACAGTGCACTCTAGCCTTGACCGCCTTATCTGGAATTTAGAAGTCCTGTGGGAATATATCTCAACAGAGACCGTCTGAAAAGTAAATTTAGTTTTATGGCAGCATGAAGTCAGAGGAGCAGTGGAGGTGGGCTTAAACGATTAAAATCCTTTCCTGGAGAATGTGGTTTGAGCTCACCCAGACCTAAGAGGGTAGGATACCGCTGGCTGGGAAGAAAGATCCCCACTCCTTTGAGTGCACTGGGCTGGAGGCTTTTGTGGCAACAGAAGTCGTTTTTATGACAAGGACTCAAAAGAGAGGAGAGTGTGTGTGTGTGTGTGTGTGTGTGTGTGTGTGTGTGTGTGTGTGTGTGTGTGTGTGTGTGTGTGTGTGTGTGTGTGTGTGTGTGTGTGTGCAAGCCTTTGAGGTGAAGATTGCATTGGGTGAAGCCTCCCACCTCACAGTGATCAACGCTCAACCACAACACACTGATTATGGGTGCTGGTTCTGGGCCACGGCAGCTGTAGGTTTTTGGTCAAGCTTGCTCGGAGCTTACATCATAGTTTTTGGCCGTGAGAGTAATGGAGATGAGACAAAAGAAGCTTTATTTTCCACATACCCCCACATTTCCAGTTTTTTTGGTAAGCTAACTGCCTCCGAACTCACAGTCATGCATGACTAAAAACCCCTACATCTCTTTTTAGAGCTATTCATACTCAGCGGGGTAGATGGAATTGGTTGATTTACCGAGCTGATATCACAGCTTCTTTCATTTTGGACTCTGGTCACTGGTCCCTCAAAGATCAGCACTGTGGAAAGGGTTTGCAATTATTCATCGGCTTAAATTTGCATGTCAAAGTTGACCAAAATTAATCTCTCCACAAAAGCTTGTATGAAATGATTTTTATCTTCCATGAGGAAAATGACTGATTGCAGCAAATTCCACAGCAATTAGATGACTTCAGTTTGACACTGCACTGACCTGTTAATGAAATGAGAAAATCCCTGCTTGGACGTCTCGAAACACTAATATTCTGCCTCAGCTCCAGTACTTCTTCTTCTTCTTTGGTTAGGGTTGCTGCATCAGCTCCACCCGCTGTAGAATCTATTTAGCTCATTGAGAGGGGGAAGTTTAAAGGACTGCCCTCAGCAATTGACTGACTTCATAGCAGCACCTGAGGTTTCTTTCATCTTCAAATGTCCCGACAAAATACCTTGATCTCTTCTCCCTGGACCAGGTCCTGCACAAAGCTGTCTCAGGCTAGGCGGCCATCGTGCTCTCTGTTATCTCGACCCGATTCATCTGTCTCACATGCTTTTCAAATCTATCCTCCGTCTCTCCCTCTCTGGCGTCTTTTAATTCCAGTCCACATTCCTCAATGCTCATTTTCATTCTTCTGTCTGCCCTACCTTTTATGCAGCTGTTTCTGCACAGTTGACTCTGTGTGTGTCTGGCTCACCAGGACCACTGTCTGTCTTCCTACTCCTCCATGGATGTTCAGCCCTCTCTAAACAGCGTTTCTCTCTCCTCTCGCTTTCACCTCCCCGAGGCCAGAGCGAGCTTATTCCCTCTAGCTATTACATCCAATTAGGAGGAGTGAGAGTTCCGCCCCTCCTCCTGTTTCTGCACTAACAATGTGGAATACAGTGGAATGAGTCAGGGTTTTCTCCTTTCTTCTTTGATGTCAACAAATTACACTTCATACGCGCACTTGGCAAGGAAACAAAGATCTAGTTTACTCTTTCAAGTTTGGATTCTGTGTCATTTGGTGAACAACAAGATACACAATGGAAGAAGTTATCACTTGAAGTGGATGGATGCCTTCTTTTCATTTCAGCTATTCTCTTCTAAAAAAAAGCATTTTTATTTTAACAGCATAAAGAATATGCATATGCTCGGCCTTTGTGATGTATATTTTTTAACGGTCACAGCTTAATCCTCTTTGTAAAGTAGATTTACCAGCTTTACCGTGAAGCTATCTGCTCTTCTGATAGGTATAATGTCAGGAATGTACTGTATCTCCTTGATTTTTTCCCTGTCAACCGAACATGTGCATGAACCCAGTCAACGCATGAACAATCTTCTTTCAGAGGCCCTTCAGTTGAATATAAAGCAGGGCTGCATAGTGGTTGACCTTTAAATGTTCTCTTTCCTTTGCAAAATCCATGGCCTATGAAAAACCTTTACATACTGGTTTCTTTCTACTGAAATATCTTAAGTGCACTCAGGAAGTAAAGTGGCAAAAAGCCATGTGACCCATATCATCACTGTTGTTACAGTTACTATTTCTTAAAATACTTTTTTTTTTCACAGAATAGTCAGCATCATACAGAACCAATTCCTGTAAAACAGGAAGCAGCGGAGTTTGGGGGAAATAAGTCATATCAGTCGATATATATCACGATATAAAACAAATCACTATTTCTGTAATTTCTGCTTCAGATGGTAAAAACGATTAGTGGTATTACCTGTCTCTGTGGAAACTTGCTTTAGACACAATTTGCAGGGCACGCTACTCTACTTCTTGTACCTCTATTCCCGCCACGTGATTGGTTCGGCGCGACCCTATTCTCATTATCATTGGCTGTTCGTGCTGTCTGTCAAAACATGGATGGAATCAGTTCTATCTACCATGTCTTATATTTCTATCGAGGAAACGTTATTTTGCAGTAAATGGCCCCGATCATACGTGTTTACATGTGCTAAAGTGTTCCAGTTTTACATTTGACCCGGTAGTGAAAAATACAAATCCTCACTATGTCAGTTGAACATTTATGTAGCTTGTGTTTTTTTCTAAGACAGTAGGAGTTAACCTGTTGAGTTCCCTTTCAGATAATTGAAGTAATCTGTGGTTTATGAAGTGAAAGAGGCGGAAAATTACCATAACATTTCTGTGCTTGTGCTACATAATGGGGTCAGTCTGCTGTGAGCACTCAGGAGCTTATTTGCTTTTATTTGCTTGTCAGGCAATCGGGTAGAATTTGACTTGCATACATGAGGGTGAAGGTAATGATGAGCATTTTCATTCTGCTGTGAGGTGTTCCATTCAAACCTTCTCAATTTGTCTTCTCCTTCACTCTGTTGCATTTAACTGGGTGGCATTAATCCTTTGAATGCAAAGATATATTATTCCTTAATCTTCAGTTATAGATTTGGTTGTCCGTCCGCCTGTACGTTAGACCATCTCATTCTTGTGAACACCATATCTCAAGAAAGCCCAAAGTGGATTTCTTTAAATTTGGTACAAACGTTTAGTTAAATGTACAGATTAACTGATTATAATTTGGTGTCAAAGGTCAAGGTAAAAAATATATTATCTCAGTAATGCCTTTAGTGAACCCTTTCAAAATTGGCACAACTATTCACTTAGACTTATGGATATGTTTTTGGGTCAAAGGTCGAAGTCATGGTGTCTTCACAATACATGATTTGGACTCTTGAACACAATGTCTGAAGTCTGCCTTGAGGGAATTTCTTAAAATGTTGACATTAAATGATTAATGAATTAGATTTCAGTGGCCAAAGGTCAAAGTTCATGGTGACCTCATATGAATCTGGATAACATGTATTACTTCAAACTGCACTGGATGGTGGAGGCATACAACCACAGGTGGCAATTCTAGTCCTCTACCCATCTATCTAATTGTATTATAATTGTTCATGTTTTTTCTGTTTCAAAACCACAAAATATATGAAACCAGAGGAACTGAAGTCTGGACCTGGCCTCATAATCGTATTGTGAGTTTTGTGGTATGATAGCTTTTGGATTTGTTGCAGTAATTATCTTTTTACCATTTCTGTGGTTATCCTTTCTTTCTTTGTTCAGACACATGAAACACAATACATCCAATGCAGCGAGTTGTAGCACATTCTGTGTATAGTCAGACTCACCCACATCCCCCTGCCGATTGGAGTGCCAGGTTTAAGATATTTATATACCATTACATATAAACTACAGCTGTGTCTACAAGGTGATTCTTCTGCTTAATAGAACACGAAGCAAAAAAACGGGATGCAAAAAAATGCTTTAGGAAAGAGCATCCTCCTGCTGAAAAGGAGCACATGCACACACTCCGCCATGCAAATCAGCCTCTCTGCCGAGGCATCTGGTCGCTGCTCATTAAACAAAGCAGCAATTGTCATTCAGTTTATTTATTTATTTATTCAGGAATTATTTCTGGAAGAATGGTAATTATTATTCTGTAAATTAATAGTTCTGTTTTCAGACTGGATGGAATGCAACAAGTTTTCTACCCATTGCTGGAGGAATTAATCAAATCTCTTAATATGTGCACGACGTCAGTAACCAGCATCAGAGATCACATTTTATTCTTCAGGTAAACTTCTGTTGGGTATCTACAATCAATAATGGCCATAGCACTATTGAGAACATATGTTATTTGCTGACACTTGGTTTTGTAAACTGACACTTAGGAGCAGACTTTAAAAAAACATATTGATTGTGTGTCGAAAACACACACACACACACACACACGTCTCGAATATGTCTGCAGTCTGTATTGACCACATTACAAAAACACTTTTGTGTAGACAGTCTGAGCCAATGGGTTTTTCTATATGTTATGCTTGGAATAGCAATACGATGCTCTGGTGAACGTTCCCCCAACAAACGATCGCCCAGTCTGCGATGTTATGGATTTTAAACAGTTTTATGGTTTCCCTCATTTGAATCCGGCACACATGAGAAAAGAAGATTGTTTCAGCCCAGCTCAATCAGTTGTGTTGTGTGAGAGAACAATGCATCACAAAGGTTATGATTTTTGAATATTGAATATCCCCCTTTTACATTTGTATTCAAGGGGAATTACCACATGCCAAGAAATACAACCAAAAAGACATAGAAGAGATAACATTTATGTTGTCATGTCAGTCAGTATATATATATATATATATATATATATATATATATATATATATATATATAGTTGGATTTCAATAGGCAAATTGATTTGCTGAAAAGAAAAACTAATTTTTCATGCTTGTTTTACTTACCACATGCTTAAAGACAAATAGTTTAATTTGCTGTTTACTGCACAAAATAATCTAGACAGATTTGATATTATTTAACTTTTCCTCAAGTATAAGTCACATCATTAGGCAAACTCTCCTACACTCTGCAGCCATTATTAATATTTAATAAACTCATATCTGGATTTTGAGCCACAACGTGCACCACTGTTTTATAGAACAGCACATATATTCCCATATTCCCATTCTAAACTTGTTTTGGCAGTGTTTTCACTGCTACTTTAGGAAATACAGACATAAAGCAAAATATATACTATGATGATATATACTTTAGTGTTGTTTGCAGTAGCTGTCAGCAGAATTGCAGTAAGATGTTTCTTTTCGTATCATTCAGCGAGGACTTTGTCCTGCTCGCTTCCCCGCACTGACAAAAG
The DNA here is from genome assembly GCF_022539355.2 of Hippoglossus stenolepis. Lineage (NCBI taxonomy): Eukaryota > Metazoa > Chordata > Actinopteri > Pleuronectiformes > Pleuronectidae > Hippoglossus > Hippoglossus stenolepis. The sequence goes on from NC_061491.1 coordinate 13,985,966, forward strand.
TAAAATGAGGATTGATGGTGTTAATTCACAGAGAGACAGTGTTTCCCACTGCACTTGATAAAAAGTGGTATGCTACAGCACTTCCTTGCCATTAGTTGGAAGAGCATCAACAATGCCTCCCTAATTATTGTTGGTATTGTGTTTGTGAGTCATTTCACAGTTAGCCACCCACTCCACAGCAAGATGATTTAATGTTAATAAGCGCTGCTGTGATGGAGCGCACACTTTTAAGGGTGATATTATGTGGGAGATAGATGGGTAGTGAGCCTCTGTTGGAGTTTGGAGAGTGAGCGTGTGTGTGTGTGTGTGTTTGTGCGTGTGAGTGTGTGGGTCGCGGGTACAAGAAAATGTGATATCTTTTGATCTAATACAGCACATGTACACAGATTGCCATACAAACAATACAATGTTCATACAATTTGTGTCCCTGACCGAATATTCTGACCATGAAATAAATTGGCAATTAAGTTTTTCAGTGTAAATTCTGGTTTCCTGGATTGTGTCACTTATATTGATGACAGATCTTACCTAAAATTACCATTTCATCTTGTCTGCTACAGTTCACATCATTCTTATTCTGCCGCTGCCTGGCCTGTCGACAGTGGTAGTTAATGCCTCTCATTTATGGCTGAAAACACATGGAACATTTTAAGCGTGCGACTTGAATGACAGTAATTAAGTGCAGTCCTGTGTTAAATTAAACTGCTTCTTGTGATAATTCCTCTGGTTGTGTATTATTTCAAACTGCTTCACCCTGATAAAAAACAGCTCATGACTCTCTGTGCCAAGTGCTGGAGAGAAGCACGAAAACTTACACAGGAAAAAAGTTTCACTGCTTGAGATTCATAACCAGAGACACTTGACAGACATAAACCGGATTTGTCAGCCCCGGCGAGTGGTGTCTGGGCTGCCAGCATTAGAAGTGACAGCCAACTGTCACTCCTAATGCCACAATGCTAAATGGGAATACAATCCATTACCCGGATTGTTTTTTGATTTTGTCATGGCGCTGACTGGCCGTGAAGGTAAGAGTGATAAGCTTTACAAAGCCATGATATCAGAGGGAGCTTTATCTTATTGGTGTCCAGCTCATTATGGTGGATTTTCTGTTGTTAAATCCAAACTAATCAATACAAAGAAGTTCACTGCAGCTAACTTTCATTTGCTGGTCACAATATAAGGTCTTCAATTAAAATGGGAAATTATTTTACCACTTATTGAAAAAAAAAAGGGTCATTATAGTAATCAATAGATGTATCTACTACATAATTTTAGAAGTTACAGTACAAGCTGTTATCAGGAGAGTGTATTTAATATTTCCATATGAATGTATCATGGACAATCAATTATAATGTATCAGGGAAACGATTAAAAATTAAAACAAAGTTTCCCCAAAATACTTTGTACAATCAACATCCATGTCAATGCCATCAAACGACACAACACAGTATGAGCAGACTGCACCACTGTGTAATGGACTGTCATCCTAATTAACATTGTTGACAGACAAGATACATCAAAACACTACTTTCATATTAATATAACACTACTATTTAATATAAAAGCCTTACAGGGGAATAGGGTTAATGCTAGTGCTAAGGAATCAATACAGAAAAAGAACATGGAATATTTCATGCAACCTCTAATGTTAAACCACATTTACACAGATATTATAAAATAACTCTATTCCTCAGAGTTCACACCACATATTCCATCGCTGCTTCCAGTTATAGTGGTATTTTACGCAGGTCACGAGTAAAAAAAATCTTCTTATCCAAACCTTTTGGTATCTCACTGTGAGAGAAAAGTAGAAAATAGACATTTTGTCTTCTACGTTTACTGTCAGAAGAAAATCATTTGTACATTTACGTTATTTGCTATGACACACAGCTGTCAGGAGTTTAAGCGGAGCTGAGTTTTGTACTTGTTAAAATTAATGATTGCCACAGTAAAGAGAGAAACTGAACAAAACCACACCAGGGGCTTTATTGTGAAAGTCTTCCAGAAGATAGAGAGAACACACTGCATCTTATGTAAGCTGCAAGTGATGAACTAACTGGGTGACTTACAGTACAGCACTGCACATCTCTTTTCTGCTTAGTCCGCTCTCCATCTCTCTCACTTTCTCCGATTCCATTTCGAGGTGTTTGTCAGCTTGTGAAAGTGCGCTCACGTGGTTTATCAGACGGAATCCAAATGTGTTTAACACCCCACTTCAAGGGTCCCACTTTCCCCCCCCCCGCACTTCAAACAAATCTTCCACATCTTTCATCAGCTCTATAAATCTCCAAATCGTGGATGATGAACGAACAGAGTCTACCCGCTCGGTCTAAGAAGGCCACGTTGTATGTTTGTGTGTCACGTTCGCATCGAGGGCACGACTTGTAATTGGCTAATTTGACTGAAATTGCAGTTCAACTTTGCACTAAATTGCAAATGATTGGCTGAGGAAATCAGTCCTTGATCACTGGCTGTGATCCGTTCCCTGCTGATCAGCCTTAACTAAGTGGAGATGTTTCTGTTGAGGCAGATTTCACTGCTTACCCTGCACTCCTCAGTGCAACATCTTGAATAACCATCCCTCATTATAGACTGCGTGGTTAAAAATAACTACTGCAGTGTTTGGCCCTGCTGGATATGATATTGTGGCTGGATTTTGAGGCTAACCTCAGGTATTGATGACTTGTTTCCCCAGTGTCCCTCCTGCTCTTCACGCTGAGCCAGTCACCGATGATATAAAGTGCAGCCTCATGATTACTATGTTTGTTGCACTGGGAAATACCATCGCAGGTCTTTGTCACCATGTGTCTCAGGAACAACTGTTTCTCGTTTATATCAGTTCTCAGCATTCACTCCTGTGAAAAGCCAATTAACACCTTGTCACCAACTTGTTATAGCAGAAGTATGACAAGTTCACCTTGACTACGCTGACCTATACCTACCTTGGTATACATTTGATACATTTCATCTTATTATAGGAGTGGGTTGCAAACCATTTGAAGCTCATTGTGATTGATAAAACCCTCTTGGAGCCTACTGGGAAAAATTGGCAGATAATTAGATAATGAAATGTTCCCTCTGTGTTTGTGCCTCTCATCCACACACAAACTGCATCTTAATTCACTAAAACAGGGATGTCATGTGAACATTTTAAAAACCTTTGGTGTCTGTGAATCTTTGTGTTTGGGAAACAATGACGTCACGAGCAAGCACCAGAAACAACAGTAGTGGCTATATACTGGATTCTCTACGTTAATAGTTACTGCTAGGTCTAATTACAAAGCTGCAGCTGAATATTACTGAACTACATTATCGACAATCACTGGCATAATTGCCCAATATTATTTAGACCACAGCGTTCTTCTCTCGTTTTTAACTGACCGTTGATGTGGACTCTATCACCACCTATTGACGCGTCGTGCTTGTTTGAGCATTTGCGGTTGCTTTTGTGTTCTCGTCTGGGCAGCAATATTTTGTAAAATTAAGGTTTTGTGGATGGACATTTTTGTTGAGAGATTATCCCTCATAGTGTCGACAAAACAACACTCAAACAACAAACCTGTCATGCGTCAATATGCAGTATGTTTTAATATATGCATATATATTCTCCTCCCTGTGCATGCTCATGTGCACACGTGTGTGTGTGTGTGTGTGTGTACTCTAGGTGTGTGTTTTGCACTTGTTTTACCTGCACACCGGCTCCTCTATCTCTGCCGAACACCTTGAGGTCATATCAGTCCTGTGCTGGACAGGCTGGCTGGTTCCCATTTAGATTATGGATGGTTATGACTGTCTCCTGGCTGTCAGTCAGATTAAACCAATATGTCCCAGGATGGAGGCTTATCGTGCAACAGAGAGGACCTTCTCCTTTGAAGGAGGAGGGGCACTTTGAATAAGTCATCTCCACAACCTTCCACGTTTGTACACATTTATTAGCGCCGTCTTCAGATGTAGCCGCTTGTAAAGTGTTTGTTGTACAAATTGGAGGAATATACGATGAAATGTTTGTATGTGTGTGAAGAACTGTACATAACATTACGTATCATTAAGATTGACTATATATACCTGTCTTCCTTAATAACATTAGGACTATAACTCTAAGATATTGTTGTTGCACACTCACCACCTGCCTTTACTCACTGTCTGATAAACCCTAGAAAACATGCACAGGTTTTAGTTTTAACCTGACTGCTTAATGTCAGTGTTTATGTCATCCCATTTTTATTCCTCTGAGACCCATTCTGAAAAAGACCACATGAGTATTAAATCACGACTGTTTCAAGATTCATTATAGATCAGTTTATAGTCTGACTGCTGGAGAAAACACACTGGTTTAGCTTTGATGACGACTTTTATGGGGAGAGAAATGTTCAGATCTGTTAGATTTGTGGCATTTTATGAACGGCACGTTTCACTGCTCAAAGGAAGAAATTAGGCCACACATGTTGTGAATCATGCGGGCATTTTCTTTCATTGCTGACTGTATGTATGTCTCTCTTTATCTGGCTTCGTGACAGAATGTATTTAGACCAGTTAAATATCAATCTGTGACCAAGATAAAGGAGCCGTCAGTTATTCTGCTCCTAGTTTATTAGTATACATCTGTTTGTTCTCTCGGCACCAACGTTACATATTATGTTCTTATGTCTTTGTCTTGCTTGAGTATTTGTAGCACTGACTCCAGCAGCAAAGTGAGATGGATAAGAACAAAACCAGCCTGTGAAGCCATTTATGGATCCACTGAATTATCATTAGCCTGCATCTTTTCTACAAAACAGCTGTTCCTAAATACAGTAAATATCATGTCTGGAGATTAAAGAAAAAACTGCTAAATGAAAACCAAGCACCTTTAGAATAGCCACTTTAAAAAAAGACTCTGCTGCAATCAAACTTCATACATACGACAAGAAAAGGTCACATTTCAGTGGTTAAACCATGTGACTGTTCTAAATCTGTGCATGGCTGCTATTTGGTTCAGATCTGGATTAGGTTAGGCAACTGGAACTATTTGAATATGGTGAGAAAACCGTCACGTTTAAGAGAAACCAGTGTTGCCTGTCAGCACCAGATGGGCCATGAACTGTGCTAATGTGTCAAAGTCACACACCTCGTTAGCCCGACCATCCAATCCCCACTTTCCCTTCAGCAGCTTTTATTCTAACAATGTCACATAATCTCTGCTTTTGCTTCTTTGAGATAATAGTAAATACTCTCATGACGGCAGAGGGTCATTTGTCAGGAGAACATAAGCATCAGTAATATAATTTAAAGTAATATTGATTAGTATAAAACAATTAATTCTCATAATTGATATTAGAGCTGGGCGCAATGGCCTAAAACAAATATCGCGATATGTTTAGTCTATATCGCGATACACGATATATATCTCAATATTTTGAAATCTCCTCTAAATCCCTGTACAAATGTTACATTCATAAAAGTCCACAGGGCGTGGCCGCTCACGTTCATCATTTGTAAATGCTTCTTTTTGACTGGTTGAGTTGTAATCAGCTATGTTTGTGAGAAATAAGCCGCATGATGCTACTGTCATGGCAGGTTTTGACGCATCTAGGGACAAAGGAGAATTTCTCAGACCAGTGTATTGTACATCTAACACTCGGTATTTCACGCACTTGTATGATTCACCATTTCAACACTTGAATAAGCAAAAACAAAGCAAACTTCCTTTCATCCTCTACCTTCTCAGCATGCGTATTCATGTGTGGGTGTGAATCGTTGTCAGCATTCGGAGGCGCGTGTTTACTTTTTTTTTTCTTTCCCTCTTTTATCTTTTGTGAGTGTGTAATTGTGTGTGTACACACTGCAGACAGCATGTGTCTGTGGGATTCCATGTGTGTGTCTTGACCCCTTATGGTTAGAGAGGAGCGAGAGAGATAGAAAGTGGCAGAAAGAAAGAAAACCCAAACTAAGTGAAGCGTGGAATGTGCTTGGTTTTGGGATTACATTGGCCCGTGTGCATGTGGAAACACAAAGCGGAGCCTCTGCTGCCAAACAGATTAGAGGTTGGGGAAGTGCACGGCTTTGGCTCCTTGCGACTTCACCTAAAGCTTCCTCTCACATTTAAAGCAGAGTTTGACTCTTTCATTTTTTTTTTTGTCTGTTTATCACCAAAGTGTCCCGGTAAAAAAAAAGGTTCCCTCAGTCTCCAGCTAAGGAGAAAATATGTGAGGCGAAGTGGAGTTCAAATTGTTCCAAGGGGGTCTTAAGTTTGACTTTTTTAGGAGATAAACTGATTACAGTCCAACCCCCTACCTGTAGAAAAAGGGTACTGCCTTAAATACATTGGTGATAAAACAGTTTTTAACCCCCTCAGAGAGCACTTGGTGGACCTATTTTATTTCCTCGTTTTAAGCACCACAGGGAACGCAGACCGATTGATGTTTGGGTTGTGAAGGGGAGAAAAATGTACACGGTGCATGTTTCCAGCTTAAAGATTGGAAGTGAGACTCGATTGGTTGTCTGTGATGGATTCGGTTGCGTTTGCAGCTGCATGAAATGTTGGCATCCATAACTGTCTCCCTCTCTGCTTCATGATCTATGTGTCATTAACGCTCTCCATATGCTAATACATAATCAGTATTCAATGTCCTGGATGAAAACATGTACATGGCGTTCAATCATACTTAAATTAAGCGAACATGCTCAGTGGTAGGCCGCATCATTAGGCTGTTGAGAAATTGCACACATGTTAAATATGAGGCAGCAAATCCCAATATGTCCAGGCTTTGTTTGTCCATCCATCCATCCATCTGTCCATATGTTTGTCCATCCGTCAATCCACCAATCATTCCATCCGTCTGTCTATCCATCCATCCGTCCATCCCTCCCCATTCCAATGGATCTGGTTCACGCCCCGATTTCGTCCTAACGGTAATGCCCATTTTATTTGTAACCCCCGTGCATCTACTGTCCTTAGCCGCTCCAACTGGGTCCAGCTTTCTGGCACATATTTTTCAAGTAATTCCACATGCGATGATGGAGATAGAGGGTTGTGGTAATGACGGTGGACAGGCCAAATCTCAGTCACGGAGCTCAACTGGGGCTCGAAAGCCAAGGATGCAGAATGCGAGAGCATGTATGCCACAGGGGCCGGTTCAGATGATGAACACGCATTAGTCAGAGGCCACCGACCAGGACGTAGCGTAGTGGCAGCGTATGAATGGGAGATGGGCTCCGACACAGTGGCTGGTTTCGTTTCTTTATGGCGGGAGCGTCGCTAATTCTGTCAGCAGGATATTGCACCCCACAGGTAGCAGGTGCGCCCGGCTTCACATGCTGCACGCTCGCACCCACTACACGTCCAATGCTACTGCACTCATGGTGGTGCACAGTGCAGTGAATAAGGTCGTCGAATCTGCAGTGTTGCATGCAGCTGCAGCACTGAACATACACTGACCCATTGTTGAGATGAAGCTAATATGTTTTTTTTCTCTCTCTCTCTTTCTCTCTCTTCCCCTCCTCCTCCTCCTCCTCCTCCTCCTCCCACCTTTTTTTTCTGATCTGTGTCTCAACAGCAGCAGATGGTGAGGAACCAACTTCAGCAGGTGGGACATTTTTTATGCTTGGTAACGTGATTCCCTTCATTTGAGTATGTCTGTGTGGCTGCGTGTTTGAGAGAGGGAGGGAGGGAGGGAGGGAGGGAGAAATCTCTTCTCGGTTTCTCCATCCCCGTCCTTTCTTCATCACTACTGACTCTCTTAATTCCTGCATCGACTCACTGTGCCTGGTCAGCAGCACTCATGATTACATCATTTGATAGTTCATTTCATAAGGCAGCCCTTCTTTAACCTCCCCTAATAGTGCGGCTCCGGAGAAATACCTGGTCTTTTTCCTCTGGTGCCGGCTTTTCAGATTGTTTTCTGAACTTCACAGTCAGCCCAGTGAAATGATTGCTTTCGCTTGATTGCTTTTGCGTGGTGACATTTCCTGCATACCTGAGTGTTTAGCATCATTTCTACAGCTGCTTTTGAAAATGACTCCCAGTGTGTGCGCCAGCGCTGCCTCGAAATCTGTTATCTTAAGAGTAGAATTAATTTCTGCCTCTCAGAACGTCTCCGTCTTTCATCCAGAGCACAATGCACCATATCCTTAAATGTATATCCATGTGAATGTGAAAAGAATCCCTGAAGAGTGCATTGAGTGTGCTTTGTTCTGCTCTTATATGCATATAATCGGCGGGGAAGTAAAGAACTGTGAATTATCATACAGAAACTCCTTTTCAAAATGATTTTGTTTGAGATGATATTTAACATTCAGGACTCATGCTCCCCATTATTGAAAAAAAACCTAATGTAACGAGAGTTTTATTACAAAAGCAAGACCACAGAGGACAACAGTAAACAAGAACCTGATTTATCTTCATCACTGCTGTAATTAAAATGTCACTTCTCATCTTTGGGGAGTACCGCAGCTGAATACAAACTTCCTGCTTCTTAGTGAATCCTCAGCGTCTAATTGTCTTTGTCTTTGTGTCTTCCATTAATATTAATCTCTGCTGGATTGTTTCAGATCAAATGGGTTAAAACAAGAATGATTTATGGAGATAAGACGTAATGCCCCAGAAATCACAGCAGTTTGTTGTTGTACTGCTAAGCACAGAGTAATCTCAGGCTCTAATCAGTTAGACGGGAAAAAATGAAACACATCGACACGAGAAGGATATTTACACAATGGGACAGTTCTGACAGAAGCAGCTGCAATTTAACTGAAAGTGAACATTGAAAAGTTTATTTTAACAATTGAATATGCAAACTTAACTTTCAAATGGCAACTTGTTCAAAGTCAAAAGCCTCAATTTTAATTTTACAGTCTGATTAATTCAATTTCTTACAATAGACAAACAATTTAGCGGATATTCTCAAGGAAATATGCAGTATGTATATAAATGACCGGAGTTAATGAACAATTCAGTCTGAATATATTGTATCGATACAAATGTATTTAAACTGATATTTTAAGCATCATCAGCAGCATTTTGAAATAATTATTATCTATTAAAAATACTTTATTGTCTTCATGGGGAAATTTGCTTTGGGCACTGTCCTGCCTGCAGTTTGACATAAAATAAAATCTCCCACACATTGGCCTTTAATACTTTTATACACATGCCACAGTTCATATATACACGTACACATCTGCTGACAATGGTGACATATTGCACTGTGATATAATGCACAACCTTTTTATATTAATAAATATAATATACATCCCTTGTGGCCATCGTCTACATTACATATTGTTGTTGAGTTTAATAGACATGGGCAGAAATTAATGTTTATAATCTTCTGTTTTTTGTAAAGTCTTGTTTTTTTTCTATGTCTACGTACTGTATACATCTCAGACAGCAGACAGAATGCAGAAAACAGCTCATGAAATGATTATCGGATTTGAAAATGACCTGAATTAGGTGTGACTTGCGTCCACTGACCTGGAACTGGACTTAGAGAGAAAATAGGACAGCGTGATGTACAAGACCAAATTACTCGTGACAGGTTTAAAGCATTTAGCATTTATCAGCTGCTTTTTTTTTTACAGTCTTCATATCTATAATCTCTGTATTTACATCCTTTGTCTAAGCTCTTATAAAGATGGGGGTTGTTCTTCTGTATATTTTGCCCTGTATTTCTTCTGCTCCTGTGTGTATCTTTGTGTCTATGCCCAGGCTAATTTGAATTTATTGTAGTGCAGTCTGTGAACATTTGCCAACCATCAGCATGGCCTCTGAGGCTGTCATTAAAATAGAAAGTTTGAAGTTTGGAGAGAATATGTGTGTGTGTGTAGTGTGCTAACCTTAGCAGAATATTAAAATGTGTCTGCTGCCACAGTGTATTGTTGAAATAGGAAAATTTGCGACATTTTATCTACATAAGGTAGAATTTATTCATTACATGTGATTATGTGAGAAATAGAAATCCTTGATTAACTAAAAAAAACAAAAGACATTTTTGATTGATAAAGCATCTTTAAAGGTATCCAAGGACTACCTATTACAGAAGTAATAATGTATTTTTAGTTTTAATTTTAATGTTGCATATTACAGTTCTTAGAAAAACAAAATTTTACCTTAAATGTATGTGTATTAAATAAGCATCTTAACAGTGTTTGATCAGTCACAAAGAAGTGCAACCAACTGATTTGAATGGGCCCTGCTCTTTCATTATGTGTGGAAAGACTCACATATCCACATTAAGACATTGTTTTCCTCTTAGATCTTCAGGGGCTTAGAGCACCAGAAGATGAGCTCATTGTGTAAACAAAAAAGTTACGAGTAATATTAATTCATCTATATTTAATACATGTGTATGGATATTATAGACCAATAGAAAAAAAGGTGCTACGTCATCATGTTACAATCTGTCAAGTTTACACATTTGTAGCTTGACATGTCTTTACATGTGTTTACTTTATAATTCAATGCACTGCAGTTGATACTTTATACACATGACACATGCTAACTAGCTTTTTGAAAGAGTAAACTCTCAACCTTTTAATTGCCTGCTTGAAGTAGCATAAAAATAAGTGCTGCTTCGTCATGGCTTTCTGTGTTGGTTTTCTTTTTCTGTTCAATCAAATGTTTGGCCTAACATCAGTCCATCAGATCCACAGTGTTCCTGGCATCACTGAAGCAAAAGTCCTTTTATTTTTACAATGGCCTCTGTGGTATGCAGGGTGCGGTTCTTTCAAGGGGATCCATGAGGGGAGGGCGCGCTGGCTCCCACACACATCAACAACCACGAATGAAACCTTTGCAAACCCCATTGCAGAGGCTGTACATATCAAAAATAAATGCAGTCGTTTAATTCCAAAAGGTCCGGGGATGAGGTCATTGGGAAATGGACACTATCTGACAGGAATTTTAACCAGGTGCCTTAACAAACACTGTATTGTCTATGTGAAAGCTCAGTGGTACAATTAAAACACTGCAGATGCCAATGAGAGGGCAGAAAGTATAATTGAGCCTTAAAGGGATAGAAACAAATGAAAATACACTCATTATCTACTCACAGCTATGCCAATGGAGGGGTGGGTGAAGTGTTTGAGTCCACAAAACACTTTTGGAGTCTCAGGGGTAAACGGTGTTGCAGCAGAATCCAATACAATTGAAGTAAAAGCCTCTATGCTGCTCCCGTGGTGTCATCCAAGTGAGCGATGGCCCCAACATTCAAATTCAATTAGAAACTGCGTCATTTACTTACTACATGTTTTTAGCCTAAATGTCCATTGTGATCTTCCTACTAGTTATTATTACAGTAACTGCAGCTATCGTGACTTCTCGCGAGAACTGCAGCAGTAACTAGGACACTTGGATGACACCACAGGAGCAGGATGGAGGCATTTTGTTTTGTTTTTCTGATCCCCAAGTGATCCCCAGTTACTTCAATTGTATTGGATTTGGCTGCAACACTGCTGAATTTTTATTTTTGGGTGAACTATCCCTCTTGGTTTCCAAGCAGAACAGAGGACAATACTCCTCCATTGAACAGGTTGGAGACAGCCTGGCTCATTATCTGCGGTCTTATTAGATTAAAGCTAGTTGCTCTTATGTAATTCAGCACTGCTCACCATTAGAATCAGGAAAATACCTTTTTTTTTAGATAAGATCTTTGAGAGGCACGGTTACTGCGTTGACATTTCCATGGCATTTACTGACAAGGCAGCCTCCATCTCTGCCTTTCTCTGGATTTTCCTCTGGAATGATGCTGATCTTCAATGCGACCCCCTCCCTTTGGGTATTTATTTCACACATTCCAAACCATTTTGTTTCTGCCTGATTCATACAACTTTCTGCTCCAAGCACATTTGTCTGACTTTGTCAAATGTGGATGGGGTTTGAAATGGCAGAGGAGGACCAAGGACTCGTGAAAGCATGAGCGGACACGGGCTCACGCTGAGAGCACTGATGTAATGTTGGTGGTACAGTGCCAGCTCTCATCACTCGAGGTAAAGGATGGGTGCAGTGACCATGAGTCCGTGATCCAGTGAAGCCATCATAGGAGAAGGGTGGGTTAAAATAGATTTGACACAATTAGGCCATGCATGATTTCTGTGGGATGCGGCCGGGTGCACTTTCAGAGCGGAAGGAGCTTTAATGTAAATCTCCCATTATTGACGCAGGTAGCCTAACATGTTTTTTTCTTTCACTAGGGGAGTTGCTGTCAAACTTTCACATCATCAAAAGGTCATGTCTCAATCAAAAAGATAACAAGGTTACCATGGTAACAGCCAGTGCAGTTTTAAAGGAATGGAAGGAATTTTTTCTGTTTAATTTTCTCGAAAATCAATCACCAAAACAACTTTGACACCGCACATCCTTGGGTTTGAAGTCAATATTTTGAGGAGTTTTTGAGGAAATCAAAATACAGACAGATTCCCCTGCTTACAGTTAGAGGGAAGGTTAACAAGGTGGATGAAGCGCCTGCTTGCCATTGATAACTGGGAGGACTTACACTGAAAGTCAGAGCTGAGAGTTACATTTCCAGCTCTGTTTTTAATTGAAAGTTGTCTTGGTTTCTATCCCTGAAAGAATTTGTTAGAGGAAGTTGTTGTAACTCGGGGATTGTTGCTCAGTGCAGTTGTCAATGGAAACCAATCAAAACTGGTGTGCAGATGTGTGTTTGTAGTTTGAGCAGCTGTTAGATTAAAAGCACCCTGTCTGCTGCTGCTCTGCAGTAAATGGTCAGCCTCACAACATGACCCACTTGCCAGAGGAATCAGTAGAAATCTCTATCATGGAACAGTCAATAATTCTTCGTCTGACCTCCTCGTGACCCCACGCAATCACGAGGAACCATTCAGATTAAGTGAGCACTGGGGGAAGTGGCAGCGAGACGTCTTTGTTGTTCCCGGCACTCAAATGTTACCTGCAAAACATCACACACATTTCTTTTAGAGAAACATATCCCCTGGGTCTCTGTCATAGAAAAAAGTAAGTCTTATTACCTCAAGCTTCTCAGCTTCACTGGCGGATAGTCAACTTTTGGGTGTTAAGTAGTATAATTTATAAGCAGCTGTGTTTAAATATACAGATATATCCTCCTCACTTTAATGAATGAAGTATTACTTGCACATTTAGATGGGGTTTGACGTTGGTGACAGCCGTCAGCTGAGATGAAAGAGCACATGCTGTGCGGAGCCTTGACCCTGAAAACGTCCGGACTCCCTTTGATTGAACTGCGAGGAAACAAAGGATGCTTTTCTGTGTTTAACCAATGGTCGTGTTTTCACGACTGATTGATCGGCCTCTCGTCGCTGCCAGAGAGGCGCTCGTGCCGGACACAACACAGGCTCACATCAATCACAGGTCTGCTTGTACAGCAGGGCAGCAGCTGACATTCACACAAGAAAGCTGCCAATGTTTCCTCCAGACACGCATCACGCAACTTCCACGCAGGGTGAAGTGAGCATCCACCGACAGCCTGTTGAGATCTGCTCAGATGACACACTATGTCCATTTCCTTGCTTTATATTCAAAAGGGGGCTTGTTTTCTCCTCGATGTGTTGTGCCCAGTCCACCCTGCCGCTCCCCTCATACCAATCATTCATTTATCACTTCATGCTATACTGAATTGGTCAGGTGGTGCCGCAAACACATGAATTAATTTTGTTAAAGCACAAAATAGCACTTTACTTCCCATAATGGACATACATGAATTAAAAATGTAGTGCTCCACAGGGCCTTAAAGGCCTATAATATTCTTAAATTCAGTAATCAGAATTATAAGTCTTAAAAACTGTCTTAAATACATTTAGGTAGGTCTTAAATATGTCAACATTCACGTGACCTTTCTTCAGTTGTTTTTTTATATATATATTTTTTTATTTCTTAAGAAAAACACAACATTTTTGTCTATTGATACTTGCCGTCTCTGCCTGTAGTTGTTGAGATATTGTGGCATTTTGAGGGTTATTCTTTACATTAGGCTACTTCACAATATCTTCAATTATTCAGATATTCCTTCACATCTGTCGTACTTAGCATTGGTCCTGAATTTCATTCATTATGGTTTTGATGAGTCTTAACTTTAACTTATTGAAACCTGTAGAAACCCTGGGAAGATGTAGATTTATCCAAGAGTTTTCCTATTACCAAAGCTAGTTTTCACCCTGTCTATGCTGTTTTGATTTTGATATAACATGCAGAGTGAATGTAAAATCTTTTATCTCTGTGCTGATGTGACTGTGGTCTCTGATCCCGACTCATAACACTGCTGCATGCTTTGACTTTTCCAACACGTAGGGAAAGTACGCAGCGCTTCCCTCACCTTCAAGTGCTCGCTTCAGGACTGTCATCCAGCCTCATGCATCACAGTATCACTAAATCAATATCAGTGAAATCAATACTTTTTTCAAATAGTGCTTCGTAATGTTTTGGAGGCTTTTTTATCCAAGCAAAAAATCAGAAATCAGACTTGAACGTAGATGTTATACAGAGCTCACTCTCTTTGTACCTCTCTCACACATTCTCTTTGACTCTGCCTCCTTCCCTCACTGCCCTTTTTTGTTCCACTTTCCATTAGGGAGGCTGTCAGTACGCTTTGGTGTGACTATAGATCGTCACGTCAAAACAGCCCAGAAGCCTGTCACGGCCGCCCCCCCCCCTCCTGTCCCTCAGAGAACAGGGTCTCTGTGAAAGCTATTGTACATTCCTCTGTTCAACTGATTAGCCACCACTCTCATTATTACTGATACAGGTCCCGGCTTTAAAGAAAGCATCACTTCGATGGGATTACCTTGTTTGTAATTCATATCCACAGGCCTTTTAATTCCAATGAGAGAACAATAATAAGCTTGCTTGTGGGGTTCATTTATTTATTTCCCCCCTCCTGAGTTCATTGGTAGCCTGTACATGTTCTAGTCTGAAATGCCTGAGCAGATGATGTGGAATACAATTCAAGGCCGAGCCCGTTTACTTGACATTGTCAAATTTTGTGCTCATGGCTGTTCATTTGTCACGTTGACTTAAGAGGGCATGATACTCTCACCCTTGAGACTTCTTCACGTTGCTTATCACTTAAAATGAAGTAAGAGACCTGTCATAGCAGAGTTTACCCGTCAACGATGAAATATGACTGTAAAATACTCGAATAGAAATTGAAATAAGAGTCTGGGAGCTTTAAAAAGGCTCGTACAAGCAAATGGTTTTGCTATTTTTGGTACTTCAGTCATCAGACTTTCACAAGCTTTGGACAGACCATGAGTGGTCACATGACCCACAACACTTTATTTTCCCACTGGTCTTGTAAAGTTAAACACGTGCTGAGCTATAGCCAAGCTTTTTAAAAGTTTGTCCATCCAATCTCACTCCACAAAGTTTGGAAAGCCTCGGTGCAGTTGCACAACTTGATGTTTAAAATATGAGATGGCTATTGGCAGGCACTTGAGTTATGAAACCAATATCCACGGACCAAAGCCTTGTTATTTATTGAGCCCCACGGTGCAGGTTGGTGCGAGGAAGATTCTAGATGGCAGCACTGTGGCACCATGTCGTGGGCACTGCCAATGAAGCAACTGCTGAGTCATATACATGTGTTTAAAAAAAACATGCATTTATTAGCAGCCGCAAAGCCTCTCAGGGGTCGCCACACGCCAACATTGAAGAGTAAACGATGGTAATGATGAATGTGGAGCTGCATGCACAGCAAGAACACATGTACTTAGAGGCTATGAATATTAATTCCCTTGCAAATTAGTTGTATGCACACAAGGGCCTCTTCTGTACTGACCCTTGGACAGAGATACAGCATAAGTGCCCTTTGATTTTCAGCAGGAATGCTGATCTGTTATATGTGTTTGGTGTGTAATGCCAACATGTGGAATATCCAAAGCTGTGGCACAACCTGGGGAGCAACAAAAACATGAGTGAGAAAATATAAGTTGAAACTAATTATGCAAAAGTGACGCATTCATAGCGAAAGCAATCATTCCAGTCCATATATTTTAAGGGGCAAACTGTTCGTTTAATAAACTTAATATGGGGACTTTGTATGATTGAGAACTTTATGATGTTCCTCATTAAATTGAAAGACGTAATGAATTAGCAGAGAGACATCTTTAAAAACATAATATAACATGAAAAGAGTTGCACTGAATTTGTATTGCTACCCACACATAAACACTAATAAACTCAAAATGTCTTGAACACACATTTACATCTTGAGTAATAACGAATGTCTCTCTGCCGGTATATATTCATATTATTACTTTGGTTTCTATTAAATTAAACATTGTTTTTCTAATTTGTTCAGCATGATGGTAAAGTCAACGAGAAAAAAAAGATCTAATATTGTGTGATAGCTAAGGACTGTTTGCAACAATGGCCACCGCCATATACTCCAACTTCTTACTTCAAAGAATAAATCAATCACATGAGACTGAATCTTCCCACTTCCACTGTGGACTGTACTACTGGAGGAGACAGGACTACGGAGCTGCTCTGTGCCAATGTTTCAGTTCCCATGTTGTGCTTTTTGGGGGGGGTTTTCTTTTTCCTTTAGTGTGTCACTTTTGCTGAAGTAAAGGCAAGTCAGCAGAAAACAGTATCCTCTTCTGTCACAGAAAACACTGCTCCTGAAATGCCCCGTTTGCATTCCTGGTTTTCTAAAGAGACGTACGTGACTCTGCAAGACAGCTTTCAATGCACTTGCATGGTTTTCTCATGCAAAATGGTGAGGACAGATATGGATTTGACCAAATAAAGTACAACTCCCCACTGTTTTCCCCACAACAAGCCCGGGGCTATCAAGGGCATCAAACCACTCCTGAACAGGAAGAAGTGGGCATTTAGGTCAGGACACAGGAAAACAGTAAGGAGGGTCTAGAAACAGCTGTTATTGAATATCACAGGAGAGGAGGAGACCTATGGGAGGTTGCATAAGAAGAGGAAGCAGCAGAATGAGAGAGTGGTCCAGAGGCATAATAATTACACGCAGTGGTTACAGGCACTCAGACCATTGATGGGAGCATTGAGAGAGCCAACCAGCAACAATGATACCTGCAACCCACTGACCAGGTAAAGTGGGTGCTAAGGACATTCTGCCTGGTAGACACCTATGAAAGACTGGTCCTGGTACTGATCCTTTAATCATTGGCTAAGCCTTCATTTGACCCCCCTCCAGTTCACCTGCCAAGTTTAATCCTGCCATGATAACCACTCAACTATGCAATAACCCACCTTTGCAAGCCAAGTGGTGTGGCCCAGATTCTGTCCTGTGATTTATTCAGCACCTCTGACACCGTTTAACCTGTCCTGATGGGGAAGAAGTTGACTGTCATGCAGGTTGATGCTTATGTGTCAGACACAGTGTTGAGCAGTACTGGTGTCATCAGGGACATTCAATGAAGTGGTGGAGGAGCTGCTGAGGGTGCAGTCATGGGTGAAGAGGACAGAGCTTTGCACATAGCCCTGCAATGTATCTCCGTTCAGGATGAAGGTAGAGAATTTGTGATTCTCCATTCTCACATTCTGTTGTTAGGAGGTTCCATAATCAGTAAAGAGAGTGAAATGGTTAAACCCAGGATTTTGAGTATGTCTAGCGTTTTAAGGGGGATTATGGGACGTTGCTAAACTCAACAAATAGTACCCAGACATGTGTTTGGATCCTGCAGAAGGAAAAGGGCTATATGAGTTGTGATTTTGACTGTGTCCTGCGCAGCTCTGTTTCCTCAATAATTAAACTGGACTTCATAACAACTGGTGTTAGGGCAATGGATCGAGTCGTTAAGCTTTTAACTGCTGCATTTTTTGGTACAGGGACAATGGTTGGATGGATTTAATCCAAATGGGGGCTACAGCCTGTTGTAGGGAAAGGTTAAAGATGTTTTTTAACACCCGTGCTAGTTGGTCATAACATTGCTTCAGTGAATAGCATGACGTCCCCTGTGATCTTCCCCCTGAAGATGTCTCTGCGGTGGCATCAGTCATCGTCTTTGGAGTCGTTTGCTGGAGCAGCAGCATTTCAAAGGCTGACAGGAAGAGACTGGATAGACTGATTAAGAGGGTCAGCTCGGTCCTGCGATACCCACGTCTCAGTGGAGGTGGTGGGACGGAGGAGGATGATGGCGAAGCTGTCATATCTGATGGACAACCAGTCCCACCCCTTGCAGGACACCATGCCAGTACTGGCAGCTCCTTCAGCGACAGACTTATTCACCCTAAGTGTCTGAAGGAGAAGTATCGCAGGTCCTTCCTTCCTGCAGCAGTAAGACTGTACAACCAGCTCTACTCCCAGTAGAACTACACGCAACCATTATGGACTGCACTCTAACTGTGCAATATTCATTCTGTCTGTGCAATTCAATGGCTTTTGTCAATCCATTCCACTGTATATATTCTGTTTTTACACAATAGATATTAGTCTTTATTCCATTGTTATATATTTTTTACATTTCCCTACATTTATAAGAATTGTTTATTTACGATTACTTACTGATCGCTCTTTTTTCTGCTCTAACATTGCAAATCTTTCCCGTTGTGGATCCATTCCACTTAGTATTCTGCAGTCTACATTTTCCCCTGCACTCTCATTTTTGGGCACACAAGATGGCATTAATTCATTTCAGCGCACATGCTGTCGGTGATAGTGCTTTACCTTGGAGCTAGTCTCTGCTCCCCACTTTGCAATGCGAGTATGAAATGTTGCCTTCCTGGAGGGGACATATTCAGTGATTTTTAGACGGTGCCTTGGGCTGCCCTCCAGACCACAGAGACCAGCCAACCAGCCTCTTTCCCCCGCCCTCCTGTCATCCTCAGTCCCTCCTGTGAAACTGGTTTCTTTTATTCAATGTCTCACATGGTCAAACTTAATGTGATTAATTTGTTCAAACTTTTTTCACTGTAAATGTGTTCAACTGCACAGCCCACGCACACATCTGATTTGTTTACATTCGCGGGCCTGTTAAGGTTTCGTCAGAATGTGTTTGTCACTGTTGGCATGGTGATATTCATTTTAATCACGCACACATTGGAAATCAGCGTGCTACACCGGGCTGAATCTATTACCTAGAGCGCTGTGTCCTTGTATACACAGTAAATTAAAAAAGTTAAAGAGATGCTTGTATACACAGTAGATTAAAAAAGTAAAAGAGATGCTACCAATAATCAGTCTCAGAGTCTTAACACACTGTTTAACAGCATGGAACTTTTCCCCTCCTTTTCCCACGCAGGCCCTTGCCATCCAAACCCTTGCCACAACAGAGGAGCATGTGAGATCAGTGAGACCTACAGGGGCGACACCTTCATAGGATACGTCTGCAAGTGTCCACCAGGGTTCAGTGGAGTTCACTGCCAACACAGTAAGCTACCTCTTTCTATTTTTGTCTTTCTCCAAAGAACCTTGGAAATGCTTAATTTATCATGAAATGAAATATCAGACAATGAGTTAAGGTAGCAGAAAACCTTTTTGGCCCCTTTTTACATATTTCCACAAAGTGTGATTTTTCTGTCTGATCTGAAAGATTCCCCAGGACAAAAAAAATGACCTTGAGCGGTGAATGAAAGTCGAACATGCGACAGGAAGTAAATTGCTGCTTAAAGGGCGAGCTCAGCAAAATGGTAGTGGGTTTGGTGGAGAAAAGAAGTGCTGAACTTGCTTTCTTTTGTTGAGCATGCTCTTAATAAAGGTTAGTGTCAAAAGGTTTTTGCTGCCTCTGAGATAATACTTACGTTAGTCCAGGAGCATTGTTCTCAACCGCACTACAATTTATGCTCACTCGTAAAACTGACACTGGGAACTCTGCCGCCACGAACGGCCTGAAACTGGACACATGGCCTAAAACTGTGTGTAACCAAGATGCAATTAGAGGTCTGACCTCCGTATTTTGATGTTACTGACAATATTGAAAACAAAGAAAGAAAGCAATGTACTGAGAACGTTGCTTTTCTTAAAACAACAAAAAACTTGTATTGATTTCTCTATCCTTTCTCCTGAAATTCCACAACAACTTTGCTGTTTGATTCGATAACTGTCCACGGCAACAACAAGAAGCAGCCGGAGGCGGGGGGGGGTTTTGATGTTTCAAAAGGTCGACTTACTCTCTTCTTTATTTGTTCTTCCTGTAGCAGGTTGTTTCACTTTTAAATAGAACTGTAGTGGTGACTGTTCTCAGCAATTTTGAATTTCACTGCAAATACGGGATGCTTTCAAGGCTCGGTGGTGTCGATATTACTCGGAGCGTGTACCGAAAGGTCTTGCATTTACTGTCAGCGGGTGAAACCTTTTTAACATGTTTTTTTGAAAAGAAAAATAATACCATATGACAGAAAGAAATCAGATTAACTAGCCAGCAGTAGAAAAACAACTGCACAAGCATAGCAGTAAACCTACACGTTCATGCCCTGCATTTTGAATAGATCCCAGGATTTGGAAATGCCATGTAGCTTTGTAGTCAAGTGCTAAATCTTGCTAATCCTGCAGTATGATATATAGGCCAAGGCCTGTGGCTGCCCTGTATGAGCGTGTGCTTGGCTGAGCATTGCATTAGCCCGCACAACACACTTGTCCTTCATCACAGGTGTGCTTGTAAGTAATGGATTTAATGTATCATGGCGCAGACTGTGCTGAGATGGATCCTCGGAGGTTTGAAAGAAATGGAGGGATAGACAGAGAGAGAGATGTTAACTGACACTGAGAACAAACCGTCTTTATATGTCTTAAAACAAACACACATTCACGCCAAGGTTAAACAAGAACAGAATATAAGAAATAAGTTTTTATTTTAGGAAAGTTTCCAAATCTTTGTTTTTTTTCTCCCTATATTAATACAATGCTGAAACCATCAAGTGGAAATGGAGCAAATCACTATATCAACAGTGTGTCATTGTGTCTTCAGCCAGAATTGTAAGTCAAATGGCTATAGCATTCTAGTCATAATTCAGTTATTGTTTCCTATTAAGCCCTTAGGGGGCTGAGAAACTGATTCGATATGGTTTGAATGCACATTAATGTCTGCCAATTTCCCTCACGGTCATTACAGCTGAATGGAAGAGAGTGAGTGGGGAGAGACAGAGTGGGGGAGGGAGGGAGATTTCTATACCTGAAGACAATAATCAAATCTAGTGTCTGGATAATTCCTGCAATTAGATAATAAAGGCACATGAATAATTGTTCTGTTAGAATGACAGCTTAGCTGGCTTTGTTATGATACGATGCTGGCGTTTAATTGATAGCTTAATGAACGGGATAGAAGTGAGAAAGAAAATATTGTCTGAGAATTCTGTCGGAGACAAGAGCCACGATACAAAAACAAGGCAGTCCTCGTGAACAATCTGTCTCATAATCCGCGTGTCATTTTTAATGAATATCACCCAATTTTATGGGCGGATAATGATGTAAGCCTTTTCACTGCTAATGACGGCTCATGCTACTACATAACTTTTAAATACTTCAGCTGTCGATACTATAAATTTATGAATGCATTCATTAGCCTTTTGTTTTAAAAAGTTCACAGCTGTTTCAGCAGAATGGAAGTCTGCTGCTTAGTTTATTACCATTCATTGTGAATTATGAAGCCAAACATTTTAAGAAAACAAGCCCTGCACTGCAGACTACAGATCGTTGAATTCAAGATGCCGCATTCAGGAAGTTATCGTATCATTGGATTACCCTTCAGCATCAGTATAGTCCCAGATGGATTGGAGGTTAAGTGGTTAAGCCTCCTATAGTGTGTAGTATCAAATACGTGTGTAGACCATTCCTGGCTTCTTCCTCTTCCTCTCACTATCTCCCTGCTCCGTCAGAGCTGAATCTAATTTCACACCTTTGAACGTTATCCTAAATACAGGCACTACATATCCTGCCTCTTAGACCGGTTTTATGTAGCGCACCCAGAAATAATGTCGCACATGGACAGCGATGATAAGTACAAGCTATTTTTAGTACTTCATGTTTCAGACTGTGCTTTCGTTTCATTTCTTCTTCTCTTTTGTTAGAACACAGCCGTCAATGACTTCAACTTGAGGTGTTGATGTTTCCACCTGCAGGTCAGACGTCAGACAATCAAGCTGTAGGGGATGAAATTAAATATACAACTTTATATTATATTCAATTACATCTCATATTATATTATCTCAGGCTTGTTTCAAAAGGTTTTATTTTGCACTTTGCATTAATAATGTTTTTGTATATTATCCCTTAGCATTGATTCCTTTGAGTTTTACACCTGTTTTAGATATGTTGCCTTTATAATAAGAGGCCTCATTATCACAAAGTCATTCAGCTTCTGAACAGTGTGGCGTCACGTCCCTTCGTTGACAAGAGAACAAGTGGCACGCTATTCGGCAAGTAGCCAGATATTGTAATGAGCTGTCACAGTGTGAAGATTGGGACTGATTGCCTCAGTCGTCATTTTCAGGTCACAACTCCTTAGTCAATCAAGGACTCGTGAAGTATAAACGACTGGAAAAGGGTTTGGTTTTGTCTGCACTGAATTTTACTGTAATGTAATGTAAAAGGCCAAACTCATGCTGTCATTAAGTAAACATAAATGCTATCAACGGATCAGGTGAAGTTACATTTTCTCTTTGAATAGTGGAGCTTGATGAGAATTTTTTGAAGCACTTCTTAATAACCTCTTTACCAGGGTTGGACACCATTCACATGTGAACCATTATTGTGCTGGTATCAGTACCTATCATTACCATACTCTCCCTGGTGGTATAACACTTGAGTTATTTTGCAGTGCTTGCATAGTGCCTGCATAGTGCATACATATTCACCCCATAAATAAAAAGTAATTCACATACTAACAATTCTCACATGGAGTTTTAGGCGCCTAATAATCATCATAAGGAATTTTGAATGCAGCCAGTAGCTTAGTGTTGGCTTGTAAAATATATAAAGCAGACTTCAACCACAACAGTGAGAAAGCCCAGTTGTCTCCTACAGTAACTTACTGTGAGTAGTTAATGAATTACCTGAAGATGGTGATGCAGTTTCCAATGCTTCACTAAATGCTTCATTGTTCATTGAGGGTTAAACGTTGTGCTAATGTAAGTGTGTGGCTGTCGACATGTTGGGCCAGTTGTCCGGCTTTGCATAAATATGGCAGCGTGTGTTGTTTGTGTTGACTTTTGAAAAGTGTAACCGAACTTGCAACTGCTTTCAGCTCCGCATTGCTCCAACGCACTGTGTTGGTCTATGTAAATTATTGATTGTCCACGTGCGTGACCACCACCAGAAATAACCCAAAATGTAGAACTCTCTCTCTTTATCTCACCAAGATTCGCTTTCAGGCAATAATTGATTAATGTTAATATGTACTTAGAAGTATGATGTAATTTGGTCGGTTCTTAAAAGTAGGAAGGTCAATATTCATCAATGCTGTTTGCACTCTCAGACAGGGCTGTATGTGGAGCTCACTGCAAATCAAAGAGCCAATTGAATCTAATGGAACAACTTTTCCAGGTAATATGAAGCAAGGCTGATGTTTGTCTGTGCAGAAACATGCCAGCTCTATAAAATATATATATATTTTTATATTAACAAGGTCATTTGGCTAAATTGTCTCTTAAATGGCTGTTGTTCATTTTCTCACTTGTCTGTTTCCACCACTCAGTGACCGGCAATTTCTCTCACCGGATTCTACCTCGCTCCTTGATCAATAGATGTCTTTGCTTTTCTTTCTGAAACACACAAGCAGGAAGAGACTGATTGAGGCTAAATATCGGAAGCGCGATTTCTTTTCTTTTCAAAGTACGCCCCCTTTGTTTGATCGTGTATTGACAGGTGCTGTCATGCCGTATTAGGCCCTGCTGCCTCCGCAGATTCTTACCACGGAATAATCAGCCTGTGTTTATGGCTGTGGCCTGATGTAAAGCCACAAGGAGCCATTACTGTTAGTCAATACACCTGGGGCAGATCAGGGACTGGCTTTCATCAGCGCCAGAGGAAGAGGGAGACTCTGTGAGGACTTGCTCTGTGCTCACTCTCTGGTTGCACATTTAGGTCTGCATTAGTGACCTGTTTAGTGTATTTTTACTCTTGGTAAGGAGGCATTCAGTGGAGCTTACGTTCGCTTTTCTTGTTATTTTTTTTCTATCCTCTCTAATGTTTCATCAGGCCCTCTGACTCCACGCCTTCACATGGATTGTTATGGCACTTGAGCAAAAGGAAATTTAGATCTGACTTATTTCCCACCCTCATCTGTTTGTTGTGCCCAATTTACTGCTTAAGAGCAGGATAATAGCATAAACAACAGCACTCCAGTCAGAGGCAGCATGAGCGAGTATCAAAAGCACACCAATAGACTCTATTAGTCACACACGAGGCAGAGGCAGAGGTCCGACAGTTTCTCCCATCGCCCGTTCCGCCCTCGTGAAAACCCGCTTTACCGGCGCACCTCTGAGCAGTTACCTGCACCTCTTCAAGCGAAAAATGACTCGTCCTTCACAAACCAGCCACTGCATCACGGAGGTGACTTTGCAGCTGCAGATCTTCATCTTTGTTACGATGTTAGAGGGGGGGGGGGCAGGGTGCTCTTGTAAGCCAGCATACGCTCCACTCCTCCCATGAATAGATTTTATATATGTTAATATATGTACACACACACACATATGTTTATGTGTGGGATTGTGCGTGACACTATATAGTTGCTGGGAAGTTTACATCTCATCAAACAGTATTAGCAGTGTTAGCACTATACTTCTGAAGCTGCTCCTCTGACAGAATGTGGAACATATGGAGTAAATGAGTGTTAGTTTGCTCCTTCTGTTCACGGTAAACGTCATTTTGTAGAATGATAACAGTGCCAGAGAATGGACCCATATTTCCAGCAAATGGTTTTGCACATTGCCACTGCGTCCACGAAATTAGCTCCCTATTCATCCCTGCGCCGAAGCTCCACAAAGTGCTCTTGCTATTTTGTTTGTAGCTGCGGGGGAAAGTTGTTCATATACAGAAATACTCTAACTGTCTTAGATCATATACGCAGTATGGCTGGATTTTGTTTCAGGGCAGATTTTCACTTTGGGTTTTAAAAGAAATTACGTTTCGGGGCAGGATTAGTTAAACGGATTAGGATAGATTTAAGCGCAACTAAAAGTTAGTGAAAAAGTTTGCTAAAGAAAAAAAAAAACTTCTCCGTGATAAACAGGCAGAAGGAATACTCGGTCCACAGAAAGTCAAGCTATTTTTAAGATAAACAAGAGGCATCGGTTTAGTCATAGAGCCTGGGGTCTGCTCTTGTAGGTATAAATCTGTCTCGTGTCAACAGCCTCTGGGTTACAAGTGTTGGGAAGTTTTTCAGAATTTATGATAATCTGCTCTCCAATTTTATGTTTATATGCATGACTGGTTTGTTTTCTCAGAATACTGAAACCTACACTGATACAGCCCCTGCTCATAGTGTTGCATTATTTCCGTCTGTAGCAGCAGTAAGTCAACACACCCATATTTCAAAGTTTTTATTTGGTTTGTTCACTCAAGAGCCTCCGATGTATTTGACAGTGTGGTACTCTATTTTGTGAATGTATTTATTTTGCAGTCTCAAAGCTCTCTCCGCTGCACCATTACTGTGATCCCGGGCTGTGCCGAGGCCATTTCCAGACACCCTCTCAACATTACATTCATGATCCCACAGCTCACCCGCTGCTCAAAGTCTGTGGCTGCATTTACAGGAACGGATGAGTGTGGAGAGTCCTGGGGGAAAGGTCCATAGTCCATCAAACATCCAAAGAAGCCACCGCAATCACACAGCCAAACCGACAGACGCCAATGATCAACAACCCGAGGAGAGAGACACTGAGTGTGTCTGTGCTCCCTCTTTCTGTCTCACAGGAGTCCCTGCAGATCAAAATGGAAAGATGGATAAGCCTGTGGGCCAGCAGTCACGTTGTTTTAGCTCACTGCACATTTGGTGTTTCTTCCTTCAAAGCGCCGCGCATTCCTGTCACTGGAAACAGCGGAGCACCTCTTTATGTGGTGGTTCACTTATAATCTGCTCCGCCAGTCCAGTCTCAAGATGAATTTCATGAGTTTGCTTTTTTAGATCCCTGGGCAGAAATAGAGATCGGTGTGTTAAACAGCTTTACGACATCACAGGGTGATAAACATTCATACTTACTTTTAAAAAGATTGAATCAAGGGAAGAATGTTATCCTTGTCAGTGTAGTGTAGATGAATGGTTCCCCCTCATACTTGTTCTGACACTGTTTCAGCCAAAACGTCCCGCCCACAGAACTCCTTTTTTTTAAATCAAATTGTGTTATTTACTTAGTTTTATCGGCAAGCATTTCCCATTAGTATAACAAGTTGGCTTATTCAAGCACTTAACGGCTGTGAGGATGCTAAAGTAGCAGAAGTGTGACTTGTGATAATCACCTTTAAGGTGTAGTTTGGATTATTTGAAGTGGGGTTGAAGTACTTAGTCAGTTTATCACCTGCAGTATATTTTCTTTGGAGCTCTCCCAGTTTAGAGGAGCAGGCAGTTGTACCGGTACACAAGCGGAGCCGTGGTCTGCTGTGGGCGGAACCAGCAGCTAACACATAGTTCAAAAAACACCTTCCTAAAAAAACTGAGTATCTGTGTTTGCTACATTCTGAATATTTCCACTGCTTTATCGTGTCTTCAATCATACTTTTCCTTTAGCACCACATTTTCACAATCGTTGCACTACTGTATGCTGTATGTATGCTGGTCATTGTATTACAACACAGCCACAGATCAACTGTTCTGATCAGGAAAAGATCAACTTAACTTTTATAAACATTTTAAAGATGATTCGTGTTTTTGCTGTATAAACAAAGGATTGTCCTGGTCACCATAAGGATTTTAGTCATTGACCTTTTACTGTGTGTGTGTGTGCAGGGCTACATTTTTCATGTATATAAGTACAGGTTTGATATCTTGATATCAAAAGTAGGGTAAGTTTTACAACATATTTTGTGACCTTTATTCCACAATCCATGTTCCGCTACACATTGGAATTAAAACGTATTCTTGCATTTATTCACATATCATCTGGAGATAATCGTATATTATTCTCACCAGTAAGAAACAAGGGAAAGGGCACCAATGGCTGTAGATCTAGTGAGGCTGTTGACATAAACCCAACCCTTTATGATCATTTCAAAAAGAGCAGGTTTACGTGGATTGGATGTGAGTGTGAGCTTGTGAGCCTGCAGACGTCTTTAGCTCTCTCCCAGACTCACTGTGTGCTGCAGCTGTTTCTCAGGGTGGCTGATTGGCTCTTTGTGAGTTGGCTGCTCTTGGGATTCCACTGAACAACGGTGTAGTGGAAGCAGATGTCTTCTGTTTACAGAATGTCGCCAGCATTCGGTTACTTGACAGATGCATAATTATTTGCATTGTTGGACTAGTCAAGGCCTACCTGGGATATTACTCTGACAAAGGGTTTTATAATCTGCACGTGTGGAGGCCTTAGTCGAATCCAAGGTAGGGGAAGCTCCTGCCCACGCTGACTGCTGTGACACTTTAGAGTTCCTTTTTGGCTGGTGACGTGTAAAGGTGTGTCTGGCATATTGACCTGACATCCGGCATTCACAGAAACATCATGGTAAGAACCCTTAATTTAGACTTTTCAATGTTATCCAGGATTGGCTCCAGCTCCCCTCACGATCCTCAAAGGATAAGCAATATGGGTGGATGGATGTTACTGCATGGTCTCGTCCATTTTAGTCTATCAATGGCAAAGTGGTATCACAGACACTGTGGCCTGGTGCCAGTTTATTCCTCATATCCATCACTGTCATTTCATCTGCCCCATCCCCAGTTACACCTCATTTCTATTGTGTCGCTGTAGCTACAGTTCCCACCAGTACATACAGTATCCGTAATGACTCTCCAGATGGGCTCAGTAAATCAGTCGTCCCAGATGAGTGGTGACCACCTTTTCCACTTAGCTGCGTCCGATGGGTTGGCTTGTGCAGCCTCAACACTTAATTCATTCTTAGCGTCTTGCAAAGCTGCCAAGGGTTGTGGGAGCATCTGGAGAATCAGCTTGATGTGGCAGCACTTGTACATGGCAGTGTTTGCCCTCACATGCAATACACAGCAGGGTCTAAGAGCCGTTCGCGTCGGAAAGAGTAGGTCTTTGCCTTTTTCACCTGCACGAGATCACCTGCTGGTTTCTGTGGACATGTCGTGGCACAGGACGGTCTGAATAGTGTTGTGATTATTAATAATTAATGAATTGTTCTGTTATTATTAGTGTCTTCAACTAAATGCATTGGAACATATGGAAGAGGTTGAAGGGCAACACTCTTTATGTCTCTTTGTAGTATGTCTCATATAACCTTCATACATATAGGGTATTAACTGTCGACATGTGCTCTGTACGCTGTAGAGAAATCACCTTTCCATTGACAGCATGCCAAATTTGATGATAATCCTACTTATGAGGTGCAAAGAAACAGGTCCAAATGTTTATGTTATGTCCAAGTTAGAGTTATTGTCCCGTTTCTATTTATGTCTTAATGTCTTAAAAGAAGCAGGGGTAGTTTAGCCTACTTCCACTGTTCAATGGACTGCATCTGCTTTAAGGATTTGTCTTGTTTACTTGAGAATAAAACCAACTTAAAGTTAGTTATTGAACAATAGTGTATTTCATCGCTTGATCTTTTTTGTTTGTTTTTCTTTGTGTTTGTACATCCACATAATACGTGACCCGGTCAAAGATCAGTGTTGTACTCAAAACCTCTATTTTTTCGGGTATCCTGCTGCCTCTTTCTTCATCCCAGGAGGAGCTGACCGCGTCTCACCTTTGTCAAAGTGCATTTTGGATAACAAGCTGAGAGGTGTTTAGGGCCATTTTCCTGCGCGGCTGGCATTTTAATATATTTGATTTAGCCTTCTAGCTGAAGCCTTACGCGTGACAGATCCAAACTGACCTTGTTTTCCTCAGGTTTATTGAAAACAAAGACCCTCATCTTGTTGGTGTTAGCCTCATGCGTGTTCTCACACCCTCGTCTTTCAGTGCTCCGACCCATCACTGACAATTTAAAAGTGATGTCACCTTTCCCTTATGCCCTCAGTGAGCACCAGGCTCTGCAAAGCCTGCCAAATAAAAACCTGAAGTAAGACACGACCTTTCTTTCTTGGCAAGATGGTGCTTCGCTGGCAAAATTACAGACAAGACAGCTTTTTCCAACCACGCAACTTCGCAGTTAAAACCAATAATAATGACACAGAATGTCTTCAGGAAGTTGAAGCTTCTGTATGTAATCGTCAGGTGAGTGGCTTGAATTGTCGTCTTGCTCAAAAAACATAGTCTTTGAGGGAAAGGCCATCACTTTTAAAAGAATGTGAATGTGCAGTGAAGTGTCTCGGTATAGGTTTCATTAGTGTCCTGATTTCTTAAACTACATTTGCAGAGAGACAAATATCAAGAAAATAATGAGAGGAGAATTGCCCAATAGAGGCCTGGAATTGTTCACTTAAGTGTTTTTGT
Source organism: Hippoglossus stenolepis (assembly GCF_022539355.2). Lineage (NCBI taxonomy): Eukaryota > Metazoa > Chordata > Actinopteri > Pleuronectiformes > Pleuronectidae > Hippoglossus > Hippoglossus stenolepis. Next base: position 14,015,388 of record NC_061491.1, read on the forward strand.
TTTTCTCTCTTCTCCTATTTCCACTCCCTGAGCACCCGGTCACCTGGTTCATCCTTCCTGTGGAGGAGTTGTAGGGAGCGAGCTGTTACCAGGGCCTAATTGTGTAAGGCCCCCCTCGGTCACTTGAGCTGCACTGTCACCCCCCTGGCCTGTGCAGTAGAGATGGACCCGGTGGCAGATGGCCAAAGCATAAACAGAGATGCATTTCCAAATCCCAGGTGGTGGAAAAAGAGTTCGACTCAGTGCTGCACGGGGCTTCTGGCTGCCACTGCAGGCCAAAACAGAACATTGATAAATGTTCAGCTTGACTACGCAGGGCTGCATCAATCCAGGATGGTCAGTGTGTGGCCAAATTAGCATCAGTGTTCTTCGACTACAAACTAAGTTCATTCAGTGTGACAGAAATAAAGAGATTAAAGGGCCAGCGTGTGAGATTTAACGATCTTTTGGCAGAAGCAGAATTATTCAAAAAGAAAAACATTGCAAAAGATTCAAAGAGAAAGGACCTGATTAACTGGGCACCATTTTAGTATTACTTTACACTTTGATGACTCAACGCAAACACAAATTCAAATGTTCATTCAGCTCAGCAAATAAAGAGAAATACATTCATTTAACTGTGAATATATGTCTGCTTGATATTTGGTTTCTGCATATTTGGGATTTTGGTAAAGGAAATTTACTGCACTGACGTTTTTTTACACACTTTGAAATGAAGGGCTGGGTTGTATTCATTTGATTGCAATCTGCATCCTCCCCTGTAGGTGTCACTAAATCATGCACACTGATCCTTGAAGGTTAAGGGTCAACGTAATGTGCACTTTGTAAACCGCAAACTAGGATTCAGGAGAAGTTAGTGTAAATCATTACACCACCTGATTTTATCATAAATATGACTCAACATGGACGGTGAGTGATATAGACGGATAAATGGTTGTCTTGGAGATGATAGCACTCTAGGCATTCACTGGATGTCCTCTTGTGTTCGTTAGACACAGAAAGGGTAGCTCCGAGAGAGGAATTAATAAAATCAGTGTGAAATTACTCTCTGATGAAATCACTGATGCATCCTGGCAGCACTATCAATATTAAACTCTGCATGAGTCATTGCGAATCTGACCTTTATCAAGATCATTCTCTTTTCCTTGATAGGACTTAAAATATTTAGTCATGATGCAACTGTTTCTTCAGATGTTTGGTTTTGAAATATACCAAAATCATAAATTCTCCATGTCTGCTTTTCTATGTCAGAGAGAGACTATACACATAGGAGTAAGTTTTTTGTATAAGTCTTGTATTTGTCTGTAAAGAACTACTGGTCAATCAGTCCACCACCTTGGTTCATACTGAAATAACCTTTTGATGGACTGCTATTAAATTCTGTGCATTGTCCATAGAGGAGGAATCCTAATGAGTTTAATGGTCCATTGACTTTTCTCTTGGCGCCACCATGTGGTCCGTAAATCCATTAACTTATATCCAAGGTCTTAATGTATCACAGCAATTTATGGTCCCCATATGTTGTACCTGACTGTTTATCTGGTTATTTCCTTTTTATTTAAATACCACAAGAATTATTGGACTGGTTGTGATGGAATTTGTAAAACACCTCACTTTGTCCTCGAGGATGGATTGTTATAGCTTTGGTGATCCCATTGTGCCATCATCAGGTCAAAGTGTATTTTTTTCCCAATGTCATTTGACTAAAAGTACAAACCTAATGAGATTTCTCACCAAACACAGCTGCAATTTGTGTTCAGTGCTAATTATGTTAACTTGCTAATGGGCTAATTCAAGATGGTAAACTGTTTTCGAAGCTGCACTTAGGTTTAGTGGACATTCCTAAATGTTTCTACAACCTTTTTGATATTTGTCACTTGAATGAAAGTCTGTCACTGCTATTAAAAAGCCATATTGCATTAATATATCTTGAGTGTTGAAACATCACGTACACAAATATCGATGTCTCTTTCACCCATATTTCCATCCACATCAAGCCGTTATTTGCTCTTTTCCTGTCACATACCTCCACTCTACGTCTGTATCTCTTTAACATTCCAGTGAATGTTCCCCAGTGATGTTAAAGAGCTTGAAAATCAGACTCTGTTGTTTCGGGTCCGATCAGTATTCCCCTCACACACCTACTGTGGAGGCTCCATCTGTAAGCTTAAAATGACACTTGAGGCTTTCCTTCGAGTGTCACTCTGACTCCGGCTGAGGGCTCTTCACTTTGTCTACATCCCAGAGTCGGCTCAGCCCCCTGGTCTGCATGTCTTCGACGCGATGAGTGTTTTTCTTCTCAGATACTCAAACCTCTCTGCAATGCATCCTAAGATACCTTTTCAAGGGCTTGTGGAGTGCAGCTGTGAATAACTTCTCAGTGGGCTAATCCCACTTCAAAAAGCATGTCCTTGGAATACACTATTCTTAATCCTGCATTCAGAGCTTCACGCATCATCATTTCCCTGGAAGCATGCAGCATGTGCCACCGTGAAAACGAGCCTGCATATGAGATGAGACTGGAGAAATTCTGCACGGTGGATCAATAAAATCAATACTCATGCTAAGCCAAGATGCGTGGGAGCAAGGCTCGGAAATAAAATATATCACGGTGAAATGCATTTCAAGGATACATAGGGTGATGCTGAATGTTTCTTTCAGCCGGTTGTGTGACTTGATCAGACAGCAGATAGGAATCCTGTCTAATGTGGTGAAAGTCATTTCAGTGTCACTGATGAGGCCACGATAGATGGAATTGATAGATTGACAGTGGAGTCAGGCACTTCCTTGCTCCATCTTCCATCTCTGCCTCAACCTGGAGAGACGGAGCTTGTCTCGGCCTTGTGATGTGTGGACGAGGGACGTTTCAGTGCACCGGGACCTGTCAAACCCACCATCCAAGGCTGATCGCCCACATAGGAAGAAGCAGCTCTGAGCATATGTCTGCACGTCCAGAATTACAGTATTTTTTACTGAACTATCTCAGCTGGAATTCACATAGGCACGAAATGATCTATTCTATATATATATATATACTGCATGTATGGGAGATATGGGATTTTATATGATTTCCTGAAATGCAGCTGTACAAACCATTGACTTCTACTGAAGCCCCGACTCTGTACATACAACCCACTGAGTTATCTTTTCCCCTGAGATATTAGCAGATGGCTCTTTAATCTCCGCCTCTTTCAAGACGCTGCTGTGTCACATCAAAATAGCCAAGAACATGAGGCGGGGAAAGTAAGATTCACTAAAGACATAAATAAGAGCAAAAATTGCATCATTGATTTATGAGCACACTAATTACAGAGGGAATGAAGGGGAAAAGAGCAGCACAATACTGTTCTTATCAAAACTGCAGCTGAACCACGGACGGAACATGTGTGTGTATGGTGTTCCAAGTTATTGATTCAGTATTATGTATGACACATGGCGCTTGTAGGAGAACACAATGTGCTGAACATAAAAACACTCAAACATATGTGATGTTCTGCTCCTTCAGATATGTCTGCTGGGTCTGAATGATGCCACTATGTTATCATAGCCAAAACTAGAACTCAAAACTAATGGTGTATATTATGTCTTTTAGGTGGACCCCATACATTTACCAAATAATCTTTATCATCAAATAAAATTCTCCTAAATTCTCAATTTCATTACTTTGTTAACAAAGCACCCTGGCGCCCAGCCTATAAGCTAAGGATATACATTATCCTGACTCAGAGTATAGCAAGTGATGTAAATCATTGGGTGAGTTTTTCATTTTTGGCCCCTCGTGAATTCATTCTATACTCCCAGGTAAGTTTTCAATTTGTTTTCTCAGGATCAAATCCAACATATGCCGGACCACCTTAAATCAAAGGGCATATGAGCATCCGGAGCAGAGTGTCCCAGGGGGAGACCCTGACACAAAAGGATGCTTACTTTCAATGAAGTCGGAGGTGCTAAAGGTCAGGGGTTAATTGTGTGGCAGGCATAAACAACCGGTTGTCTACTTCATCCCCGTCGATCAGGAACCGAGGGGTCACGAGGATCAGCTTGCTTCCCAAACATTCGTGGGTGTGCTCCTTCTGGGACATCAAAACAGGTTTAGAATAAGATGAAACTTCCCATGGGGGAAAGAGTGCATGAGTGCTAAACCAAGTCCAGATGGAGAGATGTAACATGATGTGACCTATCCTCTTAAAAGCCAAGTCTTGACAAACCTCCAATTGTGTGTGGCTTACAGTGTCTTGACAGAGGTGGGGAAAAGAGGCTTTAAGCAGTTTTACCCAACATCTGACTTTAATTTAATGAAGGAAGTGGGTGTGATGCAGGGGCAACACTGCTGGGACAGTACCTTTCATTCTGCTAATTAAGTTTGAGGTTTTACAAGTGTGAGAGGATTAGGAGCTATTAGGGAGCATTTGTTTCTATGATTTGTGTGATTTATGTTGTTGTTGTTGTTGTTTGGGCCTGGGTTCGGCTTAGGCTGAAGCTTTTTCATATATATTTGAGTTAAGCTGAAATTAAAATGCTCATTTTAATATAAACAAGCTCTGTAAAATTAAATTTACTCTGTTCTCTGTTGACCAAAACAACAACGAAGGGAGAACGTGCATATTGATTTTTTTTTTTTATCTTAAATACATTATGTAGCCTCAGAAGATATTCCGACCCCATCGCTTTTTGCACAATTTTTGTGTCACAGTATTAATTTTAAATTGATAAATAGACGTGTTTTTCACCTAAAATCTGTAATGACAAAGTGAGAACATGTTTTTAGACTGTTTTGCAATTTATCCGAGTAGTAGAAAAACATCCACATGTATGAAAGGTGTTGATCAATGACTTCTATCAACAGTTTGAACAGCATGAGAACAACCTGCAATTGTCAGCACTGTTCACTTTAGATGCTAAGTTGTGTTGTGTTTGAACACCACTGCTAATGACACTGTCTGCTCACGTCCCTTCTTTTGTAAACCAATTACAATGTGTCAAACACATAACTCATAACATTTGGGGATTTAGTTCCAAATATTTCTATCTTTTAAAATTAACCAGTTTTTTAATCAAAATATATGCTGTATAATAAGTTTTGACTGCAAAATGAAGTACAGTTATGTATTCAGGGAAGGCATAAAAGGCGTATTACTTGTTTTCTCAACGACATGGTATATTTACTTCTTCAATAACCCCCCTCTGTGTGAGATGCGACGCTGTTCCTCTACTCTCGAATGAGCCGGAAAGCAGATGCATCTGTGTGGCTCCAGCCAGAGGTCAGTGCAGCCCAGTGGAGAGGGCACAGGCGACCCCTCCCGTCACAGGCCTTGTTCCAGCTCCCTGGACACACCGCAGCCAATTTAGCGCTCACAGCCAGTATCAGTTCCTGACACATAGCACCATTCATTGCTCTCATTATTGTCCGACTGAGACACATTTCGGAGAGCAATAGAGGAGCAAAGCCAAGGAGCGAGACGTCGCAGTGGACCGATGAGAACAGGATGAGAGTCCAACCACAGGCTGGGCGAGGAGGATATAGTTTAGAATTGAGAGTCTTAGTTTTAAGGGTGTTATTGTGCAAAGGTTAGAGATTGATGATAGCAATGGTGATAAGACGCAGATAAATGAACGCCATGATGTTATTATTCATTTGAATGTGTCTCACATGAACAACCAATACATCTATCTAATAATTCCAGAACTCTCTCTGTCGGTGTATATGAGGAACGCATATCTCGGCAGGTGTATTTTGATTTGTTATCTGGACCCGCGATATGTTCAGGGTTAATAAACAGGCAACCAGCGCTCTAGCAGCAATAGGCAGGACTAATCAAAGTAACAGCGTGTTCATGGCTTCGACGACTTGATTCTCCACTTCGGGGTTCTGTGTAGTGAGTTTGATTAAACAGGTGAAAAGCTGTTTGTGCAGCAGCGGGGGTGCAGCTTCAGGGTTCTGTGGACAGCAGTGGGCCTCTACCTGCTGCGGCTTAATAACTGCAGGTCACCTTTACAGTTCACAAAGCAAATCTGCCACCAGCATCACCACAGGCCAAGAACACAAACCATTACAAACAGGCAGGTTTAGAACTGCACTATTTTATCCAATTTCACAGCGACTATGGACCTTGATCAATGTAGAAGTAGACTATGGGGGGGGGGTTATACACCTTTACAATAACTACTGTCTACATAGGTCCCATTAAAGAAGCCTTTTGATGATCGTGTTCAGGTTCTGTTCAGCCTCAAATTGAATTGAATTCTATTATTTGTAGGTCTGAAGGTAGTGACGTTGTTTAGTATGTGTATGTAAGTGGACAAAACAACACGAACACCCTGCAAAGTATAAAATCCTCAGTCTCGGAAGAATCAGCATCTCTTTGGAACATTTTCAACAAAACCCGAACATTATAAGCGTCACTAAAGTAGTATTACTGGAGAGCCAGTGTGTGGGATTGCATTAAATGGAGCGCTATGTAGTTTTATTGGCTCCATCCTCTGTAGAAATGTTTACTCAGAGTGGCTTGTTAAATCGTCATAACCAAGATAGCACCGTCCTCATTAAACTGAAGACATCATTTGCAAAATGTTGTTTCACCACATTTAAGGCTTTAATGACATATTTAAATGCAGAATGGTAGTCTCCGGCTTTTATCGGGGGGGGGAAACATCTTGGACACGTGACTGTGACTGCGTTAAAGAAGTTGTGTAAGTGGAGCTTATTTACCTAACCAACGGGCTAGCACACATTCCGATCTCTGTTTATTCCTTCCGTCGTCCTCTTTCTCGCTCTTTCACAGTTTCTCTCTCCCCCCCATCCTCTCCCGGCTCCCCCTCTACCTTCTCTACTTTTTTTTTTTTTACCGAGTGGATTAACTGCATTCCCCAAAGTAATCCCCTTTTTCCCACCTGATTTACTCGCAATACACCAATTTTAAGTCTCACTTTCCCTGTGCTGATCTCCCAGGGGCTGATGGCCTCTCATAAAAGGGGGGCAAACCGCACGATGGGATGACGCTGTTTTCTCCTCTCTGTGGTATGTTGCGCTTCAGGCTGTTTGAGTGGCTTCGCCCATTCGGCTCACCCCTGTCTTTGAATCCAGTGGTGGAGACAAAGCAGGATGTGAACTGAGAGGTTAACAACAGAATTAATATCTGGTGTGGGCACGGCTGCGGTGGTGAAGTAACAGCGGTTCATGGGGCCAGAATGAGCTGAGGATGCATCTGTTTTCTTTTATTCTGGCCCCTATGACACATAAGGAAACAGACTCTATAGGGGACATACTGTTCACATACACTCAACTGTTCATTTAAAAGCTACAGCACCATTTTGTCGTTCATGTTGAGATTTTCTTATCGAAGCATTTGTTCACAGATCTACGGATAAGTTACTCGATTGAATTCTATATTTCTCAATGTTAACAAGTGGCTTTAATATCATATTTTCATTTGAGTGTTACACTCAGGCAATTACTTAAGACCCACATCACCCTGCTGTGACAGTATGAATGATGTTTTTTGTTGTCCCGCTGTACTCAAAATTCCAATCCCATTTTAATTGTTGTTGTCATAGTTAATAACAATAAGTGGTCGTTGGGGATTACAATCATTAAAATAACTGAAAAGCTGAATTGTTGAATAAGGTCATTTTTGTTCTTTATCATTTTTTTTTAGTTTTTTTTAGCAATGGCCCTTAACAGGATTGTAAGACCCCTCAAACTCTAAATAATTAAAAATAGAACTCCTCAGTGATTGCAGCTATCTCCCATAATCATGTTTCCTCGATGTGTCCTTGTGACAAGTGGTTGTTTTTTTTAATTGTGTGCAAATAATACGTTGTCAGTAGGAGGCTAGTTTCTTGTTTGCCATTTGAAGTGCCGGCTGTTTCTAGATCTGTAATAGCTCATCAAAGCACAGTTACAGTTTAAACAGAAGCATAAGCTACGACACAGGCATTTCAATTTGAACAGTTTCATTCAATTTCATGAAATAACATACATCAGGTGAGTCCGATTTTTTAATGCTGTTCACAGTGGTTTCCTTCCTTTCATACTTATTGTCAGATTATTCAAATATCATGGAATCCTTTTTCTTTGACTAAGAACATGAAATCCTTTTTGGACATATTTACTTTCTATTGAGTCTCTGCAGTGAATTATGTTAGTACACATGCAGCATCTGAGAACATATTGGAGCTTCTTCATTCTTATTCTGTTTTTCCTATTTTGGACAATATCTGTAAAGACGGCAGACATACAAGCCACTGCTTCTCATGTTGGTCATAAGGAGTAAGGGATGGCTTAGGGTTGGAACCTAAAATTTATAATCTTATAATCCATCGATAAGATTGATTTTGTAACTAAATAAGGAGAAAACTAATTCTGCTACAAAAATAAGCTCAAATAATTTTTTACACAACATTCTTAGTTACTAACCAGGTAAAACTTGCCTTTCTATCTTTTAATACACCACCATTGACAGTGGAAACAGAAATGTGTATTCACCATTTGTAGAACAAATCACAGTGCGATCTTACGCATAGAAATTAGGTTGAGTTTACATGTTCTCTCGCTGGAACGTGGTCATAAATATAGCTCCCTCAGCATCAGTCATTACTTACAGGTTGACTGCATGATCCCCCGAGAGCTGTAGACAAATTCTGATCTAACGCTGATGTAATTTCAGGGAGATGGTGACAGGAACTGTGAATTGGGGCTTTAATGACTTAATGACATTGAAAGTGTCTCGGGGTGTGTTGATGCAATCAGTCTTTCAAGTGCAGCATTTTTAGGGCTAACTGTGAAAATCTGATCTGTTGTTGTCCTTCCTCAGCCACAAGAGGACATGCTGGCTCGTACATGTATGTTGTTTAATCTGTCCAACACATGATAAGCTACAGCACATTTGCCGCTTCGGTATTTTACTTTTGTTTCGTGTACATTATTTGATGTATTGAGATTGAGGCCTTGTAGCGAGCCTTGTTTTGACTCTGCAAACGTTAGTGTCCACGAGTTGCTTTTCCACTTTTTGAACAAGCCTCCGCTGCTTTCTGTAGTAGAGCCACTAACACGCCACGGGAGCACAAGATCAGACTTCCCCTGACCTTTCTCACATGAATTAGTCTATTAGGATTACCAGTGCTCAGCAGGAGCATGGACATGTCTTGTGACTTTTAGGTAACATGTCTTAATGAGCTGTGTTTCACTTCCATTGTGTAACAGCAGAAACAGACAAATGTGCACACGAGAACAGCTTTTTCGGGGAATCTGCTGTTTGAGAATACTGTATACACCTACACACCCCATTTTTATAGTATTACATAAATTAAAACCAAACAAAATTAGCACTTTGACATTTATACATGTGATAAAAACAACCTTAAATTACCATCTTCGAGAAAAAAATATTTTATGTCTACTTTGACTTTTTAGTTTGGCCCATGTCCCATCTACTTACATGCAGGAGGCAGGATATATGACCTATACTGCAGACAGCCAACAGAGCGTGATCAGAAAGCTTTGGCTTCACTTATGGGGGAACTGTCATGTCGTCCATCTTTGCAGAGTATGGTCCAGACATGTATAAGGTTTTGACCTTGTCTGTCTTTATCATCTTTTGGGAAACGTTCACAGCTCAAATTCATCAAACATCTTTTCACACGGATGAAGTCGTCTCATGGGTCATGGCAAGTTTTGGTGAATCACAAAACGTTTCTCACTTCCTCTCTGTGCCTCTCTCCCGCAATTTATTTCGCTCTTTTCATTTATTTCTGTTTTCGGTATTCCGCTCTGCTGCAGATTAAAAAAGCTATTGTTTGTAGTCGCAGTACCTCAGTGACCATTATGTGACGACCATGACTGTATTTCCCTGGATCGAGAGACATTCGACGAAAAACAGATACATTTATAGAAATTACAAATGTGCCCAAGTGACTATCATAGATTTAATTGAAGAACCCTCAGAGAGATTTAGCACCATAACAGACTTACTTTAATCATGTTTCACTTTCTGAAGCTTTTTCAATCTCAAGCCTGCTAACATATTCATGACGCCAAAATATAGGAGTCACAGATGATTTTTTTTTTTAGAGGATTAAATGTCGCACAGCTGCCAAAGGCAAGTTTGGAAATCATTAGAAATCCGTTAAAAACCGCTCAAAAGTTCACCCCACTCCCTCCCACCCTCCCCTTCTAAACTATCCCTGTAATCTCCTCTTCCCTTATCTGTATCTTTAATAGAGGAGCGTGCAAATTGGTGTGATGGGGGGGGGGGTTGGGGGTCTGTCACCCTCTCTAACTGGTTAGATGAATCAATCAGAGGAAAGCAGTTTCAGAGAGCATTTACAGAGCAAAGGTGGCTGTAGAGTAGATGATATTCCCGTGACAATTGATCATATTAATCGTCTTATCTGCTCTGTCTCTGTAATACTTGAGTAAAGACACTGATGGGTGTTAGTTGCATTGCAAAAATACTGTCAGTGGTGCCATTGCTATTCTTAACTTTAGTGTAGGTATGTAGCTGTACTGCAGTATGTATCAATATGGATGGGTTTAGCAGCAGTTTGTATGATTTTGCACAAACTGCTAATAATCCAATAATTAAATAACTGTTAAATGAAATAAAGGCAAAAAGGGGTTAAAGACTTCTGTCCTGTCTGGAGAGGAAAGGAAGGAAAACAAGTTTTCTCCGATGAGGAAGTATATTGTCCGACCTCAAAGGCTTCTCTGACATAAGAATAATATTTTTTTATATTTCTTTGTATATGCTCTGTTTAGCCCCGTAGTCGACCTCTCCCTGTCAGTGAAAATGTATCATATTGACTATTGCTATTTGCAATTTAACAATTGTTTTTTAGCACCAACACAGGACTGCAACCCCATAATACATTTTATAATAGGTCCCATCAATTTGAATTTTTAATTCTCACAAACCCATTGTTGATATATTATTACTTTTACGCCAAGATATCTGTAACTGGCCAAGCAAACTGCAGAACTGAGTAAGAACGGTGTCTATTGGCTCTACTTTGTAAACCACTGGAAAGTATATGATAATTCTTTAAAGTACATGCAAAGTGCACTGGGTTAATTGTTCTTAACACTTGAGAACTGGGACCTGTATTGTAGCATTAATGGTCTCCCAAGGAGCTATCTGATTTATTATTTTCAAGAAACCAGTGTCTTTGTGAGAGCTTCACAGGGAAAATTCAATATGTGCTCCTTACCAATGCATTCTAATGAGGATGGGGTCTTTCTAATTGCCTGAGCCTGTTTCAAATAAATGAATGCACCTTTTCTTTTGTTTCTGGCTCTTTCAGATATTAACGAATGCGAGAGGGACCCATGCAAGAACGGCGGCATTTGCACGGATCTGGTTGCCAACTATTCCTGCGAGTGCCCGGGGGAGTACATGGGGAGGAACTGTCAATACAGTAAGTGCTCGTGTTTCTTCTTTTAATGTTTGTCTTTTAACTCTTTTACAGCTTCCCACTGATTTCAAACGGGGCACCTGTCGCTGCAGGTAATTGCACAGTGGATGGATTGAGCCAAGCAAACTGATCGATTACAGACAGTTTGCTGCTAAGTCCCACAAAGAACATCTAACCATGCTTCAGTGGACCGTGAATTAACCTCTGATTAAAACTTTCAAGTAGGTCATACAAGTGTATTGAGTCTTGAGGACAGTTATTTGCTTTTGGATGCATTTTATTACATGCGTTATTATTATTATAGATTTTCTGTTGCCTATACCCACAATTGATCTTGACTTGTTAACAGCACTATCCAGATGTTTTTTTTAAAAAAGGCCATAAGAAAACTCTACATTAAATCCAGGCTGCTTATTGTTAATAAAGGAGTCAGATGGGTGGAAGGATGATAATCGAGTTAAGAGGATTGAAATTTGCATGTGCACAGTGTAAGAGGCGCCATGTGCTCACTTTGTACCGTTCCAGGTAAAAATATGTTTCAGATAGAGAATGAAAGTATAAATTATATTTTATATAGAGTCTTTCCAAACTTGAACGGGCCCGGGAGAAAATTTGCTGAGCCCAGCAGGTAATCTGTTATTTGTGTCCAAACCCGACCCGAGTCCGATGTTTTCTCTGATAACAGACAGATGTATCATAAACAAATTAAGTAGATAGCCCAGCCAACATAACCAGACCCGACCTAAAACGAAATATCATTTTATAATCTGTGTCTGAAACTGGCACACTCAAATTTGACAAAGAAAAAAAGATTGAAAAGGTTTGTTTTATTAGTACTTCAGGGTTTTCTGTACTGAATTGGAAAGAATCTTCGGCATTTATTCAATGATCCTTTCTTTATTATATCTGAAAATACATATTGAATAAACAATATTCAGGATTATAATAGTTTATTGTTAGTTTGAAATTTGAGTTTTTACATTTCAAGCAATGCTTTGTGAATCAAGGGCATATTAACCTGAAATCCTTCCATCAGCAAAAAAGACAGAATTACTCAGATTCTTTGAAACTGACTGTTTAAACTCTACAACATGAATATGAGATCTGGACAATACAACATATGCAAAAGTATGCACCGTCTATTTATTCAAACATCATCAATATAATAAAAAAATCACATATTCTATTTATATTTGTGTAATAAGAAAACTATCTTGAAAAAGTCTTTGAATTCTGCATGTTCACACGACATCACAATAAATCCTGAAGCACAATGATGAAAAAAACTGAATCTACATATTTGGATGCTGAGAAGTCACTTTGTGCAGACAAGCCGTCATTTCATTTTCGCCCCGTGGCTTTATGGAGACAGAGAAGAGAGAGAGCTTCTGTCTTATCAGAATTGGCTTTCTTTTCTCCACGATGCTCGAGAGCTCTGAGGGGCTTCATTTGTTTATTACGCTATTGTGGGGATTTCGTCTGCTCAGTTGAGGAACATATTAGGATTAATGTATCAGTGGAGTTGGAGCTCTGAGCCACCCCCTGCACTGGTACTCGCAAGTGAATGAATCATGTCTTCTATCTCAGGTGCCGCACAGTTGCTCTGCGACAGACTAAACCTCTACATGGAGGAATTTTGAAACACGTCGGCACTGGGGCAAGAGGAAGCGGGGTCGTTTCTTTTAAAAACTGAATGATACAATGCAGAGGGATGTTGGAAAAGAGCCGAGTCAGAGAGTAAAGCTTGGCTGATTGGGTCGGTGAGTGAGAAAAACACTCTCCTATAGTGCCCTCTGTGCAAAGCGGCTTGGCTGGGTTCAGATGCAGTGGTCTTTTTTTTCAGTGGTCCAGCATCCATGTTGTTTAAATGGTGAATGCAATGCGCCCATCTCAGCACCCACGGGTGTGTTGGCTTTAGAATGTGATGTGGTCTGACGCATTGTTGGTGTATTGCTTTATTGATGCAGTGGAAATTGACTGCACGTTTGACAAACAACAACAACAACCCGGTCTCAAGTCAATAGGACAGAATGTTTCATCACGATAGTAATAGGCCGATGCGTGTGAAGTGCACCCACACGCACAGATGCTCTGTTTTTTGCCGAGGTGAAACCATCTCCTCTGCAGAGAAGCGTTCACTCTTCCTACCTGGAAAATCATCTTTATAATATCAATATCCCGAGGTGTAAGTGCACCTGGCATTTGAAGGGAATGGGAAATTGCCTCACTGCACGCTACACCCCCAACACACCCATGATTAAATAAATACAAAGCCTTTTGGATCATGCGTCTGGCACATCTGGACATGCACTTGCATCATGCACTTACATGTTATCACCCTATAATAGTTCCTGATTCAACTAAGCTCTATTATTTATTTTAAAATGTTCATATCCACTTTTCTAATTTAATGTAATATTTGTACGGTATATAATGCAGCCATTAAGTAAGCTTGTTATTTTCAAAGTTGCAGTGCAGTCTAAATGCCAAACGATTGATTTGATTTGTAGTTGTACTTGAGCACATTAGATTAAAACAATGGCCGTGAGATGTACAGTAAGTGCTGACTCTTTCCACAGCAGATGAACTGTGGAGAAACTCTAGTCTTTTTACATACGTATTCCCCCCCGGGTGGAAGATGGCCGAAAGTCCTCCACTGCTCACCAAATGTAGAAGTTAACCACCCGATACTGCCAGGTTGGAGCTGCTTCAACCTTTTGTTTGTTTGTTTGTTTCATTTGAAGTCAAGTGCACTGGGCTAGAACCGAACTCACCACAGATCTAATACTTTCAGACTGAACTGTATGTTTTCTGACAAGGCTGCCAGAAACTGGGGCATTTCATTACAAGGGACAATGACGGACGTTTTTTTTATTCTATTGGGAAAATTTATTTTATTTCTTTCAATTGATAAAATTCAACTATTTGACAGCAATAAAACGACAATACAATGTCTCAAAATTGCTGGACTTAAATTGATATTTATTTAAAAACGAATGTGTTTGTGAGTTTGCTCTAGTAGATCTGCACTCTGTCTGCGGTGCACTTATTTTATATGTAAAAAGCAACTGAACACATTGAATGTCTCCCCGTCTTCATGCTCAGCTGATAGCGAGAGCTGCTGGCTTTGTCCACTCGAGAATAGTTCTGCTCGCCCACAATTAATGTTAGTGCTGGCAAACCCTGCATTGTGCTTAACAACGGCAGACCAGAGGCTCAACAATAAGAGAAGACATCACGGTTACTCTTGCTTACCGTAAATGACAAATCTGATATATGTTTTACGGCTGCGGTTCTCAGGATTAGAAGTATGGGCTACCAGGGCTTTTTTTTATTTTTTTGCCCTGTACGCTTCTACTTTAGCTGGCTGAAAGCTTTGTAATTTCAAACTTATCTTCTTTACTTGGGTCCTTTGGATTCTCCTCCAGGGCTCCTTGTGATGCGTAATCTGATCATAAAAGTAGTGCAATGCCCCTTTAAAATCTAAAGACTTTCCCCATTGAAATTCATCATTTGTATAAAATGCCGCAGTGTTATCATAAGAAGCAGTCTGGTCCTCTGTGAATATTGTGTGGACAGAAAAATGGTAGAATGCCTGGAATACACTTCTATGCAAGAACTCATCATCTCCTCTGACTTGTTCCTTCAGCCCACACAGCCAGTGTGTTAGTGCAGGACTTGCCCACACACACACATATCCACTGTTGCAGATTAAGCTGCCGTACATTTTCTAGAAGTACTGTAGTGTACCTGGAAGCAGCGTGAGGCTATTGTGCGAAAGCAGTCATGAGGTTAAGTCCATTACCTGCCTTTTCAGTTCTGATCCTATTTTACTGAGGTAATTACACTGTCTTCAATATTGATTCCCATGATCCAATAGAAAGGGAGGAGTGGGAGGAAAGATCATATGTATCGCTCGACTTCAAACACACCCCACACTGGACTGAACCCCCCCCCCCACCTCCATTCATGGCAAAACAGTAAAACAGGTTGACCTCTTCAAATACCTTGAACTCAATATTGACAATAAACTCAGCTTTCGTCAACACATCACTTCCATTTATAAACGATCACAGCAAAGACTATTATATTATCCGTGAACCCAGAGCACAGTCCGTTGCCACCCACCTCCTGTTGCTACTTTACAAAAGCACAGTCCAACCCATCCTGCTGTACTGCTCCACCTGTTTCTAAAATAAACTCACCTGCATCACACACACCGCTTCTCAAATCCTCGGCCTTCCCACGACCAAAATCACAGACCTGAACGACAGAGACATTATCACCATAGCAGACGACACCGACCACCCCCTTCATCACGACTTCACATTACTGCCGTCCGGACGGAGGTGCAGAAAACTGAAATGGAGAAGGACCTGATTCAGTAGGAGCTTTGTTCCCTCGACCATCGCAGCACAAAATAAATCACCACCGTGAATTGTGACTTGTCTGTACATGTTTTATGTTTCACGTGATGTTCGGTAAGTTGCCTCTGCTGAAATGTGTCCTTTCGTGTTGATTGTACAGAAATGACTGTGAAAACAAATTCCCCCCCAGGGGACAATTAAGTCTGAAGTCAACATGAATACGAGTAAAATACACAGGGAAGCATAAATTATATTGAGAACAAGTTGCCTCAGTCTTTCTGTTGAAACTCATTTGTGATGGTTACCGCTGGAATCGTTCGTTCACATTTTCAGACACTGATACGGGCTAAACAGGCGGTTAAAGATCCAATATTGAGGAAACGTGGTGGCTGTCCAGAGCCTCATTATCTTAAAGCATCTTAAAGGCAACATGATTGTTTACACATCTGCCTTTAGCAGAAACTAAACTGATTGAAGAACACCAGGTTTACCTCACACCATCCATCCATCCTTTGTCTTCAGCTTGTCCGTGCCAGGTTGTAGAGGTAGCCTGTCAAGTAGTGATGTCCCTCTTCCCAGCCACGCTGTCCAGTTCTTCTGGGGGGGATCCCAAGTCATTCCAAGGCCAGATGGGATATGTAATCCGTCCAATGAGTTCTGGGTCCATCCCCGGTGTCTCCTCGCGGTTGGGCGTGCCTGATGAACCTCCAACAGAAGGCGCCCAGGAGGCATCATGACTAGATGCCCAAACCACCTAAACTGTCCCCTTTCGCTGTGAAGGAGCAGACGTTCTACATCGAGCTCCCTGCGTATTACTGGACCTCTTACCCTATCTCAAAAGCTGAGCCACTCGAAGGAGAAACTCATTCCAACCGCTTTTATTCATGATCTTGTTCTTTCAATCATTACCCAGAGCTTGTGACCAAATGTAAGGGTTAGAACGTAGATCGACCGGTAAGTCCTTAGCTTTGCATTGTGGCTCGGCTCCTTCTTTACCACAATGATCTGTTACAGTGCCTGCATTACTACTGACACTCCACAGACCCACCTGGCCACCTTGTGTATCATCTTCCCCTTACTCGTAAACAAGACCTGAGATACTTAAGCTCCTTCACTTTTGGGCAGCAACTCACCCCTGACCCAGAGAGAGCAATCCATCTTAAGATAGCTTCCACATTTACTGAAACACTCTGGGTTGGACTCCTTTGAAGCCAGAGCACTCCCATGCCACAAGGTGCAATGCTTTGACAAGTGGCAGCCATGAGGTGTTGATAGCAGTCTTGGCCGTAGCAAAGCTCTATATTAATCAGTTATTGAGAACACAACTGTAAAAAGATAATTCAGCACCCTGGGCTTGTCCTTAAAGCACCCACTTTGAGTTGGATGTTGTTATTTTAAGCACATGGTTGCACTAGTTATTCATTTCCAGGCTGTAGGCCACCACAGAGCATGACACACAACACACAATGGCCATATGTCCGTTTTGTTAGATTTTACTGTAGTTACAAACATCAATTTGCAAACCAACTTCACATGTGCTGGAACAGTCAGAAACCTACATATTATATAAGCCGGTGCGTTTAATTCAGTCTCATTTGTCACCTGTGGAACCTCTGTTGTGTGGCTGACATCTGTTTTGTGTCTTTATTATTCTTTTCCTCATCCCTTCTTTCGTCTGCATGCTCATTAGGATCGGTGCGCCGGCATACATTTCAGTGGGACTCTAATTTGTTTAGGCTGTAGGTAGGGCTTGTGGGAGATGGATTTAGCTGTCACATCATCGTAGTGCTGGCGTTAGTGATGTGTGCTGTCGCAGGGCTGATGTATGCTCAGGGGCCAGCAGGCCAAGGCCCGAGGGCTGGCTGCCTCTGCCGCTCTGACGGACGACTGGCAGGCAGCTCGTTAAAAGTGGTCCATCATTGCCACAAGGTGAGAAGGACCACAGCTTTGCAACAGTGTCTTGCCACAACATCCACAGAGAATACCTTTACAAGGGGGCCGCCCAGGAAGTCCAACATCTAGACAAATGTGCTGATATGCTGATATGCTGTTATGCTTGAGGTACAAATGTACCTCAAGCATAACGTCAGGTCGTAATAAGAAAAATATGGAATCCATTTCACTTTCAGGAATTAATTAAGGGTGATTCCGTTGGTCCATGATATGGTTGCAGTCATATCCCGGTGAATACTCCAAGTACATCTGCTCATTACCGGTTGGGGGAAAATAAAATGCAACCAATCCAAGGATCTCACCTGTGAGAAGCGAGCATGTCTTTTTCTTTTTTCTCCCTGACTCCTGGCTCCTCCCAGAATCTGCAACTCGCAGCCACTAAAACACACGAACATCCATTGTCTTTTGAATTACAAGGATTAGGCTCCAGTGCAAAAATGCTAAATGCAGCGAGGGTCACTGCAAAATCCGACGCATGTCATTTGAGAAAGTTCTAATTTCACACTCCCAGCCTTTTGGTTTGAACTGGTTCAACCACGTCCCAAGATAAAGAGCTGTTTATCCCCCAGCTTCTTTTCAGCTTCAGCAGTAGGCCACCGCAGCCACCTACACCATCCTCTCATCAGTCTGGGAGCGGTGAGTCACACACAAGGAAAAACTAGTGAAGCGAGAGTGATTTACCATAGTGGAATAAACAAACACATCTCTGTCAGTGTACACACACATAGACACACACGCTTGTACACTCGTTGCTCTTTTCTCGGTTGGTCCCCCCGGACTGTCCTCAGACATTACTCACTGTCTCCCCGGCTCCCTGTTGACTAGAGCCCCACTGTGTTACCAGCTGGATAGGTCGTGCAGGGGTTGTTGTCATTGTTCCATTCTTCTCTTACTCTTGGCTTTTTTTCTTGTGTGGTGAAAGTCAGCTCCCAGCTCTCAGAGCTGCCAGGTTCGTTGTGTGCTGATGCCCCGTGTGTCTGCTCGTGTCAGGGCTGGATTTGAAATGGCTCAGTCTTTTGCCTAAATGGCTAAGATGCCATCACAGACCTCTGATGACCAGTGCTCCAGGCGTCCCCTGAAGGCTGGTTTACATGGCCACTTGCAGTTCACCCTGCATGACTGAGCAGCGCCCGCGGCCGAACTCTTCACTTGGTCCTTGTCCTCATTCTTTTGGCCACTTCCACATTGCCTCAGCTTTTCCTCATATTGTGATTTTTAAGGCTGTCGCATGCAGCCGTTCCATCATATGTAACCAGACATACACTAACGGGGAGAAATCAAATGGGCTGATACAATTTGAATCACATCCACCGCTGATCAACAAAAAGCAGTACTATAAATGTAATGTGTCTTCTGTTTTATTCAACTTTCTATTTGAAATAAACACCAATGGCTGTTTACCACTGTTGCACAATAACAAAAGCAGCGGCTTATAAATTCAATTGTGTTGTACGTTCGAGGGTTATATTCAACATCATTATTTTACAGACAGAGAATTTGCTTCAGGTAGTTTCCTTGTGTAACACAAGTTGTCATGACATTTAAGAGAACATAAAACGCACCCAGTAAACATTGAGTAATATTCTTCAGACTGTGTATGGAGTGTTTTTGTGCTTTACGGCGTCACATTTTTGTTCATCGTTTTATTTTTTCAGACCATAAATAACTGACAATGAATGCTGTCAGTTGTTCCTTATACGGTGGAATAGGTTATATAGGTGAGAACGTGGAGGCTCCAGAATTATACTGTTTTCTTCGCAATTATGTTAAATCAGAAAAAAAATTGAAAAGAAAAGTGTTCCCTGCTTTTATGTCATATACGCTTGACCTGTGCCTAACTGAAACTGTCATAGCTAATTCAGCACATCTTCAGCACAGCTGTGATGCTGTTTAGGTTTAAGAGACACTGTGGGCTATCGAACAAATGTAATGATGTGGGGGCCTGTGCATCCTGAGCAGAATTCAAACCCTCACCCCTCACGTCTTAAGAAACAAGTTGCATATTGCAATGCAAGGTTTGATTGATATCTTATTGAGAGACAAATTCATTTGCATTTGCCCACCTGTGAAACCCAATTTGTTCAGGCTGAAGGATTCTGAGGATCTGCAGTCAATTCCTCTGATTCATTTTTGATGGAAAAGTCCCTCAGTTGTTTTGAACGACGACTGAAACAACAGCAGTTGAACTATTTATGTTGTTTTCTTGGCACCACAGAGTCCTCAGTGCCGCTGCCTTTCCTCTGGCTGAATTAGTTTATAATTGTGGAAGCAAAGTATACAATTTGCATGCATTTCACATCCTAATTGAATCTGTCCTGTTGCCGGCTAAATCTCCCAAAATCTGATATGTTTTGAAAGAAAGGCCACATCTTTTGGGTGTAAATGAGCAAATCTCATTCGGGGAGCTATGGCAACTCTTTTTGACTTTGAATTTTCCGCAGTGAAATTGTATATTGTGCCATGTGCTGTATTTATCTTACACACCATATGGATGCATCCCCGATTCCCTTCTGTTTCTGTGTTTTATTTCTCATGCGTTCGCTATTATTATTTGATTTCCCACTAGACTTAAAAAACAAAAACCTGAAACACAAAGACATACTTGTTTTGCCGAGTAATAAATTCTCACCTGGATAAACATTGCCAGAATCCCTTTCACCACAGGTATGTCTATTAAAGAGCTCTTGATATGCACGGACATACCAATTAGGATTAAGGGGAAAACACAAGCTTTTAAGAAGAAGGACAGCATTGCTCAGTCGATGGCATGGTGCCCCACTTTAATGCTGCAGCATGTACAATATTTAAAGCTCGTTGACTTTGAGGATGATGCTGTCCAGAGGTCGCCTCAGCACCTTTGGAGGAACCCTGAGGGCTGTGTTACTGATGGAGCTGCAGACTCTCAGTCCCTCGGCAGCATGAATGCAGAGCGGACTCACAAAGGATTTTGCCATAATAGAAACATCAGGAGTTTTCTTGTGATAAATCAAAGCAGCAAACATTGCAAGATAGGGAAGAGTCGATGATGACCCCTATGATGAAAAGGTTATGAAAAAAACATAACAGAATCAGAAAAGGGTTATAGCTCTAATGTTTGTCTGGTTTTAGAACAGGTGAAGGGGGGTGAGGGACAGAGACAAACAAGGATTTTGACTGATGGGGAGGAACTGAAGAAAGAAACAACACAAGATGTGGAGGACAGAGGGACTTCACAAAATGTGGTCTCTCTGGCATTTTTGATAAATCTGTATGCATTCCATAGACTGAGTCGAACCCATTTCTGAGTGCTGGTACTATATGAAGGGCCATCTGACGCCCTATCTCTCCCTCTCTTCACTCAGAATGCTCTGGACCACTGGGCATGGAGGGCGGGATAATCTCCAACCAGCAGATAACCGCCTCCTCTACCCACCGCGCGCTCTTCGGCCTGCAGAAGTGGTACCCGTACTTCGCACGCCTCAACAAGAAGGGCCTGGTCAATGCCTGGACCGCTGCCGAGAACGACAGGTGGCCGTGGATCCAGGTAAAGCACCGACACGGGACCGGTGACACGCAGAGCTGAGCAAGGGCCAGATACAAGGCGCCATCTTAATTATAGATTAGTCTCCTGTTTGTTGTGGCTTTAAATAGTTTTGTTTGACTTATATCTATTAAACTTATGTTAAGTTCTCTTCACTTACTTATAGTTGATGTGGGTATAAACTACACAGTATGAATACATTAATTACACATACTGTAAAATGAATGGCTCATTTAATGGTAATAAAAAGCCATAAGAGTGAGCTGGGGGTAGAACAGATGCAGGTGTAGTCAAGTGTGAGGCACAGTGTTTAAGTGTCATCGCCTGTTTTCACGTTGAATCGTGACATGCCCACAGCCGTATACCTACATTACCATGTACGCTGTGCTATGTGTCATATGTTGAGTTTGGCAATAGAAGTTCCCTAGAAACAAAACTGCGGCGCATTGTTGTAATTATTCAGTGGAGTCTCGAGTCTTATGCAAATTCTGTTGTGCAGATCACTGTGGTGTCAAGAGATTTGCTTAATACATTTATGCAACATTCAGCCATTATATTAACAGTAATAGCCGTGTTTTAATAATAAAAAACACATATTGCATTCAGGCTAAATATCCAGTGCCTGTTGTAATATTGTAAAACCATGAAAATAACAATATAATAGGACAAAATAATAACAATAATCCTTTTAGAGAAATTCCAAGTTATAAAGAGACTCACTAGGCAGCAACATAAAACAAGTTATAAAATCATTATATTTAAAAAGGGAATACATAAAAGCATTAAGGGCATAAAACCAATTCAATGAGAACTGATACAAAACAACAGTGTTGGAATATACTGTATGATATTTCTTTTAAAAAAAGGGAAAATTAAAACTCACTTCAGGGATAGTTTGCTGATAAAAATATTTAAGAAGCGATTTAGAGGAATTACGGAATCAGGTAATCTGATTTTCTTGCAGCAGATCGTTCCAGAGCCTCAGGACCAGTTTAGTTTTCAGCCGGGTTTCAGGAGCAGATAAAATACGTCTGTCCGGGCATCGCAAAGTGTGAACCAGCACACAGGATACTAACGGGTTAGCGATAGAAGAGAGAGAGAGGGAATAAAGAACCCTGAAAAGTGAACAGTAAGACCTTAAAATCAACTCTAAAACATACCGGGAGCCCAAATCAGCAGTGATACGATCATGTCTCACGGTTCAGCTTAAAAAGCCTCTGGCAGCGAAGTTCTGTAGAGTTCAATATGCTGCTAGAAAAAGGAATCCTGAATTATTTCTTCAGTCACATCCCACGCTTCCGTCCTCGCAAAATCCTGCCCTGCCAAGATCCCAGTGCCCTTATTTCTGGGCCTCTTAATCCTGAGTATTCATTTCCCATGTGTAGTATTACAGGATTTCCACCCCAGGTCCCATTGCATTTGGCAATGATTTAAATGATAATGTTGAAGCTCCTGCACCCCCTCACCTGAAACGATCTGGCTGTAGCGTATGAACGCAGACGTGAGCAGAACCAATTTTCTGGATTTATGTTGATCAAACAGTCGTGCATCAAGACCCAGCACTGAAACGTGTTAGATAAATTAACCCCAGTTCTCTTCCCAGGCTCAGTTCAGTCCCACATGTTTCACAGAATCCCAGATGAAACAACATGGTGATAAATAGTCATTATAGTGTAAATTATTTAGCTAGTTGATTAAGTATGATGTAAAAAAAAAAAAAGTCAGGCTTTTGTTACATTCGTCGTACTCGGCGATCACGTCTTCGACGACAGAAGAGCTGACAACCACCTTTGAGGCGAGCTGCTGCCAGATACATGATGCACAGTGAACCGTAAACCAAATATAATAGAAAAACATACTACACCGTGACACCGTGATGGAGAAAGTGAAGCCGTACGTCACAACAAGAGAATAGTAAGACGGGGCAAAAATGGATTTGTAAAAATGTGGGAAAAAAAGAATAAAAGGAGCGAGTCGGCGTGAGTGAAAGAGAAGGAGCCTGGCGCACGGAGAGGGCGAGGAGAACAGAACATAAAACATTGTTTGACTTTAATGATGCCACGTGGGATGCTGCGCGGGATGCTGTAGGCATTGTGTGTTTCTACACAGGGCCCGGATAATTGGGACGTGAGTACAGAGGTGTACAGTCATGTCAGTGTTTTGGGATTATGCTGAGGAGTCGGTGATGTGCTTTTGTTGTGCGGAGTGATGTGGCGTGACTGTGTTTGCGCGTCTGTCAAGTGAAACAGGTTCCACTGACAGTTGACAGCCCTATCAGGGTAGGGATGGGGTTCGCGGGGCTATTTTTACGGTGCCGTGTGTGACTCTGGATGTCTCCGTCAGTCTCAGCTCGCTCTCTCCCCCTGAACCGCAACATATGAATCAAACATAGAGCAACATACTTTGAATAATACATCACACAGCCGCAGACAAAGCAAACAAAGACTGTAAATGGGTTTCTTTGTCAGGACCTGTGCTAGTGAGTCATGCATGTGCGCGAGCTCGTCCCCCCCTCCCCCAGCTTTTCACACATATATGTTCTATGTGACAATATCAGTTTTCCACAGCCTCGCCACGACTAGCTCACACATTAAATTGCATTTGAACACTCGAGGGAAATATGCTGCTGGTCTGACCAATATCAGCGAGACATAGCTCCAGCCAGCCGGTGTGTGGAAGCATGAAAAAAATCCCAATCACTTGTGAAGGCTAAACGGGTCTTTGCATGCAGTGATTTAATGTAAGCCGAACAGTTAACGACACCATGTTCAGATGCGGGTCTCCATCTGTGTGTCACATTTGCCCGGCATGTGCCACATACATGTATGTATATTTAAAACTGCGTCTGTCTCGGGAGCGTTTCCCTTTTCAATTAACATTCTACAGTCTGGTCTGTGGCTGAGATGTGAGTCTGACGAATGCTTTTCTTTCATCGTTTATTTAGTAATCACATGACAGCAACCAAACCTTTGGATTGTAATACAAATGTTTTTGTGAACGTTTTTTTGGACCTAATGCTGTTTGATTTTCCTTCCAAAAGTTATTCTTAGAGTAAGATATCAGTCTCCTGCATCACCATGGTGACCCTCCCAGGCTGAACAGCTTCAAATCACTGTGGTGTTTGGATCTGGGCTTTTTGTTTATATCGTGTTAAATAATATAAAACTTAGGCAATGCTCCTATGACTCCAAGGAAATGATTACATGCTTGCGTATCCGGGTTGTGATCTAGAAGAAATATAGGTTGAGGGGCCAATTTAAGGGTACAGAGCGAATAGTTTTTCCCGCTTACACACTAGAAATCAAGAAGAAACAAAAACCAGATGTCATTTACATATGTGCCTCCAGCGCTTCCCACAGAATTCATTCAATCTATGGCAGTGGAAACAAACATCGTTCACAGGCTCAGCAGACTCCGGGTGACAGGTAGACTAAAGAGTGAAAGACAGACAGACAGACAGAGAGAGACAGAGAGAGACAGAGAGAGAGGACTGCATTGTAAAACACTTGCAGGTACGAGCACAAAGTTGCAGCTGAACCTATGAAGTCTGACTGTTAGCGCAAGAGCGTGAGTGGGCAAGTAGGGCTGTATTCAGTTATACAATGCAGAAACGGAGGCCATTTTCTAATTCATTATGAAACTGTGGCAGGACATATTGGCATATGGCCACAGTCCAGATAATGATTGTCAAACTGTGGCCTTATGTGTACTAAACAAAGAGAGCACAGTGAGAGACATTTTACTGTGAGGGTTTCACACTGAGGACTCAAGGTGCAGAAGACGAGCACAACATGATTTGAGTGAGGGAAAGAGACTTTATTACTGAGTAAGTGCTTGACTCTGTACAGTATGTACTCAGATGCAATTTAGTGCTTAGGTAGTTTCAAGGATAATCTTAAAAAACAAAATGACTTCAGATTTCTTACTCTACCGAGTTTTATATCCACACAAATCCTCTGGCCATCTTAACTCAGCCTGTAGCTTTGCTCACATCTCTGTAAAGCTTCCTTGTCACAATTATTTTGTTGCTGCTAGTAGTATAACCATACATGTGATCTCAAAGAACCAATGAGAGATAACATGATTGTCAGTATCACATTTTATCCCAAATCTGAAAATATCAATATCAACAGCATTCATTACAGCAGGAGATAGTCCTTTCCAGGATGTTGCAGACGGTTGCTGAACATTTCCTCCTGAGCCGTGAATGTTTTTCAGAGAGAAAACAGGTGAAATCGCACCACGCAAACAAGTGGTATTTCCTCTCTGTTGCAAAGGAAGCTCGACAACAGAAATGGTTTCATGTAGAATGTAATCTTTTTTACACTGTTAGCTGCCTTTGGCACAAATCATCCCTCACAAACTTCGAGAGGGCAAATGCCTGCTGAGGACGCACAATCTTGGTAATTTGATGTCCTTGTACGAAGATGGGTTGTGCAAAATCTGTGATGAGCCAGTTACCTCCAGTATTGGCTCTATCTGGTAAATGGAGTGTATTTAAACAGCACTTTTCTTGTCTTATTTTCCACTCAAAGTCACATTCACACATACACTGATTCTACAGCACTTTATTTCAATCATCATTCATACGGCTGTCAGGGGCAAATTCGGGTTTCATTATCCTTCCCAAAAGGATCGAACCACCGACGTTCTGGTTAGTGGTCCACCCTCTCTGTCCCTTGTGCAACAGCCGCCCAGATAGGGCAAATATATACATACAAAATACGAGCCATCAATTTTAATAATCTTTTCATGCGTGCGCAAATAATCCAAGAATTACAATACTAATAATAATAACTTTATTTGTATCGCACTTATCTAAACAAGCTTACAAAGTGCTTATCAAAAAGATGAATTCATTAAAATAAAAGGGATTCAATTCAGTTCAATTATGCCTGATTTTGTAAAATAATATTAAGAAAAGGTTTTTTGGTTTAAACAATCATAGTTTGTAGCCTACAAAATGCGTTTTGATGTTATTTGTGTTTGTCAGGGTAATCTTCACACACCTCTGTGTGCTTTGGAAGCGATTTAAGTTAATTGTCTCTCACGCTGAGACATTTTCCTTCAAGCTGACACTTGTTACTCTGCAGACAAAGGTCTGCGTGCAGCATGTTCCCGACGATGCCTCACTCAAACAAATAAATGCATCATTATTAACGCTTAAGTGACAGAGGTGCATTTCTGAGTGGTCATTAAAAATGTGAAGGATCGCCCCAATTACCCAGGCAGTGGCCTTTTAGTGACAGGGCCTCTAATTAGTGCGAGGAGCATCTATCTCTATGGAGAAAACTGAAGAGAGGGAAGAAATGCCGCGGATAAGAAAAAGTGGGTCTGTGCAGCTCTGAGGCTCTAACAAGGCTCCTTATGTATAATTAACTTGATACATTGGTTTGAGTGTGGAGAGAACAACGTGCAATTGAGCCTTGTCACTACAAATGGATATTAGAAAAGAAATGCATCGCACAATAGAATAATGATATATTATTGAAGTAGTTTCTGACAAGGTCGGCGAACAACAGTTTCTTTTCTTGTTCAGGACCCATAAGAGCCAATACTCTAATCTCTAATTTCCCCAGGAGACACAACCTGGAGTTTTTTCACTAACAGAAAAGGAGAGTTTAACTCAGTGGACTCTGCTTATCCATGTGAGCTTTGGTTCTTAAATATTTTACTTGTAAATTGCCTTATTTCATAGTATTACCACCATTTCTGTGCCAGAAAATGAGCTCAAGCTGCCAGAATACCGTCCTGAATACGATCGCATTATCAGTGGAGTTAGACTCCCCCGTTTCGGGTGGATTGTTCGTGTTCTTAAATAGATGCTTGTGTTTGCTATATGTTTCTGGGTTTTGGTGTGTTGAATGGATGATTTAAAAAATCAAGCAAAGGAAAGAATGCAACCTTGAGTCAGACTCGTCCAATTCATGGCAGTTATTCAAATCCTGTTTTAGTCTGCGATTCCTTTTTGAATTCGGCTTTTCCATTCTAGGTTAATGGCCGTGTGCATAATACGCACTCAACACTGTATTACTGCTTCCCCTCAGTTCTGCAGCTGGAAAAAAGAGAAGCTCTCTTTTTATCCTTTGTCAAAGAGCTGGATGAGCCAAACTTCAAGTCTTTTTTTTTCTTCCTGAAAATGAAAGTGCTGGGTGGGAATGTAGTGCCAAAATGATTAATGAATAATTGTCATCACCGATTATTTGCTTCATCTTATTTGTCACAGAAGTAAGTGCTGCTCGCTTTCACGCCGCTCTCCAGGGTGAAATCATTCTCCTTCAGTACATCAATCTGCTTGGTGAAAAAAAACCTGCAATGGG
The DNA here is from genome assembly GCF_022539355.2 of Hippoglossus stenolepis. Lineage (NCBI taxonomy): Eukaryota > Metazoa > Chordata > Actinopteri > Pleuronectiformes > Pleuronectidae > Hippoglossus > Hippoglossus stenolepis. The sequence goes on from NC_061491.1 coordinate 14,042,957, forward strand.
CACAGGCAGCTGCAGACCTGGACCCAGGTTCAGTATAAAAGAGCAACTTAATATGATTTAGTCTGTTTAAGTTTTCCATCGTGGCTTTGCTTCTTTTTCCATATTATATTACCAAAAGACGTATATAATAATTCAAACACTTGCATCTGATTTACCTAACAATAGCTGAGACTTCTGTCACACAATTCTTCCAAATATATGTTCTCGCCTTGACTTTTTTTTTTCAAATTGCAGCAGAGATATTGATTTGAAGATGTTAAACTAGTCACTGACATCATGTCTGCTGGGAGAGGGGCCAGCCCTTTATAGCAGGATCTGTTAGAAGCTATTAACCAGCAACGTCTATTCATAGACTTCACAGGCATGTAAACACAAAAACATGAATTAAACATCAACATCTCCAATGATTGCAAAATCGCAATCCTGTTAAAAATGATGTTGCTAATTTGAGAGAGGAAAATATTTGTGCAAATCTACTCATATGTACTTAACAAATACAAAGTGGCCAGTAAGTAACAAGCACGTCAAACACTGGTGTGTCACACATCCGCTGCGCTTAGGTAATAATGATCCTGCTATGTGCCCACTAAGCAGGATCTATCGAAGCATTCATCACTTTCCTCTCTCTAAGCTCTTTCTTTTCCTCTTGGCTCTTCAAGCCACTTTACATTGGCACCATATTGACAGTCTGCAGAGGGTTGACAGAACGGATCTGGAGCGTGAGGATTGATTAAACGTTGCATTTGATCACGGACTTTCTGAATAAGATGGATGGCCCTGACAGAAAAGATACAAGGGAGTGAATTGTTTCCCATGACTTGCATACGGGCACTCGTGCACCGACAGACACAGATGCTCCCATTTGTAGCGTCTGAAAATGGAATTGTAATTTCTTGATTTTGTCCCTTTTGTCGGGGCTCCACAGATAAACCTGCAGAGGAGAATGAGGGTTACGGGCCTAATTACCCAGGGTGCAAAGCGTATCGGAAGCCCGGAGTACATCAAGTCTTACAAAGTCGCCTTCAGTGATGACGGGAAGACCTGGAGAACATACAAAGTCAAGGGCAAAGACGACGATATGGTGAGAGACACACACACACACACGAGCACACAAACACAGACGTGCACACCCGTTGTCAGCTCTCCGCTCTCCCCCTTAAGCTGTAACACACAGACAAAGACACACACCTCGTACACACGCACACACACACACACACACACACACACACACACACACACACACTGGACTGGAGACAAGGCAGTCAGTCAAGGGCAGGGTGGAGGACATGATGAGATGGCTTTTTAATTAGCTAGCACACACCGGGCCCATCTTGCTGCCCCTTACCCCCTCCACTTTTATGACTTCTAGATTGAATTTTTATACTATTTGGGGATGAACAGCCACCAAATAGGCCACACAGCGTTCTATCATCCCTGACAGCAAACCCACGGCTCTCTTCCATTTGGCCAGGCTCCGAATGACCCTGACTTTCAAACTTCTCCATACATTTATTGCATAGGACATGAATGTCTGGACTTGAATTATTCTGTGATCTCTGTTTTGTTCCTTGTCTGACTTGTTTTTTCAGCTTGTCAGTCAAAATTTGTGTGAAATTGAGGTTGAAGGAGCAGACTGGGACAAATATCTATATAGTAGTGTTTTTCTTTTTTTTTTCCCCTTTCTACTTTGACTTGTTGCCAGCCAGTGACAGCTCCTATTTCCTCTATCACACAAACACACCGCTCTATCTGTCCTTTGCCTTTTCTTGCTCTCCTCCTTCTCGCTCTGCACCCTACACATGCAGCACATCAGTCCCTACAATCAGAGACTCTCTCTCAGAGTAGCTCAGGCCATTAGGATAAAACACTCCAGAAGGTACCACGATATAACTGGAGCACTAATTTAAACCACACCACTGTTCTTATGAATTACAGGCTCAAATGGTGCAAGAAATTGTCTATTTTTCCCTGTAATTCTAGCTCATTGACCTTGAATGACAGCAATTTGTTGAGTGTGGAGTAGACACTAGAGACCGCGCCAGATAGACTGCTACATTACTGATCTGCTTCACTGTCCTGCCCGCCCCCATCTGCTGTTATTTCATCCCCTGCAACAGATTTTCCGAGGAAATGTTGATAACAACGCTCCGTCGGCCAACTCCTTCACTCCTCCCATTGAAGCCCAGTACGTGCGCATTTACCCCCAAGTCTGCAGGAGGCACTGTACCCTACGCATGGAGCTGCTCGGTTGCGAGCTAACAGGTGAGTGAGCCGGGTTTATTTCCTCGAACTGTGTACACAGAGTCAACATGTAATTATTGAAGTTAAAAATAAACGGCAGTATGCCTCAAGTAAACCTCAGTATGCCCATTGTTGTTATACTTTTTTAGGTGTATGCCACTACCATTGTATATAAAGATGGACGGCCGTATAGGTCATAAAAGGTCTTCTCTGTGTTAGTGGATGGGACATGGGCCAAACGAGTTCCAATACAGTTCAAATAAAGCTCTTGTCATACTGATGTATGTTCGAGTGCTTATTTGATTCTATAAAAAATGGGGTCAAACAACATAATTGACTGCTGAGAATAACTTGCAAGCAGTCAAGTGTGCGCACCAGGCTACAGAAACTTCATCCCCCGATTGTTACTGCGCTAAAAGACGTTATCAGCTCAAGATGGCAGCATTAGTGTCCGGGATGTTTTGGGTTAGTTTCTGGGTATTGGGAGGAAATGGGGATACATCGTCTATCTTTTTAAAGTCCATGATCCGTGTGTTTAAAGAAAATCTTTTTTTTATTGTTGCCAGGCTGTTCTGAGCCACTGGGAATGAAGTCTGGCCACGTCCAGGACTACCAGGTCACGGCCTCCAGCATCTTCAGGACGCTCAACATGGACATGTTCACTTGGGAGCCTGGAAAAGCCCGTTTGGACAAACAGGGCAAGGTCAATGCTTGGACAGCTGGACGCAGCGACCAGTCTCAGTGGCTACAGGTAAGATGTGATCTGAGCTACATCAGTTATCCATTGTGGCTCCTGTATAAATACGCAGTGGAAAGAACAACAGGCAGCCATGTTCTTGCGGATGATGCTGACTTTCACTCAAAGGATCAGCTCGTACCTCCCTGGCATAGTAATTGACAGTGTGGTAATACTTGCCAATGGATTCAATTATATTTCATAGCATCATCTTCATTGAGGAGCTGTGAATGAAATGACATCTTACAGTCCTACATCTATTAGCTCGCTCTCGGTATCATTCTTGGAATCAGTCAGTAATAGGTAGTCATCTTTTGTTTGTTTTCCATGCCAGTCTTTTTTGAATTCAACACCCACGCTGCCTCTGTTGGCAGCGTGTGCCCCTGTTATGTTTGGCTGCTGCCCAGGCTTTCTATCTCTATGAAGCCAGCCAATCCATTTGTTTTCATTACAGTAACTGATGGCTGCAAATGTCTCCTGAAAGGGACAAGACGTGTCTCTGAGTGAACATTTACACCCCAGTCTTTCTGCTTCACAATATTTCAGATTAATAGATGCTGCGGGAGTTTAAGATACATATCAATCAGACTCAATCACATATGGCATCATGTATGGCCTCATATATTGGATTCCTTACTTTTCTACCATAAAAGGCAGTAATGGTCTTTGCTGTGAAAAACTATGTCTCACAGTAAATCTGATAGCAGGAAAGAGATTGTGATGTGGATTATCTTCTCGGGGAATTAAAGACCGGAGTGATCTCTTTGGTTTCTTGGCCTTTCTCGGCCTTTCTCCTGCACTTGTGTTCCCCACACATCCCTTCCCCTAGCAGTGACACAGTTAGCGCTCTGTAGTCAGACCAACGTGTCGGGCTGTTATTAGATTGTCCGGGTCTTGAGTCAGATATTTCTTTTATTACGCTGAAAGCTTTTTTGCCGAGGGTGAGGTTATGCAGGGCTGTGTGTCGGAGGAGACAGATACTTAGCCAGGCCCCATCCCGGCCAGGAAGCTCAGCTGAGCAAAATTGATTGCTGTGGGTAAAGGAAAACTTGAGGTCTCATATTACATGCTGTGCCAACAGGAAAGGGGAAGATGCTATACACTCGCAGTGAGACAATCAATGGCTTCCACTGCCGAGGTCCATTTCTGTGCACACAGGCATATCAAATATCTGGCTTTTGAAAGGCAGCCGTTATGTATTGTAAAGTGCTCTTTCACATTCATGTTCATACAGCTGTTCCCTCCAGGCTGGCGACAGCTGTGGTCAGAGGCATTATGTTTCCAGGTTGTCTGTCTGTACATCCCATTCTAAATGCTAAATGGTCTGTATTTTTATAGTCCTTTTCTTCACACACACTTTCATACAGTGCAGCCATCAATGGCAATTTGGGGTTCTTGTCCAAAGAATCAAATCGGCTGGTTAGTGGACAACCCGCTCTACCTCCTGAGCCACAGCCACCCATATGAATGCGACATCTGACTAACTATAACTAGTTAATGGTAAACTTCACTATGACATCGTAATGTTCAACAAAAACACTTTTCTGGCCATTATTTAACAGAATGCCTCAGGAACGGAGTCTATGATGTTGTTTCCTGCAGCTTGGCTGATTTGCGGAGGCGTGCAACTGCAAGGTGGTAATTCCAGTTTCTATTTAGCGATCTTCTTGTGGGCATTTGTTAAACCCCCACTATCTGTGTCCTCTTTAGGCCGGTTGCCATGGTAAATAATTGATTTTCAGTGACATTAGCGGATGACTTTAAACCTTAAAGATAAATGGAATTAATCATCCTTAATGACAAGTTAAGTATTGCTATCAATCAAGACAACGGCTCTGCTGTGCAGTAGAAGCAGTGGGGAATTCTCTACAGTCACCAAATATCACACTGGACCCCTTCATGCATCTTGAATTGCAAACAGTTGAAACACCAGCTATTAGACAAGTTTTGTCTTTTAACCTGCACCGATTATTATGCCCATCCGAATTGACAGCTAAAATACCCTGATGCAGGATTTGAATATAATCACTTTGAGTAACATGTATTTTTCAACGGACTACATATGTAAACCAGAACCAAAACACTTATATCTGGACCTGTGTCTGGAATGTCCAAGCTGAAGTTATTCCGGCCGAGCAGGCGATAGAATTACTCAGAGGGAGACCGAGCCACAATCTTTCAAGATGCTTTCAAGAGAGGAGCTGAATCTGTCAGGACTAAGCTGCCAAGTACTCCAGCTGGCATAAGCTGATTAGTTAATTGTGCACATTAACATATTCACATAGCAAAGAGAAATTTGTCAGAGAGGCACGAGCTACTTTCCAATTTCACAGTGTCCCTGGTAAAGCAACATGTCTTTTGCATATTCTGACAAGTGGGACTGCGAGAAGTTTTGTTGGCGATGGGCGGGGTTCAGCTTCCTCTCCATCTCTCTGTAGGTTGGTGCCAGGTAGCATCACGACTGAAAAAAAAAGGAATAGGAAAACTCGAAATAAGTTTTGTGCCGTCGACAGAGAAAGAATACTCATATTTTTCCATCCACACCCACAGTGTTTAAGTAGCAAAGGCACTTGCATCATTGGTGTTAAAATGAGGTGCGGTCAGGTGCATTGTTAGTGCCCCCCCCAATCATGAGGCAGTGGAAAGCAATTGCACTTTTAACAAAACATTATTAAGATATATGCACCTACACAGACAGATGGTCTACTCCGCACCTAGCTTTTAAATAGAAAGGGAGATGGGACTGGTTTATTGCACGTTAAGCTGAAAACACACCCATGATTAATTGAGAGACTAAATAGAAGCTGTTTTAAACCATTTTCTCTCTTGAACCTATTTCTCCACTGTTAAACTTGTAGAAGTGGATTTGGAGATGCCCTAAATGAACTTGCCCAATCGCTCTTTAGACCATGTGACTAGATCATTAAAAGGGAGCCTCAAGACTCACTTGTCCTCTCCTTTTGTGCTTTGAGGTACAGATAACTACCACTGATGGTCCAGGCAGTTACATTGATTTTTTTTTAGGCCATTTTTTACTTGTGAATCCACGATGGCCACAGCCACTGGCATCATTTTTGGGGTCATATGCCCATCTGTCCATCTCATTCTTGTGAAGGCAATAACTCAACAGACTGTCTGGGCACAAACACTCATACACACTCGTCATTAATTGATTGGAATTTGATGGTCAAAGGTCAAGTCATATTCTTTTGATTATTGATATTTCGAGAAGTAGGAAATGATATGTTTCTCAGGTAACTATTTTTCCTCAGGTTCAAGTTCCCAGTGCCATCTTCTACAACCCGTGCTTAGCCATGTTGTGTAAGCCCTATAAATATATATATCCTATATAATAAAAATGCATATCATCTGAATTACAGTGATTAATGATGAGTTGTAGTTTTAGGCTTTTTTGTCAAACAACAACCCAACATGTAACGTACTAATATAAGGGGTTGTGTATACAGCACACGGCCTTGTGCTCACAACGATCATTCATCACTTCATTTGCAACTTTTTTTAATGTGTCCGTGCACCGCAAAGGTTACAGAACAAGCCGTGAAAGTAATTCCACTGTAGCAATGCATTTGTTATCCTCTATCTTGAAGGTTTTCGCACCCAATTATCTCCTTATAGTGATAAATAAGTGTGGTGTGGCTGTGGCTGTGGCACCCTGATAATCACCTCTGCCTCTGACAATGCAGAGTGAGCTAAATCCTTTGTGTGGAAACTTTGAAAGAGCCTCAGTATCTCTTGTGCAAACAGTTCAAGCGGCGCTATGTTAAATTCAGCTTGCAGTCGTCACACATCGGTGCACAGTCTGGCTAATGTGGTAATGCAGCTGTAACATAACATTCTAATTTACATTTTACAGATAAGTAGGGCAAAGGTCTGCGAATGGTATTTTTTAAATATAACTTAAGATGTGTCATCAGGATTGGAAGATATTAAGACAGTATTTGTAGTTTATATAATTAAATAACAATGTTCATGTTCTGCGAAGGTGAACAAATATGAACGCTTCCATTGCATTAGAAATGTTTGCTCAACAATATCACAAAATGGTTTTCTGTATTGAAGGCAGTGTGGCAAAGTCACAGGATCCAAGGAACTTTACAGTGTAAATGTACTCTGACTAATGCAGAGCACACCTAACATTTTAATTAAGGAAAAGACTGCGGGAGTGGAGCTTCTCATTGGCAGATACTGATGAGCTAAACCGTGGCAGCTTAGCGGGTACGGCCCTGCATGCATGTGGGGGAAGGAGTGACTCACTGCAGGAACACACGGGACCAAGGGGAAAGCTCAGTGGGAGACGGTAAACCAAGACAGGGGAGACAAAGGCAACTGGAGACACATAAGTAAAGTGAACTATCACAGTCAACGCTGTAATAACACTGGCAGGTGCACGCGACAGGCTGCTGCCACAGTGTTATTACTCCGGTGCCAGTTTACCTGCATGCATTTCTTCATCGCCAATATCTCTTCACTGGTGACAGTTGGTTGGAGCTGTATGCAAAGTAATGTCTGGGATTCTTGAGGAAACGGTGCTGCCCTCATGATGACTGATTACCAGAAAACCACTATGTATTTCCCAGTAATCCAGGTAAATAATGTCCGCAGGATTTAAGAACCATAAATCCCAGTGCCATATATGTGAAGTTCTTGCTGCTGGAAGTTACGATAATCCTCAGAAACCAATATGACAGAACTGGGTCGTGGCCGTTTCTTTTACTGACTTTGAACTGCAGAAATTGTTTTGAGCAAAGCAAGCAGTGAGACTAGTTCGCATCACTACGTTCTGTGTGGTTTGAATACAATCCTCCGCTTTATTCCCTTTCAGAATGAGCATTAGATGATGGACACTCATGGGTCAAGCTGTGGACATGATCTTCCCTACAGGAAATCGGTGATGAGGAGATAAATGGCAGATAAACGGTGGCTCTTGGCGCCCATATCTTTATAACCTATACCCAATACATGTTTTGAGACAGCTCTCTTCGCCCAGTGCCCAGTGCCCGCAGGTTTGCCAAGACATTGGATGGATGAACTGTGATTCTTGATGTATTTTGTCAATGTTATCATTTAGGGTCTAGTGAAAGATAACAGTATTAGAGGAGTAACTCTCTGTCATGGCCAGTGCGCCGGGTTTTTAAGGGTTTATGGGATCACTTAATTTCATGGACACATTAGATTTTGTCTTTTACTTTGGATATGTAGCACAGTGATATTGGAATTTATCCTGCTGAGAATCTCACAGACGAAAAGGTGTGACCGTCCCTAAAGATTGTTCATCCAAGGCACCGGCTTCCACTTGAATATAGATATATGTAATTCATGGTCTAAATATAACTTACACCAGAGGAGATTCCCAGCAGGTTGAATGTCAGCGTAGTTAAGTGTAGACTTGTCATCTCCAGACTGGGCACAGTACACGCGGCACTTCACACCGATGCTACGCTACAATTGATCTGGGATGATCCGGCACTGTGAAATAAATGTTTGCAGCCCAGTCACACTGCGTCTCCTCTACCTCACCTTCAGTGAGTGACTTTTCTCATTGACGGTCTCGCACAGCAACTTGTTATTTTGCTTAACTGAGTGGAATAGATGTGTTCCTTTTGTTTTAAGCAACACAACACTAGGAAGCAGGTAAGAGTTCATTTTACTAAGCCCTCAGCTGAAGTCCGATCAATACGAGTATGACAACTTGATATGCAGACTAGGCTTCCCAGAACCAGGAGGACAAGCAGAGGACATGTGACAGTCCAGCAAATTACCACTGATAAATTATTTGACATGAGAGACAGACAGCGAGAGGTGAGCCACTGAGATGTAGAGACGTCAGTGAGTGATTCGCTCTGTTTAGGAACAGCGTGTGTATATAGCGAGGCAGAAGCAGAATGTGTAAGTCAGTGAAATTATTTCTGCAGAGAGCAAATGTCAAATTAAACCAATTTTAAAATGAGCAATGTTAATGGATTTCACTTATAGTTGCGGCTCTGTGCTTTCAGTGCTCAGTTCCCCTTTGAAACGATAATAGTTTAAATCAAATACATGCTACATTTTCATAGAGGGTACTAGAGACATTTCAATTACTAATTCTGTCTTTACTTAAATACATACATATTAAAATATACTTCATCAAACGGTTGTATCTGAAAGTTAAAATCCGTAAAGTCACTTCAGAAAGAGTAATTATTGCAATAACAGTGTGAGATTTGAACAGAGCCAAACACATGTTACATTTAAAAGGTATAATACTGTCATAGAAAGGTTTAATTATACCTTAAAAGAAAAACTCTGCTTCAAATCAGTCCTGTGTTTCAAATGCCTTTCATCAGTTACTTTCCTGCAATTGGGTTTAATTGTTTCTAAAAACAAGTGATCACTCCATTACCAATTCCAGGTTTTATTTCATAGAGTGATTCACAGTTTCTAAAAGTAAGAGTGTAATTCAAATTGCAAGAACTAACACATTAAGAAGAACATTTCTGCAGCTCTACCAGCCAATGAGAACTAAAGCTTCGGTGCGTGTTGACACTTCACACAGAGCATTGTCCCATGTGGAGTACAGGCTAGAAAGAACAATAAGGAGACATAATGCAAGATTGATTCCCGCTCAGTGCCTGCGAGCGAGCATTTGTTGTAATCAAACCGGGTATTATCATTACACCAGTTTTGCCAGGCACAGCTTCCTAATCAAATTGCTACCTCAAATACAGCGCCGCTGACAACAGACTCTATTCCTTTTAATCAATAGGATTAGCTGGGTGTTTGTTTCATCCGTCCGCTGAGAAGAATGCCTTTAATTTGTCCCACTGAAACTATCGTCACTTCTTGAGGGTTTGTGCAGCAAAGATGAAGCGTGTCCTTTCTAAAACCAGAGGAGCTGCCTCAGAGAGCATGGAGGCATTGTTGCATGTAAGGATTTAAGAGGGATTTTGATCATCGGGAATAACAATTATCGTGTCTTTTTTCCCAAGAGCAGGACACTGCTACTTTGCTGAAATGACTTGCATGGGAAAATGGACTGTAAGACTTTATGGGGAACTTTCAAGGATGAGCTGTTTTCTGTGTCCTTCAAGCTTGATCTCCCCCCCCCCCCAATGGAAAACACAGTCCATGAATTGTTAGGAAGAATATAGAGAGTATCATCGTAAATCCAGCATTTATATAACCGTCCTACCGTGTTGATCTGGTTTAAAATAGATAGATAACAGCAATGTCCCCGCAGACCTGACTATTCAGAGTTCTAACCACACTAAATGCATTCTTTGTTCTATCGGCTGCTCCGGGTTTTATCACCATTTGTCCTACTACTCTGTGCCCAAAGCTGAATCAATAGGAACAGCACCTGCAGCCAGGTATTCTTGCTGAACTAATTAAAGAAACAATGTTAGAGGGACAACGTCCCGAGGCGGTTTCTCCTGCAATCAGCGAGAAGCACACATCTCTTTAGCCGGCCGCTGTGATGCTGAAAAAATTATGAAATTTATGAAATGCAAGAAACACTGGCTTGAGCGTACCTGCTAATACGACAGGCTGTATCTACACTTGTGTGCATAGGCGCCGGGTTTTGTGTGTGTTCTGGGTCCCCACAAACAATGCCAAGCACCAACCGTGTACCAGCATAGTGGGGACATTCACATCGATCAGACGACAAACGGTCGGTGCAAAATTGGATCAACTGGAGGGACTAGGAGTGTTAGTAAGTCACCTGCTCCAAACTTTAATCACCAATCAGTGTCGCCCTTGATGGTCCAATCTGCTACCATAAATAAGTAATGACAACATTGAGTAAAAGCAAATAGATTTGAAAACAAATATATTTAGTAGTTGTTTGGGCCTTTAGGTTATGGCTAGGGCTTTTGTAGACAATGTTTTTTGCATAAGGTTTATTTTGGGTGTGGAGGTGATTCATTCAACTATTCAGAGCACCCACTGACATTAACATAACTCTGCACCTATATTTATTTCCAAATGCTTTTCATCTTGCTTCAACCTTCACAGAGTTAACATGACAATATCAGATATAGATTTACATCTTTGTAGAAAAAAATCTGAGCCGTGGCCTCGACCACCGATACACAACTTGGAAGCCAGAATAAAGGATGTAACCATGACTGCAAATTCCTCAGCCGGCACTTGCCCTTGCAGATGTGCCAATCCAGTCCGAGCCCCATGTAGCCTTGTACAATGTATGTGATACTAAGACTTGGCAAGTTTTCAAATGTGGAGAATCATATTAAGGGGTTATTATTGTGGGCCATCATAAATCTTCTGCGGAGAAGCCTGTCAGATCGGGCTCATATGATACTTGATATCTAAATGCTCATTACCAAGTTCGAGACTCCATCACATTACAAAACTTATTTTAATTTAATGAGACATAAATACAGTATGTTGCTTGAGAAAATGTGCCCGCAGCTATTCAATCACTTTGAGAACATTAATCAAGAATTCCAGAATAATCTTAGAAAGTCTTTGCACTAATTTGAAAACATGGCTGATGTAAATTTCATTAGTGTATTATCGTCAGAGACTCATTTTAATCCTGTCCAATATGGCTCTTTCTTCCCCCTATTTTATTCAATTTCCCCTGCAGCTAGAATGTGGATTCAATTAACTGCCAAATGAAGTTACGGAAGGGATGGTAAATCCATCTGCTTTCCTGATTCAGTCGGGCGGTTTTTAGTGTCTCATCCCTCCAACTATATCCTTAAATGCACAGGTCTGCTTGGAAGCCTGTAATGGTGCTCTATTGTTTTCATTATCCAAGGAAGCCATCTTATCCTTCCACACTGCATCCTGATCCTCATCTCCCTCCCGCCCTCCACGTCTCTCTCTCTCTCTCTCTCTCTCCCCGCTCTCAGCCAGCGTAGGACGCATTTATCTGCTTTATCTTGGGATGAGTGATTCATGAGTCTGCAGCAGTGCCAGCTGTAATCGTGGGATCTGCAGGAATTGTCAGAATTGTAGGTGCCAGAGCTTAAATCAGTGCAGCCGAGATTGGGTCCAGTGTGTTCTGCATGCGTATCTTGTGGTTTCAGGGTGTCTGAAAGCCAGCTCTTGACAAGCAGGATATCCCCCTCACTTCTATATGTTTAAGTCAGACATCTTTATGTTATGCACCCCGGAGAGTATGGCCTGCACTTAAGCAGCACTGCTACATCCTGCAATGTTATGATTAATTCAGAATAGTTAAGCTAAGCCTCTGTAGGAAAAAAAAAACGGAAAAAAAAAACAGGCATTAATTAGGTCCATGTTACGTTTTTTCTTGAGTAGACCACTTATGTGCCTAATTGTTATCTATTATGTAATTACATGGTTACCTTTTTATTGCGTGTGAAGCACATCGTGTTTTTGTGCAGAGTGTGTGGGTGTGTGTGTGTGCGCACATGTGTGAGGATTTGATATGAATATTTTATATTCCATGTGCGACGCAGGAGAGGGGAGAGAGCAGTGAGGTATGATGTAGTGCAGGAGCCAGTGTTGTAAAAGATTTTTATTTTGCAGGACCTTTTAAAAACCTGTATCGTCACTGTTAGAATAGGAACACGTGGCTTTACGTGATTAAACTAGTTCACGTTTTTACTCTCGTTTACTAATCCAACAGGAAGCAGTTTTCTTCTTCCCCCCCCAGCATGAATCACAGATTTCCAGACAAGATCACAGGGAGAGACAGACTACTTTAGATTTTATCAGTCAGTGTCCATCCCATGTCTAGTTACAGCCAACATTACGCATGGGTGTGTAATCCTCCATGTCCCACACTTGTGCAGCATCAAGGCCGTTTTTTACGCCCATGGATCTTAATTCCTCACTTCGCTCACAATGACACGGTGTGCCACTTGATGGCCCTGCAGATGCTGCTCATTGCTGTAATAGCTCTAAATGATCCAGACCACCATGGTCGATTTCCTTCTTGTCCCTTCTTTGCCATGGCCAATTCCCGTCTCCGGCTCCTGCCACTGGGTAGACGTACTGTAACTTGACATGTTGAACCGAGGCTCCATCAGCCATACGGCTATGTGCCTAGTACAATTTCAGATAGTGATGTCCGTGCTTTAAAACACAGGGTTTATAAAGGGCTGTCTTTGTTTTGAAGTTAGAAAATAGGAATTAAATTATACATTAATAATATGTTGTTCCCATCCATCCAGTAGATATTGAGATGTTTCACTGGATGTGTGGAAATAATGATTTGCACTAGGAGCAAAATAAGAAATGAGCAGATAATCGAAATGAGTAGAATTCCTTCTCTGGCCCCATAAATATCTGTTCTAAATTACATGTCCACATCCGTGCAGCCATCCAGCCGTGCCACGAACATGAAGGAAATGTCTGTGATCGTTCTGTTTCTGAGGTTTGAGGTTTATTCCGGTCTTTTTTCATAAATGTCAATGTTCTCCGTTATCTGCGTAACCACAATTGGCATCCTGTGAAGATGAAAAATTAGAAATGTTAATTTTTGTGACACGTGACGTTTTTTCATGCAAAGTGTGCTGGCACGAAGACCAGAGCGCCGAGGAGAGGTGGGGATGCTTAATGCATAGCAATGCTCATGCTGTGGAAAACTGTTTACAAATATGTGCGCCTGTCACCTTGTTGCAATTCACTATCAGTCACCACACAGTGCTTTTCTCTTATTTATGTCTTCTGGCTGCAAGATGTGCCTTGACCAGCCAAGCAGTTGACTCTTGTAATGCACTGCCAAAACAAGACAGCATCTCGCTCTGAAGCGAAGCTCATCTCACGTGAAGTTTGTTTGTGTTCGAGTCACACTCCACATTTAGCAGTTTCAAGAAATGATGCCATACATGTCAAATTTCAACAAAACAAAAAAAAAGGGAGAGTGTTGACGTTGATGCAGGAAAGTGTTTTCAGTGCCACACTGACCAGTCTAACTCGGTATGATATCTGTGACATTGCTTTCACTATCCGCAATGCTCCCAGGCACCTGAGTCACACTTCAGACTGTCTGCACACCAGCTTCTTACACTGTGTGAGCGCTCAGCAGGGATTTCTACCTGCTGCGACACGCTGTAGAGTTACTCCCTGTGTGTGTGTGTGTGTGTGTGTGTGTGTGTGTGTGTGTGTGTGTGTGTGTGTGTGTGTGTGTGTGTGTGTGTGTGTGTGTGTGTGTGTGTGTGTGTGTGTGTGTGTGTGTGTGTGTGTGTGTGTTTGTGTGTTGTACCCGTACTTCTATATTGACTTATAGACCTTACCGGAGTGAGGACATTTTAGGCAGTAGGTTCTCTGAACACACTGCAGCTGCTTTCAGACGTGCACTGAGCTTATCTGGTAGAACTGTACCTGAGGACGCAAATGACAGTCGCTGCGGTTTCTCCTGCCAGCCCCTTAGTAAAAAAGTGAGTGAAGCCCACCTGAGAACACAGCAGGAGGTTATCTGGAGAATGTATCGTGAGCAAGTTTCTAACAAGCTCAGGATGTAAAACTGGGGGAAAATGTTTTTCCTATATATATATATATATATATATATATATATATATATATATATATATATATATATATATGTGGTGACGCCGGCGAGCTAGTTCTGGCAGGCAACTCGAGCTGCGCTGCGCCAATCATGTGACATACATCATGTGACATACCTCACTCTCCACAACCATCTATATTACACGCCCACCTTATCAGGTGGTCTATTTAACCAGAGAGGAATTTCCCATCATCCCCTTTGCTCACACTGCTGCAGCAGTATGGCTACCAGTTACTTCAGCCCCTCCACCACCCCAGCATCCACCTGTAGGCTCCAACGGGGGGTTACAGGTATTTGCTCATCACTCCCATCATTCCTGTGTAATCATATGGGGGAGTGATTAAGTTGGAGCCTAGACGCCAAACACAAAACCTGTTGTAATGCTGCAATAAATGTTTGAACGTGAGTTGTCTGACTGAAATATATATATATATATGCTGCACCACAACTCATACCCCTTTTTCTCATGTGTGAAGAATGCAATGGTAAGCTTCAGAGAAAGTCCGGGCCCTATTCTGCAGACCTTTTCTGAGTTCTGGTCTAAAAATGATTTCTGTTTCAATGTCCTTGTAAAGCAATGATAAATCACCTAGTTAGCTTGTTTAAAATTTAATTTCAATTTAGTCAAGAAAAAAGCAGTATTTGTCTCAGAAACGTGGGGCGTGTCCTCCAAAGACACTGGACCAACACCATACCTTTTTCAAACAGTCTCAGTTCTGTTGTTTGGTTCACACCAGGGTTCCATTTGCAGCTGTAGCGGATCAGTGGATTATTCAGTTAACAGACATGATGTCCTTAATGCTAGCAGCACACACACATATATAAGCTGAGCCTGTGCTGACTCTCCCTTGCTGCTCAATCACAAGTTCTGTCACTCTTAGCGTAAATTCTCCTCACCCTACAGAGCAGCGTGTCCATCTTCCTCCTAGTCGCCGGCAGCAGCAGCACCGGGTCCAGCACTGTGTTCACGAGAGGGGGTGATTACTGGTGACACCTGTGCTGAACAACTCACCTGACGCTGGTGTCCAGAGTCACTTCCTCGCCACTCTCCTGGAGCTCGATGCCGCCAAGACCCCGCGCTTTCGACTCGAAACAGCTTCATTTACACCATGTTTTTAGCCTGAATGTCCTCTGATAGCCTCGGGCACACGGAACACCTCACACACACTCTCTTCTTCAGGTAGTGGACGTTTAGGCTTAAAACACAGTGTAAATGACGCCGTGATCCGCAGGTCAGGTGGGTAGGGTCGTAAAAATGTACATTTCTGATTAATAGCCGATTACGGTGGAAGAATTTGGCCTCATACATCACTAATGTGGAAATTATGAATAGCATTCTCTAAAATGTGAACATCATATTTTAATCTTAATTTTCCATCAGGCATTATTTAGCTACTCTCAGAGCAGCAGGTCCTTTTAATGTCTCGAGCGCCAATGGAGAATGGAGTCAAAGATGATCCGGGAGAGAAAAAAAAATTTGGAATTAAAAACAAAAGAAAAGGGAAGGACAGAATAGTTCTGTGTGGGAGGGATTTAGTGAAGTAGTTAACCATGACGACGATTCAAGTGCCACCTGAAGCTAAATCCAAGTTCGTTGAAGACTGCGTGGACCTGTGTTGCCTGGATATACACCTATTTGATATAGTCAGTGGCAAAGGATTTGTCCAGGTAGCCAGGACACTAATAGACATTGGAGTTAAATATGGGGGTTTTGAAGCGTACCTCATCAGCAAACCGTGCGCCACCAGTCTACTTCTGTTATTTCGGATTATCCATGAATTCCAGTTGTCTCCAGTGAAAGTTTGCAAAGTGCAGAGGCAGGTGTGGGCGGTGATTCTCAGGACTTAATCAACGTGGCTCTTCACCAAGTCAAACAACGTCTTCTTCATCTCATCATTCTTATGAAATTTAAGTAAAGAGAGCTGTTGGCATCCATCAAACATTGATTTCTGGCCCACCCAAACAACACAAAAGTGTGTGTGTACGTGTGTGTGTTGATATTTGAGGTTGAGCAGTGAACATGATGGCATAACTTGTGTTGAGTTATATAAATAAGTCGTATAGTAAGTGACATTGATTCGTCTATCCTAAAATTAAGTTTAACATTTCCAGACAGGGAAATGTTAAATCGTCGCACTCAAAAATCTTTTTAGATGTTAAGTTGCAAGCTTCTGTATTATTAATTATTATTATTATTTAGAAATAACCGTTATATGCCAGTTGGGACGTGTGGATGAATTTGTAGATTTCCATCCCAAAACAGATTCTCTGGGTTTTTCAGGTTTCTAAAAATGCTCAGCGCCACCTTGTATCAAAGAATACCTCTGATTATTTCAGCCAAGAAAAGGCAAACATATTTTCTCTTGTTTTTCATTTTGACATGCAGCTATTTATAATCAAACCCTAGATTTTCCATTTTTAATTAAGGTTCTTTGTCCAACAGACTGAGTTTATAAAAAGGCTGCAGAGTGTTTGTTTGCAGTTGCAATGAACAAAACAAGCAGAATTATATAATTACAACTTTAAGTCTAGTTTATTTGAGCTGTAGTGAGTGTAGTGGTAAGTTTGCTGCCAACCTTTTATTTTTTTTTTACTTTTCGTGTTGCTGAGACTTTGTGTTTTCATGCAGAAAAAGCAGAATGCCACTCAACAACCTCTCAGGCTCAGTGAGACTCAGACCCCTGCTTCATCATACAGAATTGGCTTAGCTGGCGTGCCCGTGTGGGGAATGGCACATTTTTATACTCAGGGGTGTCATGACACACAGGCTTTTCTTCGCACTCAGAGGAGAAGTGCTACCCTCAGTCAGCCATTTGTCTGGAAATTGCCCGCCTTCATGCCTTCAGCCCTATCTCTCGTTTCTTTTTTTTTTTCTTTTTTTTTAGGGGGGGGTGGGTTGCTTGTTGGGCTAAGGAGCTTTTCTGAAGATGGTAGGGTTGCAGCAGAACAGAGTCACGTCACGGGACAAAAGTAATACCACCGTTCAGACAGCAGACAGATCTGACAATGCAGACACGGAATACGAGTCGGGTCACTTCACCAAAGGCCCCAAAACAGTGCTGGTGTGTGAACATTCACTAAAGTTTTCCAGTCTGGTTAGTTTATTCGGCCGGCTACGAAAGAATCTCACAGAACGACGCTGTGACTGGCGAGTTCTGCAGTGCTTTGGCATTTCAGCTCCATAGAGATAGTGTGAAGAGGCAGATATATCTTGACTTATAGTCTCCAATATGGGTAAAGCTCCAAAGCCCCATAATGCAATGCAATACCACCTTTCATAAGACCCTGCTTATACCTGTCATAAACCCACACCTCATGTTTTTAATGCTGACTTTAGGTGTCGATATGGTCTCTTCTCAGGAGCAGGAACCAGACAACGTGTTCTTACATTTAGCATGATATGGAGATATGACCGGGGCATTGCACTTCTTGTTATGTAAGAATTTAAGCATATTGTCACGTTTAAGGAACACGACTCACTGTAGGTGACATGAGCCGTGGAACAGGGTATTTTCTTCTCGCCGTTGCACCAGCTTTAAGTTTTAATGATAGCCACCCTGCTGTGGCTTTGATGGGCCATGGTACTGTCCTCACGGCTTTGTGAGTTGTGTGCACGCAATTCTGAATTCTGCACGGCTACGTCAGAGCAGAATAGATGTATCGCACAAACGCATACACAGGCTGTGAAGATGAAATGAGTCTCAGTGATACAGTTATATCAGCAGGATGATATGTAAAGCGAGCAAATGCGAAACCGGGTCTCATTTGTCTCCTTATTAAGCTGCCTCTCACTGTATTAATCTTTTCATCCTACGATGGCAAAGCCACTTCAAATGTGGTCGTGGGATTTACACACAAACCTTTGTCTTAATAAGTCTGGGAGGTGAGTGTGTCTGGAACGAGCGCACATTTGCACAAAGAGACATACAAATAAGCATTTGACCCTGTCTCCGTTTCATTGTTCAGCTGTATTGTTGGGTAAACTGGGAGATTATATTAGATAAGATTAGACACAGCAGGCTGAATCCTAAATTCTAGATTCTAATGTCTTATTTCTCCCGGAACAACTGCGAGCGCCACGAGCATCCAAAGATTGTCACAAAGCTTTCACACACTCCTTGTTTGTCTGGGTTAACAGCTCATGGAGGAGAGAATGGGGCTGAGAGTGTGATGGAAAAAGAGCAGCCGACGGAGGACCGGAGGAGAGGCCTTGCTTTAACAAGCTTGTCTCGCTCCCTAATTCAGTTTGAGCCATCAAAGTGTTGAGAGCTTGACGTCGCTAGGGGCGGTTGTATTTTGTGACTTAAACCTGTGACAGGAATTACAGGTTCCCCCTTCAACTCTGCTTTGTTTTGGTGGCAGACTTGACTGCTTGGCTAGAATGCGATTACCTCGACGTTCTGCGACTGGAGCATAATCAAAGCCCCGCAATGGTGAGGTATCATTCCCCTCTAAATGAACCAAGCAGCCAGTGTCATTGTTTATATCTGGCCTCTTTAGCCGGGGGTTCGTCGTGGCAGTATCGTCATTATAACACAGCGGTTGTTTATAGTTATTCGTATACATCACAGCCCCGACTGCATTCAGAAACAGAAATGAGCACTACACAGAAAGGGAGGCAGTGGAAGCTTCCATTTGAAGGAGAAACTTCATGAATAGTGCATTGACACCAAATGGAGCATGTGTTGCGCGTCCCATCTGCATAATTGCATACCTATAACCGCTGCATTGTTAAGACATAATTTATGTCTGCACGCTAACTTCAATGCCTTTCATCCTATTTTCATTGGCCCAACATCTCACAATTGGAGCACTGGGAGTTTATCCGCTTGGACGTCTTACGGAGAGCCACAAACTTGCTTTGTTGTCACTGAGGCATGGCTCGTGTCAACGTGTGAGTCAGGAGCAAGGGTCTGTGTTTGCTTGTGCACGCAGCAGGGGGCTCTGCCTTTAAGATGGTCTCTGTAATACCCAGGGAACAATCTTAAAGTGTACGAGGGGAAAGAAAAAGCTCCTGAGTAGTTTTGAAACCTCATGAGAAATAAAGAAAAAGTGTGGTTTTTGTGTGGTGCACTGTACTGAGGTGCACCGTGCTGTTTTGCAATGTGTCGAGGCCGTGTAATGAAACCGAGCCATAGCTCATGCATTACTTCAGTTTGTTTGCTTATTTGTTTAATCTACTCAGGGCTGTATTTTCTTCTGTCAGAGCACCGTGACATAGTATGTGTTGGCCTCTGACCAGGCCAATTAGTTTGATGTATTGCTGTCTGGATGCTGTGTATATTCAGCAGAGGAAATAAATCTGCATGCTTATGCTTCTTTCTCTGTTGCTCTCTCCGTGCTTCCAAATGTCGCCGCTATCTTTCCATGTGACAGCGAAATGCAAAGTGGAGACTTTTTCCCATCCTGCATTGACTGTGTGTGTGTGTGTGTGTGTGTGTGTGTGTGTGTGTGTGTGTGTGTGTGTGTGTGTGTGTGTGTGTGTGTGTGTGTGTGTGTGTGTGTGTGTGTGTGTGTGTGTGTGTGTGTGTGTGAGAGAGACAGTTTTAAAATTATATTTCCGCGTTGGGAAATTGGGAATACATCAGGCACTTTCTAGGACCATTTGCATTTTCCCCATGAATACAAATCAAAATTCTCTTTTAAAAGAAAGTGAAATCTTGAGTAATGAACATTTCACACCCTTGATTTGTCATCTAGGACCTATTGTTCTATACAAAACGATAACAAACCTCTTTGTTTAATATATTGTTGAGATTAAGGGTTTTTCTGCCCAGCGTGTACAATTATCTTAACATTACAAACAACACCCACTGATTTAATGTATTAAAATGTATTGTGGGAGACTTCTTTTATATTACTACCTTTAATCTTCCATCACAGTATGAGATATACTGTTGTACTGCCCAAAATTACCTATTTTAGTCAGCAGCGCCTCCTTTATTAATATCTACTTTACAGTGTTGACACAGTCATGTGAGGCTCATGGAAATGTTAATTTAACACATCCTCTTTGAAACACTGCTCATTGGTAAACAAGATATATTCAAAAGCATTAAACAATGAAATGTAAAATATATATTTTATACTTTATACTTGTCTTAGTCAATTAAATAAAACAAGAAAAACCAAGTCAGATGAAAAAAGCAAAAAGTTCACTCTTACACTCATCTCACCTTCAGGTACCTATGATTTGAGCCCTTTTGGGCAGTACAGCTGTCTCATTTAAACCTCAGACATCCAGGGTCCAGGCTTCTCTTTGATATTGAAGTGTGTAATATCATCATGTCTAGATCTAAAGAGCCCTCTAAGGCCAACAGAAAAAAAGGTTGGGGAATTAAAAACATCTCTTAAAAACTGCCAATTTGTCCAGTGCTGACCGGCCCTACAAATGTAACCCAAGAGTATAAACCATCTGATGCTAAATTTATGTAACCTAAGAACCAACCCAAAATTTCATCATAGGATCTGCAGGTAACTCTTGTTGGTTTGAAAGTGCATTTAACTACTTTTAGAAAGGAGGTTTAGAAATTTGCCTGCAAGGAAAAAGCCTTCACTTTGCCAGTGAATATATATGCAACGGCCAGGCCTTTTGGAATACTGTGTTCTGGACAGACAAATAGTTTGGCCGCAGCAACAGTTATGGTTTGGGGACACTTCACTGCCTCAGGGACGAGGCAGCTTGCAGCCACCGATTCAGCTATAAATTCAAGATACTGCAAGGCCATCTGTCCGAAAAGCTGAATTTGAACCAGAGCTGAGACTTTCAGCTGTATATTGATTGTAAGCACTCTAGCAAATCCACAAGGATTGGCTCAGAGAGAAGAAATGGAACTTTAAGGAGCAGCCGAGTCAAAGCCCAGATTTGAATCCCATTGAAATGCGGTGGGGCTATTTGAAGGGGGGCCGTATACACAAGAACAGCCTCGAACATCTTGTAGCTGAATGGATTTTGTACTGAAGAGTTGTCAAAAAAAGTTACAGAGCCAATGTCAGAGACTGCTGGACAATTATGCAAAACGCCTCCAAGAAGTTATTTCTGCTAAAGGGAGAAAATAACAGCTACTGAGGCCAAGGCTGTACTTACTTCTCCACAGAGAGATATTTCTGTTATCTGTTCACACTATTGTTTAATAAATGATTGAAAACTCTTGTTTTCCCTGGGGCTTTGTTCAAGTACATCACCTTTTATCTGTGGACACTTGAAGAAGCTCTTTGTTCAAATATGGTGAAAAGCCAACCATTTCCATGGGATGTTGTTGTTTTCTTCACATGACTCTTATATTAACTCATAATTACCAAGGTGTTAGAAATGTACAAAGATAAATAAATATAAATAGGTAAATGTGGCGGCGCTATAATTATTATCGCCATGGTGCATTTTGGGGTTCAGCTTATTCTCACTTTTCAATATAGTGAAGCCTAATTAAACCCTAAAATGTCGATATGTGTTGTGAGTTGCCTCCTTCCTGCTGCAACAAATGAGAGCATATTAAAAATTAACCCGAGTGGTGCAATGTGAGGCTCAGAAGCTGCTGCAGTGTGTGATTCCACTTCTGCTGAGGCAAGGTTGTGGACTTAGCCTTGTTGTTCAATATTCTGTGAATAATTGAAACTGACTTCTTGCACCTGGTGTTTTTTATACAGTAAATCCTCTAATAACCTCCAAAGGAGAAAAAAAAAGTGGGAAGCGGACGAGAATGTGGAAAGAATAGCATTTCCGAAACCTTTCCACGCGTTAAGTATCTCGACCAATGAAGTTTCTCATTCTGCTTTTTCTCTCTGCCCCTCACAGGTGGACTTGCTCGTGCCGACCAAGGTCACAGGAGTCATCACCCAGGGAGCTAAAGACTTTGGCCACGTGCAGTTTGTTGGCTCGTACAAAGTTGCGTACAGCAATGACGGAGAGCGGTGGAGTATATATCAAGACGAGAAACAAGGGAAGGACAAGGTAAGTGTCCTTCACACCACAAGACCATGATGACGCACACAAAGACAAAGAGGTTTAAACAGATACATCAACATATTTGGTGACGGGACTGTGTATAAAAACACATTTTTATTGTCATGTACACAAAGCATATATACTGAAAAATACTGTGGAATTATAAATGCATGCCCTTTGGGTGCAGTGAGTACTGAAGTTGTGAATTATATATCACACAAGAAGGTAAGAGCCAGTGTGAGTGGAGAGGAACAGCATCAACAGAACGATGCATAGGAAGGACAGAAACCTGACGCAGACAAAAGCACAAAGCAGTGAATTTAGAGAAGGAAAAAAAACTGGTTTTTCGTTTGAAAATGTCCATTTTGGGACCTGTCTGTTCCTCTTCTCCTCTTCCCCTCAGCATCTCTTTATTTGTGGCTCAAACTGAGGTCGCCTGGTCTGTCCTGTTGCCTCTCTCTGGTCTGGGATCAGATAAGACTGGGCTGTCAACCTGGCTTGGCCAGTGCTGTGGCGTAAATCTTGTTTTACGGCCCTTCAACAAAGTACACATGTCCGTTCCAATCGCCCACGACAGGGAGAGCTGCAGGCACCAGGTTATAGCTTGTCTTTCAGATTCTGCAGGCAAAGAGAGGGGGTGTTTACTTTTCTCTGTTGCTGCATTATTGGAAGATAAAGCCCAACTTCTGCTCATTCACTGATTTGGGATGTGTTTACTCAATCGAGTACCTGAGATCTAATACATCTCATACATGTATATAGCACCAAATAAAAACACAATGGAAGTGTTTGAAGTAACTATGAGATATACACCGAGATCGTGGAATGTAGTCTATATAACGTATTCTATTTTAGTCTGCAGTGTCAATTAGTTTTTCATCTATGAAATTTCTTTCCTATTTTTATTCAAGGCAGTAATATTTCACTTTTGAGAGCATCATTTCTTTTCTTTATGTTCAGATTGCAATGCTTTCCCTCAGCATTCTGCCCTGACTCTTAAATAGCCCCCGCACACGTGCAAATATACTTTTGCTTCTGCTCCAAACTGTTTGTCTTCAGTCAGATTCACTGCTGTGTGTAGTCCTAGTCACAGACCTTCTCCTCTTGATCAGTTCGGTTCTGTGAATGTAAATATTCTGCTCTCAGATTTTTGCTCTCACTCTTTTTCGTGCTTCATGATCCTGTCAGAATTCGCCAACCAACAGAATGCCAGACATGACATTGACCAATTGAATCATCACTGCCTCATGGCGGGCTTTACTTCTTACAGTGGCTGCTCAAGTAAGCACGTACAGGACCTAAAAGTATTTTTATTTTAATAGGGCTGTCTAAGGACATTTACTGCATTCACAGACAACTGTATCATCTCTGCCAGTATTAATTCAAGTGAAGATAGTCGCTGTCTGAGTCGGAACGGTTGACCGCAAAATGTGTCTCATTAGCATTCTCTACAAATTGTAACATTTCAGTAGCTTCTGCAAAAAGACATTACACATTTTTCTGAAACAAATGCAGTGCATTTAACAAACGGTCACTCATAAATTGCATGAAGCTTATTTTCTTCTACAGTGTCTCAACAAACCCAGAGAAATTACAAGGAACTAAAGTCGTATCTCAGGGCGTGTGTGCGTGTAGTGTTTTACTTTGGCAGAACAGCACAGGCAGGGCGCTGGGGAGCGCTTCAACCCCTACGCCTCATCAAAAAAGGCGTTGCTCATGGGTTTTGTTTCTATGACAACAAAACAAAAGCACAACTACTCACCATCAGCAGTCAGTGTCAAGCAGATCTGCTGCCACAAATAGTCTTTTCTTGCTTCTGTCTGACATATCACACCGCTCAGGATAGACAGACACGGCCAGGACAAGCCTCCCCGTTTTCTTTGTTACCAGGGTGACGATCTCTGGTCCGTCCCATTGGTTGCCTGAAAAGGAGCTAAGGCAAACGACACTTTATGAAAAGTTCAGAGGTTTTCAGACCGATCGGTGGCACAAAAAGGTGGAGTGCTCAGAAACAAGACGCCTGGGTGCTTCTCGTTTTGGCGGCCGCATGAAGCCGGGTACGCTCTCTCTTCACTGGGAACAACTTAACAGAGAAACTGGTGCTGAAGAAAAAAGACAGTATGGAGACCTTCTTTATATCTTATGATCAGACTGTATTATTTACTGAGATTGGAATAAATTGACACAAATTAAGATTTTAGCTTCATCAGTAACCGTAACATCAGTAACAGTAACATATGCAGATATGTCCAACTTCTCCAGTTGCATTCTATCAAAACCATTGTACCTCATAGAAATTACTTTAATATTCGAATGTACTTATGAGCTCGCTAGTTAATTTTCTTGTCAGTTTTCCCACTCATAAACACAGAAATGTGTATAACTTATCACATTAAAACCCTTTGGTGTTGATTTTTTCTTTGTTGCTTAGCAATAGTGTTCACATAATTAAGTGCAATTAATATATAGGGTGTAATATGCCCAGCACATTATCGTGTATGTATCCCCATGCGGCAAATGTGACTTTACCAATTAGAATTGAATAGGTAATAGCACCATTAAAATAAAATACTTACTTGAAGTGTTTATGATCACAATCCTTTACAACACAATTATCATGTAGAAACTTTGTGAAATCATTTTCATGAATAAATAACAGTGAATTTGTTTGAAAGTTTTATAGAAATTAAGTGTTTTTTTTCCCACAGCTGTTTGCATTATTCAACACTTGAGGTTCCTGCATCTCATTGGTTTCTCCTCTCACCTGCCTCACTAAAAGCACCTGTCAGACCAGTGGGAGCCATGCAGCGCTTCCCTCTCGCTGTCTCAACCAAAATCAACTGCTTGAATATTTAAAAGCATAATATTTTGTAAGCAAGTCTAATGGTTTGCACAGATCATTTAATCGGAGAACGTGCTGTGTTTTTAGTGTCTCAGTAACATCTCAAAGTTTAACAAGCTCACAAGAGACTGCGAGTGCAAGTACCAACCTTTATTTAGTATTTTCTTTATTGTGTGAAGATACATTTTTCCAGATTAAATCTTTAATGAATATTGCCACTTATTTATTTATGAATGCCTTTTTCTTCCAAATATTTGTACGAGAATAATTTGTAATAAGTCCCAAACATCTTAAATCCTGAAGTTGCTAATTTATCCATCATATTTGGTTTCAAAATTGTGATGCATTCCAGGCTCTGCAGTCCGTGCACATAAAAGCTATGATGTTTGCCTCTCTCCTAAAAACTGATTCTGAGCCGTTTGTGGAAGTTATGTGGCAACTTCAACTGCCATTTTAAAGTAAGAGTTTTATTTTTGCTTGGCTCAGTGCGATAAATCTAAACACTGAAATGTGACAGCATCTTGTTAAACCAAATAATGCTCCGATATCAATTTATGCCCTTATCCTTGTGGCAGAGCCAGTGCAGCAGCCGAAGGTCGGGAAAGGTTTTTCCATTTGTGCAGTCAAATTCCTTGCTTGAGGAGCTTATAATTTCAACTCCCATGATTATCTTTGGATATGGGCCATCGCAGGCTCAGCATGATTTTCACTCAGGCAACCTCACTGCTTTCCTTCCGAGGGCCTGGCAAGCATCATCTGAGGCAGAAGGAGAGAGGAGTGTGCCTGTGACACCTCAGGAACCTGTTATGTCTCAGGTTTTATATTTAAATCAAATGTTAAGAAAATAAAAATCTGTGGATCACAGCACTTTTAACCAGCTACACATAATTTGAAAATTATACCAGACATAAGACATCTCTGTAATGGTTTTTAAGTTTCCCTGGGTATAATTCAGAGGAGGACAGGCAGGATAGCCAGTCAATCTGAGGGTGTGTGTGTGTGCTTTATATTAGAAGGCAGGCATGTTTAGCAAAGCGTCTGAAATGTCAATCAGTTTGTCCCTAGCGAAGCCAAGGGGCTGCTCAGATGTATGATTCTTCAAGGTGTTTTCCCCCATTAATGTCAGAGGACACATTTGGCTGTTGGAGTCCCGAGGGTCCTCCTGACATACCACAATACTTGACTTGGCAGGGGTATACTGTGTGTGTGTGTGTGTGTGTGTGTGTGTGTGTGTGTGTGTGTGTGTGTGTGTGTGTGTGTGTGTGTGTGTGTGTGTGTGTGTGTGTGTGTGTGTGTGTGTGTGTGTGTGTGTGTGTGTGTGTGTGTGTGTGTGTCTGGTTCGGGCACAGTGGTACAGGCTTGTAAGTATTCTCCTCAGCTCCCCCTCCAGCTCCTGTGTGGCAGAGGCTGCAGGCGGTTACATCTAGATTGAGAGAGGAGGCTCTGTCAGAATACAGATGTTGTCAAAGCGGGGGCACGGTGACACACACACACACACACACACACACCACAGGATCCCTCTACACCCACCACCTTGTTTGCCTTTTTTCTTTTTTTACTCAGAAATCCCAAATACCTATGCTCCGCACTTTCAACTGACAATTAACAACACAGCCCATTGTCTGAACATAATTAAACTCGGATACATTCCATAAGTATGTCGGCTTGGCCCCTTTCCCACATGCACACACTTTCTACACCTGGGGTCGCCCACGTTGACTGCTCCTGCACCTCTGGCCCTTCCTGGGTATCAATATTTACACACTTGATAAGTAATTGATTTATGTTTAATAGTGTTGCACACGGGTGACACAGGGTTAATTAGCCATTAGAGCCTTCAATTCCCTCCATGTCAGAGGGTAACTGACTGTTAGATGACAGTCATCTTAAGATAAACCGCTTATATTTATATCTTCTTCTTCTGCGGTCTTGGAAAATATTGGCCGGGACGTTATATGTTCCTGAGGGTTTGAAAAACTCCCAACTACATAACATATTATCAAAAAGTTGATAATTTGTGCATTTGAGCTTGATTGAGCCTCTTCTAAGCTCTTGTGCTGCTCTTGACCTTTTCAATCTAGACGTGGTTGCGTTGCACTCACGTAACCACACATGGATCAGGCAACAACAGGGCAGAGGGCAAAAAGATCTGAGCGACCTGCTCCCCTGACCCCGTACACCAGGTTTAAATAATGGAGCCTGGGCAAGTATAGAGTGTTGTATCTCCAGAGGCCCCCTCCCATAGTACAGCACACCCGTGGCTCCACCAGCCTGGAAAATCAATAGGTGGGAGCAGAGTTGTGGCTCGTGGGTTCAGAGGGAAGTCACACAGAGAAATGCCCTGGATGCTTTTGTCTTGACTATTGGATAATGTGATTATGCTTGTAGGCGATGGAGCAAGACCTTCCCGCAAGTAGTTCTCACATATGTGACAAAAAGTGTAATCTATAAGAAGTAAAGAGACCTTGGATGAGCGTGTTTATAAAGAGCCAAAGGGTCTATTGTGTCGTTGCTGCTGCTGGACCTGTGCTGTTTGACTTTGGCAAAAATATTCAACTTAATCTGACAGGAAAAAACTGCCACACTGGTGAAGTATTTCAGTTGCAAGCGCAAATACTACCAGTCAGCTCCAAATGTCAGTGGCCGGTGCCTCTGCCTCTGTTTCCCTGATGTCAGACAGGCGGACCGCAGGTCAGACACAGCAGGTTGGGCTTCAGCTGCAGTAGCTGCCGTATTTATAACGTGTTTTGTATTTTGTTATCTCATTACTGAATTGGAACAAATAATATCAAATACTTCATCTGTCTAATTAAACACCTAAGTGTGGAGACAGTTGTTTGATTGTGTTGCAATCAACCCACTATTTACAGAGGACGACAGGCTCTGCCATGGATTAGACGACTGAAGCAACAGCAGAACTAATAAGTAAACATTACAAATTTCTGGAGAATGCCTGGTTTACCACATTTTTAGTAACAACCCGAAAAATGTACTTTCAGCTCAGAAGCTGTTTTGGTAGATGCTGTTAACTTTGACTGTGAATTTTTAATGCGATGACTGGAAGGTGTCATAACCCAGCCTGTGGGCCATGAAAAAGATGTAACACACATGTCAGCAAAGTATTTATATTTGGACTGCGAGGTGTGTGAGTCAGTGCCATCAGGGGTGTAAGTGTGGATGTGTGTGAACCATGTGGTGAGAGGTGTTGTAAGGTGAAGAAACAAAGCCAAAATAAACCAAGAGGATTTGCAGGCAATGGCAAAAGGGAGAGCCTCGAAACAAGGAATAAGAAAAGTTCCTGCAAAATATTGAATCAAATGGATTTTGTTGAAATTTGCAAACATGATTCAGTAAGGCAATGCTCTTTATCACTTGAAAATAAAAATATGTGTTATCTTTTCTTTTACTCTAATTCAATTAAAATGCTTTCAACTTTAACTGGTAAGTGCGAGGCAGTTGTTGGCATCCATTCTACTATTAAATGATTTTAATTCCCTGACAGTCTGCAGATGATTTGTTGTCGTGGATTATCTCATCATGTTGCTAATCCTTTTTCTTTTTCACATTATTTGTGCTTTTTATGGAGAAACCTCACATATCCGGTTCAAGACAGTTTGTTTTAGAGACATTGCCTCTGACACTGTGCACATCCTCAGACAGTCAAGGAGAGATTCTTGTCATATTTCAAACAGCCACTGTTTTTGTATGGCCTTCCTGTCCAGCCCTTTACATTTGGCTGTCATGCAGCCTGGTTGTCACATTAGACTTGTGGCAACACACCTGGTTGTGGCATATATCTCTCTTTCCAATGTCAAATGTTTATTGTCCTACTCTAGCATATGGTAGAAGGACAAATGTAGTCAACACAGAATGGTTTAGTAAGTTTTAGAATTGTATGCTTTGTGCTGGGTTTTTAAACCGTGGAACAGGAAGGGAGAGGACATTGAGAGGGAATGTTGGTCGAGGCCCAAAGTTCTGGCATAGGAAGAGGAAGTAAGGCTGAGCCCGGGCTGTTTTCAGCTGGGCCGGAGAACAGCTGACTCAGATAAGGGATATCATCAGTCAGTGGAACTAACACTTTATGGAACATTTCAGGTCGTAGGAGAGTGTGGCAAAGCTGCTCAGTGGCAATGCACCAGGAGCGGAGGAGATCCACCGGGAAAGGCTCTGGAATTATCTGGGCTGTCTTGGTTAGAATACTTCTTCAAAGTCACATGGAGGTTAGGGACAGTGCCTGTGGACTGGCAGACAAGCATTGTGGTTTAAAAAATTGCCAATATACCGAAAAGTAGCCTTGGTCGTTGGTTGTTGTATTCACGGAAAATAATCAAAGACATCCCAGGTGGGTACTGGCCTCTGCCAAGGTTGATCAATGTCACCAAATTTCGGTCAATCTATCTCTGCTCTTTGCAGATGACGCGATTCTGTTGGCTTTATCAGACCGTGACCTTTAGTATGCAGTGGGGGTGATGAGGGTTTAACCTTTTAGAGTGTGAGGCCATGATTCTCTGCCCAAAAACAGTGGATTCTCCCCTTCTGCCCCAAGGAAACTTGGCTGGTAAGGGGGACGTCTGTATTACTTTGATTGACCTGCTGCCACTTTGATTCATACCCGCATTAGTGGTAGAAAATTAATGGATGGATAGATATTTTACGACCACTAAGTACTTTTATGGGGATTTTCTTTTTTTGTTAAAGGCAGCTTGCGAGGACATGTAGAAGGAGAGATGACCTGCCAGTGGAATCCTTGTTTGACTACAGTCTAAACTCAATGCTGCAATTTAGAATGAGAGAAAGAGGAGAAACAGGACAGAAGAGGTTGCAGGAAGAAAGTGATGAAACAGAATGCAGGATGTAAAGCTGCTTTAGTTTGTGGTAGACATCAGAAGCAATGAAAGTTGTCAGCTGTCACATGATTTCAATGTTAGTCCTCAGTAAGTAGCTCACAAAAGGACTAAAAACACGTGCTGAATGAAGAAAAATCACATGAAAGTACTCGTATTGATGAAAACACACACATGTGCCGGGAGGAGGAAGCAGAGGTTTGATATCTTGTCACATTACTGCTTATTGATCTGGGAGAATTACATCTTATCAGTCCAGCTGCCACTAGATAGGAAATGTCTCACAACCGTATCATTACTGTTTACTGTTTTTGTTCATGCTACGTTTTTTATATAATCTCAACAATACTCTCTCCTTATATAGATGTATACATTTATATGTTTCAGTTAGGTCTATTTTATTTAAAAATATAGAATCAAGAAAGCAGCATTGGGCTCCAAATGAAATGAAATTAGCAATTATAACATTTCAGGTATTTACATTTAACATGTAATATATCCCCCAGAGAAGCTATTATAAGAACAGGTGAATAATTACAAACAGCCTGACAATTGCTCCAATTCTCTGTGGTTGCAATCACAGAACAAAAGAAAAGGGAAAAATAATTGCAAGATTGTTTCATATTCTTTCAGTTAACGGAAAAGTAAATTTTTTTGTAGAATAGTTGAGCTTAGTTTTCCTCTAACTATTTTATTTTTTATTTTCACCATTATGTACTTAACTCAATCAAATTTTTATTTTAAAATGTAATAATGCACGCTTCCTTCACATAGAAAAACTACACTATTA
Organism: Hippoglossus stenolepis; assembly: GCF_022539355.2. Lineage (NCBI taxonomy): Eukaryota > Metazoa > Chordata > Actinopteri > Pleuronectiformes > Pleuronectidae > Hippoglossus > Hippoglossus stenolepis. The sequence goes on from NC_061491.1 coordinate 14,073,861, forward strand.
TAACGATTTTCTCAACTGCATTGTTAACAGTTGCATGTCCCTTAAAATGCAGAACACGGGATGAGTATTAGTTGTACATCTGATCTATATTACTGCTTAAAATCCTGTTTATGTAGCCAGTTGAGAGAAGTCGCCAAAAACAAGAGTGAACAAGTTCATCAAAAATGTTTTTGTTTCATTCATCAATCAGCTTTTCATCCATTTAGTCTGAAGTTATTTTATCTAAAAATGGAGTAAAAAACAAAAACAACTCTGTGCTTCTTTTTCATGAGTAGACAAAAGGCACATTGTTTGTTCCCAGATTGTCATTTGTAAAGAACATTTGGAGAAAGCTGAACCTGTTTTAACTGCACTGCACTAAACTGCACCTCATCACAAGTTATGCTGAGCGGCACCAGCCTCTAGTGGACGAATTGAAAGGATTCCTGTCGTAGTGCTAGTGTTCCGCTCTCTATTTGCTAATGAAGCATTGACACATTGAGTTTGACCAATTCCTCCCGCCGAATTTCATATAAGTTTATATTTCTGTTCATCGCCAAACTCAGAGGAAGTTTTTACTTAAAACTTCAATATGTTCATCCTTCTGTTTTACGATATACATTTCTGTAAAGTCTATTAATTGATGTCCAACCAGCAAAAGTCCAAACTTTTTTACTTCAAAACCCTCAATGTGATTTTTGTCTTAAAGTAAAACCTTTGACATCATGCTTAAGACTGTTTAAATCCAGAACCAACACTTATGATTATTTGAAATGAAACTATTGTCAGAGTAACCCCGTCTCCAGCACCTGCTTGGATTAATCCTGCTGATTTTCCATTCCACACAACAGTGAATCCCATTACATCCCAATTACACAGACATAATCATGTCCGTTTAAATTAAATGATCATATCCTTAATGAAGCAGTCCCAGTAGATACATTTCTTCCTAATATACTTCATTCTACTGTCTATTAAGCTCACACCAAAGCTTCTAATAATCAACAACAGAGCATGTGTCCCAGCATAACAATTATGTTTGTTAATCCTTGAACCAGTGTTTCAGGGCCCAGTTAAAGACTCTTAAAGGCCACTGGATTCATATAAAACTGGTTCATACATTGAAACCTCTCTTGACATCTTTAATGCGTCTTTAATCCTACTATGAAAAGCACTGAAAATGTAATAACATTTTCAGTGCTTTTCATAGTAGGATATGCCAGTGGGTAACAATGTAGAACACAGGCTGAGGCTCATGTTTGCAGCCATGTGTCCTGTACGTTGTTAAGCAATACATCCCCCAGAGGGCAGTGTAGAGTCAAGAGTTTTTGAAAACCATGAAAATGGCAACGGTGGAGGAGGTGACACTGTACCTCACTGACTCATGTAGTTTCTCGTCAAAAAGTTCTGCAATTGTTGAATTTTTTTCTTCGTGTTCTATGGTCGTCTCGCTGAAACTATTGGCTGCACTGCCCCCCTCGATTTCTGGTGGTACTGCTCCATTTCGTCGGTTTGTTTTTTACGTTTTTTGAATGATGTGCACAAATACAGACAAATTGAACACAGAGTATGGACAGTAGGCCCCGTCCACTTTTGTATGCATAGCTAATGTTAAGCATAAATACGCCTTTTGTAGTGTAACACAATATTTCATGAGATTTTGTAGCTAAAGCTAGGGGAACAGGCTTTTTTTCTTTTCTAGCAACATTCCTGCCCTCCGCTAACGCCTTTCATTTATTGATTCTGTGAAAAATTCTAGAACGACAGAAGTGAACAAAAATAGGACCTACAGGCATCGGGTGCGTGTTAATAATGTCGCTCAGTGAGATAAGAGAAATCAGCGCTACATTTCTCGCCCTAATTGTGGAGGTGGAACTCACAGCTGTGCCGCTCTAACAATGCAGACATTTTCTGCGGGGGGAATGTGCTCACATGTGTGGTGCATAAATGAACAGTAGCGGGTGAGAATACGGCTGAGCTCAGAGATTGTACCCTTCAGATTGTACAGGCGGTGTTTGAGTCGAAGCTCTGATTAGCTTCATTACCTGCTCAGGCGTGAGGCCTTCAAGGTAACAAGAGTCTGGAGAAATCAGGTTATAAAAGCCTCATGAAAGCTCTGCACCTGCCTCTTGGTTTGTTTTTTTTTTCTCTCAAAGATATGTGTTCACAACTTGCCGACTCCTAAAGCATTGGGTTCACCTTTTTAGAGTCTTAAAATCCACAGAAGTTTACCGCAGTGTTAAATTACATTTTCTAATTGGGGTTTGTTTTTGTCGATTAAAAAAAACTGAATGAAAACCCTCCTTGCTGGTGTTTTTACAGGTGTTCCAGGGGAACTTTGACAACGACACGCACAGAAAGAACGTGATAGATCCACCCATCTACGCTCGGCTCATCCGGATCCTCCCCTGGTCATGGTACGGCAGGATCACTCTGCGTGCAGAAGTACTCGGATGCACAGAGGAGGAGTGAGGCCCTGTCCTCCATCTTTCTTGCCATCGTTCCCTGGCCCTCAACATACTGGAGTATCTCGCCCAGTATTTTAAAAATAAACTGTGCAACCTGTAAAAAGAAATCAATTTCCAATGGATTTTTCAAGAATACCTGTTTGGTTGTGGTGGGTTGCTGTTTGTTCTTTTGTACAATGATTTAAAACCTGCCCCTGATCCACTTTTTTTGTCTTTTTGTTCCTCCACTTTGAAACGTAATCTTTGTCTTTTGATTTCTGAAGATTTACCATCCTGTTGGGAACGAACTTCTGTAATATATATGGCCGGGTTGGGGGGATGGGCCGGGGGTGGAGCCAGGAGAAGGGGGGCCTCACTGTGGTTTTACCTTGTTGCCATGGAAGCTATTGTACAGTGTCACTTTTTAACAAAGATGTGAATTCTGTCTGCCGTGACTCATTGGACATGATTAACCGACGTCATTCTCCCATAACTAAGCATCAAAATACGATGTAGAGATCACACGTTGTCACACCCTCAAATATATTTTTACTTGGATTACTACACTTCCTCAAGCCATGCTTTTACCCTAGTGGACACTGGCATTACTACATCAACCAACACACTATTAATGCTCCTGTATTATATGTAAAAGAGAAAGAAGAAATTGCATGGTGCGTGAAATTATAAATGTATACTATGACAAATCATTTAAAACCTCTAGCCCTGAGAGCTTTGATTTAGGGACCTATTTTTATCTGCATTTCTAAATAGTTCTGAAACATTAACACACACTGCAAAAGCTTACTGAAGATGGCTGACACGCGAGACAATAAACGAGCTCTGCAGTGAACCTCGGTACTCCAGCGATGACACTAAGGCTTATAGACTGTCTGTAGTTGAACATCTTAATGCTCTCATAAGAAGTTCCCTCTTTTTCTTTTTTTTTTTTAAAGTGTATCTCTTTATCACTACGCTTTTTTCTATATTTGGAATCACTGTTTGTGCTCGTTCCTTTTTTTTGTATTTATTTAGATTTAGTGGTCACGGCTGTCGGAAGCATACTAATATGTTTTTTAACGTTGTCTTGGAGATCTAAGTTGATTCAATTCCAAAGCTCAGGATAGATGTCGTTCACAGTAACTCACAACTGTCTTATTTTTTTGGGCCAAGATTTCTGTGTGTTGTTTCAATAAGTGAGAGTAATTATTTAAATTATGTCCATATGTGGATAATTGAAATAACAAAAGGAGTCCTTTAATTTCTTTACTCCTTTTGAAATGATAAATGACAAGTTAAAACATTTCTTTATTTTCAGAAGAGAGCAAATGTCCAAGATTAATAATATATGAATATGTGCAATTATATTAAACTTACAATGATGATGAACCGTGGTAACAGTACAGAGAATTTTTAACAGCTTCTTTATTTCAGGCAGTTTAGTCTTTATCACCATACTGGAATAAAATAATACAGTAATGAATCGTGACAGCAGCTTGTTGCATATTCAAATGTGTAAGGGTGAGAAAAGTGTTTCAGCATTGGGGATAAAGATGCACTTCTACCCATCATGTGTTCTTTTAGCGCCGTTGTCTATAAGGCTGCTGCCGGTGACAACCTGCAGTAAATGAACAGTGCTGCTTGGCTGGTTAAATAAATGGAAGTAAACAAGTACCTGAGGTCTTTTGCAGCGGTTACCAACCTCACAGCCTCTCCTTACACAGCGTTAACAATAGGCCTGGATTAGTCTTGTGGTTTCCACTCTTGACTACTTTCCCCAAAGCTCTGGAGTGCTACAATAAGAGCTGGAAGGAGCCGTGTCTACTTCTATGCTTCACGTTTCACTCACTCACTTACTTGTCAGCTTTCAGTCAGTTAACCAGCCAATCTTTTCATATTGTTGGAAAGGAGTGATTTTGGTTTGAGATCACAGCACAGCCTCTGCGAGAAAGTAAAACAATTTTAATTTAATGCATCAGCCTTTTCAAATTTGGTTGACAGACTAGATTAGATACACAAGCGTGCCAGAGTTATTCTCATCACTTTATATTTAATGAGTAAGTGCATTGGAATCAAACATTTGTTTGGACCGACTTCTACACACACACTGATGAAAAGTGCGGCCAGGGAACATCAGGAAGCGTGTCGCCGTCCAAATATTGCAGAGCTCACTTTGCACCGTCGTGTTCCGGGGCTTCTCCAGCTGTCACGCCATGAACATGGTTGTTGTTGTAGTTGACGAGTATTCATATAAAGTCTGAAAACTAAAACCAATGTGGTATCTGGATGAGTGGAAGTGACTATAGCTGATAACATTCTGGTTTGGCAAATGAAAATATGATATCAAATTATAATGGCCTGATGTGTGTGAAGATCTAAGGGATATGTTAACTTTCTTTGTGTTATTGCCGAACTCAGTCTGTACTTCAATGTGACGCTGAAAGACTTTGCTGTAACGTGCCAATATGTGAAAATTGTTATTGGTGTAAATCAGTGATTGTCACTCCTTAGGATCATGGACACAGAGTAAGCCTAAGCTGATCATTTTCTAACAGATCATTTGTCTTGAACATTTTCCACTTTGATTTCTCTCCAAATGTCTCTACTTTGACCTGCATCTGCTCTGAGTGATCTTTGTAGTTCCCTTCCTGTGAGCTCTTATCGCAGAGCAGGCCGTCCACAAAGCTCTGAGGAAGTTTTGCATGATTTATGAGTTTGAACGGTTCCGTATAACAAAGATGTCCGCCGGCACATTGTGTTCCTGCATATCATAAAAGATCTACAGGCCTTTACTTTCTACTCACCATGGATTGTCTTGTGCATTGTAAAACTTCATCTCACGGGTTAAAAAGGGGAATGCCAAGTGGAAAACTCATCCTGTCTTTGTATTTCTGCGTCAGCTGTTCACATCTTCTTTCTTACCTCCTCAGTCTGAGTGTCAATCACTATCTAGAACATGTAAATCTGTTAGAGAGCTGGTGTAGGCCTGCAGAGGAGAGTGAGAAACTGTGTACAGTCAAATAAGATGTTGCTTCAAACAAAAGCTCTTTCAGTTTGACAAATAAAAAAAAAACATCTGTGAAAAAAAGACTTTGTTGTTTTGTTTTCTTGATTCTTTGATGTTCTTCTTTATGAAACGTACAGCGTCTTCATTTATTCTGTGTCGACGTCGCATCCAGTGTAACCTTAACTCAGTGTGTGTATGCAACAATAACCAGATCAGAAATAAAACCACAAGTGTGAAGGTAGACTTCTGGTTACACACTAGGTTTACAAATATCATTTAAGCGGTTGATTACTTTCCATTTGTGGATGCATCAGGTGAAGACAGAAACCATGAGATTCACTGTCTGTGTCCAAACAGCTCTGTAGTGATAATGTGTAACAGGTTGCAACAGAAGAACTGTTGAAACAGTTGAAATATTTATAATGAAGTTAAATAATTTACTTAATGTTCTCTGCAAACAAATAATTAGAAATATATTTTAATTATTCAGATAAAGATCTTGTTGGATCAAGCTGACAATATGGTTTTAAAGCATCAAGTTGCCGTCATTGACTTCCACTGTCTGGCTACAGTTAGTGGTTAGGGGGAATTTTCACGACTGTGGCTCAGGGGGTAGAGCGGGTCAGCCTGTAATCAGAGAGATCCCGGTACTACACATTCCTCTGGTCGGAGTGTCCTCGGGCAAGATACTGAACCCCAAATTGCCCCTGATGCTGTTCCGTTGTAAAAGTGCAGTATAACAGTATAATGTGTGTGAATGGGTGAATGGTAAAGAAACTGTACTGTAAAGCACTTTGAGTGTCATCAATATAATATAATATATATATATATATATATATATGTATGTGGTGTATATATACACAGACCAATTACCTGACACACCAGACTTCGTGGTGTAGTAAAATGTAATAAATTAACCCTCATAATTTCTACAGTGTTATATTAAGATTCAGCGAAAACTAGATTTACTCAAATAAAAATATGAACGTATGTTTTCCATGTAGGATTTTTCCTGATAGGATCAACATGTTTTTATCACATCATTCTCTCAGGTACAAGGTAACGTATTGCTTATCTGCTTTTTTACGTGTGATAAATGTTAATGTCCATGTGGAGTTTTGAGTCTTTAGTCTGATTCTTGTTAGCACGGTGGAAGATGAAATGTAGAGTAAACAATCTGTTCACTTGTAATTTCCCTGTAACTGAAGTGAGTGAAGCTACTCGACAGTTAAAGTTTTATCGGTTAGAAAAAAGCTTCTTTATTTAAAGTGGAAGTGATTCGATCTTTAAGTGGTTGCTCAAGTGATATTTTACCTGCTTCAAATGAATGCAGAACACAAAACATTTCCCCACTCAGGATGTTTTCTGTCCAAACTGTGAACTTCTCATTTCTACTCTTAAATAAATTGGGTCTTTTAAATATTTTGGCACTTGATTTAATCTCAGTTTAAAGCATATGTTAAGCAGGATACAGTCTTTCTTTCTAACTCCACTGATGTCAGAAGTATGAAAATTGAACATCATTGTTTGAGTTTGTGAGATTTGTCTGTTTCGGTGCAGCTGGACAGAACAGATAAGAGATATTTTATTCAAAGCCATGACACTGAGATTATTAGTCTTATCAGTTTACAGAGGATTTCATTACATTCCCTCAAAGTCTGCAGAACAAAGGAAAGCGCATGAAGATGTTTGAGTTTCCACCCTGGAATGCCCTTTAGATACACTTATTACACATATTAAAAACTGTATACTGAAAATATATATACAAATTTGTCATAATATGAATATATGTTGGTGTCTGTTACTGCACATGTGCTACTTTGAATTGGTTTCAATCCGTTATTTTTAGAATTCTCACATCTTGTTTATTCATTGTACTTTCTTCTCTCACCTCCCACTTTCGTGCTCACAATCCCTGTATGTATGTTCAACATTTGCTGGCATCTTCCTCTGGTTTCAACGAGCTATTGTTTGTATGCGAGTGGCAGTCTGCATAATACAGCCGCCGCACTGTTTACCATCTCAATTTCAACATTTGTGCGGCTATTTGGATTTCTCTCTCTCTTCCTTGACCTTTTTACTCCCTTTCCAATTTCACCTCTTCCAATCTCTTCTTCATGCGAGGAGCATAATTCTATTATCGCGGCCAAAAGACGAGTCATATTTATTCAGGTGACCCGCTGATTAAATTGCAAAGTGATTCTCCAGATTGAAGCATCACTGCCTGGTGTAAACCTGAGGTGGAAAGGAGGCTAAGACACGTTCATTTACAAAAGGCCTTTAGTGAAGAAAGGATTTTGTTTCCCCTCGATAAATAAATATGTGGTGGTGGGACAGAGCTCCATTCTCAAGAGTAACAAATAACTAAACCTCTGAGATCTTGACCACCCACATTTAGATTTTAAGCTTTATTCTATTGATAGATTGATAGAGTTAAGCCAAAATATTTCGGTAGATAAAGCAAATATCTTCGCATGTGCAGCCAGAGTCTGGACTGTAGCGATCGGGGAATGAAGGCGTGTTAGGGAGGTTCCACAGATACATCGGCTCGACCAATCGTGAGTCAGTATCAGCTGTCAATCATGACGTTTAACACAGTTTTTATAGCAGCTAATAACTAAACTTGGACAAACATCAGTGCGATACGAACTGCTTAAAATGACAGAAGCCACATTTTGAAAAAAAATAATTGGACTTTTTAGTTTGATCCATGTTTCGTATGTTGTCATATTGCAGAGGAGGCAGGGTTTATGACCTCGCCTGCAGCCAGCCACCAGGTGGCGATCTGAGACGCTCTGGCAAAAAGGCATTTTGGGAAACAATTTCTTCCATCTATATATAAATGGTCTATGACTATTAACTCTAAGCAGTTTTGCTGTTATAGACTAGTGGTACTTAAGTATGTCATGAGCACCAAACCCCAGAGAAGACATAGTGTTACTATCACACTGTGATATCATAGAACCTAATATCAAATATGTACCAACTCTCATCAGGTTTCATTTCAAACACTTTCCTTTCTCTCAGATTTTTCTTAAATTTCTATCACGATGCATAAACCTGACAGATATTAAGCACATAGTGATTCAGAAAGGTTGTACGTAAAAGGCCAGACTGAAAGAGCAAGCAGAAAAATAGCTCGCAGACAATGTAGTGAAATATAATCCAGCTGAAACCTCCATGACTGTCCGTCTGTAGAATGCACAAGAAGCTATTTAAAGCAACGTGTGGAGATTAGAGGTCTTGTTCCCATCAGGAGCGTATCCACCCCTGTGCTGTAAAATGTTATCAAGTGAGCAGAAATGACAGGGCTTGGATCACATTAAATGATCCTCTGCTGCTCCTGTGTGTAGCTGACTGACAGGAGCGGTGGAGGAGGCCAAAGAGAAGTGGAACGGGAGCTTCCCACCTCCTCCTACTGCAGACGTAAGAAAGGATTTCAAGTGAAAATTAATTATACATTTCGGTTTAATCAGGAGGAATTAAACACAACACGTCTCCACTTTCTCCCGTTGTACAATGAAGCTACGATTATACTGGGCAAGATGTCGTCATGTGCTTTTGACAGTATTTTGGGACAGAATCGGTGCAGTTATCGCGGTGCAGAGCATGAACATGCTCATCATTATGGTTTACCCTAATTTATAGCATCAAATCAGTAATTAAAATCAAACTTTTCTAAAAAAAAAACCTTGGACATACATCACATGTGATGAAACTACCTACAATGACAGAAACGATTTGTGAGAAAAGAAACTAACATGTGCTTTGACCTAGTTTGGTTCATGTCCCATCTACTAACAAGGAGGAGGCACGGTTTGTGAACAATACTGTAGCCAGCCACCAGGGGGCGATCAAAAGGATTTGGGTTCACTTTTGTGGCGCAGTCGTGTGCTTGACTTATTATTAAGTAATATCATCATGACCACAGATATAATAAATATGTTTTTTGCCTGATGTGGTTCCCTGCTCAGTCGGACAGGGAGCAGGTCGTCATGGTGATAGAGACAAACACTGGCATCGCTGTCAGCGTCAGAAGCTTTGCAGATGTTTCCATCAGATTCTTGTGTGTTTTTTTTGCAGGTTTTTCACAAAACTGCAAGAAGTTGGTGGAAAAAAACATGGATCTTCTGTGTGAATGTTCCAGCAGGTGAAGAAATGATCTCATGTGGGACAAATCTCCCACAATGTGCCTCTTCAGCAACCATTCATGGTTTTTACTTTTTAGCTCATTCGTAAAAACTGCGATGACAAATATCGGGCCTGAGCCGCAGCATTTTATATCTGGAACATTACGGCACCGTCCCACGTTTGCGCTATATATAGTGTCACTTATCATATGGACTAAATATGTCCGCGTGGCGCTCTGTTTGTCACAATGAGTATTGAGGGCAAATGAGTTTCAAGTGCTGCGTGATACCTCCCGTATTATCTTGTTTGTCTTGTCTTTGGGGAGCTTTTTGGCAGAATTGGAGCAGTCCTGTGTGCACCGTTATTTTGGGTTCACTTATGTTACCTGTAGAACATTAAGTGGGACAGAAATTACCAGTAAAAAGCTCCTGAAAGCATCAAACTAAACCCTTGTCATTTAGTTTCGAGGTCAGCTTGGATGCCTGCTCCCGTACGCAGTCAGCAGCAGGAGAACTCAGCGACACGATAAAACAACTCCGGTTTCTGCGAGAACAGAGCGCGTGAACAAAAAAACAAATATAGTCGAAATAGGCATCACAAGGTGACATTTGGCATTTTGGGTAGAATCAGTGCTCCGAAGTCAGACAAGTTTACGTATTATTGTATATCACCTTTTCATGGAGGTGCATATCTGGAAGCCAATTTATACAACATTCCTCCCCTGCTATCTCCAGGAGTCGTTCTGTGTGACATGTGTTGAAAGGATTAGGGCTGTCTCTCCAGGCTGTTAGGCAGCGGTTATTATGGTTTTTCTTAAGTTTTAACAAATCAGTCGCAATCATTTTACATCTGACGATGCAGAATATGTAGGGAATTGTTTTACCATGCAAATGCACCTCACATTTTTTTTAACCGGAGTAAAGTCAAAGTGAATAACTCCATATGTTGTACTGTATATCAACAGTGGCTTATAAATGCCTGTGTAAAGTGACGAGGCTGCTTCTCACAGCTTCCCTCAGCTTTGCAGAGCACACAGAGTCTTTCAGCTCAATGTTTTGCTTTGACAGCATCTGCTCTGATTCAATCTGGCAGCTTTAAAGCTGTGCTTGGTGACTCCAGAAGAGTTAGCAGGAGCAGGCTACACTTAGAAATATGCAACAGATATACCGAGCTCATAAACCTGCACTGTCTGACATCTGCTAGAAGCTGACATCCGCGTGAGTCGCACACAAACATCTGCCTACTGTCTCTCACGTGAAGCAGATACCAAAGAATAAGATAAAAAGTGTTTCAGGAACAAATGACCAACCCTACTTTAAATCCGCATTGCAGCAAGCAGCTTTTCTCCGATAAACCCATTTTACCCTGAGCAGCACGCAGCAGACAGACAAACGTAACCGAGAGCCTCATCATAATGCCAATTAAAGGAAGAAAGAAAAGACAAGAATGGATTTTAGCGGTTGGAAATCAAAGTCATCCAAAGTTGTGAAGGAGAAGACGATGGGCAAAAGAGGGCAAAGTGGTTCCGGTTACAGCTCAGAGGAAGATGGATGAGACCTCTGGAGGTGAAGTCCCTGTCCCTCAGTGATGATAGGACTCGATGATGGAGGTGTAAGGAACTTTGCCGCAGAGACTATGAAAGATACATGAGTCGAGCTCCAGTCCAGCGCTCGCAGGAGTCACCTCTCTGACGACTTGTACAAAGCTTAAGCAGAAACATGCTCTGATCTGCTCAGGACGGTAAGTCATGTTTTAGGCCCTTAAACCACATCTGTGGCTTTGTCAGGGGGCGTGACAGACTATTTCTGAGGTGTCCATTATGCAAATATGGACCAGAAGTATTGTCTGGATTACTGATGACTGCAGAACTTTTACATAAACAAAAATAAAAACTGAATAACACTCAAGAGGAAAAGGAAAAAACTGAATAGGCATAATATGTTCCCGTTAAACAACGTGATTGTATCTGTTCAATTTTATATAATCTGCATTTTGAAAGTTGTGTTTCCATCTTAAAAATCTGTGGTAACATTTTCTCCCATGTGTCATTACTCATAGTGCAAAACCTGACATGTTGCTTTGATCAAGGGGAGTCATCATGTCAGAGACTGGTTATGTAATGGTTGTTGTATTGATACAGTATTTGGATAAAGGTTCCATGTTTAAACAACAAAATCCCTATTTTCTTGTTGCCACAGGATCTAACTCATCTTATCACAGGACTGGGAGAACGATCGTTATCGAGTTATCGAGAAACACTTTGATGTGATGTGTGTGAAAAATTGCGGATTCATTATTTTCTCGCACCTCACTGTCTTTCTGTCGCTCCGAGGTGGGACACACATACTTTTCAAGGGCACACACACATGGATCCAGTGACTTCTGAGCAGAGTTTTGGACTTTTGAATAAATGCAAAAGTAGTTTTGTAATAAACTATGGCGACTCTGTTGTTGATCCTGTAGGCTGCAGCCTGGATGTCTGGCTCACTTCTCAGTCTGGTGGTTCAAATATGAATGCTTCATGCAAACCCTCTGTGGACCCAATTAGAATCAAATAATACAAACAAAATCCCTCAGGGTTGTAATAGTGTGGTTTGTATCTGCACTGATGTGTGGATAGGATTGTAGCCTGAAGCATTTCACTGCATAGTTTCTGTAACAATGCGTCTGCCTTGCATCATTTAAAATGAAACACAACAGAACCCAAACATGACACATAGTCAACCCTTCTCTTTTTTTAAAGATATATTTTGAGCATGTTTGCCTGATGAGACAATGTAAGTGTTAAAGGGGGAAGAGAGAGGGGAGGACATGTAGCAATGGGCTACAAGTTGAACCTGTGGTGTGTCGCACAGGACTCGAACCTCACTACATGGGGGTCCTGTTAGCTTGGTTTAGCAGGCACTAAAAAGGCAGCAAAAAAAGTAAATAAGACTTACATACTTAATAATTGATTATATTTGTCCTAAAAGTCAGATTATAAGATAAAGGTTGAGGTTCATAATTTAATTTACAAAATTATAGATTCCATATGTTCATATCAAACAGTTATTCCATACACCCAGGAGAAACCTTCATTCTGACTAAGGATCAACGATGTATAATTTATTTGCAATTTTTCTTATGATTTTAGTACAAATTCAGTGATGATTTTGGCTTTTAAAGCTGTTTTAAAGGTTTTATTATTTTTGCCTATATTTCACTGTGAAAACTGTGACCTGGTTAAGTTCTCATGATACAGTTTTATAAATATAGTTTGCTTTTGAACACAAATTTGCCAGTTGTTTTCTTTTTCTCGACACTTTTGAAAGAAATTATTTGCTCTCCAGTCAAACTTGCTTTTATCATTTTCTTTATCAACTATTGGATCTTTAACCACTTAATATTTGGTGACTTTATTTTCATTATTGTTCAGCCGTCAAAAACATTTAGCAGTGACAAACCTGTCACTCGACCTCTGGAATGAGTCAAAGTCTGCAGATGTGTTCGGTCATTTTATTTGTGTGTTTGTGTGTAAGTGTTAAAATGGCAGCACAGCCTCACAACCCGTCGGAGCTGAAGAAGGTGAGCACACGTTCCGAATTCACAGAGGAACTTGTTTCTCGTAAATGTGCCGTGTTGAGCTTGTCCTCTAACATCAGAGCTGAACACTTCCTTTGCTACGATATGTGAAGGGTGACATTGTTATCTAGAGGGTAAACATGCTATCTCGTTCACCATCAGAAGCTAAAGGACATTTTAACTAGACTGAGATTGAATCACTGGGTCACTGTGATAGATGCAGCGACTTCCTTACAGATAACACAGAGTTGTACAGCTGCAGTATATCTGCACAACCTCATCCAGCGGAACATTTTTTATGTTTTCCTGTTTTGTATAGTCAAGTTCTTAAAATGTTGAGTTTCTCCAAAGGAAGAAAAGTCTTAAACAAATAAGACGATCAAACAGCCACATGTGTCAGGATTTAAGAGTGTAACTGCAGCCGAGACCCATGAAGATTTAAAGCTTTAGTGCACAAAGAATGAATCAACACAGAGATTATACTGAGTGTCCCAGGTCCTGACCGTGAAGATGTTTCAAACAAATGAATAAATAAACAAAGATTACATCCATACTACTATATTATCAATTGAAAATGCATTAACTCTGTTCCGGCTACACCAGGTGTTTAAACAACTCCGCAGTTTTACAGCTGCTAAAATGGAGAAGTTTGGAAACCCTGCTTGCCCCCATCCTACCACATGACCCCCGTTCTGGGAGAAAACAACCGGCCTTGTAATCAGTAATAAGTGTTGCTGACCCTGTTGTCTTTGCGCAGTTACATTCTGCATTTTACAGTGATACACAAGCTATTATCAACTCACAATTAAAATGCTTTCTATGTACACCGGCACCGGATGCCCAGCATGTGTAAATGGTCATGTGATATGCATTTTCAGTTAGTATGGACGGGGGTTAAAACTGTTACAAAGCCAAAATGCTGGTGTGGCCAGGGATTGATTGAGTTTGGAAACAAAGGCAGGTAAGTGATCGTTAGCACAGTGAATAACAACAGAAGTTAGTTTATAGTATTATAAGATTTTTTCAATGTGGCACAGTCTCTGCAGCTGAGGTGTGTGGGAGAATCTAAGACTATATTAAGATGGGCGACACATCTCCACTTCCTCCCATTGTACAAAATGAAAGAAAACATATTCAGAATACAGGTGCGCTCCCGTCTAAGCTGTCAATCATGATGCATTGATTTACTTGGTGTACTCAGTTTGATAACAACCACATAAAATGAAAGAAAGATGTATGTACAAATGTATCTTATGCCCTCTTAGATTTTTTAGTTGGTCCATATCCCATCCACTAACATGGTCGAAGCAGCGTTAATGACCTATGCTGCACCCAGCTACCAGGGGGGTGCCAGTAGCACACAGAGTCAGGTGCAGGCCCCGAATGGGGACAAAACCCACACAGCAGGAAATGTAGGATGTTGCTCAAAATGACAAAAGAAATCAGAGTCTATATTCTGAACCATATGTTGTGTTTTTGAAAGCAGATCTCAAGAATTAAACCAAATAAGGTGAAAGAGAATATCACAACTTCTGATGAAAACATGTGAAAACACTGTTTTGCGCCCTTGAAGTCAAATGAATTCATATGTTCAGATGTTTGTAATGTTGTGATCCACTCAGTCAATATTGCATCATATCATAAAAATGAAATAAAAGATCTGATTAATACATTTCTGTGTTTTTCTCTTGTTGAATTATGCCTATTGATGAATTTGACCTCCTCTTTGTTTTATACATATCATGTCCAAAAGAAATAAACAAATAAAATCAAAACTTGTCATCAAATGCAAAAGTATGTCAGCACTATCTGCATATTCATATGTTTTTCACAGCGGCTTCTTATAAAAAAAAAAAACTACACACATCCTCCCGGGGTGTCATGTGAGTAAACAAACATTTAAATCCTCGCAGAAATATGCAATCCTTCCTATTTGCATAAGCCTTTTTTTTTTGTATTTACACTTTGAGATGGCAGAGATCATACCAAATTGGCATGAAAGCCCAATGAGCCATTTTGGGTGCCACGTTCTACTTCAGAGAGCCTTTCAAACCACCCGCCCTCTCATCTCCGCCAGTGAACGCTGCATGTCATTAAAACTTAAAGCCAAACCACAGGATGTGACTCGGTAGTTTTATCATGAGTGAAAAAATTGTGACTTCAAATCCTCATCAAGATGGAGGAAAAGGGCAAGAGGAGGAAATGAAAAGGAATAACCACTGATCTCATCTGTGCAGTTAGGCCTGTTTCATTGCACAGTCGCTGAGCTCCGTGGAAATAATTGGAGATGAAGATACAGTACAGATGCAGGGAATGTGTCCCGACCCTGCATGTGAAAGTAACATAATGCTGATTGCTGGTTAATGCTTGTTGAAAATGTGCTGCATGTTTTCTTTTTAAACATCGTCACCAGGCGAAGAGAGAAAGATCTTTTAATCAGTAAAACAGCAAAATGGTATTTTAGGATCATACCTGGGGATTTAATGCAAATTTAATCCGCTTTTCTTCTCAGTCTAGTCTAGCGTTTGCTTTGCTGAAAATCTGTGTACATTTTTCTTGCAATCTCAAATGAGGAAGAACTTTACTCCTTTGGCTGTTTCAGAGTTTTATTTCAAACTGTGGTTTATAGTTCATGAATAGAGAACAGAGCCTGGGATCTGAGACCAAGGCTACGACCGTATCAGTACGTTTTTGTTTCAAAAAGGAGTTTTAAAATCTTGTCTCCTACGCATGTAATAGGGCTTTCACAAAAATTGATAATTGGTTTTATCTTCTCTGGTAAAGTATTTCCACACTGTTCCTCTTGCTGTGTGCCTCCTGCTTTAGCGCCTACTTTGCAGTGTTCAACGATGGCAACTAGTCAACTGCTTGTCAATAACAACAGCGCCCCCTGTTTCATATCTGCTGCAGATGCCACTGCCGCTGCTTTATTCCTGCACTGTGCTCAACCCACAGATGAATGATTAGTCTGCAGCGATGCACAGTGGTCAGTCAGTAGTCTGTGAAAGGTCTGTCGTGGTAAAAGTCTGACTTTTACAGCACAACAGCTGTTAGCAAGGACACCGCTGTCAGCAACGTATGTAATTGATTAACCGTATTGTGTTCTGGTATCCAAGGCTAATGCCGGCTGTTTTCTTCTGGAAGGTGGTCATGTGACAGGAGCCTGACGAATCAGCTAAGGCTATACGTCGTGACTGGAAGTACCGGTTGTCTACGTTATCATTTCAGAACATCTTTGTTTCTGCAATGCAGACGGGGCCAGCAGCGTTTCCAAACTTCTCAGTTTTAGCAGCTCTAAAACTCTGGAGTAGCAGAGTTGATGCATTTTGAAATGAGAACATGGTAGTGTGGATGTAACCTAAGAGAGTGAAACCTTAATATAGAGCAATCAGGTCTGACCCAAACCAAACCCTAAGCAAAAAAAAAAAGAGATAATCTTGAGAGACAGGTGAGGATAAAGGAGGGAATGTGGGGCAGGATGTGACTGGGAAGAGGAAATAGCTCTGATGCCTTGCAATCTCAATTTGGTCAATTAGCAATCAGAGCACACTGAAACACTAATGAGGGGTTTCAACATAAAACTCAGCACCACTGCCACTGATGCAGATGTGATATGGCAGTTAAATCAGCTGTGGGAGGAACATTCGCAGGGCCTGTGCGCCGCTCTGACAGAGCGAACTGCAGAGTCACTCGGATTTTTGAAGGGTTACTTGAGAAAAGTAAAAATATTGTATTCCTGCAGGAATGATCTCGGAATCAGAGGGAAGCAGCAGTGAGGCCGTGAGAGGAGATAATAATGTACAGCGCAGGTTGTCTCGCCCACTCAGACGTGAGAGACCCACTTTAATGCTGCAGTGTTACTTAAGAAACACTGCACATATTTTTCAATGACTTGTTTTTGTCACTATATTGTGATATAATTCAGATTTATTATCATTTAAATGTAGAGTTTCACTAAACCAGTCTTTATATGACACTCTGTCATAAGCCTGCGAGATGAACACACCTGGTCTCTGTTTGCGTGTGTATTTCTGAGCGTTCGGGGGGGAAACAGACTCCTTCTTGAAAAAGCCCCACAAGAGGAAAAGCATTGACAGGAACAGCACAACACTTGTCTCTCTCCTCCACACAGAAAATAGAGTAGATAGTGTTTTAATAAAGCAGCCTGTCGGGGCAGAACCAGCGTTGTCTGAGCTTGAAAACAGTATATGGTAGCTTCCTGAGCAGTGACTCCAGAACGCCGGCTGCCTCGACAACCCGACCTAATAACATGGACGGTTAAAACCCCCCGCTATTGCTCTCCAAATGGCGGCATCTGTCCCTGGCAGCTGTCCCCGCCCATGTTCTCATCTGCTCAGGTCAGGCCACCTACCATGACCTCTTCTGGGTGGCTCGGGGTGCAGACATCAGCGGGGCTGATGCAGCCAGTTGTTCAGCTACCAGGACGGATGAACTGCCGTGGCCTGGTGAAGTCGTTGCTCAGCTTGTTTGATCTGCATCACGAGCCCCACGTGCGACTCTATCAGCTCTGCTTCAGGAACGAGCAGCTCAAATCGGTCGGAGGTCAAACAGATGGGAGTGATGGAGAGAGGAGGCTCTTCAGATTCAATCAAATATTTAATCCCTTTTCTTTGACTTGAAGTTCTCCCAAAGTTCACTCCTCTGCTGGTAATGCACCAACTCTAATTAGGGGTTTAATGGTTACAGTTGTATCAGTCGTGTCATCTCTGATTTAAAATGACAAAGTGATTAGTCGGCTTGTTTTCAGATTAGTCTGTGAGTTATCTTTGCAGATCTTATTTAACTGTTGCAGTAAGTCTGTCTGATCTTTCTCTGAAAGACCCGCTCACTCACACGGTTTCATCAAGATCAGGAAACTTCAGCCAATTAGGCCACAAAAGACGTTTCCATTAAAGAGGAAACTATTTAAACCTAGATAATACAGTGTACTATAAATCTTGACCCTGGAGCCAGACAGTGCATTGACACGGGAAGACTCACAACAGTGGTTGATACTAAAAGTCTTGATTTAAGATTAGATGACAAACTCATACTACAAGTCCAAATTCTTATTTTCCACTTCACAATATCCAGGGCAAACTTCCTGCACCGGCACTGGATGTAAATCATGATCTGTGGAAATAATGAACGTAATTCTGAGGGATGCTGGAGTGGTATGTATATGTCGCCTTCGATATTGCAACATTTAGGCTACTGCTTGGAAAATGTACCTTACAAAAAACAAATTCGACTAAATGTTACTGTGGATTTAAAGTTGAACACATATTGATCAAATATGGGCAGCAGAGTGGGTCGGTGGTCAGCCACCCTCAAAAAGGAAAAGCTGTAAAGATGATGCTGGGTAAGGGGGCACAGTGGATCAATTGGTCGGTGGTTAGCATCGTCAGCTCACAGCAGGAAGGTTCCTGGTTTGAATCCTGCTTCGATCGGAAGTGTCAGCAGGGATTGGCCCCAGTCCACCCTCGACTCCTAAATAAATAATGGATGGATAATGGAATCTAAAAAAAGTGAGGGCTCAATTAAAAAAATACTAAAGTCCAATGCTGCAATGCATCAATTGAGCAGATAACACTCTGAAGGCTAACAAGGAGTTAATTGCTAAACACACATTGTTTTAAAATTACCTTCATGTTCAGTCCAATCATGTAATTTCACATGGAATATTCCTATACTGTGTGTGGGGGAGTGAGCCCTATAGGAAAACTGAGATAGCAGTGGATCTGTATATGAATATAAATATATATACGTGCGGAATTAAGTAGAGAAAATGAATGTACATATCAGGCTGCAGTTCCATTTATGACACTGAAATGATAATGTCTGACCCACAATTAGCAAACTGCCCTGGGTCACTTAATATGCATCTGATAGGACATGCATCAGCGTGTGCATTGCCACATGTCTGTGTTCGCCAGCAGCTTCATGCCCACGTTCATGTGTGAAAATGCGTCTGTGATGTGACGTGAAAAAGGTTATGAATCATCAAAGCTCCTGATCATGAAACCTCATTTACTTTTTTAATGGGATATTTTGCACAAGGCAACATATTTCTGCAAACCATTCCCCCCCATCGTACACAAACGGAATTTAATTGGCTAATTGTCAAAAATAATGCGCAGTCCGTTGCAGCCCCATATATCCTATTATTGAGATAGCTGACGTGAGAGCGGAGCAGCATGTGGTGCAGTCCGGCAACACCCCAGCTCTATCTCCTTCGCAGGGCTGCATTAAGAGCCGTCTGTGAGGTCTGATAAGAGACCATGAATTAATGACATTTTAATTACGCAGCCATTTGGATTCTCTGTCTTGTTTTATAACCGGGACGCCAAAATCCCCTTTAAGGGATGCTCACAGTGGCTCAGCCTATCTCTAAGGCCCCGCTGGCCCATAAAAGACAACGCAGGTGCCGTGTAAATGTACCAGGCTCATGTAAATCAAAGGTAAAGTGCATGCAGTTAAAATGAAAAACAAATGTTCTAACATGACGTGTTTATTTGTCATCCATCGAAAACGTAGTCAGTAGCATTCCACAATAACTGCTGGATGGATTAGCAATAAACTCGGTGCAGTTTGGGTCAGAGAAGAAGCAAATCATTTTTTTTCACTTTCTTTAACATATCGAGAGAAAAAAAGGCGTTTTCAACATTTTTGTTGTTTTCTCAGAGGATAATTTAAGAATGTATATAAATAATTGTGTGCTAATGTGGTTACATAAGGGGACTGTTTAACCTTAACATAGGTATGCACTCCACTGAGTGCCATTCAGGTTTTGTATAGCTACTTTAAGACATTCACTGAACTCCAGCTAATCTCCTGAAATTATCCAGAGGGGCTGTATGTGAGCCGCAATTGTCAGAGTTAGTTGCTGCAGATGTTCTCTGTAGTTATCTGGCAGCTCCCGAGTAAAAACGATGGATACTCTCCGAATGAGCCCATGTGAGAAAACAACAAGAAATCATCTAGAGGATTCACAGCGAGTGTGTGAGAGCGTTGATGATGTTTCTAACAGGCGACAGACCAAAAACTGAAATATATGAAAAAGATGATCCACACATGTAGAAGACAGCATCGGAGATGTCACCTTGGAAAGATAACAAAGCCCCGGACATTTTCTGGTGGTAATGAAGGCGTCTGACCAGAGAATCTCCTGCTGCGTTCCTCACAGGTGAAAGCCAAAGGTGCCAGCCTGGAGACAAGTTATGTGACGACCTCATTGTCAGCTCTCATGTCTTCATTATTATCACAGATAATGTGAGATCACGCCATCACACTGTCTGGCTTCCCCCGGATTGATCTCTGATTCTCACACTCGTCATTAGCTCTGCGTCACAGTCGCTCTCACAAACAAGAACAGCGGTGTGTTGACTGAAATATCCGTGGAGAAGAAGTGTCATGTCTGTGAGCGTCCTCCTCCCGTCTCCGTGATGCTTTCTGTCTTGAGGCAGTTCCTCTGTGTAAAAGCACGATGATTAAAATGATCTCATTTGGCTTATTGTTTTAATTAGGTAATGCTCGTGTCTCAACGAAGCAGCTGTACAACACATGAATTTGAATGTCCCTTCCGATGCCAGCCTCTCCTCTGCCATTTGGAATAACTGTGCCAGCACTAAGTAGGCTCTTTGGCCGCTGTATGAGATGTAAAGTGGTTCCTTGTTCTTTTTCACCCTCTCCTCCTTGTTTTATTTTTCAAAGCACCAACACTTAAAAGGACTAAGTCTCTATTGTGGCTAGAAAGAAAAAAAAGAATTACAATATTGTATGAACGAGACGATACTTGCAAAGTCCTTCGTGAGTATATTAATAATAAATTACACTAATTCATTGTAAGTTAATATTTGTGAGATTGTAGTTGTCTAATGGCTTTGTTTTTATTGTACATGCTCAGAGCAGAGGCACCGGTTAAATTATTCAAGAGAAATCCAATTACAGCGTTGACAAGGTTGAGCATGAGAAACTGTTTTCCCAGCTCTAATGCTGGAGCCATGATAGAGGTTTTGTGCGTCTGTGTGGGCACAGCTGTGAATGAAGGTAAACAGGAGCTTCAAAATGGCAGCACGGTATCAGTGAGAACGCTGACGTGCAAATGTTTCACACGTATCATTTTATAATGTTCACAATTTGTCACAACACATTTGTTTATTAAACACAAAAGCACAACTGAGGCTGACGAGAAAGTCATTTGCTTTGCTTATTTTATTATAAAGCAAAGTAGACTAAACATTTTTGGCAGATGGTGGCGCTATATTTGAGTCAGAGGATGTGAAAGGTGCAGTTGATGCTGAGATGCATGAATGTGTTTAATAATCCATATAATTCAGGAAAAATTATTTGTATTTTCACCTCCATCCATATGTTTGTTGGGTGGTTTTTCGGCAGGATTACGCAAAAACTGCCCGATGGATTTGAACGAAAGTTGGCGGAAGCATGTGGTATGAGTCTAGAAAGAACCAATTCAATTGGGTGCAGATCCAGATTTTTTTTTCCACATTGTGAAATGGGGCTTTTTTTACATTTTCACTGATTTGGCTGAACCCCTTATGGATCTTGATGGAAAAACAGACATTTAGGGAACTGATATCTATGAGTGTGTCCAATTTAGTGCAGCATGATTGAATTAAATGGGACGGTTTGCTGGAGGAACGCGCTCTGCTCTAGCGCTCTGCTCTATTCCTGCCAAATGGTTGATGCTTATCCCAAGTTGCAGTTTACCTTCATGTCTGTCCAGACTCATATAATACAGATAAAGAAGAATTGTATTTAATTAGATTAAACGTATTAAGTGTAGCTTGTAACAATTACCATATGAATTCTTGAATTATGGCCACAATGCCACAATGTGGGGTCACAATGGGGTTGACTTTTGACCAAAATCATCACTTCATCCTAGAGTCCAAGTGAATAATCAACATCTCATTCATTGGAATGGCACAGGACAGACAACCTGAAAACACAACACCTCAGGCCACAGCTGTCATGTGGGCATGGAAGTCAGTGCATCGCCAAAATCACTGGGTTTCATCTCTTGAGCGTCTGTGCAATTGTCATAACAAACCACCGAGTACGTGCTTAGATACTTTTCAAGGCAAAGATTTGGAGTCTGGTGATCATCTGAGTTTTGATCAGCTGGGCAGCATGAATATATGCAGCAACTGATCCAACAGAGAGTTACTGAGTTAGTTCTGAAACAAGTGGAGACAATCAATTTCCTCCTGATCAAGTAATTTGGCTTCATTATCAAGGAGGAGTGTGCTCTTGTTTTTTGTGTCTGTGGGACTTTAAATGCAGTAAATCCTTCCACTGAATCACTGAGCTGGGAGCTGAACCGTTTCGTGATGACAACAAACTGCTACTTGCCGGCTTTTTCCATAATTTCCTTGTTGTTTTGTTTACATTCTACATATTTGTAAGAGCTGTGCGATGCAGAAACGGAGTTATCTCTTTTACACGTATCATCAGAATTGCTTTGTCCCGAGCCCATTCAGCTCATCTCCCTGCACAGTATCGTGGAAGTGAAGACAACACTCAGGAGTGTTAGGACACGTATCTGGCGCACACGTATCTCCGCCTGCTTGTAGCCAGAGAGGCCAACGCTGCCAGCATAGCAGACATTTCATTAGGACATGAAAAAGCAGATGAGGGGAAAACTTCATTTGCATAAAAATAACATTAGTGAAATAGCAATCAGATGGTGCAGGGCCGTGCTGAAAGTGTCATCCTCCTGAGACAAGACCAGGGCTATATCTTTAATTGAAAAGAGAAAGGAGGATAAAACCTTTTATCAATAAGATGCAAAAGCGCCTTCATCTTTTTTTTCCCCCCCACTCAGTGTTCTCGTATTGTCTTCCATTCTTGATGTTTTTCTCTCCACTCACTCCCTCATTACTTATTTATCTCTTGTTTTTGGCATAGCCCGTTCTGGGATTACCGCGCTGTGAATGGAATGACTATGAGTTGCTATGTAACTATCTCATGAAAGATTCCAACCCAAAATGCTACAGGCTAGCTTCAACGTGTGAACAGTGGCAGGCTGGAATTGGTTCTGGGTGAGAGATAAATGCAGTATATTGGTCTGTGTGTGACCTTACAGGGATACAGTGTGTTCAGTGTGTTAGTTTGAGTTACAGAAGATGTAAATCGGCAAAGCTGTGCCAAGGCGAACCCAGACAATGCTTCTGGGAAGACAAATGAGACGTTTCAAATGCACATCTTTCTTTAGGGTGTTATTCTTGAATAAATACAAACGTGAACGTCTCTTTTGTTTGTTTGTGTGTGTTTTTATATGTGGGCGTGTGTGCACACGGGCAGAATACATTTATATATCAAGAGCACAACGAGCGCTCTATTAGAATTCCAATGTGATTAAAGAACCTTTTGAGTTCCAAAATCAATGTGGCCGATTCGCCAATGCCACATTGGTCCTGTAATGCAGTAATGAGAAGGAATGGCCGAGGCGTGAAGAGAAGCCAAGTGACGGGGCAAAGGCCACTAATTCCCCTCATCTGGAACCGGAGATAAGAGACAGATTAAGATTAGCGATGTCCAGCCTGTTGAAAGACTAATTATGAGGCACTCTGTGCAGTTGCTAACTTCTGTAGGTATCACCTCACAAAGGCCCACTTATGTGTGTAAGTGTGTATGTGTGTTACCCCCTCCATCCCCATCCATCGTTTCTTTATTCCTCTGTTCAAAGTCCTTTGAGTTCTAGCTAAGCCTCTTTTTCTTCATAGGTTTCACAGGTCAGCTATTTCCACCCTGCCTAATTATCATTATCTGAGAGCCCACTCACGTCACGTCACTCACGTCATTATCACGTCATATCTATGCAGTTTCAAAGAGGTTAGTTGAGTTTGCAGTTGGTGAATTACAAATGCAAATACATTTTAATTTGGTAATGGGAAATTCCGGAAGCTGTAATATAGTTCCTAAGAAAACACCTTAAGTTTTTGTTTTACCTTTAACCCGCTTTTATTTATTTAACCTCAGGCGCAGAACAACAATCTGTAAACACAACTCTGACATATAATCCTCTTCTGAAGCTCTCCAATCTGAACAACCAGGCTGAAAAACCATAAAGTGTCAGACACTTCAGATCTTCATCACCAAGGCTAGAATAACCAGTGTTAGCATTATTATAGCAACAATAATGCACATGTTGAGAAGCTTATGAAATGGTTATGGTTTGGAAAAACACTGTATTTAGCATTTGGGGATGGAAGAATGGAAATAAATGTGTCTTAGGTTGTGGAACAGTCATGGTTAAAAGAAGCAAAGGTGATCAGTATTAAATGGGAAAGAAACCTTGTTCTCCTGTGTCGAACTCCTGTGTTCATCCACCTGCCTTCGTCTCCTCACTGTAATACATAACTATGGGTCATAATAAGCTGCTTGCACAGACCTATGCGGTTGTGTTTTCAGAGGACAGTCTCTGTAGGAGGGTGTTATGGCAAACACTAGCCATAGAGCACACATCCAGCAGACATGGAACAACATTAGTATTAATTTGGAGTCATGTTGCAGGCCCCCTGGAGAATGCGAGTCCAATTTTAGCTCTGCGTTGATCTTCGTCACCTCCTGAGGGAAACATCCGGCTCTTTAGCTGCTGAACGCTCTGTTATGTTCACCTACTGGTGGCTAACTGTCTGCTGTTTGATCCTAAAACACCCTGTAATGTTACACCTGAGGGGAACTGCAGAGTTTGGTGTCAATGAATCTGTTAGTTCACTACAATAAATGACCTTCTCTGGCCCACGTGGAATTTGTGAATTTTTTTTATCTTGTTTCAGTTGTTATCCAGGATGGAAATATCTGACGAATGGCACCTCCTCAGTTCCTCTGCAGTAAATCAAATTTCGGGACATATTTTCACACCACTAACTTTAATCTTAAAGCCCCAGTGAAACAGAGGTGAGAGTGACTTAAGCTTCTCTGCTGTGTATTTGCAAGTGAAAGTGAATATTTGAGCGGAGTGCAGTTACAAAAAGGGATTTAAATCAAATCCATTTTATTGACCTCCAAAAAAAGTGGGTGGGGTTTATGCACAGACTCTCTTACACATCACACACACACACACACACACACACACACACACACACACACACACACACACACACACACACACACACACACACACACACTGTGATGTTATCTGATGAAATGTAATTGGGGACATACCCAGTGAATGACTCTACCACAGATTTAGACCTCAGCCATTGTTATGGAAATGAAATGAAATTGGCCTCTTTTTAGAACACACATCTCTTCCCATCTCTCTCCATACTGCTCTGTTAGCTACTTTTACCCACAAATAGTGAAGTGCACTTATTCTTGCTCAAAGTCACATTTGATTGGATGAACTTTTGTAAAACTGTAGGATTTGAGATGCAATAGTGAAGCAGTTTAAAAAGTGTTGCTGGAAGAAACTAGAATTTTGCCCTGCAGTTGAATGCCTCCACGAACCAGTTCAGTCCCCGTAGGTGTTCCTGACAATTTACCACAATAACACGAGGTCAGCCTGACCTTCATATTAGACCAATGGCATCTAATCAGTCCATCTGGGAGTATAAGTTACAACTGGTCATCATTTTTGAAGAGATTCCCTATAGGAAGAATTGAGATATCATGTTCAAGAGGCCAGAAACATTTGTGTGGAACCACCTGTGACCTCAGTTCAACATTAAGTACAAGTGAATGTGAATTGTTGCGCCAGAATTAAAGAAAACCCCTCAATGTGATTTTTTTGGTCTAAGACCAAAAATGTGTTTTGTAAGGTCACTGTGTTCTTGACCTTTGACCACTTAATTCTAACCAGGTCATCCCACTCCATGTGAAAGTTTGTGCCAGATGTAATATTATTCCCAATGGGTGTGATGTATCACGTTCCCAAGAACATGTGGTTACCGTGACCTAGACCTCTGACATTTGACCACCAAAATCGAAGCAGTTCATCTTTGAATCCAAGTGAATGTTGGTACCAAATTTGAAGAAATTCTCTTACAGCTCTCTTGAGATATCATGTTCACAAGAGTGGGATGGACAGACGGGCAACACAGAAACACAATGCCTCTGGCCTCTGGCTGTTGCCGGCGTTAAGGCATCAAAAGCAGTAAACAGGTGAAACTACTCACTGATACAGATTTTTGGCACATACAGTATATGCGTATAGAGATAAACAAACTATGAACACAGAGACACAGCATAAAACTTGGGGGAATGAATTTTTCATTTCATGCATCTTGAATGCAAACTGGAAACAACACACAAGTATCCCACACATACAGCAGGGGGGGAGGAGATGTGGTAACACTGAGTTTCATGAGCTGCGTCTCCAATCGGTTTCATATCTGCAGAGGTGTTGTTGGAATTCTGAGGCTGCAGATTCTGAGTGGGCCTGCACATAAGTGATTATAAACCTTAATAAAAGATATTAATTGTAGCTTTAAGATTAGAACAGGTCCTGATTGTCAGGCTTAGAGGTTTTCAGCACAGAGTTACATAAGAGAACGAATGACCAAGTCACCCTCATTTACATAAAATGAACTTGATTCCAAGTCATTCATACATATTCCTAATGACATTTAATCTGCATCATTAATCTTCTGTTGCTAATTAGAGACACGATCCACAGCTATACCAACCGAGGCTAGCGAACACTCGCTAGCTCTACGCTATCAATCACGATAAGAAAGGAGGACAAACATGAACCTGCGAGGAGTTCTCTGTGGGATTGTGGGAGACATAAGCAGCTGACTGCCGGGTAAACCATACTGCTGCTGACATCAGGTTTATAATTTTTGATCACTGAAGCAATTTTACTGTAGCGCTAGTTGCCTGGCCCAGAACAGGAGGGAACAATAGATAGGGTGAGACCTGAGACTTTCCTTTTAAAGCTGTTCTCTGCCACTGTGCACTAAAATGCAGCCTCTGACTGCGCCCTGAGCCCGAGGGAGAGCGAGCATGTGGTAGGGGGTAGTTCGAGGTGATGTTTATACGTGCAAAACAAGCTCACATTAATAAGCCTGAATCCTCTATATACACACACAGTATATGTTGTATATATTCGGATGCATTCTCTTATGTTAATAAAAAAAACGTGTTGACTGCGCTCTGTGCTGGTACAGGTCCACATAATAAAGTTGCACAGGCAGCAGTACAGTGTGGTTCAGCTCGACTGTACGTGTAACTGTGAATATCTGAGTGTTCTTTTTATATCCTGCCTTCCCTTCCTCTCACATGCATAATGCATATCTGTCACCTGTGCTCGGGCTGAGCGACTAATTCTCTCTGTATCAAAGAATCTCCTGACCTGAAGAGGACTGGGCTTCAAACCTGGTAGAGCAGACACACAAGTACACAAAGACACATGGATGCCTACACAGTGGTTTTTTGATGCCTGGACTCTTAACACCCCATTCCTCCTCCTCACGTCTTTCTTTTCTAGGGCTATTTTTATCCCTGTTTCAGATGATTTTCACTGTCCCTCCATGGTTGTGCTCGCTGCAGCTCTTATTTTATATAGAGGTGTTGTGGTCCAGTTCATATACATTACCACTCTCCAGGTTGTGTATATGTGCATATGCTGCACATTACATGGTCACTTAAGCATTTGATTTACCAGTGGAATAGACCTATGTTATATTATTTGTCGACTTGTGTACTTCACAACGATGTTCAAACCCAGAGAAATCCCCAACTTATTTCAAGGTAACATGATGTTTCAGTTTGATCGTCTTTTAATTGCATCATATTTGCTTTACCTGGGGCTTTGCTCGTCTCTGCCAGTCACTGTTTGTATTATTCACTTGTAATGGATCTCAATTATTAATTTGCCATTTGCTGCTTAATGTCAATAGAATTTGAATACATTATTTCATCCATGAACGGGAGTTGCCTCAGGTGGATTTTCATCTGCAATTGTGATGACTCCCATAATCCTACGCTGCTCAGTCAACAAACTAGGTCTTTTGTTTTTGTTTTGATTGACAGACGTCACACGGCCGAAGCTACATATTGTACATTTAACTGTTCATTGAAAGAAAGTTATTGTGTCTCATTTGTTTGCTGCAACCTTCATGATTCAAGGGTCCTAAGGTACCTGTAATGCTGGCACAGCCCATCTCATCTAGCTATAGTGATATCATTGATTTTTGTTTAAAACACAGGGTGAGACGGAGCATCTTGGTACAAGGGAACTGTAAAACTAACAAACCAGGTTGCACAATATATTCTTCAAATGATAAAGTATATAACCTACAAAACTTAAGACAAAAAACCTTTTCAAATCACAAAACATTCCCCAGACTGACTCCCACTGAAGAGTTTTCAAATGATCCCTTTGTGTAGCCTATAATCTACAAGGTGAGCAGATTCTAGACAGCACCAGAAATTGGCTCAGCTGCTTCATGAACTGGATTTTAATAATACAAATAAACACATACACAGCAAATGCATATACAAACACTGCCAGCGAATAAACATACATAACAAATAAATTCAGCAGCAAAACCTCGAGCATGCAGAAGCCATAAATGCCAAAAATTCAAGGTTATCACAAATTGAATCTGAACAACAACAGCATGGTACTGAGGCCAAACTGACAAAAAGTCAATAGCAAAGAAGTCGTATATAAAGCTTAACCTGTACTGATCCAAAAAATACCACTCCGCTATCAATAAATAAAAGTAGCACACATCAGATACTGAGCTTTGACTCGGATATAAAGGTGAGTTGTAATCCAGTGAACAAGTCCCTGACTTGAGGGAAACACGGTTTGCTGTGAATCAAAGGAAATCTTCGATCAGGAAGTCTGTTTTGCTTTGGAGGGGTTCCTAACTGAGTGAAATGACCTGGAAGCATTTAAGTGGCAGCCATGATAAGAGCTGGTTGAATTCTCTAAATGCAGGGGAAAGGTGCTTTATTGTTTCCTTTTTTATCTCCCTGCACTGGACAATCATTCACAAAAGGAAAGGAGATGATGCTGCCCCACAATCCCCCTGTAGCAGCAGCATTTACAGGGCCGTACCATCCAATATCAAAAGCATCCACTGTTGCATAACGCCCTGGCCTAGGGTAAGTGCAGTTGGATTCTCTTAGCATTACAGTAGTTTTTAAAAAGTCCTTGAATTTTTCACATCTTTGTGGTGTTTTATAATGACGTCAAGGGAAAGTGGTTAGGGAACAACATTTTTTTTCTTCTGGCATCACGAACAAAAGATGACACTGAAGATAGTTTCTAATGTTCCGCTTCTGATTCCGCAGTCAGGGGAAAGGTTATGAGAAACTTATCTTACACTGCTGAGCGCCCGATCCTCCGTCTCAGTCAGAACCGCTGTGGTCAAATTTTCTTTGATTCCAAACATTGCAATATATTATATTTGGTGATATATGGCTCTGTTCTGGGACATCCCAGCACTTCCACATGCATACGTGGAAGTGTGCGGTAGGGAGAGCACACCTCCCTACCTTTGTGTGACCCTTCTTGGGTAGCTGAAAGCAGCTAGCAGCTAAAACAACAGAGCAGGCATCATTGACAAAACATGACATTGATGAGGTCAGATTCCGTATGAAAAGGAGGTGCTGGGGGGAAGGTGGTTTGTGAAGTGGCTTGCAGAGAAAGCAGGACGTGTAGGCAGCTAAAGCAGCTTATATAGAGCTTGCAATGTGAGTTTTACCAAATTATGCATAGGAGGGGATCAAGTGACCCCTCAGCTGATGTGGGCTGGCACAGAGATCTGCTGCTGTCAAGTGATGTACTGTATTGTAGCTGAGAACATGAAATAATGCTATGCTCAATTTCTGCATGTTATTAGTTAAACATTTTAGGTAAAGGCCTTTTACTGCTGAATCCCACTTTTTAAATCTGTGGAACCTCGATCATATTTGTGGATGGAAAAAAGGGCTATTTCCCATCTTCACCACATTCAACAAGAAGTCTTTAAAAACCAGCAAATCAATGCCAGAATAAAGGCTTCACAATTCTGAAACTATGTTTTTAAAGACTCTTAGCCTCTCTGGAATAATCTTGTCCAGATTTGACAAATCTACTTTGCGAGTGCTAATCCTCCCACTATACTGGGGCATGACTTCACTGTGGCAAACTGCCACTGCACTGCACAATGCGGTTCTTTACAAATAAGTTAATAATAGATAGCTTCACTAAAAAATGTCCTCCAGTGTTTGAATTTAACCTGCGTATTCTCACTCACTGAACTGAAGGACAATGAATGGTGTATTCCTCATGATCATCAGCTCCGTCAGCTTCATCAGAATTAGAGGAGCTGTCACTTTGTCAAACTCTTTATAATCCTTTTCCTCCCTGAATATCAAAGAACAAGCATTTTATTTGATTGACAACTTGTCATGTACCTGGGTGGGCTTGATTCTAGGTTTGAGTTTAGTACGTTCAGTTCACCAACCTCTGAACATGCACCTTTCCCCACAGTGAACGGATCTGGTCCCAGAGGCAGCGGACTGTCACTCAGCTTTGGCCATTTTCAGCCATCATTCATATAAACCCTTTTTCATAGCTATATTCAGGTGGGATGTGTATTTAGCTGTCATTCATATTCACCGCTGTAACTCACACATTGTAATGCTATTCACACTTTAATTGACATTCATAGACATTTTTTTTTCTTTTGCCACATTTTGGTTTTGTTCCGTCATTAATCACTCACTCATATTTTGTTCCACTGCCGCTTGTTTCTATGCGCGACCTGTGACGTGTTGCGTTGCTGCTGCTGTGGCAAAAGTAATTTCCCTCCGGGATCAATAAAGCACCTTCCCAGACTTGAACACACCTCATTCCACCTGCAAACAAAATTACTTGAAACACTCCTTCACTGAATGAGTGATTGAAGTCGTTGACTCATACATCCCTGGCTGGATGTTTGGACTTGTCGCTCTGCAGAATGAATTTGGGACCAATCAGACGCCTCCTTGATGGTACGAGGGATAAGTATCGAAGCGTCTAAAGTGCCTAAAAGTTTTTGCCCAGTATATACCTTGCAGTTATTCCACTATCAACTAATTCAATCATACATTATTTATACACAAGCTGCAGGATATTTTAAATTCTGTAACTCCGCATGAACATCTCCCTGCTTTCCCTCAGACATGATTAACTCAACAGTTTCTGTTCTGTCACGAGAAAGAGTGGATTTTTGCTGCAAAGTTTTTTCGGTGATATAATTCCGGTACTAAAGTCAAGTTTGAAAAGTTAATCTGTTGCTGATAACATTACATTCAATTATAGATTATAAACATAATTGCACGTGTTGCTCATCATAAGTTTAGACAAAAGCAACGCATGGAAAAATGGCCATGGGATAAATAAATGTACAATTTCTGCTGCCTGGTTTTATGGCATGAGTCAAACATCATTAATATTATAGTATGTAGTGTAGACGGCCGTTATTGCCGGTTTATCAGATGCACACTGCTTCAAACCTGAAGCACCCTGCTAGCCAAAGTACTGGCTGCACTAACTGAGCTCCCTTCACCGTTTGTGCTGTGGAGCCAAACACACGCGTCGCATCCAAGTCAAACAGTGCTGCTCCATGGCACACACAGATAATTGGTGAATTCTCGCAGCCTCCAGCCATGAATACTGTATGTCAACAAATGAGGCTCTGATGACACCGGCCCATCGTGACTCTCAGCATCTGCCACTGTAAAAACTTCAGAGCAGTTGTTATGAATCAAACTGGGCTGTTTTATGGCTCGAGGAGGCTGTGTGGGATTTTTCCATGAAGCCATTCCTAATTCTGCACGACACCACATATTTGTTATTGTTCCATTTGGTAACATCCTAATTTTGCTGTCATACGCTCAAAAAGACCAAAGACTTGGGTCTTCATGTCCAAACACTTTCTTTAAACAATAAGAAAATCTCATCTTGAATCGTGGTCCTATCTTGTTTTTTTGTATCCAGCCAGTTTGTGTCTGAGTCGTAACAACAAAGATTCCCAAACTCTTTCTCTACTGCACGGAGCAGTGTGGCTGTCAAAATGGGCATCAGAGTGAGGCCTATGAACGCTGTGAAACACCAGGACGAGAGAAAGAGGAGGGGAAAAAAAGTCAAGCTGCAGATCTTAACTGTGTCTCCAGCCGTTCATCCAGACGCACCAAACAGCTCAGCCGCTGCTTGCTGGTATCATTACACACAAACACACCCGCTTACTTATCGCGCCCACTTTCCAGCTCAGTGTCTCCCAGCGCACCAGACTAAACCCCTCATCATCTAGTGCACTGGTGTGTGGCGCTGATTAGATAATGACTCATATGTAAATACTTGAATATTTAGGCTGGAATCGTTCTCCGCCTCATGCTGTGGTATGCACTGCCCAAGTTAGCACACTGCCTCAGAGTCAGAGTTTCCAGGATGTAACACAATGCGACCCATTTTTGTGTCTGCGCTTGAATAGAGGCCAGTGATCCAAGCTCCACGGGTGGCCCATTTATCTTCCATTCATGAATGGCACACGCATCTAAAGATCGGTTGTGTTACCACAGGTTTTCATTCGGAGCATTTTGAATTGAATGAAGAAAAACTAAAAAAGCAAACTGACAATTATACAATATTGAAAATTATTGGCAAACTAGAACTCAGGAGTGCGCCTACTTCCATCAAGGACCAACTGTCCCTCTTGAATTCAATCAATCTGCACCAATTTGCACACACTCATAGATATCTGTCCCCTACAAGTGCCTGATTTGTTTTTCTCCAAGATTCAGGAAAAAAGTTGTCTATGAAATTGGGGAAAATATTGAAAGTGAAAAAAGGGTTTATCGGCTTCTTTTTTGGCCCATATCTCATCCTTCCACCAGGTTTTGCAGAAATCCGTTCAGCAGCTGACAATCAAGCAAACCAACAAACAAACATACAGGTGCAAAAAACGTAACCCCCCTATACGGAGCTAACTAAAAGAACAAGAAGAATACAAATATCTCAGGATGAAAAAGCGTAGCCATACATGTAGACCAACGAAGATGTCAAGAGAGGTTTTGGTGATAACACTAGTGTCTGTAAACAAAAACGTGATCTCCTGAATTGATATGTTATGTCCCGCCCCCTGCCTGCTGCTCCACCCCCCCCACGTTAACACTACGGAGATATCTGTGTTTTTGTGAACACGTCTGAGCAGAGAATCTCCAGTTGCGTTTCTCACACATGAAGGACAAACTCTGGACCCAATTAGGCAGACATAAAAATGTCTTAAGTGAATGAAAGGCTAAAATCCGGACAGAATACACTCCCCTCTTACTTTTCTCCTCTACTTGGAGCCCATTTTTCGTTTGACATCATGAAATTCTGCCCGTGTGCGTCTTCCTATGACCTGTAGAAGGTCACGGGTTTAATTGCCTTGGCATTCCTGCTTCCACCTTTAGGTTCTTTAAGTATGAGCATCACACACCCGGACTGGAAAGTCATGGTCTGGAAAGACTCAAACCCTGTGAATGAAATGTCCAGAATGGAAGAAAGAAGTGAGAGAAATTAGACGTGGGGAAAGCAACAGTATGACATTAGATGGCCTGTGCGGTGGAGATACTTCTGAATTCTGCCCCGTGCAGGATATTGGATGGCTTGTCTGCTCATGTGTGAAAGCATAGGAGAGCTCTGGGGGCTTTAGGGTGAAATGTTTGATGATCCACATCTTGTAGGCCTATAGTTTAGCCTGGAAGCAACACCGATAAAACTAGTTTTTCTTCCTGGGGTTGAATGTCCCCTGATAGACTAAAATACAAGACAAATACAAGGAATAAACAAACTCATAAGAATCATGTTTTCTTTCCCCATTATCTATGTCGTTCTTTATGATTTAAGACAGAATGCATAACCTCTTTAATCTGGCCATGTTGCTTTGCAATTTGTTTTCCCATTAACTCTTCTTGATAGGGATTAGGGCCCCTGAACTCCACATCAATGGTGTCAAAAGGCAGAGAGGATTCATTCAAAGATTATTAGCAAATGGTAATGTGCCGCATGCTTGTCTCAGAACAGCCCTGACCCCGATTTAAATATAGCTTGTCCACTACAACTGATCCCCATTCAGTGACTGTGACCTGGAGTGTTGCCTGCCGGCCGTTGCTGCAGGATGTTCAATAATGCAGGGCCAGGAAACAGCTGCAGCGGCGGTGGTGGTGGTGGAGGGTGTGCGTGAGGTAAGAGCCCCTGCTCAATACAACATCCCTCCATCTTCAGCAAACAGAGCAAACAAAGGGGGAAGGTTGCAGGCAGGAGGAACAGAGATCTTTAAACGCAAGACGAAAGACAACATGAGCAGAGGAGATGTCTTGATATCCAAACGTTTGGAGAGTATCAAGAAACTGAAAATTATTTTCTCTCAAATCGCCACAAGTGTATTTTCTCTCATGTGTGTTTACTCTGAGCCCGTGTCCCTTTAAGATCAAACCAACTGTGCCTTTATTGTCATGGGAAAAGAAAAAGTAATTTCCTCCTACTGGAGCATGTGGGATTTCGCTGGAGCTCACTGACCTCCCAGCTGGACGGAGCAGTGGGGTAGGAGTGCTTACACCGAGCAGAGCCTGACGCGCTCCGAACTGTCCGAAGACCCCGCTGGGCCTAATCACTGCTGTTACGTAGGATTCTCACTGCGAAAGATCCGCTAATGGAATTTATAATCACCTCGTTCCAAATGCCGTAGGTGGAGACACTTTTGTTTTGGATCCATTTTTATCAGATTGGTGCAAAGGTCCGTTTGATAAAAGGCATCGTCGTCGTCATCATCAGGAAGTTTGTTTTAATGAAGTTATGTTTCTGTGTTGCTGCTTCATGAAGAGGTTGGCTTGTTTCACCGAGGAAGACACATCGCAGTTATACTTTACCTCAACGAATCCCAAACCCTATTGGATCCATCTCATGAGAGATTTTTTATTTTTCGAATCCAGTCTTTTTCGTCTGTCCTGCATTCAATTTGCAAGCTGCACTGGAAGAGGATTTTTTTTTTTTGCTTTCAAGCGCAGATGAGTCCTACTCAAAGCTGCTATTCATGCTCCTTTGCCTATTCATCCACGTCCATTTCAACTTTTTGTATGCCTTCTCAAATAAACTCATTAACTGTATCTTTTGTTGCGAGTTCTCCTGAGAGCGGACACAGAAGCAAGGATAGAGTTCTAGACAGAACTGTAACGCTTCCAGGACTGCAGACTGAACGAGACAATATTTCACTCCCCAGTGTGGTGCAGACGCTCCCCGGTGAATATCCCAAATTATCGAAGGCAAGAATGGGAAGGAAAACGTCAGGCCCATATTCAGCAGGCACATTTTAGGAACGCTTATCTCAAAACACAGAAGTTTGCTTCGTCAAAGAGTTTGTGACAATAGTTAATAACTTAATAAACGACAGGATGAAGTCAAACGTGGGCAGAATTTTTAGGTATTGAATTTTATTTTTACTGTTGCCAGATTCTTGTTATTTTAGATGGAATGATAGCACATGTGGATATTGACAAGTTACAGTGTGTTTGTTAAAGACTAAAGAGGCACAAAGATAAGACTACGTCCCCTTTTTATCTCAGTTTGTGTGAAACTCTTTGAAACTAAAAGCAAATTGAATAAATACACAAATCCTGCACTTTACCTCTTGAGGGACGTTGTATTTTTTCAGATATTTTTCAGGTATCATGATGTATTGTTAAAGGTTTTTCTTGCAATACGTCGGTTATCACATAATTACTGTGTTATTACACTATTGTTACTATTTCCCCTGCAATTCCCTCATATCCTCGATCTTTAAATTGCACCTACATACAGCACTTGAATGCATTTTATCCCCTTTCCACCACTGCCTGTATATATTCTGTAAATACTGTGAGTCTGTGAAAACCGGAAAAACAAAAATTTGCATGACTGAGTTGCACCATTCACACGACTGAGCCTCAGCTGAACCCAGTCAGTAAACACATAATCTGAGCATCTTCTGTGTGTGCCATCATGCTCCCACTTTCTTGCAGCATTCTTACAACACACATGTATTTATGTAATGAGTCACCCCCGTGTAACATTATGCAATGCACTGCATGCTGGGAGTTTTTCAGTGTACACCGCCTATAAGATAAGAACTGCCCTGCCCTCTTTTGTTTCAGCACTTCTTTGAAGTACTGTAAATTGTATTCCTGTGAGAACACACATGAACGATCAAAGGGCCTGCTCAGCATGTACATATTTCATTTAGTATTATCCCCAAAAATATTTAAATACTAACCAGAAAATGCGATGTTAAGGTACAAAAGGTCATGAAGAGACAAGAGCGTGTTAATTTATGAGCATAGAAAGAGCAGTGATTGCTTTTACAGCTCATTTGTATGAAGCCGGGAGAAGCACAAGTGGGCTTTGATGAGTCCAATGGTGCTATCTGCTGTTCTCTGGGCTACACTGCAGCTAATTACATCCTGCACCCACTTATTGGACAGCAAGTGGGCGGAAGAGGAAGCAAACATTGCCACAAATGCAGAATAACCTTCACTTGCAGTATCAGATATAAGCTGAACTGTTTTATTTCTCAAGCTGAATCAGATGTTCCACTACTTTATGATATTCTGTTGGTCAGAGAGAGAACAAATCTCAATGTTTTGCTTGTTTTTTAGTGATTGTATATGACATGGTTCAGAGTTGAATTCTATAATCTATTTTATCTAACACAGTCTTTGTATCCATGGCACAGTTTCTGAAGTGTTATTATATCTCATCCTGGAATAATTCTATAATTATGAAAACTTCAGACTATAACTTTGAATTTTTGATTTGTTTCATTATATATATAATATAATACCATATGTGTTTTACAAAGTAACAACAAGTTCAGGAAAGGGCAGCCTACTTAAGTTTGCACTGTGTCCTCAGTTTGAAGGGGGAAATAAAGCCTTGTTGTGGAACCATTAACTGTACAGACAGCTCCACCTAGTGTTTAGACCTTATTCTATTACCCACAGCAGCTGCATGTTGAACAAAAAATGGGGCAGAATAGATATCCTGTCCTGAATGCATCTACTGCATCTATCTTCTCACGGTCTTTAAACTGTGTATCCTTTCAGGAGCTGAGTTCAATCATCTTCAGTGTAGAGTTGTGTGTATCTGACAGACATCTCATTCAGTGGAGAGCTTCAGTCCCTGGTTTATTATAACGCACAGAGTCCTTGGATCTCCATATTATATTTACGTCATTTGCGTTTTCTCACGTCTCACTAGCTGAATTTGGGGGGTGGCCTTAACGCTATACAGATAAACAATATCCCAATGGTGATATCTATCACTGCGTTGGCCCTTCAGAGACTAATAAGGAAGGAAAAAAACTGGGGCACCTGGAGGCGGGCGGCAGAGATTGATGATGTGCTGAGGTCAATATGACCAGCCAATCATGGCTCAATAAGGCCCACACTAAGCACGTCTCAAGCCTGTTGCTGTGTGGGTGAAAAATACACACACACACACATAATGTGTCATAATGGATCGTGGTGGCAGCTGATTGTGGATATACAATATGCCTACCCACACACATAGTACAGCCAACATTACAATTGTTAGCTGAGCTAACTGCTCCCTTCATCTCTGTCAGACGTTTTCTTTTGGATGAATCCTTTAAACATTGATACCTCTCCATTGAAGTTAGACACTGTCTTTTCTCATCAGTGTTGTAAATATTGTTATTTTCTTAATGTGCTCTGCTACACGCAGCATCTATTGCACTTCTGTCCGTCCTGGGATCCCTCATATGAAACTCTCTATCAGGCTTCTGCTTTTTCCCTTTTAAAAGGCTTTCTCTCTAAAGAGTTTATTTTTTTTCTTTTTATTCTGAACCAATAATTCAGTTTAGCAGAAGTTTATTTTACTTCTTTCCTCCCTCCTTCCTCCTTTTACAAAAAGTGTTG
Organism: Hippoglossus stenolepis; assembly: GCF_022539355.2. Classification (NCBI taxonomy): domain Eukaryota; kingdom Metazoa; phylum Chordata; class Actinopteri; order Pleuronectiformes; family Pleuronectidae; genus Hippoglossus; species Hippoglossus stenolepis. The sequence goes on from NC_061491.1 coordinate 14,111,892, forward strand.
ATGGTATTCAGGGAGGTAAAAGATCCAGATTCCTCAGCTGCCTCAGGTCACCCAGTAGAAAGAAGGTTAGTTACACAGAGAGAGTCAATATTGACCTGAGTCTCCCACTCTGTCACCTTCACTGAATGATACGGACTGTTTTGACCTTTGACCCGCTTTACTCTTTGTTTGAATGGTAGCAAACTGCGGAATGCAACTTTCTCTGTTTAGTTTGCCGCCCCTGGACGTGACTGGGCCGGCCTGCAGATCTTACAAACTGATCACAACTGAAGTCGACGCTGATGAATGAGAGGAGCAACAGGAAGAGCATTATTGAAACAATTACAACTTTCCACAACTCTATATCATACAGACAAAAGAGTTCAGTTGAATTCATTGTTAATTAAATTACATTTCATTTAGCTGACGCTTTTATCCAAAGCGACTTACAATAAGTGCATTCAACCATGAATAATGCATAATAATGCAAAGCAAGTATGCAGAAATAGTATAAAAGTCCTTCCAAAGCAATGAATAGGATGACAATGCTAAGCTTTGTATTACTGCTTAATGTTGGGATGGGTGTAGCACACCTCCCAACCGATGTCAGCTGGGACCATCGCGACCATCAAGGATGGATGGATGGATTTCAAAGGAACAGTTTATTCCTATGAAAATAAAATATATTGTGCAATAAATGAAAATATCCCAAAAAATCCTTAATCATTTAATCCGATAATTTTTCAAATGTCACCTAAATAGTGTTGTTCTGTGTATAATCTACCTTTACTCACCTACATATGCAATGGAGAATTAAGAAGGTAAACGTGTCATTCGATTTTTGGAAGTTTTGTGTTAAAATATGTGAATCAGTCATTTCTTAAAAGGAGTTTTATAGCATTAGGATTCTAACAGTGACCTGTTTATTGAGACTAATTGACTACAATTTCCCCCCCGACTCATAATGATTATTTCTAGTCCTGTGTTTGACCTTTGACCCTGAGCATATACGCACAGAATGGGCTCATTCATTGAACGTGTCCCACATCACACTCCTGCTCTTTCTCTCGTGCGTTGTTTCCTCGCACAGTGACAGATATAAATTAGAGCCAGAGCAACTATTAGTGCTGGAGCCAAAACAGTAGTAATGTTTAAAAGCAGGTTTAAAGGAGCATATTTACAGCAATTTCCCTGCCCAAGGGATTCGTCCACATGACGTTCTGATAATGGTGATCATAAATCTATTCTGTCAGCTGCAATTTTATTGTCGCATTTATATGGTTGCGTTAACATAATACAGGGAAAATAGTGTATGATTTTTTATGTATATGTAGTATGTCTGAAATGATGTGGACATTCAGGAAACACCCATTTGTTGTCACCTGGTCTATGAAACTTTTTTTTTTTCCTGCTGCTGCTGCTTTATGTTCTGGTGTTTGTCTCGTGTCCACTTGCTGTTTCTTTGCTTTTTCATAACAGCGGCTCTATATATCTCAGCACATGGGATTATTGCAGCCTCTGATGATAGCAGCCAAAGTATTTTTCCATCCCATTTTAGGAGAGAAAACAAGCTAGTGCTGTTCAATTGACCTGTCAAAAATGTAGAAGCAAAACCATAGATAATCCTTATGAGAATTCCAGGAAAAAAGACAGGGTTGGTGTCATCAGAGACTTTTTTTTGTTTCTGTGTATCTTCTCACTTTCGACGAGCAAAACGAAAAGGATGAAAACAAAAGACAAGTGCTTTTGGGGATCCATTTTTAAACTAACGCACGAGATGTGCTTTTTGTCAGCTTTTTTGCCAAGAGAGAGTTCATTTCACCCCGTGAATCTGTTTCTTTTTCCCGGCAAACTCCAGAGCTCGGTAATCCATGAAAACTTGTCAAAACCGGACCTATCATCAGGTGCACACATGGGAAATCTAATTCTAGCATCCAATCCAGCTGCTTCCTTCCTCTGTTTGAAAAATGTGTGCAGGAGCCTCTCAACAGTGTGACATTACTCCCCTGGGTGGGCAGTGAAAAGGCAGTGAGCCAGAGAATGTCACCTGGATCCCTCTCAGTGTCCCCTCATTTGTCACGACTTCACTGCAGAGCGCAGGAACGACTTACAGAAATGTCTTTTTTTTTTTTATAGTGCGCTATAAACTGCTGTGGGTGATGCTGCGTTCGGTCATGTTGAGAAACAATCTCGCAGCCTTCAGAAGTGTTTTGTCTGGGATCCATGCTCTCAGTTGCACTAACAATTTAGTGTCTCAAAATAGCTGTCGTCGCAACTTTTTCATTTACTTTTACAGTGACATAACCCCTTTTTTTTCCAGAACACCCATGTTCTCATTGATTATTTCCTTTAGCGAGGAAAGAAACTTGTTTCTCTGCACAATGTTACAACAAGTCCTCGGATTCTTTCTGCCGGAAATAATACGAAATAAAAATTCAAGGGGGCGTGTGGCAGAAATGGGAGAACGAGAGTGAAACAGTGTTTTCGGTGTCAGACTGAGTGTGATCGGTATGAAAGTCACATTGTGCCTGAGGAGTGTGAAGGAGAGTCATTACATCCACAGAGGAAGCAGGGGAGGTTCGCCTTTTGAACTCTGCATTTGTTTTGAAGTTTGCTTCCAATTATCGTGACTGAGTCACTTCCTCCGGGTAACATTTTGTATTTAACGTGAACATGTCACATGCACTCTCCTAACTGGTGCTTGTTTTTTCTGGACTGTTTTATTCTCAGTGAATGCTTCAATTACACTAAACTGATAATACAATTCTTTAGAGCAAATAGCCGTTAATCAGATTAGAACATGATATGCATGTGAGCATTAAAACAAGATTATTCTTTGTTCAGAATAATTAGTTTGACATAGTTCTAGAGGTCTGTATAGAAGTAAGTGAATGCACATGTGCCATTGCTGCATCACTGGTGTTACTGGGAAGTCTCTCATCACTAATAAAATGTCTCCTTCTGCCCTGAGTCGAGGCACAGCTGAATCCACACGTTCTTTATGGGCTGTGCTTGCGTCACCAATTGAACTTTACTCATGTGTGCTGATGAGTAAACACTGAACATGTACGTACTGTATGTTCACAGCTCTGAACAGGCCATGTGGCAGCGAAACGAAAGCCCCTCACAGTGTTTCCATGGTATAACCTGTCAGCTTCTATGTGAGATTCTGTGAGCAGCTGTATGAATTCATGTCCCTGTCTGTCTTCAGCTTAGAGGTTCCCTGTTTGATGGGTAGACAAAGGCAAGTCCTTGACTCAAAGTTTGAGTGTGCGTGTGTGTGTGTGATGTTGTTATCTCTTTAGGACCCTTTCCAGCAGAAACACTGATCCTGAGTCCTAATGAGGAGAACTTTATTTCTGAGTTCCTGGTTAAGGTTACGGGTAAAATGAGATTGTGGTGAGGTTAAGGTTAGAATCAGGCATGAATTTGTCCTGGTTAAAGTTAGGGATAAGGTTTTGGTTGGGCTCTCCAAATGGAATTGTAGTCAATGCAAAGTCCCTAATAAGGATAGCTGTGCAAACCTGTGTGTGTCTATATTTGTGCTGTGGCCTGTCACCGCAGACATGAAGCCATGCTCAGCTTCTCGGTGGATGTTTTGGTGGCCGTCACTCCTGCGATCCATCTCCTCTCCTCACCCAGTAGCTGATTTGCCACAAGCTACACGGGCGATTTGCTTGAGGGGTTTGAGGCTGAATATCTGTCACGAAAGTGCCACATTTCATTTACCAACACAGTCCTGATCCTGCAGTTATTTGTCACTTGAGTAGACTTTTATTGAGAGTACTGTATCTTTTTTGCTCTGAAAGAAGCTGCGTGGTAACTCAACTGAAAATATATTTGCTGTGTGTCAAAGTCACCATTAGATTTTGTGCTCCATGTAAAATGAGCGTTTCACTGCAGCCTGTTTTCTCAACTGTTTTACCGGAGGTGAAAAGTAGTCCTGGCTGTGTGGGCGCTGCTTGTAAGGAGGCTTGAGGCCTCCTGCACAGGGCGCAGGTTCAGTTCTGACCCGGCCCTTTGCTGCGTGTCCTCTCTATCTCCCCATTTAATGCTCACGCTGTCCTATCACTGAAGGCAAAAGATCCAAGAACATATCTTGATAAGGAAAAACTGCAAGTATTTGACTCAATGAACCAAATAAAGGGGTTTTCTTTGTTTTAATTTCAAGTAGAATCAGAACATCACAAAGAACATGATAACAATGGTTCCTCCACATGTTTGACAAAGAACCCAGAGTCTCTTGTGAATATGGGGGGGGCAGTGGTCTTTGTCTTGCCATACCATATGTTTTACATAAAGATGTAGCTTTACTCTCACAGAATTATATTTGAGGCAACTTCTGCCCTTCAGAAACACTAAAACTGCCTCTAGTGCAGTATTTTCACGATGCAAAGGTAATAAAACCATCTACTCTTTATGCCCCAAATTTGTGTTTACTATGTGTTTATGGATTCTCAGTTATTCTGGATGTATATCAGTCTTTGTGCTATTTAATTATGCATTCACTGAGGGTTTCTCCTACACAAAAGGCAACAAGCTGTAAACACGTCCAGCTACTATAGGGCTTACAGTGTTGGCATTGCAGACAGAAGACGCAGAACAGAGAGGACATTGATAAAGACTACAGCTGCATGTATATAACTGCCAAGTATATAATGCTCATGCTCTGCAGGGGTTTGCAATGAATCTTATATGACACCACATACTGTGGGACCACTGACCAAGAACAGCATGTGCTGTACATTTCTGTACAAGTCTTCTTCATTTGACCTTGTTTCCACATCTCACAGAGAGTTAAGATGTACATCGTCCATCCCACAGCGAGGATCTGTTTTCACGTATGTTTTCATTCTGTGAGTTGAGTCATGCTGCGCTCATCGATTAAAGTGATAACATCATGTTCCACCATCCACATTGAGTCATATCTACAGAGGTTATGCAGTCATGGGTGTTCTTCATGCTATATAGTTAACATAATTAATATAATAATTAACATTAGCCGTGGTGGAAACAACTGTGTAGTTAGAATGTTTCAGAGCCTTGATGATGAATGATGAGTTTGCTGCTGTGACTCGCAGGTTGACCTGGCAGCTGAGGTTCATGTGGGCCATTCAAAGACCTTTACAGTGGTGACACAAAATAAAACATTTCAATCACCCAGCAGGGACCCAGTCTGAGGAAGCCCCTGAGCTCAGGCTCACATGTCTGAGTTACTACACATATCTGGAGTCCATTTATTGCACATTCACTGCAGGTTCGCTGCGAGAAGTGAGGAATAGTGCTATGCTTGTCTATTTGAAAAATATTTAAATTTTTCATTAAGCTGTGTGCGGAGATCAGTTATAGTATTCAGTTCAAAATCTCCTGAAACATGCTATAGTTTTTCATTTTCACAGTTATGTTAATTTGAATCTTCTTTCAAAAGTGTCATTACTACCACATTTAGTTTTCAGGGTTGTGCTGTATTTTCTACAGTACAGCAACAGTACTGTTCCATTTGAACAGTGGAGGGAGAAAGTCTTCAAACTTAATTAAACTACTCTGCTTTAATCATGAAAAACAAAATGTGCTTTCCTTTTCTCAAGTGTGTGGGAGGCCTTCATCTGAGTCAATTCATATGTCGATATTTGCATTTAACAGCAGATTGTACACATTGTAACAATGTACCAGCCAAAGATGCTATTTCAGAACTATTTTATCTTTACCATGTGGTAGTTATCGTGAAATTGTCAAGCTCAATATAGAATGTTTGAAAAAATGAATTGTGCCTTCAATCTGCTTACTGTTACAATTCAGCTATTTCTTGACATTTACTAACTTGCATTATGTTTTGTATCCTTTGTTTTACATTTCTAGCAATGCTCCATAATGTACTTATATATATTTGACAAAAATATCTATGCTGAGGCTCATGGGGAAAGAGACAGCAGAATCTCTGTAAGCCACGATGGAGCTGCACCACTGAAACCACTGGACTATCTGTCATAGTTTGCATGAAAACTGTGCATTAAAGAGTCGTCCACTGATGCTGTAAATTTGTTGAGCAACCTATGAATCAGCTCAGTTGAGTGTTGTGCACCTATAAGGCCAGTAGAGGCCAGGGCACATTAATTTTACATGTACAAAGAAGTATCCAGAGAGAGTTTTATAATCACAGTTATTCATTACCCTGTCATTACAGTTTTAGCCGGTGACTTGTAAATAGTAATGATAAATGGATTGTATTTACATAGTATTTTAAAGTATTGAGCATATTCATACATTGGATCTATTTGCAGGACTTTTTCTGGCAGACATCATTCACACACTGCTGGAACAACCATCACAGGATATTTAGGGTGCAATGGTTCAATGGTTCATAGAAGGGCACTTGGTTATGAGAAGTGGAGGAGCCGGGGATCGAACCACCAACTGTGTGGTTAGTGTACGACCCGCTCTCTCGCCCGATCTCCTGAGCCGCATCCGCATAATAAAGTGTGCTTCAGTGCCCTGTTGTCTTTATCTCACATGTGTATTTCTTTAAAGTCATTAATCTTACCTTACATTTATTACCTCCACCAACGAGGTTGTGTTTTCATCTGCTTCTTCTCATCTGTTTGTTATTTAGCAGGATTACGCAAAAACTACTACACGGATTATCATGAAACCTGGAAGGATGTGGCCTGGGTCAGGAAGGAACAGATGGATCTTTGGTGTGCATCCTGATTTTTTTTCACTTTCTTCAACATTTTAACTGATTTCCCAGGGAATCATTCATTAATGAGAAAATCAGCCATGTTTAGGGAACTGATATCTGTGAGTGCATGAAATTTGGTGCAGCTTGATTGAATTTAAGGGGACCAGGAGGCCTTGGCATTGGTATGCAGTCTACTGAGTGCTATTCCAGTTGTGTATAGGTTGGCCTGGTCACCTCACAGCAGAGATCCCTGGGCTTAGTGAGTCCCCGTGTCTGTGAGGGTTTACGTAAGGTGCTCTGGATCCTCTCATGTAGTCTTAAGATGTATGGAACCGGAAGCTCTAAATTAAAATGTGAGATTAACAGAGTGATCACTTCTGTCAACTTGACCAGGTCAAACCTCACCTCTTGCCTGTGGCGCTGCACAGGATAAACAGGCTCAGATGACAGAAGGTGTATTTAAAAATGTTACAGAAAAGAAAAAAAAATGTTTGCAGTTAAAATTATGCACCAAACATTAATAAGACATGTCTGGCATCAACCCCAACGTATGGTGTTCAACCAACTGTCCTTATACCAAGTCCTGCAGTGCAGCAAGAAAGAACCAACTGGTTCTGGTTCCTGTGCCTGAATGCTTCAGTAAAAAGCAGCCTTCACCGAAAGTTCAGTTCAGTGCAACATCTGCAGAGGATTTCTGTTTCTGTCGAGTCACATGCAAAGAAATAACAAGATACCCCGAATGACTGGAATCCTAGTTATACTGTAGCTTCCAGTATGTGGCTCATCGCAGCATAGGAAGCTACAAAGACGCAAACTGCACAGGGTGTCAGCGAACACAACAATTAAACTACGCACAAACTGTGCGTAGTTACCTTGGCAATGGACGGAGGCCATTAGTGCACAGGGGGAGAGAGCGAGAGGCAACGAGCCAGGAGAACTGTTGTCGGATTGTGAGATTTGATTTGTTAGAACACATCAGAACCGCTACAGACTGTGTATGACTGAACTGGATTTAAAAGATGTGTTTGTACTGTTGTGTCTCTGAAAGCCCATCAGCTAAATATTCCCACAGAACATTATCAGATAAAGACAACTCTCAGGTGTCCCTCCTGGAAGCCATAGACGCTTGAGGAAGCATATGGGACCCCTCAAAAATAAGTGGTACCAAATGTTTTTTCCCCGTTTTTTCCCCCAACAATGGGGTCAGTGTTGAGTGGAATCATTTGCAGCAGCGCAACAGAGCAGTGGTTGTTTATAAAGCCGCGGCTACAGCCAACAAATCTTAAAAGCTAAAAGAGCCCCCCTCCCATCATCAATTAGTTGGCATCAATGGGCTTTCAAGACACTTCAAACATGGGATATGATGTAGAGAAAATAATAAATGTCTGTGTCAGCAGGTTTCATTTTCTCTTCTGCACATTGGCTATTTCCATTTCAGTTCTATAAAAGGATGTAACATCGCTCTACAGGCTTAAGGGACTGGGTATCTGTCATTATTTTATAGTCCATATCCATCATATTTATCATGATCCTATATAGTCTCTATAGCCGAAACACAAAGTTCAGTCTTTTTATATTTCTATCCACGTGTTCCCTGTTAAATTTCCATCTCTCCTTCTGAATTGACATAGGCGATATACATTATAGCCCTCAGAGTAGAGGCCAGGACTTTTACGTTATGTAATTTCGCCTGTGGCCGGCTGGGATCCACTTGTTACTGGCAGCAGACCAGGGCCTCCCTCAAAGAGTGCTCACGCAGAGAATGACTCAGAAAAGGCTTACACTGCTGTGACCTCAGTCTCTGCTGAATCAGCTTTCTGCTACAGCAAGGATACTAGGATACGAGGGTCCTGATGTCACCTGCTGAGTAAACGTACCCCTCAGTGTGGGAGGTTGGGGAGTCAATCAAATCCTACATGTGGTCAGTGTGTGGAGTTTTTTGTGTGATCTAACCAGAGCTGGGTTGTTTTTATATCAACATATGAAAGGTGACTGTATAACATAGAGAAATTATGTAAGAGCGGAGAGCAGCCAACATGGCGACTGGCTGGTTTCCATCAAATGAGTTAACTGAGCTCTCTGTGGTGATGTGGTTGAGACTGGGACTCACATAAAGTTGCTAAAAGGACCCAGACATGTCACTGACAACTCTGCAACATACTGGGATCAAGGTAAAACTGCCTGGATACTCCAGAATGAATAAACCTGAGTGTAAAGTTACCACAGCCACTTGGCATTAATATTACTTTTAACACAGGAAATTGCTCATAATGCTCAATAATTTCATACTTCCATTACTGTTTGTGACGTGTTACCACAATGTTTGTGTGTGTGATGTTGTGCACTCAACTTAACACACATCATCTCAAACCAACCTTACATAATACTAACATGTGACGAAGTTGCAATGTCTTGGTTGGAAAAGTATTCATCAAGTGCTGACATAAGAAAGAAGACATAGAAAATAATATTTTGTTTACAAATGCCACCCAAACAGTGAATCAGCATTTCATGATTTACTGATGCATTTTTACCATTAGGGTCCATGTTGTTGTTTTGCCTGATGCATTGAGCTATAAGTAGCCTAATCAAGGTGCGTTCAGACTTTTCACATTGTGTCAGAAGCAAAGATTGTATAAAAAGATGGACGACATGTCTCCACTTCCTCCCACTTTCCAGAAATGAAGCTAAAATTCTTGGATACAAACGCTGCCATCTTGTGTGTTTGGAGCCAGGAGCGATCGGAGCATGGGACCCCTGTAAGGTCAATCAATCAATCAATTAAAATGTATTCGTAAAGCCCATATTCTATCTATTCTAAATATAAAGTGATTGATTGATTGACAATTTGCCTCATAGGGGTCAAAAAGGTTCAATATCCTCTCCCCTTAACCCTCTTCTAGAGTGAGGAAAACCACTTGTTCAGTCAGCTGTCATGATGTTTCACTCCGTTTTTATAGCATCAAATAAATAATTAAAACCAAATTAACCAGATGAATGAACAGGTGAACATGGATGGTTAGAGAACTACCTAAAATGACAAACACCATCTTTTAGTTAAAAGTATTTGTTTATAGTTTGACCTTTTGCTTTGCTCTACATCCCATCTATTAACATGGAGGAGGCAGGATTCATGACTTATACTGCAGCCAGCCAGCAGATGGTGATTGAGACACTTTGGCTTCAGTTTTGGAGCTGTCATCTATCTTTATTTACACTCTGTGGTCTGACTCAATCACCTCAGTGCTGCTACAAACTCACAGATTCTTACCATAACTAACAATGAAAAAAAACAAAGCGGATGACATTAACAGGTTTTAACATGGTGCCTTTCTCTGTTTCTCTCAGGGGGTTTTTAACTGCATCAATAATCTATTTAACATTGAGCCGGCACAGGTTTTCCAGGACTGTATGTTCAAGCTATACTTTACTGCCTGCTGATGGGAAAGGCAGAGGAATAAATTGGAAACAGCTTGATGTTCGGTAGTCGATGAGCTTTACTGCCCAAAAGGGAATACAACATGCACATGGTGCAGTCCGGGGGAACCACAGTATGCTCTGTAGAGTATAGACCCCATAATGGAAAATAATCATATTAACATGAAGACAATTGCTTTGTTTTTTTCCATGAGGTATATAAACGTCATCTAGAGCAGAATCTATTGTCACTTTGGTGTGCCTTGTTTTCTTCAGCTGCAGCATCTGGGTTATTATACGAAACAGATGAAAGATCTTTAATGGGATTTTTCATTATGAAGTATGTGTGCAAAAATCCAACCACCACCCATTTTAAACACAAAGAAGGTTATGGTTTCACGGTGGGTTCTTTGAAATGAACTGTAGAGCTCTTACAAACTGAATATGCCAGCATCCCATACACAAAGGACTTCACTGTTTCACATGTTTCTTTAAGTTTTTGTAGTTTCTTTCCCTCATGCACGACAACTTTAGGTGAGGGGGAACCTGAGACTCTGCTGCATGTAGACAGGTACACAAGTTTTCACAGATCTTCTGATGGTGTGTTGTTATAAGCTTTAAGAAGAGTCCTGCAAATTGCACTGATGTGTTTTTTCTTTGAGGAAAATAAAAAGCATGTACTGTGTGTTTATGGTGTGATTGCATTTTCTTACCTTTGTTGCCTGCAGCCAACTGAAGCAATTGTCTTCAAGCGGTGCAGTTATGGGTGGTTGGAACATTTTGAGCACAGATGGAAAGAAAAGAAGTGTGATTATGCTGCAGGAGTAGATCAGTGTGGACTTTTTTCTCTTTTTTAGAAACTTTTTCTTAATTCTAGCTGACTGCTGCTGCTCTCAGGGAAAGAAAAACATTAGATAAGTATTATAAGTGAGTAAGTATATAGGGTCATTTTCCCTCTATATCCCTCTATATTTATCTCTATCTATGGCCGTTTACAGACATAATCTCCTGATAATGTCTTCACAATGGGATAAGGACTTTCTTCAGAGTTTGCCTTTCGTGAATAAACGCAGCAGAACATTCTCTGGTAGGAGGCGTTCACAATAACCCCTCTGCAGTATTTAGGTGAAGGGGTACCGCAGTATGCAGGACGCAAGGTGTGATGTATAAATTCCGCTGCAGAGATCATGTGATTTTGTCATCAACACCAGCTTCAGCGTTTACCACCAAAAGCCCTCGAATCTCATTGTCGTTCTAAGCTAAAATCCTTGTTTGTGTTTTTCTATGTGTATGGCTCCTTTTTTTCATTGTGAGATATTTATATTCATCTTGTTTTATTCAGTTTTGCGTCCGGTCTGTTGTGTGTTAAAGACGTTATCAATTATGTTATGTCCGTATGTCTTTTCATTATGTACATATATCTATGTATTATCAAGCGTAATTTCGAGCGGGCTGGCAGGAAAAACTCCAGAGAATGTCCAGAGTATGCTCTCACAAATAGCCAGGAGATTATCCGGAGTTCAGTGCATGTCTGAAAGCAGCTTATGCGTTCAGGTTTATCAGATATATTTTGCAGCTATCATAAAATCACAGCAACAAATATCAGGAGGAATGATTTTGAGGCAATCCAAAGGTTTAGAAAAAGCTCTCTGCAATTCTTCCCTTCTTTCCCCCCTCCATTGTTCTCACAGCTCTCCTATGAAGACAACATGTGGAAGCCATTCTCATGTTGCAGTGTAGATCAGGGAACAGGGAGGCAGCTACACGCAGCTGCACATCATGGTTAAAATGGCAGCACCATCAGCCAGGCAAGGTTCAGAACAGCGACACATTCGAAAAAAGCTGCAAATGGTTTCAAGGGCAGGACAGGAGCAAATGAAAAGACTGTTGTATTCAAGATGTCATAATATCCAATTTTCATCTCTCTTGTGCAGCCGTGCATGACCTCTGAAACTTGCAGCCCATTTTATTATCAAATGATGTTTTATTTTGTTATATTCATCCAGTTTGGAGGGGAGAAGGAGCAATGTTATGCCTGGTGATGGAGAAGAAAAGAGGTGTATACAGGGGCGAGAGTCGCCTGGCATCAATAGGGCTGGTTTCCAAGAGTGGACGGGAAACAGTGAGGAGAATGAAAGGGAATGGGCATGAAGAGAGCATCACATAATCCAGCCATAAAAGAGAGCTACTTTGCCCAGTTTTGGAAAGCTGAAATCTGAACTCTCTTGGATCTGATTGCAGAACAAATTCTGGATCGTAGCTTCTGTGCTTTATGTTACATTGCACTTCGGGACCATATATCCCTTTCTTGTCAGTGAGAACATTTCCTGAGCTTTGCACACAGTCATGCATCTGTGATCTCTGACTTGGCACCAAACGCAGTCAAAGTCAATTCCAGCTGAAGGCCATATCAGTAACATGTTTCACTCTGGAGAGAAGCAAATGCGCAATATGCATATGGACACTGAGCAGATAACCGTGACCTGATTTTCAAATCTCCATTAAACCCATATGTTTTCGTCTGTTGCTGCAAATCTAATGAACCACCATGGTGAAAAGTTGCAACCGGGCACTATACCATTACGCTGCCCATTTCAGGTTGGGGGGTGAGGGGGGCTGGCCTTCCTGTCTATACAGAAGTGTGTCGTAGTCTTGAAACCTCAATTCCCACAGCCCACCCCTGTTCCCTTCACTGAGGCTGCTGAAAGGCATTTTAGCAGTGTTTAGATAAGGTAAGGAAAGAAAGCTCGAGTATCTTGTTCTCTGAGTGCAGACATGAAGGTTTATGGCTACACCCAAATCACGAGGGAAATGTAGAGGTTGATACCCACAAAAAAGAATAATTCCCATTTCCTGATTAAGCATTCATTTAGTGGGAGTGTGCGTGAAGACTTAGTTGTAAAAGGCAAAAGACTGTTCTGTGTTAATACTTAAATAAATCTGTCACGTTATGTAATACACATCAAAGTCTATGACTCATTGACCTGAAACTATCATACTTAACCTTGGAGTGTGATCACAGCCACTCTTATTTTACTGCAAGCACAGCACGGTGGGACATGCGCCCCCTCAGATGCTGGGAAAAGCTCCAGCACTTTTCCATAAAACCAGTAATGAGAGAAAGTTTGTGGAAAACAGAGACAATAACACAACAACCGAAGAATCTGAAGAACCATGAATTATTCCTGGGAAAAATGTCAAAAAACACACCCTATCTTATCATGTCACAGAAAGTAAAAAGAAAATCCCTAAATCCACCCCTGATCTGCACCGAAATTTAGTTGGTTCTTTCCTGACCTATGCTACATCCTTCCACTAAGTTTTTAAGTAATCCCTTCAGGAGTTTTTGGGTAATGCTGTTCACTATCAGACAAACAGATTCATAAACTGTCTTGCTATCAGGTCTCGCTCACATCTTTCCCCTGTTGTGTGTTGTATGCCCCTGTTTGGTCCTTGTCTGTGTGAAGGCTTGCTGGATGTGGTGCTCTGGTTATTTTCTTTTTGCTGGTTCTCGCCTGTTCCTGATCAAGAAAACGTCTCACTTGTTTCCTGTGTTCCAGGCTCTGCTGGATCATCGACTCTTGGCCGCTTCACTGTGACTTCCTTTGAAGTTCCCTTGCTGTGTTTTGTTTCTGCACAGGATCAGCAAGTCAACACTACATTATCGCCGTGCTCATCTTGCTCAGTTCTGCCTGATCTACCTCAATCTGTTCCAGCTCTTTTGTTTGGACTTTCATCTGTCAGTCAGTTCGGCTCTGGAATCTGGATTTAAGATGTGATAATGAACCTTTCTGCACGTTCAACATCATTGTTGAAGAAATCTTGTATTTAATATTTAAAACTAATTCCTGTGTCTGCATCCTGCTTTTAGAACCAGGGTACAAAACCAAATTTTAAAACGCTTACCAACCAATACTCCTACTGTCTTAAGACAAAAAATAACTACATGTGTGGTAAGAGTACCCAAACTTACTTTCTGTCCCCAACCTCCCACTACATTTCTTTTTAAATTATTCTTACGTTTTCTCAGACAGTTCAACACCAGGTCGGAATGTTTTCACGATTTACAGTGGGAAGGAAGCTTCTCTGCACAGTAACGTAAATCCACATCTGACCAAAGGTGAGAAAAAGTGAAACAGAGAAGGAAATCTCCTGAAATGATTACCCCTGCAGTGACAGTGTACAAACCCCTCACTCCATCTGTGGATTACTTCCTGCCAAACAGAGGTCCGTTCAGCAGGATCGAGAAGAGAAGAGAAGATGGAACACATCCATCCCTCTCCTATTTCTTCCCTCTTTTCACACTGCTTCCTGTTGCACAAAGGATCCTCTGTGAGAAGAGATGTTGTGTGGCAGACGAGGGGGGAGGGGGTGGGGGAAGTGGGTTGGGGGCAAAAGGGGAAACTGCATTGGATGGCCTCATACTCTTGGCTAAACATCCAGCAATAACTATTCTGCCCTTACGCACACGTCATTTGGCAAAGATAGATCAGTTTGTAATCTATATTAAATCCAATTTTACGTGCGCTTTAAAACTGATTTAATTAATTAATACAAGAATACAAATTCTAATGCAAAATTATGTTGAATTCTCCACTGCTCAAAAAGCCCACTTACACCCACTAACATCCTGCTTTTGTCTGCAATTGGAATGGATAGAATCAGTATTCACTCACTGGTCGAATGACAGTATGCACAGGATTTGACCAGCTCCTGTCACCAGTGAGGAAAACATGAAACTCAGTAATTTGGCAAGAAAGTGAGTCGACAGAGCACCTCAGACTTCTTTACTGGCGGTTGGCTTTCTCCTTTTAGCGAGTTTATTCGCGTTTACCAAAACCCTAGTGTGACGCAACATTATATGTTCAACTTAAAACTATGGAGAATTAGTATAGGCCTAAAAAATCCCTGCACTCATATCAACATTTAAACCAGTTTAATCTTATCCAGGTTAAGAGAGGGTAAGGTTAAGCATAAGAAACATACAAACTAACATATAGATTCACGTGCACAATCTTAAAAAATTAGCATCGGCTAGCATTTACTTTAGGTGAATTAGCCTAGCAGCGAGTTAGCTAGTCACACCGATGGCTGTTATTTTCACATGTGATGATGAAATGCCTTTGAACGTTTTCTTTGGACAAACAGTTCTGCTGTGATGTATACCATCAAACAAACTGAACAGCAGAATAGAGGAACAGTAAAGGCGCATTGCATTTATCAAACCACTATATTAACAGGTCGACATTTGCATTGCGTTGTAGCTTCACTGCTGGAGATGTAACACATCATCTTTATAAACTGCTGACTCAACTGTACCTCAGTTACGCGGCCTAAGGGATGACA
Source organism: Hippoglossus stenolepis (assembly GCF_022539355.2). Lineage (NCBI taxonomy): Eukaryota > Metazoa > Chordata > Actinopteri > Pleuronectiformes > Pleuronectidae > Hippoglossus > Hippoglossus stenolepis. Next base: position 14,127,313 of record NC_061491.1, read on the forward strand.
ACCGCGCACAGTAACTCATGAGAATACACCCATGGCAGAGCTCATTTTCCTCACGCTGCTGGAAGTTTAATGAAAATAAACTTCCCACCAAAGTATACTCCTATCAACAATCCACATGTCCACAGTGCATTTTTTCACTGCTGTGGACTAAATGATTAATAAGGGCTTGTTATTATTGCACACAAATCTATTTAACACATATAAATTGACTTAATTTAATAATCTGCTCAACATTTTTAACAACACGTTTCTCTGCACATGCATCTGCCTCACGTGCAACAGTATTATTGTATGTTGCACTATATGTTTGATTTCCCCATTTGATATCAGATAATTGAAGCCTTTATTTTTCTTCTCGAGTTATTATGTTTTGTTAGAGAGTCCCTGGTGACTTATTGTGTATTTTGGCATGTATCTTTGTTTGACGTGTTGATTTTATACGTGCTATAAGTGAGTTACTTCTCTAAACATCTGCAGAGACAGCCATCACCAGAGAACCAGGGGCCTCATCCGTCTTTCCCCTGTGTTTGTCTCACCAAATGGGTTTATGTCTTTTTGATTATAAATGAAGAAACTGCTCTGAGGTAATTAGTGTTCTCCGTTAAACACAGGCCACGGTTTATCTTAAAACCGTTTCTCATCATTCTCCACCATCTGTGCGATTGTTCTTTTTCATTTCATTACGGTGTTTGCCGTATTTACCACACTACCAGCTCGACACGGAGCTTTATATTTTCACTCTTTTAAAGTATCTTATTGTTTGCATGCTGCCGCGTGTGAGTTTGGACAACATCTGTTTCCAATCTGCAATTCAATGGTCAAAGCCCACTCTTTTTTTTTTTTCAATTGGAAACAGATAACTGCATGCTGTGCTAGTTTATCCACTTTCACAAAAGAGCACGATAATGCTGCTCAGTTTCAAGTAAAATCCAAATATTGTGCCTGAGAACTGATTAAAGATGATGTTTGCCTTCTATTCACAATGCCAGGTGGCTGAGCAGCCCCACCCCTGTCCCTGGACAGAGCTTTGGTTGGGACCCTGAAGTCTGGATCGTGTGATATTTTATGGCTCCTCACATCAATCAAGAATGAGAAGCACATGTGGCTCTTTTGCTGTTCTTGAATTTTTCATAAATCTATCCAAACTACACTCCAGCCCTTAATAACTCAATTGTCATTTGAAACTGATTTTTTCTCTCAGTAGAAGCTGTTCAGCCGGGGCCTGGCGTTCAGCCTCACTGTGATTCAGCATTCAGCATGTTTCTCTCTTATTTCTTCTCCAACTCTTGAAACACTATCATAAATGGAAATTGCATCAAGAAAACTTCAAAGCTGTATTTTCTTTTAAAACACAACAAGCCAACATTTTTCATCTGCAGCTCCTTTTTACCGGCAGCATATTTTACGCCACTTACAAACCTTTCAGTGAGTCTATGACTTATGGTTCAGGAAGTGTTGAGGGGTAATGAAGAAAACAGCCTGCAGGATCCAGTGCAGAGACGGAATGCCAGAAATAGTTAAGATGGCGACACACACACACATGTTACACCTTTAGTGATAACTTTTTATTTCCGTACTTTTTGTGGAAAAACACTAAATGCAGATATTTCTTTTGATATAAACGCTGTCTTTACACAACACACTCATTTCCCGAGGCAGCTGTAAATTCTCTGACTGTGCCTATGTGGTCTGTGAATGCCTCCCAGACACGCGTGATGACAAATGTTTGGGCTTCAACGACATGCTGTAATTACATCTACGTTTCCATGGCTCCCTCTTGTTTATCTTTACACTGCTCCATCAGTATGGAATTTATTGCCTCCCCTTCAAAATGTTTAGAGACCCACTTTTGTTTCTTTAAACGACCCAGCAGTGGTTTTGCATGATACAACCCATTTACCACTGATCAGGTTACCGCAACAGTGACATTTCATTCAGAACATAATGTACTGTATTATAGTTTTTTTAATAGTGCTCGTTCGACTTGCTTGTTGCTCAGTGAACTGCATTAACTACAATACTACAATACTCATCATTCTAAACATATGTTTTCGTGTGGTTTTTATGTACGACACTTCCTTACAATGCACAATTGTTATAAGGAAATTTAGGGTGGATAAATGGTGCAAAAGAAAACTACATATTACATAAATTAACTGCATACAATAACACCATCGTCAAAGCTGTGTTACAGGGGCTGTTTGCCCACACTGGTATTAAAAGCCTGCATTACTTTACAAACACGACAATATTTCAAATATGACAAAAATAAAAGCATATGTGATGGTTACGATGATGGACTATCTGTCACAAGCAGCTTTCAAATCCCTGCAAGTTTCTGCTGGAAACTATACACAACACAGGACATAGAGAAAAAAAACATTTAAAACCTCAGAGCAAAAGAGTTTACCTATAAAAACTGAATAAAATTGGAATTTTCTAGATTAAGTGAAGTTCTGAGCAACACTTAACAGAGACAGATTTGAGCAACATTCATGTGACAGTGGAAAAACATTTTCCACTACAATAACCAATAATCTACTGGTAGATACTGATTCACTTTAGAAGAACATATTCTAAATTATAAAACAAATAGTTTTAGTTAAATAGTTAAAAGTATGAAAGTCATTTTAAACTGTTCAATTAAAAAAAATATGTAAACCCAATTTCTTTGAGGGAAATACATGTTTAAAACACTACAGGCTTCAATGTAGACTGTAAAACTGCAGTACTGATTCTAACTTACCATCCAGCATGAAGTGAAGAGGGGTTAAAGCTCTGGAAAAAAAGAAAAGAAAAGACAGGTACATGGTCTCAGCTGGCTCGTGTATTTCTTTCTTTCTTTTTGGCATAAAAATACAATACTCTGTCAGACAGGTCTGATCTGGGCAGGAAACAGCTGTTTTCATCAGTTCCCAAGTGGCCGCCATGCCAAACCTTGCAGCCAGGCAACGGGAGGTGTGGTTAGCAGCATCTTCCAGGTGAGGCGTTTCTCGAGCGGTGTGTTGGACACATCCCATCACACTTACCTGCACAGCTTTGAAAGCAGCTTTTTCCTCTTACCCTTTTCCCTGTTCCTGGAAATGATGGCGATCTATATTTGAGTCTTGCTCTATATGACTAAACATGGTAAACTCCACGTGTGAGTCATGTTGTGTTGGCAACTGCATTAGTTTAATGTAAAACACAAGTGAAATGAAATTGATTACACTTGCAGTATTCAGACTATAGGACGTTTGTTCTGTGAGGTATGACTCAGATATACAGTACGCACGCTGCTCTGAGTCATGAGCTGGGCTCCATACGTCTACGTTTTTTACAACAGATGACACGTGCAGAAAAGTTCAAGACTAATTTCTTCCAGTACAAGCATCTTTACCAGACTTCATCAGATCTATGGCTTGGTTTTAATAACACCACCGATTTCATTGATGGGTTTCATTCATCCATAGGAATTTGTTTAAACGGTTTCTGTCAAAAAGTTACAGTTAATTAAGTTTGCTGACGGTAAAAATCCCCCCGGCCAATATCCAGACACTCGCTGGTCAGCTACCGCCCTTCATTACATGAGTTATACTGCGAGCTGACGTAACGGGTGTGATTGTTTAGGTTGTGTTGCTGCAGCGACTCTCCCACACTCCTCTGCAGCTGTTAGGAACATGGAGCCATACACCCACATGCCACCTGGTGAGAGACAGGAGAAAAAAGAAACAGAGCGAGCAGCGCAAACAAATGGAACAGCAGTATATAAATAAACAGTTTCTTCATCATGGAGATCCTTCAGACAGTGAATGAATGGGATTTGGTGGTGATGGCCTCTTCCGCTCTTGAGCAAAGTCATTTACATAAACGATGAATAATGCAGGAGAAAATATTCAGTCTCTTGCATATGGAGTAAGAAAACCCCCACTTTCATTTACCTGCAAACATGAAACTGCAGATTTTTACAAGGCTTTGATGGCATCACATAATTGACCCAACTGGGTATATGCATTGACTATGTGAATTTAACTATTGTACTGGAGTCAGATGACATTGGGTTGAATGCTGACAGAGTTTGATTTGAGATTTATTTGATGTTGATCAAACACGGATTACGGACTTTAGAAATCAATGTAGAACAAGTATATTTTTTAAGTTTGGTTTAACATCACTTCTGAATATCTTTGCTTCATCTTCAATGATCGTTTGAGTTTTAAAGTGTGAATCAAAGTCTTGGCAGAATCAGCTGGAAAAGCACTGGGATCAATGATGAATGACAGGAAATTGTTCCTGACCTTGTTTTTTTAATCTTGACAAAACCTCAGAATTAACTGATTGGCTCAGTCGTCATCGTTTGCTGCAGAAATGTGGAGGTTTCCTGTGGATTCCCCTGACAAGGACACTATCCAGAACTGGGCCACGAGATGCTCTCTCATGGTGTATAAATTTACTGCTAAGTGGGCTACTGAAAGAGATATGGGATGGGAGCCATGTCTTTTAAAGCACTGAAGTGGATCTGTTCAGCTGCCAGAGGAAAGTCTGGAAAAAAACAAACATCTTTAACTGGGATATGGCAAATGCTTATGCTTGGTCATACAAGGTCACGGCAGTATTTTAAACTGCTGATCTGAATTTTATTCATAGCAATAACTTGTAGTGTCAAATAAATACAATCAAACAAAAACTGTAAGAGGTCTATAAATAATGGAATACTACCTCAACCATGGAAATAAAATAAAATAAAAACATTCAGATGATCGCCCAGGGGCAGATCGCCAATGCATAGCAGGGCCAACATATAGAGACAAACAACCACTGGCTCTCACATGCTATTGTCAATTTAAAATCTCCACTTACCCTAACCTCAAATGACTTTGGACTGTGGGGGGGGACGAGTACCCGCAGAAAACCCCACGAAACATGAAAACACGAAGGCCACTGCAGCCAAAAGTGGGGTTCAGACCAGGAAACGTCTTGCTGTGAGGTGACTAGCTACTGTGTGCTAACCGCTGCTCCTCCATGCCTCACAAGGAATCATTTGCTTGACAAGAACTGGTTAAAGGATAATGAATTGTCTTGGTTGTTTGATACTGATATGTTGAGTTGGCTTTTTAGAGGGAAAGACTTCTGTTTTGGTGAGATTGTTAGATTATTATAAGATTCTCGACAACTGAGACAGAGGAAAACAACCTAATATAACAACTAATAGTTTATTTTGAACGTGTAGTCGTCCGCAAATATAGTGCTTTAAAAATGTATCACTTTTCAAATGTAATCGAAGGGAGGTAGCAGAAGCACTAAGGTTAGGTTTAAGTATTGTAATGTATTTAATCACATTCCAGTATGTTTGATGGCCGGACACCATCTGTGTGGCACCAAAGACAAAAAGAGACAGAAAATACACAAAGAACATCAAAGGTAACAGGTCCAAAAAAATTGTAAAGACAGATTCTCATCACATCAGAAATGGAACTGCAAAAAGTCATTAAGGTGTCTGGCCAGGCAGCCATATCAGACATCAATCATAAGTTCGATAGAATAAATTTCATGTAACCTTTTCTGTTTTTTTTCATCTTTTGAGCCACTTGGCTGTGAAGAGTCATTTCAACCTCCTGGGTTTTGTAACTGCTCTGTTGTGGTCTGTGTGTTTCCGTGTCAAATCCAGCAGATGGATGAAATATCCCAACACCCAAGCACAGTGCCCCTGGCCACCATTCTGTCATCGCACACACAGCGGCCAGAGAAACCAAACAAAGGCCAGTGTGTGGCCACATTGTCTAATCAGGATCTGATAACAGAGAATATACATTACAAAACCACCACATATATGTTATTTTTGGTTTTCCCCTGGTCTGATGTGGAGGCAATGGGACTGTGACACACCCGCTCAGTGGCGTCACAGCCGCTCTGCTCACGTACGTACCCATTCAGGACATTCGCTTTCTCATCCCACCCAGACACTTTTAAGCCCCAGTCTCTCGCATTGTGTCATCACAGCTTTATTAACAGGAGCAAACGCTATATTATCCCCACGTCATTTTCAGAAATGTTTCCAATTCTAATCACGTGTTGTCCCGGTGCAGATAACGAGGAACACATGTTTGGCGGTGCCTAATGTGAATGAGGCTAACATGGGATAGCTGGTGCTTGTTCAGCTTTGACCTCCTGTCTAGCCTAATGAGGTCTTTATATAAGAGACTCCAGAGAGTCCAGAAAGTCACTCCTTGGATGTTGCTCACTATCCTGCCTGCCCTCATGCTTCCGACCCAGTGAGCTGCTATATGTTAAAAGATTTGTACCACCCCGACCATGAGCTGGGAGCGCAACCTACAGAAAGCCAGCTGTGGCTTCGCTCATGGCCATGAGACTTGGCTTTGACACAGCAGAACTGTGAGGGATTCTTTGGGTGGGTCTCGAAATCCGTTCAGGCTCAAGATATTAAATATACAGTACATCTAAACAGACCAGTACATTCTGTACTCTACAAATTTGCACATGACACAGATGCATAAGCTTGTACTGTATTAAGAATTCCGCAATAATGGACACACAGATGTGTACTAAAATTATGTCTTGCATGAACTTACTCCTTTATAGACATTGGCAATGACCGAAATGGTTTTCATGCAGATGGTCACTTTTGTGACTTGCAGTTTAATGCCTTCAATTCAGAAAAAGAAACCAAACCAACTTTTAATGTCTTTATTTTAGGTGTTCTTCACGTGTTTTCCATGGGGCATTGGAGTTTCAACATTAGTGTTTATCAGCCAGTTCCCCTTCTGGAAAACTCATCAAAACTGAAGCTCTCCAGACATCAAATTTACTTTCATTACACGATTCAAGGAGAAAATGTCGCAGCCAAACATATTTTTTACTTTATCTATCTATCTATCTATCTATCTATCTATCTATCTATCTATCTATCTGTCTGTCTGTCTGTATGTCTGTCTGTCTGTCTGTATGTCTGTCTGTCTGTATGTCTGTCTGTCTGTCTGTATGTCTGTCTGTCTGTCTGTATGTCTGACTGTCTGTCTGTCTGTCTGTCTGTCTGTCTCTGACTGTCTGTCTGTCTGTCTGTCTGTGTCTGTCTGTCTGTCTGTCTGTCTCTGTCTGTCTATCTATCTATCTATCTATCTATCTATCTATCTATCTATCAGATTTTATGTGAAGCTGAAATCCCACATTATGCTCATGAGGCCGTAGAGCAGGGAGCTGCCCTGTAGCTCTCGACTTTCTTCTAATACGGTCATGAAGATTATATGCACATATTTACATCTGTATAATGCGGCTCAGATATCTGCTGATGCACTGGCAGCCCATCCAACGCCAAAGTCCAACACATTTTCCAGACTGTTTCGCTCTCAGAAACGCTGAGGTCAGGTCATGTTTGCTTTTGATGCTACAGTTAAGGAGCAAACCATGATATCCACAGAGTATCTCACAGACAGTGTCATGGTGCAGTAGGTGATTGCAGCTCATGGTTTAAACTCACAGAGTGTGTCGGTAATATCTGTGCCCTCACACTGGGCCCGTGTATGTTTATAATTTCACCCTGTTCCCGGGGCCTTTTTTTTCATCTTATGTAACAGTCCCTCAGAACTTCAGAGGATTGGAGGGTCCATGGCAGAGGCAGAGAGGATGTGCCCAGGGCAAGCTGAGACTTTAGAATATACAACTGAGGCCCACCATGTTCTCTGTTGTCGTCTCTGTGGGGTTTGAACGATTGACAGACGGGGCAGAGGAGAGAGAGAGGAAGAGGAGCGTTTTGGTTGTCCCAGCTGTAATAACTCCAGTGACAGAGTGGTCCAGGGCAGCATCTGCAGCCTGCTGCTTCACTCCCAGCCTCGCCGTTTCTCAAAGACACTCCAGACGGCTGAGAAAACGTTTAGGGGAGACCACACAGGGCCCCTCTGCTCAAGGCTGGTCTCGATTCCTTGTCTCTCCTCTCAAGAGTTACACTCTGCTGTCTCTGCTCTGCTTTAGCATCAGAGGAGACTGAGAGATACACACTCACACACTTTACTGAGTGTTGGGTTTAAGTGTTGTAATTGTTTAACTGTGCTGAGGCCCGGTTTTAGCCGACTTGATCCCTTACCTACTTAGTTAAAGGTGTTTATAACACAAATTTAAACACTTCCAAACAGGAAGAGAGACAGAGGAAATGTAGCTTTGAATGCATGTATAGAATAAATGACATGGGGGGAAAAGAAAGAGAGGGAGTAGGAGAATGTGGAGGAGAACAATAAAGAAAGTGAAGGAAGATGAGCCAAAGCATGATTTGCAAGGAGAGCGTCAGTATACATCATTTTTATGAGCCATTTACATTTAATGCTCTTGCATCAAATGTACATGCAAGCCAAGTAAGTACATGTCACTTATATAACGTGTGTGTGTGTGTGTGTGTGTGTGTGTGTGTGTGTGTGTGTGTGTGTGTGTGTGTGTGTGTGTGTGTGTGTGTGTGTGTGTGTGTGTGTGTGTGTGTGTGTGTGTGTGTGTGTAGAAAAGGGAAGAGTTCAGGCCCATTACAGAGTTCAGAGTTAACCACAATTACAACATTTAACTTACAAGCATTAAAACTGATTTGTTTATTTGAAGCCTAATAAAGATATTTTCAAAACAAAAAAATGAAGTGGAGCATAAAACCAGAATGAGTAAACGTTACTAGAGTGGAAACAAGTGATGAAACACTGGCTGTGATGCACTCACTCAACTCTACTGAGAATAAATGTATAGCTGATTAATTTCAGGGATGTGACCTAAATCTTGTTATTTTTCCCTGTATAGCATTTCTCACTGGAACCATTAACTCAGGATAAGTATCTGCACGTTAACTGTCTGGGGCTTTGTCTCTGCTCGTATCCTTCGTTCTTCCCCAAAGGAGAGGAGGGCGTCTTTCCCAAATAATGTGGCAAACGGGAGCCCAGTATAGAGATGGGAGCATGGTGATGGGCTGAGGGGAGGGGGAGTGGTCTCAGCCATGCAGGGCTTCAATAAAAGGCACTTGTCAGGACCTCTGAGGAGCCCAAATTTTCCAGTAGCACCACAGGCGGCTGCTGCACAAAGACAGACGGAAGGAGGGACAGCTAGATGAAAAACAATTAAAAGACAAGAAATATCACTTGGGCTCTTTATTTTTTCAATCAAATTTGACATTTTAGATAACTCAGTACAGTTTTTTACTTTGTAAGTTTAATATTTATATTTTAGTGAAGAGGGAAAAAAGAGAAAATGATGAGTCTGCTTTGCATCACAATAATCGCCTTGACCCTGGCTGGCAGTGCGTACAGTCAGGTGACCATCCCTCCCTTCCAACTAACAGGTAAGTTTGAATTTCTGTAAAAAAATACTATGTATATCACTTGCAAAAGTATATTTCAAAATGTATGTGCTCTGTGGTATATTTTGTAAAATGCATCTCTGTGTATTTTTGTATGTGTGAATAAGTGAGTTTGTGCATGTCAAAATAAAGAGGATGAGCGGTGTTAGGGCTTCTGATAAAAGTGCCACCACAGCACAGGGTTGTGTAACAACAGGCTCATTGAAGCAGTAGGTAACAGAGTCGTCTCTGGGGCAACACACACAGCCACAGTGTGACCCACCGTTGGCTCATTGACTTGCTGCATGCAGACCATCACAGCGCGGCCCCGGCTGCTGAATAAATCACACTGTCATTCACTGAGGCTCTCTGGACCACACCACTCCTCCTGCTGGTTCGACTCCTAAAAGGGGTCACAGGTGCCTCAGTGGCTGAAACTAGGCGAGTAGTGCTTGTAGTGCAGATGTAAATCCTTAAAATAGTCAGGAATTTCTCAAAGTCAATACGTTTTCTGTCATTTTATCCATTTTCTGTCTGGTTTTTCTTCCTTTTGCAAACAGAACATGAAACCCTAGATATAAGGCTTATCATAGAGCACCTGCACTCCATCATGGGGCCGTCATAATTCAAATTCATGCAGGCCATACAGGATGAGACACTGAGCCGGCTGCTGCAACTGCGAGTTATGAAATACTAGAATAGATCCACTGCTGTGCGAGAAATAAAAGAGGGGTAGCTGGAAGCCTTCATGTTGCATCTACTGAATGATATTTAATGTGTTTTCAGCAGCTGACTCAGTAGATGTCAAGTTAGGGAGGTCTCAGATTCCTCTCCTCCAAGACGAGAGGAAATGGCTCGTCAGTGGGGAGAACAGTTTCTCTCTGGGACGAGATGATGCTTGAACAAACAGTGAAATTACTCCCATTTGCCAGTGATGTCACCGGTGTGTATGTAAAGTGCACGTATGTTTATACTGTACATGACCTCACCGTCTACATCATGTGAAAGCGTCGACTCAGCCAAAGCCAAGTCTGTCGCTGTTGCATTGAGTGAAGCATTTATTGGCTGTGTGAGCGGGTGGATTGCCTGTCTGCTGGCTGGCTGTTACCGCTCCCCATACCTCCTGACTCACTCTGCCACTGGGAGCTTTTTGGAAACTGGCCACAGTAGTGGGCAGCGTGACAGGCGCGAAAGTTAAGATTAACGACCCACAGCCAAACGTATAGAGCCCCATGCTGAACAACATCCAAATTACTCGGTCTTCCCCCGGGAGGTAATAGCCTGTTAAGTCTAATGCTCACTGTGGTTGTTGGTTACTGAGGCTTGGCCCTGTTGCTAGGGGCTGGGTGGGAAAAGGGGCCTGAGGCCGGGGGCCGAGTAGAAAATGTGATCAGGTCCAGGCCTGAGACATTGACAGAGCCATTTAGTCCCACTGCATGTGTGTTATGTAAAATTGAGGGAAATAAAAGGACTCTACTGTACACTTGTGCTCAGGGGCTGCAGATGTGTGATCATGTGAGCAGCACACACCCACTCTTTGTGTTTGTTCTGCACGAGAGAAAAAGTTTTATTGGAATTAGTGTGCAGGAGTTGGCCGGCTGCGCTTGTCCCAGCTGTGCTTGTTAATACCTTCTCCACATTGAGGCAAGCGGGCCAGCAGCAGACGACGGAGCTGCAGGATGTAAAGCAACACATGTCTGGCAGCTCTCTCAGAAGGCGTGGCACCTCGTGCATGCACTAAAATACACGTGCAGGGACGGCACTGTGCATTTACTGCAAATAATCTACAGCCTCTCATGCACAGCAAAACATTAATAAGTTAAGAAAACTCAAAATTAGAAGGCAACTTACTGCATAATATTTTTACATTTTTTATGATTTTTTTAACACAATATCCAAGGTTTTGAGGGAAATTTACTACTTTCTTGCCAAATTATTATCTTTAATTATGATCATTTACTTTTCAGAATTATAAAAAATCTAATTTTGACTTATAAATACTAAGAATGATAGAATTTAACTTAATTAAGTTAGTCGGAGAAAATACTTTTTACTTAAAACTCATGCCAAGCAATTAAAAATTATAATTTTCTCCAGCGATGGTTGAGAAATCTGAGCAAATAAAGCTTTTTTGTCATTTAATTAAAGCACAAATTATGTTAGGGAATTAAATATGTAGGTCACTGATATGTAATTTGCAGTTTGCTGCATGTTACAGTGAAGCAGATGTTTCCAATCACATGCTAATGCAACCTTTTATAGAGTGAGAGAGAATTGTGTTGTGTCATAAAATGGCAGTAGGTCTTGGCTGCAGCTGTGGAGTGTTTTTATTGTCATGCACATGTGTTCATTTACCTAATACTGTGTTTTCATTCCCAGCTGCACTCCTCGCCCAGATCTCAGATAGAGCCCATTCACGACCCATTTTAATGTTAAACGTGACAATTGCTGCCCCACCTCTGACCTCAGAGAGTCTTAAATAAATAGGATGTTGTTTGAGGTGCGACAGAGAATGGAAGGGCTTTCTCTCTCTTCCTGACAGGCTAAGTACACACACCAGGCTGTTGCTTTTATGGGAGTAGTGTGCCCTAAAATGGTTGGGGCTACATCCTCCTGTGGGACGGGTATCTGCTGGAAACTGCAGGAGCTGGAAAGAGCATGTAATTATTTCACTACCACCGTCTCTCTGTCTGCTATTGTCTCTCAGGCATCATTATCTTAAAGGTTGCTTCAGAATATATGAGTTCTTTATTAAGCTTTCATTTAGTGATCTATTAGTAATGAGGTTGGCTAGACCACACTAATTAATTCCGAGCTCTTTTTCTCAGCATTAGGTCGGCACGCCCCTCCTACTGTCTTACATTTCAGGGTTTTAAACCACATCGGTATTTGTTTCTTGACAGAACAATGTTTCTATAAAACGGTACAATGAACCCTTTTATTTTTTCGACTATATTCTCCTAAGCAAGGTTAGAATTTGTGGAAAATAGACGTCGGTTGGCGTCACATGTGGTGTTGCTGGGGCTGACGTCGCCTTCACCTTTGCCAGAGCTTTTGATTAGTAGCAGTTTAGTCATTCTGGATCCTTCAGGTTTTAATCATACTTAATGCAAACTGCTACCCGTGGAGAGAATTTACGAGGCACAGCCCAGCGGTGAGTCATTGCTCACTGACAGAACGGTCAGAGAGGAATCTTGCCCAGACATCTTTTAAAACCTGTGCTGCTTTCCGATGACATTAGTGATTAGCAGCGGCAAGACGATCTATAGCTGACCAGTCGAGAGGCCAGTGAGGCTACTGGGTGTGGCCACTGTGTAACAGGAGTAGTCTCTGGCATATGCAGCCTGTGTGTGTGTGTGTGTGTGTGTGTGTGTGTGTGTGTGTGTGTGTGTGTGTGTGTGTGTGTGTGTGTGTGTGTGTGTGTGTGTGTGTGTGTGTGCAGCCTATGGGTTGATCAGAACAAAAGGCGCCAAGCCAGTGGCTCCTATTATTTCCCACATTGCCCATGTGGGAAACATTTCCCTGTGAGGAGCTAGTAGCGCAGTATTCCAGTCATGGCTCTGCTTTAAGTGAGGCGCCTCAACAGAGACAGATAGATCTAGACACAGATCATACATACTGAGTAGCTGGGAGAAAAATAAATCAGAAACTGAGCCGCTCAGGATTCTCTCTTTTTTTTTCTTTCGAATCGTAGACATAGCAACAGACATGTAATCGACAGTGTTTAAGCATTGGACATGGATCCAGCCAAAAACAGCTCAGTTGCAAAAGATTAATATGTTATGTCTGCAAACCATTTGCAGCTATGGAAAGCCAAAGCTGTAGAAGTCGATAGACCTGGTTATGTAATCACCATTTTGTGTGATATACAATATTAGGTGCAGAGCTTCACTCCCCTTGAAAAGGTTGATTGTTCAAGGGTGGCTCTGTGGTGGTGGGGGTCAGGGGTCCTGTATATTCCTCCATCTGGTGCTTGTTATTGCCTGGCACAGGCCACCCCTGGCTGGTAGGGGTCTTCTTAACTAAGCAAGCCCTGGGAGGTCTAAACGTGGACGTGGGAACCCGCGGTGAGACACAGATGGCCTTCCCTTTTCAGATAAAGGTTGGCCTAGTTTGGACGGGGAGGGGAGAAATGGAGGATACAGAGGAAACAAGCAAAAGAAAAGAAATGAGGATTCTGTGTATCAATACCACTAATCAGCCACTAAACTAAAACCAGTTTGATTTACTGGTGATGCAGTTTACAAATGAATGATACGCACCTTGGGGGTTAATGCATGGGAACCAAATGTTTCTAAGTGCCAGTGCTGTCAAGGGCAGGAAGGAGACTGAAGAGGATAACTGGCTCCAGGGGCAGAAGTGTGGCTCGGGTCCAACACTGTATCTAATAAACCAAACAGGATACCCTTAGACGCTTTGATACTTGAGTGTTAGAGAACACTTTGGCCGTAAGCACATGTGTGTGCATGTGTACATTCGGATAATAAATACAGTATACACATGCTAAAACATGCTGTGAACAATTATGAAGAAAAGAAAGACCAATAAGAGCTCACATCTGTGTCATGCCAAGCTCAAAAATCAAAGCAAAAAAATATCTGGATCCAATCGTCAGAGATAATTATGTGATCATTTTCAGTTCAAGTTCAAGAGACACGAAGGTGCAATCACGACCAAACTGCAGGTGAAGTTATGTTATGTCTTCCTCTTTCCAGTCAAGGTGTACGCTGAACTGGGAGCCAACGTCACCCTTCCCTGCAGGCTCTTTTCCAATGGCCCTTCCTTCGGTAACGTCGGCATGCGAGTCAAATGGACGAAGGTGGCAGAGGACGAGGCACTGAATGAGGACGTGCTGCTCTCGATGGGATTCCACAAGAAGTCCTATGGGAGCTTTGAGGGCCGCGTCTTTTTGGAGGAGATCGAGGAGAATGATGCCTCCCTAACTATAAACGATATGTCCATGGAAGACACTGGAAAGTACCGCTGTGAGGTCATCAACGGGATGGTAGACATCCAGCAGGAGGTCAGCTTGGAGGTGCTAATTGGTCTCATTGAAGGTAAATCCAGTTTTTCTACGTCTAGCTTGACATCTAGCTCAGGCACAGGCCTCATCTCCTCTCATATAATCGGTGTAGGTTTTAATTCCAATTGGGAAGACAGTGATGTTTATTCAGTCATTTTAAATGTGTCCTTTCTGTTAAAAATGCATGATTCAATGTTTTTATTTCTAGCCATTGAGAACATCCACATCTCTTCTTGAGGAAAAAGAAAAGTCCAGACAGCTTGTGCTGATTTATATAAAACCTCTGTAATGGTTCTGTCATGATTACATATGAATACTGTTCAACATCAGTAAACAGAAACACATTTAGCATCTTTTGGTTCATATCCTCGTGCATCTGACTTACTCATCAGATTTCATTAATATCGTTTCCTGTGGAACACAAAGTATATTTCAACAAAAGAAAGATCTTGCACGGTGACAGATTAAATATTTACAGTATGTCATAGCTCCTCAGACCCAAGAGGCAGCTCCCACCCACATTCTGTTGATAGTGTTTCACATGTGTGAGGGATCATTGTGGGTGGAGGCATGTAGATAAAAGGAACTCGAACAGAAACTTCTGCTTCTTCGATAAAATAAATGTTTGGTTAAAAACAATTTGATAATTTATGAAGGTAGAACTTGGCATAAAGACAGCTGCAGCATCGTGTTTCACTAGAATCAGGTTTCACTGTATAGATTCACTTTAGAATTATGATTTTACCATTAGCCTTTATCTTTAACTTAAACAGGTTTGATAGAATGATCTTTTTTAAATCTGGGCTCATTTTTAAGCAGCTGGACCTGAAAGACTAACACATGTAAGCCCTGAATCACCAACATAAAACTAAACACATCTCATGTGAGCTAAGCCAGCTTCCCTAGAGAAACTGCAGTGGCCTGCAAGACCACACACACTCAAGTGATACTGAAGTGGCTAAACCAAAGATTTAAGTGCACTGAGGCAATGCTAAGAAGCAGGCTAACAATTCTGTGACAACCTGCTGTGTTGAACATTGCCATTTTATTAGACTTTGCACCAGATATAAAGATGTATAAGAAAGATATAACCTATTCTTATCGTATTCATTTGATCTCCTCCTCAAGGTGTTGTGTTCCCGTACCACCCCAATCTGGGCCGCTACAACATGAACTTCAACGTGGCCACGCAGGCCTGCCTGGACCAGGATGCCGAGGTCGCCTCCCCTGAGCAGATGCATGAGGCCTGGAAGGGAGGTCTGGACTGGTGCAATGCTGGCTGGCTGAGCGATGGCACAGTGCAGTACCCCATCAACACTCCCAGAGAGCTTTGTGGTGGCGTCAACAATGGTCCCGGCATTAGAACCTATGGCCGCCGCAACAAAACAGTCAACTATTACGACGTATTCTGCTACACTTCTGCAATCAAGGGTGAGGATTTATTTGTTTAGGTTCGGTGCTTCCACCAAGAAACACGTTGACTTTGCAAAATATATGCATACAACAAAAATTGAAAATATTCAAATTATCCATCAAGAATAGAGTGAGATCTTCAGCCTCTTGATTTGTGTCTCTGTCACCAGGGCGTTTCTATTGGCTGGTGCAGCCCGACAGGCTGACCTTCGATGAGGCCGTGCAGGCGTGTGTGGATGACGGCGCAGAGATCGCCAAGGTCGGACACATTTACGCCGCATGGAAGCTCGAGGGCTACGACCGCTGCGATGCTGGCTGGCTGGCCGACGGAAGCGTCCGCTACCCCATCTCCAGGCCACGCAAGAACTGCAGCCCCGACGAGGCTGCGGTGCGGCTCCTTGGGTTCCCAGACAAGAGCCAGAAGTCTCACGGGGTCTACTGCTTCAAGGCCGAGCAGTGAGGGGGTAGACAGGAGTAGGGAAGCCATAACCACCAAAGAGCAGCAACAACCACAACAATTAAAATCAACAATAAAGCAGATAAGCTTTGGATTTTAACTAGCATGAACTCAATACCTTTCTGAAGCTGTGATAACATTTTTTAATTCCTAAAAAAAAAATACTATTGATCCAATATTTTAAAGCCATTCCTTTTTTTTTTAACTGTAACTCTGGATTCATTAATTTTACAGACATTCCGGTAAAGAGCAACAGAGTTCATGTACGATTGATGTGACAGAGACAAGAACTTAATGATCTTGAAACAATCACCTAAGTTCGGTTTGTCCTGCACAGAATGATTAGATACGTGATGTATGAACATGTCTAAAGAACAAAACCATGAGTTATTTCATTTTATTAACCATCACATCAGTGAAAGATCTTAAATTGATGAACACATGTGGCTGCCACTACTGAGCTGTGGGTATCAACATGTTATATTGCAGTAAGTAATTGCAGATTTCCTCTATTTTCACGATCAAATTGACTGTTTATCAAAAAATGAATGTAAATGTCCTGGGCTGTGACCTATTCTCCATGAATTAACTGCTCCCATTTGATCAACACACAATTACAATTTACATTTTTACTAATGTAACCTTATAGAGTGTGTTGTTTCTAACAAAACTTTTTTCTGTCGTAACATCAATGTCTGCCTCACACTTACAGATTTGTTTGTGGAGTGGAGTTTGTAGACAATTTACAACAAAAGGCATTTCAGTAAGATAGTGAAAACAGAACAAGAACAGATCTTCCCTATTTGCCCTGAATACAATCTTGACCAGAATATACCTCGGACTTTCTGTCAGTTGAAGCAATTACCTATTTGTTCGACAAGAAATCTGATATGATAGGTGCAGGTAGCCATCAATAATGTATGGGCTGACATCCTTACTTATTGCTGAGACTGTTTCACAATTTGATTCTGAGCCTTTGAGCTGTAAATTTCCCCTGGTAATCTGTTCTTTTAAAGACATTATTAATACTGAAGATCGTCTAATATGGATGAATTAATAGTCAAACATGTTGTGATGCCTGGATCTGAATATGTTTCAGAATAAAGTCAAAACCAGCAAAAACTCAATTGAAATGGTCTCTAATAATGTCCTGTGGGTGTGTTTCTGATAATGGTGAGCCACCATCAGAAGATGGCACACCTTTTAGATAGCCTGTCAGTTATACAAAAAAACAATATTTTGATATTTTGTGTTTAGCTTTTTGCTACATTGTCTTCTTACTGTTTCTAACATATGGTACTTACTGCAGGTTACATGTGGTATTATGGCGATGTATTGTACTTCAAAATGTCTGTCATACTTGCGCATGAGAAAAAAAAAACGTTAAGGTATTCTTGTACCTTATCGCAATGTACCTTTTTCAACAAAACAGTTTCAAATAAAAAATATAACTCAAAATAAAATGTTTGAAATTGCTCTTTTTTTCTCCAATGAACATTTTTATTTCCACTGAAACCAAACCAGCGTGTGTTATGAGCTCATTATGGGCTGATACTGAGGTTTAAGCTGAGTCTCTAAAAGCAGCATTGTTTATGTTGCCAAATTAGTGAGGCCATGTATCTGGCGTGAGTCCACGTCGCCAAGAGGACTTGAGATTAGACTCTCCTCACTTTTATTTGTTCTTTGGCATTTTTTAAACTCAGTGCCAGGCTACCAGCCCACCACTAAGTTAGACAAAGGAACACAGTCTTTAAGAGGGAGTGCATGGGAATGGGGTCAGAATTTGGTTGATACAGCAGAGAAATGCCAGACCAATGGAAATGTGTGTTGGATTTTTCTCCTACATGGAAACTGCAGAAATCAGAAACAAGAGAAAAAGAGAGACTTTACGAAAATAGAAAATGTCAATAAATCTATTTTTTTAGGGCCCTGTTGATTAAAAATAATGAGATTTTGGGAACAAACTCCTAATATTATGAGAATAAAGTTGTAATATTACTAGAAGAAAGTCAAAATTGAGAAGAAAGTCATAATATGACAAGATACAAGTTGTGCTGATGTGTCAAAAGATTAGAATATAATGCTATTTCTGAAAGTTATCACGATGAAACACATTCCTTATTTTAACTGAGACGAAAAGGCTGAGCTTCTGATATTCCCCCTGTAAAATGACACAGCCAAAAATGATGACCTTATTCTTGTAAAATTATAACTTCATTCTTCAGATCTCAGACTTTTTTTTCTTCAAAAAGAAAACTTAACTACAGTTGCAAAAAACATTGTTACATTTCTTTGTTAGGAGCAAAAAGTTACATTGATTAACCATTACCTGCTATTACTGGAGCACAAATGCCCTGTTTCCTTTAGTGGATTCAGATGTCGTGCTGACTTTCAGCAAATCTGAGGACGCCTCATCCAAATTGCCTGTCGCTCACAGGTAACCAGATGCATTTATGTGTGTCAGGAAAAGCACAGCGTAATGGGTGGATGATGGACACTCTGGATTTGACTGAACAGTCTGAGGGGCCTGTCAGGCTTAAGAAATCGCAAGGAGCTGTGGTGCCTTTCCTTTCCAAAACAAACCTCGAGAGCTTGTTAAATACCACAGGGACCAGCATGGGCTGAGGGGGTCTGTGGGTTTTCCGCTGATCACCCATGAGACATCTGCATTTCATGAGGCCAGATTGTAGGTTTTACTCCAAGGTCGGCCTTTAATCACAAGTTAAGTCCTCTCTAATGACAGAGTGGCCAGTCGCAGTGAAAACCTCAGCAACACAAACCATCACAAATCAACCGACTTGATGTTAGGACCTGGGTCGTGGTGCTTCGTGCTTTCAGGCAGTGCCACTGTGGACATCAAGGCATTGCTGCGTGAGAGGCTGATCTGGGAATAGTGAAGGATAACATACTCAAAAAGCTTCTGTTTCTTACAACGTAACTAATCTGCTCCCTATGCACATGTAAGAAGTGTTTGGAAGTCAAGAAGTTGGATTCCATGCAGATCTACAGTTCTGCAGCATCGGCCATTTCAGCACAAGTGTCACTTTTCCTTAATCCAGGTCTATTTGCTGTAATTCACCCTGCTGCGTCCTCTCTGCTCCTCCTGGATGTGGTTTGTCGAGCACGTCTGAAAGGTTTTTCACAAATATATTATGTCTATGCAAGACGCGGCAATACATTGCATTGAGACATTGATTCTCAAGGGTGAGATTCAGATCAATCAGTTTACTTCACTTCATGTTGAGTGTTTGTATGAGATGTGCGAGCGCTGTGAGGACAGAACTGAAATAACTTTACTCTATTCAATGGCGCTGAACAGACAAAAACTCAGGTTTGTGGTTTAGTCTGATAGCGCAACCTGCTGGCGAAACCTCTCTTTACTCTTTGCACAATTTACCTTTCTGTAAGAAGAACCAAACCTGTCATTGGCTCATTACCTTTTGGGACATGCAGCAAAGGAATCCTGTTAACATCTTGCCACTCCATCCCAGCAACACAAAGCAGAAGGACGAGCTACAGACTATTTAGACCCTCCACTGCACCAAACATGTGTGTCTTTGGAAACTAAGAGGAAACCTCAACATCTGGAGAAAACCTACACAAACAGAGGGCGGACATGCACAAAACCACGCAGCGTTCCCAATACCTTTCCCAGCATGTCTTTACAAAAAAAGTCCAAATGAAATGTTCTTTTTTATTTATAATATCCATATATTTATTTGGTTTCTCTGGTGATTTAAAGCAGGAAAAAAAACAGTTTGATTTTCGTTTAAAAAAAAAAAATTCACAAGCATCCCAGACATTCACATTGTAAAATACAAAATAAAAAACTGTTATAAATATGATATTATGTGCACATTAAAGCTGGAACACACACAGAGACATTCACAGACAGACAAAACAACTTTTCTCTATTAAAAAAAATCGGCTGTCGACACACACAACCATCAACACAGACAAATATTGTGTTAATGTTACAAAATAACATTATTGCAGCCGATGGGGCCCTCCGTATTCTTTGGTCCACTGTTGGCATTAAAGATGTAAAAAATAAAAAAGTATAAATCAATCGTATTGTTAGGACACTTCTTCAATGCATCTCATGTAGACACGTCTGTGACTGTGGCTGGTCTCCTGTTGAACATACAATGAAAAACATATGAAGAGCACTGCTGGCGGGATGACAGCATCGTGTTTCACTCGTCAGTACAAACCAAGTCAGGAGGTCGTGAGCAGCTTGAAAATATAAATTACATGTATCTGTGCCTAAACAGCCGTTACGTTCAAGTCTTTTTGAGTGTTTCACAAAATACATTCTCTCAATGGCTGATTGTCAGTCGACCACAAAAACAGAAACAAATGAAGTGTGCAGAATGAAACAAAATGACCAGGAAAACTCTGAGCTACAGCACAGCAGCAACAGATGAGTGATTAGGAACAGTAAACATGCAGTAGCAACTTATCGTAGGTGATGCACTGGACATACACGAGCAGAAAATACAGGTTACTTGAACCACACTTCCCTTCTTTCCATTTGAAACTGATGATGGACATTGATTTCCATCGGTGGATAAAGGCTTTGTCGATAGGTTCTTAATTGCGAGGAATCAAAAAGAAATATAAAATTCTCTGTATAAAAATCTATCAATAAACATTTATCTTGACAAGACATCCAAGACACACTGTGAAGGCTGCTAATGAAAGGTGGTTACTTGGTATTTTGAAAAGCTGCCGCCACAAAGAAGATCTCCAGCAGTTAACTGAGCACTTTGGTGAAATTTCCCCCAGATCTCGGTGTATTATTAACCTGGAATCTGAAGAACTACCAATAGCAAAGCTATAGAACCATGTTTCAGAACATGATGTGTGCCTCTGGATTTGAAGACTGAAGACAGACTCTTTATAAAGGCTTATTATTCTATTTATGTGATACAAAACTCCACTAAGGGTCCTCGGCGTGGAGGGTCCTCGATGCTGATTCCTCATTTGGTTGAGGGCAGCACGACAACATAATCGAGTCCTTTACATAACATAAGCGCTATAATTTCACAAAAGCGTTTTTTTTTTGTAGGAATAAGGAACACTTATGGTGATTTTAAATAGCACATTTGGTGTACAAAGGTATTAGACAACATTCATGAATGTATTATTTGATAAACTATGTCAAGGGGAAAAAAACATCCACAGTTTAAAAAAGAATGATGAGAATACTTTTTTGCTTTTCCAGTAGCCAGCTGAAAGTGTTTTTTATCCACATTGGCATTGTTGTGAAACAGCGCCCCCTTGATAAGAAAAGTCGTCGGTCAACATCTCTTTAAAAAAGGCACTTCATTAGATTCCATCGTCAGTGTAAAATGCAACAAAACTGCCGATTTCCCTCTTGTTTTTTTTTTTATGAGTTTTGTCTTTCTTCTCTTTTCCTTTAGAGAATCCTTTTCCTCCTTTTACACACGCGTCAGCCGTGTGTTCTCGTCTCCAGGAGGCTGCGCCATGTTGCATGGCGATCACTGTCTCTTCAGCTTATGTTCAGTCCTCTCCCTCCTTTCCCGGTAGAGCTGAGTGTGAAAGCCGAGGGCCTCATCCGGCCTTCTTCTGAAGTTGTTGATGCTGTAGAGATTGCTGTGATGATGTCTTCTGTGAAAGGACCTCTGGTAGCTGGATGCTGTTAGGGAAAAAAACAATAGCTCTCAAGCAATGGTAATGTTGGTAAAGTCCTGCACAGTACGAGACACCCAGGACAATCTGTATCTATCGAGAGCAATACTTGTTGTACTTACGGTTATTGCAGGTGATTTTAGGGTTATCCCATCGTCCATCCCCGCGACAACGGATAGTTGGGACGTGCCTCTGAATGAAGCCTGTCGTGCACTGGTACCTCACCAGAGAGTTGATCTCATACCTCTCACGCTTTTTGCCAAAGGTTCGTGCATTCTCCACCAGAGGGGGCTGATTACAGACCACTGAGAAACACAAGTGACAACAACATTAAAGTGCGGGATTTTACAGTGAAAGGAGTCTCCTCTCTGATTGGTAAAGTCATTTATAGAACGTGTCCATTCAGGAATGAAAGAGATGTTGTTACCTGTGCCCTTCTTGCAGGTGTAGGTGAGGTGGTAGTTGCAAGGAACGTCGTTCCACTGGCCGTCCTCGTGCCAGATCATCACTACGCAGTCCTCGCCCGAGGAGAAGAAGCTGTCGGGTTGGTTAGGCCTCCAGTTTTCATATTGCTGGAATAAGAGCAGAGTGCAAGGAGTTAAACATTCTGATGAGTTCTGTGATCTTTAGAGGTTCACAATTTTTGTCTACAAGATCCCCTCGTGTATTTCCCCTGGAATAATTTGACATAGTCTGTATTTTCTACACTTTGACTTAGTTCTGTGAAAGAGCAACACAAGAGAAATATCTTAGGAAAATATTAAGCATGTATTCAAAATATTTTTACCATGTCAACACAGATGATCCATATATCATGATGATTTTAATGGATAATTCTGGAAACTACTTTAAATGGACCCTCTGGCCAAGGACCCCCATTTGAGAACCACTGATTTAAAGGATCTTTTATTTTATTTTATTAAAGCCATCATAAAATCCAACAACTCTACTCCCAACATACATATACATTTTGGCCTTATAAAGTGCAAAAGTATTTAGTACATGTATTATTCTCAGTCTACTGATGTGATGATGTGAGATCCTGGGCTGCTCTTGCAGGGGTTTTCCATCAGTGTGATTTTACTCAATGGCCACAAGAGGGAGGAACTGTATCTTTGCAGGAGCCAACATAAACTCAGCAACTATGACATCATTGTATTTCTAAGGGACCCATGCAGGGTCTGTATTATTAACAAAAGACAGAGAAAATGGGCTATAAAACCATTTTTATATTGTATATATTATATATATCAGTCAGGATCTTTTCAGGTTTCTGAAACATAATTCAGTTCACGCACTGATGTGACTTTATATACTTGGCATGAGTTGTATCCACGTTACATGCATTTTAGATAATAAATGTCTTTGTGATAATAGAGATACATAAGTATTACGTCATTTCATCAAACACTCTACATACGTAGAATTACACGAGGAATTCTGCAGGCAAAAAATTCCAGACACACAGATGCACATTTAACACACGTGTACAGTATACACACAGCTGTATTGCTGGAATTGATGCTACCTGTAGTCTTTCAGCGCATTCTAGGTTCAAACAGTTTCTTCAAAGCTGTGACCCCCCCCCCAACTCCTCCAATCATGGCCCGGGGCTCTGCTACCCTGTCATTATGCTCAACAAACACACACACACTGACTTCCTGCACTGCTCACTTCAAGTTAACAAATAGGTGACCCATCAGCTGCACAGCAGGCATCAAAATAATCAATCAAACTTTCATCACCCACGGAAACACACACATCCAAAGACACTTCAACTTGGGTGTTTCCGGCCTCTATTGTTGTGAAGAACCAATTATTATGGTGTGATTATGAAACTAAACCTCAGAATGAATTCGTATGCTATCAACATCACACACAATGTAGTCTTATTTATTATACTACAATCCACTGGTGGTGATCCCCCACCCGGACCCCCTGGGATGCTTCCACGCAGTTTGTTTCTCTTTCTGAAGCGGAGCACAGGTGCTGTCCATCTGTGTCTTCCTGCCTGAT
This sequence comes from Hippoglossus stenolepis, assembly GCF_022539355.2. NCBI lineage: Eukaryota > Metazoa > Chordata > Actinopteri > Pleuronectiformes > Pleuronectidae > Hippoglossus > Hippoglossus stenolepis. The sequence goes on from NC_061491.1 coordinate 14,151,175, forward strand.
GGCCCTTCACCCGGGTGGCAGCCTGCTGGCTGGGCCTCCTGATGTGTGTGGGGTCAAAGGGGGTCCATACCTGTCTACGCCTGCCAAACTCCCCATCTACACAGCATAGCTCACACCCCCATCACCCCTCAATCTCTCAGCTGAGCAAGGATCTCCATAGGCGGTCTGAGCTTATCTATTAACCCCGAGGCTGTCTCTATGCTTCCCGTATCTCTGGTCCTGGAAGGATTATCTTTGAAGTGAGGACATCAGTCTGTACAACACGGATGCACATAGTAATTAGCTACTTTCCTGTCTTATGAGGAGGTCCTCAGCAGCTACAACAACTATACCAATCACACCCTTGTGTGTTGTTGTATAAATATGACATTTGGGAACAGTTTTTTCTCCCGGGCATACTCTTCTACATTAGATTGTCATCTTCTGCAGCTGCTTCTCTACTTGTGCTGGACTCAGAGTGACTAAAAGGATTCAGCTGCGCCTTACATCATGTTCTATATCACGTTTATTGGCACAGCAGTCACCCACCAGTGTGTATGAGAGGAGACGAGAGTGCGTCGTGAGAAAGCCAACACAGGCCTTGAAAAGAACGACTCTCCTAAGATGCCTGTATCTGTCATCAGCATCATTCCAAATATTTACTCTGTCTCTGTGCCATGTTTGTTGAGACAAAAATATGTGAGAAAGCAACCTATCTTACCATGGGCCGGCCGTCAGTCCAGCGGAAGTCGCTGTCAAACATCTTATCATTCAAGCCGATCCACTGGTAGTCCTGTCCAAGACCTGCCAGACAGAGTAAAGTGAGACACAGCAGATTACGGTTCCCTGTTGCCATATGTCCTTTTTAGGAGGAAACAGGAGATTTCCAACGTCTTAATCATTCCCCCGCATTAACAGTTCACTGCGTATCCACCAACGAGTATTTGATGTGACTTTAATAAAGAACTATTATTATTTCAATCTTGTCATATGGGTTTTTTGTAAAATAGTCACTGTGATCTTTGACTTACGGTTGACAAACTGTTGCTCCTCGTGGGAAATGATGCTGGTGAGATGAGCCCCCTGCATGCGGCACTCTCTCTCTGCTGTGTCCCAGTTTCTCCTCTGGGGGAAGTACTTGTAGCAGTGGCCCTGAAACTTGTGCCAGCCATATTCACAGATTTCTGTATCTGATGGACGAGAAAGCGAGAGAGAATGAGACATGAAATTCATTAACATATTTAAAGGACGATAAGCTTTTAGCTGTTTCTTTCATTATTGCATCTATTTACCTCAGCAATTTAATTTATAACCTCATCATCTCATTTACTGCCTCTCCAGTACTTTTAACACCCGATCATATCGACCCCTCAGCTCTGCTGTTAAGTCGGACTACTGTCTCTGATCAGGATGAAAGATTGACTGACTGATTAGTTTCTACAGTCTCTGACACCAGCACTATAATACAGTGGAAGCAAAACAAGAAGGAAACCTACCAAGTGCCAATTAAAACCTAAAGGTAAGATTATTATGCTTCCGTAGACAATCCTTCTCAGATTATGCTCATACATGCAAAATCTGATTAGTAAATTAAGATTCAAATTCATGCAGCCTGAGCCATGGAGTTGTAAACAGGTCGTATTTAAGTCCAACCCTAAAGGCTTTTCTCATCCACACTTAACTGTCATTTTCACCCATTTGATGGTGGCTGTGGGTCCAAACTTTAATAACTCGGTTTACTCTCTGTTTGTCCCTCCCTCCCCTCTTTAATCCTTGATCAGAAAACTAACACTTTGTAGGCCTCTCAGAAACAGAGGCCGAATCTGTCTCTGAGTTGTTCCTCTTCAAGTTAGTTTTTTCTCCCTTTCCCTTGCCAAAGTTTCTAAGAAGGCAGCTGGGTCTGAGTACACAGAACGGGTGTGAGTCACTGATGAGGGATCCTGACAAGATTTAGGGTGTAGACACTGAGAAATCAGCCAAGGCAGATGATGCCCTGAGCTCAACACACTTGGGATGAAAGTAGGGTGCAACTCCAAAACTAAAGTTAAATTATACTTCCAAATAAATTCTTCCACTATATACTGTTAATGGCTTGTGTACAGTAGAGTAGTCAGTAAATACTCAGGAACTCACGTGATTTCTAATCTGTTTATCTTATAGTGGAAGGAAATGTCAAGATTGCTTGGGGAAATTCAAGTATATCAGACATTACAGACCTCTAGGAAAAACTAAATAGAGACAGTCAAAATTGGTAGTTGTGACAGATGATTGGTGTTTCTTAGGAAAAACCTAAGCCAATACTCGGCTGTAAATAGCAGAACTGAATTGTATATGTCATATATATATCCTTTCTATCTTATTTTCCAGGGAATCGGGTGATTACAATGATTACACTGTGTTCTTTTATCTTGTATAAAACTACTTTAAGCTCTATATACCTAATGTAGATGAATGGTTAGAACCTTTTATAACACTAATGAAATGAAAAGCTCTTATTATTCTAAAAAAAGAACACTCAAATCATTTATAAGAATCCAACACATTAATCACAAACATACCCTCTTCACAATGCAGCCCGGTGTAGCTTGGGAGGCACACACACGAAAAGGAAGCCAGACAATCTATACATGTGCCTCCGTTGCGGCAAGGATTCGACTGGCACTCATCGATATCTGGATAAGAAACACATGCAATGAAAAATCAGACATGGGCAAAAACAACTCTGTGTCCCTAAGACAGTGAAAACAATATTTTCGTGCTTCTAGGGTGAAATTTGAATGCAGTGAGAAGAATTCTTGGTGCATAATGTCCTACCTGTCTCACAGCGATCACCACTGTACCCAGGAGGACAGCTACACGTATAGAGGCTGCCAATGTTGTGGCAAGATCCTCCATTCAGACAAATGTCATTTGTACATGAGTGAATTCCTGTTAAGAGATTTAAAGAAGCAAAATAAAAGTTATTAAGAAATAAATTTCGAGCTGATGCATTGGGTTGTATTTGAATGAAAGCCATTTGAAAAAAACATACCTGGGATCTCAACAGTCTCGCCAACAACAGTGTGTCCCAAATCGAGTCTTGCATCTGGCTCGGGGGTTGATTCTTCGCCTGTTAGAGGTTGTTCAACCTCAATATGTGATGGAAGTGCAGTTGAGTCACTGTCCAGTTTCTCATCCTCATCATGGAAAGATGATGGAGAGGTAGCTGCAGATTGAACCGACGCTGACTGGCTTTGTGGCTGAGCTGATGACACTGGTGTGAGCTCTGAATGGGTCCTTGTGGACATTTCAGGAGTAGAAGAGACATCTCCCTCAACAACTTCCTCTTTCCCAGAGGTCTTATTAACATTCCCAGAATCCACCTTTGGTGCTGTGGTAGCATTTACCTTGAATACAGTCTGGATTTTATTTGGGGACAGAGACTGTTCCTCTATACTGTCAATCTTTGGTTTCTTTGTAGTCATGAACTCTTCAGACACACTTTCAGGCTTGTCAGAGACATTTTCAGTCTCATTGCTGAGGACGGATGGTGATTTAGTTATGGCTGATAGAAGGCTACCATCCATCGTGATGGTGCTCTCTGTGGTGATGTTTTCTTCTGAGCTGCTGCTGCTGTCTGAACTCTCCAAACTAGAGGACGATGCTGCACTGATAGGTCCTGATGCAGAAGGCAAGACAGTGATATCTACTGCTACTACAGGTGATTGAGTTGCCTTTTCTCTTGAGCTACTTTCAGTACTGCTCACTGAGTCAACAAGTGTACTCTCAGGTAGTTGAGAAACAGACGGTGGTGTAGTAATGAACGTTGCTACTTCTTCTGTTGTTGCAGTTTTATTTTGTTGGGGAACAGATTCAAGTAAGTGGGGGTCTTGTGCGTCATAATCTGGGGCTGGATAAACATCATCTTGAATAGGTGCTACTTGGACATCAGTTTTTGGAGATGGCTTTGTCTTTGCATCAATTGAGACCTGTTCAGGAGTGGGTTCAACTGTCCCTTTTTCAGCTTCAGCCACTGAGGAAGTTGTTTCACGACTTTCAAAAATAGGGTGAGTGGTGGTCAGTGACAAATCCTGGGAGGAAAGATCAGCGTTAGGTCGGTGCGTCAGTGTGATCTCTGACTTGACTTGTTCAAATGATTCCTGGGGAGTTGGTGTTAGGTGCTGCACATGGGAAACTGTTGTAGCAAAGTGGACCATAACATCAGGCTGTGATGGCGTTGATGCTGAAAGGACATTTGAAGTAGGTTCAATTGAGATGCGTTCAGCGGAGATTGTGGCAGCAAGTACTTCAGTGTCTGGGCTTGTAGATATTTCAGCAACATGTGTAACATCAGTGGGTAGAGGTGTTCTTGTTAGGTCGGAATCTCGTGTCCCCTCATGTTCAGGACCTGTTGATCCCGACTCAAAAGAAGTTGGTGTCTTTGTTGATTCGACAGTGCTGGCCAAAGTGATCAAGGTCTCAGCTGACTTCTGACCTGAAGTTTGTTCATATGCAGATGATCCTGGATGATCAGTTTGGGTGTTTTCAATCTCTGATGTTAAATTACTGGTGGTACTATCTATCTTCATAGTAGCAGACGGGAATGAAACAGTTGGAGCGACAGAGTCAGAATCAAAGCTACCGGGGATCTTGTCACCTGTACCATCTTCTGGTGAAATGATAATTTTCGTTTCTGTTGATTCAGAACTCTCCGAGCTCTCTGATGACGTCTTTTCATTACTTGAGTCAGCAGTTGTTTCCTTAATGACTGGGTGGGGAGAGGCAGTCTGTTCACTGTCTTCTGTCACCATTTTTGGTGATGCTGATGATGTGACTTCAGAGACCGTTTTGGTATCCGGCGTGATTTTGGCCTCCTGTGAGGAAACCTGATCATCAGAGGTTGGTGTGACTGAAACAAAGGTTTCAGTTTCACCTGTTGCTTCTCCAAATGTGATGCTCTCAATCCCCGATGGCTTCACTGTGAACACCTCAGTGGTTTGGTCACCAGAAGACCCCTCTTCTGTGACAGGGAAATCTGGAGTTTGTTTTGATTCATCAGTTGTAGAGGGAGACGTTTCAGCTGACTGGGCAGGTCTGGTAGTAAATGCTGTTGTAATATTCAGCTTCTCAATGCTGTAGAGAGAAGTTGTTGTTGTAGGTTTCTCTGTGCTAAACAGGGAAGAGGCTGTACTCTTTGTACTATCAGGAGACTCTGTGTTATAAACAGCTGAAGATGATATCGAAGATGTCTCAGAGAACATATCAGTTGAGCTGCTCTGAACTGTTGAAGTGGGCTTTTCCGTGCTGTAGAGAGAAGAGGCTGTAGTTCCAGTAGGTGTTTGTGTAATAGCATCATCCGTTGTATCGGTAACATCTGATATGGATGTCACTAATGGAGACTCAGTGCTGAAAAGTGAAGAGGTAGTTTGGGATAGTGTCTCTTTTGTTTGCTTTGAAAGTGAAACAGTTGAACTCTCTGATGTTTCTTCTTCGGGTTTTGCAGATTTGTCAGTTGCAGTTTCTGGAGTCATGGATTCAACCCCAGAAGGTTCTGTCCCTATAGAAAGTAATATTTCATCTGTAGACGGAGAAGTTGTACCAGAATAAGTAGATGTTTCCTTGACTTCGGTGACTTTATCTGAGCTCCCTTCAGCATCAGTTGGAACTTCTTTAGTTACAGGTGCTTGGCTTGGTGGTTCAGCTGACTTATCTTCCAGTGATGTGGCTGTAACTCCAGTCTGGAGAGCTACATCACTAGATTCGAAGCGCTGGCTAGACTGCTCAGTGGGTAATAATGGGCTGGTTGTGGTCAACTCAGTTTTCCCAGAGGATGTGTCAGTGTGGGGAAGATGAATGAATGCAACCTCAGACCTTGCCTGTTCAAAGGACACCTTGAGTGTTGTTGTATCTGGTTCTGGGACAAAGGTGGTGACAAACCGAATCATCACATCAGGCTCTGAAGTGCTCTGTAAAGGAGAAACTGTGGATGTAGAAACTGATTCTTTTGTACGCACAGAGGTGATGTGATCTCTTGTGCTTTCTTCATTTGCTGGGGTTGATCTTACTCCATCGATTGGTTTCTCAGTGCTGATCATAGGGGATATTGGGGTGCCGACCATCTTTTCACTCTCAGATGTGATTGCCTCAGGTGACGCAGTTGTGGCATCTACAATCTCTACCCCAGAGCTCACCATATCTGCCCCCTCTGTTGTGAGCACTGATGTATCAGTGCGGTGGGGAGGAGATAATGTTGCTGTGGATAGCATTTGGCCCATTTGTATTGTACTGTGCAGAGTTACATCTGAGACAGAAGTGACTGATGGTTTTACTGTGCTGTAAAGGGATGAGGAACTAATTGCTGGTAGCTCTGCAACCTCTCCTGTCTCAGTTCCAGGTGAAGTTGGAGAGATTTGTTCTGCCTTGACTGTTGTTATAATTCCATCACCTGAAATCTCCTCATCCACATCAGAGGCAACAGTTGCTTTCTCAGTGCTGAACAGGGAGGACACAGTTGACGTCACTAGTGTTTTAGATGTTGTCCATTCAGTCGCAGCAGAGCCTTCCTCAGATTCATCGCTACTTGAAGATTTATCATCAGTTGCTTTAATGGTTGTTTCACAGCACCAGGTTCGGTGGACACTGGTGAGTGTGGTGTGACAGTTACTGAAGATACAGTGGCTTGTGTTGAAATGGATGAACTTAGAGATTCAACAGTCATATTGGTACTCGTGGCTGTTATTGTTGTGGGTGATGTGGGCACGGTTTGTTGTTTTTGATCTGTGCTGACCATATACTCCTCACTGGACGCTGGAGTGACGCTGATGTCTGTTGAATCAGGTAAGGTTTGAAAGGGCAAAGATGAGGATGTGGCAATCTCCGTTATAGAATCGGTGACATTACCAGTGGTGTCCTCCCTTGATATATCTTCCTCCAACAGCCCTGTAACTGGTTTGGTGTGAGTCTCAATGGGGAAAACAGTTTTTGGTGTCGTTAAATCATATGTTTCTTCAGAGCTTGTGAAAACAGTGGTAGCTGGGGTGGCCTGTAGTGATGATGCGAGTGTCTCTTCAGTCGATGTCTCCATAGCAGAAACATGTTCCGTAGATGTTGGCTTTGAAGTCGACTGTGAGTATTCAAAATATGTTGAATCTAATGACAAACCAGTGGCTGAGGTTGCATTTAGTGTAACTGGTGAAGAGGTAAAGAAAGTGGCACCATCAGTCCCTGAACCCTCCGTTTCTACTGTTGCCTCCAGTGTTTGTGTCATTGTAACTGCTGTGACACCTCCAGCTTCCTCTGTCTGGATGGTTGGGTAAACTGAGGAGGAGGGTGCTATGGAGATTGTATCTCCATCAATGATAGTGTCATCTTTTGCGATGAGCTCAGGAGTGGGGGTGCCTTCCTTCATACTGTCTGTCACTACAGAGAGCAGCTCATCTTCATTTGTTATATCCTCTGTGAATATGATGGTTGTGCTGGTTGATGGTTTAGACACATGCAAGACCATCGTAGGTGTTTGCTCAGTTAAGTCAGTTTGGGGTTGGCTGCTACTGGGCGTGATGATCACCACCTGTTGGTCTGTAATGTTCTGATATATAATAGAGGGAATTGGGGTAGACACAGCCGTGGGTCCATCTTGCTCATGTTCACTGCTGGATCCTACTGTGGGGGAGTCAACTGTGGTATGATCACTAACTAAGAGTCCAATTGTGTGAGGGGACATAGTTGTATAGGAAGACTGTGTTGTGTGCTCAGCTACAGTAACTTCTTTCCCAGTGCCTGATGCAGGAGGCTCTGTTGCTTGAGAAATGTAGGGGGTATCCGGCGTGATTTTGGCCTCCTGTGAGGAAACCTGTTCATCAGAGGTTGGTGTGACTGAAACAAAGGTTTCAGTTTCACCTGTTGCTTCTCCAAATGTGATGCTCTCAATCCCCGATGGCTTCACTGTGAACACCTCAGTGGTTTGGTCACCAGAAGACCCCTCTTCTGTGACAGGGAAATCTGGAGTTTGTTTTGATTCATCAGTTGTAGAGGGAGACGTTTCAGCTGACTGGGCAGGTCTGGTTGTAAATGCTGTTGTAATATTCAGCTTCTCAATGCTGTAGAGAGAAGTTGTTGTTGTAGGTTTCTCTGTGCTAAACAGGGAAGAGGCTGTACTCTTTGTACTATCAGGAGACTCTGTGTTATAAACAGCTGAAGATGATATCGAAGATGTCTCAGAGAACATATCAGTTGAGCTGCTCTGAACTGTTGAAGTGGGCTTTTCCGTGCTGTAGAGAGAAGAGGCTGTAGTTCCAGTAGGTGTTTGTGTAATAGCATCATCCGTTGTATCGGTAACATCTGATATGGATGTCACTAATGGAGACTCAGTGCTGAAAAGTGAAGAGGTAGTTTGGGATAGTGTCTCTTTTGTTTGCTTTGAAAGTGAAACAGTTGAACTCTCTGATGTTTCTTCTTCGGGTTTTGCAGATTTGTCAGTTGCAGTTTCTGGAGTCATGGATTCAACCCCAGAAGGTTCTGTCCCTATAGAAAGTAATATTTCATCTGTAGACGGAGAAGTTGTACCAGAATAAGTAGATGTTTCCTTGACTTCGGTGACTTTATCTGAGCTCCCTTCAGCATCAGTTGGAACTTCTTTAGTTACAGGTGCTTGGCTTGGTGGTTCAGCTGACTTATCTTCCAGTGATGTGGCTGTAACTCCAGTCTGGAGAGCTACATCACTAGATTCAATGGCTAGACTGCTCAGTGGGTAATAATGGGCTGGTTGTGGTCAACTCAGTTTTCCCAGAGGATGTGTCAGTGTGGGGAAGATGAATGAATGCAACCTCAGACCTTGCCTGTTCAAAGGACACCTTGAGTGTTGTTGTATCTGGTTCTGGGACAAAGGTGGTGACAAACCGAATCATCACATCAGGCTCTGAAGTGCTCTGTAAAGGAGAAACTGTGGATGTAGAAACTGATTCTTTTGTACGCACAGAGGTGATGTGATCTCTTGTGCTTTCTTCATTTGCTGGGGTTGATCTTACTCCATCGATTGGTTTCTCAGTGCTGATCATAGGGGATATTGGGGTGCCGACCATCTTTTCACTCTCAGATGTGATTGCCTCAGGTGACGCAGTTGTGGCATCTACAATCTCTACCCCAGAGCTCACCATATCTGCCCCCTCTGTTGTGAGCACTGATGTATCAGTGCGGTGGGGAGGAGATAATGTTGCTGTGGATAGCATTTGGCCCATTTGTATTGTACTGTGCAGAGTTACATCTGAGACAGAAGTGACTGATGGTTTTACTGTGCTGTAAAGGGATGAGGAACTACTTGCTGGTAGCTCTGCAACCTCTCCTGTCTCAGTTCCAGGTGAAGTTGGAGAGATTTGTTCTGCCTTGACTGTTGTTATAATTCCATCACCTGAAATCTCCTCATCCACATCAGAGGCAACAGTTGCTTTCTCAGTGCTGAACAGGGAGGACACAGTTGACGTCACTAGTGTTTTAGATGTTGTCCATTCAGTCGCAGCAGAGCCTTCCTCAGATTCATCGCTACTTGAAGATTTATCATCAGTTGCTTTAATGGTTGTTTTCACAGCACCAGGTTCGGTGGACACTGGTGAGTGTGGTGTGACAGTTACTGAAGATACAGTGGCTTGTGTTGAAATGGATGAACTTAGAGATTCAACAGTCATATTGGTACTCGTGGCTGTTATTGTTGTGGGTGATGTGGGCACGGTTTGTTGTTTTTGATCTGTGCTGACCATATACTCCTCACTGGACGCTGGAGTGACGCTGATGTCTGTTGAATCAGGTAAGGTTTGAAAGGGCAAAGATGAGGATGTGGCAATCTCCGTTATAGAATCGGTGACATTACCAGTGGTGTCCTCCCTTGATATATCTTCCTCCAACAGCCCTGTAACTGGTTTGGTGTGAGTCTCAATGGGGAAAACAGTTTTTGGTGTCGTTAAATCATATGTTTCTTCAGAGCTTGTGAAAACAGTGGTAGCTGGGGTGGCCTGTAGTGATGATGCGAGTGTCTCTTCAGTCGATGTCTCCATAGCAGAAACATGTTCCGTAGATGTTGGCTTTGAAGTCGACTGTGAGTATTCAAAATATGTTGAATCTAATGACAAACCAGTGGCTGAGGTTGCATTTAGTGTAACTGGTGAAGAGGTAAAGAAAGTGGCACCATCAGTCCCTGAACCCTCCGTTTCTACTGTTGCCTCCAGTGTTTGTGTCATTGTAACTGCTGTGACACCTCCAGCTTCCTCTGTCTGGATGGTTGGGTAAACTGAGGAGGAGGGTGCTATGGAGATTGTATCTCCATCAATGATAGTGTCATCTTTTGCGATGAGCTCAGGAGTGGGGGTGCCTTCCTTCATACTGTCTGTCACTACAGAGAGCAGCTCATCTTCATTTGTTATATCCTCTGTGAATATGATGGTTGTGCTGGTTGATGGTTTAGACACATGCAAGACCATCGTAGGTGTTTGCTCAGTTAAGTCAGTTTGGGGTTGGCTGCTACTGGGCGTGATGATCACCACCTGTTGGTCTGTAATGTTCTGATATATAATAGAGGGAATTGGGGTAGACACAGCCGTGGGTCCATCTTGCTCATGTTCACTGCTGGATCCTACTGTGGGGGAGTCAACTGTGGTATGATCACTAACTAAGAGTCCAATTGTGTGAGGGGACATAGTTGTATAGGAAGACTGTGTTGTGTGCTCAGCTACAGTAACTTCTTTCCCAGTGCCTGATGCAGGAGGCTCTGTTGCTTGAGAAATGTAGGGGGTATCCGGCGTGATTTTGGCCTCCTGTGAGGAAACCTGTTCATCAGAGGTTGGTGTGACTGAAACAAAGGTTTCAGTTTCACCTGTTGCTTCTCCAAATGTGACGCTCTCAATCCCTGATGGCTTTGCTGTGAACACCTCAGTGGTTTGGTCACCAGAAGACCCCTCTTCTGTGACAGGGAAATCTGGAGTTTGTTTTGATTCATCAGTTGTAGAGGGAGACGTTTCAGCTGACTGGGCAGGTCTGGTAGTAAATGCTGATGTAATATTCAGCTTCTCAATGCTGTAGAGAGAAGTTGTTGTTGTAGGTTTCTCTGTGCTAAACAGGGAAGAGGCTGTACTCGTTGTACTATCAGGAGACTCTGTGTTATAAACAGCTGAAGATGATATCGAAGATGTCTCAGAGAACATATCAGTTGAGCTGCTCTGAACTGTTGAAGTGGGCTTGTCCGTGCTGTAGAGAGAAGAGGCTGTAGTTCCAGTAGGTGTTTGTGTAATAGCATCATCCCTGGATGTATTTTTTGTTTGGTCGCTTGAGCTCTCGTCTGTGACAGCAACAGCACTAGAGGACACTGAAATTCCCTTTGTAGCTGCTACTGTAATGGGCATGTGTGGAGTTTGGGTTGATGACATGAATTCCTCAGTAAGCTGTGTGCTGGAGGGAGTTGAGGATGCAGCACCTGATATGTCAGATGTGCTCTCAGATTCTTCTGTTTCAGTCTCATCTGTGGCCTGAATAAATTCAACCTGGGGTTTAAAAGTAGTCGTAGGGGATGGTTCTTCACCAGACCCATCTGCACTGAACTCCAAATCGTCACCAGAAGAACCACTAGAACCCTCCATATCAATGAAGCTAGACATTTCGTTTGAGGGAAGCGTAGTGATGCTGGGAATTGCTAATGGCTGAGAGGTTTCAAGTGTATAGGGACTTGTTGTGACAGTTTTATGCTCTGTATCAATTTTTGAACTAAATGTGGTTGTTGCAAAGGTTTGTTGCACAGATGGTTGCTCAGCCGCTGTTGGTGTTTCTAGGTGAGTTTTATCTGTGGATGCAGATATTTTGTCAGTAGGGGTCACAGACACAGAGATTGCAGTTACTGCAGCTGTAATGGGCATTTCATTTGTGGCAGTGCTCTTTGTAGTTTGTACAAGAGTAACAGGAGTAGCGGCAACATCACCTGAGGCCTCTATATCATTGAATAATGACTGTGAGTCTGTGCCAGAAGCAGTGCTGGAAGGTTTGACAGTTGTTTTCACAAAGCTAGGCGAGGATTCAACTAGAGTGAAGTCTGTGCTGATGCTGTAGTCCACTTCTTCACTGGGGGGTACTGAGGAAATAAAAGTTGGGGTTTGGTCCCCAGAGCCATCTTCATGCACCATGCTAGCTGAAGCTACTGTAGGTTTTTCAGTACTATACAGAGATGAGGTACTATATGTTGCTGAACCTATAACTGCTACACTTGCACTTCCGGCTGTTGTCATCACAGGTTGTTCTGTGCTGAACACAGAAGATGAAAAGACTTTGGTTGGAGGAGATAGAGGTTCCTCCGTGAACATATTATCAGGGATTTCTCTTTGAGTTGTTGCCGAGTCTGTTCCAAGAGATGATGTATGCCTTTCTGTTGTCTTTTCTGCTTCAGGGGAAACTGATCTTTCAGTGTTGTACACAGAGGAAGCTGTAACAACAGTGGATTCTGAGATATCACTTGTTCCAGTTACATGTGATGATATTGTTACCGCTGGTTTTTCTGTGCTGAACATTGAAGAGATAGTGCTCGATGCAACTGTCCTCTCAGAATCATGGGTTTGATGAATAATCTCGGTGTTATCAATGATAGGTATATATGGTCTTGTGGAGCTTGGTGATGTAGTAACTGCTCCCTCTGAGCTGCCGATCACTACAGCCGAGTGGTTGCTTGGTTCCTCTGTTTCGTCTACAGTTGGCAACAAAGACAGGGTGGGTGACTCAGTTATTTCAGTTGTTTGCCCTGTTGAGATGGTGTCTTCTGTCAAAATTATTGTAGAACTAATCTCAAGTTCATCAATTATTGGGATGGCTGATGTTTGTTCTGAAGATAATTGCTTTTCATGTTGTGTAACTGTAATACCTGATGTTAAAAGCAAAGGTGTGGTTACTGGCATTGTGGACTGGCTGTATAGATCCGTGAGTAACCTCATGGCAGTTGACAGTGGTCTTCCAGGTGTGCTAATTATTCCAGCAGTTGTACTTTGTGGCAAATCATCTCTGGAGCTCTTAGTATCAACAGACATGAAGACTGTACTCGTCTCAGAGTCTTTAACCATGGGGGTGAGTGTGGAGGGAACAGATTCAACATGTGCAGATTCTTTTGTGGTGCTGAGATCCGAATCCTTAATGGGAAGCACAGATGATGTGGTAGTGACAAAGGCCATGGTTGAGACAGAAGAATAAATATCTGTGATCTGGTCAGCTGAGCCTTCAGCATCCGTAGCTACAGTTGTCTTTAACAGTTTTTCAGATCCAGATGCCTGAGACTCTGAGACGGTGCCGCTTGTAGGAGATGAACCAGAAGTGTCAGACTGAACTGTGGTAAAAATATCCAGGAATTTAGTTAAGTCTGGTGTATGTTTCTCAGTGATTAAAAGGGAAGCAGCAACAACAGTGACCTTCTCTTTGGTGAAAACATCGGTGTCTCGTGTTTCAGGTGACAATGATGATGGAATCTCTGTGCTGTACAATGAGGACACAGACAGGCTTTCTGTATCATTTGTTAAGATATTATCTTGTGTAACTGGCAATGCTGATGGTCTTTCTGTGCTGAACAGTGATGAAGCTGTAAGAGCTGCAGTGTCTTTGGTGGACATATTGGTAATCTGTTCCCTTGAGATCTCTTCTTCAGTTGTTGGGAAAGTAGAACTTTTCTCAGGTGTTACTGATTCACTTATGGAAGGAAAGGACTCCACCGTCGTAATCTCTCTGCTAATACCGTCATCCTCAGTGCCTGGAACAGCAGATGATATGAAAGAGGTCAAACTTGGAGTCACCGTTGTTGAGCTTGTTAGTACCTCATCAGAAACTGGAGAAACTGATGATTCTGCTGTAAGTGATGTCAGTGTTGTCTTATCTGTTTCAAGACTCTCTTTGGTTCCAGGTGAACGTGCTGTTGGAGCCACAGTGGTGAATAAAGATGAAGATGTACCGGTGACAACAGAGGTTGAAGAGAACATGTCTGGAGTCCGATCTCCTGAGCCCTCTGCATCTATTGCGGTGGTGACAGAAAAGGTCTCTGTTGGATGTGATGACTTTTCTGTCTGAACTGTGACAGCACTGTATTGTTCCTCAATTGCCAAAGCAGTTGGTTTCTCTGTGCTGAACATCGATGAAGCTGTCGGAGCTGCAGTGTGTTCAGTGGATATATCAGTTGTCTGTTCACCTGAACTCTCTTCTTCAGTTGTTGGGGAAACAGAACTTTTCTCAGATGTTACTGAATCTGCCTCTGCCTGACTTGTGGTAACAGTCTCTTGTGTTTCAGGCGACTGTGATGTTGGTCTGTCAGTACTGTAGAGTGATGACACTCTGGTAACTGTAGCTGATGAAGTTTCACTTGTTTCAAATGCTCGTGATGCAGTGACTGATGGTGACTTTGTTGTCAACAGTGAAGGGACAGTAGATGCAGTGAAGACTGACTCCTTAGTGAACTCAGTAGTGTCGTCTCCAGAACTCTCTGTAGATGTTGTAATGAGGATTGTTGATGTTTCTAGACTTTCTTGTGTTCCAGGTGCTGTTGGGGCCACTGTGCTGAATAAAGATAAAGATGTACGGTGACAACAGAGGTTGAAGAGAACATGTCTGGAGTCCGATCTCCTGAGCCCTCTGCATCTATTGCGGTGGCGACAGAAAATGTCTCTGTTGGATGTGATGACTTTTCAGTCTGAACTGTGACAGCACTGTATTGTTTCTCAATTGCCAAAGCAGTTGGTTTCTCTGTGCTGAACATCGATGAAGGTGTCGGAGCTGCAGTGTGTTCAGTGGATATATCAGTTGTCTGTTCACCTGAAATCTCTTCTTCAGTTGTTGGGGAAACAGAACTTTTCTCAGGTGTGACTGAATCCTCCTCTCCCTGACTTGTGCTGACTGTTACAGTTATTGAGCTTGTTGATGATCCATCAGAAACTGGAGAAACTGAGGATTCTGGTGTTAGTGTTGACATTACTGTCTTATCGGTTTTTCGACTTTCTTGTCTTCCAGGTGCTGTTGGGGCCACTGTGCTGAATAAAGATGAAGATGTACCGGTGACAACAGAGGTTGAAGAGAACATGTCTGGAGTCTGATCTCCTGAGCCCTCTGCATCTATTGCGGTGGTGACAGAAAAGGTCTCTGTTGGATGTGATGACTTTTCAGTCTGAACTGTGACAGCACTGTATTGTTCCTCAATTGCCAAAGCAGTTGGTTTCTCTGTGCTGAACATCGATGAAGGTGTCGGAGCTGCAGTGTGTTCAGTGGATATATCAGTTGTCTGTTCACCTGAACTCTCTTCTTCAGTTGTTTGGAAAACAGAACTTTTCTCAGATGTTACTGAATCCTGCTCTACCTGACTTGTGGTAACAGTCTCTTGTGTTTCAGGCGACTGTGATGTTGGTCTGTCAGTACTGTAGAGTGATGACACTCTGGTAACTGTAGCTGATGAAGTTTCACTTGTTTCAAATGCTCGTGATGCAGTGACTGATGGTGACTTTGTTGTCAACAGTGAAGGGACAGTAGATGCAGTGAAGACTGACTCCTTAGTGAACTCAGTAGTGTCGTCTCCAGAACTCTCTGTAGATGTTGTAATGAGGATTGTTGATGTTTCTAGACTTTCTTGTGTTCCAGGTGCTGTTGGGGCCACTGTGCTGAATAAAGATAAAGATGTACCGGTGACAACAGAGGTTGAAGAGAACATGTCTGGAGTCCGATCTCCTGAGCCTCTGCATCTATTGCGGTGGCGACAGAAAATGTCTCTGTTGGATGTGATGACTTTTCAGTCTGAACTGTGACAGCACTGTATTGTTTCTCAATTGCCAAAGCAGTTGGTTTCTCTGTGCTGAACATCGATGAAGGTGTCGGAGCTGCAGTGTGTTCAGTGGATATATCAGTTGTCTGTTCACCTGAAATCTCTTCTTCAGTTGTTGGGAAACAGAACTTTTCTCAGGTGTGACTGAATCCTCCTCTCCCTGACTTGTGCTGACTGTTACAGTTATTGAGCTTGTTGATGATCCATCAGAAACTGGAGAAACTGAGGATTCTGGTGTTAGTGTTGACATTACTGTCTTATCGGTTTTCGACTTTCTTGTCTTCCAGGTGCTGTTGGGGCCACTGTGCTGAATAAAGATGAAGATGTACGGTGACAACAGAGGTTGAAGAGAACATGTCTGGAGTCTGATCTCCTGAGCCTTCTGCATCTATTGCGGTGGTGACAGAAAAGGTCTCTGTTGGATGTGATGACTTTTCAGTCTGAACTGTGACAGCACTGTATTGTTCCTCAATTGCCAAAGCAGTTGGTTTCTCTGTGCTGAACATCGATGAAGGTGTCGGAGCTGCAGTGTGTTCAGTGGATATATCAGTTGTCTGTTCACCTGAACTCTCTTCTTCAGTTGTTTGGAAAACAGAACTTTTCTCAGATGTTACTGAATCCTGCTCTACCTGACTTGTGGTAACAGTCTCTTGTGTTTCAGGCGACTGTGATGTTGGTCTGTCAGTACTGTAGAGTGATGACACTCTGGTAACTGTAGCTGATGAAGTTTCACTTGTTTCAAATGACGTGATGCAGTGACTGATGGTGACTTTGTTGTCAACAGTGAAGGGACAGTAGATGCAGTGAAGACTGACTCCTTAGTGAACTCAGTAGTGTCGTCTCCAGAACTCTCTGTAGATGTTGTAATGAGTATTGTTGATGTTTCTAGACTTTCTTGTGTTCCAGGTGCTGTTGGGGCTGTGCTGAATAAAGATGAAGATGTACCGGTGACAACAGAGGTTGAAGAGAACATGTCTGGAGTCAGATCTCCTGAGCCCTCTGCATCTATTGCGGTGGCGACAGAAAATGTCTCTGTTGGATGTGATGACTTTTCTGTCTGAACTTTGACAGCACTGTATGGTTTCTCAATTGCCAAAGCAGTTGGTTTCTCTGTGCTGAACATCGATGAAGCTGTCGGAGCTGCAGTGTGTTCAGTGGATATATCAGTTGTCTGTTCACCTGAACCTCTTCTTCAGTTGTTTGGGAAACAGAACTTTTCTCAGATGTTACTGAATCTGCCTCTGCCTGACTTGTGGTAACAGTCTCTTGTGTTTCAGGCGACTGTGATGTTGGTCTGTCAGTACTGTAGAGTGATGACACTCTGGTAACTGTAGCTGATGAAGTTTCACTTGTTTCAAATGCACGTGATGCAGTGACTGATGGTGACTTTGTTGTCAACAGTGAAGGGACAGTAGATGCAGTGAAGACTGACCTCTTAGTGAACTCAGTAGTGTCGTCTCCAGAACTCTCTGTAGATGTTGTAATGAGGATTGTTGATGTTTCTAGACTTTCTTGTGTTCCAGGTGCTGTTGGGGCCACTGTGCTGAATAAAGATGAAGATGTACCGGTGACAACAGAGGTTGAAGAGAACATGTCTGAGTCCGATCTCCTGAGCCTTCTGCATCTATTGCGGTGGCGACAGAAAATGTCTCTGTTGGATGTGATGACTTTTCAGTCTGAACTGTGACAGCACTGTATTGTTTCTCAATTGCCAAAGCAGTTGGTTTCTCTGTGCTGAACATCGATGAAGGTGTCGGAGCTGCAGTGTGTTCAGTGGATATATCAGTTGTCTGTTCACCTGAAATCTCTTCTTCAGTTGTTGGGGAAACAGAACTTTTCTCAGGTGTGACTGAATCCTCCTCTCCCTGACTTGTGCTGACTGTTACAGTTATTGAGCTTGTTGATGATCCATCAGAAACTGGAGAAACTGAGGATTCTGGTGTTAGTGTTGACATTACTGTCTTATCGGTTTTTCGACTTTCTTGTCTTCCAGGTGCTGTTGGGGCCACTGTGCTGAATAAAGATGAAGATGTACCGGTGACAACAGAGGTTGAAGAGAACATGTCTGGAGTCTGATCTCCTGAGCCCTCTGCATCTATTGCGGTGGTGACAGAAAAGGTCTCTGTTGGATGTGATGACTTTTCAGTCTGAACTGTGACAGCACTGTATTGTTCCTCAATTGCCAAAGCAGTTGGTTTCTCTGTGCTGAACATCGATGAAGGTGTCGGAGCTGCAGTGTGTTCAGTGGATATATCAGTTGTCTGTTCACCTGAACTCTCTTCTTCAGTTGTTTGGAAAACAGAACTTTTCTCAGATGTTACTGAATCCTGCTCTACCTGACTTGTGGTAACAGTCTCTTGTGTTTCAGGCGACTGTGATGTTGGTCTGTCAGTACTGTAGAGTGATGACACTCTGGTAACTGTAGCTGATGAAGTTTCACTTGTTTCAAATGCACGTGATGCAGTGACTGATGGTGACTCAGTTGTCAACAGTGAAGGGACAGTAGATGCAGTGAAGACTGACTCCTTAGTGAACTCAGTAGTGTCGTCTCCAGAACTCTCTGTAGATGTTGTAATGAGTATTGTTGATGTTTCTAGACTTTCTTGTGTTCCAGGTGCTGTTGGGGCCACTGTGCTGAATAAAGATGAAGATGTACCGGTGACAACAGAGGTTGAAGAGAACATGTCTGGAGTCAGATCTCCTGAGCCCTCTGCATCTATTGCGGTGGCGACAGAAAATGTCTCTGTTGGATGTGATGACTTTTCTGTCTGAACTTTGACAGCACTGTATTGTTTCTCAATTGCCAAAGCAGTTGGTTTCTCTGTGCTGAACATCGATGAAGCTGTTGGAGCTGCAGTGTGTTCAGTGGATATATCAGTTGTCTGTTCACCTGAACTCTCTTCTTCAGTTGTTTGGGAAACAGAACTTTTCTCAGATGTTACTGAATCTGCCTCTGCCTGACTTGTGGTAACAGTCTCTTGTGTTTCAGGCGACTGTGATGTTGGTCTGTCAGTACTGTAGAGTGATGACACTCTGGTAACTGTAGCTGATGAAGTTTCACTTGTTTCAAATGCTCGTGATGCAGTGACTGATGGTGACTTTGTTGTCAACAGTGAAGGGACAGTAGATGCAGTGAAGACTGACTCCTTAGTGAACTCAGTAGTGTCGTCTCCAGAACTCTCTGTAGATGTTGTAATGAGGATTGTTGATGTTTCTAGACTTTCTTGTGTTCCAGGTGCTGTTGGGGCCACTGTGCTGAATAAAGATAAAGATGTACCGGTGACAACAGAGGTTGAAGAGAACATGTCTGGAGTCCGATCTCCTGAGCCTTCTGCATCTATTGCGGTGGCGACAGAAAATGTCTCTGTTGGATGTGATGACTTTTCAGTCTGAACTGTGACAGCACTGTATTGTTTCTCAATTGCCAAAGCAGTTGGTTTCTCTGTGCTGAACATCGATGAAGGTGTCGGAGCTGCAGTGTGTTCAGTGGATATATCAGTTGTCTGTTTACCTGAAATCTCTTCTTCAGTTGTTGGGGAAACAGAACTTTTCTCAGGTGTGACTGAATCCTCCTCTCCCTGACTTGTGCTGACTGTTACAGTTATTGAGCTTGTTGATGATCCATCAGAAACTGGAGAAACTGAGGATTCTGGTGTTAGTGTTGACATTACTGTCTTATCGGTTTTTCGACTTTCTTGTCTTCCAGGTGCTGTTGGGGCCACTGTGCTGAATAAAGATGAAGATGTACCGGTGACAACAGAGGTTGAAGAGAACATGTCTGGAGTCTGATCTCCTGAGCCCTCTGCATCTATTGCGGTGGTGACAGAAAAGGTCTCTGTTGGATGTGATGACTTTTCAGTCTGAACTGTGACAGCACTGTATTGTTCCTCAATTGCCAAAGCAGTTGGTTTCTCTGTGCTGAACATCGATGAAGGTGTCGGAGCTGCAGTGTGTTCAGTGGATATATCAGTTGTCTGTTCACCTGAACTCTCTTCTTCAGTTGTTTGGAAAACAGAACTTTTCTCAGATGTTACTGAATCCTGCTCTACCTGACTTGTGGTAACAGTCTCTTGTGTTTCAGGCGACTGTGATGTTGGTCTGTCAGTACTGTAGAGTGATGACACTCTGGTAACTGTAGCTGATGAAGTTTCACTTGTTTCAAATGCACGTGATGCAGTGACTGATGGTGACTCAGTTGTCAACAGTGAAGGGACAGTAGATGCAGTGAAGACTGACTCCTTAGTGAACTCAGTAGTGTCGTCTCCAGAACTCTCTGTAGATGTTGTAATGAGTATTGTTGATGTTTCTAGACTTTCTTGTGTTCCAGGTGCTGTTGGGGCCACTGTGCTGAATAAAGATAAAGATGTACGGTGACAACAGAGGTTGAAGAGAACATGTCTGGAGTCCGATCTCCTGAGCCTTCTGCATCTATTGCGGTGGCGACAGAAAATGTCTCTGTTGGATGTGATGACTTTTCAGTCTGAACTGTGACAGCACTGTATTGTTTCTCAATTGCCAAAGCAGTTGGTTTCTCTGTGCTGAACATCGATGAAGGTGTCGGAGCTGCAGTGTGTTCAGTGGATATATCAGTTGTCTGTTTACCTGAAATCTCTTCTTCAGTTGTTGGGAAACAGAACTTTTCTCAGGTGTGACTGAATCCTCCTCTCCTGACTTGTGCTGACTGTTACAGTTATTGAGCTTGTTGATGATCCATCAGAAACTGGAGAAACTGAGGATTCTGGTGTTAGTGTTGACATTACTGTCTTATCGGTTTTTCGACTTTCTTGTCTTCCAGGTGCTGTTGGGGCCACTGTGCTGAATAAAGATGAAGATGTACCGGTGACAACAGAGGTTGAAGAGAACATGTCTGAGTCTGATCTCTGAGCCCTCTGCATCTATTGCGGTGGTGACAGAAAAGGTCTCTGTTGGATGTGATGACTTTTCAGTCTGAACTGGACAGCACTGTATTGTTCCTCAATTGCCAAAGCAGTTGGTTTCTCTGTGCTGAACATCGATGAAGCTGTCGGAGCTGCAGTGTGTTCAGTGGATATATCAGTTGTCTGTTCACCTGAACTCTCTTCTTCAGTTGTTTGGAAAACAGAACTTTTCTCAGATGTTACTGAATCCTGCTCTACCTGACTTGTGGTAACAGTCTCTTGTGTTTCAGGCGACTGTGATGTTGGTCTGTCAGTACTGTAGAGTGATGACACTCTGGTAACTGTAGCTGATGAAGTTTCACTTGTTTCAAATGCACGTGATGCAGTGACTGATGGTGACTCAGTTGTCAACAGTGAAGGGACAGTAGATGCAGTGAAGACTGACTCCTTAGTGAACTCAGTAGTGTCGTCTCCAGAACTCTCTGTAGATGTTGTAATGAGTATTGTTGATGTTTCTAGACTTTCTTGTGTTCCAGGTGCTGTTGGGGCCACTGTGCTGAATAAAGATGAAGATGTCCGGTGACAACAGAGGTTGAAGAGAACATGTCTGGAGTCAGATCTCCTGAGCCCTCTGCATCTATTGCGGTGGCGACAGAAAATGTCTCTGTTGGATGTGATGACTTTTCTGTCTGAACTTTGACAGCACTGTATTGTTTCTCAATTGCCAAAGCAGTTGGTTTCTCTGTGCTGAACATCGATGAAGCTGTCGGAGCTGCAGTGTGTTCAGTGGATATATCAGTTGTCTGTTCACCTGAACTCTCTTCTTCAGTTGTTTGGGAAACAGAACTTTTCTCAGATGTTACTGAATCCTCCTCTGCCTGACTTATGCTGGTGTTACAGTTATTGAGCTTGTTGATGATCCATCAGAACTGGAGAAATGAGGATTCTAGTGTTAGATGTTGACATTACTGTCTTATGGTTTTCGACTTTCTTGTCTTCCAGGTGCTGTTGGGGCCACTGTGCTGAATAAAGATGAAGATGTACGGTGACAACAGAGGTTGAAGAGAACATGTCTGGAGTCAGATCTCCTGAGCCCTCTGCATCTATTGCGGTGGTGACAGAAAAGGTCTCTGTTGGATGTGATGACTTTTCTGTCTGAACTGTGACAGCACTGTATTGTTCCTCAATTGCCAAAGCAGTTGGTTTCTCTGTGCTGAACATCGATGAAGGTGTCGGAGCTGCAGTGTGTTCAGTGGATATATCAGTTGTCTGTTCACCTGAACTCTCTTCTTCAGTTGTTTGGAAACAGAACTTTTCTCAGATGTTACTGAATCCGCTCTACCTGACTTGTGGTAACAGTTCTGTGTTTCTGTGATGTGGTCTGTCAGTACTGTAGAGTGATGACTCTGGTAACTGTAGTGATGAAGTAGTCTGTAGTGTTGTAATGAGTATTGTTGATGTTTCTAGACTTTCTTGTCTTCCAGGTGCTGTTGGGGCCACTGTGCTGAATAAAGATGAAGATGTACCGGTGACAACAGAGGTTGAAGAGAACATGTCTGGAGTCAGATCTCCTGAGCCCTCTGCATCTATTGGTGGTGACAGAAAATGTCTCTGTTGGATGTGATGACTTTTCAGTCTGAACTGTGACAGCACTGTATTGTTTCTCAATTGCCAAAGCAGTTTGTTTCTCTGTGCTGAACATCGATGAAGGTGTCGGAGCTGCAGTGTGTTCAGTGGATATATCAGTTGTCTGTTCACCTGAACTCTCTTCTTCAGTTGTTTGGGAAACAGAACTTTTCTCAGATGTTACTGAATCCTGCTCTACCTGACTTGTGGTAACAGTCTCTTGTGTTTCAGGCGACTGTGATGTTGGTCTGTCAGTACTGTAGAGTGATGACACTCTGGTAACTGTAGCTGATGAAGTTTCACTTGTTTCAAATGCACGTGATGCAGTGACTGATGGTGACTCAGTTGTCAACAGTGAAGGGACAGTAGATGCAGTGAAGACTGACTCCTTAGTGAACTCAGTAGTGTCGTCTCCAGAACTCTCTGTAGATGTTGTAATGAGGATTGTTGATGTTTCTAGACTTTCTTGTGTTCCAGGTGCTGTTGGGGCCACTGTGCTGAATAAAGATGAAGATGTACCGGTGACAACAGAGGTTGAAGAGAACATGTCTGGAGTCCGATCTCCTGAGCCTTCTGCATCTATTGCGGTGGCGACAGAAAATGTCTCTGTTGGATGTGATGACTTTTCAGTCTGAACTGTGACAGCACTGTATTGTTTCTCAATTGCCAAAGCAGTTGGTTTCTCTGTGCTGAACATCGATGAAGGTGTCGGAGCTGCAGTGTGTTCAGTGGATATATCAGTTGTCTGTTCACCTGAAATCTCTTCTTCAGTTGTTGGGGAAACAGAACTTTTCTCAGGTGTGACTGAATCCTCCTCTCCCTGACTTGTGCTGACTGTTACAGTTATTGAGCTTGTTGATGATCCATCAGAAACTGGAGAAACTGAGGATTCTGGTGTTAGTGTTGACATTACTGTCTTATCGGTTTTTCGACTTTCTTGTCTTCCAGGTGCTGTTGGGGCCACTGTGCTGAATAAAGATGAAGATGTACCGGTGACAACAGAGGTTGAAGAGAACATGTCTGGAGTCTGATCTCCTGAGCGCTCTGCATCTATTGCGGTGGTGACAGAAAAGGTCTCTGTTGGATGTGATGACTTTTCAGTCTGAACTGTGACAGCACTGTATTGTTCCTCAATTGCCAAAGCAGGTGGTTTCTCTGTGCTGAACATCGATGAAGGTGTCGGAGCTGCAGTGTGTTCAGTGGATATATCAGTTGTCTGTTCACCTGAACTCTCTTCTTCAGTTGTTTGGAAAACAGAACTTTTCTCAGATGTTACTGAATCTGCCTCTGCCTGACTTGTGGTAACAGTCTCTTGTGTTTCAGGCGACTGTGATGTTGGTCTGTCAGTACTGTAGAGTGATGACACTCTGGTAACTGTAGCTGATGAAGTTTCACTTGTTTCAAATGCACGTGATGCAGTGACTGATGGTGACTCAGTTGTCAACAGTGAAGGGACAGTAGATGCAGTGAAGACTGACTCCTTAGTGAACTCAGTAGTGTCGTCTCCAGAACTCTCTGTAGATGTTGTAATGAGTATAGTTGATGTTTCTAGACTGTCTTGTGTTCCAGGTGCTGTTGGGGCCACTGTGCTGAATAAAGATGAAGATGTACCGGTGACAACAGAGGTTGAAGAGAACATGTCTGAGTCCGATCTCCTGGGCCCTCTGCATCTATTGCGGTGGCAACAGAAAATGTCTCTGTTGGATGTGATGACTCTTCAGTCTGAACTGTGACAGCACTGTATTGTTCCTCAATTGCCAAAGCAGTTTGTTTCTCTGTGCTGAACATCGATGAAGCTGTCGGAGCTGCAGTGTGTTCAGTGGATATATCAGTTGTCTGTTCACCTGAACTCTCTTCTTCAGTTGTTGGGAAAACCGAACTTTTCTGAGATGTTACTGAATCCTGCTCTACCTGACTTGTGGTAATAGTCTCTTGTGTTTCAGGCGACTGTGATGTTGGTCTGTCAGTACTGTAGAGTGATGACACTCTGGTAACTGTAGCTGATGAAGTTTCACTTGTTTCAAATGCACGTGATGCAGTGACTGATGGTGACTCAGTTGTCAACAGTGAAGGGACAGTAGATGCAGTGAAGACCGACTCCTTAGTGAACTCAGTAGTGTCGTCTCCAGAACTCTCTGTAGATGTTGTAATGAGGATAGTTGATGTTTCTAGACTTTCTTGTGTTCCAGGTGCTGTTGGGGCCACTGTGCTGAATAAAGATGAAGATGTACCGGTGACAACAGAGGTTGAAGTGAACATATCTGGAGTCCGATCTCCTGAGCCCTCTGCATGTATTGCGGTGGCAACAGAAAATGTCTCTGTTGGATGTGATGACTTTTCAGTCTGAACTGTGACAGCACTGGCCTGTTCCTCAATTGCCAAAGCAATTGGTTTCTCTGTGCTGAACATCGATGAAGGTGTCGGAGCTGCAGTGTGTTCAGTGGATATATCAGTTGTTTGTTCACCTGAACTCTCTTCTCCAGTTGTTGGGAAAGTAGAACTTTTCTCAGGTGTTACTGAATCCTCCTCTGCCTGACTTGTGGGAAGAGTCTCCTTTGTTTCAGGTGACAAAGATGTTGGTTCGTCAGTACTGTACAGTGATGAAGTTGCAGTAACAGTAGCTGATAAAGACATTGATGATTGTTCCATTTGTTCTTTTGTCACATCACTCCCTGTATTAAATGCAGATGAGGGAGTTGGAGTCACACGTATGTCAGATGAAACAGTAATCCTCGTTTCTACTGTCTTTGATGTTTCTTTTGATGTTGCCTGACCTTTAAAAGTCACTTCATCCATGGGTGTGAAATTTGAACTAATTTCATATGTATGTGATATTCCTTCAGTGGTTGTCAGCAGAGGAGCTACAGTGCCAAGTGTGCTTGAACCATGAGTTGTTTCATATTGTGTTTCTCCTGTTGCAGCTCTGTCTGTGCTAAGCATGGTAGCCACCACAGTAGCTTCTGTCAATGTCGTATTAGATGTTTGGTCATCTGCACTCTCTCCAGAAGTGCTAGGAAACAGTGAAGCTGTCTCTGTTATGCTACTCACTTGGGTCACAGTTGAGGATTGTGTTTGAGTTGTGTCTTCAGTTATATCGGAAATTGTGGTTGAACCAGACTCACTTGTTTTGATTGGGGAAGTCGGGGTGGCCATAGTTGCAGAGGTTTGATGAACTGAAGCCCCTTTGTCTGTGACACTAGTGGTAGTTTCTAATTTTCCTTCGGGTAAATCAGTCATTGCTGATGCACTTTCTGTTGTATACTGACTGAAAATTCCTGTGAATGAAGCCACAGTTGTCTTGATAATTTCAATAGCACTGTATAATGGAGAAGCAGTGGTTGTAATGGATTCGTGAGAGGGTGGAGCTGTTTCATTTTGTTTCTTCTCCTCGTGTACAGTGATTGGTGCAGAAGATTTTTCCGATTCACCAGTGGCAGAAGTGGGTGTTTTTTCTGTGCCTGCTGTTTGTGATGTTACTTCAGTCTCCTGCTCTACCTGACTTGTGGTAACAGTCTCTTGTGTTTCAGGCGACTGTGATGTTGGTCTGTCAGTACTGTAGAGTGATGACACTCTTGTAACTGTAGCTGATGAAGTTTCACTTGTTTCAAATGCACGTGATGCAGTGACTGATGGTGACTCAGTTGTCAACAGTGAAGGGACAGTAGATGCAGTGAAGACAGACTCCTCAGTGAACTCAGTAGTGTCGTCTCCAGAACTTTCTGTAGATGTTGTAATGAGGATAGTTGATGTTTCAGATTTCATGGTTGATTCAGTGATGGAAGGAAAGGACTCCACCATCTTAATCTCACTGCTAATACCGTCAACCTCAGTGCCTGGAACACCAGATGATATAAAAGAGGTCAAACGTGGAGTCACTGTTGTTGAGCTTGTTAGTACCTCATCAGAAACTGGAGAAACTGATGATTCTGCTGTAAGTGATGTCAGTGTTGTCTCATCTGTTTCAATACTTTCTTGTGTTCCAGGTGATAGTGCTGTTGGGGCCACAGTGGTGAATAAAGATGAATCTGCAGCTGTGACAATAGAGGTTGAAGTGAACATATCTGGAGTCCAATCTCCTGAGCCCTCTTGATCTATTGCGGTGGCGACAGAAAATGTCTCTGTTGGATGTGATGACTTTTCTGTCTGAACTGTGACAGCACTGTCTTGTTCCTTAATTGCCAAAGCAGTTGGTTTCTCTGTGCTGAACATCGATGAAGGTGTCGGAGCTGCAGTGTGTTCAGTGGATATATCAGTTGTTTGTTCACCTGAACTCTCTTCTTCAGTTGTTGGGGAAACAGAACTTTTCTCAGGTGTGACTGAATCCTCCTCTCCCTGACTTGTGCTGACAGTTACAGTTATTGAGCTTGTTGATGATCCATCAGAAACTGGAGAAACTGAGGATTCTGCTGTTAGTGTTGACATTTCTGTCTTATCGGTTTCTAGACTTTCTTGTGTTCCAGGTGCTGTTGGGGCAACTGTGCTGAATAAAGATGAAGATGTACCGGTGACAACAGAGGTTGAAGAGAACATGTCTGGAGTTCGATCAGTGATCTGATCTGTGACCGCACTGTCTCGTTCCTCAACTGGCAATGCTGTTGGTCTTTCTGTGCTGAACAGAGATGAAGCTGTAGGAGCTCCAGTATCTTTGGTGGACGTGTCAGTCTGTTCACCTGAAGTCTCTTCCTCAGGGGTTGGGAAAGTAGAACTTTTCTCAGGTGTTACTGAATCCTCCTCTATCTGACGTGTGGGAAGAGTCTCCTTTGTTTCAGGTGACAAAGATGTTGGTTCGTCAGTACTGTACAGTGAAGTTGCAGTAACAGTAGCTGATAAAGACATTGATGATTGTTCCATTTGTTCTTTTGTCACATCACTCCCTGTTTTAAATGCAGATGAGGGAGTTGGAGTCACACTGATGTCAGATGAAACAGTAATCCTTGTTTCTTCGGAACTAATTTCAGATGTATGTGATATTCCTTCAGTGGTTGTCAGCAGAGGAGCTACAGTGCCAAGTGTGCTTGAACCATGAGTTGTTTCATATTGTGTTTCTCCTGTTGCAGCTCTGTCTGTGCTAAGCATGGTAGCCACCACAGTAGCTTCTGTCGATGTCGTATTAGATGTTTGGTCATCTGCACTCTCTCCAGAAGTGCTAGGAAACAGTGAAGCTGTCTCTGTTATGCTACTCACTTGGGTCACAGTTGAGGATTGTGTTTGAGTTGTGTCTTCAGTTATATCGGAAATTGTGGTTGAACCAGACTCACTTGTTTTGATTGGGGAAGTCGGGGTGGCCATAGTTGCAGAGGTTTGATGAACTGAAGCCCCTTTGTCTGTGACACTAGTGGGAGTTTCCACTTTTCCTTCGGGTAAATCAGTCATTGCTGATGCACTTTCTGTTGTATACTGACTGAAAATTCCTGTGAATGAAGCCACAGTTGTCTTGATAATTTCAATAGCACTGTATAATGGAGAAGCAGTGGTTGTAATGGATTCGTGAGAGGGTGGAGCTGTTTCATTTTGTTTCTTCTCCTCGTGTACAGTGATTGGTGCAGAAGATTTTACCGATTCACCAGTGGCAGAAGTGGGTGATTTTTCTGTGCCTGCTGTTTGTGATGTTACTTCAGTCTCCTGCTCTACCTGACTTGTGGTAACAGTCTCTTGTGTTTCAGGCGACTGTGATGCTGGTCTGTCAGTACTGTAGAGTGATGACACTCTTGTAACAGTAGCTGATGAAGTTTCACTTGTTTCAAATGCACGTGATGCAGTGACTGATGGTGACTTTGTTGTCAACAGTGAAGGGACAGTAGATGCAGTGAAGACCGACTCCTTAGTGAACTCAGTAGTGTCGTCTCCAGAACTTTCTGTTGATGTTGTAATGAGGATAGTTGATGTTTCAGATTTCATGGTTGATTCAGTGATGGAAGGAATGGACTCCACCATCTTAATCTCACTGCTAATACCATCAACCTCAGTGCCTGGAACACCAGATGATATAAAAGAGGTCAAACGTGGAGTCACTGTTGTTGAGCTTGTTAGTGCCTCATCAGTTTTTTCTGTGCCTGCTGTTTGCACTGTTTGAGATGGTACTTTACTCTCTCTTGTTTCTTGTCCTGTTGTATGTGTAGAGCTTAAGCTTGAAGACAATGTTGCAGTCCCCGCAGAGCTACTTGATGGAGGGCTGGTTGTAAACATGTTTACTTGTTGGACTCCTGAACTCACCTCCTCTGATGTAGACATTACATCAGACACAGCTCTCTCACTAGGTGAAATGGAGGGTATTTGGCTGACAGTACTTTCCCCCTGACTTATGACTGCCCCCTCTGAGGTTTGTGCCAGGGTAGGTGCAACAGTTGATGATTCAGTGCTGCTTACGTCTCTAGGTGGTGTTATCTCCGTCTTGGCTGTCAGTTCGTTAGGGGCTGAGCTACTGGATACTAAAGGAGCTCTTGTGCTGAAGGCAAATTCTTTTGGGGTTTGGGTCTCTTTCCCTTCCTCCACATCTTGAGTGGAGCTCTCTGAGTCACTATTTGTTGATGTTGGTGTGCTCCCATCAGCGTCATCTGAGGAGGGAGTGGACGCAGACTTCAGTGTAGACTGAATGTCATCTGCTGCAGCTGGACTGGCAGATGTGCTGTGTGTTTCCTCTGTGATTTCAGATTTGTATGTAGCTGTGTGAGGTTCTGTTGAAGAAGTAACAGGGAGCTTGTCTTCAGCCTTCTGTGTCTGAGTCACTGTTGAGTCACTTTTCACATAAGTGGGAGTCACCCCCGACTCGTCTACCTCTTCTTGAACAGATGCGGTGATGACAGTGGTGCCTTCTTTATTGCCTTTTGTTGTTTGGCTTTCTTCAGTTGCTTTGGTGATCTGTGGCTCGGCTGGTAGTACACTAGGAACTAGGTCAGCTGAGGTAACTGTGACATCACTCATCCCCTCTGTGGCAATTATAGCAGCTGGACCAGATTCAGTTTTCTGTGTAGTTTTTGATGGAGCTGTGCCCTCCATTGTTGAGGCTGGAAATAAGGTTGCGTCTATCTGAGGGACTAGGTCTTCCTCTTTAGGGAGTATGTGAGGAGGTGTTGATTCAACTAATGAGATTACATCGGTCTCATATATATCAACATCTGGGATCTCTGTCGAGATCCGTCCTTCTGTGGGTTCCTCCATAGAATCAGTGGAGCTACCTACAGGGAGATTGGTCCAACTATAATCAAACACAGTGTTTAGTTCATCACTTGCTCCCAGACTTGTCACATTGGTCGAAATCTGGGTACCTTTGGCCTCTACTTCTCCTGGGCTCTGTGGCTCCAATGTGATCTCTTCTTTACCATTTACAAAACTAACAGCTGGAGTGAGAGTTGCAGCAGCTTGAGAGAAAAGGTCTGGGTCTCCACTCTGCTGAATAGGCTCACCATCAGCCACGGAGGGTGTGGGATGGTCAGGCACAACTGGGATGGCAGAAGACTGGGAATCTTGTGGTTGTAGAGCCTGGGCAACTAAAAAGAAAATAAAGACGGTGATGATTTGATTGCTGAAAGTTTAGCCAACTGGTTTAAGAAACATCAGCATGTTTTCTTAAAATCCTGGGAGAGACATTGCATAGACACACAATCACACACATCCCTCTTAAGAGCTGCTGTTTTCATTATGAGTGGATAAACGCCAAAATTCATCACTTTATGAAAAAGGGACAAACATATTTACAATCGTGGGAAATTTTCATTTAAACAAATATTTTATAAGGCAACTCCACAATATTAACAAATCAAATTTTGTTAGAAAAGATAGAGCTCTAGGCCAGCAAGTTTATGAATTTAGCCCCAAAGATGTGATATGCTTTGTAGGTACAATGAGCCAGTGGAGTAGTGAAACTAAAACACAACGTAATATTTAGAATATTAAAAAATCATCAGAAATATATCTGTGCACTTAAAAAACATTGTTTTCAATTACTGTCTGTTACCCTGCATCAACTGATTTGTATGACTGATGAATTTCAAAGTTTCTGTACTTGAGTGTGCTTTGAAAATAATGTATTTAAACCTAAAGAAGTTCTGAATAAAAAAACATTGTTAATAATTCTCCCCCCACCATATTTGAAAGCCTTGACCAAATAAGTGTCTGAACTTCTTCCAAACCAATATTAAAAAATGTATTAGATCCATGTAAGAAGAAACATTTCCTACTGTGTGTGACACATTGGACACAGATAATATGAATCATAGTATATCAGTATGTTGACAAGTATGTATCAAATGCAACTGCTCAGTTTTTGTCAAGACATTTCAGAACATATTCCCATGTATGAGGGATATTCATGAAAACTGTTTATGCTATCCAAAACAACATCTTGACTATTTACAGCTCAAAATAATAAAGGAGAGTTTAATCAAAGCATTTGTGTTCAGCTCTTCATAAAAAATAAAGCATTGAAACCTACAGTATATATCTGTATAATTCACATTAATATGGATACCATTGTGTTTTCATGTTATTGTTCCTGATCCCTGTACTCGATTTCAGATGTCAGCAGCTCTCTGCTGCTAACTTTAAGTCTAACTCAGAAGCAGCGTTCAATTCCCTGTACAACACGCAGCATGTTATCATCATCTACCTACACTATGTTGCCTTGGATGGGTTGATGTATTCATATAAATGAACAAGGTTGTCTGGTTAAAAAATAATCCACCTCCTCTAAAAGATAGTGGCCTTAAATTACTGACAAATATCAAACTATCAAAATAGATCAGCTGTTATATTACAGCTCAATTTAGTGAACCAATATCTTAACCTTTGAAGCTAAAAAAATGCCTTGAGTCCATGTCCCTCTCTCCCTCTCACTGATGACCGATGACACCCACTGAATGTCACACGCCCATAGAAAGAAACATTACACATGATGACTGGCCCAAACAACAACTTTATATAAGCTCTATTACAACTCATGAGACTGTTATCCCTACAAGAATATGCATCTAGTTTTGTTTTGCCTGCTCATAATTAATGCAAAGAGAAGTGTGGAGAGTGTGACATAGCGTCAAGCCTTTGAAGAACGTGGAATTTTACATTTAGCGGGCGGCAATAAGAGAAGCGAGCTGTGGTCAATCCTGTAACGACCAGCTTGGTTCTGTTTAGCATGAACTGTTTACCAGTGTTTGCAAAATGTAGTGCA
This sequence comes from Hippoglossus stenolepis, assembly GCF_022539355.2. Lineage (NCBI taxonomy): Eukaryota > Metazoa > Chordata > Actinopteri > Pleuronectiformes > Pleuronectidae > Hippoglossus > Hippoglossus stenolepis. The sequence goes on from NC_061491.1 coordinate 14,182,607, forward strand.
AGCAAAGAGGAGGAAAAGATTATCCACACACTGCCACTTGAAATCATCTAGTATACAAACTTTACTCTACTCTCTCTCTCTCTCTCTCTCTCTCTCTCTCTCTCTCTCTCTCTCTCTCCGTCCCCCTTGTTTCCCACAAATGGTGATTCAAAAAGATTATTGGTTGCAACCAAACACCTGCACCAGCTATGCTCTGCAGAAACACCCCTATTGAGAACTCAAGTAAAGCCTGGCAATGGACCCATGTAGCTGACCTTCACACAATACACAATCACACACAACACACGCAAACACACACACATATTTAGAGAGAGAGAGCGATAACCCAAACTCTAACCCTAACCCCCAAGTAAAAGCACATGACTATCAAACTAAACCACTTAACTACATGGGTCATCTGTGCAAGTGGCTTAATTCGACTCATAGTTTTGTTTAAGTTGCAACCTCAGAGTCAGACGTTAGGTTATGAGTGTGCGTGAATATGTCACAACCCTAACCCTAACCCTAACCCCTAACCCTAACCCTAACTGTGAATTTTTATTATAATCATCGTGACAATGATAACCCTAAAGTAAGTGTTATTCTAACATGAACCTTGATTTGAACCTTTTTTTTCTAAACCTAACTATTTTTATATAAACCTACTCAAACCAAAGAGTGATATGATTTTGCCTGCCGTATATGCACACCAATATGGGTCATATCTGAGGGTAGGGACAAATAATAATTTGGAGAACTGTTGCTATCATTTCTCTCCTTTGACACTGACAGAAAGCAAATAAACACAATTCCCTGAATCAAGCATCACTTTAGCAAGTGATAGTGAATGTTAAATAGATGTTTTGTTGGAGTTAGAATGTTCTGTGCATTGATTTGTGACATTTGTGGTTGACACGCCTATCGATCAACAGTAAATTTAATTGTCTTCAATTAATCAGAGACACATGGGCACCGCTCACATAGCTGTAGCACTGACAGGTTTTGGGCAACAACATCCTGATATTGCTGCGCACTTTGCTACCATGCAGCCAGACTCTGTCACAATATTTTCCACAAGCTTCTCCCACACACGCCAGGAGGGCAGACAGAGACGTCAAGGGCCTCAGCTGAGCCACATCACATGCTGCTGCAGCTAAAGTAGCTACAATCACACGCTTCAGGCAGCCACCAGCTGTCCGCACAGAGAGGGGAGACTCTGCGCTAGCAATGACATCACCTCTTCAGGGGCATCTGTGCTAACTCAGGTGGACTGCCATCACACCTCTGTTGACTGTAAGGCACGGCTGTACAAGCTATGTAATGACTACTTTTGGCCACACTGCAGTTAGAGTGTGGATACGATTCAGTTTTTTATAATGCATTACATACATTATCCCAAGGGACTGTGCAGAATAAGGTCAAGACCTTACATTATTCGAAAGAGAAACCCAACAGTTGCCACCATGAGCAAGCACTTGTCGACGTTAGAGTAAAAAACTCCTTTGCAACATGGAGTACAGACTGCAGCTCTCCCAGGCAGACTCTGTACCTACCACAAAGCCAGACAAAATCTAAAAACGGTCAAATGGCTTATTCATTCCCTTTGAATCCTCTCCAATTCACCAGATCCCTTCACTCCAACACAGGCTGCTCCTCGGGGACGAGGAGTGAGTCACCATGGCAATGTTTGCAGCTCAGATGGAGAGCAAATTAAAGAAGTGAAAAATGATGCAGCTGTTGTTTGAATGCGAGATCATGTACTGCAGATCTAAAAGTCATCGCCAAAATATGCACTTCAAGTTTCTCAGGCAGAAATTCAGACCCTATAAATTCACTAATATATTTATTATATTTGTTGGAGGTGCAAACAAACACTTTGAATTTTTTTTTTTTAAACTTCATTGTCAGGCCATCTGCTCGGCTGAACTGAAGGCGTCAACATGACGCAGAGGGAACCAGAAAACAAAACACTTCGACGGTGGAAGATGCAAACATGAGTATTCTGTAACCGCTTCTGTATTATGTAGATTACAGTTACCACTAAATAGTATATTTACAGAGAAAGTCACCAAACCTCATTTGCATACCAACGCAGTGCTACACAGCATGTTGCCTACGCCAGGTTCGCTTTAGCTCAATTAACTTCACCTTCTATAAAATCTCACCACCAATCAAAAGCAGACTTTCTCTCGACTTCAGCACCCTGGACAGCACAACCTCCCAGAATCCTCAGTAATAATAACATTATAAATCAGCCGAAAACACTGCACCACATTATTATTGAGACATCTCAAAATTTGTTTTCATTGTTGCGGCCTAATAAAGATCAAGTAATGGCATTTTCTATTGGGATATATATCTACATTTAAATTAAAATAATCATTTCATTCAAATCAAACGTGTCAAATGTAGCTTCAAAGGTTTAAGGTATTAAGGTTGTTACCTGACACATTCTGCCTCTGCATGGCGGTGGTCACTTGGAGGAATTGCTCCTCAGTGGCCGCTGTACTTGGAGTGGTGGTTGTGTCAGAAGCAGCTGAAGTCATGGAAGCAGATGTGAAGAACTCGGCGCCAATCTCTGTTGTGGTGTCGTCCTCTGTCGTGATGTCACCGCTGTGCTCTGGTACCAGAGTGATGGACTCATCAAAAACAATCATTGACGATGTTACACTTTCGGCTGAGGTCCCACTGTCTGTCAGGACGCCGGCGGATGCCACAGATACAGAAGTGGTCTTGTCCTTGTAGGTGACAGCCGGCGTCTCTGCATCCTGGCTTTGAGTTGTGGTTTGCGTTGTCTCTGGTGGTCCTGTGGTCCGGTGGCTCCCCTCTTCGCTGGGTTTGGTGTTACACATAAAGGTGGTGTCAGTGGCAGTGGGGATTGTTGTTCTTTCAATGCTACTAGTGCTGTCTGACGGGCTGGATGATGTGCTCTGTTGTGGTAGCTGAGGAGGTGGAGGTCCCTCTACAAACCAACCTTCCTCAACCTCTTCCACGCTGGGACCGTAATGTGGGTACGGTGTTGTTGAATGAAGCTCGGTGGGTGGGGGTGTTAATTCTGAGGAGCTGAACACTTCCTTGCTGGTCAGTTCGGTTGAGTCTGTGGGAGTATCTGTGAGGTCAGAGGTCATCGCTGTGGTTATCGCAGCACCCAGAATAGTTTCCTCAGTCTCCCCCTCTGCAAACATGGGCTCCGTGCTGAGAGAGGCTTCGGTTATGGCGACATCGGGTTGGATTTTGACGACCTGAATCACTGAGTTATCGTCGGGCTCCTCAGTGGGTTCAGAGACTGATTGTGTGGTAGCACTGCTTTCGGTTGTGTGCTGAATTTCTGGCTCAGGTGTTGTGTCATCATGTTCCTCTCTGATGGTGGGTGCGACTGTGGTGATTAGCTCTTCTTCTTCTCCTGCGGGAGTGGAGCGCGGTGGAGCCATACTGGTAGAGAACATAGATGGAACATTGGAAGGATCTGGAGATTCATCTGCCTCTGATACAGTTACAGATTTTGGGGTTAGCGTAGGGGCGCTGCTCTCTAGTAAAGGGATGGAGGTAGTGGAGCTAATGGTGGTGGTCCCTACCACAATCATATCAACAAAGGACATCTGTTTGATCACCTCTCTCCTTCCTACAAAACACACATAAGCGAAAACACATAAGCACTTGACTCAATGTTAAACATATTGTATGTGATGTGTGAAAAACCAAAACAGTCTTTATAAAATATTACAAACAAAGCAGTAGTATGTGGGACAAGCCGTATGTACGGTGGTCGAGGCGTCTTTAGCGCATTAACGGATAACAGAAATGGAAAAGCCATACAATGGAAACACAACCACAATGGAAGTGAGCGACAGCGGATGTTGACTATGTAACAAGCAGAGTTACTTACTGTGGTCATGTGAACCATTGTTTGTAAAAAACCAGGACTAGCCAATCACTGCCTAAATTGTGATGTTTGTCTTTTTAAGGTTTTACAGTAAAGGTGCGTTCTTCTTCTTTGGCTGCTCCACCTCTTGTTCAGGTTTTCACAAACGACTCACTCGACGGCATTGGGTAACTCTGCTTGTTTGTTTGTCAACATCCGTTCTAGCTCACCTCCGTTGTGGTTTTTGTAGTTTTGTTGTTACGTTTGCATTTATGTTTTCCGTTCATGCACTTGTGTGATACGTCTCAGCCACCGTACTGTACGTATGAGTCAAATAGTGGTCAAGGAACAATGTGCCAAAGCTGCAATAACAGTGTTTTATTTATTTTGTTCTAGTTTCCTAGAAACCTTAAGGTGAAGGACTTCCTATCCTTACTCTTCATTTTGTTTATAACCAGAACCAATATTAATTCAGACAGTGTTTTCAAAGACACAGTGGAACCAATCTTGTTTAACCTTACATAAAGTCAGAGAACCAATTTCTAATGTGCATTAGAGTAGTTGGCAAATAACCTCAATTATCTTGAAGTGCTGGTGAGGCAAATAACATAATGTTGACTTAATAGTCTTTCTCTTGTACGTGATTAAATTGAATATTCAGTGATTATCTAACTGCAGATGAGGTCATTTTTAAAGTTTTGTTTCCAGGAGTGCTTCAGAAGTTCTTCTCAACATTTCCCGATTTGCCTGAAAAGATTCATGTGACTCTAACAGATGAATTAAACAGTATATAAACTTAAATATAGTAGTGTTTTGGTTTTGTTAGAGTTGCCCTGACTATTTCTGTCCTCTTTCGTGCACTATGCACTATCTGTCCTCCCAACAGTTGTTTTACTTTTACTATTTTTGTTCCAGCATCTCTCTCCAATGGTCCTCAAATGCTCGCTAATGACCCAGTCTACTTAACTCTTGAGGTTTTATTGAGTATTTACGTTTGTCTTGTACGCGTCTCTTCATCCCTGCCCCTCTGTCCCCCAATGTGCTCTCATTTACTCGCTCCCATAAAAAGTAGTGTAGCGGCTCTAGAGAGCTTTCCTCTGTGACGCAGATTGTATAAAGCCAGCTGTTGACCATTATGCACAAACCCTCTTTCTTCATCAAACTGTTTCTGATGTGAGGTGTGACACAGGTTTTTCCCTAACAGGAAAATAGGGCCTCTTCTCAGAGGGAGAGCATTATCTCACTGATGCATTTGAAATGTTGCTCTTACCGAAGTCTTTGTTTTCTTCTCGGCCAATGCAGACACCAATCAGACCAATTATCCCCCATTTCCCTTTGCACCGACCTCCTCTCTCCCTGTCTCACTGTGTAGTCTAACTGACATAGGTTTACATCATATTTCTTTTTTGAGATATTGCTGGGAGTGGGAACGCAGGAAATGATGGAGTGAGTCCTGCCAAACACGGGTACTTGAAAAGCACTTAGACCGGGGCGTAAATACAACATGAGTGAGAGGGCTGACATGGAATACACAGAGCAGGAGGTGAGGGTGGCCTGTTTGCATGCCCTCTGAACTCCGTGGGGACTTATCACTGCGAGAGTTAGCATGGCTCAGGGGCAGGGGACGGCTTATCTATCCAACCCCTCATTTGTAAAGATGGAAAGGCCAGGTCAGGGGTCGCCAAGGATGACTGAATTTAGAAGTCCAGCAGTAGCTTTGTCCATTATCCAAATGTCTGCTCTGATAAGTACAAGTGAGAATGACGGAGGACAAACTTCTGACAGCGGAAATGAGAGGAGAAAGGTGAACAGGGAGTAAGATAGTGAGACTAAAAAGGCTGACAGGTGTGGTATTAGTTATTTTTGTTGCTTCTCTAAATGGCGGCTATCATCAGTCATTGGGTTTTGCCCTCAGGATACTGGCTAGCTAAGAACACTTCACATTTTGAGAGATTAGCCTGATTCTGGTTACTGCCAGTGAACCATAAAGTATCGGTATTTATAGAGATCTATAGTTTCTCCCCAAGGTCCCCAATCACTAAATCTCGATATTATGTATAATAGTTAAGTACTGTTTTGGTTTATTTTACAGCAGTGAGGTTGTATAAGTACTGTCACAAACTCAGAAGGAAAAATATTTATTATAATTCTCCTTATTATTCTTATTCGCCCCATTAGAATTGAACTGTTGTGTCTATTGCTTTCAAAGAAAACAAAAATTATAAGTATTATTTTGTCCTCTTGGCTAATTTTGTTGCCTCAGACATGGGCAGGAAACCAAAATGTGAGAAAGTGAGGTCAACTGGATGCTGGGAGACTAGTCTGACACATAAGTAAGAGAAATCATTCCCCTTCTTTTCTGTGGTTGTTGTTGTTGTCTTTGAAACTATGAATATAGCAAGAAACAGGGACATAAAGTGAACTGAACACTGGACATACAGGAGATATTAAAAAAATATTTAAAAAAATGTTGGTCTAGTGTATTTGTGAGAATGTGTACAGTGGTGCAAAGAAGCAGGGTGGGGGATCTGAAGTGAATACACACGATGAGATCATAGCTGCTTCCAGCCCAGGCCAGCTTGACAAGGAAAAGTCTGTGCTTTCAATTACTGTCTGTATTTCATAAACCAAAAACAAAATATGTATATATATATATATATACACGAATACAAAATTTGCCCGAACATGTGCAGGCAACACTTTCCACGATAAACTGTAAATCTACTCAACAATAACAACAACAAGAACCTAGGAGTGAGCTTACCTTTGAAACAGTAAGCCCCAAGCTTCGTAGATGGTTCTGGGAAGCCGGTCTGGTTTCTGTAGCGATACATGGTCCTGACGCCGAGCAGGCCCCCCCCACACTTCATTCTGGGTACTGCAACGGGATGTCGTGCGCTGCCATCGGAGAGCCAGCCATAGTCACATTTGTCCAGGCCCTGTCGCCAGGCAGCATGGAGCTGGCCAGGGGATGCCAAAGAAGATTTTCTCTTCCTGCACTCTGCACTGGCCTCCCCTAAAGTCATCTTGTGGGTCACAGGAGCATAGAACACCTCACCTACAAAGAGGGGAAAATGCAAAGAAGACTTAATTCACGAGCACCAAGCCAAAGGGAAACGATATGACAAATTGTCAGTGATCACAAAAACAAAATCTCATTACAGTTGTTTCACATTTCATTTTAGATTCTTTGAAATGAAACCCAGACTAAAAAGCCTACCAGTTGGAGAAATCCCAAGTTGCAGATTTATGACCTTTCAGAGGAGACATAGCCCAAAAACAGCTGACAAAAGTCGCAGCTGTGCAGGGCACGGACCCAAAACATCTCCCACCGATCATGTTCAGGACAACAGTAGTTCATTCATTAGATTAGTGTGAGGTGGGATAGCAATGCCGATAATGTGCCTGGCCTGTCAATGAACGTGTCTGTACTTCAGGACATTAGGTTTCCCCTCAGGGGGGAGTGAATTGGATTACACCTTCAATATTTCCTTCCTTCATATTATTCAAGTCAGGGGCTCACCCTCAAAAAAGGTCACTGCGCTATGAAAATTACAATTGCATATTTTATAACCTGTCTTTTCTACAGGAATAACATAAATGAAACACTATAGAAAAGCAAGATCTCAGTTGAAGCCAGACATGACAAGCGAGGATGACTATGTGTTTTCAGTTAGTCTTGGGTGTAACATTTTTAATATCCCATGTTGGTTACATCCCATTGATTTACAATGGCATTGAGATTAGGCGATGTTTTTCCACCCAGAAATGTACTCGCTCTTTAAAAGCAAACAGGAGACATCTAATCGTCAACATACAGTCACTTTCAACAACTCAACTTCCCTATTTTTTCGAAGTGATTTTACTTTTACATTTTTTTGATGACACCAGTAAGTTATTGGTTGCCACAAGTTCTATTTTACAAAAATCCATTGTATGTATATCTCAAACTCTTCAAGGAAAGATTTAATTATTATTATTAATAATTTATTATTATTATGACAGTAATGAAATATTCTAACAGCATCCCGATGTAACCACAATGTCCCCAAAAAAGTGTTTTATTCTACTTTCTTTCCCCAATTATGCATGCAACTAGTTGAAGGAGTTACCTACTAAATCAAAGCAATGAACCCTTGAGTTGAGTATTGTGGGAAAGGGTTTGATAATAACACACCATCCCATCATATCCAACAATCCCAGAGTCTTGGATACAAGTTTGGTTTCTTGCAGAGATAAGTCAGATATATCCTCGATGTGTATGTCCCTGGTGGTTGTAGGACAGGGGGACAGGGGGACTCAATAATGTGCCTCTGCTCATAACTCTGATCATATAAATATCCCAATACTCACTAAATACTACATATACACAATTGGTTTGCAACCGGTGCCAGGGCTGCACGGCACACATCCCAGCGACAGAGGACTGACTCGAGTAGATGTGTCAAGAGGGAATGGTAACACTCGTGAAAATCGGAGTGCAGTTGAGTCCATAAGCAGGAACAGCCTGGATAATGAACAGCTTGAAAAGGACTGTTGGCTGAGTGGGGAAAACTTCCCATGAGCAGTGCCAAAGACACTTAAAACACCCATTATCACATATTTTGGTGAGTTTTACAAAAAACACTATGGTGGAGAACAAAATTTCAGTTTCTGCATCAGAATCTGGTCATTGGAAGCTTCTCTCTAACACACAATTTTCTTTTTTTGCAAAAACCTGGAACAGTTTAGCAAAACAAAATATATAAAGGGTCTCACATTGTCACCAGTAATATTTTCAAACAAAAACAATCAAGTGTATTTCCCCAGTGGCGGTAAAATAAGCTGTAAAAGTAATTTGCTTTGGCACTGTGACGGTTTGGAAGTTTCGTCATTTCAGCCAAAGGGTGTGTCGGTGCCTCTAAACAACACCTCAACTTACCATGAAGTTTATCTACGTAACAAAATACATCATAGGTCTCTGTTGGTTTCCTGATGCCATATGTCCTAATGCCAGGTTTGGTCTTCAGGTTGCCAAAGCAGCCGTTCCTTGGCTTGATAATGGGGTATCTATGCAGGGAGAGAAAAGAAGATGCTTTATAACACGTGAGTTAAACCCATCTTATCCGTGTGCCAAAGTATTTTTACGTCACACCAGAACACAAGCAACAATACATCGTGTGATAGACGTGTTTGTTTTTTAATGACTCTTGAAAGAGAATTTAAATGCAGCTGACCTCACTGACTGATCGGCGATCCAGCCGGCATCACATTGGTCGAAGCCGTCCTCATAGGCTGCTCTCAGTTGGTCATATGTGGCAATGGTTGCTCCAACATTTTGGCAAGTCCTGACAGCGTTCTGGTAGTTCATTGTATATCTGCTGATGCTCGTCCGGTAGTGAAAGACGACACCTGAAAACAAATAGTAAAAAAAAAAGAGAGAAATGAAGCATAATGTGGATTTGTATACAAACATTAACAATGTGATCTGGAATTCATCGGCATAATGTCAGCTCCATAAATTATGGCAAACGTCTCGTAAAGCACATAGCATCAGTGAAATGATTGAGTCTCTCAGCTTCTTTGGAAAGGAGGAACTTTGCAATAAACCAATCTGGTAAGTAAAATACAGTTCACCACAAATGAACAAGATAAGTGCAGATGATGCCACGGCCCTGAAATCCCCATACTTGTGGACAGTAAACAGACGCGGAGGACATGATTGATAGTCCTAATTAACATTGCAGATATTTGGGAAAGAGGTTGTGAAGATCGTTAACCAGTGGAAAGCAAAACTATCTCGGTATACCCCCACTCCACCCATGTTTTCTACATCCCCAAAACATGAGTTATGTCTCCCAGAGAAGTGAGAAAATGTAGAATGCACATAATGACAGGAGGTTTCCCCTTTAACGAGACTGTGACATCTGACTTAGTGGAGCTGCAATAGTGTTGCATGATAATAGACATAACTTAAACCTTGTGCGAAGTTCATATTGGGGAATTCTGTCCTGTCTCAATGAAGGCAAAGTAAAAAAAAGAAAAGGCTGAGTAACAGCCACTGAGGGCCGCACCAAAGAGAAAAATCTCCACTGACAAGGTGGCACCCAAGATGACAAGGACGCATGAGGTTACGCAGCTTTTGCTTTGCCCATACAAACATCTGGAATGTAATCCACATAGTTACACGGATGCACACTGGGATTAAAACGTTGCAGTACTTGGTACGGACAGGGTCCCGCAGGCTCATCAAGACTCTTCTTTTCAACAATGCATTGACTCTAAAATAAGAACAACTAAAAACTGTGGTTACTCTGTGTAACTACTGGGTAGGGGCTGCTATCAAAGTAAGCAGAAGGGCGTCCATAGTTGCCTCATTCCGTTTACATTTCTATCACCACTTGTATTCCATTTCACTATTATTAAACCCTTGCAGCAACCCCATCTACATTCAGAGAGAGTGTGGGGCGAAGTTATTTCCAGTGTTGTGCCTGTGGGAAGGGTGACATGAACGTCTTACCATTGACATCTAGGTTCACTGTATCCTGGGTGTCTTCAATGCCGTACATGACCTCACAGCGGTAAGTGCCCGCGTCACTGGCACGCAGCTTCACCATTGTCAGTGAGGCGTCACCGACGTCCTCCGGGTGACTGGGCACTGACACGCGGTTCCTGTAGATGGAACCTATCTTGATGAGGCCATTTTGTGCCACCAGCACTGTGGATTCCACTTCCCCCACTATTTTGGTCCATTTGATCCGAAGGTAATCTCTGCTATAAATGGCAGTTCCGTTGGGGCTGATGACCGGCGCTGAGGTTGGGATGGTGGAGAAGAAGCAGGGAAGATTTACCTTCCCTGAGAGGGAGCCAGTGACCGGTCGGATTATCGATAACGAGTTGGAGGCTGGAAGGCAAGAACACAGAAGGGTTAAATGCAACTTTAAAATATTTGACTTCACTCACTGATGTTTTTTCTGCTGTGATTCATGTGTCTTTATTACTATATAGCCATACATCACCACTACACCAAACATGCATCATGCTCTGAAATGGCTCTTGGAAAGTCAAACTTCATCCCTAAAGTGATGGGTGTGGGAACACACTGACTGCAGTGTGTGTAGCATGTTTGTTATAAGTTGGGGGGAAAAATGGAAGATAATTGGTTAAACAGGGGAGTTATGGCTGCATTACTTCATGTTACAGCACTGCTGCGTTCTGTGCATGTTAGTTTTTCTTCCCTGCTTCATCAAAACACAGGAGGACTAAATGATGGTGACAGGTAGACGCACACTAAACAAAGTGAAGTATGTCATCAGCATAATGTGCCCTGGGCAGTGCAATGTATGTCACCTCTCATGACCCTCTCTTCTGTTCCCAGCTGAAAACCACTTCTCTCAGGGGTAAGGATATTTCATCTTATCTTACATCTTGGATATTCTGGTGCAATAACCCCTCTGCTGTTTCACTGCCCCCAGACCAGACAAGATTAACAATTACTATTCTTAATCCCCCTCCCCCCCTGAGCGCCGTCCACATTTAAAACAGTTCCTCGGTCTCATTCCATTTCTGTGAGAAGCGTTTGTGGTAAAGCAAAGGGGATGTCAGACAGAACGCCAGACACAAATGAATGGCAACAGGCTGAATCACACCATAGCCCTGTGAGAGGAGAGATTTTTTTCTTTTTTTTTAGAGGGAGGGGGGGGGGCAGTCCCAGGAACAATGTGGGCAATCCTCTGGAAGCAGCGGTGGGACAGCCCCAGAGGCATGAGTGTGTGTGCTTTAACAGAGGGTCTTATTAGGGACGAGGGGTGAAACCAGCTGTTATTCCCAGACTGGGAGCAGAATCTAATTGAAAGGTGTCCACTCGTACCCACAGACAGAGCCAGGGACTGGGGGCTGCAGTGAAAAGCCAGGTGGGCCAGGGGGGCCAGAGAGGCAGAGCTCTGTGGTTAGGTCACCTTCACCTTTGAATAACGTCTCAGAGGTTTTCACAGGACGAGGACTGGAACTCAGTCTCCAACTTAAAGAATATAGTGAGGCGTTTGACACATCAGTGTGCTGCTGATAAGATGTATAGAACGGATTTCAGCTGAAAGTGACCATGTCGTACTATTTTATGTTTGGTGAGGCCGACATGTGGAGTGATGGGTGGGGAGAGGGGGGGGAGAAGATAAAGAAAAAGCAGAGGGAGGGAGTTAAGTAGAAAGAGGGCGGCCTAAAGGACCGACTGGTAAAAGAGGGAATTTGCTCGATCGAGACCTACCTGAGGCAGCCGCAGCTTCCCAGAGAAAACATAACCACAGGATATGTTTTATATTTAGTAACATCTGTTGGAAAAATAAAAAAGAGTCATTTAGCAAACAAATCATACTTTGTCTTTTTTTTTTCTTTCTATGGAGACTGGCCAATACATTGTTGAGTAATATTATAGCTATGTGTCATGGGTTTCAGAAAATAATCTGAATTTTAAACAGATATTCATCATCTTAAAATTGCTAAATAACAAGTATGCAATATTGGCGCAGTCTAAACATTATATTAAGCAGGATTACAACATACATACATATATAAACAAACTTTTATAAATCACAACCAATAATGAAAAGCCCTTGTAACAAACATCACATTCACATGACATATCACACTTCCTGGCAGAATACTTTAATTCGCATCGGGTACATGTATGATTTTGACGCAAATATGGTATTTCACAACTTTTCAGTGAATTTGTGGGTGGCAGAGGGGAAAAGTAAAACTTCCTGTGGGGTCAAACTGCAGAGACTTTGGCGACAGGAGGACAGAAGTACAGTGAGCCCCCTGTCCTCACATGCACCCCACTGTATAAACACAAGCAGCGGCTCTCAGTGGGAACGGAAGACTGCTATTCTCTTAAATACAGAGAGAGAGAGAGAGAGAGAGAGAGAGAGAGAGAGAGAGAGACTAATGACAAAAGCTCATCATCTACCATATTTCAGGGTGGGTAAAGTCTGTTATAGGGACATGATGCCAGTTCTCTGACACTATAGTCTAGCCTGTCCTGATTCAGACGCACCCTAATGGAAACTAAATGAAATAAGAATTTGGCGAGACAACAACAGCAAATCCAGGTCTTAAATCCAGGTCTTAAATCCAGGTCTTAAATCCAGGTCTTAAATCCACGTGTTAGGTCCAGGTTTTACATTTCTTTCCGATTAAAGCATAATGGATTTTAAAATGTTTGCAGAGTGATGCAAGATTCATGAACTATGCTACAGGCTGATGCAGAAGGTTTTCTAGGAATCAGAGAAAGAAGTGCTCATGCATCACACAGACGAATAATGGGTTGCAGATTTCTGGGGAGCCAGTGGCCATTAATGCGATGCTCCCTGCCATGAAACACAGATATTTGTTACTGGGAGCAGAAATGAATAAAAACTTTGACTTTTTATTTGGTGATGTTTCTGCAGCGTAACTCTTTTTTTTTTCTTTTTCCTCCTAGAAACACCTGTTGCTTGTGGATGCTCAGCGGAAATCAAGACATGATAACAAAGCATTTATTATCATATATTTGAACTGCTTAGACGTGAATACATGAGGCGTAATATGCAGTCTGCAGCGCTGAGTTTAGAAATGTGCATGCGCGCAGTGGCGGGGCGCACCAGTGTAGGTTATCTGAGGACAGCGCGGCATCACTGGGTGCGTTCCCGTTTAGACTGAATCCACAGAGTTAAGTTAACTTTAATGACCGATTTCATTTCTAAAACATTGTCTCGACAACACAATAAAATGTGATAAACGCAGAAACAACACGCCAACAACTGAATTGAGATTAAATTATATGGTTAAGTGCAATTTCCTCACATCATATCTTAGTTCTCAGAAAAGTTTAAGGAAATATACTTACGTTTAAAGATGCTTTATTCCATAAAATGAACATTTATCTGTGTATGCCCTTAAATCCAGTTAGTCCCAGTGCGCAACATGCGTGCGTAAAAAGTGCCCAAATATGTCCACTACAAATCGGCGCAGCAGCACTTATCTCCCCGGTGCGCCTCTCTCTTCCCCTTGATGCTCCAGAGCTGCGGGGTCCCAATCCCGGATGATCCTGGTTCTGAGCAGAGCGACAGAAACCGTCAAGTGCTGGCAAGCAACAAGTAAGCAATTTTGCTTAACGCAGACTGTTATTTCGTCAGTGTCAGGGAGGAGGGGCAGAGTGCCCACTGAAAAGTGAGTGAGACACCTTCGGGGAGGAGGGACACAATACTTAATTTGGCCCTGTGCCTGAGAGGAGCATCCTCATCCAATCAGACTCTCCCGGCATTGGGCGGGTTTTTTTTTTTTTCTCCAGGTAACGCTTTTATTTCAGAGTGACTGGATTTCCACAGAGGAGCGCCAATTCAGAGGTTTTCTCAATTACTGTGTCCAAATGTGAAAGAATTGACAGCAAATATAAAAGTTTATGAGGTGTGTTGTGTTTATATCGCTTGATTCAGTGTTTATGTGATGGATATAATGAGACACCTCTTTCTGATGAGGTCTCACATCGATGCCATGAGCAGAGCGCAAGAGCGCACCAGTCACATCACCAGTCACATCACCAGTCACATCACCAGTCAGTCACATTGCGCGATGGAAACAGGGTGGTGCAGACATGACTCTGGTTGACATTGAGTCACAATCTACACTTTATTTCAACAACACATTTATGTGAGTACAGTGAGGGAGTTCTTCCCATCCATCCCACTTCAGACACTTAGAACCAACCAAGTTTGTTGGAGCCAGCAGCTCAGTATTGTTTTAGACAGATTTTAATTGCAGCCTATTGTCTTGATGTGTGTATATATATGAATTCAGTGTACCGGGTGTGTGAGGGAGAAACAGAAATAGATAATCTCAAGTTGAAATGGGTTATCTCTGATTACCATGACTGCCTGACTGAAGTGACAGTGTGAACTGGATCCTCTGTGCCTGGCTATTCCACAGGGGGGAGAGGCTGGACCACAGTCTATCAGCTCTTGCCTAATGATCACCATCATTGGCTACTGCTGGATAGGTAGGAGGGATTAGCTGTGTGTGTGTGTGTGTGTGTGTGTGTGTGTGTGTGTGTGTGTGTGTGTGTGTGTGTGTGTGTGTGTGTGTGTGTGTGTGTGTGTGCTGGTGTGTCTGTGTGTGTGTGTGTGTGTGTGTGTGTGTGTGTGTGTGTGTGTGTGCTGGTGTGTGTTTGTGTGTGTGTGTGTGTGTGTGTGTGTGGGGGATGGTAGTCTGGCAGTGATTATAAGTCCCTGCAGTATGGGATAAGACGTGTCTTTTCCGGTTGGTCTTGACAGGAGATCAAATATTATCTTGTTCCTGGATGAATTGCTTTGTTATCAGCTTCCTTCTAAAAATCGAATTTTTACAGGTTCAGTGTTCTGCATGATGAATCTTCTCTGAGCCAATTAAACTCTATTAATCTGATGTGAATACGCCTCAAATTTAGATCAGAACACCGTTTATTTAGTGATCTCTAAAAGCCCAGTTTTAAACATTAAGAGAATAAGATGTGATCAAGTTTGCTGTAATTTAGCTTTCAAATTTAAAAAATCCAGGTTGATTTTAGCAGCAGTGTCAAGGGAAGCTCTGGTGTCATGTCAATAATGTTTCGTAATTAGAGCCTCTAAAAGATAAGGCCCCTGCACATGAATCACAGCTGACGGGTGTA
Organism: Hippoglossus stenolepis; assembly: GCF_022539355.2. NCBI lineage: Eukaryota > Metazoa > Chordata > Actinopteri > Pleuronectiformes > Pleuronectidae > Hippoglossus > Hippoglossus stenolepis. Next base: position 14,198,107 of record NC_061491.1, read on the forward strand.
GGTCTGGTTGCTGACTCTGTTGGGGCGGACTAATTGTTGAAAATCATTGCGTTGACTTCTAAAGCCAGCCGAGAGCCAGCGGAGAGGTGATAAGCCCCTGACAGAGACGACTGCCTGAGGGCCCTTGTAAAAAAAAAAAGAAGGCCCATACCTGTGTGCATTGTAATCATCTCAGGCCTCAGCAACAGTTACCCACAATACATCTCTCCTCTGCAAGGCTGGACTGGTCTGGACAGCCGGACTCTGAGAAAAAGCTGGAGAAGGAACAAGGGAAGGCTGGAGTTAACTGGTTGTCAATTTGAACTATTTTTCAATTAAAATATACTAAATCAGAAAATGACAAATACATTTTAAACACCAGCGGTTTGAGGCATGTTTGAACTCTGAACTCACACAGAGGAGAAAGGTGCGTGCGCAGCCGTCAGTAATGCTCTGACAGAGACAGGCAGATTTCTGATGAAACAGTTACGAAACAGGTTTTGTAACTTAACTAAACTGACACAGAGCTCACGCTGACCTGATTCTGGGTGGAATCTGCCACCTGGCCCCCGGCATAATAACATCTAGTCAGTGTTACAGGAATCGTGTTTTACTGCTCTTCCATCTCAACTGAGTCATCGTTAAGTTAAAAGTTGCAAGTCACTTATTGCCGCGTAAAAAGGTCTCTGTACTGTATGTGTAACCATAGAAGTCCTGTTGCCTTTCAGTATCCATAAATCAATGGGTCAAAGAGCCAATCAAAGAGTGTTTGATCCTGGCGATCCGCTGTGCAGGGCCCCAAGATGACCCACATATCACATGACCTATAAAAGTGGTCTACCTCCGGCCCCATGCCACCTCAGACAGCATAAAAAGGGGCATTAAATGTCTTCGACCCCGAGGGATCCGTCCTAATGAAACTCACAATGTTGAAGACCAAAGCTGCTCTGATTTGAACTTGTTTTATCGTTCACCCACGGCAGCTTCTCCTAAAATCAGGATTCCTGTGAGGTTCTAAAAGGAAAATATTCGCTATCTCAGTGGAGAAAAAAGAAAATCTGGAATGAGCGGGAAGTCACGATATGTCTGACATGTTTGCTCCTGAATAAATAAACAGACACGAAAAAAACATCCAACAAGTGGAGATTACAACACGACTCATGTGAGCATTGCTAGAAAGTAATACTTATTAAACAACGGCGTGTAACAAGTTGTACAATTTAAGTGTCAAACAAAAACCAATAGCTTGTTCTGATTTCCAGCGGTACAGGGAAACAGGTGTGGGATGTGTGTGTTTCTGTGAGTGAACCCGTCCATGTTCAAAGCAGAAAATGTGGGAATAACTTTTTTGCCCCTGGACAGACATGAACCTTGATCCTTTGGAGCCAAGTGTGGAGGCCCAGACCACCGAAGCTGATCCCTTCAGCTTTAGTCGGAGGCCAACAGAGGTAAGTGACAGTGCAGGGGTTTTTATCAAGCTTTTTAATCAAGTTGCTTCAGAGCAAAATCAGGTCAATCTGTCGGTTTTCTAGCCATGTTCAGTGGTATTGTCTGAGGAGAAATATAATAATGAAAACAATACAGAGGAAGCTTACTAATAAAGTAAAGCCTGTCTGGTATTGTATTTTTGATATTTGATCATTTGTATGTGTTGATATTAAAACGCATACAACAAAAACAATACATCATGTGATACATATCTGAAGTTAAGTCCTCAATAGGGGTATTATTGTGAAAAAAAACATGTAGTAGTGTACTGTTCAACATTGAATAAAGACAAATGCTACAAACAGATGTTGGATATTTAACTTGAATTAGGGAGTAATCTTTGCATGTTCATATTTTGGTCAAATTTTAATACAGACAGTATATATGTTGGGCGGCAGTGGCTCAGGAGGTAAGAGCGGTCGTCCTCTAAGCAGAAGTTTGTGGTTTGATCCCTGTCTTCCCTAGTCTGAATACCAAAGTGCCCTTGGGCAAGATACTGAATCCCAAATTATAATAGAGAAAGTGCTGCACATAGATGTATACTGTACTGTATGAATGGGTGAATGTAAAAACTGTACTGTAAAGCTCTTTGAGTGGTCATCAGGACTAGAAATGCACTATATAAATACAAACCCTTTATTTAGTGTGTGAAATGGTTTATACGTTTTTATGTTGGACACATCTGCTCAAATGTGTGACAAACTTACCTGTTTGTTTTAGATGAAATACTTTAAACCGCTCATGTCACAGGAAACTCTGAGCTGTGGTTTAATAGAAAAACACAACCAGACAACAACAGCAGAATGCTCTTCTCTCCGGCCAATGGCACCCGCTCGTTTCAACGACTTCCGAACAACATAAAAATAATTAAAAGGTTAAAGAAAGGGGTGAAAAAGCTGCACACTGCCACTGGGAGGAAGACTCTCAAAGTGCCACAACAGTCTGGAGCCCTAGATACCAGGTGTCAACTGACAGGCAGGTGTCAGTTATGGCGGCGACAGCTGGTGGATTTTCAGCAAGGTTACATCTGTCTGTTGATCAGTCATGTGGTGTTTGGTTAACTATTATTCCAATTTATTAAAGGGATGTGTTTCCCACTTCAGCTCTACTGACAGTCGGTGTGGATCAGCTTCCAGGAAGGCAAGTGACTCCATCTTGCCCAATTCAATATGCACAATGTAAGCACAGGTCAGATCTAACAGAGCTTTTTAAACTATATACGTCATCACCTGAGAAGAGATAGAAAAACTAACATCCCAGGAGTTGTGGTGAGGCTGAATCCCGTCATAAAACCACAAGGCCTGTTTGTAATACATTATTGTAATTGTGAAACTGGGGGGAAAACAATTCCCATTGATTACAAGAATTTATCAGATTGTGACTAAACCGCCCAAACCAAACCTTCTAGCTTGACAGCCTTTGTGAGAAAGTCAAGCTCTAGTGGCTGTACTTCGAGAGGACTGAGGCTCTATGAATCAGTGCATCTGCCACCTTCGAGCAAACTACTTCAAACTGAAGGGATGGCAGAGGAACAAAGACGGAGGAAGTGAGCGAGAGCTGGAGAAAGAAGGGGAACAGAGAAAATGGTTTGATAACCAGAAACAGACCATCCCCACGTCATCGATGTTTGCCTGTTGCAGTAAACATAATGCAGCATTGTGGGAAACATTTCATCCTCAAAACCTCATCCCTTCTGCTGTAATCAGCCTACACATGACCTCAGGGGAGATGGGATTACAATATTTCAAATGAAGTTGTCATATTTGACAATTAAGCACCAAGCTATTTAAAAAAATGAGTGATATATGACATTAATACAGAATATGTGAAAATTCCTCAACTCCCTATGGAAAGGGTTTCCAGAGGAGTCATCAAGCATCTCACTGTACTTCAACCACAGGAGAAGTGGGTGTGTGAGACAGTCAGTTATTGAGCCAGGCAGCAATTAGGCCTACACGAGAGCAGGCGATGTGGACAGCTCATCGATCCTTTGGTCTGTGACCGAGAGGAAGTCGAGATAATAGCCTCATGCATTCCCAACTTAAAGGCAACTGTAGAAAAGTCATTTTGGTTTCTTTGGTCACAATTATAAATTTAAAGTATGTTCGGGTAAAACTGAAAACAAGCCCTGATTTAGTCATCGATTATAATCCGTGGGTGGTACACACAGCATATAACATTGCTTTGAGGTTACTGTACATTGGGCGGGTGTGTAGAAACATGAGAAATATGATGGTTGCACAAACCGTGACTGCTCCCCAAAAGCAAAAGTGTCTCTGTGGCTGGATGCATTATAGGTCATAAACCCTGCCTCCACCATGTTAGTGGATGAGACATGGGCAAAAACTAAAAAAGTACATGTCAAATATCTCTCAAAGATGGTTTCTGTCACTTTAGCTAGTTCCTATTACATGGATGAAAGTTCATGTTTCTGATTAGCTTGGATTTAATTTGTTTTTTGATGCCATAATATCAGGGTGAAAAAGTCATGATTGACAGCTAGGTCTGACTCGTTATTGGACGAGTCTGTATATCTGCAGCACTATATATATATATGAAAGAGAAAGTGTCAAAAAGTTTCCAACTTCTTCATAAAAAAAGGAAAACAGTGAAAAAAGAGAAAGTCTCCCCCGAGCACACTCTGCAGTAGGTCGCCTTTATCACGCTCTTAATATTCAACCACCATCCTGTTAAAACCTGCAAGACGTTTGGTTTAATTCATGTAATGAGGCCAATCGCTTCACAACAGCATCTAAACGAGGACCCACTCATTATTTGTGATGATCAAAAGGCTGTTTTAACCACTGGGCTGAAACAAAGCGGATACTCTTTGCCACCGGCAAAACTTGTATAGTCCACATCAAGAGACGCCTCCATGACTGGAAGACAAGTCAGCATTAAGAAGAAGAGGTTTGTGTTTGGCTCGGCCACTGAGTGAAGCAGAGAAGTTTGATCTGTGATGTGTCGTGTCCGACTCTATACAATATCATGTGACTTATATGAGGGAAGCTTTATTGTACAAATTATCAATGGATATCCAACATCTGGAAATTGGGTATATGATGACTTGAATGGTCTTTCTTGTTATACTGGAAGATAAGGGCTGTAGTTGTATGAATGGGGAACACAAAGACCACTCTGTCTCACCGCAGTGCTGTGGCGGGGAAGGAGGAAGACTCCGGTCATGTCCCCGGACGATGGGAATCCTACAGGTGCACACAGTAAGTGAATGACGATGATAAGCGAGTGACTGGATGTTTAATTTCAGGTTCGCACAGCCGTCATCACTCGCTCACAAACAGTGTTAACCCTTTCTGTTGAAGGAGCCGGGGTATGGTCGTATAGATCGAGGCTGCCTAGGTAGAGGGCCACGAGGCTTTAATGTAAAATGTGGAGAAAACCAATGAATTGATCTCAATATAATTTATGCCTTTTGTGCAGGTTGGTGCTCAAAAACCTGATGTCATCAATGTATAAAGATTATAGGCACACGCTCCCTCCAGATACAGGTAACAAATGGGAGAGCAGAAGTGGCAAATTAACTTTTCGCATGTACAGCTCATGCAAGCATATTCAAGCTTTTTTCTTGACAACACCCGTATCTTTCTTTTCAAACTTTTTCTGTAGTTTTACGTCAGCAAACTATTTCATCGTCTGAAATACTTCACATATTTTATTCTAAATAGAAAATCTTCAAGCTGACGACTTCCTCTGAATATTTCAGGATTAGCCAATAAACACATGTTAATTTACATTCAAATTTCAGTCCACATTGTTGTTTACATCTTAGTGATTCAAGATTTAGAAAATGCACACAAGGCAAAACTTTTGCAATGTAAAATGTTTATTTCAGTAAAGCTGACAACATTTTACAGGCCTTATCTTATGGAACATTTCACAACACATATTTTGCATGAAGACTTGAAAAACATTTATAATGTTAAACATTATAATTAAAATATGAATATATCCACTGAGTATTTTTAATACACAAATAAAATCCAATTAAGAAATCAGTTAACTGGTTGAAAATAGAAATATATACAGTCTTTACCAGAGACAAAAAAAAAAAAATCAGGTTCTAGTCAAAATAAGGAAACAACACCAATTTGTGTTGTTTCCTTATTCGAATGTTATGTTTTAAAATAGTCAACATTAAAACACAGCATCATTATTTATTCTGAATGAAACCAAAGATCCAGTGGCGTCTCCTCTTTTTCCCACATTGTCTCCTCCTCCACAGCACGTTGTCATGCGCCCATCCGTCAATTATCCCCGGTCACCGATCTGTACCTCGCTGCATAACACGCCTTTATTGACAGGATTTATCAAGGAGTGTGACATTCCTTCAGGGATTACTACAGCAGCAAGCGCGTGTTGCGGGATTATCCCGGCGGCCACCTGTGGTCTTCAGCAGACATATATGTATCATCCAAATTATAAAAGACGGCAGGCGGGTTCAGAAGTCAGAGGTAGAATGGTCAAATAATGGTGATGGTCAGGTCTACCTAGCTTCATTATTGTCAGTGGGATGACCCTGAGACCTAAAGCTGGTAGAAGAGATAAAGGAAGAGGCGAAGAGGCGAAGAGGCGAAGAGGCGAAGCCAACATAACCCTTTTAACCCACTGAAAAACAGGCCTCAGGTAGTGTGGGCCATAGAACATCGACACAATAAAAGGGCAGATGTAAACAAGAAGGAAACGTGGGGGACAAATTATCTCTTGCAAAATGCTAGTTTAGAAAGTGGAAATGAAAGAGATGGCATACGGTTTATTTTCATAATGAAAAGAGGGAGGAAAGCATCAGCAAGACATGATGAATAAGCAGCAACAAAGCAGCTTCGGTTCCTTGGTGGTGACACCCTGTTTTCTGGGTGTAGCCTGTTGTGCCGCAGTAGTTGTTACTCTTCCTCTGGTCTAACACAGAGCCAAGGCCAAGGGGCTTGGCAGCGCAAGTTCGAGCACAGGGTGAAGTCAAGCTCTTGAGAAATTGCTTCCATACTCCTGGTCACAGTTCTCTGCCATGCTCTCCATGTCTTTACCAGCAGCGCCATCAGCTCCTGAGGAAGCACTGCTGGGCATTTAGTGAATATTACCACACGAATACTAACGCATCTGGGCAAAGCCTCTACGGCACAACCGGCTGTGATCGACTGTTCATCCTCTCATCATTTATAGAGGATGCAAGGCGAGCAGCCAGTCTCTCGTGAGAACTCTGGCAGGTAATTGTCGCAGTTAAAGCAAACCAGATGGCAGTAACATGCTTGTGTTTTCTGAAAATCGCTTTCACAATTTGGGACCAAATCTGGCATAAAGACTGGGGCCACCTTCAGGATGCGGTTGCCTGGTTGTCACGGTTTTGGTTGTGTGTATTGAGATAAGCGTTGACCAGCTCACCACATAGCTCGATAGGGATCCAGAAAACTTGTTCATCAGAAAAAAGGCATTCGATTTAGGGCTTCAATCATGTTGACGAGTCCTGGATATCATCTGAATGTCGAGGAGGAGGGTGGAGAGGAGACAGAGAGAAAAGGTTAGTGGTAGAATATAATATTTTGTTATAAAACAAACATCACATGTTAAATGTAATATTTTGTACTACATAAAATCCATGAAATACAGTTTAATACATTGATACAAACATTATCATGTATTCTGCTAGAGATAATTTTGTTAAAAAAAAACAAGTGGGCAACAAATGAAATCTGATCAAATGCAAAGGCAAAGATGCAAATGAGAGAAGAAATGCATGTTTCCAATTGCACTCAGAAGCCGTTGCTGTCATGTCTCAGCTGGACTGAGCAACACCACACACTGCAGTAATTTGCAGCGTTGTTTATTTGCCAGCCAACACCCAGATGTAAGCTGTGGGAGGATGTTATGAGGTTGTTGGATTTAAAAGAAGTGTCACAGCAACAACTGTGGTTCGAGTTTATCAACTCATATGTACCATAGATTGACTGACAACATGATAGAGACTGAGAGCTGCTATTACTGTTCCGACGCACATCACCACCATTTTTGGAGATGCAAGTTTCTGTTAAATAGACGTATTAGTCTGAGGTGGAATGTGGAAGTCACAGAACCTCGGGTCATTCTGGCGCAGTGAGTCAGGATGAGAAAGCGTGCAGCTGTTGGACGAGGAAGGAGACCTCACAACATTGCGTGTTTGTGCCGGATATTCAGGAGACACCTCTGAAAAACCCAAACATTAACAGAAGCTGATTTATCTGCAGAGCTCAGTCAGACCCACCACTGAGTGTGTCCTTATGAAGTCAGGTTGTTAAGATGTTCACAGCCATGGAAATGTTTTACAAACTCTACCCACGATCCCAGGAGGGAAATCAGTAAAGTTCCAGAATTTAAGACCCATACATAAAATATGAAAAGTAACTGTAGCTTTTAATGTGTTTTTCTGAATCATTAATTGGGAGGACAGTGTAATTATTCTGTAGCATCTGTAAACCAGCTCCACGTCTGAGAGCAGTGTTGAGGCCAGAGGCAGCAGGAGCAGTTGTGCATGATCCTAATGACTGGAGCAATCTGTGTTTTAAGATGTAAGATGAAGAAAAACGCTTAAATAATTATTGAAATATATGCAAGTGTTGGAGCTGACACTGTCGGATGCTGGGAAGTGTGCATTTGTGGGTTTTGCCTGTACCACTAATGATGACATCAAAATGATGATTCAAGCTTCCTTAATGGCGGAAGTGGGGAAGGAAAGGCGGATTAAAACTTCAGTAGGGCATTCGACATCTGTTACTGTGATGGTTTTTCTGTTTAGTCTGAGCGCTGGAACGGAAACAAAAAACTTGCAGGGCCATTTGTATCCCCACTGCATGTGAAGAGAGACTCCAAAAAACTCCTTCTTAAAACATCTAAGTACTCAAGAGAAAACAGTTTCAAGAACTTTGATACTAAATATTGTGATACACAGTGGTTGCATCAGTCACATTACAATAACACTCAGTAAAGAACACGCCTCCACCAGGGCCCAACAGTCCCCGAATGAAACCACATTCAAATTCACTAGAAACAGATTTTAATTTGAATCTGCAGCAAATTTCACACACTCATAAATATCAGTCCCCAAACATGCCTGATACTTTTCCATGAAGATCCATGAATTCATCTCTGAGAAATCAAGGAAACTTTTGAAAAAAACGCCCCATCTCGCCAAGTAAGAGAAAAGGAAAAAAAATCCTAGATCCGCCCCCTGATCCCGCTCCACATCAAAATAACTAAATAATCAGACCAACAAATAAACAGACAGGGGGGAAACAGCCTCCTGGGCAGAGGTAGTGACTGACCTGTGATTTTATTCCTGCTCAGAGGACTCGGTGCTTGGAGCGCGAAGTAACCTGCGCTTCCGTCTCGGTTGTACGTCTTCGTTATCAGAAAACGTGTGGTCCACAGTGACGCCGTGGCACACAAGATTACGACCTGCATAAAAAATGTACAGCACACACACACACACACACACAAAAACTGTTAAGAAAACTCCTCTTTCTACATCATTTATATACCTGAACAATCAGAGCAGTTCGTTTGAAAAGTCAATCATGTCAATTGAAAATCAACTCACATTTACATTTCTTCACAATTACTTCTCCCTGTCCGACTACAAGTTCCTTGAATGCCTCGAAACAGACGCCTCGAAATGCCTGCACGCTGAGGTCTTCTTTCCGATTTGTGGGATGATTCCACTGGATTTATTACCGGACTCAAAATTCTCTGTCTTCATCACCTAAAGTGATTCTCCATCAGTGTCAATTTCGGCACATTTGTTGCAGTTTCGGGGGCAATTATCTTCAGATGACCTGTGTTAACCCCTTCGACAACCCCACACCTAAAGTCCTGTGACCTTTATCGGAAATAGAGATCTGGCATTCCACACATGCCCGGCCACACTCAGATACAATTGTTTATTTACAGACAGACGCATGAACACACCTGTTTGCCCCTTAACACTGCCGCTGGCCTGCTCGGATCCACAGATCGATGGATTGTGTTAGATAAAAAGAAAACACTTTGAGGACTTGAGTTGAGTAAAAGATCAAACTCGTGGAAATAATACTAGTGTAGATATTCACAGTAAAATGAAAAATGGAGTCTCATGTAACACTGTGACTGTGAAAAAGAAGCAATTTCAATGTCATCACATTTCTTTCCTGTTACTCCTTTCCCTCCCTGATACTTCACGCCTTGAGCCTCTCTTCTCTCCATTTATTCTCCTTCATCCATCTCTGTCTCTTTTATGTCCAGTCCCCCCCCCGATGGGTGATGCGTTTCCTATGCTGTCACTATCAGATGCTGCACCTGAGGGGATCAGGTCAGAGAGAGTTTCTTCTTTTGTCTCCTCTTCTGCTAAGTCATTACTCCTCTCTCTTATCAGGCCTCTGCAAAATGAAAGTGCAGCCTATAGGGCATGAAGATCAACTGGGGCCGCACATGTCAAAGGGGCAGTGAGTATGTTGGGTTTGGGTAGAGGTGCAAACTACCATGTCAATCAGGAGAGCACATACTTCTGCTTCCTGACATAAGTCAATAAAACATCAATCTGCTGTTGTGCACATGAATTCTGTTATGTGTCAAACTTTGAAATAGCCGAACGGGTGCCGACTCCGAACACAATAAATGTCGGAGAGGTCTCGAATTCACCTAAATTTACTTCATTTACTTGTATGTTTACTGAATATTTAAACATAAAAGACTATTAGAGCTCATCCTTTATGTGTCACGTTCTCCAACAACTGTGAAGTTGGCTATAAATCAATTAGTTCCTGGCAGATTGATGCAAACTTGTAGGACTAACAACGCGTTAGGCTCCATTAGCATATTGTAAAAGCGTTTGACATGACTATGTGTCTTGTTTCTAGTGCGGTAATTATTGCCAAGAGAGAACCGCCTAGAGACTGATTTGTTAGACAGGGGAATTAGAATAAACACTAAGACACACACACACACACACACACACACACACGCACACACGCGCACACACACACACACACACACACACACAATGTTTAAAACACTGAATATTAAGGGAAGAGTTGAACAAATTAATTGAGGCATTTAGTAAAGACAGAGGTGCCGTGTGATTTACACTGACAGGCTGAAAACACAAGAAACCACTGTAAAAGCTTTCTGGACTGCGAACAACAAAGTGTGTGAGCCAAGACCCATACTGCGCAATCTACAACCTCCATTCGTCTTCACTGAAGCCAGGATGGGAGAGAGAGCATGGAGAGGAGGGTGTGTGTACACGTGTCTGTGTGTATGTGTGTGTGAGTGAGTGAGGGCCAAAAAAAACTAAATCTGCTGAAGTCACTACGACATCAACGTGTTTCGCAAATGTATTATCCTCTCGGGGTGCCTGGAGTTTGGCTCCGAAGACAAACAAGGCCATTGAGAGAGCGATAAGTGGGGTATCCCAGCAGATTGCAGCACCGAGGTAGAGGGGGTATGAATCAGCACATGTGACATCACGGCCGCTCTGCGTGATGCAGGAAGAGGAGGACCACCTCACGGGCGGCCGTGTGCAAGCAATCACAGCGGACTCTGCTGGGTGGGTTTATGACTCACTGACAAGTGTTTCCCAGAACCCAGCTACCCGAGGGTACGCACTCTGCTTGTGTGCTTTTAAGTTCACTTTTAAACCTACTCCTTGCACAATCAATTACGTTCAACTGTCAAGTTTATTAGCCTGTAAATTAGTAAAGGAAAGCTAAAACCTGTGAGTTTCACTGAAGAGTCGACATCATTACTGAGTCACATCGTGACCTATGACATCACAAGAAGTACCGGGAATGGGCGAACGTTTGCCATGTTCAACACTTGCACACCCAGTTTCATAAGACATGGTGTAAGTGTAACTAATACTGCAGCCCAATTTCTTGCTTCTGCTTGTGGAACCGTAAAATTTAGACAAAGGTGCCCTGAGTCCAAAATGAGTGACGTCAACAGATGGAACAATATTTAAATTTCGCTTATGTGGCCCCATCTTTCACCCTATCTGACTGATGCATGCATTATCTGGTAGGTTTGTGTTCACCCTTTAATATGTAGCATTAACCCACTGAGACTGGATGCACATATAAATACAACTTTAAGATTAGGTGCAATTTAACTTTAACATACTATCAGTGTGATAAAGAACTATCTGAAATGACAGAAACCAACTTTGAAAAAAGATGATTTGATGTGTGTTTCGACTTTTTAGTTTGATCCACGAACATTGAATGAGGCAGGGTTTTTGACCTATATTGCAGCCTGCCACCAGGGGTCAATAAAGATGATGTGGCTTCACTTTTGAGAGCTGTCATTTTGTCCATCTTTATAAATATATAACATAAACTCACGCAGCTAACTGCCAGCTCTCATTATTTCATATATTGCACTGGTTCGGCTCCGATTCCAAGGCCTTTGTTATTCTGATCAGAGTAATTAGAGGGGGATTTTTCTGTTTGTTTTTTAAAATCAGCATTACTGTTGCAACATATTGAGTTGCAGGCTAGGATGAAAAAACTTCAACTATTGTGACACCCAATTATTCAATCTGAAATATTCAGTCTTCCTTCTGTGGAAATTCACAAAAACACACACACACACACACACACACACACACACACACACACACACACACACACACACACACACACACACACACACACACACACACACACACACACACACACACACACACACACACACACACACACACACCTGTGATTAGGATGGTTTGCTCCTGAGATGGATGGCTGCTCGGAACGGTCTCCTCTCCTCTGTTCTGACTGCCATCTTCATCCACAGTTGCTTCATCGTCACTGGAAGAAATAACCCAAGTTTGAGAGGAGAAGAGAAAAAAAGACAAAAAAAACGAGCATCTCATTTTACTGTTCTGGCCAAACCTTTAGGTAATCATCGTTCAATACTTAATATTATTGACCACAAGGGACAGTGGCAAAGCCCGACATGTGTGGAGCAATTATGAGTAAAACTTCCATCCAAGCACGTTGGCCTGCAGTGACGGAGGGTCTAACAGAGGCTTGTACAGAAGAACAATTGAGCCATTGTCAGTGTTCTGCAGAAGCCAGTAGTGTGGCAAACCACATGTGCTGACCGACGTGGTAAAAGAACTTGCAAGCAACTAAAGCAATGACCAGATTATAATGATTTATTCTGAATTTGATCAAATGCTGAAGCAATTGTTGCACAATACAGTGTAACTCATGAAATGTTCATCCCTCAATTACAATCAAAGGTGCTGTGATGCAAGAGGCCTGTTAGTGATGAGTTACATAATTAAAATAACATGTTGAATTACATGTTATTGTAAAGTAGTCTAACGTGTGGACTGGCGGTGTAGCAATTAGTGTATTGAAAGAAAGTAACTCAGCAAATATTGTGATAAATGTTAATCCTTATTTTCCTATTTGATGATTCCATCCACTTCTGAAGTTTTTTCTTTCCTCATCTGAATATTTTTGCATTTCTTGGAATTGTAATAGGAATTTCCAGTTTTCTAAAGACCAAATAATGGCTTGATTAATTGAAAAAATATTCATCAGACTAATAGATATGGATTCATTGATAGTGATGATAATAAAAGAACATTTCTGGGAAGCTTTATAATCAATAATGATGTGGGTTGAAATGTAAAATAGTCATATATATATATATTGCCTTGACAGCGTTTGATGTAAATCCCCCGAAGCTATTAACAAATCACAACTACATGTCTATATCTCACGGTATCAACTGATAGGTATAACTTTACTGTCCGGAGTATCAGACACAGTTTTTTGTTCTGAGCACATTTATCAACCAGTAAACCCTGTAATTGAAAACCAGATTTCTCTGGGTCCTTATTTTTAAGGAGGCAAATTAGCCAGGTATACTAGAGCATCACAGAGTCAGAGGAGGGCAGGGGAAATCTGGGTTCATGGCAGCTGCTGACCTGTGCTGCTTGTCAGCGGTCTGTTGGAGCTGGTGGACGGTGTCCTGCAGGCCCCGGATCTTCGCCTTCTTCTCATTCAGCACCAGGACAAAACGTGAGTAAAGCTTCTTCTCCATCATCTTCTTATCCTGAACATGCTTCTCCAGCCTGGAGACAAAATCACACAGACACCAATGTGCAAAAAAACACACTCACTGTTGCACATTTACACATGTGCGCATGCACACACAGCCAGAAAGCTACATGTTTTAAAAGCTGAGGTTTAGTGTTGATCTGCCGTCTGAGAGCAATTTGCTAAGATGGATGATACTGATGCCTCCACCCTGTGCAGACATACAATAAGTTAGCCTCAGTATCCAGGTCTGACAATGTGTAATTTGTTGTCAGAGGAATGGAGACGCAGATAAACAATAAGATAAAAAAAAATATTTGAAAACATGTAATTTGCCAGGGAAATATAAAATAAAAGACGTAAGTAAATCATTTGGAGTCAGTTCCCCGAAATCACAAGATCAGTTTGCAACACTGGGCGGAACCCTCAATCCCTCTGAAATGGGCGACCAGTGATGATGTCATACTGGGTGATTGTTGTGAATACAAACAGCTAGCGGCTCAGCAAAAGCAAAGGGAGCAAACAGGAGGATCAAAAAACAAATACCAGCTCTGATCATCTGAACACCAAACAATTTGACTCTTTCTGTGTAGTTCCCATTTTTCTCTCTATCACATATTCTTTCATAAACACACATTTTACACAACCAGCAGAGTTGCTTTCCTCCTCTTTCTTACTCTGTGAGTATTCGATGGTGCTCCTGTTTCAGTCCACAGTTCTCCTCCAGTAGCCGGCAGTTTTCTGACTGCAGATCTGTGCTGCGCTTCAGGGACTGGCCAATCATCTCCCGGTTCAGCTCTAGAGGGTCTGGAGCCGGTTGGAGCTCCACCGAGCCCAAGTCCACCTGGAGGACAGAGGAAAAGAAGAGTTGAAAGCCAAATAAAATCAGAATGGCACACAGTAGAAAGGAATACCTCCACCAAGGCCCAACAGTCTCCTTATGAAACCACATTTAAATTCACTATCTGGATTTTTATCTGCAACAAATTGCACACACTCAGAAATATCAGTCCCCTAAACTTGGCTGATTTGTCATCAAGTTCCATGAATTAATCTCTGAGAAATAATTAAAATGTTGTAAAATGCCCTGTCTAACAATATTTTAAAAAGTGGGGGAAAATTCCTGGATCTGCCCCCTGATCTGCATCTGCACCAAAATGTAATGGGTTTTCTTCTTGAGTCATGGAGCATGACTCAATTTCAAACTCAATTTCATGGGAATCGATTGAGTGGCATTTGGATAATCCAACAAACAACCAAACAACACAACCTCTTTGGCAGAGGTAATACAACTGGACTGCTTTATTATAAATTACAGGAACATCAACTTAGTATCACTAAGTTAACTTAGTATAACGCAATGATATTCTCTCTGCAGGTTGGCTTGCTTCATTATTCGTAAATACTTGTGGAAATGACCTCGTTTCGAGTCGAATATGAATGTCGGGGCTTGTGGACACTTGGATGACACCACACGAGCAGTATGGAGGCATGTTATTTTTATACTGTTCTTTTATTACGTCTCAAGCTTTGGTCGCAAATTTCTTCAATTGTATATGATTCTTCTGCAACACTGTTTCCCCCTGAGACTGCTAAAGGGTTTTGTGGACTAAAACACCCCCAATCGGCATAGTGGCGAGTAGATAATGAGTGAACTTTCATTTCTGGGTGAACTATCTATTTAATGTAGGTCATGGTACATGGTAAGTATAACCTCTGGGTGCTTACCTTTGATTTTGCCCCACTAGGAGGTGAAAACATACTGGATTTAATCAGTTATCTCCCAGCTGCCCCGGGAGTACCTGGGGTTCCTCTAGGAAAAGCTGGAGGAAGTTGCCAAGCACATCTCGCACCATTCTCCTGACATGAGTAACAGGCCGGATTTGAGTCAATAGCCTAATCCTCTCTTCGAAAGCAGCTATTGAAATCTGCTTACAGTGAAAAATGAGCAAGCGCTTGCACCTCGCTGCTATCCCAAGACGTTGTGCAATATGGACGTGCAACAAAACCATTACATCACACTTCTCTGAAGTGGGAGACTTTTTAGGATGATGAGGCGTTCTCTTCTGTCTGGGAGAAAAACAGGATGAATTGACTGGTCGGCAGTAAACTGACCAAGTGAGCACACAGTTTCCTCTGTTGGGTTTTGTCAGTGGCTCTTTGGAATCACAGGCAGGCTTCAGAAGTAATAAAACATTCCTCATTCAGTTTGCAGTTTGGCACTTAGTCACACAGCAGGACTGGGATATTACTGCTGGCTACAGAGAAATGCAGACATTTTTTTGAACATTTAGTTAGTAAAATGTTCTAAATTCCACTGAAGCCCTCTATATTTAAATTGGTAAAACAGGAGTCAAATTACAGCAAACAATAATTAACTAGAGAATCCCTCGAGGCGCAGTATAAAACACAGAGTGAAAACTGCCTACCTTCAAAGCTGCCTGACGAAACACATTTTCAAATGGCAGCACAATGTTCATTTGCGTGTTGCCTTGGAGACATTCCCATTCATAGACACACAGGGAAAGGTAATGCTCACGATGCACTGGGAAACCAGAAGGTGATGAGCTGCTAAATCTGCTGGGCTGGGCTCAGGGGTCACAGACCCACTATAATAAAGCCGCCATCTTCAAACGCTCTCATAAAATACTTGTCATTTTTTTCCCAGGTTGATTCTGTCCTGGCAGGCCACACAGCTGTTTTTCCCTCCGCTGGGGAACGAGAACATGTTTCAGTGAGTGGACATTCGCTTCACGTCGCTCCCACAGCTTCATTACCTCAACCTACCTGTCTATACCTTCCTTTAATCCACTTCCATCCATCTTTCTCTTCCTTTCCTCTATTTTCTCTTCCCCTGCCTCTCACTTTACATTACTTTATATTTACTTTATATTCAAAAATATAGATTTAATCAATTTTCAAAAAACCCAGAGAAAACTCTTGCAATGGCTGCCAATACCTAACTTGATCACGACGACGAAATCAGTGATTCCACTAAACTTATCTTAATGGGATCTGGACTAGATGAGACCACCCAGGATCTAAAAGGAGCGCGAGGTTCCCAGGAACTCGTAAAAACCTAGAGAAACATCAGGATGTCACCGTGATCCCGTGCAGGCTCCTCTTCGGGATTCAAAAGGATTTTGTGTGACATGAGATTGATTCAGTGTTTGTACCACATAGTCCTCCATTAATGGTGAGACTAGTGCAGGCGGAGGCCCAGTGAGAACGAGTGGTGTTTGGCTTTTTGAATAGTGTAAGTGATCATGAAGACTTTTCCTCTACCTTGTGCTACCTGTAACTGTCATTTGGTAATGAATCAGTGAGGAGGGATAATGTGAAGGTACACCAGTATCTCCACATTTTAACTTAGTCATCACAGTTTTACCCACCGACACGTCTAAGACCATAAATGTTCTTATCCTGCATGTTCACACAATGTTACCAGTTTAACACACCAGACACAGGGATCAAAACTGCTGGAAACACAACCTGCATTCACTGGATCAACAAAGAAAATAGCCCTCATACAGATGCTGTTTGTTTCTTCCTTCAAATACAGAAGTTTGTTTGTGTATTTCACTACTGCAGTAAACAGTATAAATTCCACATCAGCTAAGGTTTACCTTCAGCTTACTGTGTTGCACGGAAAGAGGGAAGATTCACTATGTAGCCAAGCAGCATGATAACTTCAACTAATCAGTGACAGACAATGAAAACCTTTTTTTATTATTGGTTCAAGTTATTTGTTGAACGACAGCAAAAGGCTGAAAGTTCTTTATTTTCTTGAGCTTTGGCTTCTCTCTTGAGACACAGAGATAAAGTTAAAGGTCAGTCTGCTCCCTGCTGCTAACATCTGCCAAGGTGTGGGAGGTCAGACTGTTTGTCTATGCACAACCCACTGCCACATATTTCTACTGCTTTTCTTAACTAAAACAACTCAAAGATAAGTTAATGGCTCAGCTTCTGATAGCATAAGGCACAAGACTTTAAAAAAAAAAAAAAAACATTGTTAACACCCATGTTTTGTAAAATATGTGATTTTAAAAATCATCTCCTTAGGACGATTTTTTGTCACATTATATTACAGATTAGTTTGTGTGTGTGTGTGTGTGTGTGTGTGTGTGTGTGTGTGTGTGTGTGGGTGTGTGTGTGTGGTCTATCTGTTTGTTTGTGTGAACATCTCCAGACAGCTAGCCAGACCATAAGGTCAAACCCATGGAGAAGGGGGGGGGGGACGTAGGTGTGGACGACGGAGCCAAAAGAACACAGCCACAGTGAAAATTATACTACGACCCACTGTGGACACCGAGGACACAAAGCTTTCCTTATTACACGGCCACCACACAGCTGGAGACCTCACACACCATTTATTTCAAATGATTAGAGGACAATAAACTCAATTTAATCAATAAGCACTAATCAATAAAATGGATATTATTGTAATTCAATTTGACAATGTCTGTCATATTCATTTATGTCGTTTCTCACTAAAAAGTCCAGCTATCAATTGCATCTGCACAATGTCAAGCAAGACAAGAACAATGGCCGCATCATAACAATAGTGATCAAACTTCTCGTCTGAAAATAACTATTGTGCTCAAGGGAACAGGGAAGTGAGTGGGTGAGCACGGTGTGCATAATGACAAAGAGACAGTGTTCAAGGGTGGGCTGAGGTGCACAATATGGGATGAGTGGGCTCGAGTGGAGCTCAGCTTGTCCCATCAACTCCCTTCCATCTGACGTGCAGGGGCGTGAGGCCAGATAAAGAGCAGGAAGTGAGGGGAGACGGCAGTCAGTCCCTTCCTGATAACAAATAGATGCTCTCAAAAACAACGGGAATGCTGCAGCATGGCACAGAACACGAGGAAAACACTTTCTCTCTCAGACTATTTGTAGCAGGGCAAGAATAGATTATGTCACGTATAATGTACACATCAACGAGAGAGATTAAGTTTAAGTAAGTGAACAACTAGCATGAGGTGGAGGTTGCTGGTGGTGACAGCAGGGGGGAATGCGTCGGAGGATCAGACTTTTCAATGTGGTCAGGTTTGAAATCTGGTTTCCTGTTGCACCAAAGTTTCCCAGACACCAAGAGCAGAACAAAAACTTTGAATACATCTGCAAAAGCCAAACATGTAACCAATATGTCTTCATATTTGTTTTTAGTGTTTCGATGATTGTTGATTTTAATTTTTTTTTATGAAACCACAAGAAAAGCACTTTGGCCACTTCAAGGCATTGAAGGTTTTCTCACCAACAATAAGGCTTCTCTCTTCTGGTCTCTCCAAATTGTTGACATTAACTAATGTTGTTGAAAAGATCCAAATGGTGGCAGATGCTGCTCTTTGGTATAACCACACTGATGACACTGATGGTTCTGAGAAAGCACAGATAAGGGGCGCTGCTCTTACTGCAAACAATAGAATTGGTTTGTGCAATTTAACAATAACATTTTATTGCTCAAATTTGCTAAAAACTGGCTTTAGAAATAAGTCCCGTAAAAATGTATGTTGGTATTGTGTCTGTATCTGAAAAGTTTTCACTTTTAGACCTTTATATCAGTTCTGTTCTCCACACCTCAGAATTTATGATTTGATTTTATAAGGCGGAGAGGAAATGGACTACTCCAGTGAATTTGCTGGCTGCCATCGAGCTCCACAGCAGGAATCCCCAGTGAACTATATAACACATGTGTGACAATCACAAAACATGGAACATCCGTGTCACATTCGTCCACACAGACTGATCCAGAATCCTGTGGCTTCAATAACCACAACTGTCAGGAATTAAGAGTCCCAGTCTCCCTGGACAGAAGCTGGTCTGAAGGGAAGCATGTGAATAACATTGGTGTGTCTACCTTGCCGCTTGTCACAGCACTGAATCATGTATTTGATGTAAAATAAAGCCGCGCTCAAGACTAAAGTACCTGTATTCAATTTATGTCGGTGAATTTAGATTTGAAAACACAAGACTGAAAGAAAGTTTGTGTTGTCTTGTCAAGTGTGAGCCAAAATGAGGTGATCCTAAACAGATGTATAGTCTCTTCCATTTAATCTGCAAGATTATTCAGTGTCTGTGCTGCCAAGTGTCAGTGCTGGATTTTTTTCCCCCACCAGTGACAGATTGATACAGTACTTAAATAGACATTAAGGAGGGGATAATGTCTGACATGGCCATTTAAACACCTGCTGAGAAGTAGTTTAACAACGAACACCCAAATTACATTCATCATTACAACTTCTGGGGTCACATAAAATATTAGTCAGGTTAAGTTCACCACCTGTTTCGTCTCTACCCGCCTTTCTTCTGCTCCCAAAGGATACCTGCCTCATTTTTGGCCATTTCTGCACCCTCCAATTATCTGGCTGGGAAAATATGTTCCATCAGCAGCGGGGTAAAAAAGGTGTTACAGGTGTGAGACAAGACTGGTAGTTTGCAAAGTTTTGCATATAGTCCCCCAGGATTCTTAGATTTGTGTCTACCACACACACACGCACGCACGCACGCACGCACGCACGCACGCAGGATACCATTAGCAACATTGTGAGTATTGGATTACTTTTTTTGAAAAATAGACGTGAGAATGGACAGATTTGTTACTCATTTTGTGTGGTGTAGTTGCTCCTTTAGGCAACAGAGAAGAAGAAAAACAACCTCCAGTAAAAGGAAGAGAGCTCATTTATGTCATGTCAAACCACTTAAAGTCTTAAATTAGGGAATATAAAAGTCAAATCATCAGTTTGTCTCTCAGCCACAAAGCTTATCCAGGCATCAGAAATGCACTGTGAATTATCTATTATACTACATTTAAAAAGGCCTTGATTATCTACCATTACGCCAAAGGTTGTCCCCAGAAGAATCCCAGGTAGGAGTCAGTTTTTGTTACCATACGTCAGTTTTTTTGTTGGTCGGTTGGTCAGCAGATTTCCATTAAACTTGGTGGAGGGATGGGGTATAGATCAGAGAAAAACCAATTAAAATAATGGACAAATCCAGAGATTTTTATAACCTCGTGAGAAACCGCATTTTTCAACATTTTCACAGGCATATTTAGTGGATTGAAATCTAGGACTTAAAGATTTTAGCCATTTTAGCCAGTGGAGTAGAAAAAGAAGATACTGATCTGTCAAGTTTGACACCTGAATGCTGGAAGCTTGGCATCCTCGTCTAAAACCAACAGATGTCTGCACATGTCCGGACACAGATACATGCACACACACACACTGTAGGAACACTTGTCTGCACTGCTCCACTCTCACAGAGACAAAGACAGCCTGGGGGTAGTTGGAGAAAGAAAAAGGCTCTCAATCAACTGTTGTTTAACGTTGTTAGATGGGAACGGCCCGGCCCGTAAATCAGAGCTTTATGGTCTCTACAGTGTTTCTAACCCACTGGCCTTCTCCCTCTGCTCTCCTCTACTTGCACAGAACTCCCAGGACCCAGAGTGCAATGCTCCCTCAAGGCAAAAGCATCCCTTTCAGTTTGGAAGAATAACACCGACGTCCACTGAATGCAACACGACCTGCACTCCATCAAACCTGTCGCTCACTTTGTAAGAACCACCTCAGCAGAGATACAGTACAGAACTTTTTCATTCTTTGTGACCGTAGAATACATTTAACAGGAGATGTGCTTTCATGTAGGACAGGGTTTGCTTACATTATAACTCAGCATTACCATTTGACCAATGTTCAATCAACAAACCTCTTTTACGAACTGTAGCCATTATCTACCTTGTACGGTTGCAATCGGATGACTGGCAACAAACTGAATGATTCCTATCTTTGGCTTTTTCAACTGTGGCCTGAGGGAAACCAATCCTTTCTAATTCTGCCATAATGTTGGAAGACTATAAACCTTATCTTTTTAACAGCCCCCTGTAAAAAATAAGACTTCCTTTCCATTTTGTTGTATGTCGTTAGTAGCATTTTTCCTCAGGGAACAGGGACAAGAGGTACGTGCACGATGTGCGGATTCCACGTTTGCCTTTCAAAAATACCCACTTGAGTTTGCTATGCCTCTGTTAAACTTTCTTCTTTTTCTTTATAAGGCCCTGTTAAAGGGCTCTTGGTGCCGATGATGAAATTCTCCCAAAACCAGTTCCAGCAAATATCATCCAAATGAAGAACCATACTGCCAACAGTTTCAGTCACTTTGTGCTTTATGTCAGGAGGAGAGAAAAGCAGTTTGAAACTGCAGACATATTGATGTGAGGAAAGAGAGAACAAACTGCTGCACTGAAAGATGCCAGTGCAGGCAACGTTAGTGGTGTTGGTGGAGGCCCACTGTTACAGGTACTGATGAGACTGCTGTGCCATTACGGCCATCCCAGTGAAAAAAAATTAACGAGCAGCATATTTCACACAGTGCCACTGTCTACCTGTTCAGACAGGAACTCTGTAAACGTCTGAAAAAAATAGGAGTTTACCTTTCACATAAGAAGAACCCAGCAGGAAAATGTCCAGAACATTCAGATGAGGGTTGGCGACTGGGTAGAGCAGGAAGGAGGCTGGACATGATGTATTAATTCTGTTGCGGAATGCATGGTGTTTTTGTTTACAGTGCATTGACAATGGCATCGGCCCTTATCGCCAAAAGCTCTTGAATCTTGTTGTCTTTCCAAGTTGACAACTTCATCAGTGTCTTTTACTTCGATGGCACCTTTTTTTTCATTGTGAATTTTCCTGCTGTATTCTCATATGGGATAATTTTTACATTATACTAGGGGGCTGGCAGGAAATGTCCAGGGAAATGTTTGACTCTGAAATTTCAAGCATGTAGCCCACTCAGGAAAATCTAAGCCCGAACATCAGTGCATGTCTGGAGGCCGCATCTGTCTGAGCACAGCCTTAAAGCTGCTGCTTGTGTGACTTTGTTCAAAGTGAAGGATTTGTTAGCTGGACCATACATACATACATACACAACTCTTATAATAAGTCATTCTAAATATCGACCCAACGCTTTTGCTCACCGTGATGTCATCACAGAACTTCTGATATGAGAGATGACAGTGATCTGGAGTCAGGTGGAAAGAATACGCCTTCTTGTCGCTCCCTCTCCGTCGTCCTCCTCTTCCTTTACCACTCCTTGTTAGTGCTAGAAGAAGATCCTTCACATAGTTTTCTCTTGTGACTCCCAGTTCACTGGCTTCCTTTGTCACCTCATCTTCTGAAACTGAACACAAAGGTGTTGCTTAAAACACTGTTTGCTCTTACAGGCATTTTTTCTCATTTTTGTGTGATATTCAAGTCACAGTTGAGAGCAACCCGACAGAGGGCTAAAGGTAAACTGCAGACAAAAATATAAACAAGGATTATGTGCGTGGATGCATGTGAAAGGGGATTTTAAGAGAAGCATGTAGAGAAGGGAATGTCATCAGCTGTTTCCCAGCTGCTCACAAGGGGTTGAGAGTCCCAATTAACACATCAAACACTGAAACGCTGACGACCCAGAAGCCCCCACATAGCTGTCACAACCCCATCGCTGCCTGTCAGCTCTGCAGATGGACAGCGATGGAAAACTAGGGAGCAGTTATGTTCCAGGTGTCTTTCCACAGAAAACGTACTCATGTGCATATTTAACCACACACACACACACACACACACACACACACACTGAAAACACTGACTTGCACATACAAAGACAAGCCTTGTAGCGTTTAATCTAATTTATACACCTGTAAGCTGCAGAACAGAAGTGAAGAGGGACGATGAAACAAGGTCATCGCTGTCCCTCCGGTTAAAGGACCCAGAGTTACAATATTATGAGATTGGGTTCAGCCAGGTGCCTGCACAATTAGGACAGCGATGCAAAGGCTAGTCAATGGTTAAGAGATTTAAGTCTGAAATTACATGTAAACACACAATTAAGCAAAATAAAACCACAAGAGATGTTGCATGAGAATTAGAGCTTGACAGATTTATCTAATGACCATGAAAAGATTTGGCGCTATGGGCCTTTCAAAGACATATATGTACCTGCGTCCATGTTTGCTAAAATAAAGAATCCAATGGAAAAATGTGCATTTATTTATTTAGCACAACGACATCTTAGAAAACACTGCCATTTTATATATCCCTCATATCGGCATCAGCCCCAAAAAATCCATATTGGTTGGGGTTTATTATGAATGAAATGTACCTTCTCCGATCCACGCCGAGCTGCCATCAGTGAGAGCTAATGTAAATCCAGCACCCAGGTCCTCTGCCCAGTCCACTCGCAGGAAGTAGGGGGTACTTGGATCAGTGGTTATTGTGATCTGGCGGACTGTGCCACTCATGTCTTACCAACTGTAGACCTGCAGAAAATCATACATAGAAATTCAGAAACTCTTAACAATGGATCATTGTGATTCATTTTCCCAGCAACAAGACCACTGCATTGGTTTTCAAGTCATTTAGTGGCCCAACTGTAAGTGTTTGGCTCTGGGCCCCCATGCAACGAAAGTCCAATCAGTACAGTTTGATGTTGCAAGGTTGTGTTAATCTTCCAGCTGAAACAATGCGCCTCATTGTTTCACTAGTTGGCTTTGGTAATAAAAGTCCTCGTGTGTGTCCTCGATGGGGGTCTCTGAGTCAGAGGAACTACAGGGAGATAAACAGGTTCTGGCAGGGTTGTGTGTGGGAGCATGGGCTCCCTGACCACCAGCAAAGTAATTACATGCTATTAAAGATAAACAGAAGAAGATTATCATAAAGGCAGAGTTGCTGTATGATTTGAATTTTTCTGTACATTTATCTAAGGATATGAAATGCAAAGAATTATTAGTGAGGACATCCTACCAGAGTCAAACTATTTTAGTCTTCAAATGTCAATCTGGTAAAAAATCCCCTCAAGGATTGATGAATCCAATTAAGCTCTCAAACTGTCAAGCTCAACTAAGGCTATAAAAGCTACACTAAACACAATGACTACACTACATTATTACACATTAGATAAGACTACTATTAGTTAATTTTGAAATCTCATTTATTCGATTTTAGTGGATAATTTGGGACAAGTAGGACATTTCCAGAATCGTCGCCACCATTACATTGTTTATCTCCTCGAGAGGCTTGAGAAAGTTTTACTTGATTACGGATGTCCAGGTCAGAACATGTGATTAGTGCTTCCACGTGAAGTGAGAGGTGAGTTGGGAATCTTCCAGGCTTAAATACAGGGCAAAGTGTGTGGAGATGGAGGGAAAAGGACAGCTAAAGTGGTAGTTAGCCAAGCTGGACATGTTGGAAAAAATGAAAATGAGGGCCTTCGGACACTATGCTGTAAGTTATGACCTGACAGCACGTTCTTTTGGGATTCTTTCTAGTACCCCCTGACAGAGCACACAATCAAGGTTGTTCAGAATGAAACATGCACATGTGCTCTCTCCACACACACACAGAGATACACACACCAGTGTGTGCATATGTGCATTCACACTAGGACCCTTGCAACAGATTAAAGTTGACCCTTTGTGCTTCTAGAAGGGGTGTGGCTGGATGAAGGGCTCAACTTTAACCCCATGAAGTGAGCCCAGCTACTCATTAGTTACTGTAACATCTGTTCCGCAGCGACTATGACCCTGTGGTAATGACAGAAAGACACTCAAATTAAATAAACAGCGCTGTCTGTCAGGAATGGAGAGTTGTTCAAAGTGTATCCTGAAGTCCTCCTGTTAGCATCTGTTCAGTTATTTCGATCAGCACACAGACTCTGTGGAATGCTTAAATCATGAGCTGCAGCTTCCCTGCAGCTCTGACATACAGCCTCATCCTCTTTCTGAGGCCCTCTGTAATTTTTTCTTCTGCTCAACCATTTATTGTCTTTTCTTCTCTCTTTCTGTCGCATTTAAAAACTGTGAGACACAACTCTGTGCAGGCAATAGTTGGCAAATGACTCATAAATAGAGCCTGTAATTATGCATCCTGTGTCTTAAATGAGAAGATCATACAGAGTAGAGAGAGGTAAGCCAAGGCAGTTAACTGTCTCTTTAATGGGTCCTGACAATTAGGCCTGTCCTCTTGATTTGCTTTCACTGGACTTTCATCTCATGCTTTCTCCAATTCAAGATGAAAAGGACAACTCTTTGTTAGTGCCCTGTTGTCATCGTCAGGGATTAAAGCAGTGCTGCCCTAAACAGCAGCAGACGGAGACATGGCCTTTAAGTCTTTACTCTGCCCAGGTATTGACTAGCTTAAGCCATTTGACTGATAGAAATATATCATAAACTAACATAACAATAACATAATGACATATACATTAAAAAATTAACAAACCACTGCAAGAATATCAGACTCTCTGATTTTACTATTTATCGGTATGTGATGCCATGCATGTAGATATGCAGATTCAAAACTGGAGTGGTCTCTTGATTTCTTCCGGAGGTGTTTCACATCATTAAGTGCAACTACACTCTAATGTATTCATTAGTCTTGTTTATGCTGGTGTCTTTTGTCGGATTTAAAAAAAATGTATATATATAATTTGCACTGTTTTCAGAAGTAGCACTTTTCATTTCTCTGTACTACTTTCTCTTGTGCAATGATAATACAGGATGCATGATAAATCAATGCCTAAAGGTTGAAATCTGGCCTCTGATCTGGTTTACACTATGATCCGATCAGAAGCTGAGTTGTGAAACTTGACCTTGACCTAAAGATCAAGTTTGTAGAAACTACTGTAATTCAACCATGGACATTTTTAGTGCTTACGTTCTTGCTGCCAGCAGAGCAGACAGTGATATAGTGGCAGTGGGTCAGGGTCATAGTCCAACTTGTGCTGTGTAACAAAGATGTTCATTTTCTAAAATCGTAATCATATAATGTGGCAAATTAAATTTAAATTGAACTGAAGTGCAAAAGGCATTGGTGACAAGCTTCAGACCTATTCGGTTTATCTAACACCATTGGCAGCGTATCTTAGTGGATTGTGTGGTCACAGAAACATAAAAACGCTACTACTACTGCGAGATCTGATGACACTTTAAAACCACTGGGTGAAAAATGTAGCGAGAACAAAAGCATAACAGCATTTCTATCAGACAAATTCGACTGAAATCACACAGGGATTAAATATTACTTCATTCAGCAAAATGTTTCAGGATAGAAAGTGTAACGCAGTGCTGTCACACCAACTTCAAACGTCACCTCTAAATTCAGGTCACTTAAAAGATGACTAATTTCAACAATAGGACAATGGTTTAAAACAGAATACCTTGCTACCCTTCCAATTGTTGTCCACTTTATCTCAGCTCTTTCATATAAAGTTGGAACCATCTTGCTAACCTTGAATTCAGCTGCACAATGACAGGTCATTTTCACATCTCCAATATTCACAGAGGAATAAACTACAGCAGTGAAAACCTACATTAAGCTCAATCACAAATGCACGGCAATTCTCAATGATGATTATGGCTGTGTAAAAGTAGAGACCCGGGAACGTTACAACCTGTGGAAGCACAACACTGCCCATCACCATCATGCTCATAATTGAGTCTCATTTTGTTTGAAGGTCAAAACTGCAAAGAAACCATGTGGCTGTCACTTTCCAATGTCCCTCTCTCTACAATCAAAACCTGTGAACACTACTATTACTTGAGTAAAGTTTTATGGTATTGAAATGTGTAACAAAAAAGAGTTTCACCCTTTTATTTTCTCTCGTAACTAAAATAAATTTTACACAGACTGACACTACATCAAGCCTTGATTTGACTGCAGTAATCAGGCATGTACTGTACTGCAATGTAAATTGGTCAGTGGGCTGTAAAAACCTATAAAACTTACATTAAGAGGAATGTGAATCTGTTTAAAGTTTACACTTGCTCAGCTCTCACTCTTGTTTTTTTCCCCACCAAGTTTTCATCCACACTCTAGTCATAATTTAAAAAAAAAAGCTAAAGCATTATTTATGTGTGGTCAACAAGCTGACAGACTTCTTCTTACATGAAGAGCTCTGCAGGAGTGTCTGGGAAGGATGGGTTGAGGGAGATGTGAAACATGGTTTAAATGCAATCAAGATGCGCGGCTGGTTGGAGGGAGGGGACTTCATTGTGAAAACTTTGAGAGGGAAGAGGACCACAAAAAATGTCTGCCTTAAATCACAGAGAGAGAGAGAATAGGAGATGTTAGTCTCTTAACCCTAACCCTTTCCCATAATAATCATGAACTTGTTTTAAACGCAGATAAGACAAAATTCATAGTATTTTCTACCTCAAATACTGATTGTACTCATCCCGCTCTTAAAACATTAAATGGCACCCATCACTCAAACAGACTCTTGCAAATATCTAGGAATTTGGCTCCATAGGTCATTCTCATTCAAAACACATATTCAACAACTAACCCAGACAGGATTAAAAATTGTCTGTCTCCATCAATCCCAAAAACTATTGTCCAGTCTACCTTCATGTCAGTCCTCGACTATGGAGACATCAACTCTCCAGCCCCATCAACTCTCCAGCAGTTAAACCCAGTATATCACGGAGATTACGCTTCATCACAAACAACTAATTCCCCACACGTCATTGTTCTCTGTGTCACTCGGTTGGATGGACTCCATTACAAACGAGAAGAGACATTCATCTCATGTTATTCATCTATAAAGATCTGTTGTTAAAACTTCCAATTTACCTCAGCTCTCATTTAAAACCAGTACACACAGCACAAGACCCAGTAACTTAGCTTTAGACATCCCTCAGGTACGCACCAATATTGGCAGAACGTGGATTCAGTTGCTATGCACCTGCTAAACTATATGATTAATAAACTTCCCTCAAACTACAGTCGGCATTTTAAATATTTACGACGTGATGTTGTTTATGAATCTTGTGACTTATTTCATTCATTTATTTGACTGTGGTGTTTTGTTGTTGCTCGTGTTTAATTGTCTGTGGCTGATGGTGAATGTTTCTTGATCTCATGCCTCTCTTGGAAGAGACATCTTGATCTCAATGTGACTGCCTGATTAAATACAGACTCAATTAATATATATATATATATTATCTCAGCTGTAATTATTGTTGACAGCTTAATAATATTATATTTATAACTTCCGGGGTCCTGCATGTGATGATTAGCTAGCTGTTAGCATCTCCACCAGTGCTAAATTGTTATATCCACACGCTCTGTGGTTATGTTGTCGGTCTTTAACGTGCTACATGGAGAGTAACGTAGTTTTCAGTGTGTCTGTCGGACGCATTTCGTTGTAATTGATTGTGTTAAGAAGATTTAACGAACACATTTCCCTTTGGAAGACTTACGTTACTCTGTGGGCAAACCACCGCTGCGTCCAGACGAAGAGTTATGAGTGTTAAACTCTAGTTATCGCTGCTTCTACTCTTTGTTTCTTCTGTCAGTTCACGATTCAACTTTCAACTCTCCTTCTTCTCAGCCAATCACAGTGCGTGTTTTTTGCGGCTACGCTGCGACGATACGCTACGTAGGCTACGTCACTGGCCACGTTACGTAAGTTCCACAGAGCAGGAAGTGTGATGTGGCTCTGACTCGCCGACAAAAATGGTGAGTTTTCCACGAGTGTTTTTCTTTTCCCGTGGCTTCTTTTTAAACTGTCGTCCACACAACGTGTTCTTGCGCGACACGCAGCCACAGCAGCTAATGCTAACAGGCGAGGGGATGCAGTGGTCAATGCTAAACTACGTAGCTAGCACTGGCTAACAGCGTTAGCACGCCGAGCTATCACATTATGTTTCTGTGCGTTAATATCACGATATTAGAAATGTGTGCATCGCGGAAGTTGCGGTGATGTGGCACCAAGAGTCGTTTGATATCCACTTACGATGCGAGAATCTGTTCGATGATTGATATTGAATACGAGCAGCGCGAGGAGGCGTTTGCCACGTAGCTGCACAATAGTTCAGGGTGTGTGTCCGTTTGCGTTCGTGTGTGTTCTTGTGTGTAGATACGAATTGTTTATAAACTGGTAATAAAGCGGAAGTTTGAAAGTGAGTAACTGTGTTAATCTGAGCTCATGAGCACATCACGTAGACAGTTTATTAGAAGTTTTGTTTTTATCGTGAACTCGACTAGATAAGGTTTGTTTTGTCAATTATTAATGTTGCATTAAGGTAGAAAGTGTATTTTCACCATGTTAGTGAGCAAATATTTCAAAGGTTAATTCTGGATTTTTATTGTTAGGGCATACATGTAATCATCATATGATAATGTGTTCTTAGATTAATTAGATTACTAGAAGGGGTTGCATTCACAATCTTTGCAAAAGTGTAGTTTCATATCTTTTCAAAAATTAGAGTAATAACCCTTGAATGGTTTATTGAATATATAAGCATCAGTGTGTCTCTTTCAGATATCCAGTGCTGTTGATAAACTAAGCTAATGTCCAGTATAGAACTGTCGATTACCATCATGTTCTAACTTCATATGTCAGGTTTTATATGATTAAACATCAGACCCATAACAAAACAGAGAAGGTCTAACTTAGACAACGCACTTTGTACCATGTACTGTGATTTAATATAAATTCTAATTTATAATTGCTATGATAGGAGCAACAGGTGGTTAAAATCTGGCCAGTTTTATAAAGAGAGCACTAGATCACAAACAACCTAGTCAGTCTGGTGTTTTCTGACATTGGCCTTATGAGAGATGGATTTTTAAGCCACAATACCTGTTAGGTAGGTTGTTGATCCTATGAATTAATATACTGACATTCAAAAAAACTTTAATGGAGTGATTTTGACCGTCTATGGAGAAACAAGCGGTCTGGTGATGAGTCTTTGACAGTCATGTGTCTCTAACTGGGTCTACACAACCAGCCAACTTCTTTGTCACGTCACCAGAATGAACAGCTGGTACATCAACATTCCTCAATACATGTGGCCTGACATTCATGTTACAGGAAGTCAACTACAGTGAATCCGGTGGTTGCTAGATGTTGACCTCTGCTTTAAAACTGCATGAGCTCTTGTCGGTACTAAATATATAATTTTCTTTCTTCTTGCAGTCAGCTATTTTCAACTTCCAGTCGCTGCTAACAGTGATTCTCCTCCTGATCTGTACCTGTGCCTACATCAGAGCGCTGGCTCCAAGCTTGCTAGACAAGAACAAGACCGGGTATGATCAGATACTATTTTAAACAACAATGAAGTTGCCGCTGAAGTCTTAAAATACCAATCGCTGTCTCTTGGAATGACACACAGGTCACAGCGGCTTGTTTTCTTCATCTTACTAGTATTTGTTCATATAATGTATGTCAGGTGTATTCATGTAATTCTGTAAAGTATGCACACTTTTCATGTCAAAGGAGAAAGGCCAGAATTTAATAGTATATTTCAGGCATATAGTTTAATTTCTAGTATACAAGGTGAAAAAAGTCCTGACATACAAAGAAGCAGTTCAAATGAAAAGATGGCCTCAGAATAAAGTACTACGACTCAGTGCTTCCCACTGTATTCATGCTATAATCACTGACAGTGCTTAAGCAATTACAAGACACCCAAAGTATTTGTTGTATAAAAATACTGCGATGTCCTGTCATCATTACCGTTTTCAATTTTAACCGTTGATTCCATGTAGTTATTTTTTTTTAACTTAGACATTAGTTTTCTTGTCCTGCTGATTTGCTCTGAGTAATAATAGGGCTGGGACGACAAAATAAATTCATTGGCATATTAAAACGATTTTTTTGCAGAGCCCTGAATTGATTTTTAATTCTTTACTTACACTAAGGTTGTCTGTTAGCAGTTGACAGTGAGCCTGGGCTTACTTGGCATCAACAATCTTACAGACCTCAGATTTATTGTTTGCACGGCTTTGAGACAGAGCCAAGATATTTATATCAATAAAGCTGCGGAAATAAAACCCAGAAATAATGTGCCTTGTTTCTGCGTTAGTTATGTTTCACGACAAACTATACATACTCATTGATGTATGTGAATTTTAACTTCATCTCATAGTCTTTAAATATGCAATTAATTGTAATTGAATCACAATACTTTTAGGATTGAAAGACTTAAAAATCACAACACATATGGAATCTGTACCCATATCATCATTGAATTAGAAGATGAGTTTATTAACACATTATTCTTGTATTAGAATCCATGAATATAAACCTCTGCAATTTGAAATTATTCATCCATCTGTAACTCTGTCAATTCTGAGGACACTCGCTTATTTTTTCAGCTAATAAGAAGCTTCTTTTGGTAGCAGAAAATGGTAGCAGCCTTAAATTAAAGCCTTTCCCCATCACTGGATCTTTATTATTCTTGGATGTTCAAACTCTATGATTCACTTCAAGTGTGTCACAGCCCAAGAGCATGCACGTACACACACACACACACACACACACCCCCACACACCATTGGCGCAAGGAGTGACATCCTCTTCAGACAAACCCATGAGACTTTGTGGCAGATGATTTAATAATGTCCCCTCTTGATTGATTGGTAGACTGAAGCATGAGCCATTATTTGTATTGATTTGGTTCCACACATCATGCAAACTTATTTTCCTTTGGTAGTTATATACTTAAAATCTGACGGGAATACAAATGTCCTTGCAAATTTTAAGAAATTGTGTTTTGTACAGAAAAACCTGTCCATTATATAAAATGAAAAGGATTGTAGAAAATATAACGTTTACACCAGGACTATTCCAAGTCTATAAGAGAACATTTCATGATGGGATGCTGGCACATGTTTTATTGTGAAGGTTAAAATAAATATTCACAGACTTGCAGTCCCACTCATTCAGGCCAGCAGACACATCAAATGCGATATTTGTCTCAACTGTCATAAACAAACATAAATTGAATTTCCCCCTCTCTTCCTCCACAAATACTTCTTGCATGGAAATGGACAGAGTAGATCTGAGCAGCAGTTTCTGTATCCACCACTTTTATATCAACACAGCACCCAACCTCATGTTTTATCTTGTTTTTTCATTGATTTTTAATTCAGTAAATTAACAATTAGGTTTTAAACAAATGGAGTCAAATAATGTTTCTTGCGTGTAATATTTGTCATTGTATCTTTTAGGATTCTAGGGATTTTCTGGAAGTGTGCCAGAATAGGTATGTTATTTTTATTTTTTTTTACCTAAAGGAATATTATTGCTTAGCAGGGTCACCTTGACTTAAATCTTATTTCTTCTCTCTAGGTGAGAGGAAGAGCCCCTGGGTGGCTTGCTGCTGTGTCGTCATGGCGTTTAGTATACTGTTTCAGCAGTAGCAGTCCAAAGGAAACCACAAATGGAAACATTGGGGAAATGAACAGACGGCAAGGCACGAACAGTACGATCCTAGAAGCACAACAGGACCTCTGGTGGTTGTCACTTAAGATGATGTAAAAACAGAGACTTGTCACCACTCGTCGTGGCCACGGAGAGAGAGTATGTGTGTTTGTTGGTGGAGGGGTGAGGTGATAGCCCCAGAGTGTGTCTCGATCCCTCCACAGACCTCCAGGTCTGTCCTTGTGTTTGCTCATGATGTCGAAGGTTTACTCCAGTTGTATGTGTGATCAAAGGATCGTTTGTCCAAACATTTCAAACAGATTTTTTTTTTTCCCTCTTCAAGTTTGTCACAATGGCATCGATTTGTTGAGAGTCCTTCACAAAAATCCTCCTTCATGAATGTGTATAACTATCAAGTAAATCACTCATTCAGACTTTTGTTTGTTGTATCTAAAATGGTGATGATATTCCATAGCAAACAAACTGGTATTCTAGCTCTCAACATGTCAAATTGTCCCACATATTTGTCGCCGGGAGCCGCTGATGTTTTTAAAGTCAGTCAGTTTGTCACTATTTATTAAAGAACCTTTTTGGAAGTCTGGTTTGAGAAGGCTGATTTGTTTCATTAAACTCAAAAACTTAACCACTTGATTAGTGTTTGCTGGTTGTGTTAATGCCACAGTGTAAAATGAAGTATCTTCATAATGACTTCCAACCTGCACAATAGACATGTTGATGACAACCTTTTGACCCTGTACATGAACACTGCAGTGAAGTTAGAGTTCCTTGTAGTTTTTGGGTGAAGAAGAATCTGTGACTTTAAGAATCTGCAGCTCTGGATCATATCTGAAGTGTAGTTCTCAGGATTCTGCTCGGAGTGAGATGCACAGTGAAGAGTTTGTGATAACCTTCTTTATAACCTCGAAGTCAACACTCGTCTTCACAGGGTCCGCTGCAAAGAGCTGTCAGTTGATTGTGCCACACGCCAGTTATCTGTCTAGTATTTACTTCCAGATACTAGCTGAATTTCATTCTTACAAAGGAAACTACAAGATACTGAAGTACTTGACTAAATTCAGGAGACTGAAAGATACCCTTAATGTTTTTGGAAAGTTACAATCCTATGTAATTGCTGATTTAAAGACAAATACTGTTCATTTCATCTTTTAACAATGGACAACTTTGGCTGCAAAAAGTGTGTAACGAGATTAAATTATTCCAATGAAAGAGTTGGGACAGGTTTTAAATGGAGATCATAGTTTCAGACTTAATTTATATCATCAGCCACAAAATTTGACCCAAATTAATCAAATTGAAATAACGGATATACTGTATGTTTCATAGAAACAGTCCCACACACATTTCTCCTCTCCTGTGTGGTAAATAAAGGAGGATTCTTGTTGACGCTCACCTTTGACACTCTGATCTCTGATGAGTGTCTGAATCCCAACACCCCCACACACACAGCCCCATGTTAGGGGACACTGATCCCATACTGGTGCCCATCCGTTTTGGCTCGCCCCGGCTAAGATAAAGCATCAAGTGAAGTCTGCCGGTAAAGTCGTGATTATCAGGCAGTGACGCAGATACAGACGCAGAGGAGCAGGAAGCTCTCAGTCATCTGCTTCTATCTTAAGGACCAGAGATACTGGCATGGGCTGGAGGGACCTGGCCGGGTCAATGAAGCAAGCTTATGTCTTAGGTGATGATGACAGTGAATCGCTACGGACGACCTGGTGTCACTTCAGTCCAGCAGATGAAAGCAGACACTATCAATAGCTCCCATACATGTGGAGAGACTGTGATTGTTCGGGTTATTCACATAGAATTAACCGAATCCTACAGAATATGCAGAAGGTAAAGAGATGGTTGGCTCACAGGATCTTGGGCCTGGTGTAGGCGCCATGTTAGGACCTAATCAAACTCAAAAGTGTTTTTTTTTGGTAATTTTTTAGGTCAATGTGATTGTTCTTAAAGCCCTTAAATGGTGCATGGGCACAGTTGCTAAACAATAACAATGAAGAATATCTGGCAGCGGCTCAGTGACTGGATGCCTAAAACAACATTTGGACCGATCCTGCTGTTTCTAAAGTGGCTTAATGCATGTCCTGATTTCTGTGTTTGAGTTGGCTCATCAAACTTTACTCAAGTGGATGCCATATGGCAAAGGACAAAATAAAACCGCTTTTTTCTACTCGGTGTGTCAGAATTCACTTTTACAGGTCATCTGGTGAGAATCATTACCTCCATCCTCTGAGTTTGTGTTTATTTCTCGGCTCCTGCGCCCCTGGGAGTGGCTGGCTGCCAGGCTGAACTAACAACACTTCACTGACTGTGAATCAAGCTGGTTGAGCCTTATGGGAACTAGCAAACTAATACACTCAATGTTACTGTAGCCTGTATTGTTCCTCGTGAAGGTTAAGACAATATAAAGCAATAAAACTGAAATGCAATACAGAATCTTGCCAAGCACTGATTTTCCATTAGCATTTTGTAATTAGAAAAAAAGAACCAACAGACCCCATGGGTTTTGAAATGAGGCTTTGCAAAACAACACATGGCCATTAAATTCAAAATATGATCTATACAAAGAAAATATATATTTACTGGGTTTGCACTGTTACTGTCTTTATTTTTGCTGAAGTTTAAATTGTGATTATTACCTCTGTCAAAGGGGTTAATAATCTTCTGAATGCTATTCTACTCCCATAGTTTATAAGTACAAGCAACATTTTACTATCTTTCATATCTGAGGCCAATTCAGTCTTTCTCCATGAACCCTCCAACCTTTGGTTTCATAGGGATTAGACAAGCAGCCAAGTATGAGACAGCATGAGGTCGCATGAAATCTCATCCAAAAAACCTAATTCACAACATTTCATGCAACATTAGTTTACATGGATGATCATGGCTGATGTCAGCTGTGTCATTGTGGACCAGAGTCTTTCTCTTTTCAACAAAGAGGTGCATTGATGCAGATACAGTCAAGTCAACCTCACTGACTGGAACACTACTGAGATAATTCAGTTTAATTTCAAAATTGTTATATTTTCTTGGCCTCAATGATTGTGGGAATTAAATTGAGCAAATTCAGTTTAATTTACGAATAATTTGTTATCATTGTTTTCCCTCAGGGATTGTGGAAATTATTCTCAGATGAGCTGCTGAACATTTCATTGCATTTGCTAAATGTTCCTTAGCAGAAGAGTGGACGATTAGTAATGTTCGTAGTGCAGCTCTACACTTTACTGTCGTCTACACTCTTATTAGCAATAGCTCATATCCAACATATAGAGACAAACAACCATTCACACTCACAATCACAGCTAAAGTCAATGTAGAGTCCCCAATTAACCTAACCTCGATTCCTCACTGAGCTGGTTACCCACAAAAAAGTCAAAAAAATCTATTTCTATAAATCCATCAGTATAGGCATAGATAAAAATCAATCAAGTGCATGTGGGCAGCAGAACTGAGAAATCAGAAATGAATGTCGTAATTTTAACAACTAAATCATCTTATATCAGCTGCAAGGATTTGTTTTATTGTGAATGCCGTCGACTTCACCTTTGACCCCTTCACTTCTGCTCAAATAATTGTCACAACCAACAGTGAACTAGCAAGGACATCAAAATGGATCACCTAAAGACACAAAATAGCCGGTGGTGAATACTGTACGTTGTCAGTGGCTTTGCTGCTATGAAAAGTGCCACAGTGTATTAGCCGTTGAGAGACACAAGCTGGTCACGTCGAAGGTAAGGAAACACAGTGACAGCTGCAGGAGCACAGGCGCTGAGGTAATGGACAGACACTTTTCCAAGAACACAACTCAACCACCTAAACGTGAGGACAAGGAGAACATAACCTATTTGATGTGAATGACTGGTTGTGTAGCATGTGTATGATGGGTTGTGTTGAGGGACGCGTGTTAACAGGTCCAGGTCTGTCTGGATTTCACGTGGAGATAATACTGGGGAACAGGTCGGCTCCAGCACAGAGCTTTGTAGGTGCGGGTTTGCAAAAAATGGAATTGTGCAGACCTCTGACCTAACCCCATTCTGCATGTCTCTGGGCCGTGGGAGGACCCGAAGTACCCAGAGAAAATCCACGTAGACATGGGGAGAGCATGCAAACTCCACCCAGAAGGTGTGGTAGAAGAGTTTCGAACCAGGAGCCTTCTTGCCGTGAGGCGACAGTGCTATAACCACTGCCCTTATTCAAAACATAAAAGTTTCATCTACTCGTCTCTTCCCCCTTTGATCACAAAGTGGAGCTTCTTGCCGCCGTTTTGAGGACTTCAAAGTAAATCGGGCCAATAAAGTCTCCACCACGTCCCGCTGAGCGAACCAGAGGTGTCCAAACAGACCTTGAACCTTTAAATCTTCAGTGGAGCCTGCTTGAATCACTGCACTGACTCTGCATGTGGAGGGAATAAAGACGAATGGAGGGAGCGGCAAAGGGATAGTGAGAAAGCGAGGGAGATAATGACAGGGAGATGGAAGAAGGGGAGGGAAGCATTCAATACATAGGGAGAGTGGATTAGCCCTTATTATACCACTGGGGTATTCCAGTGATCAACCTCCCAATGACCCCATATTTTCCTCTTTAGCTGGTTATTTATTTAAAAGCTTGCGGTTCCGTTGTTTACTGATACCTAGGAGGGCAGCCTCTCTCTTGTGGTCCGCTTGCAGTTTCAGCCACAAACCCAAACTCCTTTAAAGACGTGGAGGATCACAGAGGCTACAGCATGATAGATAAAAAATGCTTGACATCCCGTCCATACTGTGAAGCCTTTATTCTGTCCTCACTTCCTCATTAGGAACATGCAACCTTTGTTTTCTGCCTCCTGAGGGAACAAGCGACAAGAATATAGTCGCCACCAATATCCTTCATGTGGGACAAGTCTGGGTCGGCGGCAGGCCCGATGATAGTGCGTGTAAGCGACGCTATAATGGACATCGGATAGTTCAAACACTCGCTTGTGTAGTCTCGTCCTGGCACTCAGGCCTTCTGGGTCACTCTAACTCCTTCCACGTGTAATTTATTGCCAGATATTTTATGGTAACAAGATAAATTTTAAAACGTAGCCCCTTTAGACAGCTCCCTGCGGCCTCAGAAACTGGGGCGCTGCGTGTCTCCTTTGAAGGTGGCATCTGCAGCCCGTTCAGAGGACAGCCCGCTCCATGCTCATTAGCCCGAGGCAGGAGTTGTCTCTGCGTAACAAGGCCGTTACACAAAGCTAGAGAGCTCCAGGTCACTGCCGCTGGAGGTTCTGTCAGT
Source organism: Hippoglossus stenolepis (assembly GCF_022539355.2). Taxonomy (NCBI): domain Eukaryota; kingdom Metazoa; phylum Chordata; class Actinopteri; order Pleuronectiformes; family Pleuronectidae; genus Hippoglossus; species Hippoglossus stenolepis. The sequence goes on from NC_061491.1 coordinate 14,236,112, forward strand.
GGTGGAAATGGATATCAAGTGAAAATTTCAACATTAGACACTTGAAATGTGACTTCCAAGCAAATGAGACAATGGGGGTATCGAAGCGATTTTAGCTCTGATATGACCATTTTGTCCACATTTCTCAATGCAGTCATCAGTAGAAACATGCAGGTTGGTTGCAAAACAGTAACGGAGAAAAAGCTTCCGTGCCATTACCTGCCCTTGCTCCGCAGGTTGTGTCCCATCCAGTCCCACTCCTTCAGCGAAGGATTCACACATTTTTCAAGGTTTTGCAATAAAGTTAATAGTTTCATGGGTGCATCTTTATACGCATCAAAGCCACATTGGGTTTGTACAGGTTCTGTATTTGTCTGTGAACGGTGTGAACTTTTCGTGAACACACCCACGTTTGGCACAGATTCCCATGAGTGTGTGGGAACCTTAAATGACTAATTTTCTTCTTATTGATGATGATTTTCTAAGAAAGTGTGATCAAAACCAGTTTAGCTTTCTCTGTGCGTCATAGAACCATCAAAGAGAGTATGTCGTCCCTGGAGGCTCTAAATTGACCGTACCTGTGATTGTCAATGGTTGTTTTTCTCTTTGTATTTTGTCCCTGTGATGTCCTGGCGACCTATTACCATTGACACTATCTTTCTTATTTCTTATACATTTTACTCACACCACCAACTTCTACTGATAGTGGAGAATAGAATACAATAGGTTATATAACAGGAATGTCCTTATTTACTCCTGTTAAGTAAAGTATGGTGTTTTCTGCAGAAGCTGCAACTGTGAGAACTTGAGTGAAAAACCTGCTCGATATTATAATATTCACTTTGTGGGATATGTTGCTAGCCAGTGCTAACAGCTACTGTCTGTAATGTCAGTGTCTCTGGAAAACAAGGACATATTTGTGGCCAATTAACACAGACAGAAAAGACACTGCAGTGGTAGAATTTATACAAATAAATCAAAATGAAAATTGCTTTGCTTTCAGTCTGAACAATCCTTGATATGAATCACAGCGCCGTAATGCTGGGCCTTGCAGGAGTTTTAAACCTTTGTCACAGTGTTATTTTGTGTATAATTGACAATAATCCAAAATGCATTCAGTTAGTCATTTTTTCCCATGTAAGAAGTCCTGTAAGTCCGCAGTGTGAACGTGTCCTCCATCACTTCCAGGAAGACCGAGGACTGTTTCCATTTTGGCCCATGAGGTGGTCGCCCCAGTCCAACAAGGGCAGGTTTCCAGACATGAACTGGGCCACGCACGACTTTACTTCATCCCTCTGAGCTGCCATAGGAACCGTGCAGTTGATGGAACAACACTCGCACTGTAACAGCTGGTATTGTACAGTTGAGTGGAGCCTGCAGACGATGAACAGTAATATCAGACGTCAGCAGCCCAGAGCGAGTCACTGTGCAGATGTGTGTTTCACATACACCCTGCACTTACTCATATACAGGTATCTGATCAACGTATACATCCAAACTCTTTCTTGTGCACCCACTCACGCAAGCACGGACACAGATATACTGAGGTTTCATGGTAAAACAATACGTGCATGAATACACTCAAATGATCACCTCTTCATAGGGTGAGATCACCTAAGCTGTTGTTCCACATATCAATAGGGAGTTTTCAAGTTTGAAAAGAAAGGGCTTATTGCCTCCAGCGAGGAAACTGTGTTTTCACTCCCGCTTATTTGTTGTTTGTTTTTCTGTCACTTTTCTCAAGAACTACAGATTTCCATGAAATTATGTGGAAGGGTGGGGCTTGAGCCGAGTGAGAAACCCAGTCCGGATAAACAGGCGTATCCAGGAATCTTTTCAACATTTTCATAAATTTCTTAAGGAATAAAGCAGCCAATCAGCCTTGGCATGGGTATGGGTCTCTCAAGGCCCTCTGGAATAATGTGAGTCTGTCAAAAGGTTTTTTTTTGCCAATCCAGTCTTAAACACCACATTGTGATTGCTGGCATCTGATTAGTATTTTTATAGCAGTTTGCCCCTGTTAGCAAAACATTATGTCACTGTCCTGGGCTACAGTCATTTGGCCATTCTCTCTATTTTTTTAACAACTGTCCACGTTTTACGTCGATAACTAATAAATTCGATTGCGCTGCTGAAGAAAACTGGTACGAGGGATGCACCTCATCTGTAGCACTTCAAGGCTTCTTTAGGAGGAGCGGGTGCATGTGGGGGAGGTAAAGCACTTTGTCGTGGCTGTATACGGTTCCATTGCTGTCTGCTGTATGGCATGGCAGTCTGAGTCTTGCTTTGATGTTTTATGAATTGATAAGGTGTGATGTCCTCCTTTGAACTAATGTTGTGTTGTCTTATGTTTCCTGTTTTTAACTTTGGATTGTTCTACCCTGTCTGCATAACAAATTTAACTTTGGGTACTAATACAGAAACCTTGAACCTTGAACCTTGAAAAGATGAATAACACTGAGATCTGCTTCAGGTGGAAATTAGGTTATAAATTAATGAGCGGATTCTCATGAAACTTGGTGTAGATCCAAATCAGTGAGTAGATCCAGATAATATTTTTTTTATCATTCACATTCCCAGGAAATCATATATGGACTTTAATGAATATGTCTGTGAGTGTGTGCAATTCGGTGCAGCTTGATTGAATATAAGGGGACTGGTGGGCCTTGGCCCCTGTGCACTGGTATGCACTGAAGAATACTTAATAATCACCATTGTAAAGACATGTAATAAATGCTGGCTCATGCACTTCAGTAATCCTCAACCATCACTACATGGAGTCTATTACAGTAATGATCACAATGCAAGACCATAGACTTTTCCTTGTTCCACAAGAAGACTCTGTAAACATCTTTGATTTATCTTGACTTCCCCACATAACAATAACTCACTTCATTGGCCTCTAATCCTCTCTTCAGTGACACATTTCTCTCCGTCTCCTACCGCTCTGATTTCGAATGACTTGCAGCGCCTCAGCTATTTTATTAGTCTCCATATAAACAAATAATACAATTATTAAGTTTAGAGTAAAGCATATTATTCATACCCCCGGTTGTAGACATCACCAGGCAGATGCTGTCCCACTAACAGATATGACAGCAGTGTTACTCACAGAGCTGTGGTTCGACACATGTTGCCAACGTAAACATGGCGACTAGCTTGGAATCATCGGTTTGACGATTCTGTCAGATGCCCATTGGAGTCACACTTTTCTGGGTGTAACTCTCAGATTGATAAATAATAACATGACCAGCTGACGTGTTGTATCAGAGGTCGGCAGGGATCCAGAGCGTAAACATCCAGATTGGACAAATGCAAACTTGAACAGAAAATAAATGCTTCTGATTACTCTGAAAGTGTGTTGTTTGTTTTTATCTATCGTGCGACCACATTTCATTTGGCACCCCAGTTCAGTTCGCAGTGAATGCTTTTTTGTCTGAACGATGGAAACTGCTGTGATGTATCAAAACAGGACCACAGACGCATCATTTTCACACTCAGCCGACCACAGGATTCAGAGCTGGGCAATAAAAATATCAATCCTCTCTGTTGAGCAACAACCCTCCTGCTTCGCTGAGGATGTTTGTTTGTCTGCAGAAGAATTGTGTTGGAGGGTTTGAATGACAAGCAGTGGATGATAGAGGGGAACAGTCCTCACACTCACACCTGCAGGACCTATAAGATGAAGACAAACTGAGGAGAATCAAAGACGAAGGTCGGGGGGGGAGCCAATGAGTCGACTCGTTGGCTCTCACAACCTTTGAGTCATTGTCTGGCAACAATGGTGATGAGGATGTAACCTATTGGCTGTGATTTTTCATACATTGAATGTTCCAGAAACGAAAGATGATAAACGGCTGTTACTCTCATTTACTCAGAATTAAATGTTGTTACTCCCAACTTTTTTTTTATGTCTGAATGATGATGATTCTTATGACACAGTACATGTGAATGTAGCATTGTATCCTTCGCCTCCTGTGTAACTCACAATCTGTGCGAGCGAGCGGAAAAAACATTTGCCTCCTGTGACAAATCAACTCCACGGCGGCTTCACGAAGAGTTCAACCTAGGTGAACTTTGACCTGTGACATTCACCTGCATTCATGCATGTGTGAGTGTGGCCTTATTTTCAGCCATAGTGTAGTAATTGAAATTTTAATATTTAAAATTTGACAGCCTAATCACAACATAAAGGAGCAAACTTAGATAAATTTGTCTAATCAGAACAATGCTATATCTAAGTGGACCTTCAATGTAAAAATTCCCAGAGGAAAGGCAACAGCTTTATTTCCTCAGACTGTTTATCTATGCAGGGAAAAAAATTTCCCACGAAATGAATCTTCCCGACAGGAACTTTCAACATGTGTCGGCCAGATCACACTCAAGCAAGAGAATGAGTAATCAGCCTAAATTTAAATTGTATTTATTTCCTAACTGTTAATTTGCTTAAAAACTAAATCGTCAACATACAATACAGATTAACCTCTCGTCACACTGTGACATGCTCACACTGTGAAAATGTCAAGAAATAGCAGGATTAATAAGAAGTTCCTGGGAGAAATCCAAAATTATGTATTTATAACATGGCATCATCAGAGGCAGTTAATCGTGTTAAAGCGATACCATAATCGTTAGGCCTAGGAATAAGAAGCATGACTATATATTATAATTATCGAAGCTTGTCAGATTCAGTTTGTACACTTCTCCTCTGAGATGTTTGTATTTCGAATTAAAAGATACCGAGTGAAGATGGGGTCACAGGTCAGTCTTTGTGTTTCAGGCTCCTAAGCAACTCTGACAATAAGCTAGTGTGGGAAGTATGATAAAAGCTGTGAGTGTTTGAAATCCTTGTGCAAAGAAAACACAATAATGTTCTGAAAAAAAAAAAAAGTAAAGGAATACTTCATGAAGGCTTCCTGGTTTGTACTTATAAGGAAACACTGGTGAAGACCGAGTTAGTTCATCTGTTACACATATCACATGGACACAACCACAAACTGTGCATAAAGAAAGTGAAGCCAAAATGCCTCGACTGCCACCTAATGGCTGGTTGGAGTGTAAATCCTACCTCCTCCCTGTTGTTGGATGGGACATGGACCAAAACTAAAAAAGTCAAAGAACACTCTGAATACATTTTCCTCAAAGATGGTTTGTGTTATTTTAGGAATGGTTCCGGTTCTAAATTATCAGTTTGGTAACTTTGGTACAAATCAGTTATTTGATGCAGTAAAGATGAGGTGAGCGGTCGTGATTGGCAGCTTAGACTCACGATACGTAGAGCACCTGTATTTGCTCGACACCACAACCAGTAGAGGGCAGAATCTGGCTCCAAATGGGCCAAATTGCAACGTTTCAGTATCCAGGATTTTTTGGCTTCAGTTCTGGAAAGTGGGAGGAAGTGGAGACGCATCGTCCATCTCAATAAACAGTTCATGTAGACACAAGATAATTATAATATTCAGACAAAGCTGGGATGTCCGTTGTTACAGTGGGATCTGCAGAGGGACACTTCTTTGGAGACATCTTCTGTCCCTCTGATGGTGAACTCTGTCTAAAGGGATCAGCTCACTTCCACATTGTTAACAGCTTAATTTGTTAAGATGTTATTTGTTGTCTTTTATTCCAGTTGCTGTGTCAAATCTCAACCATCACGTCTTTTTTTATAATGGTATGTGATGTTTAGACAAAAAAAGAAGTTCGACCAGTAGCAAAGTGGTTGATCACAGGACCAGTCATTGTTTTTGTCTTAAACTCTAACCCGTTATCACTGAGGAGCATCATTCATCTCAAACTCGACATGCTCCAGTGAAGTGAGAATATATTTGTGCTCAGATGAGCCAGTTGTTTAGATGTGGGACGGGAGAGGGCTACAAAGGCTCCTCTGTCTCCTCCCGCTCTCTCAGACATGACTCAGGCTGAGAGAGGGAGATGAGGTCTTGCAGCAACAGCCCTCCCTGCTCCTGACAGCAAGGAGGGAAAATCAGTGTCTTTAGTCACATACATATTCAGAGACTAGCAATGCCTCTCGTATCATGGTCTCTTTTTGTAGAAACCAGTTACTGTGAGAGGTGAGCCACGGCATGGAGTTCTATGCTCATATAGGAAACAACCACATGTGTAACTGTTAGATCATCAACTCACAGCTTAACTTTCTAGAGGCAAGAGTGGCAACCACAACACATAAGAGTCCCCTTGTGAAACCATATATATTTTATGTGGGTCTGTTCCAAATTTCACACACACATAAATATCAGTCCAATAAACATGTCTCAGCAAAATCCATGACTCAGAAAAATGAACAAAACATGTTTTTTAAAATTGCCCTATCTCACAATGTTAAAGAGAATTAAAACACTAAATCCTGATCTGGAACCCCACCTAGATTTAACTGGTTTCATCTTTCTTGGGTCATGCTTAGCCTCTCCACACAATTCCATGGAAATCGGTTGGGTAGTTTTTCCATAATCCATCTAAACAAATAAGTTAGAGGCACATTAAAAACATCCCATAATGTCATTTGTCTCTTGTGGAAGTGTTGCTTGACAGTTTGAAACAAATAATGCCATCTGCCCATGTGTTCCTCCCTCTGCTCCGATTCTCCAAACGTTGCACTCCTGGTGAAAATAATCATCACCTATGATTTATAGAAAACTCAGAGAATAGTTTGGGCTCAGTCCAAACACTCCAGAGTGATGTTTCTCACTTTGAAATATTTTCCTTTTTACTCTTTTTGTGTTTGCTGGAGTCTTGAGAATGTTTGGATTCAGATCTGTTCATTTGTCAATTCCCTTTCAAAAGAGTGGACTCTCTTGTCCAGAATGCAAACTTTTCAGGTTCAGGTTGTCAGTGTGTTTCTCACAGTCAAATGTTCTTGTTGAAACTCATCTCCCCCTCCACAGACTTCCACTTCAGGCTACATGGACGCCATCTGTATAAAACAATACAAAAAGATCACCACACATGGCCCATACCCCCTGGGTACCAAGAGGAGGTAAGTACCCAGAGATATGACTTCAGAGGGGTGGTGGTGGTCGTGCACGATTACAATAAAGAGTCCCTGTCCCACACGCACGCACGCGCCCCACCCCGCACCCTCCCTCGCTCTGTGGCCTGCAGTGTCGAGGGAGGGTAACAAGGTCCATATGTGGTCACTTCCTCCCTGCGCTGCCCAAACGTGGGGGGGGGTTGGCATTAACAGGACCACAGAATCTATTGATTTACTCTTCAGAGGAGGAAGAAAGACACAAGGGCATTTACAATCCTCCTTCAGTATTAATCTTTTTGACATGGAGGGTGGGCATGGAGAAGCAGCTCTGGAAGTTTTCTACATTTCCCATCCCAGACCATGCAATTGGTCACTGGTGTTTGGTGGAGCCGATCCCAAATGCAGATACTCAGCACTGGTGCAGCTGTGACTTTAATGGTTTTCAAGAGATACAGTATTAGACAATGGGATAAAAACAAGAAAATTCAAAACATCATTTACAGTAATATGCCAAATTGTGGCTGATCTCGCTTGTTGCAGAAGCTTACATTCAAGCTCCTGCAAGTCAAACTTTGGCTTGAGGTCATTTCCAAATAACAATAGAATGAACGGTTCACACAACCTTCTGGTTGCATCATGTTGGCCAAGTGGTGGGTAATTAATTCGTCATCAGCTTTTGAAGTGCAAGGGAGAAACGATTTCCCCCAATGACTCAGATATCGGGTTGTGAATAATGATTTTGATGATCACTCCCTAAATCTGTATGTGTCTACATGACGCTGAAAAAACCCCACAATCGACGGGAGGGAAACATTATACCAACGGAGATCAGATGTAAAAAAAAAAATTGCAATAAATCTTTTTGCAGCTGCCTTTACAGACAAGTGTTGTACAGTGTTTGCTTCGTGCTGTTTGAAGCTGTTTGATAAATACCCTGTGAATGATCCTTGGATGGCCCAGTCCTCTGAATACATCGTTTGTTACCGAGAAAAACTGATTGTGCACAACAACCATTACAATCCACTGCTTGATATGTTTCCCATCCAGGCCATTTGGATCCAATTAATGTCAACATGTAAACAGTTCTTGTAATCTAGGCGACTGCGACGCAATCAGATGATTTATGGTAAATAATAAAATCTCAGCAGAGTGCAGAACCGGAGGGGATGAGCCAGTGATCGGCTCCCTGCATCCAGTCCCACATACAGAACAATAACTACATTTCAAACCAACTGCAATTCTCAAGTGTACCATGGATGCATACAAAGGGTGGAATTATTGACATATGTTAGAGGATTAGTGAAACATTCTTCAAAACAATTGTTGTGTTTGTTTATTACCGTGTGAAGATGGTTCCGGTCATCATTTTTTGCGCAATCCCCAAATGGGCCATATTTTGTGGTCTTCGATGCGTCATTGTGGGAAAGTTGTCACTGGGTGTTGGGTCACATGACGGTAAGAACAACACCCATGTTCTGTACCAGATTTAGAGACGACAAAGTGAGATTCCCCAATAATAACAGCACTTCTTGAAATGCTCAGTTTCCTAAGACATTTTCTCCAAATTTTCTGTCCCGTTGATAAGTGTCTTTTAAACAACAATGTCATACTTTGACATTATTATTAATGCAGGTTGCTTTGTTACGTGGGTTTTTACCTCAGACAAGGAGGTAATGTCTTCATTTGTTTGTTGTTTGTTTGTGAGCAGGATATTACACAAAAACTATTTGACGTATTTCCACGAATGTTGGTGGACAGGATGTGGTATGGGTCAAGGGAGAAGCCTTTACAGTTTGGTGCGGATCCAGATCAGGGGGCACATCCAGGAATTTCGTTCACTTTCTTTAACTTTTGGTGAGATAGGGGGCATTTTTACTTCTCGGAGAATAATTCATGGATTGTGATGAAAAAATCGGATGTATGTAGAGGACTGATGTTCATAAGGTTGAGCAGTTTTGAGCAGATCTAAATAAAAATCCAGATCTAATGAATAGAAATGTGGTTTCATAAGGGGACTATTGAAGCTTCAGTAACAAAAAGTATCCCCAATGAAGGTAAACTATAAATTGTATTACTTTTCTAGAGCAGTTTAGACGATATTATATAAAGAATAATCATGACCAGAATTTTTGTCGAGCTTGTAGACCTTGTCACTTGAGTAAGTGATCACAGAGAAAACAACCTGACCCCATTTGGATGAGAGTTTGATGCCAGAAGGAAAAACATTTTTGTGATAATTAGCATATGTTTCATTCTGAATTGGGCTTTAGAACCAGCAGAGGCCCTGAGAATATGCTGAGACCAGAGCCAAGGCCTCACTGACCGGGGCCTGTCTGTTCTGCTCCAGAGCATCAAGTGTAATGAGAAACACATGGTCCGACGACCACGGGCCAAGAAGTCAGATCTGTGGACGGTATGTGAGACTCAGAGATAGCCTCTCTTTAAAACTCCTGAATCCACTGCTCTGGTCAGAGGACTCTACATATATTCAAAACATAAAACATGATGTTCATTATGATAAAGACTCTGTCCTCCTCCCTCTGTATTCAGTCTTCTACCTCCATCTAGTGGTGACAAGTAAATGACGTTCTTCAGCTGTTTTATTTCAAAGTAAAGACATTACTATACATACATTATATGTGGCATATTAATATCCTAGTAGTGTATTATATCTGGAAATCGCTATATATGTGGTTTTAGTATAATAACATATAGTGCTGTATTTATTTATTTGAATTGACATTGACATGGTGCTATACAAATCAAGTTATTATTATATACCAAGGTTTATGATACCTTGGTATATGAAACTTATCAATAGGAAAATGAAAATAAAATACACATAATGATACACTGTTCCATAGTGCTGATGAGTACTCACTTCGCCCGCATTACCACCAGAGGGCAGTGTACCACTGTTGTCTGAGGGGAGGGGGCAACCAGGTGAGTGTTTCTCAAGGTCAGTATTACACATCACATGGATGATATGTGGAGGTGACAAGGTTTTTAAATGTACAGCAGGACAGAGTGGACGATGAGTTCATGACAAGACAACACTTCAGAGGAGAAGAGGTTGTGAACATGTCAGGAGAAGTACAGAAGTACAACAGTCCCAATTGATCTGGAAATACACTCGTTTAGTTCAAATCAGTTTGACCAGATACGTGGCGGATTGTGACCACGTGTGTTATAAGTGAGTTAGTTACAAACACATTCAACACAGTGACTAAGATTCTTCTTAATTCCAATCACATCTGCTGAGACTGAGGATGCCGTTGGCAGAAGTAGAAAACATCACTATTAATAAGCCCTCGCCGCCACACACACACACACACACACACACACACACACACACACACACACACACACACACACACACACACACACACACACACACACAGTCAGGGAATGACAGAGAGTAGGATTGGTCTGTCTTTAGCAGAGGCTGCAGTGGTTGCACCATTTGCTCACATGCTGGCAGATGCACACACACACACACACGCACGCACGCACACAGAAACCATCTCTGAACTCATCCATGAGAGGGATCTGAGCTGTGGAGGAGCTGACTTAGCCGCACAGACACACATACACAGATAACCACAGACGCGCACACACACACTGAACGCCTGAGCCCCCATTGGTCGGCGTCTCTCCACCCCACCGCGGGAGTCTCTGAGGGGTCTGCTGCAGTACTCTGCTCCAGGGGCCTAGAAACGCTGGAGTGAGACGTTTTTTTTTTTTTTCCCTTACTTCTATTTTTGGGCTGGATAGTGGAGGTCCACAGCCTCGCTCATTTTCCACTGTTTCTCCACATACTGGTTCCCAGTGTGCCGGCTGCTAATACAGCTCCATTCCCTCCTCTGCAGATAGAAACAGCAAGGCCGTGTAGCTCAGACAGGCAATATGATACCACTGAGAATCTGTGCAATAAGCCAGTGAGGAAGGACGCATAAATCGTGCCTCCACTGCAGGGCCCAGGGGCAGCAACCCAGTGCTCAGCCAGCCATGTAGACTCAGGCCATAGCTAAAAGAATTTGGAAAGGACTCTTCCTGTAGCCCATCCCCCCCCCTCCCATATAAGAAGACATGATTTTACTCGTCTGCTCCCAAGCCAGCAAAGAGTCCATGACCGGAGTTATGTTGCCTTTAAATCAAAGCCAAGGGTCTTGTTTTACATGAACGGCCTTCTGTTGCAGTAAAACTAACTGAGTACTGTGGATAAAGCTGATAACACTGCATCGACCAAAGGACAAAATATATGACAAATCATTTGCGGTTCAAAGATGTTGGGATATATTTTGACCCAGAATTTGACGATGACTTTCTAGTCCCACATCACGTTTCTTTCTACTTATCATGTTACACCTGAGGGCAAACACTGCAGAATAAAGGTAAGGAATAATGGGTGAGCTGTTTATTCCGCCATTAATTATCAAATATCAGTTATGACGACAGGTCAAAAGCAAAACATAATGCACAAAGTGAAGCTGATCATGATAAACCTGGCTTTCGTGGCCAACTTTTACAGCCATGCAGCTCTCAGGATAGTGTAATTGACTTTTTTTTGTTGTTGTGAATATTCACAGAGGAAATTAAAGCTTAATGAAAACACGCTGTAGCATAGATTAAAAAAAAATAATCTCTGCGGGCACAACCTGCAGAGGCTCAAATCAATCTAATCAGGGGAGAGCTCCTCAACCTCAGTTCTGGAGTAAAACACAGGAGTATATCTGCCCACATTCATAAAATAGAGGGAGGTCCCTAATTCCACAATAGCCTATAGGGCTTCAGATTCATGTAGGAACCTGTCAGAGGGAAGAAGCATGTTTATGAATGAACAAGCTACTTCTCTGCCCGGGGTTCAGTGTGTAGTCACAGGGATGAACAGGGAGCCCTGTGTGATGTGGCGACATCCATCACTGCGTTCTAACCACACGGTGTGCGTTTTTACGCATCTCTAAAACATGTAATAAACTTTAAATGTATCTGGGGGAGATATAGTGTGTGATGGGTGTTTGCAATGGGTGAGCTGTGTGCAGATGCTACATGAACGTGTCCCCCACACCCCCACACACATCCCAGCTGGGTGACAGTATTTGGGTTTGATGTTTTGGGGCATTTTACGCAGTGGTTTGTGTATCTCCGCGGCCTCAGAGATGGGTATCCGGCATATTGATAGTGGTGAATGCCAGCGGGCATTAGAACAGCGAGCGGCCATCTGCCAGCCGAGCGAACTAGCAACCCCACCAGCTGCAGTCGCAAAACGCCCTACAAAGCAGGACATGCATGCAGCTTCTGACGTCTGCGGCCACACTGCGCTACAAAGAGCAGAAAAAGCCAGGAGCGGAAACAATGAGGATCCAGCTTATAGACGCCGCATAGGTCCGCGACCGGGCAAGTTTTCGAGAGGAGGCTGCAGTTAAGTGCACATCAGTTCATTTGGGATGAGAATATTTCTAAGATTAGTGGAGGAATACCCATAAAAAACTCATGCAGGGGCACTTTAATACCCCGACATGGCGACGGCAAGAAAAGGGAGAGAGCTTTTTACTATTTTGGAAACTAGCGCGGACGCAGAAAGTGGCGGCGTGTGCGACAGTCAAGACTCGCCGCTGAATCTTTCGGCCGATGTGAAGTGGTTTGAGATTCCGTACAGAAAGCCGGACTCGGACGAGGAAGAAGAAGACGGGGAGCGGGAGGAGCAGGAGGAGGAGGAGGACGGTGCCGGAGAGGAGGAAGGGGAGAATGGTTTCACGGCGGCCGCGGCGGCGGAGGCTGCGGACGCCGCCAGCCTGCTCGCGGGAGGCGGCTGCAACATAATTTTAGTCACCGGCAGCAACGGGATCCAGCACGACGAGGAGGAGTACGCGGAGGACTGTTATTATTCTACCTCCACAAACTGCTCCGACACCACCTCGAACGACTCCGATATCGATTTCTCGGATTTGGAGGAGGAGGAGCGCAGGGGCTTTTTCCGCCTCGACGATGACTCGGACGAGGACTGCACGTCTCCGGACTTCTGGGGCGAACCGGACCAGGTCATCGCGATCGAACCGTTCTCCGCCGTCAGCGGCCCACAGCACTCGCTGGGGGACGATGCTGACACCCGTGACTATTTCCGGATACTCTTCCCAGATTCTCTTTTTGAACACATGGTAGAACAAACAAACAATTACGCCCTCTATCGGCAAAGGAGGAGCGGGAAGTCAGACCCCCACTGGCACCCCACTGATGTGAGGGAGATGAAGGCCTACGTGGGTCTGAACATCCTCATGGGCATCAATCAGCTGCCAGACACAGGCATGTACTGGGCCAGTGACATTTTCATAGGCAACGCAGGTTTTAAAAAGACAATGACAGCCAGGCGTTTTGAGAAACTCACCCAGTACCTGCAGCTGTGTGACCGTGAGTCAGAGCCGGTGCGAGGGGAGCGTGGCTACGATGGCCTCTTCAAAATCAGGCCTCTCCTCGATGTGGTGGAAAACAGCATGTGGGATTCATATACACCCAATCGCTGTTTGACCATAGACAAGTGTGCCATTGTCATGAAGGGACGCTTCTCCCCCACACAGTACATGCCCTCCAAGCCCCTGAGCAAGGGGCTGACAGTGTGGATGCTGTGTGACTCTCGCTCAGGCTACTGCCACCGGGCCAAGATCTACGTAGGCAAGCCCGGTGAAGACGAGGCAATGACCTCTCTGGGCTACAGGGTGGTGGCCTCCCTGGTGCGTGGCCTGGAGGGTCAGTACCACCACCTCTTCATGGACAGCTTCTTCACCTCCGTGACCCTCCTCCAGAGGCTGCTGAGGGACGGGCTGTACGCCTGTGGGCCCACACAGCCAGGGCGCAAAGGTTACCCAGAAGTCCTCAGGCCCCGTAACGTCGGAAAGCTGGCCCAGGGTGAGTTTTACCAGTGCCAGCGTGGCAACCTGGTTGCCACGGTGACACGGGATGTCAAGATGGTCAGCTGCCTTTCCACCAATTCTGCTCCAGGGATTGTGGGTATCAGTCCAGGCCGGCAGCAGCATGAGGCAGATGGGGAGGGGGAGAGTGACAGCATGGACGGCTCAGGTTTGTCCTTCGGTGTACCCCGACCTCTGCCCCTGCTGTTGTACCAGGAGAACATGAGGGGAGTGGATCTGTGCGACCAGCTGAGGGAATGCTACCAGGTCGGCCGGCCGTGTAAGAAGTGGTGGCGCTACTTCCTGTGGTTCTACGTGAACCTGTGCATTGTCAACGCCTACATCATCCTGAGGGAGAGCAGGGGGGGCAGCCCACCGGCAGGCTTCAACGGAAAGCAGTTCACCCAGCGCCACTTCAGAGTGCGCCTGGCACAGCAGCTGATTGGAGACTACCAAGGGGCAAGGGGCATGGAGCGGGCAGCACGCAAGAGACACGCAGATTCACCCATAGAGTACGGACACCGCCTGGAGCGCATGTCCGAGCGCTCTCGCCGCTGCAGGAACTGCACCAACAAGGGACTGCGACACGAAAGTGTGTTCGGCTGCAAGATATGCAACGTCCACCTATGCAGGGGAGGGTGCTTCTCTGAGTTTCATAAATAAAAACTGCTGTTTTTTTTCTTTTTCTTTTTCTATCCTTTGTGTAATCAAACTATTTGTGTCAAGGGATTTTTTAAAAACAGTAAAAGACTTTGTAATTCCAAAGGTCACCACTACAAGTGCACAACATAGTCACACACTTTATGTAGAGCTAGTTTTAGGATAGTAATATTACTGCACGTATACTAGAGAAAATAAACTGAGAAACTGTCGATTATTTGATGAGGTATAGAATGTTTTGGCTCCTCGCCCTCTGTAACACTGATGGAACTGCCTTGTGTCACTTTTTTATACGTTTAAAACATGTTAAGTATTTTATATGAAAAAAGAAGAAAAACAAACTTTTCTGCACTTACAGTAGACCAGGAAATGTTTATTATGGGAAGTTTATCTCTCCTTTTCCAGAATAAAAACTTCACTATGATGAACTGAACAGAATCACCTCTTTTATTAACATGGATAACATCACCATCGTAGATATTAAAGAGGAAGAGCAATGTTAATGAGATCTGAGTATTGAATGGAGTATTTTAAACAGGGGTTTAAAATGGATTTAGCTCTGCTTGCTTGTTGTTCCTTCACCCAGAGACACACATGAAAATCTCTGCGTCTCTGGGCCTTCAAAGGGACACAGCTTGGAGCAATTAGAGAGTAGAAAAAGCCCCTCAGTGCTGTGCAGCCAACGGACCTAGTGATGCCATTTCTTTCTCCAACCGCACTACAGACACAGAGCCATCTGTGGCCCTATTACACAGAATCCAAACGCAAAGAGCCGTACTTGTTACTGGCATGTTTGGAGAATGGAAGCAAGATGACAGAAAGTCACTTTTCTGGGAGCAGCGTCTCTGTGACTGATGGGTTAGAGTGAGTCCAGGATCAAAGCTGTCCCTGCTCGCCCAGGAGAATGGTTAAAAGAAATTATTTGTGGCTACTGTTAAACCCACCGTTGGGTGTTTTGGTCAAAGCTTCCCTGTCTACTCTGTTTTAAGGATGGAAAGCTAAAGGCTGCATGTAGATAGAGAGAGGCTGCTTCAGAAACATCAGACTAGCCGGCTCCTGTGTCTCCTTCTGAGGCCTCCTTCCTCTCTCTCCTCCCTCCTCAGGCTCTGCTGTGCCATCCTACACATTCACACACGCATGCACGCACACACACACACACACACATGCACCCTCCCTCCTTCCCCCTTCACTCCGCTCCCTCACTCTCCCTCAGCCGTTCCCCAGCTGGGAGAGGGTTAGTCAACTGGACGCCCGTCCCGCTGATCTGCGGGAGCCCCATGGGGAGTTGTCATGGCAACCGTGGCCGATGAAGACAGGGAGTCGCCAGCAGGCCCGCATGGTTGTCATGGTACTGGCTCTGGCTACAGAGGTGGGAGGGAGAGTGCCAGAGGCCACACCTCCCTACTCCAAAACCAAGCGTGTGTGTGTGTGTGTGTGTGTGTGTGTGTGTGTGTGTGTGTGTGTGTGCGTGTGTAGGGAGCTGGCTGGCTTACAGCCTGCACACTGTACGCAGAGCCAGACTAGTTACCAGGCAGGCTCTGCGTACAGCACGGCCATGAACATGAACATGACTGCAGCCGAGAGCGAACCAAACTGCTGCTGTGAGGGATTCAGGGGAATTATGGGAATCTGTCACACTGTTTTCTGCACCACACCAAACCACGCTCATCAGTCTCTGCTCTGTTTCAGTGGAGAACATGAGGCACGCTACGCTCTGCAGATGAAAGAGGGTGGATCAGTTAAATCTCTATGAAACCACATTGTGTGATACTGACGATACTGTCAAATATATCGGTTACAATCATTTATGAATTAAAATCTGATCAAGACACTGTGACGTATATTGAATTACTCTGGAACTCAAGTGACACATGATGACAAGTCAATTGTGAAATATGAGTTTTAATTTTCAGTTCCCGCAAGCAGCAGTACAGAGGACATGTGCACCCACCCAGTGGAGTCTGAAGCCTTTGTTGGTCACTCTTGTGCTTTTGTATAATTTATGTCCAGGGTAGAACATTGTCGGTTTCTTTCGCTGCTTCGTGGGATGAAGATGAAATCCATGATGTCTGTTTACGCTGAGTCAGAACCAAACACCTCTTATGTTCTCTCTCTCTCTCCCTCCCTGGGTAGGTTTGTGTGCTGTCTGTGGTGTCACAATAGCCAGACCTAATGTTTCCAGGATGGATCCCAACCATAAAATGTTTAGCTCTCAACATGTTTCCCCTCCTGGGCAGGGAACGGTCCCAGAGTCTCTGTGAAGAACATGGGCCTGCTTTCACTTAAGAGCCGCTTGTTGGGCAACACATGTAGTGTCAGTGTCATGAATGCGCCTTTGTTCAATACTTTGCTCTGTTGCAAAATGAGTCCATGGACAAGGATGAGCATGAGACATCCCTGACATCTAATTCTCAGCTCTCACTGAATCACTGTTGGTCTCTGTGCTGCCCTGTGTCTTTGATCCCGCTGCGGCTGTGAGGAGACGATGAATGACTTCTAACATCTAAATTGTTCATACCTGTTCACAGTGATTAGTGTTAATACAAGTGTTTCTTCACCTGAGCAATTTGATGTTATTTATATTTTGTTCAGCTTTGTATACATGCCAGTGCAGTGAAGAGATTAACCGAGTGGATTTACTCAAGTAACATAGTCAAGGACATTTTAAAGTACTTTTTCAGTTTATTTTACTGAGTAGCAGGGGTGTTTCAACAGGGTGGGCAAAGAACAACATTGCCTGGGCCCCAGGACTGAGTGGGGGCCCCAAAACGCCACTGATTACATTTGTGACAACCCCTATTAAATTCTTTGATAGGCTCGGACAGAATGGTCAGAAACCACATAACAAGGCCCCACGCCACTAGACTTCTGCCAACAGAGATGGTGGTGGGAGTTTGCACTTAGGTTATGGTTTGATGTCGGGGCCTCCTGGTCCCTTTTTTCTGAGCCACAGTCCCTTGAAATGCTTCTGCTTCTACTCCACTATAATTGACCAGTGTAGTTAAACTAGTCGCAATCAAATTCAAATTCAAATGAAAACATAAATTAAATAGTTAACTTATACAACTGATGCTTATTGATTAACCAGAGGTGCCCAGGATGTTTGGGCTTGTGACCCTTTTAAATAAATAAAAAAGCAACATCGACACGGGGTCCCTTGTTATTTGCAGATGTCAGTGAGTTGTTAGCTGAGACATTTCCCATCTAAACTTCTCACATGGTTTCATTTAACAAACAGCTTGAGGCTCAACATTTTCCAATGTTGTACAAAAGGCAAAGAATAGAGAAAACCCCAGAAAAGCAGAGATTTGTTTTTTCTGCTTCCCCACCTCATTAATCATCTCATGAGTCGCTGGAGATCTCTGACCCTGGAACCATTGAGGCAAACTACCTAAATAAAGTTGTTTGAACAGACTAAAAATGCATTAAAGCATTATATCAATGATCTAATATCTAATGATAATATATAAGAATTAGTGCTTGGACTTGACAAATTATTTAGATGATAGTACTGCCATATTTTTATCTAAGCATAGTTTAAAATGCAAGACTTTTACCTCAGGTTACTTTTTGTATATTTGTATATTTTGGAGCCAGTACTTGGATTACAGTGCTCAAATCCTCTCATATAAATGAATCAGCTGTTACTGGCACATAACTTAGTGGCACATCTCCATCTAGTGGTCAAGAGAACATGGAGCAGATTCTCAGGAGTTTGATGTAGTTTGAACATCTCCCAGAGACAGGCAGAGTTACTGGGTTGTTATTCTAAGTCCTGTCTCTCCATGTCATACAGCACATGTGCCACCCTCTCCTGAGCCAATGCATCCTTTTTAACCAGGAAGTTTCCTGAACCAGATGGATCTCTTTGGTTTTTGTTGATGTGGCTTTGGTGAACCCTGCAGGACGACCAGAGGAAGTTTGATCTCCGGGTCTCTTGCCAGCGGTACATCGAGAGTGACCTGTGACCAAAGAAACACAATTTTCCATAAGTTCTTTCAGCTTATGCATATCAAATGCAGGTCATTCAAAACATTTTAAATATAGAAATATCCAGTTAAAGTCTTGTTTTCATTGAACAGTATGATGACTTTGTCGGGTCTGTCACTGAACCAGCGTTTACTGAGAGCACTGTTGAGCCAATGGTGCAACAGAACAGGTTTGACTGTAATGTGAGACTTTCCCCTTACCGCGTCCTCATTAGTGTGTGGACATGTTGAGGGACCTCCCTGTAACCCCCTCTGTCTCACCCCGTCACACAGCCACCATGTGGTGCTGTTGTCACAAGATGTCTTGCAAAGAATTATTTTTTTGCAGGCACTTTACTATAAATTCAAGTCAAGTGTGTCTCTCGAGTGTCTCTCTTTGCATCGACTCTCATCAGCAGAAATCTGACACCACAGGATCTCATCCTCACTGAGGTTGTGAACATTTTCATTCTCTCGTTACACTTTGATACAGTATATATTTGCTGGCGTCCAGCAATGTCGTGGGCTGGGATTTATCTGATGTAAATAAAGAACATTAATCCTCCGGTTAATTTTGTACATATGTGGAGCCCCTACACAAATCAAACATCAAAGGTAGGTCATCACTGTAACTTTCAGATGATGAGTAACTTAACAATAACACAGAGGCAAACCTACAAAAACTTGAATGACTGAAATGTAACATACCTATAACGAGTACAACAATAGAAAGGGGAGAGGTGATGTGGGGGGGATGCACCCTCATAAGGACGGGTCCCCCAAAAGTGGACGTAGTTGTAAAGGACTTTATCAAACCCTCCACATTGACAATGCAGGCCTATACATTCCAGGTTATAACTAGGTGCAAATATTCTTTGGAAGTATAACAGTAGAATAAAATGAAATAGATCTTGATGCATATTGGACTCAGTGATGCAGAATACTGCTGTACAATTGGCCCAGTTACACATATATATATATCACCAAAGGATTTGGTTGCGGGACAGTGTCAACGGTGAAATAAACCCATCACAGTGAATTTGTACCTTGAGTCTGTACTCGAGTTTCATCATGCAGCAGTTGAAGAAGGTGGGGGGCGTCTGTGGAGGGATACTCAGAACTTTGGTTACGACGTGACTCGTCTCGGCCGGAACAGAGTCTCCTGTCCCGAAGAGCACGTCGTTTGTGTGCACGGTCCTTTTCGACTGAGCGACAAAGGTCTGCTTCTCACAGAGGTAGAATTTGGGTGTTACTGTGCGCGCTGAGTCGTTGAGCACATCTACAGAAACCCCCATCGCCTCTCCTGACGAAAAAACCCACAGACATTCATCATGATTGAGGTAAGAGCACTTAACAGATATCAGGTCATTTTTATTTAAAGAACCTGTTTACCTTGCTTCACTCCCATTTTCTCAGAGGTAACCTTCATGGTCACCTTTCCAAGGCCGTAAAATGAAATCGTGGTCGCACTTTGCTGTTCCTGACAAATGAAAACATGACCTGTCAGTGAGTCAGGTCTTTAACACAGTTTGATCTGGCATTAGCTGCATGGTCGATTATTACAAAATTTAATAGTTGGTCATTAAAGTGTCGTAAATTTAACTGGACAGAAGTGGGTAGAAAATATATCTCACTGAAGTTCAACAGAAACAAAAATATCTTACCTTGAGTCCGATGATTATCGTCTCTGATCTGGAGGCAAAGGGGAACTCAGACTTGGTGAGGAAAGGAAACTCCATCTTGGTTTTGTGGACGAGCCAGATGGACTGAGTCAGCTGCGCTCGTAGACTATAGGCGATCTTGCCCCATTTCCCCTCATAAGACGAGGGCATGTCCCTGAGAGGAAATAATAATAACCATCCAAATAAATATGAGAAATTATTTGATCTCACCAGCTGGTAAATGTATGTTAAATTTGAATGGGTGAGGTTAGATTAGCACACACACACCTATTGGGAATCACAAAGGTGAAAGGATACACGTTTCTCCCGGGGCTGATGATTTCTGAACCTTAGAAAGAGAGAAATTTGGGGGTTAAATATAAAAAAGATTCGTCAAATCAGAAGCTTTGAGTGGGACCATACTAACCATCTCCTTTGTTTTTATCCTGGAGAATAATATGTTCAAAATAAAAGTATTTCCTCTTGTCACTTTGAACCACTGTGGTTTGTCCTTCTTGTTCGCACCACGTCACCTCAGCTTTTCCTTTTGCTCTGACCAGGAAACGCTGCACTTTGGTTTCCTTGTTGGTCTGCACGGTCACCTTTCCAGAGATGACGTCCCCTGGGGAGAAGGTCCCTCGTTCATTCAGCTTGTTGTACTCCAGCGAGAGATGCTTTACAGTCATGGTGAAAATAAATGCCCTCGCAAAGATTTATGCAGCGAAAGCACAGGGGAAATAATGTGCAAAATAAATCCTGTAAATTTACTGGACGCAGGTTGCGAATAGATCCACAGTTGACCTGAAGTGGAGTCTTATGCTGCTGCTCAAGGATGTTGTGTGCAGCAGCAGTGGGCCTCTCCTGAGCCTGTATCTGTGTCACATGTCATCACGTGATCGAGAGCTGCAGGTGTCCCTTTCACACAGGTAACTCTAGCCAGCGGCCGTGTAGCCTGCACAAGGCTCCATCTTCTGAGAATGATATTGTGGATCAACAGTGTGCTAGTTCATATTCCTCAATCAATACTATTGATAATGATGTCACAGTACAGCACAGCGTAATGTAAGCACTTTATCAAGTACATTATGGAAAAGGGTCTGTATTTATATAGTATTTTCTAATCCCCTCAAAGCGCTTGACAGGACGGTTTTGCTTTTCACTGATTCACACAATTATCTATGTGCAGCACTTTCTCTATCACACATCACTCACGCTGTCTGAGCCTGTTCTGTTTCTTGCCCAAGGACACTTTGGCGCACAGAATGTGGGAGACTGGGATCAACCCCCCGATCTTCTGGTTAGTGGACGACCCGCTCTATCTCCTATCACTATTATGTTTACAAAATGATGTTATTAGAAAACAGAGTAGAAACATGATATAAATATTGTTACCCGATAACGTATGAATAAAAGATGCATGTAGTCAGTCCTTTAGCAAAGTCATGGGAGTCCTCCTCTGGAGAGAATCAGATATGCTTGTACTTCAAATTAAGCATCTAGCATGAGTATCGATAGCATGTGTTAAGCCTAAAGCCAAGTTCAAGTATTTGTCACAGTGTCACTGGGAAGAAAATTTACTTAAAAAGTATAATAGTAAATATGACATTTCATAACACAGCATTACATTAAAACTTAAAGCCTCATTTATACATGTTA
This sequence comes from Hippoglossus stenolepis, assembly GCF_022539355.2. Classification (NCBI taxonomy): domain Eukaryota; kingdom Metazoa; phylum Chordata; class Actinopteri; order Pleuronectiformes; family Pleuronectidae; genus Hippoglossus; species Hippoglossus stenolepis. Next base: position 14,257,926 of record NC_061491.1, read on the forward strand.
AAGACTCAATCAGTTGCATTTCATAATCATCTAATATTGAACAGTGAACTCTTTGGGCTTCATAAAAAGTGTTAACAGTTGTTATCTACAGCAATCATATCTACATCAATGTGCATTCTACATGTGCATTGTTCCTGCACATTAAATTTGACAATAATTAGTTCTTTTACTGAGCAACAGCGCCCCCTGCAGCCACATGTCATTCTGTTGGATGATGTGTCCAAGGGATTAAGAATGAGAAAAAAAAGAACAAAACCTATCTATGTATTGACCGGGGCTCTGACTGCGTGGTTCACTGAACTGAAACCCAACGGAATGGTGGATATTACCCATGATCCCCGGCTTCCTGAACCAGAGGAACTGGTCAGCTGCCATCATTGTCTATTTACATGCTTCACATCCGAGTCTCTAACCAAACTCTCACACTGCACTGTTGAAAAATGTGTCCATCACAAGTCAGTACACAATAAAGGAGTGCAAAGCTAAATAAATGGCCTGCTTGTTACTTTTAAGGGAGGTATCTACAACAAAGAGCTATTTTTTTCAGAATAAGTAGCAGTGGGGGGCATTGCATATGCTTCATAGGGAGGTGGGGGGTCGAAGGGTCGGGGTGCTGCTTGCTGGGGTGTGGTGCTCCAGGTCGGTTGGGTTGGGTTCCCGAATGCTTCAAATCCATAAGCAGCGGACGCAGGCTGTTGTTTTGCTGTTGCTGTTGCTGTAGGAGCTTCAGGAAGGACGACGATGGGGAGTTTGATCACTGGGTCTTTGGTACATTTGATATTCAGATAGACCTGTAAAAAAAAACAGTAGTTTCTAGTTTGTATTTCGTCTTTACATCTCCTGATAAATGTCAATGTTCTTATTCAGAAAGTTTTCCCATCAGTCTAAGTGTTTAGGTCAGTGGGGCCTGCATATGATCCTCTTGTTTGCTACAGGCTTTGTCTTTCTTGAAATGTTGAGTTCATTGTTGTTTGCAGTTTTATCTGTTGATTATGTCGGAGTGCACTTTTTATAAGTCCAGTTTCTTTTAGCATTTGCCGATGCCAATACACCAATGCAAAGCGAATATCACAGGTTAAAGTTCACCAAAGTTGAACTTCCCCTAAAGCCACACTGCGGATTTGCTTTGCCACAGGAAGCGAAGGTTTCAGGCATTGTTACACTGACGTGTGTGGGACTGTGCCCAAGGAAATCCTTCCTTTATCCCATTGAATAGATCATGGCACACAAGTATTCCAAATGATTTGTTTATCTCAGTTTTTTGATTTTCATGTCACCTGTAACTGAAAATAAGAGATAGGAACACAGAAAAACATTCTACAAGCTCCCCCCCATTTGTTATTTTAACAGTAACCAAAAAGAGCAGGTCAGAAAGAGAAAATGCAGTCAATCCGATCAGTCCACTGGATAATTTAATGCACGTTACCTTCAGTCTGTACTCAAGCTTGATGATGGAGCAGTTCAGGATGGAGGCGGGTAGTTCTCTGGGGATGGACATCACCTTGGTCACAGTGTCTTTGCTCGAAGATGCAAGAGCCTCAATTTTGTCCTTAAGGATCTCTTTAGTGAGGACTCTCCTGTGTCCCTGGGCGAAGAAACTCCTCTTCTCGTACAGTTTGAATTTGGGCTTCACCGAACGACTGGAGTGGTTCACGATTTCAACCATGACTTTGACATTCTCACCTGTAAAAAGAATAAAGCACAGACAGTCAGTTTCCAAAGGGTAGAACTATTCTGATGTGGCACCGAATTAATGCATACAACACATTTACATGACCAGTGACCCAAAAACCTGCTCAATTGTTACCAGGGACATGAAATCGATAAGATAAGCTTAAAACCAGAATGAAAAGTCATAAACACTGCCTCCTCCATGTTAATGACTGGGACTTGCACCAAATTATAAAGTCAAGTCAAATAAAATGTTCTCAAATATAGTTTCTATCAATTTAGGTCATGCTTATCACACTGATGTATGTCAAAGTGTTAATTTATCCAGTAAATGTGGTTTTAATTTGTAATCTTATTCTATAAACACAGGGTCAGTTCACCCCATTTTTGGACCGCAGAGGATGACTCGCAGCGGGACATTGCCACCATCCTCCGATCTGCGCAGACTCTGTCTCCCAATGTGCAAGATGGCGCCGTTTGTATCCAGGGTATTTTGTTTGATTTCCATACAGTGGGAAGAAGTGGAGACGTGTCGTCCATCTTTATAGACAGTCTACCTGTGCATCCACATGCTCCTCGGAAGGTCTTGTGAAGTCATTGTTCTGACTTTGGTGTATTCACTTTGGGGTTGGAGTGTGGAAAATATATGGATGCTGTAAACAAAATGTGTTGTGCTTCTGACTTGAGGAGCGTTTACACTACAACTTCACACCTCTTTCCTGTATTTGCATAACAAAGACCCAACAGTGATAACATGATGTGAAATACACGTGACTTCTACATCACATTAGCAGAGAGAGAATCCACTGCAGGTCAATATGGAGCCATATTGAGGAGCATGTTAATAGACAAGATACAACCAATAATACAGTCTAATAATAAAATTGCCTGTTGGAACCCTATTTAAATATATGAATTCTATCTTTACTGTCCTTTTCAAGCAGATTGAGCACTTTCACATCCTCCTCATGACCTAATCCAGAGAGAGGTCTCTGTAGAGGGTCAGTATTGATATACTGAGCGGGTTAACACACCTTTTCTGTGTTCACATATAAGGAAGCAGTGTCATGTTACAAAAGAGGAACATGTTACAAAACAAGAGCCTGCCAGGAAGATTTCCATGATGTAACATTTGTCACCTGCTTTCTAAAATCACAGAGAGAGTTCCGACCAGTTTCTGAACAAGGACGAGCAGTGGATTAAAGTTCACCGGGTGCAGGATTACCTCTTTTACATTATTACCTTGCTTGTAGCCCATTCGTTTAGTGTGAATGTCCATAGAAACATTTCCAGAGCCGAAAACTTTGAGAGATTTATCCTTGGAGCCATACTGGGGTTCCTAAAAAAGAAGAGATCCCCACTTCAGATAAATGCAGGGAGATAATTATTGTCTCTTTTTTTACTCTTGTTGTTAAGATTAAGGATTTCTCACCAGAAGTCCGGGAACATCCATGTCCGCTTTGGAGCGGAACGTGAAGTGGGATTTCGCCTTCTTTGTCAGCTTCATTGATTGTTTGAGCTCAGCCTTCAACTTGTGAACGATTTTGCCAGTGCAGTCTTTGAAAGATGATGGGATTCTTCTGTGAAGGTAAATCAAAAATAAATAATTAAATGACCTGGAGAGAAATAAAAGTCAATCTACATCTAAAGATGAAGAAAAGAATAAAAGGCACCTGTCAGGAATGTTAAATGAAAAAGGAAACACGTGTCTTCCTTTGCCAATGACTTCAGTACCTGGAAAACAATAACTCATTATAAGTCTTAAATATCTTTAAACAGTACATTGATGATAGCTTATCATCTCACAAGTCATTGTATTAGGTACAATGTATCACATATAAATTACTGTATTAATTTAATATGTTACCATCTTGTCTTGCTTCTCTCAGGATATGATGCTTGATATTATAATATTTCTCATCAGCCCAGAAAACGCGGTGATTATTTTGCCCGTAATACTCATGCCAGACAACCCGAGCTTTTCCTTGTGCTATGAAAACAAGAGACTGGACTTTAGTTTCTTTAGAAACCTCCACGATGATTCTTCCATTGATGGTATCTCCATTGGTGAAGGTGTTGTGGCTGTTGATGGCGTCATATTCAACAGAGAAATTCAGGATGGTCATTGTCCGCAGAGAAACACACGGAGGACAAGTCACTTGTGAAATCCAAGAAGAAACTCGAGCCTTGTGGGCCCTGCACAGCTGCTATATATCCGACATCAGTCGCGCAGATCTTGTGGAACTGGTTTTTCTGGTGTACGCCGGCGGCCCCACAAGGTGACTGGAGACAGCTGTCAGTCCTGCACAACTCTGTAACCAAACAAATGCAAAGATGTAGATTACAAAGCAACTGGATGCTCACAGTCAAAGCAACACTTTGTCTGTGTTGAGAATAAGAATGATAACCTGACAACCACATGAGTGGGCGGAGAGCATGGTTAGTAACCTGTTAGGCTACAACACCTTTTGTTATTATAATTCATCTGGGGCGTGTACTTGTGACTGGATCACCTGACATGGATGTGAATACCTGGTCTGAACAGGGCCCAGGTTTGGATTTCTCTCTGTGTCACATGCAGATGGTCACATGACAACAAATGTGTATTCACTGAGCTGCAAGGGACATAGACTTTAGAAGCATAAATGAAATTACTCAAGATACACAACACGTTAAATGCAAAATGTAACTTTACTAAATTAAATTGGAAGGTGATAATTCACAAGCATTTAATAAAACAATTTGTGTGAAAATAAAAATTGGGCCCTTTAAAATAAATGAGTCTTTTTACGCCAGTCGTCTTTACAGTCTGTTACCTGTGATCAGTCTCGGTCTGTGTTTTGTCAATCCACTGTCTTTGGTTTGTTAATATCAGTGACTGGTCCTGTGACAGTTCCTTCAAAGAGCATGCGCCCTTTATGAGTGTATGAAGTCCTGGTGACTAGCACCACCCTACCACTACAGGGAATATTCAATGGATCTCTTCTTCCAAATAGGATCACGTTGGGAGGCTCGCCATCAATAAGAAAGGATCTCCAACTACTAGTTAAAACCGTCAAACATGTTGAGCTGGAGGCGGGACTTGATCACACCGTCAATTCCGAGATGCTGACCTCTCACTACCAGTTGAAATAAGAATAATCCTTGATGTAAATTTTAAACCTTTATTGTTCCTTGGTTACAGCTATTTGACAGGGAAGGATTTCAGTCTAAAATTACATTCACTTTAAAAGGGTACCAGCTGAGAAGTAGAATTTTCACTTTCTTTACTTTTCACCAGTTCATGGATGAGCAGAAACAAAATCTTGAATTAAGTATTTTGTGTCATGACTCATTTGTACAGAAACAAATCTCTATCACACAAAAAAAGAAAGTATTAAAAGAGGTAGCTTGTTTCACTACAGCGCAGTTTGGTCATTCTACAATACAAACATTTATAGTTAAGGAAAGTCATAGCAAGGATAGTGATATACATAAAGCATGAATATAATTTTCCTTTCTTCCGTTTCTCTTAATTCCATTTCCCTGAAATGTCGACGCATCTTCTCAGGACCGTCACTCATACTTTGTTGTCATAATTTGTCATAGGGGGGTACATCTCGTGTTCGCCATAGGCAGGGGGGGGACCAAAAGCTTGGGTCGGCGGCTGTGGTGCTGCGGCGCCCCAGGCTACCAGCTCTGGATTCCCGGATTTTTCGCTTGGGAATCCAGACCCAAAGTCAGAGTCAGCAGGTGGTGGTGCCCAAGTGGGACCCTGACCGGCCGGCAGGATGACTATGGTAAACTTGATCTCTGGGTCTGTAGCATATTTGACATCGAGACAGACCTGTGGAAAAAAGTTTTAAAATGTTATAGACACAAAAGGATAATTCTTTAATCTGTTGTAATAAAGAAAAGTAGGTGGTTAAGCCTTAGTATTTGGCAGTCGCAGATTTTGTTGTGCATCATGAGTAACAACATAATACTTATCTTATCAATTCATCTAACTAAACAGTTATTATTCATGTCTTCTTAGGCTTTTTGTTATATTCTGTTTTACTGTGTCTTAGGGACAAATTATGATCTTACAAGTTTTTACATACGTTCATGTGCAATTATGACAAGCTTTGTGCATAACCGACTCATTTGACAAACAGATGTATGCCAAGAAAATAGGCAGGACCTCAAATAAGAGCCGTGCTGCTCAGTCTGCTGAACTGTGGCTGAGCTGCGCTGCTCACACAGACAGTGTGGACGCTCTAATCTGATAACAGGGATAACATATCTTGCTTTTCAAAATGAAAAAGCTTGTATGCGCCGCTCACATAGCCAGCATGTGTTCAGGAAGAAAACCACATAATTCCAATCTTCTAATGACTCTTTTACTATAAAACTGTGCATACACATAAATAAAAGGGACATCACACAAACATGTTTAGATGTTCTGGTCTTAAAACAAACCTCTGAAATCACAAAGCTTTTGGCAGAAAGTTAGTGGCATGGGGACTTGTTGAGGGGTTTCTGACCAATGTGTCGTTGCAGTCTCCTGAACATTGACCATCAAAGAATTTAAGGGGGTTCTCGCTGTAGACAAACGTAAGCTGTGTCATAATTAAGGGGCTTTTGCTGTTGCACAAAAGTGAGCACTATCTATTAAACCCCTACAACTTTCAATTAATGTATTTCAGAAGACGTTTTATGCACAGTCTAATTAGAACAAGCACACGAATCTCCTGGTCAAAGCTGCGTACCCTAAGTCTGTGTTCTGTTGTGATGATGCTGCAGTTGTGGATGGAGGGCTCCACATCAAGGGGAATGGCGAGGAACCTTGTTACAATTTCATTAGTATTAGGTGGGATGGGTTCTCCCACCTCCCTGAAGACATCTCTAGTATTCACTCTTCTCTTTCCACTTGCAAAGAAGCTGTGCTTTTTGTACACGGTGTACTTGGGCTTGATTTCACGGGCGGAGTTGTTCTGGATGTTGGCCACAACCTTCAACCCTTCTCCTGGAAAACAGACCAAAAAACATCCTTAACAACCGTTAGCATGGGAGCGAGAAGTGTCATTATTAACAATGAGGCCTTTAACCTTGGAAGAAACCTGTTCTCTCCAGATGTACATCCATGGCTACTGATCCTGAGTTGAAAAACTTCAATTTTTTGTCCTTAGAGTCGTGCTGTGGTGCCTGAAGAAACAGATAAATTCATGCAATACACTTAGACAACAAGAGAGAGACCACACTTAAAGGGATAGTTCATCCAAAAATGAAAATTCCCTCATTATCTACTCACCCCTATGCCGATTGGGGGGGGGTGTGAAGTGTTTGAGTCCACATAACACTTCTTGAGTCTCAGGAGTAAACTTTGTTAGAGCATGATGTCATCCAAGTGTCCGCAAGCACCGACATTCATATTCAACTCGAAACGAGGTCATTTACACCAAGTTTTTAGCCTAAATGTCAGATGATATCTTCCAACGAGGTGCATTCAGGGACCGTCGGAAATGTTAACGTCCACTAGCTTAGCCACTTCTGGTGGACTTTTAGGCTTAAAACACGGTGGAAATGACCTCGTTTCAAGTTGAATTTGAATGCCAGGGCTTCCAGACACTTTGATGACACAACACGAGCAGTATGGAGGCCTGTTGTGTTTTTTCTGTTTTATTACGTCTGAAGACAGGTCACTAATCAGCTACACTGTTTACCCCAAAAGGGTTTTGTGGACTCAAACATTTGAACACATAATTTCACATCAAGCATTTCAATTTCAATATATGGCCAACACATGTTGTTTTTTCAGGTAATAGTTAGAACATGTTTTACAGGCTGGGAAATAGTTGATCAAATATATGTACACCTGGTGGCTTTAAGGTCCTTGCTCAACCAACGTATACACAGCCACTAAACAGAGGCAGCATTGTAGTCACACAACTGCTATCACCAAACCCCTGCAGAGCATCTTTTTTTTTTGGGAGGAATGACTGGAATGAACTCAGCACATACCAGTAGCTTAGAGTCACTGTTCAGGTCGGCTCTTGCAAGGAAGTTCAACTTAGTCGAATCTTTCTTGGCAAGTCTCATCGATCTGCTCAACCTGGCTTCCAGCAAGTACACGATTTTACCAACAGAACCATTGAAGGAGGACGGCAAATCCCTACAGCACGAGAGCAGAAGAACACGAGAAGTCAAGGCAATACAGTTAATGTGCAGTGGTAATACCAACATCTTTTTGAAATTAACCAAGCGAACCTATTCCATCAAAATCCCTGTAAAACATGATCTAGAAGTTTTTCATGAGATAACACGACAGTGCCATATGCTGAAGTGTGGAAAAGGGTTCCTCGGCTCTGATTACTGTATCTTCACCAAGGAGGTTATATTTTCATCGTTGTTTAACATTTATCTGTCCGTTAGCAGGATCATCTAAAATCGACTGAACTGATTTTCTCAGAACTTGGTGAAAGGGTGGAGTATGGACCAAGACGGAACGCATTTTGTGTCATACATTTAGCAATCCAGGATTTTTGTAAATCACCTTCTTTAACATTGTGAGACAGAATGTTTTTTTCACTGATTTCCCAGAGAAATATGGATGGGTCTTTGTTTTAAAAAAAATCTGGCATATTTAGGCGACTGTTGAGCCTTGACGGAGGTATGAGCTCTACTGAGTGACAGTCATAGTTGTGAACGTGGTCTTCTTGTAGTTCCCAGAGCCCGATTGGTGACTAGAGGCCGTTGTGCTTTTGCAGCACAGGCCCTCAAACTCTGCAATGACTTTACCAGCTGTGATCAGAAAGGCTGATCTGCTTATAAATTCCCTCATAAAACACCATTATTTGAAAAGCTTTTATCTCTGAGTGAGTTTTAATTCACATTATTTTTATTCTTTATTCACTTTTATTGCTTTTGTTTTTATTGTTTTTTTTATCCTCTTGTGAAGCCCTTTGTTTTTTGCTTTGAAACATTCTGTACAAATAAAACTCCCTCTTCTTCTTTTTATTAATAAAAACTATTTAAAAATATGTTACTCACTGGGAAGGGAACTGAAAGGTGAATGGGTAGGTGTGGCATCCTGGGGCAACAACACTACTGTCTGAAAACGCAAAAGGAAAGGGTTAAATAAGATGTTCTAAACATGTGTTTCATTAACAGCCTTGAAGGAATGTGGGGAATGAGCCCTAAGGATGTTTTAGGAATTTGTGGCTTGGAGGTCTGATGTGATGAGAGGGTAAAGAGACAGAAGCAGGAAAAGTGTCACAAAGGGTGTCTTACATGTTTCTCCATTCTGGCTTGACATAAGTGTGTAGTCGTCTGAAAAAGAAGAAAAAAAAGCAACACACTGATTTAACAAGAATTAGCATTTGTTACTTAGGCTGGGAAAAATACAATCATTAATGTTTTTTTAAATTAATAATCTGCATCTACTTACACATCAGTTAATTGAGAAAAAAACAGCCAATGTCAGGTTTTCATATTCATATCGGTGGAGGTGTTTATGTTTGCTGATATCCAGAAATAGGAGACATTTTATCTCACAGAATAAACCAAGCAGACAGTGTGTGCATGTATGTTTTCATTTCATATCTGGTTCTGTTCCCAATTCAAGCATTTTGTAGTATTTGTGTTTTATTCAAACTAAAGGTCATGGTTGAAGTGGGAAATATAAAGCCTAACTTATATTTGGGGTTTGATAACGAATCGGATTCATTGCCAGATTTCTATAATATAACTGCTGATATATTGGTATCTGAAATGTTTTTACTCCCTAATTCTGGGCTTTGGCTCTGAAAAATAATAAGTAATAATAAATAACAAATAATAATCGGTTAAAATATCTGATTTATATGATTACTTTGTTTTGTACATTTTGGTTTTTTGAGCAAATTAGTTCTCGGTTTTGTGTTGTGTAATACACAAAATAAAACAAATGATCTTTTTACACCTGGTTTGACGTTTTTACAGTTTTCCTGTGAGGATCTCTGTAAAGGTGAGTGAGCAGGAGGAAGAAGAGGAGGTTTGACTGACGGCTGCTTCTCGATTTGTTGAGTTTTACCGCGGCGTTTGGGAAATTGTTTTGATATTTCCGAGAGCTTTTATTTTGAAAGTGCCTGTGCAGCCGCGCCAAACTCTCCATCGCGTTACCACCCGAGCGTACTTGAATCCGACTTTAAATTCAAACCGTGTGAGGTCACAGTGGACCGCTCACCTTTGTCCTTCTTGATGAAGTGGAGCTTCAGACTGAAGTACTTGTCCTTGGAGCTGTAAACAACAGTGGTCTGTCCGTATCTCTCGGTCCACAGGACTTCGGCTTTGCCTTTGAACTTCACAGACAGAGACTCTATCTGACATTCTTTAACCACCTCCAGGACCACCTGGCCTGACACCAAGTCTCCATGCGTAAACGTGTCCCTCTCATTCACCGGCGTGCAGGTGACTTTTAGACTTTTCACGGTGGACGACATGGCTCGTGAACACACGTACACAAACACACACACACACCCACTGTCTGAACCGAGAGAAGAAGTACAACAACTTCAGTGGGTGTGTCCTAATTTTGAGGAGGTAGCGAGTAGATGTTTACTCCCTCCCAAGAAACCACTCATTCATTCGTTATTAGACATAATGTCCTCTACCACTCTTTCACTCATTCACTCATTATCAGACATATCTTATTTCCTATACAACTCATTCAGTCATTCATTATTAGCCATATATAATTTTCCATACCACTCATTCACTCATTAATCATTAGACATTCATTATTAGACATATCTCATTTCCTAAACCACTTATTCATTATAATACGATATATCTTATTTCCTATACCACTCATTCACTCATTAATTGTTAGACATTCATTGTTGGACATATCTTATATTCATTAATTTCCTGTCTGTTTTAAGATAAAAGTTGGTGGGATATCCTTAATGGTCGTTCCGTACCAGTTAAGTAACAAAACTGCAAACTGCAAAAATACAAAAATAGGATTCAAAAGGTAGGTTCAGAAAATATACAGTACATTATAAGATAAGATACGATAAGATAACATGAGATGAGATGATATAAAATGAGATGATATAAAATAACATAAGATATGATTAGATACCACGATACCCTATGCTACGATACGCTATGATACGATACCCTATGCTCCGTTACGCTACTCAATGATGCGATACAATGTGATAAGATTAGATGAAATGAGAGGAAATGAGATAAGCTAGGATAAGATCAGTCAAAAAACGCTAATGTTAAAGAAAGTGAAAAATAAATTATGGATCTCTGATCCGACTTGCTCCACCCCTCCACGAAAGTTCATGTTAACTGGTTGAGTAGTTTTTGTGTAATCATGCTAACAAGCAAACAAACAAACAAACAAACAAACAAACACATATGAGAACATAACCAACTTGGAGGGGACAAAGCAGTACCAATCATGAGGTACAGTGACTCAGTTATTTTCCAGCTCCCACCTTGATCAAATAGCAAATTCTGTGTCACCTACAGAAGTGTTTGGTTTAAAATGAGGTGTGGTCAGGCGTGATGTTGGTCCATTGTTATCTTGACACACTGGAAAGTGATTGCCAAATTTGGACCAAACCTGGTCGGAACTCAGTGGTGCAAGATGGGCAGAGTTTTAGTAGTTAGTTCCTGCATCTATTACAGTGTTCAACCAACAGTTTCCCCGGATTACACGATCCACATTATTGCACTACTGATCACTAAGGTACAATTTCAAAACCCATTAGTTTGTGTAATCAATCTGTCCCCGTAACTGCAACATTGTTATGTGCATTCCCACTTACACACTATTTATCCTGTTTACATTATATTATTGCCATTCCTATATTTCATTATATTTAAAGATTGCCCCTGTTTTTATTTCCTTGTGTTTATTACATTTTACTAATGCTTCTCTGTCGTCTTTGCTGCTGCAATAAGGCCAATCTTCTGCATTCTGGGATGAAAGAGGAAAATAGTATCTTACATGCATCTACATAGCACATAGGCATACACTCTGCTTGTTACACACAGATGGTCTGCTAGCATTCACTTACTACCTAGGAAATCCTCCCTTATAATAGCAATCTGCCAAGATGCAAACATACCAGGCTTTTATAGCAAATGGGAGATGTCACTGTGGTTTATTACATGTTAAACTCAAAACACATCCACAATTAATAAAGAGAAAGGAGTGAAAACCAGAACAGGTTGTCACAAACCAAACGGGAGGCTATGACAAAAGATGGAGACACATGGAAAATAACAATCAATTAATTATTATTATGTAATTATTAATATATGGAGGATATCTAACACTAACAATAGTGTATGAAGTCATATCAGCATGGTGGGTGGGTGCATGAGTAAGAAAATGTGACTGTAATGGTGTGTGGTGCAAAAACACAAACCAACCACCAACCCAAAAAGTTGAGAAAAACAAGCTCTGACTGAGACTTTAATATCGGTTCCCCTGGCACACAGGGGCCAGATGGAGTCCAGGTGCTGTCACCTGACATGACGCTCTGCCACGCCCACCTCCAGCACTTGTGTAGAAACCAGCCACAAACCAAGTGACAGGCACAGAGAGCGTGTGTGTGTGTGTGTGTGTGTGTGTGTGTGTGTGTGTGTGTGTGTGTGTGTGTGTGTGTGTGTGTGTGTGTGTGTGTGTGTGTGTGTGTGTGTGTGTGTGTGTGTGTGTGTGTGTGTGTGTGTGTGTGTGTGTGTGTGTGTGTTTCAAAGTCAACACAAATATGTTCCGTCTGAAGCTTATATTGATTTACTGATTCATTCAAATGTGAAACAACTGATGCACACACACTAACTATACATACACATGTACAATAACTAACAAAATTACAAAATAACTTTGTAACGAATGTCACACTGCCCTTTTGAATGTATATAGCTTTGGTTTTTGACTTTTTTATAGTAAGCTCTTTCTACCATGCTTTTATTTTAATTTAACTATTGCACTGCTGAGCTGACTGGTTTCTTCTTGTCCAACATTGTAATGTTGTCCCTGTATGATATAAGTATGATATAAATATGATAAGTTACATAATTTAAAAGTAACATAAAAAATGCTAGCATTGACTGATTGGGGTATAGGCACAATAATTCATAATCATTATAAATAAGAACAGTTTATGGATCCACAGAGGTGCCTTCATTCCCTGAGACAATATAAAGCATTTTTTTAATAAGCCATCTATACGACTGTCTATTGTTCTCTGAGTGACATCACATCTGAAATAGATATGGAAAGAATGGAAACTACATTTTCTTCTGTGTTCACTGGAATAAGATATTTGATTAAGGAGCAATAGAAAATAGTTTTCCCACGTATAGTTTATGTAATAGCAGCAAGTCTAAGGCATTTTCTGTGTGTCGTAATATGCAGCAGTTGAGCAATTGTCATTCAACATGATGCAATGAAATAAAGTGAAGAAAGCTACAGTATTTACTGGCAACCACATCCTATCTGTGATACAGGAGCTACAGCTTAAATGGAACACTGAAATGTAGTATACTACCAATACTGTATTTTATTACATTACATTTTCTACTTTTTAGCTTCTACAACAACCAACAATTTAAGATTATCTTCAGGGTTTTGCAGGTAGCATTCTTTCCACTTGTCTGAGTAAAAGGGTTTAAGCAGAAACATATTAAATACTTTACAGCTATAGTGGTAGACCCTAACTTATTAGAGTCATGTGTTATATCGTGAATTAAACAACTTCTCTGCGCACTTCACATTATCTGTATTTGAGAATCTAGTACTTCCCAACAGCACCAGTCAATGAGGGGTACATTGCATATGTGCCATAGGATGGAGGTGGAGCAGATGGTTCCAAGGCAGTTGGGTTTTGTAGGAAATTGGTCCCTTCGCTTGAGTTTGCATACCCATCTAATCCATATGCAGGGGGCGGCCTCTCATCATCAGGCCCCTGTGAAGCAGGCAGGATGACTATAGGGAACTTGATCTGGGGGTCCGTAGCATATTTAACATCCAGATAGACCTGTGGTGAAGAAGAAAAACTCAGCATCTATTATTCTGGTCATGGAGCCCTGTTGCCATGAAGACATGCACAGACACTTATTGGAAAGGGAGACACGCACCCTGAGTCTGTACTCAGCTTTGATGATGCTGCAGTTCAAGATGGACGCACACGTGGTGGCAGGGATGGTGATGATCCTGGTGACATTCTGACCTGCCGAAGGTGGAATGGCTTCGCCCACTTCTTTCAGGATGTCTTTGGTTTCGACTCGCCTCTTCGTTTTTGCAAAGTAGCTGTACTTCCTGTACAAGCAGTACTTGGGCCTAATGTCACGAGATGACTTGTTCTGAATGTAGGCCACAACTTTGATGCCTTCACCTGGAAAACACAGCAGCCCTTATGGTCTTGTTGACACCTACACACGAGTGATGCCGCATTCCATTACACTTTGGAGCTCGGCACTCAGAATGACGAAAGTCAATAAACACTGTCGAGACAACCCAGTCTTATCTCAAAACGTATAATAGATACGTTGGTCCACTGGTAAAAACATAGTAATGTCAGGACAGGAGATTGTTCGGGTCATAAGTGTTCACAACAACAGGACAATGCGTTCAGGAGGCTGAGGTATATCACTGCGAAAATAAATACAATTTAAGTTTTAGTTTACAGAATATCGACACAAGCTCCGGCCCTAATAGCCAAAAGCTCTGGAATCTTTCAAAGTTGACATTTTCTTTGGAATCTTCTACGTGTATGGCTCCTCTTTTTCATCCGGTGATATGTGCATTTCTTTTTATTTCAGTTTTGCGTCCATTGCATGATAGAAATGCCATCAGCACTCGCTCGCTGTGAATTCTCTGGACATTTTCCTGCTGTATTGTAACCCGGGCTCAATTTTCCTGATAATTTACCAGGCGGCTGGCAGGTTCAGTGCATGTCTGAAGGCAGGTTTGTTCTGTAACTGTGTGTGTCTCTGAAGCTGAAATCTCAAATTAGAAAACTGAATTTTATATATAAAAAACATTTTTTAAGTCAGTAAAAATTACTTGCAGCTAGTCCCTGCAACTTTTATTGAACAGCTGCCTCCTTGTCTACAAGTGACAAAAATGTAAACAACTGCTAAATGAAGCCAAACAGCAGCACTGGTTTCATAATCTACCACATTACTCATCTGTTAAATACCAATCTCTGACCGAACTTTACTCTCATTTGTTTATATTGGCCACTCAGACCAGACCGTGTGAAGCTGAGGTGTGAATACATCAAAGGTTTGTTTTAACACTAAACACGGTAAAACCTTGTATTTATATGAAAATAAATGTCCTTATCTTCAGACCATAAAAAAGTTCCATGAAGGAAAGGGACTTTGAGCTACACATGGTTCAGCTGGGAAGATTTGCTGTTTTACTGCAACCTGTTGATAAGATAATCGGTGTGAATGAGGGAATGGATTATGTAATACCTTGGCGGAAGCCTGTCTGTGCAATATTTACATCCATGCCCACTGTTCCTGATGTGAAGAACTTCAGTTTCTTATCGATGATACTGTGCTGTGGGATCTACCAAAGAAAAAAGGCATATTAGTGAGACACAGTGTTAATTCTCATTACTGTGTCAAAGTCAAACAGGAAAACACCATGGATGTGTATTCATGACCTTGTTTGTGTGTGTTTTAATGTAGGTACCCTCAGCAACGCCTCACTGTGTGGGTTTCCTTTGTGTATGAGGGTGAACTGAGCCTTAGCTTTACTGTCCAATTTCATGGGCCGGCTGAGGATCACCTCCACCGTGTACACGATTTTTCCGTGGGAGGCTTTGAAGGAGGATGGCAGCTCTCTGCATGACATGACAACACAGAGTACAAAACAGTAAGTCACAACAACACTGTCTTATATTACATTAACGTTTCTTTCTTTTATAATAATCGACTCACTGTGCTGGAATCTGAAAGATGAATGGGTAGACATGGCAGCCTGGGCCGACAGTGCTGCCTGAAAAACAACAACAAAACTAAGTGACTTAACCCACCACTGATTAAAGCAAGATTTTAAAATAAATGAATGAATACATTGGCAGCCAAGCATGGCTGCTAATGTTAAATGGTAGAAGTGTACATGAATTGCCCTGAAGGATCCAGATGTCAGAAGTGGTACAAAGTTCAAGAGCAACTGTTCCTTTTACAACTGTTTCTTAATCAGTGTGATTGATTCAAATCATATAGGCATCTCATAAAACTTCAATCTTATGTCAGTCAGGGACTTGACTTTACAAACTCCTTCTTAATCCATGTTGATTTATTTCACCTTCTCCAACATTGCGAGACATGACATTTTTCTTGATTTCTCCGAGAATAATTCACGGATTTTAATGAATGTGTATCATTTGGTGCAGATCCAGATAAAACCGTAGATCTTTTGATTTTAAATGTGGTTTCATGAGGGACTGTTGGGTCTTGGCGGAGGTTTACGCTCTCTGAGTGCCCCTCTAGTTTTTATGTGTAATGTATTTAATATGAAATAAAATAAATATTACACTAAATATAAGTATATGCATGAGATGAGAAAGACACCGTGTAAGAGAGATACATGTAGAGAAACAGCAGCAAAGCAACTGTGCTTCTATATATGATATTTAAAACAAAAAATGAAAGATGAAATAAACTTTTCATATCTTAACTCATTCTTATGTATCCCCATATCCATTATACACTGTGAATAAAACAAACAGATCATAGCAGGTTACTTCTCCTCTGAATGAGATAAGAAGTACACTCACCGCGACCTTCCTGAAAGAGAGATTGTTTGATGCTGAAGTACTTCTCTTTGTTGTGGTACGTTACGGTGGTTTTTCCATAATGTTCGGTCCATTTCACTTCTGCTTTTCCCTTCAGCTTCACGACGAGTGCATTTATTTTGCAGTCGCCAGACACCTCCAGATTGATCTGTCCTGTGAGCGAATCGCCACTGGTGAAAACGTCGCTTTTGGATATGGGATTAATTCCCACTGTAAAACTCTTCACACTGTTTGACATCCTGTATAAAGTGTGATCACCAAGCACAGTGTTGAGTACAAAGCGAGTTCCAGGTCGAGACAGAGAAGACAGATTTTATATCCTGTGTGTGAGGTGCGTCTCTGCAGATAGATAAACTCTGAAGTTTTAGATAATGATTAAACCACAGCGCAGTAAATCAGCTTATTTACAGCCAGACGGAATTACTTGCTGTAAATATATAGAATGTTGCTCTGGGGGATGACAAAAATGGAGTAAATAGAGGGTCATATAAATATATATATATTATGTTTCTTGTATAAATCAACAATGGTTCAACAACACCATTTGTCTAAATGGCTGTAGCATATTACAAGCTGCTGCTGCTGGATCTCGTGGTGTCGGTGTGTTCAACATACGCAACACATCATGTGGGGTAAAAAGGTTAGTGGAAAGTATGAGTAATATGAGGAATGAAGGGAGGTGCATCAGCAGTACACCTGGTATCTAAAGATGTGAGGATGGCTACTGTAATAGAACATTTATATAACTGAACAGAAAAACATGTAGTAATTCCTCATCATATGTAAATATTACTTTAGTAGGTGTTTCTTAGTATGTAGAGTTTTATTTCCTCTGAAAAGGAGGTTGTTTGTTTGTTGGTTTTATCTTTAACAGGCTTACTACTAAACTGATTTCCACCAAACTTAATAAAGGAATGGGACCTGGAAGAAACTAATGAGAAAAATGTTTTCACCTATTTTTTGGGGAATAATTATATATTAATAATTATATATAACGATATTATAATGATGTATATCTAACTGCTGTATATTTTGAGATTTCTTAAAATAAGTTTTTATTGGGAACCGTTGCCTTCCTAGTTATGTTGCTATTTAATACTGTGTGGCACTAGTTGTTAAGAATAAAATAGATTAGATAGAATTTTCATTGTTTAGGGAGTTTTAATGACAGATTAATCACTTAGGTTATCAGACCCCTTCCATTTTTCTTTTACATACCTAGAACTAGACTATCATGAGTAGAATTGTTCAGCCTTGGTGGAGGTATCCGCTCAACTGATGGCAATTCGAATTTATATAGTAACCAAAAAAATGCCTTACGGTAACTACAATAATTACTGCCCTATGTGAGCATATGTGCCAAAGTTGGATCCTATCAAGGCTTTGGAAAGATTTGGAAAGAATTGTTCTGTGAGGTAACAGTGACCCTGACCTTTAACCTCCAAATTCTAATCAGGTCATCCTTGAGTCCATCAGACTATTTGTACCGAATTCCCCCAGGTCCTATACTAGAGATATCATGGTTCACAAGAATTTGACGGACAGAGGGACCTGCATTGTGAAAACACACAATGCCTTCGGCCACTGATTTCTTCACCTTTTGCAGGGATGTCCCTGATGTTTGCTCTTGGCAGGGGTTGATGTCACCAGATGACTCATCCAGTGTATGTGAAATGTGTGCGTGGTATCGGAAGTGTTCAGAGCTCATTGAGAGCTTTATGGCTTTCTGTTAGGAATAAAAAAAGAAGGGGGCTTGATAGTATGATAAAGGGAGGGGGCAAGAAAGATACAGGGAGAGCAGCATTTAGAATAAATACCCTGCACGATGCTGCCTCCTATAGGAAAACTGACTGCACCGTATTTGCGACAATAACAGTTGTAAGACAAGCAGCATATCTAAACAGTAAAAGATGGGGGACACACACACAAAATAAACGCACGTCAACATTTTATTCCATGTCTAAAAGTGCAAAAGTACATACGCTCATGCTACTGCATAGCACGATAAAGTTAAATGATACCTAAAAGTGAAAAAGCGTCTTCACATTACGACGATATCATTTGACACACTCACATCATAACTATTAATATAATTACTATATTGTAATATTTAACATATATATTTGACCAATTCAGTTGGTGACACGAATGAGACTTGACCTAAACAACAGGCACTGAGGTTCTGGTCCAGCAGCAGCTGAAGCTAGACAGTATGCTCACCAGCTATACGACTGTCGAGATGTGCATGCACCCTAGAAAAGAGCTAAATCACAACATTAGTTTCCATTAGTTTCAACAAACACATTAAAGTTAAAAGGAGCAGCTTGAGATGATGAGAACACACAGTGAACGAAAGCCAGTAAAAGGTTTGAGATGTGTAAAGCTGCTCTCAGTCGTCATCAACTACAAAAAACAAAATCAGCCAGATGTCAGAAGTTAGTGATTATCAACCGTTCTGACTCGATTAGAGGGAGATTTGGCTGAAAATCAAAGAGGAGGCGGCTTTCCTCCAGGAAATGAAGTGAATGGTTTTCACTATGACTCATAACAGGGCTAAAAAGATTGAACTGAAGTTTTCACAGTACTAGCATTGTTTCCGCCGCTGAGGGGAGAGCAAAAAGTAATTTGGTGCATGGGGTTGAATCGGTTCAGCCGAGGACTCAGCTGTTTGCTGCTGATCATCATCATCATCATCATCATCATCATCATCATCACCAGTTCGAGCACATTTGTCCTTAAACTTTTAATTTAGTCAGATTGCAGAGTGAAACACTTCTCTACACAGCTCACATACAAAAGTGTGTATATGACAACAGTTCATCTGTTAAAAAACGTGACAGAAGATGAGATGAAACAATAAAAACACAATATCATATTCCAATGTACTTTTTTTATAACATTAACATCAATTCAGCTTCTTGATTAAAAAGCAATAACATATAACATATGTTCCCTCCTACCTCAGTCTATTCACTCTTATATTGACAACGAATACATGTCCTGTAAACATTGGCAATAATCACATACATGCATTTATACACACTAATACTGAGATAAATGTACAATATCTTGTCTGATGGCAGTAAGATGCTTCAGGCAGTTTCCACAAAGCAAGCTTTGTACCTTTGGTTTATATGTGATACTATGAAGAGTCACTTGCTGTATAAACAAAGCACTTTGGTGTATATCACTTTAAAAATGACATTACTGTTTTACATTGTAATATTGATATAATATTGATATATAATATTAAGGCCACACAAAGATATTTCTTGAATAAAGTCATAAATTAAGGGGAATAAAGTTGTCATTTTAGACTATGTGTCATTTTAGATGAGGAATATCAGAAGATCAGCCTGTTGCCTGAGATAAAATGAGCAATGTAGGGCATCTTGTTATTTTGTAAAAAAGTGTCTATTCCAAAGCAAGAGCCACATGGAGAGAATTACCTCTTTTGTGGACAAGGAAATTAAAGAAATCAAGAAATGATATGATTGGTTGGAGATTTTTCCTCCAGAAGTAGCAGAACTCTGGAGAGCCAACGTTCTCCTGGCCTCTTATTTCCTGAAAATATCTGTATTTTCTTTATTCTTCTAACAGTATGACATTTTCTCATGAAATTGCCAAATAATTCCTAAAAACTTGGTTTCTTTATATGGCCCTAATAGTAATGCCATAATAAGATGCTTGTGTTCAAATCAATGGTGTCTTGTAATCCCAAGAAGAGATGGGCCAAATGCAATTAGCATGACACAGAAATAAAAAGAAATACATGTATGCATGTAAATCATAAACAGAGTAGAAAATTAAACTTTTCATTGGCAACATACAGTGTGTTAAAGACCTGACAACACCTGCTGAAAACATGCACGAAGCAAGTTTAAGCAGAAGGAGAATTTGCAGCAGCAGAACAGAGACACGCAAAACATCAAACAGTTCACAATGAATTGAAGAGACAGAATTTGATCGTGGGAAGACTAGAATTGGCAACTGGAGTTTGTCAAAATGAGCATAAGAGACTTTCGCAAATGTAACACATCATACAAAAACACACAAAGGTTATCTTTACACAAACAGCAGTAAAAAATGAAAAGCTTAGAGGCAAAGGTCTTCCCTGTTGTGGTGAGCCCTATACGAAAACCCTGAGAAATACTGAAAGGCTCCCCAGTCACAGGGCAGAGTGAGGAATTGTAGTATGTTGGCATTTCATTAGATTCATCTGAATCAACTCACACATAAGGAGGGGGTTGAGGATGAACAGGGGTATCACAAACGATGATGGGAAACAGAACGGTGAGGTCAGGGCCAGAGCACACTGTCACGCTCACCTGTAGGGAAAAAAAACAAGAGAACAGTCAAACGCTGCACATTTGTTTCCAGATCATTTCGTCCAGCATTCAGCCTTTGATTAGCACCAACCTCAATAGAATAACTAACGACCAGGATGCTGCAGTTAGAGATGGTAAGTGACGCAGACTGAGGAATCAAGACCATCATCTCAGTGTGCACGTCGCAGGTCTGTGCGTGGATGGGCTGCCCGAACCCTGATGCCAAGTTCTTGTCATACACCCTCCTGTTGACCCTTTCGTGGGTGTAGAAGGTCTGCTTCTGCAACAGCTTCACCTTCGGAGTGGCTGTTCGAGATGAACCGTTACTGAATTCACAAATTATTTTCACAGTTTCACCTGGAGGCAAAAAACAGACACGGCTTTCGTTATGTCAATAGTATTGGGGGGGGATGGATGGATGGATGGATGGATGGATGGATGAGTGTGTGTTAGGGTGGATGGATGGATGGATGGATGGATGGATGGAGTACCAGGAGTAAAGGCTTTCTTCTCCACACTGACTGTCATTGTGATAGCAGGTGAGGCACACCACAGGCAGCACAGAGTCATTTGGTTGGAGCCTGAGAGAGGAGCCTGTGAAAAAGACCAGCGTAAAAACAGGTGCGGCAGACATCCACAGATTTTACATACTGACAGACAAATGATACGACACATACACAAACTGCACATGAATCACACTGCGACTTCAGAATGTGTTTACTCCACCAGGAGGTTGTGTTTTCAACCCAGTCCATTTGATTGTTAAGGATTTCCACGACACTTGGTGTAGGGATGGGCGTTCAAGTTTTGGGCAGGGTGGATGTAGTATTTATTTTCTCAATAAAATATTGTAGTGCACGCAATTTAGTGCGACTTTATTGAATTTAAGTACGCTGTCACACCTGTAAGTCTGAACCGTGGTCTAAACCCAGGACCGTGTCTTTGAAACATTGTCTACATTGGATCATTATCTTGCAGGAGGTGAAGACTACAAACAATCCTGCGAGCCGCTACTGCGTCTTTTTCTTCTTCTACTTTTTAACGCTGTCACAACTTCCTGCAGTTGGTCTGCTATCCCCAAAAATATAATATATGTATAAATTAAAATGTTTTCACACTGCAAACGCTCCAAACCATGGTTCAGTTTGATGCAGACTGGACCACCTCTTTTGATTGGACTTTTGTCTGTCTGATGCGGACCGTGGTCAGAGTTATTTAACACCTGATAATTTAGTTTGGATGCAACTGAAAAATCTGAAGATCCCTGCCAAACAAGGTGCGTGTGAAATCACCCTAAGGAGGCTGTTGGGCCTTGGCAGAGGTTTGCATTGCATAGCAGGACAAGTAGTCCCCATACTTAACACAGTTAAAACTCCAGAATTTCTCACCACACACCCTGGGACTGGTCTGTATGGACAGTAATTACGTTTAATGATTTGATTTAATGATGATGGAACTTGAGCCTTTTCAGATATATTTCCTTTCTGTCTCATGGTGTAAACGTGTTCGTTTTGACTCGTCAAAGCAGGCACTGTATGTGAAGGCTCAGTGGAGCAACAGAATCAGTAACAGAATCATTGTTAATGCTGGTGGTTCCACCTCTGCTTTTCGATAGAATGTCAAAATGCTGTAAAATTGTGTACTAAAATGAACCAACTCCCAAGATAGTAGGACGAACATGGGGGTTAATATTGACCCAGCAGCTCTTTGGGTGTTTTATCTGCTCATGGCTCACTTACCCTCAGCTCTGGCTGGTTGGTATTGATGCTGTTTATGAGGTTTAACTCAGTCACAAAGTCCTTAGACATGTGCCAGGGTCTGTGGATGCTCACGGTTAACATATACTCTATTTTTCCACAAACGCCCTTGAAGCTCGGTGGGAAGTCTCTGCATTGAGGTAAAAACAAATAAAAAAACAAAGATGAGATGTTGGAAAAGGTCAAATAGAGATTCATTTAACTCTGGGGAAAGTACAGTATCTAAAAGGATGAGATCAAGGGGGAGAAAACAGGACTGATACACCATGGGCTCTGCATCTCAGGGCTGGACACTAAAACAATATCAATCTGTGTTTGTCTCCTTTGGAAAAGAGAGTTTCTTACACAAGCTATTTAAATTCCTGAAACTTCTATGCTTATAACTTACAAAGATGCTCTAAATTCCTAATTTTAACACAGAACACAGCCTGATCATCTGATATTCCCTCTGTAAAATGACACATAGCCTAAAACTATTATGACTTAATTCTCATAACGACACAAATTTTGTCTAGTAAAATAATGTCTTTTTCCTAGTGACATGGCAACTTTCTTCTTGTCACATCATGACTTTTCTTGTTAAATTATTTGTTCTTGTAATATTGCGAAAAAAATTCGGAGGGAATTATGACTTTGTTCTTGTAACATTACAACTTATTTCAGGTAAATGACGACCTTTGTACCTTGTTACGTCTTAATTCTCGTTGCATTAGGACTTACCCCCTAAAATTACAACTTTTTCTCGTTACATTACTACTTTTTCCTGAAAAGTCAGATTCTTTTTTCATCAGCATGGCCTTTAATGTGACCTTTATCGGGCTATTATCGATATCGACTGATGTGAAAATCTTGATATCATTTTCCAGCCATATCATCAGGCCCTGTTGCATCTGAATAAAGATTGTTTCCCTCTTAGTCTCATCCCTTCAGTAACCAGGATGGGGGGGCAGCTCACACACATACACACCCCTGAGGTATCTGGCATGTAAACGGATACATGTGCGTGCCAGCCTGGAGTTTCACCGACTCGCCAATGGCTGTGAGGGAGAAAAAGAAAAGTTCACTGAACAAAAACGTATCGTGGAAGTGCACAGCATCCAAACCACAGCTCGGTGAGTGCACATCACAGACACGGGCTGATTCGGGATCAGACCTGAGTTCTCCTGCAGGATGACGCTCTTCAGGTCGAAGTAGGTGACGTTTGCACTGTAGTTTCTCTTCCTCCTCTTCTTCCCTCCACCAGTGGACCAGTGGATGTGGGCCTGTCCCTTCAGACGCATCGATATGTCGGTGATCTTCGTCTTCTTGCTCAGGTCGAAGGAGACGTGTCCTGAGACCAGCTGCCCGCTGCGGAATGTCCTCCCCTCGCTCGCTACGTTGAAATTGATGCAGAAGTTCTTGACGGTCGATTCCAACATGGTCACAACCCGAGTTAAGTTTTTTATAAAGTTAAAAAAAAGCACGCTTCCCTGCAGTGAGACAATCCGGAGGAATGTATATTAGTAATTCAGTGAGCAGAGATACAGACCGTGTCACTGACAGCTTCCAAAAAAACAAACAGATTCATCCGACTGAGCATGCGCAGGGTATGTAGCGGGACCAGCCCTGATTCCAGGCGGAGCCACAACACACAGTCCAGGGTCAGGGCCAGGGTGGGCGTGTCTGTCAGAGAGGAAGAGGAGGCTGAAGAGTTCAGTCAATGTCACAGAGTAAATTAGAGGAGACAATACAAAATACAAATGTATCTATTAGTCCATCCTTCTATCTATCTATCTATCTATCTATCTATCTATCTATCTATCTATCTGTCTATCTATCTATCTATCTATCTATCTATCTGTCTATCATCTATCTATCTATCTATCTATCTATCTATCTATCTATCTATCTATCTATCTATTGATCGGATTTTCATTGATGTCTGATCTCATCAATGAAACTTCTCCTGTGTTGCAATGAAAATGCAAGAAAAAAAAAAAAACCTGCATCCGATCATTAATCTGCATCTGCACCAACATTGAATGGGTTATTCCCAGACCCAGGGCCCATCTCTCCACCAATTGTTCCATAATTCTGCTTAAAATGAACCAATCATCCAACAAACAAACAAACAACAGAAACAGGTAAAGAATCAGCTCCTTGGTAGGAAAACTACCACAGTTGTCTAGTATTGAACATATTTTATTCACTAGGTCTAAACCTTAATATTTATGGTGCAACCTCATATTTTATTTATCATATGGACTAACCAGATTGTAAACAACAACTAAAACATTTGAGTGAACTATCTAAATAACAATTAACGGTTAGCTGTACTATGTCTTGCCCACATGAAACTGTTCTTTGAATAGGAGGGTTTGTGTTATGGTTTGTGTCGTTCTGCTGTTCTCTTTTGTTTCTTGGTTAATGACCTTTATCAAATGTATTTGTAAACTCCATCTAGTTTCTAATTCACATTTATCAGATTTTTTATTTAGATCACTTTTTGTTCCTTCGAATAGGATTACATAGAAAATGTATGTTCTCCAGTCAGAAGGTCATTCAGCTTCCAGCGTGTCCGACACAGATTGAGATGATTATCTTTATTCATTGAGCACTTTTTTAAAATCCAGATTACATGGTGCTTCACAAGGCAGCAATTAAAACAAATAAATTATAAATCATCACATCTAAAATATAATAGTTATAGATATTTTAAAAAAGACAGTTCAAAGACATTTACCAGACCAATTTAACAGAATCTGTTACTCTTACCCACGCTTGTGCCTCCAGGTAGTATTAGAATGATAAACTGGTGACTTTGGTATTTTACTTCTCAACCTGGTGGCAGAGGTTAAGTGTAGTGATCCTAATCTATGGGATCTGATCTGCAGTGTTTTATCTTATGACATGAATAGACATGATGTTTTTCTTGCTGCCTTTATTCATCTGTGATGAAAACGAACCCTGATGTTCTGGCCTGAGGGCAGAGCTGAGTTTGTTTCCTCTTTTCTGGATCGTTTCATCTCAACACAAAGACTTGAAATATCACAAACTGGAGTTTTCTGACTGAAAAAAAAATGAGGGGACTTTTCATTAGTATCAAAACTTTGTACCTACATGGTGTGTGAAGGACCCGAGCTACAAGCCCTGATGACACTTTATTCACACAAAAAGGATGGAAATCATATATAAAACACAAGCAATTACGTGATGGGCACAAAGAAGCGTTCGAAAGCTAGAGACTCAGTCTATAATGATAAAATTAAGCTAACAAACCAACTGATTTAACAAAGCTCAACTAACCGGCCATTTTCTTCTTTGGTGTTTATTGGTGGTTGGCAAACAAACTTAGAGACATAACCGCCACCAACTGGACTGTGGAACAGGAAATAAAAACAGCATCAATACAAAATGAGAGATTAAGCAGACAATAACATAAAATAAGGACAACTTTATAAATTATTATTACTAAATCTGTTTCTTTTAAAAACCTAAAAATGTTAATGTCACTGCTGCTTTTCCCTTTGTCAACTTACCAGACACCACAAAGGGGGATAAGACAAAACACATTCACATTAACGAACAACAAAAGAAAACTCAACAGGATAGTTGACTCTCCATTAATCAAAGCAAAATATCGAAATACCAAAATTAAGTTTGATGAAATGCACAAAATATCTAAACTAAATGTCCCCCGACCCTGATGTGGTGGGTACCTGGTA
Organism: Hippoglossus stenolepis; assembly: GCF_022539355.2. Classification (NCBI taxonomy): domain Eukaryota; kingdom Metazoa; phylum Chordata; class Actinopteri; order Pleuronectiformes; family Pleuronectidae; genus Hippoglossus; species Hippoglossus stenolepis. The sequence continues at coordinate 14,284,166 of NC_061491.1, forward strand.
CCGCCTCATTGGCCCTTCCTCTATTTAAGTCCACTGCTGCCTGGTGCCCACCTGTTTGCCACATGACCCCCAGCAGTGGAACAAAGGAAACCTTCTCAGTGCCGGTAAAACAAAACAGAAAACTAGAAGAACTTGCTGGTGTCAGACACTTAAAAAGACATAAAGGTGACATGGTGGAATTTCTTATGATCATAAACCAAATGGAGCTGTTGGAGATGAGAGTGTAGTTTGTGGTGTAGACAGTAAACAAATTTCTACACGTCTCTGCTTCCTCACCAACACAGTGGAGATTGATGTTGTTTCATTTTAATGGCAGTATGTCACACTTACACAAGTTGATGTTCCCACACACTTTTTTTTAGAGCATCAACTAGTGTTTGTCTTCCAGTAAGTCACACTTACACAAGAATGTGTTTGTCTTCCAGTATGTGAAGAAAGCATTTCTGTCAGTCTCTGTCAGTCTCTGTCAGTCTCTGTCCATTTCTGTCTCACTGTTTCTCTCTTTCTTTGAGTCTGTCTCTCTCTCCGTCTCCTTTTATGTCTCTGTCCATCTGTGTGTCTCTTTCTGTCTCTCTCTCTCTCTCTTTCTCTATTTCTATCTCTTTGTTTTCTCTCTCTCTCTCTCTCTCTCTCTCTCTCTCTCTCTCTCTCTCTCTCTCTCTCTTCTATCTCTTATCACTCTCTCTGTCTCTCTATTTCTATCTCCATCCATATTGGATTTGATTGGAATCATAAATGATCTATTAATAGGCCTAAGTGAGAAAATAGGATTTTGTAATTTGGTTGAACTGACCCCGAACAGCTGAGCTCATCTAACCACTAGATGGCGCTAAATGCTTTATTGTGATGCTCCTGGTGCATTGTACAGAACAACTATAACTTTACTGGCAGCCAAACTTTTCATTACAAACCTTTACATCCTATTTCATCCAGACTTGCATCAATCATTTCAGAATTGCCCTCTGAATAAGCTGACATGAATAGCCACATTTTTTAACATAATGAGTTCACTGCGCTGTGATAGGTTCATGGTACTCAACGCGGCCATTTAACACTGATAACGACCCATTAGCAATGACAGCACGAGGCGTTTAAAGACCCCAGGCCCCCAGTTAACTTGACCACACATCTTCTCCTTCCTGCTGTCTCCTTCTATTTGAGAGAGAGAGAGGAAACGGATCTGCCAGCAGCTCTTCTTTGGAGTGTAGTGAGGCACAACACTTGACTTGACAAATGACTTGTTAGAGATTGCGTCCAGGCTGTTCCATGTGTGGGGGACACTGTTACAGAATGGGATTCAGGGCGATCGCTAAACCACACAGACATTTAAATGTTGTTGAACGTTTAACAGTTTGTGATATTTAGACCAGAATCTCAGTGCAATTCCTCAGTTTGAAACAGGAAGAGCTTAAGAGCTGAAATCGCTTTAATCAACAAACTTTAATCACCTCTGTTAGTGAAGCCAAGTGTCCATTAGCTGCTCAAAGACTTTACCATGCAGGCGTATAAACAGTGGAAAGAGTTTATTATTACAGTGGTACTTTAGCCCCGAATAGCATCTCGTGCAGAGTGGCATTCGCATGAAATCAAGATCGCAGCTGTTTGACATCAGGGACGACTCTGATGTTGTTAGAGATTAATGATGGGTTGTGTTAATGGATAAACTTTGACATCAAACACACGCAACCCTTCCTTCTCCAGACTTCGTTCACTTTTATACAACAAAAAGGGCAGAGTACCGAAAAGGAAACATTCTGAGTTGAGATGATTAATAACCCTTGTAAATGTAAAGGTCTTCCAAATTGAATCGATGATAAATTGCCAACCAGCAGCAGATGTCAAGTGGACATCATCAGTTGTGTACCTGTCAGAGTCAGCTGTGCAGCTTTGTAATCACATTCATTTGGTGTTAAACCTGGCTTTGTACGTTCACATATTTCGAGTGTATTCATGGTTTTCTTTTCTTCGCTGCACTACTAATTTTCCTCAAGCTTTGCCTTCCTGACTTTAGGTTTATCTTTTTCTCTCAATTTTAGGACCCATCATCAGACGTGAACCCCCCCCACGATCATAGGATGTTTAGGCCATCGTCACTTCACACCCTCACCAGAGGTAGGCATTTGCCAGGGTCCCGGGGTGTGTCCCATAGCCAATCATGAGCTTATGATTGTTCGTTTCCATTCTCTAGAAATGATAATTGGTATCAAAAGCTGGATCTCGTTTTCTTTGTACTTGAAGTAAAACACTGAGTGATGATGATCCTTTAGCTCTTTTTTTACGTTGCATCTGCTGCTGCCAAATAATACACCGTGAGCTTAATGTGATACAGCAACTTAATTTGAACAAGTCCTGTGGTGAAGGTGCAGAGAGAACATTGGCTTCTGGGAGATAATGTGTTTATCAGGGTTTGTAAAAGGCAGCTGGTTGTTGTGGATGTGTAAAATTGATGGAGATGAGAACTCTGCATGTTTTACTTTCAAGTTGGTGTCAGTAATGTGATCTTTTGATGGAGATCTACATGGTGTGTGTGTGTGTGTGTGTGTGTGTGTGTGTGTGTGTGTGTGTGTGTGAGACCACTTATAATAGGCTTTGCCTTTAGCGGTCTCTGATAAGGGCACCTATCAGGTTTACTTGAGCTCATGGTGACTTGACTTTGCCCGCCAACTTGGTAAATCAACCACTCGCAGTTAGACGGTAACACACACACACACACACACACACACACACACACACACGTCTATCTCTCCATCCATCTCTTTATCTCAGAGATATCACATCACCTTGTTAATTGGACCATCCAGACAACAGGAGCTGGTGTTTTGATCTACGTCTCCAGTAGAGGTGGAGGCACAGTCAGATGGCTGCTTTATTTTTTTGTTTGTCTTGACTCGTTTCTTTGAGTCAAGTTGTCTGACTTTATCCCAGATACACATTTACCGATTTGGAAACATGACATTGTCTTTTCTGACTATCTATAAGAGCCCTGATCAGCTCAGTAGCTGGCATGTGTTTCAAGGTTTCTGTAAACTTGTCCATCTACTTAATTATTCTGTTTTCCTGGCATGATTTGAAAAAAGACTGAGGCATAAGAATGCAGATTTATATTTTGACACATCATAACCATTTTGTTTGTTTGTACATGGATAGAGTCAACAGCAGCAGTTAGTTCGATCTATATCCAAAGTGAAGTAAAGGAACCCAGAGGATAAGCCGAGTTATTGATCTGGAGTTTCTCCACACCGCCTCTCTCGTCTAGTTAATCCACAGGGTCAGCTCTAATGACATTGAGGAGCTCCTCTGGCAGTCGGCGCTGCTTCCATTTGCAATTTAGATGGAAGGAAAAGGAAGAAGAAGAGGAGGTGGTGTGGCAGAGTGAAAACAAGGAGGGGAACGTGAAGGAAGGATGAAAGGAGTGACGGGGGAAAGATGATGGATAAAAAGGAAAAAGTAGACAGCAGGAGGACGGGGGCTCGGCAGGAAAATGGTTATGGGAAGGGGAAGAAAATAGAGAATAGAGTAGGTGGATTTGAATGACAGAAAATGAGAATTTCAGCAGGAGGCTCAACACGTTGGTAAATTATGTCAAGTCTAACATATCAAATTTTGCAACTTTTTTTCTTCATAAGATAGCCTTTAAAAAAAATTGAGTAATATGCATACATGCTTTCTTGCAGACAGTCTAATGAGATGATTGATACGACCCCCAAATCTGTACGGTAAAAGCTACTTTCAGCAGCTGGTTATCTCAGCTTCACATAAAGACTGGAAACCGGAAAACGAGATTTCAAGTTCAACTAGAATGGCATGAGCGCACACCTCCGCCAAAGGCCCGACAATCCCCTCAAATGAAATCAAGCCACACCAAACTATATGTTGGCCAGGCACGTGACATCACATTGTTTTTACAACAAACAAGACACGGCAGTGATCTTATATTCAGAGCTAGCTGTTTCCCTCTGTTTCCAGTCTTACTGCTGAACTAAGCTAAGCAACTTCATAATTACCACACATGAGTCAATTCAGTGTCTTTATGGAACGTGTTTTAAAACGGACATTGACCAAAGGTGAGACAGTGAATAGATAAATTAAAAACAAATCATACCAAAATAAGATGAAACCACATAAAAAATGTCTCAATCTGTTTAAAAAGCCAGAGAGTGAGAGCTGTATTGATCTTCTCATTTTTTTCTCGAAAAAAAGGACATAGGCTAAATTCTGTTTCCTACAATCTTGAACTCTTCATTTAACCAAAGTTTCAGAGACCTTAAAGGGATAGCCTCAGCTAAAATATCTACTAGAAATCTTATTTGAGTCCTCCAATGGGAGTGCGCTGAATTGAAGGAAAGGGTTAACTATGTCACGTTTGTGCAGTAATGTACTTTTTTCTTTTTTGCACTCGCCAAAAGAATTCCTGCGGCAAAACAGGAAGCCGCAGAGGGAACATTTGGCAACTCTAATCTCGTGTAGATCCTCTGATAGCTTTCTTCCTCACAAACAATGCCAGTCAGGGGCTGAGGAGGCTCTGGAGGAGCGTCGACAGGCCCCGTAACAAAGCTCTTAATCAGCCTCGGACTTGATCAACACTCAGACATCATCATGTAACAGGGAGAGATAATGTTTAGTCACTTGAAAATGACAATGACTCCCAATGATTTGTGGCTCATAGTGTTTTCTCCTCTCTGTGTGTGTGTGTGTGTAGTCCAGGTATTATATTATATTATAGTATATTGGTCTTCCTTATGGGGACCAAAAAAATAGTCCCTATAATGTAAATCATTAAATGTCAAGGTAAAGACAAGGTTTAGGTTTAGGGTCAGGTTTAGGTTTAAGGTTAGGTTAAGTTGGTTTCAACTTAAGTTTTGGTTGAGGTTAGGGTTAAGCAAGTAGTAACTATGGTCAAGGTCAGGTGTGTGTGTGTGTTTGTGCGCATGTCTATCTATAGTTATGAGGACCAATTTTAGTTCAATGCCATCATTGTGAAGACATTTTGTTTGGGCTTCACAAATTAAATTGGCTTTTTGAGGGTTAAGACAAGGGTTAGGGTTAGGCATTTAGTTGTGACGGTTAGGGTTAGGGTAAGTGTCCTCACAACTATAGAGAGAAGCGCGTGTGAGTGTGTGTGTGTGTGTGTCCGTCCAATAACCTGTTTGGGGTTTCCTGAAAAGTTAACCACACGGTGAAGTCAGACTTAAAGAATCCTATTTCAAAAAGATCATCACAGTTCACTCGCTCTGCGGTCAGACTTTAAAAGCTAATACTGTCACCATGATGTCATCACCACGGGGCCCACACTACAGCTAATGAGTCAAGAACAGTGAGGAGTCTCATAATGTAGCCGACAAATCACTCTCTGTCTGTCTCTCCCTGTGGTTAACACACAAACACCCAGGGATCTGCCAACCCACATGATATATTCATGTCTAAAGTTCACGTGAAAAGAAGTGCTTCATCTCGGAGTAAGAGTTACCTCAGTTAAACAAAACAGGTGCTTTGTTCCGTCGTCAGGCTAAATCCTCCCTCAGCAATTACCGTTCACCTTCCAAAGACCTCGGCGAGGAACAGAGCAACTCTCTTTTCTTTTAAAGCCGTCAGTGGAGCATGAAGACACAGGTGCTCTACACACCGTGCTCCTTATTCACCTGACTGTACTGTCAGCTTTGAACAAAAAGAGTCTGCTGGAGACTGAAGCAGGTTTGTTTTATCCACGTAGAGCATGTGTCACCTTCGGATTTTAATTTCTGTGAAGAATTAATAGATTTTGCAAGACAGGTCTTCATTTGACATTGACTGTTTAGCATTTATGAAACTATCGCATGGTCTGTCCTAAACATGTCTTAATGTAGGAATTGGCTGCTTGCTCGGCCTGTGGTGATGCTGGTTGCAGTTCTTTCTGAAACTGGAAAAGTAATTGAGCAGTGGTGAGTGAAGACCAGCTGCTGGACTCAGTACACAGAACCCTGCACTGAAGAATCACTTGTCAATGTCATGAACAATGTTTTTGTTGTGATCATCACTTACGTTGATGAGACAGACGCCGCTAGTTGCCTGTATTCATATTGAATGTACACTACCGTTCAAAAGTTTGGGGTCACCCAGACAATTTCGTGTTTTCCATGAACACTCACACTTTTATTTATCAAATGAGTTGCAAAATGAATAGAAAATATAGTCAAGACATTGACAAGGTTAGAAATAATGATTTTTATTTGAAATATTCATTTTGTTCTTCAAACTTTGCTTTCGTCAAAGAATGCTCCATTTGCAGCAATTACAGCATTGCAGACCTTTGGCATTCTAGCTGTTAATTTGTTGAGGTAATCTGTAGAAATTTCACCCCACGCTTCCTGAAGCACCTCCCACAAGTTGGATTGGCTTGATGGGCACTTCTTGCGTACCATACGGTCAAGCTGCTCCCACAACAGCTCAATGGGGTTGAGATCTGGTGACTGCGCTGGCCACTCCATTACAGACAGCATACCAGCTGCCTGCTTCTTCCCTAAATAGTTCTTGCATAATTTGGAGGTGTGCTTTGGGTCATTGTCCTGTTGTAGGAGGAAATTGGCTCCAATCAAGCGCTGTCCACAGGGTATGGCATGGCGTTGCAAAATGGAGTGATAGCCTTCCTTATTTAAAATCCCTTTTACCTTGTACAAATCTCCCACTTTACCAGCACCAAAGCAGCCCCAGACCATCACATTACCTCCACCATGCTTGACAGATGGCGTCAGGCACTCTTCCAGCATCGTTTCACCTGTTCTGCGTCTCACAAATGTTCTTCTGTGTGATCCAAACACCTCAAACTTTGATTCATCTGTCCATAACACTTTTTTCCAATCTTCCTCTGTCCAATGTCTGTGTTCTTTTGCCCATATCAATCTTTTCTTTTTATTGGCCAGTCTCAGATATGGCTTTTTCTTTGCCACTCTGCCTAGAAGGCCAGCATCCCGGAGTCGCCTCTTCACTGTAGACGTTGACACTGGCATTTTGCGGGTACCATTTAAAGAAGCTGCCAGTTGAGGACCTGTGAGGCGTCTATTTCTCAAACTAGAGACTCTAATATACTTGTCTTCTTGCTGAGTTGTGCACCGGGGCCTCCCACTTCTCTTTCTACTCTGGTTAGAGCCCGTTTGTGCTGTTCTCTGAAGGGAGTAGTACACACCGTTGTAGGACATTTTCAGTTTCTTTGCAATTTCTCGCATGGAATAGCCTTCATTTCTAAGAACAAGAATAGACTGGCGAGTTTCAAATGAAAGTTCTTTTTTTCCGGCCATTTTAAGAGTATAATCAAACCCACAAATGTGATGCTCCAGATACTCAACTAGCTCAAAGGAAGGCCAGTTTTATAGCTTCTCTCACCAGCAAAACAGTTTTCAGCTGTGCTAACATAATTGCACAAGGGTTTTCTAATCATCCATTAGTCTTCTAAGGCGATTAGCAAACACAATGTACCATTAGAACACTGGAGTGATAGTTGCTGGAAATGGGCCTCTATACACCTATGTAGATATTTCATTAAAAACCAGACGTTTCCACCTAGAATAGTCATTTACCACATTAACAATGTATAGAGTGTATTTCTGATCAATTTAATGTTATCTTCATTGAAAAAAACAGTGCTTTTCTTTGAAAAATAAGGAAATTTGTAAGTGACCCCAAACTTTTGAACGGTAGTGTATCTCATGTCCAAATTGGACGCCACACTTCCTTGGGCACTTAACAATACACATGGCAAGTGTGAAGCCAAAAAGATGAACAGTTCTTGAGATGTGCGAGCCACAGACAGACAGATAGACGAATTGTGTGACAGGAAAGCAAAGAAGCACACGTGCATAATCAGTTTTTTGTTTAAATCCAAGCTCTATTGCCCATTTCAGACGACTTTAGTCTAGACATAAATACGAGTGGAATTCATTTTATGATACACAATTTAAAGACACTCAACCAAGTCCAGTTGACCTGTTTTTTAGCACTTGGATATACCATGACCTGAATGACTTTCCACATCGTCTTCTTCACAAACATTTTTCCATATGTTGCTTTGGAATCATCAGACGAAAGGACTTTAGCCTTTCCAACTTCCGAGACTGGACTTGCACAGTGGGCAGCTGTGGCTTAGGAGAAAGAGAGGGTCATTCACTAAATAGAAGGCCGGTGGTTCGATCCCAGGCAACCCCAGTCTGCATTCCAGAGTGTGTTTGGGTAAGGTACTGAACCCCAAATTGACCGACAGTGTATGAATGGTGGGTGATAGAAAAAAGCATTGTAGCATGTGTGAATTTGTGTGTGAATGGGTGAATGCGAGTTGAACTGTGAAGCACTTTGTGTGGTTGATAAGGCCATTTACTTGTTCCTGCTGGCTGCATTTATGTGAGACTCCCATATACGACTAAGAGTGTATTGCCTGGTGAGCCGCACTGTGAGGTAGCAGTTGGGCACAGCAGTGTTTTGAGCTAATGTCACTTTTCTTGGTAGAACTTCCCAGACGGCGCTGACTGCTCCATAAAACTTTATATATATGCGTGTGTGTAGAAATATGCACACCACCGAGCTGGAAAATCTCATCGTAATTGTCACTCGAAGCATCTTGACTGCAGAATTACGAAGTTGTCTGTCAAAGCTGGGTCCAATATTTGCCTTGAGCTGTCCGGCTGTTGAGAGGCAAATCTTCCAGGCAACAAAGGAGATCCTTGAAATAAAATCCAGTTGATCCCCCTCCTCTAGCCTCAGCTTTATGACTCAGTGAAGAAAGAGACGCCATCACACTGTAGTCCTGACTCAACTTGTTCTCATTTCCTGTTTAAGGAGGGTTGCAGCTTGATCACATTATGAGGCACTAAAACGCCATAAAAGATAGGTTGTAATAAAAACATGAAAAAAAGGCTTGTTTTTCCAGGAAACGGTCTGCGATATATATTTTGTCTGCGTGATGCATGTTTGGGACCCTTCCTCTGTCTCGCCGCGCAGCCACTGTCGCTGCAGTTGTTTACATCAGGGCCAATGGGAGGCTTCCAGACGCAAAGGGTCTGACAGTCTATCAGTGGAAGAGGGTAGTTAATATGGGCACGCAACCTCTGTCCTGACCTTGATGCAGGACCATCCATCATCTGGGCTTAGAGAAGGGATGAGGTATACCGAGGACACTTTACTCAGGTTGAAGCCGCGATGTCCTAGTCAGTGTACAGCCTCCGTACTGAATTTTGAGAGAGGTGAGAGAATTAGGGGTAATATATAACACACCTGCTATAAAAACACATAGAATGTAATAATTTAAAATAGTAGTAGCAACTGTGATTTTCTCTGATCGGTGCTGTTAATGGTAGTTAATATAAAGGGTTGCTTGCATATGACAAAACAAAAGCCACAGCACGAGCTTTGTCAAATTGCTCTGACTCAGAGTTGAGACCTGGAGACCTGGAAACAAAGTAGGCACGTGTTCTGCAAAAATGCCTCAGTCCAAAAATATCCACACACACAAAGCTGTGAACTTTACTCTACCAGTTTCCTATTACAGCTCCTATGTGTAGAGTTTTTTTTTAATTTGGCAAAGGTGGTATCAAAAGAGACACCGTAGCAAACAGGAATCCATGCGATAGAGAATGAAAGGCTGAAAGCAAATGCAAGCTGCATTGCTTCAAGGTTACATTTTTCTCCAAACGACACTTGTGCCCTCACATGGAGTTGAAATATACTATAATCACGTACAATCTATTGAGGCTATAAAATCCATGTTAAGACAAAGTGCGAGAGCTGAAACAAGATACGGTGTCTTATGTCCACTTTCTTCCTCCCCGGTTTCCACATCGTCTCCTTCAAAGTAAACTTCTCAGTCAATGTCTTCTTTGGGATGCACAGTCATAGTGACGTCGAGCCAATTGATGGACTAAAGCCAAACTCTCAAATCTAAACTCTCTTCAACTGATTTTACATTGTTATACTTAAGTATTCAAGCCATTTCGACAACTTTGGAACTAAGCAAAACGCTTCAAACACAACACTGATGTATATTACATAAATATATTGTTGTGGCTAATGTTGGCAAAATATGTCCCATTTACTCACTGACATTGAACTGTACATTATTTACGTTCATTGTTAATCTTATGTAAAAATCTTGATTACTTACATACTTAAAATATTGACTTTACATAAATAGCCTACTACCAAGACCCATAAAGTACATATTGTATTACAAATATAAAGGAAATCCTGCAGTGAAACGGGCCCCTAAGCTGTAAACGCAGCCAATAATGCATGCCATACAAAATACAAAACTATTTATTATCTTATTTTTATGTAATACTCATATTGCGGGGACCTAAATTTGCTTACACTGTCACATTAATGGAAATTCACCTACTTGTGGGGGAAAATTGCAAGTCCCCCAAATGTAGGTCATTGAAGTTTAAGGTGAAGACATATTTAAGGTCAGGTTAGAGGAGGTCTCCAGGGAGTCAAAATGTTGGTCAATGCAAAGCCCTCTGAGGTCATGGAGACATTGTGTATGTGTGTTCCTGTACTTATATCTTTGTGAGGACCATTTTAAGCATAGACCCTACAGAGTGAGGACTTTTTTGGAAAGTGAGGACATTTTGACCGGTCCTCCCTTTTTTATTGGGCTGTTTGAGGGTTAAGACTTGGTTTTAGGGTTAGAATTAGGTTTAGGTTAGGGTTAGGGTTAGGTATTTAATTTGGATGGTAAAGGTTTGGCTTAGGGGGAAGGGAATATATTCTGTCGATGAGTGACCTCAATAAGATGGAGGTACAAACGTGTGTGTGTGTTCTTTCACTTGAGCATGTTGCACTCTTTGGGGAAGTCTCTAGCTTGAGGTCAATTCAGTACTGCAGATCTGAGAGTGTGGTTTTGGCTGGTGGCGTAAGCAGTGTTCTTTCTTTTTCATTCACACACACACACACAGATGCAGGCACGCACGCACACACACACATGCACACAAGCACAGCCTTATTACCCAGAGTCCTCTGCGACAGCCCAAAATGCGCTCTGCTGCCGGAGTGTTCTGTTAGTCACATCAGCACCCAGCGCACGCTCAGCCCAGCTCAGATCATCAGGAATTTCACCGATGGAAAACCTGCTCAGAATTCAGAAAAAGGCTGTGCATACATATAATTGTGATGGAGTTTTCCACCCCCTTCTCAACTGCACTTTTCTCAGAGGGTACAGTCCCAGGATAAAATGCCAGTGTAATTAAGCAAAGAAATGAAATCTACAATACATAAGAAAAGTCTATCTTTCAGTAGCAAATCAGGATGGTGGGATTTTCTGGCCCCGTAGGTTCACTCCAATCATCATGACACTCTGTGAGTTTTTGAGTCATCAAAGGGCAATAATTTAGTGATGATTATGAATGAATATAGAGTTTATATGTACATCTGCATCATACTCATTAAAATCATATCTCGTTTTATGTATAGTGGCCATCGCTGCGTTCGAGTCAATCATCAAAATAAAATGATATCCCACTTTCTGAACATCTGTTGGGTAAAAATGCCAGAGGCCCCTTTTGGTGACAGACCATTAAACAGCTGCCTGATTACTGTATGAATTGTCGAACAAACACAGGGTTCGTGCTTCTCTTATGCAGATGTGCAATTTTTTATGTCTGTTTTTGCCAAATTAGAAACAAATGTGATTATGTTGGAGCCACATGAAAAACCTCATGAACACCGTAAATATCGGTCCTCCTATTTTGAATTTTCAACACCACCATACACACTGTTACCATCATGTGTGTCCCTTACTGAATATTTGTTGATTGTAGAAATCCCCTTCTAAAGAATGAATCAATAATCTAGCATTTGATGAAAAAAAAAACACAGAGTACACACCACTGCCTCTAAAATAACAGCCCTCATGAATCGCAGGTCAAGTTAAACACACGGTTGATTCCCTGCAAAGAACCGACGGGCTATTTTGCAAACAGGAATTAATCCTTTGAGTCAATGAGCATCAGGACAGAAGAGTAGGCACAGCAGGGCTTGCATTTTCAGCGCCGCTTAACTTTAGATGCCTGTTAAATCAGCGAGACGTAGAATGTTTCGAGACATGCTTATTAGGATGTTTTCATCTCTTGCTTTCCTGTTGCATCAGCCGCTGAAAGCAAACACTATTTTTTTTCCCCCTAAATGCCAAGTTTATTTCAAAGCAATGCAAGCCTGGACCATCCTGTGGCTGCAGTGTATCAATGTTGATTCCTGATTAGATAAACTGTGAAACCAGTTTGTTAAGTTGCCTCTGTTTGCACTGTGCTTGTGAAAGTTTTTTTTCCAGCCAGTTGCAGAGCGGGGATTTGTAACTTTTTCCTATGTTAACAAAACCCTCAGCTGGGACGCCCTCGTCTTCATCAGCAGCTGAGAGGAGGGAGAGGAGGGAGAGGAGGGAGAGGAGGGAACGAGTGTTGTTCAGAGCAGGAGATTTCAAGATGTCCCGCTCCCAACGAGACTGGGACCGCAGGGTTATGACACTGTATTTCTTTTCTACTGTATTTGTGTTCACATGTGTCAACCTACATGTACACCTTCCACTATAGATCCTGTGCGTGTGTGTCCATGGTTATGGTATCGCTGCTTTCGAGGCTGTCCGAGTCAGTTGCTTGACTTTTCTAGACAGGTCAGGAAAATGTTGAGTGAGCCCATGTGAGAATACAGCAGGAAAATGTCACAGCGAGCGAGTGCGCGTGTGAATGACGTTAACGCACAACAGATGCAAAACAACAAGAATACAAATATTTCACAATGAAAAACCGGAGCCAAACACATAGGAGACACTAACAAAGATGTTGACTTGGAAAGACAATGAGATTCGAGAGCTTTTGGCGGCAAAGGCAGATGTCGGTGTTGATGTGCTGTAAAAAATATGCAACGCAACTGTTACGTCATGTCCAGTGTCCTGCGTGAGCTACCCAGGCGTTACATGAGTGTTCCACACATTTTCCCATCGTATGAGTGTGTCTGATCTGGACAACCTCCTGCTGCGTTCTTCATATGTGAAAGCCAAACTCCAGAAAATGTCAGGATCCAATTTTCCTGTCCTGAAACAAAAAAAACGGTAAAGCAGCATCTTCCTATTAGTTTTTTTTAAGCGAGGGCATTTTCCACAGGGTAACAGACATTTGCCCTGCAGGTCATTGTGGCGCGAATGGAGAGGATACTGTAGTTACACCTGGAGGTGTGTTTCCAATACCTTACATGAAAGGCCACAGCTGTTAGTTTGACGCTGTGCCGATGGTCAAAAATGAAATGTACTGTATCGTCACCATTACCACTCCAGTGTCCACTTTAAAGAACCAGTGTTGAACAGTGGTTCACCTCTTGACACTGGCAATTAGTCATCTGACAACAAAAACACAGCATGACATGGTGTACCATTGTCCGCGCTAAATAATTTACTGAGCCACAAGCTTTTGTAAACTTCAGCACCAATTAATCTCAAGAAGCTCTTTTGTGTGGGAGCTTAATCGTTCGCTAATTAGCGCGTTGCTAACAGACACTCTCAGTGGAAATATACGATTACATAGCCCATCGACAGGCTCAGTAAACAAAGGCTGTTTGCCAAAATGCCAAAGCAGTTGTTGTAAAGCTGGAGAGGGGCATTTGAGTGTGCGTGTGTGTGTGCGTGTGCGTGCGTGTGTGTGTGTGCGCCTGCAGTCTACTGTGTGTGACTGAGAGACAAGGAAAGTGATCTGAAGACGAAGAACAAAGACATAGTGTGATTGTTGGGCACATTGGGATTTCACTCTACCTCAGAGTGACTGCACGTTAAACTTGTCACCATGTTGGATGGTGCTGGGTTTCCATTGGCTAGACAGTCTGGAGCAGATGACCTCAGACAGATGGCTCAGTGCGGCAACACGGAGAGGAAGGACGTGGTGGGTGGACCGAGGGAGAAAGAGGAGAGAGGAAGACAAAGAACATGGAGGAAGAGTGAGGAAGAGGCCCAATGGGCAACAGGAGGGATGTTATCTGATCATATCTGATACGTGTGTTGTTTTACAGGATGACCAATGACTGAAAATAACTAAGTACATTTACTCTTTACCTAAACACCAGTTTGAAGTCCAATTTAATGCTACTTCATTAGTTAGTTTGCAGTTCAACTGTATTTCAAAGGGAAATTTAGTGTTTTTAAATATATAGTTTATCATCCAATCATGTTGTCAGTGTCTAGTTGTAGCCCCTCATGTTTCACATAAGTTGAGTTGGTAGCAGTTCCACTATACTTCTAAGATGATTTAATCATCTCTGCCAAGGTTCTTAGTTTGTTTGTTTGTTTGTTTGTAAGCAGGATTATGCAGAAAGAGAACAAAAAAACAGAATCAATTTCCATGAAATTTGACCGGAGGAAGAACCCATTAAATGTCGGTGTGTATCCGGATCAGGGGGCGGGTCCACTCTCTTTAGCAGTGAGAGAGAGAGAGAGAGGGCACAACATTTTTTGGGGGATTTCTCAGAGAATAATTCATGGATCTTGATGAATTTGCTGTTTAGGGCACTAATATTTATGATTGTGTGCAATTTGGTGCAGTTTCTAATAAAAATCTGGATCTAATGAATTTAAATGTGGTCTTTAATCATCCTGCTATCTCTCGGACATATATCTTGTGAGGAGAACTGACCCAGGAAGGGCATGCATTCCTCCTCCTAATTCAGTTTCTCTTGGACTTTTAGTTTGTGTAAAGTCAAGGCAACGAGGCTCATGAGTTCAGAGGAAAAGGAAGGAAGACTCACAGAGAAATAATGTATGCGATATAATACACATAGGTGGGACTAATTCTGTAGATTTTTTTGTGCAAATCTGAAATAAGATTTGAAAGTATAAATGTGTCTTTTTGTCTCATCTTCACTCTCTGGATACGAGGATTTGCTCCCAAGTGCAGTTGTACATTTCATTGATAAACTGTGGAGGTAGAGTGATTGATAGAGTGCTGTGGCTTAGCCCCAGTTTTTCCATTTTTCCATCTGTGAGACAGGTTTCACAATTTACCAGCTAATACGTCTCTCTTGTCATTGGGTGAATGAATGGGAGTTGAGGTGAACTGCTATGATCAGAATGCTGCCCCCTATTGTACAAAAGCCACGGCACAATGTTCCCACCTGTGGCTTCTTGAAGGAAATTAGAAGTTGGTGAAGGGTTGAGAGAGGCAAAAGAAGAGAGGAAGATACACCTATAAAATATCTATCTATCCATCCGACCATCCATCTATCAATCCAGTTGCTCTTCGCTTGTGATGTGAGGATTTACCATATATTTGTATGTGTTCACTGAACAATCTTGATAAATGATAACAAGCAGGTGACCCAATAAGATCATGTGTGATCAGCTTTTAAAAAAAATAAAAATCTGACCTGTTAACCTTTAAACTCTGTCTTTCTGTCTATGTCTCTCTTCCTCGTCCTTTATCTCTCCCTCCTCCTCCTCCTCCTCCTCCTCCTCCTCCATCCTTTGGAACACATGGTTATTGCCTGCGAGTGGTTGTCATGGTGATCCACCCCGAGGGACTCATCCCAAAACCAAAAGTTCTGCTTGTCTGAAATAGAACCTCCGCCTCTCTCCAGGGGGAAGGGGGCTGATTTGGCACACGGAGGGTGGAGGCAGGGAAGGAGTGGGGGAGAGAGAGAGAGTGAGTTTCAGTCAAGGAGTGAGAGATGAAAGAGTGAGGACAGGGAAGAGAGAGAGAGAGAAGGGGAGAGAATGAGGCAGCGTGCATCCATTCCAACTGGGTCACATCGCGGGAGCATTGCGTAAGCGTAAACACTGCTGCCCCTGTGCTATGCCCTCAGCACACACACACACACACACACACACACACACACACACACACACACATAGACACACACACACAAAACTTGTTTCACTATCCCTGTGGGGGATACAAATTAGCATAATGCATCACCTAGCCCCTTACCCTGACCTAAACCATCACAAATATATGCAAAAAAATTGAGTTCACCTGTGGGGACCTCAAATACTGTCCCCACAGAGACGCAAATCCTCATGGGTTAGTATGTATCTAGAATTAAGTCCCCACAGGAATACAAAAACAATCCCCCCCCCCCAACACACACACAGACACACACACTGTGTCTTTCAGTGTTTTTTACAGTAGTGTAGTGTTTGTCAGATCCTGCGTGGTACCAAGCTGTGGTCCATCTCTTTTCTCTTGGGCTCCTTCTCTCAGTGGATTTGCGATAAGCACATCATGACAGTGGAGTGAACCCTCCTCTCCGTTAGCTGCCAGACCGGACAGCAGCATGACGTAGCACTTCTTCTTCCCCGCTGCAGATCCACAGGAGAGGAGACGACAGTGTGTTTTATTGTGACCTCTAGTTTAAAAAAAGCACAACTGCAAATGTATTTAACCTGCATCACCACATGGGTTTATTCATGCAGCGTATGTGAGGCCTTTAGGGGTCTTCAACTCAGACGTGTTAGATACTCCAACAGGTCACCATTTACACAGATTATGATGTCCCTTATCCATCACTGGAGTATCACTGGATCCCCTCAAACACGTCCTCTCGTTGGTGGAGCAGGGACAGAGTTACATGTGTGTAACAGGAAGGCTTCTAACGTGGCCACATCTCACACCCTCTCTCCTCCCTGTGCACGCTGGGTGTGCCGTTCTCAGGCCCTCGATAGTGCGCGGCCTGTTCCCAGCACGCTCCGCTCCATGCAAGTTTGGATATCTTAACACATATGTAAATACAACACAAATGCAAATGCAGTTCATTTGCGCAGTGCGCTGCGTGCGTGTGCATCGGTAGAGGGTGTGATTGTCTATAAAAGGAACAGCCAAAGCCAGATGTCTAAAATCCTAGTTGGACGGTTTCAAATCCCCCCTTTACACTGAGAGAGGGGTGTGTGTGTGTGGTTGTGGTTGTGTGTGTGTGTGTGTGTGTGTGTGTGTGTGTGTGTGTGTGTGTGTGTGTGTGTGTGTGTGTGTGTGTGTGCGTGTGCGTGCGTGCGTGCGTGCGTGCGTGCGTGCGTGCGTGCGTGCGTGCGTGCGTGTGTGTGTGTCTGACAGGAGAACCTTTCCAATCAGTGAAGGGATGAGAGAGACACTGACAGACAGACCGATTTCAGACAGACTGAGAGAGAGAGAGAGAATGACTGGGAGAGGGAGTGACAGAGATAGAGAGGTAGTGAGAGAGTGACATAGATACAGTCAGAGAGAGTGAGAGAGAGAGGGAGAGTGGCACAGATAGTCAGAGATAGAGAGTGAGAGTGTGACAGAGAGAGAGAGAAGGCGAGAGAGTTACAGAAATACAGATAGAGAGAGAGTGACAGAGGGAGAGAGAGTGACAGAGAGAGAGTGACAGAAATGAGAGAGGGAGAGAGAGTGACAGAGAGAGAGTGACAGAAATGAGAGAGGGAGAGAGAGTGACAGAGAGAGAGAGAGTGACAGAGGGAGAGAGGAAGAGAGAGAGTGAGAGTGTGACAGAGATACAGAGAGAGAGAGAGAGAGAGAGAGAGAGAGAGAGAGAGAGAGAGTACAGAGAGAGAGAAGGAGAGAGAGTGACAGAAATACAGATAGAGAGAGAATGACAGAGGGAGAGAGAGTGACAGAGAGAGAGTGACAGAGAGAGAGTGACAGAGAGAGAGAGAGAGAGAGAGAGAGAGAGAGAGAGAGAGAGAGAGAGAGAGATAGAGAGAGAGAGAAGGAGAGAGAGTGACAGAAATACAGATAGAGAGAGAATGACAGAAGGAGAGAGAGTGACAGAGAGAGAGTGACAGAGATGAGAGAGGGAGAGAGAGTGACAGAGGGAGAGAGAGAGAGTGACAGAGGGAGAGAGGAAGAGAGAGAGAGAAAGTGACAGACAGAGGGAGAGAGAGAGAGAGACAGAGGGAGGGAGAGAGAGAGACAGAGGGAGGGAGTGAGAGAGAGAAAGTGACAGACAGAGGAGAGAGAGAGACAGAGGGGAGAGAGAGAGGAGACAGAGAGAGAGAGAGAGGAGACAGAGGAGGGAGAGAGAGAGAGAAAGTGTGTGAGAGAGGGAGAAAGAAAGAGAGACCCAAAGACACGGGGGTGGAGTTATTCCATGGGGGGCGTGGTCGAGCCGCTGTCACTCACTGGCGGTTGCCATGGCGAGCGGGCGGTCCCGAACAGCGGGGCATCCAATGGGAGCCGACGCTGCGTGTGTCGCCATGGTGACGGGGCTGTGCCCAGGGAGGTTGTGATGGGTTGACAGGTGCGTGACAATCGGAGCTCTCTGCAAGCATGTACGCCAAAGGCAAGAGTAGCAACGTGCCGTCCGACAGCCAAGCCAGAGAGAAGTAAGTTTTATTTATGGGGGAGGAAACCGGGAGGAAGGGGGGAAGTGTGCGAGCGGCCAGGGGCAGTCACACACACCGAGCTGCGGGAGGGAGGGAGGGCGCTCGGCCGCTCACTCTCCGCGGCACCCGGGGCTCCGCGCTCCGCCAGCCGGGGAAAGTTGACCGCTCTGTTCATCTGGAGGAACAGAGACATTTCGGCGGCGGGGCTGTTTACACAGGCTTTTCTCTCCGTCTCTCCGCTTGTTGTCTAATTTCTTGTCATTTCGAGCTGTGTTTGTTGTTTTTAAATCACGAATCGCCTTGTTGTGTCTGACATGTGCTCGTTTTAATGCCGCTCCGCGTCAGTTTGAAACTAGACAGTCGCGTCGCTCCGTGCGCGATGGAAGCGGCAACTAAAAGTGCGCGTAAACCCAGCGCTCGCTCTGCGCGACGTGTTCCGCGGTGTGCCTCCTCCAGCAGGGAGCGTGGTGACCGTCCAGTCACCGCCGCGGCAGAGGAGATGTGACAGCAGACACTCAGCTGGAGAGCCAGCCACTGTCGCCGTTTCTTCCTCTGAAGAATCGGGCACGTTAGACTAAGATGAACAGGCACTTCTCTTTTGCGCATCAAGCAGTAGAAATGCTGGTTGTGGTGTGACAGAGTTTTTGACCCAAGAATCCTTCTCAGATTTTGTGCTGTAGATTTAAGATTAAACGTAGTTATAGTTTCCAGACAGGATGTTTGTATATATGAGAAAAATTCAACCCATGCATGCATTTTTTCTACCTAATCTCCCTGTGCGTGTTTTCAACACTACATCTCCTCTGCTGTAACTCAACTGTAAATCCACATGTTCTCAGACTATCAGGGAACGACAGATCCAAGGTGAATCCGAATCAGGAATTTGATGTTTGTGCTGAGCATAAGTCATACAGAACAGTTTATACAAATCATTAACAGTAGAAAAAAGATGTTCAATATGAACATTAGATATGTGTGCATTTGAGCGTTTGTACAGTTTGATCGTTTTGAGCCACACAGAGTTAAGATTTCACAGTCACATTGCAGTGATGGGGTCCCGGGCTCTATAGACGAGGCCTCGCTGCAGTCGGGGAAAACAGTTTTTTTTTGTGGCGTGAAGTTTTGGTCTCTGTTGGAGGGAAGTGACTCTAAGAAGACCTCCTGTTCAGATGCATGTAACAAGCCATGGCTGCTCAGTACTCATTGCTCAGGGGTCAGATGATCAGCGAGCACGGATCGTACAGGAGGAGAATGTGTGTATTGATGTGAACAGACCAAAACATTTATGGTTGGTCGCCTTCTCTTGTTGGGACAGGTGGGGGCGAGCGAGTTACAAGCTGTGTCTCAATTCAGGGGCCACATCCTTCGGAGGACCTGGTCTATGCTGCCGACGATGGCTGCATCCTGTAGCCCACGTCGAGATGGTCTGGTCTGGAGGAGCCTTCGAATTGAGACAGTCTATAGTCGCACCGCTGTGACGTAATCGGTCTTCGAATGCAGTACAGACCCCGAGTTGAGACACAGCTACATTATGACATAACCAAAACAGTGATGATGAAGTTACACTGCGTTGTATTTAACTTGTATGATTCACTTGCGAGGGTCCTTTAAGGTCGTGAAAGACCAGATTAATCGTCTCACCTCTACTCGCGAACTGCCGCTGCTCATTTATTGTACCCTTAGAATCCAGTTCATTCATGTTTGTCAACAGCGTGATTGAGTGTTCAGCTCCATCCCCTGAGCCCCATTCTTTATCCTCAAATCGATATGGATAGGACTGAGCAGTGTGGATCTATGGCTGCCTCATCGCAGTGACAGGGCCAGAGATGGAGTGCTTCCTTCAGGCTTGGAGGATGCTCTGTGTGAACACATGTAAGCATGTGTGTGTCTGAGAGAGAGAGAGTGTGTCTGTTAGAATCTTTTTGGCTGAGTAGATGGCTAGTTGGCAGAAGTGTTCTTCAGAGGGCCCCTGACAGTTTGCATAGAGGAAGAGACGTGCTGTGTTATCATGGCCAATGAGCAGATTACCTGCTGGGTTAAAAGATATAATAGGTAACAATTCTTCATTAAAATGTCTAAAAACAAGTAGACCTATGTTATATATTTTGCTGCCTTGTGAACTTAGATCATCCAAAATGTTTCCGACAATGTTCAGATCCAGAGAAATCCCCAATTCTAAGGTCATATCTGCCTTACCTGTGGCTTTGCTTGTCTCTGCTATAACTTTCCAGGGCAAATGACACATGACAAAGGAAAAACACACTGTTAGCCAGTTAGCAGTTTTTTCCTTCCACTGTTTGTTTCGGTCACTCTTCATGTGTCACGGTTATTCATAGCCGATTACTAATGTGATTATAACATAAGTACATTGCCTCATCCGTAAACATGATTTGCACCTGAGGCAGATCGATTTTCATCGGCAGCTCCCATTAAACCTGCGCTGCTTCACGACTTTCATTATCGATTTTATTTGATTTGAAGACTCAGAGACCCCTTGTGGCTGAAGTTGCATATTGTACATTTAAAGCAACCATCTACCTAAATGTTGCTCATAGATGCGATTGTCAGCAACTAGAATCTCATTTTCAGATCAACTCGAGGGGTTTTGCATCAACGGACACCAGAACTTGTGTGATTGAAATACTTATGTGTAATTGAGCATAAGATTTCATCCACAAATAGAGTACATTTATAATAAGTGAATCATCTAGTGGTATCTTTAGATTATTTAGAAGTTTTGTCAGATATAACAGCCATTTAAATGTCATTTCTGTTTCATAGTGGATTTTGTCCGAGATGTTCATACATGATCCAAGAGGTACTTCACTGTCTGTGCTGATCTAGACACAAGTGTCCATTAGATCAGATTTCTTTCCTGCCGACTCTTACATCTTATATCGTATCGTTTCATGTAGACCTCCATGTTGCTGCAGATCACTTTGTTATCTGTGTTTACATTTTGATGCAAGGGTGATGTTCCATTGTGCGTTACTGCCAAGGCCTTGACAAAAGAAAGGACTGGGTGTGAAGAAAACACCAGATGAAAAGATAGTGAACGGCAAAAAAAGAAGAAAATCCAGGCAAAGGCAGAGTTTCATTTGTCTCTTAACAAGCAGCCTTGTTTATCAGTGGTGTGTATCAGAGAAGCGGAGCGGGCCCAGCGCTGCTGAAGCTTCAGTTGTTTCTCATTTCTGCAGCGCAGCAGGGGATCAGAGAGTGGGAGAGACGGAGGGCAACAACAGATTGAGGCAAAGAAGGAGGAGGGGAGAGAGCGGGACTGAGGGAATTTGCTGGATCATTAGTTTACAGTCTTGTAGTATTGACCTCTGAATGGACCCCCGCAGACAGAGGGCTCTGGCGTCTCGCCCATGTAAATGTAGAGGAACTCTAAATTCAGCTGACCTCTGTGTAGCTCTGTTCACCCGCCTGTGTGTGTGTTGTGTGTGTGTGTGTGCGATAAGCACCTGATTGTCTGCGATGTGTCCTGGCTACAGAAGCATTTCGGTAACATACTTTTTTTTGTCTCAGCTTTATTGCACAAATTCCGAAATGTTTATCCGGTGGTTTTGCAGTTTGCACAATGCACACACTTGGAGATAAAACAAACTGTATGCAGAATCTACTTGGGATTAAACAAAATGAAAGAAGCCTCATTTTCTCTCTACTGTGAAACTGCATGGATATCTACTGTCTCTGTGTCCACAGGCTTTGACTTCTCATCTTCTAAAAGTGAGCTGAGCTCTTTTTATGTTGTGTCCTGTAAACTTACATTGAAACACATTCTAAACGGAATTTAAATCTTTACATTCAGCTAAATTTATTAACGATAATTAATGACATTTTTCTATGTTGTATATCCTTTGCAGCACATGTTACAGACTAAGCAAACTCAGACCGCACAAAATATTAGAAGCATATTTCATGATCTACCCAAATCAAAAAACGCATTAATACACATAAACAACATGTTGTATCACTTACTTCTAAGTGTCACATATTACAGGTTGGATTTGTGGTATCTGCCTAGAAAGATATTGCTACAGGGATGTGGCTCAAAGTAACATTTCAGAAACTCTAGAAACACTGACATTGTCAGGAGCAGTATATAGACCTTATGGGGACCAGAGCACGGTCTTAATGAGGTGAAACGTGTGTGTGTGTGCGTGTTTGTGTGTGTGTGTCTGTCTGTGTCAGGATGTCCGGAAATCGGAAGCAGTTTTTATACATATGTCCCTGTAGTGAAAACTGTGAGTCTCAGACCGCAGCACTGTTCAGCCCTTCCTCTCCCCCTCTCCCTCTGACTCTCCTCCTCTCTGTCTCTCTTTCTCTCTCTCTCTCTCTGGCTCTACCTGTGTTATGGTCTGCACTTGATTTTGATTCGTAGTGACACGACACGACCACTGACTGTGTACTGCAGTTGTTCAACGAGTTTAGGTTTCTAACTGGCAGTTAGCAAACACATTCCACATCAGAACTATGTGGATTGTGGTCCTGAGTGAGTTGCATCGCAGCACATAGTACACATTCCTTTTTTCTTGTGTTTGCAAGTTAATCATGGAACAAACTGTGCCTGAAATCCACACACACACACACACACACACACACACACACAAACTCTCGCAAGTCCTTTCACTTTCCTCCATTTCTGTCACAGACTCATGTGGCACACGCCTGTTTTTATTGTCAGTGGTTTTGGTTTCCTAGATAGTACAGCCTGTGTGTTATTTGTTCTCCACAAATCATATTAATACACACAAACTGTAAACTCACAGCTGTGAAAAGGCCATCTGTCATTAAGTGTCATTGTTTCTCAGGTGGCAACCATCAGTCTGGTCGGTGCTAAGTTTTCTAGTGCGGTGAGGATCATCATCATTCTGCACACATACATACACACACACACACACACACGCATATCTACTCCTGAACCTAGACACCTCAGAATCTTGCCAGAAGGCTGCCAATGCAGCATTGCGCAGACTGAGGCAAAGCAATGCATGCTGGGAGTGTTTATATCCGACAGAAGCAGTTCAGGCTGCCACTCTGGCTCTGACAGTGAGTCACATTACAGGAGAACTACCAAAAAAAACGGAGCGGTATCTCTCACACACACACACATGCACATCCTCTCAATGACTTGTATCAAATGGGCAGGGAATCTGATTATGTCCGTGCCAGCTTCGACCTGATGAATGTAATTGATGAGTTGTTTTTTTGTTGCTACATTTCAGTTCACATATGAAATGAAAGGCACGCTCATTAGTAGAGCGAGAAAGGAGGATCATTTGGTAGAGCGTGAACAAGAGAATGAAGCCAGAGGACAAACATATGTTGCTGGTCAACTGAGGTAAATTGAGAGGCTGAGTACAGAAAATGAGCTTCGAAACTTGAATGATGGAAAACAAATTGAATATTTACTTCAACAATAAGAGAGGTTAAAAAATGAGGACCGAATGAGAGAAAGTGCAAAAATGGAAAGACAATATTTTTGTCCATGTAAAAGTGATGTCCTGCAGGACCTCATGGTCTAATGCTCCATGATGTCAGAGTGTCAGACCATTGCACTCTGCACACATATCTGTCTGTGGATCAGTAAGGGAGCTTGGAGCTGCATTGTTTGGTCCGGACCTTCAGATTTTTCAGTTTATTCCACACTAAGAAAAAAGGGCCTTGGACCAACAGACCAAACGTTAGTCCAACCAAACAGGTGGTCCAGATCATTTGCAGTGTGAAAACACTTTTTGAAGTGTTCAGATTGTGCATCGTCCATCTTTTTTTTGGGGACTAATACGCAGCCAGCGGATGCGTCGTCAGCCCACTTTGATTATGCACCAGCTTCTGAATTGCTGTGCCGTTGACAATATAATATTTGACAGACGAGGACATACTGTAAATTTGGCATATTTGAACTACTTTAGAGGACTGCACCTTAAGTTGGTGATGCTGGTAGAAATACCATAATGATTTTACAGCAGGTACATACTACCACCCACCAAATTGACAACATGCTAACCCTAGAATGTCAGGCACACGCTCGTCTACAAAGCAATCATTGTTAATTGTTAAGTGTACACAGTAGACGCATCGCACATGTAGGTGATGACCATAGGACTTACGTATGTCGTACAAAAGCCTTTTGTCCGCTCACTAAATTGTAAAGTGAAACCAAAACTAACCGGATCAAATGTAAACAAAGACATGATGATTGGTTCAGACTTTCAGGTTTGAAAATGGCCTTAAACTGGGACTTGACTTCACCTGTTGAAAAGTGGGAAACCTCTCACCCCACACATACACAAATTCATAAGAGCCACATTGGTTCTGAGCTGTAAGTCGACAGAGAACAATATAAAAGTGTGTGTGTGTGTGTGTGTGTGTGTGTGTGTGTGTGTGTGTGTGTGTGTGTGTGTGTGTGTGTGTGTGTGTGTGTGTGTGTGTGTGTGTGTGTGTGTGTGTGCGTGTGCGTTTTGCTGCTCTGGGTCAATAGAGATCCCACTACGTGTCTGAGTCTGTAAGCCCATCTGAGCCGTCTGCTTACAGCATTTCCCCCATATGTTTCATCCCTCAAAATCAACCTCCATCTGCCTGTCACGCTGACTGTGTGACTGTGAACTACAACATCCAGTGATCATTATACAGCTAATAGCCTCTCCAGCTCTCATGGGACACTGGTGAACAAGTGTGAGGACCCAGAGAACTGTCACCGCGCTCTTTTGTCGCCTGTCGTCAACGCAGTGAAAGATATCGACTCAAAACTGCCGTTAGTGCATTTAATCCTCACAGCAGTTTAGATTAGCATCAGTCTGGGATTACAAGACAACCAGAGAAGACATGGGGTATACACAGCTGTCTGTAAAAAAAAATAAATAAAAAAAGAAGTGATGAGGACAGATTGACAAGGCTCTGATATGAAACACTTTTTAACCTGCAAACACAAAGAGGCTGTTAAAAGTCGTCTTTTATCTGCTGGCATCCCTCCTAGTCCCTCTCTTATCCCCGCTGCCAGAGACGTAACTTGCCACAGAACTACTATCAAAGCAGCAGCCTCTTATTGAGCTGTGCGCAGCGAGAGAAGACAGCCTCTGATCGACGTGGCGGGGGGAAAAAAAGGGGTGACGTGTCAATCAACATACGTTTCCCTGTAGAGGGCACCCTCACAGGACGCTTTGGGGTCCTTGGGAAAAGATCGATGTGACAAAAGGCCTCTGTTGGCATCAGATAGCATGTGGGAAAAGGAGGAGGGGGGAGGGGGGCGAGGAAGAGAGGGCACAGCATCCTGGAAGACTTTTATCAGTCCCCTCAAAAGATGCAGGGTACGGATGAGTGAGTTTATCACCCAGTGCTGGTCCCTCAGGACCCGATGTGTCCCAGAATGCTTCGGTTTTAATTAGAAACACATCATATTTCTCTCTTCTCTCCTTTTCTCTTCTCTTTTCCTCTCTTCTCCTCTCCTCTCTGTAGAAGTTAGTGTATCAGTTAGAGCCTGACTCATATATCGGTTGGCCAATAACATCGGCCAGTATTAGCCTTTCACTGACAAATTGGTATTGGTGTATGCACACTTTGCACTTTTATTATACAGAATAAAAATTTAGAGAGATATTTTATATTTATGTTAACATGTTATATAAAATTAATTAAAGTTCTTTATATTTGGCAGTTTTTGCATTTCCTTTTTGCACATAGTTAGGTTTATGGTTAAACTGTAAGATATTAAGGCTCAATGACATTTCTTTGTCAAAAGGTTTTGATAGAAGTCATTTCCAATTACTTTTATTTCTATATATATATATATATATATATATTTATATTTATCATCATCATCAAAAAAATCTGTATTGGAAAATGTATATTCCATATCGGCATCAGCAGCCAAAAATCCATATAATACAGGCTTTAGTCACAGATTTGTCTTTGGGATTGAGACTCTTGACATGTTGGGAGTGAAGGATTTAGATCAGTGCTCTGTGGATGAGTGTGAGACATGATGCAAACAGAGCGGGGGGGGTATGCTTTGCTGACCATGAGTGCAAACTACAATCCACGCTGTCAGGCTTCTCTCATGTTGTTAGTGGTAGCACTTGTGGTTTTGTCAGGAAGTTCTTTGTTGCCCCTGGTGACACCAAATATGCACAGCTTTTCTCTGGACCACAGCTCGGTAGGGATGCTCTCTCACTCCTCTCAGAGCGTTTCCTGTAACCTGAGAGCTCCAGCCAAAAGTAAATGGTGGAAACAACACTCGCTGTTTATATAGGCTCAGCCGAGGAGTGCTTTTACATTTGAAGCCTGACAGTTTCGTTTGTCATTATTCATTTAGCAATCCTCATTTGTTCCTCACCTGTCCAGCTGTGGTCCAGCTGTGTCTATATTTGTCATTTTGTGTGTGTGTGTGTGCTCTGTCACCCTCACTTTTCCAGTAAGCTCTCGTGCTCTCCAGTGTAACTTGCACATGCTGTCCTGTCACAGTGTAACTGCGGATGCTGCCGTGCCTCCCCTGCCTGCTGAGTGTAGTGGAGGTTGGTTGGAGGCCTCTCTGCTGATATTCCTCCATCATTGATATGCAAGCTGCATCGCACAGGCGCTAGCGCAAGGTTAAGCATGCGTGACGGCCAGGCTTAGGAACTGCTTCAGACAACTTTCTCTCTCTCTCTCTCTCTCTCTCTCTCTCTCTCTCTCTCTCTCTCTCCCTCTCTCTCTCTCTCCCTCTCTCCCTCTCTCCCACAAACACACATTTCTCTTACTGTGCTGCATTGCCTTCCTTTATATGTCTCTGTCTCAATTGTCCCTCGCCTGTTTTTTTTAAGTTAAGTCAGAGTTCTTGGCTTTAATTCTACATAGATGTACCGTCTTTACATGACCTCGTACAGGCTTCCCTGTCCACTGATCCCTATAAAGTCCACAGTGACATTTTCTCCCATCTGAATGCATGGCAGTATTCTCCCTCACTTAGGATTTATATCGCTGACACAGAGTTCCTGACTTTTTAAGGTCCACTTGATACCATTTCTTAACCATATGAAGCATGGGCAGACCAGGACAACAGTGAGACAGTTCAGCAGGATGGCTCCAGTCATGGAATATGTCAGTACATGTTATATGTTGGGGCTGGGCAAAGAAATGATGAAGATAATTATGATGATGATTAACACAATATTGTCATTGAGTAGGTGTTTTCTAATGTGACATATTTGTTTTTTTTAAAAACTTGTTTGTGTTTTTATATTTGTCAGTATTTATTCTTGTCTGAAATGTGTGTGTGAATGATTGTCTGCGATCATCCTTAGCAATATCACAACCTTCAATATATATCAATACATTGCTTTTGCATTGTGCAAGCATGGTAAGGATGATAATACGTCATTGGTTTTAATGTTCTACCTCAGATTAGTAAAAAAAATGCTGTAAAAAGCAGCTAAAATCATTATTTAAACTCAAAAAAATTATAATTTGACATTAATTGTGATAATTATCAATCGACTGATACGGAAGTTTTTTTTCTTTAATGTTTTTGTCCAGCCCTAGGGTTACATCTTTTCTCTGTGAGTTTTCTCCGTTGATACATTTTACTGCTAATTTATACAACTTCATGTTGCAGAAAAGATACATTATTGTAAATGGTTTGTCATTTATTTATACTTAGTCCCCAGCTACTGTGCAAGCCTTAATGGCCTCACATTCTTCTGCAAATTGCTCTAGATTGCCTTCATCTGTATGAGTTTTTTTCCTCTTTTTTTTTTATCTCATCTGGAAGCTTTGTTGTTCAAGAAGAATAGAGGCCTATTAGAGGCCCATAGAAAGGAATTCTAATCCTATAAGATTAGAGCAGTACAGTCCTCTTAGTCGTCTCCTTCTCCCTCTGGTTTTATTGGAGTTGCGGCTGATTGTGGAATGTTGCATTGTGTGAGCTGAACAATGATGGTGTGCCGCTGGACGGTCTGAGAGAGGGCAGGGTCCTGGGCCGTCACATTCCAGGTCCCTTATACAGTAAACGACAGGGACACGTCAGCAGGGCTCATTTGGGGAGGGCAGCAGGGAAACACCTTAGCGTGACAGTGTCAAGTGAGAGAAAAGAAGGAGAGGATACATGTAAGAGAGAAAGGAAGGCTCGTCCTGCTGAATGAAATTGTGCACAGCATCATGCTTGTGGCTCTGAGCTTGTGAAATAGCCAAACAGGTTATAAGTCAGTTCAAGACAGATTTATTTATGCACCACATTAAAAAACAACAGGAGTTTAGCCAAAGTGCTCAACCCTGGTGAAAGATAAAAAGAAAGTAAAGCAGAGTAAAAGACACACGAAATAAGATAAGATAAAATTATGACACTAACCGAAATGTGAGATAGAATCAAGCCGAATTAAAAGCCAGATAAAACGGTAGGACTTTAAATTATAAAATTATTAGGGGGACAGGATCTAATATGGGACAGGAGAGTATTCCAGAGGTTTGGGGGCAGCAACAGAGAAAGCCTGGTCCCCTTCAGCTTTTAGACGAGAATGGGGACTCCAGTTTCAGAAAGTGAAGCCAATGCAGTAGCGCTTGAAACATGTATTCTCTCAAATAACCAACAGAGGGCGACTCCAGAGGTGGCCAAAAGTCAGTGTCTATGGAAGTCTATGAAAAAATGACTCAAATTCTCACTTGATTTGTAACGTCAGTAAACATTTCCCAAAGCAGTTTATAGTCTCAATCACTTGTTTCGAGTCTTCTTCAACACAGCATGCTGTTCATTTCGTAAATTATGGTCCAATTTGGAAAATAGATGATAAAGCATCGGGGCATGGTGTGTGATTGACAGCTACTACTTTCCAATGGGATGCAAGGCTCAGCAAATGTGGTAATTTTCAGCAAAAGAAAAAACAAGATGGCTCTGGACGAAAGTGGTGTCTAGAAAACAGCAGCTAACAAACAAATGGGAGCTGAATTGAAAGGAGCTGTTTGGAGGATGACCTAAGTGATCTGCGGGCAGAATATATGATGATAAAATCAGTGAAATGTATTTTTTTATCAACACTCATTCACGGAAATTGGGTGCAGCCCTTCAGTCATCGGCCAGATTTATTTTGTGCACGGAGCATTGTGCACAGAGCTGTTTTACTCCATGCAATAGCTCAATTAGTGACAGTCCAAACCCTCATCTTCCTGAAACTGTAGACTTAAAAAGAATACAGTAATTAGTGCCACGCGATCACTGAGCGTTGTCATCGAACTGAAGGTTCCCTATGTAAACAGCAGTTTAATATTCTGTGCTTTATGGCTGTGTTGCATTCAAGATTTACTGTAATAGCTTGTAGAGAAAGTTGAACAAGGAAAACACTCCTAAAAATCATTGGTGTTCTTTCAGCTGTGAAATTAAACAAACTCCCCACGAGAGGTGACTCAATCTAAACAAATCAAAGCCAATGAAATGGAACTCAAATTAAGAAAGTGATGGATTTGCCTCTGCTTTTTTTTTTTTATTTCATTCATCCACTTTCTGCAAACAAATCTCACCTTTTGGAAAATCTTACTGGAACTGAAACTTGTATGTAAATGATAGATTCAAATGTAAAAGACTGGAGAGTTGCTCAGTTGGCGTGTTGGTAAACAGTGAGCGAACAGTGAGCATCATGCTCTCTCACCATCTCTCTGTTTCTCCCTCTCTCTGATAAGCTGGCATTTCCTGTTATCTCAGCCCTGGGTATTGTTGTCTGCTCTGCGAGACAGTATAGTCTTTGCACTGCTGACAGAACAAGAACTGTTTCACTTTGTCTTGTTGTGTCTGTATCAGACGGGAGGATGCTTCCTTTTTATTGTATTGTCTCTTCGAGTCTTAATAGCGGCTGCACTAATTTGCTGTTTAGGATGTGAGTGGGAGAGTGAATCCTGCCAGAGCTGCCTACAGTCAGTCCGCCTGTATATTGTCTCACAGCAGGGTTTCTTAACTCTTAATTCTTAACGATTCAAAACTTTTCTCAGCTCGTGACGTAGATTTTCTCGACTAAATCCATGCAAAAACATCTATTACATTCATGGGACCTTGCAGAAACCAATCGCTATACTCCAGACCCCAGGACAAGATGACATCATCTTCAACAAAACCAAGCTGTAAATGGCAAATTTCCTGAATTAAAGATTGAATGAAAATGAAAAAACATTCTTACTGTATTACACAGTGATGCAAAACCTTGGAGTCAGCATGTCTACATATGAAGTAGAACCACTGAATGTAAAATTACAGCCAGTTAAATATTATTTATTTAGTGGCCAAACTTGCCATGTCAGTGATATAAAGCAGGAATCTGAACAAAAAACTGAAAAAGCAGACTTGATGTGAAGGATCTAGTCAACTAAAACTACGCTTATAATAAATATATAATAAAATAATAAAAATACTTCAGAGCTGAACAATTAGTCATTGATTAATGGCCATTTCCAGTATTTTACTGAATTAAGTATCAAGTAACCTTAATCGGATTTGTCGTACAAATACCTGATTAGAGATCCTCCCTTATATTCCAACATTACTGATTTTGAAACCTGAACTCAAAGTACTGATCTCATACAATGCAACTGTAACATTACCATTGGCTGAAAAATATAAATTGTTCACCAACTTAAAAAATTAGTTCAATCAGTTACACATAAATTTACATTTTTTTGTTAGTTTGTTCAACTTTATAATTTAAATTAAAGTTATATTATCACACTTGATAACTTTAATTTGATAAACAATTTTCTTTTTTCAGTGTGAAGCTGAAACCACATCAGGTCTTTATATGTTTGTGTATTCACACACAATACCTACTGAATTAGGGTTATTCAGTCCTGACAGTATCCCTGTTAAACTGTGTTCATTATAAATTTCTCTGGATGATATAGTAGCTCAGTCATCAGCTGCATTAAACACTCATCTCATATATATTGTGCTCTAAAAGTTGAATTAGTTACAATCAGACATCGTGAACACATATTAATTCCGTTACATTTAGTTTACCCTGTTTGACTATTCTGTTCGGGTCAATGGCGCAGAAAATGTGATGGTGACCAGTTTTTGGGTGGAGCCTTCATGGGAACACAGTTGGCGCTGTGCTCACAACACTGGGTGGAGGTTTAAAGCTACAGTTTGACTTGTGGTCACGGTATCTTGATAAGTTGGCTGCTATCAGTCGCTGTACTGTAGCTCGGGTTTCTGAATGTTTTTTCTCATACATTATTCTCCTTCCTCGTTAAAGATCAAAACAGCACATTAGTCACTTGGAGTTTATTGAGTGATTAGTCAGTCAACAAAAATCAAATAAGAATAGGATTTCCTCCGCTTTTATATCACTGGGAATGAGATGCCAACGATTTTATGTTTTGGAACAAATGGCTTAAAAATACCAACTGTAACAAAAGCTAAACATCGGGCATCTCAAACTACTTTTAACCAAAATCAAAAC
Organism: Hippoglossus stenolepis; assembly: GCF_022539355.2. Classification (NCBI taxonomy): domain Eukaryota; kingdom Metazoa; phylum Chordata; class Actinopteri; order Pleuronectiformes; family Pleuronectidae; genus Hippoglossus; species Hippoglossus stenolepis. The sequence continues at coordinate 14,315,870 of NC_061491.1, forward strand.
ATTATAATCTTTATCCTTTGAAAGGTACAGTATGTCTCTCAAGAGCCTGTTTTCCAGCTTTTATCTTCCCCTCGTATTGGACTGTCCCGAGGGTGAGGAGGGGGGAGTAGAGGATTGTGGGATCTCGAGTTAATGAAAGGTAAACACAAGGTCGACTCTGAGGTGAGCCAAAGAATTCAGGACTCTTCCTCTCCGTCAGGATATGAGCTTCATTCTTCTGACTCGTACACGCATGACATTTCATCTTTTCAACTGGCAAATTCCTCTCTTCGCAGGAGGAATGTAGAGAGAGAGAGAGACGCTTTGCCTCTTCTTTTTTTTTGCATCCCCATGTGCAGTTTTACCTCTTTTATTAAGTGGCAAAATATGAGAAGCATTTCCTCCAAGTGTTGCTTATAGCAGAACAGAGAGTGTACTGTAATGCTGTGTATGTCAACAAGTGCCATTAACTCACATCATGGCATTTATCCGCCACCTGCATATTGTCAAAGATTTTATTTGTGCTGCTGGATCAGCCTCTCAAACACGGTTTCTGAATCAGCCAGCGCTCTTCACCCCGACTGTTCTTAGCCATTGCAGGCCGCACCGCTCTTTGCCAAGCCGGTGCTGGAGGCCTGTCACCCAGCCAAAGCTCCACTAAGGGCTTTACTATGTGTTGTAGAAGGGAGAGGGATAAAGGCTACGACAAACATTTTCTCAGCAAAGCAGCATGTGAGACAAATCTGTGAACATGAGCAGATAAAACGCAGTTTAACTGACTACGCGTGTCTCTCCTCGGGCTGTTTAAACGCAGACACGAGTTTTGTTAAACTTTGAGTCTCAGCTACGCACCGAGGCTTCAACAAAAGTCTGAGCGGAGTCCGGTCAGCGTCAGAGAGAATCTACTTTATATGAGCATATCCATTCAAGTGCTTTGCCTTTAGCAGGAGCCATTAGAGGGAGACCCCAGGGGTTGCTGTGGAAGGGTAATGGAGAATATAGATTTAACTTGTGACCATCAGCAAAAATACCAATTAGAAATGCATCAGCGAGTGTCCAGCGATAGACCCACAGCGTACCGCCATGTTGGGGATTAATTGAAGGCATGCATTTGACTGAGAAGTTGAAGGAGCCTAATGGAAGTCTTTGGACAGTCTTATCACATTTAAGTACCGAATAATCTCAATGTTTTGAGTTGTTTTTACAGCACATGCACAGTTTTGAACATGTACGATGTCATCACTCTCAATATACTGTATATCCTGCTCACTGTACATATTGTTATTATCAGCGCAGAGCCCATTGCAAACAGGTTTGTTTAGCCTGTGTTAATGCTCCAGGGCTATTTCAGAATTATCCCTTGTCATCAGTGAGACCTCCTCAAACAGTTCTACAATAAACTTTACAATGCAGAATAAAGTTGCAAAACTTTGTTTTCATCCTACCTGGTTTATCTGCAATGAAGATGTTATAATTCATGTTTTTCATAAGATGAAGCTGAATTTGCTTTGTTTTTGTTCTTGTATGTGGTTTGTATCGTATATAAGTTTGAATCATTTACTGAACTGCTTATATTTGTTCTCCAATTAGCGGTTTGAACCAGTTGCTGATCACTGTTGTGGTTTATCCGAGGACAAAGAAAAATTTTCAACTCGCTCCGCAGACTTCAGAATTCAAATTGTATCCATAATCAATGTGTGGCTTGTCCAATCACACTAAACTCAGCTCTGCTCTTCCTTTGGCAATTTACAATACACAAATGTGACGTCGATTAGAGGTTTGTGGAATTACTTGGTAGATATAATAAAGTTTCATAGCTTAACATTCTTTAATTAATGACAACACAAAGGCAAAATGACCTGTTAGTTTTTGTCTATATAAATTAAACGTTAATAAATCGTCTAATTCACTGACTGCGATTCAGGCTCCCAAGTGCTTTCAAGTCGGGTTCAGTCCAACTCGTGCAAATCTGGAATTAAAGGGCCACGCAGCCTAATACCAGCTCAGTCTCTCTCAGAGATCCACCCTGACAACGGTGTGTGACGGCAGCAGTTCATAATGTTGTCCTTTTCAGTTTCGCTCTCAGACCGCAGCAGCATCACTCCTCTTTCGGCCCCGTCCTATCCTCCCCTTCACTGCTTTCGCCTCCCAGCTCCTTTCATTAATCATTTACTCTCTCCCTCCCTCCCCTCTGTCTCTCTCTCCACCTCTCTCCCTCTCTTCCTGCCCTCCTCCCATTCTCTGCCCTGGCTCTTTCTCTTCTCCTCCTCCTATCTACCCTCTCTTGTTGCTGCTAATCTTTCTCTCCATCTCTTCATCTTTATCTCTCTGTTGACTGGTAAATTACCTATCTTTGTCCTTCCCTCTGTACTATCGATGCACATCATTGCCCGTTCTTTCTATAATCTCTTCCATTTTTCTTTTTTCCCCCCTTTACCACTTTTCAAACTGTGTGTATGAGTTGTACTGTAGCTTTTTACTGTAGCGTTTCCAAGTCGTGCATATGTGAATTGTCAGAAGAGGCAGCTAATGTTACTTTCACACATTTAATCCGCTCGCACCTAGCTGCCCGGCTCGGCCTGCGCAGATTCATTAAAACTATACTTTAGCGTAATGAAAAGCATCGGGGATTAGTCCACTGGAACCTGATTTTCCATATAAAGTGATTTGGCCATGATCCTGTCGCTTTCCCAGACAAGGTGTGTTTATAAATAGCCCTGTTCTGAAGATGCACTTCAATGTATAAAGGCTCCATAATCCTCCTGGTTGTTTGGGCTGTTGTCTCTCCCCCCTGCGTTGTTTTCCTGATGCCCTGCGTATAAGATGAATTATTCAACATTGTAATGGGTCTATATTTGTCGTTGTTTATCTTGCCCTCGCCACCCTCATCGCTGCCCCACCACCATCCCTCTCCCAGCTTTTACTTGTCTCTCGTCGGTCTGTTGGGCAGGCCGAGTGGCTCCGCCCGCAGAGGATGCTCCACTTTAATGAATGGAGTGAAGTCATTTAGCAGGGCTCTTAATGGCACATAAAGCCCCGCTGCTAGGCTTGATTAATCAGGGAAAGTGTTTGGCTGTCACATACAGGGCTGCCCTCAGCAGGGGCAGCAGTTTGATCGTTGCACTCTCTTTCATGGCGGGGTCCCTCTCCGTTCTCGCCAGAGTGTTTTTCGGGGGGCCCGGGCTGTCGACGCTCGCCTCATCCACAGGTGGCCTCTGTTTGATGATGGAGGCTTGATTGGAGACTTGGCTCCGCCGTTGGCCGAGCTTGATGAGGACGATAATGTCGATGATCCCACCTCTGAGTCAAAGACAGGGATCTGTGTTGCTCCTGTGGCCTGAAGCTCTGCGGTGAGAGGAAAGTGAGCAAGGATACAAACAAAGAGGAGTAAACGTCAGTTAACAACAGGTCTTTATCTCTCCATCACTGATCTAGACTCATCTTACTATGAAGGCGGTGGACTAAATAATAGAAACACAATACAGAATACAGTAACAAAGGCAATGGCAGCATGTTAAAGCTGTAGCAACGCAGCTGCACCGATAAATCAGCCAGGCCAGTATATCGGCCAACTTATTATTTATCAATGTTTATGTGTGTGTCCTCCAAAAAGGAATCATAGGGCAGAAATACTAAATTATCAGGCTGGAACATTGGATGTTTAAAAACTCCCAAATATTGATATCACTTTCATCCAGAAGATGCTCATATTGATGAGAGTGTAGGAAGCAATCGTCTGATTTTTGAGCATCTACACCTCCTTGACTTGTTGTAATGAAGACGGACCTCAACAAATCTGATCCACGTTGTTTTTTGTAAATTCAGCTTAGTATGGCTCAGCAGGATATGTCTTTGTACTTGTGGTTACTGCTGTCGCTGCCTGCGTTGCATCAGTCCCATACTGATGAAATGCAGACTGAGAAATCATGACATAACACAAACAAGCTGCATTAGCAGAAGATACACAAGCAGACGCTGAATACAATACAGTTATTGCGATTTCTGACATGACAAAATAAAAGCACAACATTGGTTCAGTTCAGTTGTTTATTATCTCAGGTGGGAAACCTGACTTCCAGTCAAGACAACAAAACAGAACTGTACAAAATATACATTTTATTTTGAATTTAAATCATATTTTTGAATTTAAATCATATTTCTTTCGACTAAGGTACATTTTATTTATCCTCTTGTGACTTCTACTCAGTGTTTCAACCCCCCCCCCACCAAGGGATCACTGTTTTAAATCTCCGTCCGTAAGATTTTAAAACCCAGTCATTTATTCTGTCCAAGACAGATGTTGCCTGTGGAATCACCTTGTCATCCACCTTCACAATATCTTTCATCTGATTTTTGTCCTTAATATTTATATTTTCATACCAGGAAAGTAGAACAGATTGGATAGAAGATTTGTAAAACAAGGACATATTTTTCTGTCTACACTAAAAACATTTAACCTCTTTAGCAGGTACATTTTCATCCCTTTTTACTGACGATCTTAGAATTGGCTTCAAACTTTAATTTATTGTCTAAAAAATTGTACCAAACTAGAGTCTAATCTGTTGTGCAGACAGCTTTCTCAGCCTTTTGTGTCCATGAGAAATTTAAGGAGTTACTTTATTTCTCCTCATTGCTTTATAATTCTTTAAGGTATTCCATTCTGTTGAAAGCTAAGTGCTTCAAAGACACTATAGCTCTCAGCAGATACTTCACGGTGTCGCTTTTACTAACATTAGTCTTTGCTGTGAACACACAGCAGAGATTTAAGGTGGTAATTTAGTCTTTTGTAGTAGGTAAGCATATCCAGGAGATAATTACAATATTTCAACTGAGGGACGATGACTTAGTTCATTCGAGGATTACTTCTCCATTGTTATTACCTCTCACACAGAGCTCATTGAAATTCATTTATAAAAATATAATGACATTCAGTGCATACTCCTAAGCAGAGCCTCCCTGTGTACCTTCCAGTCTGTGCTTATTGTATGTTATGTTTTCAGCACAGCATGCAGTCATTTGATTTTTCTCTTAGAGGATGTCTGGTTCAGCCCGACTGAAAGAATAATTTTTGTGTTAATTTCCAGAAGGAGGTCACAGCAGGGTGCTTGGCTCACTGAGACACTATTCAGCAAGAATCCTCAACATTAGAATATGAAAGTTTAGAGATCTCACGAGGATTCATCTCGGGGCTCATCATGCTAGCACCCATCACCTCCATCCTACCCAGCTTCCTTTTTTCCCTGCCTCTCTAATCCCCCTTCTTCACTTTCTTCTCTTCACCAGAACCTTTCATCTCTCTCTGCTACGCTCCTGTTACCCATCACTCTCTTTATCATATTTCCTCTCTCTGTCTGTAGTTTTCCTCCATTTTCTTATGTTATACCTTAGAAATTTAGAGCCAACATTTCCTATTTTTTAATTGGGCTGATGAGCTGATATTATTGGCGTTTATTTTTGCCCATATGCTGAATTATGAAAACCTTTATTCTTAAAAATGTTTTATTCATAGTTGATAAAGCAAGTGGTTTAACTGTAAAATATCAAGCCTCAAGAATTTTTTCTTCATAGAGGTTTTATAATTACATCTTAGAAATCATTGCCAAACTTTCTTTATACAGTCTATAAATCAGCAGATATATTGGAATTTGAATTCTTTGGGATCAACATCAGTCCCCAAAAATCCATTTGGTCGCATAGGTTTCACTTTATTATCAATACAGTGTAAGAGTTATAATTGATTTGCAAGTAGCTGTTGAAAGCCATGCAGCAAACAACAGCTTTTCCTCAGGTGATGATGGAGACAAAAATAGAGCTAAAAGGAGCTGGTTCCATCAAAAACAAGACTCCAAATGAATGCTAATGTTAATCCAGGTTAATCCACTGTTCACCTCAAGAGGTTTACAAGGTAAATATCTCAGCGTTGCCTTCAAGTGGCCAATCATACACTTATGCAGGATTAAATGCCCAGAACTCATCCAGAAAAACAAAGTCACACCTCCGCTGCTGTACAGTTTGCAGCATGTGATCATCATGAGGACCAAAGAGAACAAGACGTCTTTATCTGACCACATTAATATTTAAATGATGTGCATAGGAAAGAATATACACCATACAGCGCTAACTCCAGGCGTATGTATCTTTCAGTCTGTCTCTGTATGTTATGTTTGCAGACACTTTCTCTTATGAACATCGTGAATGGAGTCCCGACGTTATGTTGTGGGGTTTTGTGTTAATTTTCAAAAGGAGGTCACAGCAGGGTGCTTGGCTCACTGAGACACCAGTCAGTGAGAATCCTCAACATTAGAATATGAAAGTTTACGGCTCTTACGAGGATTCATCTCGGGACTCATCATGCTAGCACCCATCACCTCCATCCTACCCAGCTTCCTTTCTCCAGTCTCCTCACCAGAACCTTTCATCTCTCTCTGCTACGCTCTTGTACATATATATGTCAACAATGTATACATGTACACTCATCAAGCTCTTCATCTTTTATTCTCCTTTAAAATGACACCCAGCCTAAATTTACAACGTTATTCTCATAATATTACGACTTTATTCTTGTAATATCATGACCTTATTCTCAATTGTTTTCCTCTTTAAGTCAACACAATACTCTGTTGTAGAAAGTAACTCGACATGTAGAGAAAAATAGTCGCAGCTACAAAAGAAGAAAAATGTGACCTGTACTGGGCTGTTGTTTTTTCAGTACTGTGGGATGAGGAAATGCTGTTTACAACTATAACTGTTGAAGCAAGGTTGTGCTGCTGTATTGCAGTTGTGATGAATCTGATGAAGAGGTAACTTATCCACAGTTAATGGCAGTGACATGTTTACTGGAAAGAATCCACACACTTAACATTCAATTTTTCCTGGTTAGATTTGTGTTGTTAGGCTGTGGCAGCACAGTAGCAAGTCTTGTAAATATGTCAATTAACGTGGCGATTCAGATCAGAAGTGTAATCACTTTTCCATTTCATCTTTTACAAGGGTGAAATAATCTGGAGCTAATCTATCACAGGCAAATCCAATCAGTGAAGCCATTGTCTGTTGTGATTTGAGGCTCTGCCAGACTTTGATCGCCACGGCGGTAAATTGATTAGCAGTGATCTACTGGTCCCCACTAAATGCTGATCCCGTGAAAATAGGTTCACGTCTTCGCTTTAAACAGAAGGTTGTGGTTGAGCTATGAGATACTCTTCTTCTCTCCTTCCTGCCGCCTTCATTAAGCTGAGCTCCGTCTCCGAGTGTTCGGAGCTCGCCGGCTGTCTGGACCGGTGCAGATTTAGAGACGCAGACAGAAATCAGCGTCGTCTCCGAATACGAATTTAATTAAATTTGACTCGCAGAAGACAAAAGCCACTTGAATCTGAAGGAGAAAGGGGTCAGGCGTTGACGTTAAAGTTCCCCTCTCTGCCCCACCTTCTCCACTTTTACCTGCTCGACATACACACACGCACGCACACACACACACACACACACAGAGGAAGCAAAGTGGGAGGCACCTGATCTCTTCAATCATCCTGCTTGCAGTTGTGATTAATGTGAATTGCTTCTTATTTACAACGCAAATTGCCAGGGTAGACGGCTCGGAAAGAAAAAAATATAAACTCTTTAATTTGATGGTGTTTGTCCGACAGCAAGGGCAAACACCGAAACAGCTTTAATGTGAATGAACTAATGCGGACTCAGAAAGGTTCTAAGTGCTGCGGAGGCCTCCCTCGGAGCACTTCTACCTTAAAACCTAATGTAGAGATTAAATAAAGTGGCAGTTTGTTTAATGACAAGAGTCTTTGTAATGCTTCCTCTTCAATGTGTGAAGTTTAGAGGATGTTTTAACCTTGAACAGTGCCCCGTCCTCTAATCCTCAACCTTTATCTCCGCTCAGTATTTTCACTCTGTCAGTCAGCTGGGGGCTTTTTGTGTTATCAGCAGGAGGCTTTGACTGAACAAGTGGTAACCGAACAATGAGGAGTTTTAACGTTTTTCAAATTCTATCACTCGTCTTTGAGGAAATTAGTAGTTTTGACTCAAAGTTCAATAGATATTGAAATGCTTTGCTGTCTGTTTATCAGTTCTATTCTCACTCTGCTTACCCCTGGTGCGTGTTGAATAAAAAGCAGATAGGATGGAGGGAGAGAGGAGTGGTTTTAATTCAGATTTTGTGTGTTTACAATCATCATTGCATTGAAAGTATTGTCTTTAAGGTCAGGTCAAGGCAGTGAAAGAATGAAGACATGCTTCATTTTTCCTTCCCTCTGATCTCTTCTCCAAAACTTGCATTAGCCTTCTCACCTCTGATATCCTCTAATGTTTTTCTTTCTATTATTGAATCACCTCTCCTTGTACCGCTGCCTATTTTCCCTCACTTCTGTCGACCCTTCCTCCACATCGGGGCCAAAGATCACATCTTATAGCTCCTGTGGAATCAATCGTAGGTCAAACATCTCTTGAATATCTTGAAAGGCAGCCACCAAGAAAGGCTGTGTTTTTGACTGGATACAAGCCAGTGTCTGCTGAGGACAAGCTTTCATCTCTTTATTCCCACTGATACAATTCATTTGTCCACTGCTTCCAATCAGGCTCATCATCGCAGACAGAGGTGGCAAAAGTACACGTGTTCTTTACTCAAGTAGAAGTACAGGTACTTGTGTTGAAAAGACTGAAGTAAAAGTATAAAACGTACTGATTGAACCACTTTACCTTATTAAAAGTATGTGCAGGCTCTGAAATGTACTCGAAGTATAAAAGTATAAAGTACCCCACTCTGAAGGCCATTTTTACTGGCTGTATCTGTGCAAAGCAAACAATTTTATATTTTTATTCAATTTGAACCTCTTACTTCCAATACAATAAAAAACAATACACGAAAAACTCGAGTTAAAGCAAGCATAGATTTATGAGCATTAAAATTTGTCCAGGAGGAAATGTAAGTAAGTATTCTTTATTAAAATAAAACCAGGGATGAGAATGTTTTGTTGCTCTGCTTCGTCGTCAACGTTATCAGCGATGTTGGCTGATTCTTCACTTTCTTCCATGTTTGTCACAGACATAGGCACTGCTCTTCTTTTCCAGGTCTCCATCTCTTGTCTGTTTCATCTTTATACGCCGTGTTACATATGTTGTGCTTAATATGCACTGATAGATATACAACAAGCAATCGTCTTTTCTGTGTTATTGCCCCATTCATTTGTAAATGTGAGGAGTACAAGAGAGCACAGATACTTGAGTTAAATTGTAGGGAGTAAAAGTAAAAAGTTGTCAGAAAAGACTCAAGTAAAGGCATACCTGAAAAATCTCCTTAAGTACAGTAATAATGTGTATTTGTACTTTGTTAATTCTGACCTCTGATTGCACGAGATCTTCCCGTATCAATGAAAACTTGCAGCAGCGTGTCGTAATAAAAACAACGAAATAACAGGGCGACTCAACAAGTTTGTTTCTAGAGATGTTCAGTTTTGTACAGTGCCTGGGAAAAAAAAATGAGATCATCTTTTATTCATGTTCAGTTGTCGAGGTGTCAAGAGTTTTGTCAAGCCTCTCATTGTTCCGTTAGCGCTGTCCCTGTGAAACACTCTGTCTCTATCTCTTTGGTTAAACATTACTGCCAGGCCACGGCGGAGAGGGAGGGATGGGAAAGAGGGAGGGAGGGAAGGAGGGAGGGAGGGAGGGAGGGATAGAGAGGACGTGGTTCCCTTCATCCTCTCGTCATTTAACAAACATGGCCCCTTAACAAAAAGAGTGCACGAGGAAATCAGCGCAGGCGAGACAAAAGGCACGAGAGAGAGAGAGAGAGAGAGAGAGAGGGAGGGAGAGACTGAGGATGAAGGTGATGAAGAAGAGAGATGGAAATGGAGGGAAGGGGGTGTAGTAGCGTACCTGTGTGCGAAGCAGAAAGGTGTGCAGTCCATCATCCTCAGACAGGCAGACAGGGCCGTCTGGGGAGTTTATTTTTACCTCGTTATAAGAGGAGTCTGGACGGGCTGCGGCGGCCCGTTACCACCTTTCAGGGGGGCTCCAGGACAGCAGCTGTCCCGGCGTGACCATCCTTCTCGCCGCGGCAATGCACATATCAACCATCGACACGTAGAGACAAGCACACATACACAGAAAAGCCTTACCTGCAGTTTTTTGTATCTGCATCATATCGATACGCCAATGATTAACAGGGGAGAAACTGTTATAATGATTTAATGTCATCTATTTTGCATAAATCCCACACATTACCTTACGCATTACTTCCAGCTACACGAGTGTGACAAAGTGATTCTGTCGTTTGTCATATTAAATAGTAAATGGTGTAATTTTCATATCTTTTGGGGGGTTCGGTCATACTGAGCCACTAATTAATCACTAAGCTTATAAATTATGGGTATTTTCACCGGTTTCTGACTTTAACAGTCAATGAAAAATGTATTAAATAATTCACTAACAATTTGCTAAATTAACACACTTGAGGTCCCATTATATCTCACTACACCAGCCTTTAATTGAGCATGCATTTATAGCCAAGTACATTATTATATTATTATACAGCACATCCCCAGGATATCAAAACACCTCAAAGTTATTTTTCTCTGTTGAGCAACTTACAAATCAAACCAATCAGCCCCCAACCTGGTTAATATTGTGTTTTAGAGGAAATGTGAGGATCAGACACAAATGAACATGTTTTCTTTGCCCTCACGGCCCTTTATGTCGTTACAGCAGACTGAATCTACAGGGCGCCATTCAGAGTCGGTGCGATCTGCTATTGATCTTATGTGGATCAGTGTCCATAGACCAGTGAACCCCTCAACCCCCCTGACCCAAGTTTTTTTTTTGGTACCAGCACAGACGCACTGGGAGGGAAATTGATTAACAAATCAAGTAATGAATTCATACTGTGATCAAAGCTATGAGAGGAGCTCCGCAGAGATCCTGAAGCACGACAGCGAGGTGTTCCACAGTGTAGTCCCACGAAGGACGCTCCCACGTTGTTTCTTCCTCAAGTGTTTTTTTAGATTAAGCACACCACTGGGTGAATTCTACTTGTCTTTGAAGGGTGCCCTGCCTGTTGTTTCTTTCAGGCATTTGTCAGACGACTAGTGCTTCCTAAGCTGTAGTGTGAAATTCTGTTTCTCATGAGATCTGTAACAGACTGTGACATCTCGTCCCGTCTCACATCAGCGCACATTACTACATCCTGGGGCTGATTGGCAATTCGTATCCACACACGGGTTCCTCCATCTTTTTTTATTTTTAGGTGATCCAGAGAGAAACCACCTCAATCCACCTTAACGTTGACTGTCTGGATCCTAATGAACCCACTGACCCTCCTCTCTGTTCTCTGTGTTTCTGTGCAGGTTAGCTCTGTACGTCTACGAGTACCTGCTGCATGTCGGAGCACAGAAGTCAGCACAGACCTTCCTCTCAGAGGTAAGTCATGCTGTATTTGTTTGTGGGCCAGAGAGCGCAGGTCATGTACAGGGCTTCGTGTGTCCTCTGTGAGCGGTGGTCTTTACCCTCACACACTGTGTCCAGTAAGTGAAGCATTGAAGTATAGCCTGGCTGTGCAGTGCCGAGCCGAGAGGTTAGTGGCAGCAAACAAGCTTTTAAACATCGAGTGTTACGTTTAGTGGGACTGGAGCCGGAGCACAGGGAGAGTTATTGCTCAGCCTGGAGGTGACGTCTTTCACTGACATCATCCCTGCTCAGCAGCCTCGTCTCTGTCGATCTCCCTCAATCTTATTCTTGTCCTCTTTTTTTCCTGAATTTCTCTTCTTTCTCTCTTTGCGATCTCTCCGCTCCCTCGCTTTCTCGATCTTTCTCTCCGCCGCTCTCCCCGAGCCGCGAGCGTGTCTTCACTGTAATTCAGCAGAGGTAAAAAGGTGACGGGTTGAAAACGAGGTTAGTTGATTCTGGTGCTTCGCTTTAAATGACCGTAAATTACAATGTGGAAGACAGTGGCTGGAGGCTTGTTGTGCATTGGCCAGAAGAGAAGAACAAAGAGAGGGGGATGGAAAAGGTTACATCATCAGCTGGCACCAATGCTCATCACTCTAACTTAGTGTTTCTGCACGCACACACACAGACACACACCTCTGTTCCTCTCCTCTGTCATATCACTTGCTCGCTCTTCCGCGGATGTGAGAGATGAAAAGGATAGGCGGTGTCATGTTCAAGTGTGGGAACGCATTAGCCAAGAGCGCAACAAGTATAAACAGAGCTGCTTGTATACAATACACATGCAAACATATGCACGCACACATGCACAAGTACCACACTTGCACACAGCATTAAGCCATAATGTAGCTCTGGCTGGAATAGCAAAAACATGGCTTTAAAGGCCTGTTATCCAATTTTCTATCAAGCACATCTGTTACCAGTGTATCCTCAGGCTCAGGAAACAAGAGCCCAGAAAGACGAGTCACGAATCAGACACAAATACCTGAACGCAAATAACAAATCACAGACAGACAGCTCAGAAGAAGAGGAGACAAGAAGCTGTCAAGCTAAAGCGATGGCTCGTAAAGTGATAACAAAAATACACTTTAACCTTAACAGCAGAAGGTTCAAATATTAGCGTGGGTAGAAAGAAAACTCCGCAGATAGAGCTCTTTTTAAATCTCTTTTGGTGCAATGAGAGCAACCTCTGCAACACACAGCCCACATCTGCCAGTAATCACGCTGAAGGCGTCTCACTGAAGTGAAGGTAAATGAATGAACCTCCCGAGATCGCAGACCACAAGAAGACAGGATATGCGGGCGCAGTCAGGGCTATTTCTTCGACGCTTTCCAGATGAAGCAGGGATAAAAGAGCTCACTAAAAAGTGTCCTGACCTGAACTGTCTGCAATCGTGTTCAGACTCGGCTACAGCCAATTAAATGTCTTGCCCATTCTGCAACAGTTTTACCGAGGAGTCAATCCATCTCTACCATAGTGTATGGAAATGGCTGGTTGCCTATAATGTTTCATGTTAACCCCATGTCTTCAAGAGAACTGCCGAACCTAATGAGAACATGTCGGATAAACAAAGAGACGGCAGTTCCTGATTCCCCCCCCTTAAAAAAACTGAAAGGACTTCAAAGCCAGGCATTCCTTCTAAAAGTCACTGTGTCTGATCTGCAGCTGAGGTCAGGACAGTCTGATTGAAAGTGCGCTGATTCACTTTTTCCTGTTATGTTAGTGCTGGTTCACGCTGCCAAACAGTGCAGGTGGTACACCCGTCTTGTTCTTTCACCCATATAAAACATTTCAGCAGAGGAAATTGAATAAGATGGACACGAGATGACTTGAACGATGGAAGATAAAAGAGTGATGTAAGTGTGTTTATAGAGAGAAGAGGCAGACGAGGCCTCACAGTCTGACGGCACTACAGTCTGACTGCTGCTCACAGCTGCTGCTCACACTGTGACATTGTGTGCAAACATAAATTGTCCCTGCTGCCGGTGACGTCAGCGCTCGCTCCTGTTAGTCGCTGACCTTGACCAAGGTGTTAAGGCATCACAATGCTTCAACCAAAGTGCTTGTCATGGTCAAGCAGTGTCTGAAACACACACCCCAACACACACACACACACACACACACACACACACACACACACACACACACACACACACACACACACACACACACACACACACACACACACACACACACACACACACACACACACACACACACACACACACACACACACACTCAACTTAAGCTGACACTCATTGTTGAAACTGATGAATGCTAATTGTTACTGTGGCTGCTCCTGTCAAGCTTTTTGTTCTTTCAATATTTCCTTTTTTATGTTATGTGTTTTTTATGTTAAGAAAAAAAGACATCAAATTGCACAGACTCTGGTGTAAAATCCAATGAAGGACAGAATAGAGCCTTGAGTAAATACTTCACAGTTTTATTTGTGAATTAGAAAATAAACACACTGTGTAATAAAGGTATAGTTTTGCTTTTGGTTTAAAAACAAATAGAAACCATCCTTCACAGGCCTGATATGTATGGTTGCTAAGCGACTGGACAGTCGCTTTCCAAAACTGGCAGCCCACAGGTGTGAAAGAAAGGAAAATAAAGGGAGAAATGTTTTAATTGGAACTGTAAAGAAGAAATAAAAAGTACTGTGTGTGTTATATAAGTTTGAAGGAAGTTTGAATAAGAAGTGCAGTGGAAGCACAAGGACAGATAATGTGGGCGAGGAGCCGACCGAAGGGTGTGTGGGTTGTACAAAGGTTTGATTGGGCTCCTCGGGCTGAAACATCGCTCTGACCTCAAACACACACACACACACACACGCGCGCTCACGCACACGCTCATTGTCCTGTACTTGTGAATCGACAAGCTTTTAGACACACATAGACTCACTTATCCACTTATGAATCCATGGTATAATTACATAATGGCGTGTATTAGGAATTCCCTCGCACCCTCTCCAATTGTAAAGAGCAGATAATTCAGATGTTTTTAATACCCAATATGTTTCTGAAGCATCTCATTCTCGCTCTCTCTTTCTCGTGTAGATCCGATGGGAGAAGAACATCACATTAGGAGAACCTCCGGGGTTCCTCCACTCGTGGTGGTGGTGAGTGTTTCTGTGTTGTGGAATGATTCCAGTTACAATCCTCCTAATGCTGTATTTCATCGCTGACACCATTGAATGAATTTATCTTTCTCCCTCCTTCTCCCTTGTTCACAAATCCTAACACACAAAACACCTTCAGTCATCTATTGCAATATTGATAATAGAATCATACTCGTGCCCTCGATGCTGGATTACCCTGCCTCCAAAATGAACCATAATATTTATCTGTCGTGTTCTTCAGTGTTTCTCTTTTGACATACTTCTGCTAATTGTGTGACTGCGTCTCTGTTTGTCGTAGTGTTTTCTGGGACCTGTACTGTGCAGCTCCGGAGAGAAGAGACTCGTGTGAACACTCCAGTGAGGCCAAGGCCTTTCATGACTATGTGAGTTTACAAGGAAGTAGCTTTCCCTCGCTCTTTGTGGAAATACGGCACTCTCCGATTAACACACATGAAAGTGTTCAATATCAAATAAATAGATATGAAATAGTATTAGATATGCCTATCGTAAATAAGTAATACTTGGATTTAATAAGTACAGTATATCATTAATATGTATTTATTAATAAGGATGAGACTTTTTGATTCCCCAACTTTTATCAGTGTCTAAACCCAGATCAATAAACTGAACTCTGTGGTTCTGATATGACCACAACTTACAAACTGGTTTAATCCTGTGAATCGTTTATCTGAAGGGTTTCTGAAATGAACGCTTGTTGTGTGTGATAAAGAAAAGGAGAGAACGTACTGTTTAAGTATTTACCTGCTGGTTATGTTCTACCCGAGCACTGCAGCACACACACACACACACCACACACACATATAAAGTATTGTGAGCATCAGGCCGGAGAGCAGAGTGGGCGAGCACACAGTGGCCCATGGTGGAAACATTGTTTATTGCTGTGCGCTCTCAGTGTGGCTCCACTTTCCTGCTGCAAAGTCCCCCACATTGGACATTGATTCAGCCATGCGCCATCCCAGTACCCGGAATACAGCGAGCAGTGCCAGAGCTCTTGAAGTTTCAGATTAACCGGTGACTAAGAGAGAGGAAGTGTGGTGCTCCTCGCAGGAAGTTGCGAGGCAGAGTGAGGCGGAGTTGGGGGGAGACTGGGAAGTTTTTTTCTCTCCCTCTCTCTCTCCTGCTCGTTATATTGTTTTTTTTTCCCACTGTAGCCTGAAGTCTGACTCATCAGATTCGCCTGTTCTGTGGTTTATTGAGATGTATTGTTGGAAGTGCACAGGTCAGGGGTTTCTGCCTACACCAGCAGGATCGTCCCTCCTCCGGTCTCTCTCCCTCTCTGCGGTTCCCTAGCTCTTTCCTTTAGGCTTGCAATACTGCAGAACCAGTGTTTTCTCTCCTCTCTCCTCTCTTCTTGCAGTAGAAGTGTGTGTGCTTGTGTACGTGTGTGTGTGTGTGTGTGTCTTTATGCGTGTGCATACGCAGGTGATGCTGCTGATGCGGGCGATGATGATCAGGGTGATGAATAGGCACTCCGAGGACGAGGCAGTTATGGGATGATGTCATCCTAGCTCCGCCGAAAAAGGGAGCTGGAGGGCAGCTCGACCTCAGACCTAAGAGACAGACACAAAGAGTAGAATAAACATGGAGAACTTGGAGATGGAGAGAGTAAAAAAAAAAAGGACAAACAGTTGAACACGTATGTCTGATTTATTAGTCTGACACCAAAAAGAACGAGCAGAACACATCTACATCCATTATTTTCAATTGTTCCCAAGATGACAACGTAGTTATCTTGTTCCTTCTTATCTGATCAGAATCAATTCAATTCAGAAATCATCCGGAATATATCTTAACGTCATTAGCTGAGGCCACAAGAAACGTTTTTATTCCTCCATTTCCTGCTGGGATCTAATCAGAGGATTGTAATTAGACCAATTGTAATTAGACCAAGGTCACTTTCAATCAACTGTTGCAACGCCGCGCCGCTTCTCAGATCCAATCAGAGGTATACTACCCACATATCTGCCACTCAATTAAAACAAAATGAGGGGACAACTGCGGTGGACTTGGTTGGGAAAAAAAGTGGCGCGCCGTAAGTCGGTGCCGGCGTCGCTCTCCTCGAGTCTCCTGACTTTGAGACTGATGGAGATTTTAATCAGACATTTTGATGGTAATTATTTTCAGATTGCTAATTACTGAGTAAAGTCCTAATTAATGCCGGCGACACGCAGGAGCTTGTTGGCACCATCTTTGTGTTCCTTCTTTCCTGAGATAATTGATGGGATTGTGACAAGGCTGTCGACGGGATGTGTTCGCCTCTCCCAGGTTGAACTGTAAATACAGTTTGCTCTCTGATTTAAGAGGCTCTCCATTAAGTCTCTTTACGATGTTTTGCATGTGCTTGTGTACTTTATGTGTCTCTATCATATCGCTACATTTTACTGTCTGAGGATGGACTTCAAGGACATTAATACAGTCATCTAATGTTAAAAGGGAAAGAAAGAAAAGGCTGATGAACAAAGTGGGATGCCGAGTTATTGATTTCCATCCTCAGACGAGGCTTTTCAGGCATCAGAAAGGCCGTTTACAGTTCTGTTAAGTGCTTTGTAAATTGTGTTCCTCGATGCTCAATGAGTAGTTTCCATTTGCGAGAGGCCACGCAGTCATAAAATCAAGTTATTTTTAAACTCTTATGCTTGACCCGGAAATGGCCTTATTAGAGACAGAAGTCAGAGGCTCTCACTTTTCAATCTTTGAAGAAGAATCAACATTGAGGCGCTCAGGTCATTTCAGGCTTTTCCTGATCTTGTCGTTGGTTAAAAAGTATATACACTAACATGAATGGAGAGAAATGTGGTTGTAATTATATGTTTTGAACTGGTTCTTAGTATTTTCTCTACTGGCAATATTTTCTTTTTCCCACTAAAATGTAGTGATCTTTAACAAACTATGATCAAATTAAAGCAGAGCAAGAAAGAATCAAACCAGCGTGAAGCAGCTTGTACTAACTGTGGAAACAACTCGGCACTAGCAGCATTACCTCGACTACACTTTGACATTTAGATTAATTACAAGAAACAAACTGTATGTGTTCTAGGTGTGACTTATTCTGGAGGCAGACTGGTGCTACAGAGGGACTGACACGTTAGAAACCTTCAGGGAGTTTGTGGAGAAGTGATGCAAAAAAAACAACAACCTCCAGAGTGAGCGATACCTGAGTCCTGAGATCTGGAGGTCAACAGCTTCCAACAGCCGTACTGGTTGAGCTGTGCAGCCTCCTGATAAGAACGGGCTTTCTAACCGTAACTAAGATGTTGGTTGAAAAATCACTCCTGATAGAATGAACGTTTTTTTTTTAAACTGGGTATTGTGACAGAAAATATGATGTCAGCCATAATGTGGTTGTGAATGTTGTTTGTAAAAGCCTGAACATGCACAGTTACCATCATCACATAAATGTTTGTCTCATCGCTGTGTGTATACATTCTCAAAGAGGAGAAGTGCGATTGTTATTAAGTCAGCCAGAAAGCAAGAAGACAAATATTAGGGAAACGGGGACACATGCAGAATCAGCCAAGCGTGCAGCCTCACACGCAGAGCAGACACTCTGACAAGCTGGTGGATATTTCTACAGCGCATAATATTCAGAGAAACGTATTTGCTGCCAGGTAAAGAAAATACAAATCCAATTTGTCAAATACATTTACTTCATGTTGACTCCCATACACTTTATTTGCTGCAACTAATGATTATTATTTGATTTTGAGTATTGGTTTGGTTCATTTAATGTACACTGGCCAAGAAAGCTCAATGCACTGCACCCAAAGAGAAGACGTGTACAAGACGTGCTCTGAGATCTCTCAACCGCAGAAGAAAACCTCTAAAAAATGTAACGATAAAGAAAACAAGAAAACAGATAATCTTTTTTTTTTTTTAAATCAACTGATGGCCCTTAATGTAAACTTAACCTATGTTCACCAAACATGGTGGAATGATGGGGCCTGAACCTAAGGGGCAGATTCAGGATTATATTATAATATTTTCACCCCTGTCCGTTTGTTTGTTCTTTCGTGTGTTTGTTTGTTTGTTTGTTTGTCTGTTAGTATTACATACAAAATAAGTGTGCAGATTACTACAACATTTGGTGGAAGGATGTGAGATGGGTCAAGAAAGAGCCCATTAGATTTTGTGCAGATCTGGATAATGATCCGGATTAGGTGAATCAAATTAGGGAGATGCTCAGTTACTGTGCGGTTACAAATATTCCTTTCAACTAAATGAGAGAATGGATATTTTGCCTGCGTATCCCCATGGTTTATATCTGATCTCAATACATGCACTTACAATGGTGATAAAGTGGCCATTCAGCCTTTGCAGAGGTATGTGCTCTACTAAGTGCCATTCTAGTTTTGATGAAGACGTTTTTCACAAGAAAATAAAAAGACGTTTAGTGTACAGTATTTATTTCTGTTTTATCGTTTTAATACTCTCATTAAAGCTGTCGGATTTATTTAACCTCCACAGATCACAGATTTTATTACTTGGCAAACATTTGTAAAGCTGCAAAGAGAAAAAACTAGCTGCTGGCTGATTTAGTTAAAACAAACAAAGGGGTTGACAGATGGATGAACTGGAGGGTGAGCAGCGAACATAAAATGCACCGTGGACCGGCTGCAGTATTATAGCACAGGGAGTCAGGCTGGTATCGTCGCGTGGCATCACTGTGGGAGATAGCAGGCACACGGCAGTTAGAGGGGAAGAAGAGATCAAGAGGCAGTGCCAAGAGCAACCCCCTTTGATAAAAAAGCTCTGCCTCACGCTGCCTGATATCACATTCACACTCACCCGCTCTGGAGACGCATTCACGACGGCCAATTTCGCAGCAAAACACACATTCTGTCTTTATTGTGCAGCTGAAAGGATACACCTGTTTATAAATAAGTAATAAAGACACGGGGCTGCTTTATTCATTTGCGTCCTGATGCACTGTCAGTGTTTGATATCTGTGGAAACATAATGCACTGTGTTGTTTGTGTGTGTGTGTGTGTGTGTGTGTGTGTGTGTGGGGGGTTGTGTGTGTGTGTGTGAGGCTGGAGGACATGAAGGCGTGGTGACCCTGGGGTTTAACTGAAAACAACTCCTTTCTGCAGAGAGAAACATGTAGTGTACAGTGTAAGTGCAGCGTGACACTAAACAGAAGGACGCTCATTCATTCGTTTGACCATGGACAGGTTTTTTCTTTTTTTCTGGTTTTCTCTTGTACAAGTGGGGTTTTATTCATAAAACTGGTCTTTACTCCTGATTCACTTCTGATTGTTTTCTGTGAGTTCATGTTCTGCAAATGTAATAACGCAGTGCTGACGGAGAGTTGCAATAGAAAATGCTGTAATCTTTAAATTGTTAATTATTTATGTTTAATTTCAATTTTGGCACCATTGCTCAAGCTTTTAAATGTCCACTAATAACCAGGAAATATCAAAATGTAACCAGCAGATTACCATGAAATTCACTGATCACATTCACGCTCCCTGGAAAATAGACTCTATCTGTTTTGCTCAGGTTTTTTTTTTCCATTTTGCACACAAGATTATCTAATTATTGTTTCATAATCTAACAGGTTTAATCAACTTGTTTTTGTGTTTCCAGTCTCTTTCACACAAATTGATCCAATTTAAAGACTTCTTGCTTTTTTAATCAGTGATCGTTTCTACATGAAATAATTGCATTGAAAACGACCATCCAGAGCCCACGTCAAATCAAATACAGATTTTGCCTTCACATCCTGACATCCTTGCCGCCATGTTATCGACTATGGGACTTTCTTTCCCCTGAAGTTGTCGTCTCAGGCAGAGCTGCCTCCTAACAAGCTCCACCAGTTCAGTTCGCAGCAAAGGTTTTCTAACCTGAGCTGAACCATCTATATCTTGTTTTTCTTCCGAGCCTCAGTAACATATTGTCACAATTACCTGCAGCTGCATAAAGCTTGAGAAGAAAGTTTCACTGCTCACTGGAACTAATTTCGCACTGATTATCAGTTCCCTAAACTATTTCACTGTGGTGCCTGCAGGCAATATTTGAGCCTTACTTTTATTAATTAGGAAATAATACAACACATATTGAAAAGTCCAAAGTCCATAGATATGTTCAGAGAAGCTGACTGCAATTATATTTTTAAAAAATCAGTAAGATCCTGGGGCTGATGTTTTATTATTTGATTTAGAGCTCGACTGATTAATCGATATTATATCGTTTGATATGAGGCTCAATATATGGGTCAATATGAAAACTTTTATTTTTCAGAATAGATGTGTTTGCTGTTACATTTGGTGTCCAAAATTATGTTTACTGTCTTGATTTATGTTATATATATTTGGTTGTATTTTCCTTTTCTTTCTTTTTTCTTTTAAATCAAAAATCTTTATCGTTAATATTTTAAAAAATCAAGCCTCAATTACCATTGTTTGCCAGAAATGTTTGATAAATATTCAGTAATCATTGCCATTTCTTTTAAATTTAAATGTATTCTTTATTTGAAAAGGGACAATGTATATTAATGTATATTAATCAACATTCATACAAAAGTAAATAGCTGAAAGGCTAAATTGCATTGTCAGTGCCTTTGCCAGATGTTGATGTGGATCCTGCAGTGATAAAACATTGCAATAATAATAATACAATGATAGAGTTTTAACAAAAAGCATCATTATGAGTCATTTACTGTACGTCGATTTGTACAGTCCTGGAAAAATATCAGCTGCTTGTCAAGACACCATTTCTTAATACTGTTGGTACCAGAAGTTCTTTACTCCCTGACATCGGCCCAAAGAGTCCGTCAAGCTCTAAAGTGGTTATAGATTAGCATAATCCAGTCATGATTGGGAGGCCTGAAATGCAAACCTGTTTGTGTGCTTGTGTGTGTGTAAGCAGTGTAAAGACACAGAGCTTAACAGAGAGGACAGAGACAACCTAGAAACAGAGACTCTGTTGGCTCCAAGCATTGTGGGTAACAAGCTGATTCCAACCAGTTGAGAACCAATGGGGGTTGGGGAGACCCCCAGTCTGTTTCCAGGGAAACAGAGCGCTCTCTGTCTCATCCTCCCTCCCTCTTTCTCTCCCTCTCTCTCTCCCTCTCCCTCTCTTGCTCTCTTGCACACTCTCCCATGTTCCTTCTTGGCAGTGTTGAGGAGGAGGGAGATGTGGAGGTGACTCACTGTAACATCATTGCCATGGCAATGAAGAGTAAGCTGAGTGAAGGTGGATGGAAGGGAGAAGCAGAGCAGGGATTTCCATATAGGTTGAGCAGAGATGGAGATGATTGTCGTGTTCTGTAACAGAAAAACTAAACGAGGGACATTTCAGTGACTGTGAATGCTGAGCTGCTGCTTAAAGCCTGTTCTATGTCTCTGGCTTTCTTTGGAAAAACATTACAATCACTTGTTCTGTTCCTTCTGCTTTTTCCCCCCTCGCTCTCTTCACTGCTTCATCGCCGCTCTTTCACATCAGTATTTGTCCTCCTCTTCATCCCTCTCGGTCCCCGCTCTCTGTCCTACTACATTCCTCTTTAAGTCTCTTATCGTCTTCCTTCCTCTTTCGCTGGCCTGTTGCGAGCTCAGCCCTCTGGTCTCAGAGGAATGTGTTTTCCAGTGGCCTGTTGCGCTGAGTCATGTCACATGCGTGTTTGGACACGCCGAGGCGGAGTGTTTATGTGATGTTAACATATGCACGCCTTGCTGCTCCGCGGTGGGCCGGGGCAAAGAGGAGGGTGTGGTACAGAGTGGAGGAGAGAGGTTAACTGAGGGCAGGGAGAGACACGAGGGTGTTGGAACAAGAACAAGCTCAAACACAGTTGGATACGATACAGGAGAGTCATTTCTAGCTTGACTGCAGTTATTATTATTATTGATTATGAAGATACGGGGGCTAAGTCAGAAGCATATTTATGTGTCTGTCAGAGTAAAGGTGCCACATCAGCATCACCCAGAAAGCTTCAAGAATATTTCTGGTTAAGTCCATTTTTGCACATTGGACTCTGTCAACTTTAAAGTGATGCTGCTGTAAACTAAATTGCACGACTGTTCTTTGATGACATACATTATGCTGGTTTTAAAATCACATTTATTACCAAAGTTATCAAATAAAAATATCTACATTTATTTGTTGAACATGGCTCATAATGTTGCTTAGTGTTTCAAACTGTCTTGGACCTTGCAGGACCAACGCTTACGAAGAATTCCCCGTTTCGGACGTCTCTGTTTCACAAGATTTATACTTATTTCAAAAAGTTAACAGCCTCTAATCAAAGGTGGGCAACCCCCCTTCACCATCGTCCGCTCGTAGGTGGGAATCTGGGAAGTTATGCTCATTTTCAAATCCATGCTGAAACTAAACCCTTAATCTACCATTCAGACACATCCCTCATCTCCTGCTCTTTCATGTCCTCAGACACAGTAGTTTCTGCTTTGGCTGTGTCTGTGACACACAGCTGCTGCTAGAGTCGTCTCTCAGCTAGACAACCAGGATAACTTTGCGTTAGCTCGCTTATTGGTATGTCAAATGTGTACATGTGTGTCGATGATGTATGTGTGTGTGGAGGTGGGTATGTGATGTTTCTTAGCCCCACCTCCCAGCACTGCACTTGAAAGGTATTTATTGAATTTCCAAGAGGAGACACCTCAGCCAAAACTTAGGGGGTCTTTCCTGACCCATTTGGGAGGAAAGTTATGGAACTGCCGTAAACGTTTACACAGCAGAACCCTTACAGGTTGTGTGTGTGAAAGGGATTATTGTGAATGTTCCAGAGATTGAAGTGTGGAAGTTGTGTTGGGACTACGGAGGCAGAGCAGCATGGCAGAGAGAGAAATGCTGACACATTCAGACTGGCACGTTTTCTCTCTGACCCCAACTAACCCCCCTGTATTTTTTCTGCTGTTGTACCCACCCATATCCCTTATCTGTCTCTCACTCCTGCCTCTGGCCCTCCAGCCCTAGAAGGAGATAAGACACTGAGTGTGACTTCACGCAGTTTCTTCCAGTGAGCTTGGATTGATGAGTTTTTGTGTCTAATTCCAATCTCCTGTTTAATTTCTGCAGTTGCAAAATAAAAGCATCACTATTCGGTGTTAAAGATCAGGAAAACGTCTGGATTTCAGGCGGATCGATATTCTCAATCAGTATTCAATATTCTATTCTATCTCGTATCGATCTGGGAGATGTAAAAAAACGCGATATATTCTCATCTTCATTTCAAGCTGTGTTTTTTAAATCTTCCTTCGTGTCTGTCGACCCTCTCCTCTTCTCAGTGTTCAGTCCATCTCCCTTATCTGCCCTGGTGTCGTTAAACTACGTGAGATAGAAGTGTGTCTCCCGCACCACAGCCACTATCATTTTCAGCTCTGTACGTGTATCTGACAGTGCATCAGCTCGCGGCTCCACCTCACATAGTATACAGCTGCAGAGATGTCTACGGGGGTCGATAATGACATCAGCGATAAAGGAAATACGTGCATGGACCCCCACCCCCTGTGCAGCTGATATCTCCCTAACTGTAATCACCGGGTGAGGCCAAGTGGATTAGTGTTGTGCTTCCACCTGGTCATGTAACGTTGCAGGTGATTACCAGGTAACATGGGAATGGTGCTGTATAGGATATTGTGATAAGGACTGAAAAGATTGAAAACCTTTATGGGTGACACTAATGTCTTCGATGTTTGACCCTGACTTGCTCCATCTTATTACCACATGGAGACCACCATGTTCTCGGAGCTCAGCAGAGTAGTATTGAGCTACAGTATGTTTTTGTCAACAGTGAAAAGACCAACACTAAAAATACAGTCTCTCTTACACTCTCTGACCATCCTACCTTCTCTGTGGCCTTCAGGTCTAAGCCCAGTGCTTTAGTGCTTTCTCCTGAAGACAATAAAGGTTGACAATGGGTGATGTTCACTTGCAGTTTTATAAATAGCTTGGTAATTACATAAAACAGCTGCTCAAATAAAAGGTCCCTACGCAGACTTGTCAGTAATATTAATTCATTCATAAACGAGAACTACCTAAAATGACTTGACATGTACTTTTACTTTTTAGTTTGGTCCATGTCCCATCTACAAACAAGGAGGAGGTGGGGGTTAGGACCTGTGCTGCACCCAGCCAGCAGGAGGCAATCTAAATGATTTGGCTTCACTTTTGGGCGCTGTCATATCGTCCACCTTTATATACAGTCTTTGTTTTTTACACGCAATTGGTGACATTAACAAATATACTCTATATTTACACTGTTGTCGAGTAGACCAAACCAACAAAATCAAGACCCAGCTTTAAAGAAAGTGGAATTTCACCCACAGCAACCTGGGTTTGACCCAAAGTTAACATACAACTAACACACAAACACATGGTTATAGTCGTATAACTCATCTGACAGCTTGAACTCCGCCACAGTCTGTTGCCGAACACCAGAGATCTGAAGTTCACACGGAGAGTGTTTTATTCACCCGCTGCAGCGTCGGTGTAGCATATGGTGTGTTTTGGTTAAGATGTGAGCTTTGAATGCCAGAGGGCAATTTTAAGCCTATCTGCCTTGAAATTAAAAAGTGAGTCTGGCTCAGGATTGGACAGTGGTGCTTGTTGATCCGTCTGTGGTCGCCATGGGAGACTGTGAATAATACATGTTCAAAAGCAGCGCACATCCATTCTCATCTCTGTGCTGCTAAAACACACGTCTTCTCTTTTACTGTCTTCCCTGCTTTCTTCTTACTTTAAGTTCTTAGTATATAGACGTAAACATGTTGTTGACAGTGACTTACAGACAACAAAGTTTGAGTGTGTGCATATACACTAATGTAGAAATCAATTTTCCTATTGTGTTTCCACTTAAACTTAAATGTGCGAGCGAGAGAGAGCGAGAGAGAGGGAGAGGGGGGAGGGGGAGAGAGAGAGAGAGAGAGAGAGTTAAGACTTGGTTTTAGGGTTAAGATTAGGATTATGTTCAAGAGTAAGCATGTGGGGAATGCATTATGCCAATGAGTGTCCTCACAAAGTCAGAAGTACAAACGTGTGTGTGTGTGTGTGTGTGTGTGTGTGTGTGTGTGTGTGTGTGTGTGTGTGTGTGTGTGTGTGTGTGTGTGTGTGTGTGTGTGTGTGTGTGTGTGTGTTCAGGAAGTGGACTAATGGCATTTGAGAGGATGGAGGGAGCTGGAAAGAGGGAGAGGGAGGAGGAGCAGTTCCTTCCTGTGTGGTGTGTCATTTGTAGATCCTGTTGTTCAGCGAGTGGCCCTGAGACTCAGTGGTAACCCCTTCAAACCCCCCCCACTGGCCCCACCCAACTGCTCTGTGAAGACACCTAGAATAAAAAATGAACTTGAAATTTGTGAACTTGCATTTTTACATTTCTGTCCCAGTGCTCTCGCTGCTTTGTCCTTCTTACACTGTTCACTTCACTGAAAATTATGTTATTTATGGCCCAAGTTCCACCATGAACTCTGTCAAATGTTAGAACTGAAACACTTCAATCAATTAGCCTATCAACATCTTTTGATGATGGAATATTTCAACTTTATAGTCATTGTTTATAACAACACTGTCAAACATTCTGTGGTCCAGCTTACAGATGTAAGGATCTTTTCTAACTTTTACATCTCAGTAAACCCTCGGACGGTTGATCTGTACTGTTCTAGGGGAAACGCTGCCTGTTCATTGTTACTAAATACAAATAAAAAATTGTTCCCAGCTCTATAGTCTAATCTTTAAAAACATCTGGTCGCTGCAGCTTTCCAAAATTACTACTCAAGCGGGTGTTTATACTAATGTATTTGTTAGGGACACATTTTTAACGAGAGGATACATACATTTGGTTAGCTGGTTACTATTTACTGCACCCACTCAATGTAATGAAGGAACTTGAACATGTGCAATGATTTGGCTTGTTCTTGGTTTGCAATGGAGAAATATCGTGTTTGATACACAGTCAGTGTTTGTTTGTGGGGTCAATTCATTGTTAGCTCCACCACGGAGGTTATGTTATCACCCCTGACCGCTGGTTTGTTTGTGGATTGATTTGTTTGTTTGCCAGCAGGATTACGCAACACACTATTGAACAGACTACTTAACTAAAGTAATTTTAGATTTGTTAGACAATCACGCAGCTTTAAAACTGCAATGATATTCCACATTTTACGTATTGGTTTTGACAAGCTGGGCACAGGCTAACAAATCTAAAGTGAAGCCACTTGAAACTTTATATAAACGCACTCCTAAAGTTTTAGATCAGACACCCACGAGCAGCTGTCAACTTTTAAATGCACATCGACTTTTAAGTTGGGAAAAACCTTTTGTTTAGTTCATAAGATATTACACAACACCGCTCCGCCTCCACTGAAGACATTTGTTGTGTTAAGAGCATGGGCACTCAAGAGTGAGAGGGGACTGTATCATTCCCACTCGAAGAAGTGCTTTTTGTCAGTCAGCGTTCTGTGTCACAGCATCTAAAGAATGGAATCTGCTGCCAGAGCAGATAAGAGAAGTAAATACTTATCGTTCTTTCACTCGTCAGCTGAAGAAATGCACATTAGACTTCTGACTGCCTACTGACTCTTGCTGCCTGCCTGCAGTTTGTCTTTGTTGGTTTCTACTTGCTGTGCCTCATATGTTGTGTTGTTACTTATTGTTGTGCATTGTACACGTCTGAATATTAGTCTGCCTACAGTATATTGCTTGTATGTGTTGACTATAACAAGTCATTTTATTTCAATTTTAGGTTGCCATTTTAAAAACCAGGCCAGGAACAACAGATGGAAATTAGCGTGCTGAGCTAACTCTGGCTCATTTACACTCATTTAGCTGTTGATTAATGAGCATCGTCCATGTCAAATAAACAAATAAATGAAATGGATGCAGACAAAGGAGCATTCTGAGATTGGAATTTTAATTTGACATTGCAAGGAATAATTCATGGATATTAAATAAAATAAATGGGGCCTATCTAGAGGACTGATGACTATGAGTGTGTGGAATGTGGTTCAGTTTGATTGAGGTTCAGGGGACTGTTGGGCCCTGCCAGAGGTTTGCGCTCTACTGAATGCCACTCTTGTTGTTTTTTAAATTTTTTTCATGTTGACAGTCAGAAAGAATATAGACTATTGCAGCGCTTTCCTCTTGAGAGAGAGACAGAGTTGATTTTTGTGAGAAGCAAGAGCGAGAGAGAGAGATGAACAGACAGTGAGAGAGGGAGGAGATGGACACAGACAGCCTTTTGAGATTCCACTCACGCATCTCTGAGGGTCTCTCAGTCTCTGAAGTATTGAATGAAAATGGCTTCTTGCCTTTTCGCACACACACGCACGCACACATGCACAATGTACGTATGCATGCATTATGCACACACATTAGCGGCGAACACAATCAGTAAACATATAGGCATAAAAGAGTTTGTGAGTTATCTCATTAAGTATTACTGAGCCCTTTAGTCTGATGGGATTAGTGTAGTGTGAATGCAGTGCGCTCAAAGTCTGATTGGGTTGCAAAGTAGTGAAATTGCACAACATTTAAACGTCTGCGGCTCCTTCAGCTCTTTTTGTGTTTTCTCCAGGAGGGCACAGCATGTTTTTATTACTTTACATAAAATGTGTTCTGCGCAATTTTCTTCTCGTTCTTAATGAGTCAGCTCTCTTTTCAGCACTCGTTCCACAGTCATGTAAAGCTGAGCATGCTGGGTAAGGCAGCGCTGCTGTTGTACATCAGTCAAGTGCGTCATGTCTGGAGCACGTTGGTGACAGAAGATTGGCCGAAGGTTTTCTTACTCGTCTAAACCTGCACTCATAACTTCACGTCAATCTCGCATGACGTCATTTTGATGGTGTCATACAGTTTGATTCATTTACTGCAAATTTGGACCATTTCTCTTTGTGGTTTTTTTATTACCTCCAGCAAAGAGCTCATGTTTTCGCCCCTGTGTGGTTTGTTCGATGGTTTGTTCGTAAGCAAGATTACACAAAAACAACTTAACGGATATCCTCGAAACTTGGTGGAAGGATGCGATGTGGGTCAGGGAAGAGTTTAACATTTAAAAATAGATCAGGATCAAAGAAGGGATCCGGGACTCTTTTTTTTTTTTCACATTCTTTAACATTGCAAGATTATTCAAAGTTTTCCTTGGTTTCTCTGAGACTAATTCATGGATCTTGAGAAAGAAATGTTTAGGGGACATTTATTTATGAGTGTGTGCAATTTGGTAAAGATCTAAATAAAAATCTACATCTAGTGAATTTAAATGTGGTTTTATATGGAGACTGTTTGGTCTTGATGGATGTATATGCTCTACTGAATACCATTTAAGTTTGTTTGTTGGTTTGTGTCTTTGGAGGGATGTGACACGGGCCAAGTAGGAACCCATTAAGTGTTGCTGTGGATCTGGACGAAGGGGCAGATCCAGGATTTTAGTTTTTTACTTTCTTTATCATTGTGATATCTGGTGGTGGGTGTTTTGTTTGTTTTGCTTTGTTTTTAGTTTTACAACCAGAAGGGCACTGTTAGCCCTTTGTGGAGGTTTAAGCTCTGTACTTCTTGTGTTATCTTAGTGATGCTTTACCATCGGAGGAAAATGTTGCGCACAGACTCTATCAACAAAAATATGAATCTTTAGTCCACATGGGAAAAGAGACTCTTTTGTCTTCATTAGTTTTTAAAACCTGGAAATCAGGATCCACTTTTCCTTTTTTCCTTTTTACCTCCTTTTACCCCCTTACCCCCTGTCCTCATGGAGGATGTCAGCGATGTTGTCTTGTGTTGTACTGTTAGTCTCGATGTGTAAGTCTCGATGTAGCGTTCTCCTGTTGGTTTGAATAATTCATGCAGAACAATGAGTTTGCCAGGAGATGCAAGTGTTCATCTGAGGACAAGCTGTGGCTGTTCCACGGTCTCAGGTTTCATCACAAACACCTCGTGGTCACAACACCAGTGACTGTGACCAAAGGGATCACAGCTCACATCGAGCCACTAAGAGCAAAATGTTCAACAAGTCAGTGACTCGTAGACAGACAGATTGATCGTCTGTTTTCAAACTCTAACAACTGAATCAAGTCTCCCGTCGTCTCTGTAAAGACGACAGCGACGGAGAAGAACACGGCTAATCAAGGGAGAAGGAGCAAAACTCTGAAACTGACAAAATAGATAGAAAGAAAGTTGAGCTAAAAGAAAAGGTCAGGCAGTTACTGCAGTCCTGACCTGCTCTAAATTACTAATTATACTTATTACATAATTTTTCATTTTTCTCAAAATGAAAAAAGCAGCCAGCTGCTTTAAGTCAAGTGCAATATTAAATAATAAATTGTATATATATGACACATTTCAAAATAAGCCAGACAACAAATAAAATAAAATGAAAGACATAAAATAAATAAAAAGTCCAGATAAAATCAATAAAGGCTGGTGAAAGTATGTTTTTCAGGTCCTCCAGTATAAAGTAATGAAAATAATTATAATTATACTGATAAACTCTATAAATATTAGCAGCAGTACTTACTTCTGTTTAAACTAATGTGCCAAGACTCATTGAAAAGTCAGTGTTGACAGTTACTTTCTCACCATAACGTACAGTACACTTTGATACTGTGAGTTAATCTGTAAATCCACCAGATCAGCATCTCATTGCTCCTTTCCCTCGGCCTTGTCAGGAAAGTGTAAACACTGGTGTGTGAGAAGTGTAAATGATAGACTCCTCATTAACTGTGTGTGTGTGTGTGTGTGTGTGTGCGCGTGTGTGTGCATGTGCGTGTGTGCATGTGCGTGTGTGTGTGTCATATTTGCAAAGGTTAAGTGCTGGAATATGCTGAGCTCGGCTGTGAATCAGTATCTAAACAGAGGCGGTCGACAGGAACGTACCGAGTCAAATTCAGAGTAACACACAGTAAACATTCCCTTCCTGGTTACCACACTGTTGTGGCTAATATGAGGTAATTGCTTCACATTGATGTGGTCACATTTCATCAAGGGAAGCTCTGCAGTCTCACTGTTAACACTATTATCAACAGACAGGATTGACTGTGTAGTTTGGTGCAGTAAAGGTCTCCGTACATCAGCGTGTTTAATGTAACGGCCAACAGCAGTTATGCAAATAAGTCGTTACTAATCAAATTAACATTAAATGTCATTTAAATCATTATCTTTAACCATTCACAGACCAAAATGAAATAAAGGCCCTAATGCCCCAAAAATATTTACGTTTATATTGGATGGTTCTGCTTAGAGCACATTGAAGATCTTGGCTTCTCAGAGGTTCCCCTGCCTAGCCACAGAAACAGTCAAAGCTAGTTTTTGGACTTTGTTTTTGCTTAAATTAATTCTTAAATCTTATTCATAATACATAGCCCAATATATTGTAATCACTACACTCTGGCCTGAGACCCCTAAATCAAAAAAGACTGAACTAGATGTTTTGAATCTAATGAGAAACAACTTGTAAATTGGCTGCTGGTAGGTTTTTTGTTTCCTTCAAACAGAGCCCATCCAGCTGTTTCCTCTTTTCCGGTCTTTGTGCTAAGCTAAGCTAACCAGCCGCTGGCAGTAAATATATTTTTTTGGGGAGTATTACTTGGGAGGGTTTCTTCAAATGATTAACTTCTGGAGCTGATCGGTCAAAGGTCAAGAAGAATATGGCTCGAAAAAGATTTAAAAAAAGAAGCAAATAAGACGGATCGGGAGAAAATCTAAAGCTCGTGTTGATCAGAGAATTAATGATAAATAGTGAGTAAATGTGAGTGTGAATTGTTTTTTGTCTCTAAATAACAACGCCATGATGGACTGGCAACCTGTCCTGCAGCGTCTCACTCAGGTCAGCTGTGATTGGCTCCTGTTCCCCTTTATAGATAATGAAATGAAATGACAGAGTAGTTGATTGGTGTATACAGCCTCTCAGGAAATGTATCTCCCCTCTGATGCTTCTCCTCATGATTTTACGTCATTTCAGTCAATGTGAGTTATTATTGTTGGCGGTGATGTTTTTGTTTACCGTAGATGAGGAGCGGTGCTGGTTTGGGGGCAGGGAGATATCCTTGTGCTGCTTATTTATTTATTTGTGTATTTATTTATTTTCTTGTTGCTGTATTTGGAAAATGCTGCTTTGTCAGCAGGTCAGGTAGATTCTTTTTTTTTCTTCCCCCAGTTCTCATTTTTCTCCCACACAAACAAACATTAAGAGCACTCACACACTCACTGACACATGCACACACACGCACACACATACACACACATGCACACTCATAATCTCTGCTTTGTCCTCTTTTCTCCTCTTTCCCTCCTTCCTCTCTCTCCCTCTCTCTCTCGCTCCCTCTCTCTCTCTCTGTGGGCATGAAGGCAAACTCAGCAGACCTCCAGGCTGCTGTGGAGTAAAAGCATTCTGGGTAATCCAGGTTGCGAGACGGAAGAGGGAAAGAAAGGGGGAAAAAAACTCACAAAACACACTTGATGCTGTGCACAGTGTTGTGCACCACAAACCCACACGCACAAACACACACACACACCAAATCCAGTCTCACACCACTGAACCATGGAGATACAATATCCATCTGTGTCCATCTGCACGTTCATCTGCTGAGACAAATACAGACTCTGTTTGCAGCAGAATGTGGAGTCAAAAATCTGCAAAGCATCCAGTTCCTCTTTGTGCCAAACGTTAACGATCGAGAGATATGAAGGAGAACGAGGGAGGATGAGGGAACAGTGGTGGTGGTGGTGGTGGAGCAGCGGAGGATGCAGGAGCGTCGTCAGTCCGCTTTTATCTCGGCTCTGATTAAACCTTGTTCCTGTCTGACCTAAAAAGTCAGCTGGCGGAAACTTCAGAGACTGTGGGTGAATATCGCTGGAGTCTTCACACCCAGCCCGATGCCATCAGAGAAGTAGAACAGAGAGTGGGCAGATGCTGAATAGAATACTCACACACCCAGGCAGCAAGCTGGCTTTATGTGCTCGCATTCACAGATTATCATATATATGGATACACACTCTCCCACACCGCATGTCGCTAGCTGCTCTTTATTCCTGATGAGGATGAGGAAGAGGCCGAC
This sequence comes from Hippoglossus stenolepis, assembly GCF_022539355.2. Taxonomy (NCBI): domain Eukaryota; kingdom Metazoa; phylum Chordata; class Actinopteri; order Pleuronectiformes; family Pleuronectidae; genus Hippoglossus; species Hippoglossus stenolepis. Next base: position 14,348,427 of record NC_061491.1, read on the forward strand.
GCTGGGTGGTAGCTCTGGGTTAGTCAGGAGCACAATGCCACAGGAAGCAGACAGAGGCAGCGCTGAAATGTGCCAGTGCCGCCCGTCTGGGAAAAGCACAACAAAAAACACAAGGTACAAAAATAAACCTGGGCCGCAGCATGGCAGGGCATCTGCAGTAACAGGAAACATCCCGCTGAGGGGGAGACAGAGAGAGAGAGACAGGGGAAGAACTTTGGATTGCTTTTTTTGTTTGTTTGTTTTTATGACTCTTGTGTTGTTTCACTGATGGCAACCTCATTAGAGGTTTTGTAAGTTAAAGCAGACAGGGAAGTGAACGGGAAGTGAAAAAAAGCTACAATGCAGTCTAAAAATATAGTTAGAAATAAAGTCCTGCATTGAAAATGTCACTGTAGTCAAATCACGTAACATAATTAGAAAAATGTAGTCAAAGTAAAGTAAAACTAGGCCACTCAAAATACTGAAAATATCCACTATGAAATACTAATTGATATTACTGGATCATGATTACTGTATTCATGTATAAGTAACATTTTACTGCCGGTTGATTTTAATATTCTGTTTTATACTCTGTTGGGTGGTTTAATCCTTAACTGTGCATCATGATGTAAGTGGCATCAAATGAAAATACTTAATTACCTAAATGCAGAGTGGCCTATTTGAATTGTGATGGTAAGTGTCACGTGTGTGTGTGTTTGTGTGTGTCTGCTGCCTCAGAGCGCTGCAGCAGCTCCCAGCCCAGTCCTCGGTAGCCTTCCCCCAGGAGAGGGCATGCCAGTGGGACCAGTCCCTCCAGGATTCTTCCAGGTATACGGTGCACACACACACACACACACACACACACACAAAGACACACAAACTCACATTCTTGTAGTTACATCTGAGTGAGAATACACATTGGCAAAATGTGTTTCCTTTAACCATCATGCTTAAATGCCTAACCCCTATACCCTTTGTCTAGATCTCACCCGAACATAATTCTAATCCTAACCCTAAAACCAAGTCTGAACCCTCAAATAGTCCAATGACAAAGTGAGGAGCGACTGAAATGTCCCCAATTTCCCAAATTTCCCAAAATGTCCTCACTCCATAAGTTTTATGCTCAAAATGGTTCTCGCAAAGATAAGGAAATAAACACACACTCACATAGAGAGAGAGAGAGATAATTGTTGGGTTCTTTAGAACGCACAAGTAAATAATAAAAGAGCCACTTTGTAAACTATGGCCCATTGTTTATTCAGGGTATCTGTCTTAATAGGAACAAATGTTTCTTATTCCTTTTTTTTCATCAAATGTGAGTATTTAACTTTGGGAACTGTTCCTCAAAAAACTCCTTCACTCAAACGTCACTCTCTATATTAGTGTAATGCAATCTGCATGTATCTGTGTTCAGGTGCACCTAAGTGTGTTTCCCAAATCTGAGAGAAAAGAGTCTGACCGGGGGAAATATCCACATGTGTCTTTGTCCCAGATCATGTCTGTTCTCCGTCAGAAAGGCTCTGCCAGTTGCACATTGATTGACCGTCATTATCTGTGAAAGTCTGACGCTCACGTCTGACATGCAGATCAATAACCTTCGTGCACATTTCTCAGCTCCGCTTTCAAAAAAGTCTGAGAAATGGGTCTGAACAGAGTTTTCCATCTCTGTCTGTAGATCAATTGAAAAACAAGGTCCTGTCAAAACCAATTAGTTGCAACAGTTTCTTCATTCAGGTTCCAGGAAATTAATTCATTATAGCAGAAGTTTGTGATTAACTGTACTGAGACGTTTTATGCATCCTCCATCCATCCTCCATCCTTCCATCCATCCCTGCAATAATCCATCCATCCCACCATCCATTCATCCAACCATCCATCCATTAGCTATACTGCCTATCGTTTTGAGGGTCACTGCAGCCAATCCCAGCTGACAGTGGGCAAGGGGAGGAGGGGGGTTGTTAACACTGGACATGTTCTTATTTATATAAGTTTTTCATATATCATCATGATTATTAATTACATAAATATTACATATAAAGTGAGGTTGAATATGTCTGTTGCTCATTTCTGTTTTCCATTTTAACGGATCTTCAGCACAGCAGGGAATAAGAAGTTGGGTTTATTAAAGAGACAACCTCGATCAAAACAGGTGGACCATTGCTCTCTAGTGGCCAGCTGCAGTACTGACTCTCCAACACTGAAGACTGACTCCTCTCACCACAGTGGCATCAGTCAGCAGACATGGCTACAGCATTGCTACCGTCTGTGGCGAGAACAAGTGAAAACACACTCACAGCTGCAAAAGAGCTTCTCACACATGCTGCCAGATTCCACATGCTTAACACACACACACACACACACACACACACACACACACACACACACACACACACACACACACACACACACACTGGCATCATGATTAACAAACCTCGTCCTTCAGTCCCTCGCTCTTTTTCCACACACAGTAAACGCTATCCAATGAAAATGCGGTCGTCGTCCCCACTCTCCTGTCATGGGATTGTTGCTGAAGGAAAATGAGCCCAAACCCAACAGAGAACATGTAGCTCTGGTTGGTTTCCTGTTTTTGGAGAGTGAGAGAAATCTCCCCGTAGTGCTCAGTTTGTACAACTTCTGTGAAAGAAAGGTTTATATAAAGGCTTTATGTGGTTTGGCGACACAGGACTTATTGCCAAGTTTAGTAGTGTTTACTCTAGGTTTTATTATATTGTATATATTTAAATTTTCCCTTAAAAATCTCTGTCTTAACTACATGTGATGTTGTTATAGTCTTAACATGGGCACGACTCCCTTCACTGCACCCTTGTGATGCCCCAGCCTGAGTAAATTTCCTGCACATGATGTGTTTATAACTCCTGCATGTTTTTTTCTAGCCTTTTATGTCACCTCGGTACCCTGGAGGGCCCAGACCACCCCTCAGATTACCCAATCAGGTAAGAGCCCCACTGACACCTGCTGGCAGCAGAAAGAACTGCAGACTGTAGAAAGTGTCAGTATGTGTGACAAGTGATGACATTGTTGGTGAAGGACCCTCTTTCCTCTGTAGGGACTTGGAGTCCCAGGTAGTCAGCCGATGTTACCCAGTGGAATGGACCCCTCAAGACAGCAAGGTACGCTTATAGTCCTGAACCCTGGACTACACTTATGGATGGTTGTGGTTGCTGCTGACTGTTGATGTTCCGTGTTTCAGGACATCCAAATATGGGAGGGCCGATGCAGCGGATGACTCCACCCAGAGGCATGGTTCCGCTGGGGCCCCAGGTACGGAGCCACATGATTCACAGGGATATTTACAAAAATTGTTTCTGATAATCCGTCCAGATCTCACACTGTTTATTAAGATTGATGACATGACGGCTCCCCAAAAGTGAAGCCAAAGCAACGTTATCCCCCCCCCCCTGGTGGCTGGCTGCAGTATAGGTTATAAACCCTGCCTCCTCCATGTTAGCGAACAATGACCAACATTTTTTAATCAAAATACATGTCAAATACTTTTTTTATAAAGATGATTTCTGTCATTTACGGTGGTTCACACTGATGTTAGTTCAAGTGTTCATTTCTCCAGTAAGTCTGGTTTGAATGATTTATATTGAAGATGTAAAAATGGGGTGACGTGATCATTTCTGGATCGTGGGAGGAAGTGGAGACATGTCGTCCATCTTTATATACAGCACATGGTTCAGATACACACATAACTACAGATGGGCTTTTTATTTGTTTGTTTTGTTTTAGAGTTATGGAAGTGGAATGAGACCACCACTGAACGCCCTGGTTGGTCCTGGGATGCCTGGCATGAACATGTGAGTGGAATCCACACGATGTCATCTACATAGAAAGAGAGAGGGTGGAGCATGCAGAGTAACTAACTCAAGGCTTCATCAAATTCCCCTTCTTTCCTGCATTTATCTCTTAAGATCTAAATGATCCATCCCCCAATGTATATCACTCAGGCGCAAGACAGTTTTATTTATAAAACACATTTCAGACAGGTAGATTCAAAGTGCTGTACAGAAACATTTAAAACAACAAAAACAAATTTAAGTCAAAAAGCACAATTCAAAATAAGTTAAAAAGAGCAAAGGAAAAGAGGTAAAGAGATTAAAGGGTTAACAAAAAAGTAAAAATAGATCTGTATAAGAATTAAAAAACATGTTAAATGAGTAACACAAAAAAAAGAAATGAAATAAAATAAATTGATGAAATAGCTTTAGATTTTCTTAGATAGTATAAAGACACTCGTGAAGAAAAAGGATTTCAGCTGCAGTAGATGAGGAACAACGAACATCCTTACTCGTCTTTACTCTATGATCTTGGTTGTTGGAGCTGAGAGGCCATTTTGTCTTATTTTGATGTGCTTCTGTTTTCTTCTTGTTGTTGTTGTTCCCATCACCTCTCTCTGGCAATGGGAGACATTGTTGTTGCCAACTCTGCCCAAATGAATTAGAAACGACGAAGCTTGCCAAAGGCAGAAAACTTAAGTGTGTGTGTGCGTGCATGTGTGTCTGTGTGTGTGCGTGCGTGTTCGTTCAGGGGACCTGGTGGGGGCAGACCTTGGCCAAATCCTCCAAACTCCAATTCGGTAAGTGCTCTAACAAAGACACCTCAGTTTAAAGTTATTTCATTTCTTTAATGATTTATCCTTCTGCATTTTTCTAGACCCCATACTCTTCTGCATCTCCAGGAAGTTATGTGGTATGTGCTGTGTGTTTGAGTTTGTAAACTACGTTTCCCTGAATGTAAGCTGTTATTCATGAGTTTATTAATGAATCTTATGGAAAACAAAACTGTAATTTCAGGGACCTCCAGGAGGCGGAGGGCCACCTGGGACCCCAATAATGCCAAGTCCAGCAGGTAAGCTCTGTGTATGCACGAGTGCATTAGTGTGTATATACAATGTTTTGCTCCTCTATCATCTTATTGTTCCTACGTCTCTTATATCAGATTCAACCAACTCTGGCGACAACATGTACACTTTGATAAACACAGTCCCTCCAGGTGGAAACCGACCAAATGTGAGTCATACCCTTAATATATCAGTGTGTGTGGGGGTGGATATTAGAACTGTTACTTTATATTGTGGTCACATTTCTTACAGGTATATCACTGCCTCTCGTGTTTGTTTCTTTTCTTCAGTTCCCTATGGGAGCAGGTGGCGATGGTCCATTAGGGGGAATGGCTGGAATGGAGCCTCATCACATGAACGGATCATTAGGTAACAGGAACAAGTTGCTTGTAGGTGTTGCACTGACGCCAAATCTCTGCTTCTATTTATTTATTTATGTTTTATATAGATTTATTTTATACAAAAAACACATTCACATGATCATGGCGATTTGCATTATTAAGAGACTCATGTTCCCTCTCAGGGTCAGGTGACATGGACAGTCTGCCTAAGGTGAGAGAAGCTTTTTACTTATTTTGAACCTCCATTTTGTAAATTGCACTGTGATTTTTGTGGTTTTTGAGGCACAGTATTCTCATTAAGTTTCGTCTGAATTACCTTTGTAAAGAACTCGCCTGGTAACCTAAGTATGAGTAACCAGCCGGGGACCCCCAGGGAGGATGGAGAGATGGGAGGAAACTTCCTCAACCCTTTTCAGAATGAAAGTGTAAGTCAGTCGTCAGCTACTGTTCGGATTGATCAGAGGGAGGTGATGGGTGGTGCTGCAGAGAACTCACATCAAATTGAGCTAAAATTGTATTGAAAAATATTGCAGTGCTTTTAAAGGAGTGGGTGGTATTCTGGGAAATACACAATAAAAAAAGTAAATCTTCATGTAAATTTTAAGCTACAGTCTGCAGCCAATCAGCTCAGCTTAGCATAACGACTGTTTTTAAAGATGGACGACATGACAGCTCCCCAAAAGTAAAGCCAAAACTTCTCAGTCGCCACCTGGTGGCTGGCTACAGTATAGCTCATAAATCCTGCCTCCTCCATGTTGTTTCGAGGACTGCGCCAGACTAAAAGCAGTAATAAGGAGTTATGTTTAAATATATCTATTCATAAATTACGTACATTTCAATGGAATTTGTTTTGTAATGATACCAGAATTTGTTTCAGTATAAAGTCAATATTTTATTTCAGCCTTATTATATCAACATATTAGCAGTAAGTTATCAGTTATCTGAGATGTTTATGTTACTGCGGTAACGTATGAAGGAAGTGATAGATCTGTGTTTGTGACGTAACAGGATTTTCCATATGGAGGATTTTTTGCTGAGGGAAGTTCCCTAAAGCGACATTCCCTCAACACGGAGCAGGAAGTAGAGATCCCTGTTTATTTAAACTGTGGAGCAGTTTCCGATCTTTATGTTAACCACTGAGCAGCTGCTGCCTGTAGCTTCAAATTTAGCAGACAGACATGTGAGTTATATCAATCATCTCATCTAGCTCTCAACAAAAACTAAAACGTTAAACTGTACCTTTAACATGTGAGCGGTGTGTCCACAATGACTGAAATATGTCATTTGAGGGATTTACAATCCAGGATACTAGTGTGTAACAGTGACTGTGTCTACTTGGACACCAATACTCCGACTATTGACCTTATTCAGAATAAGATTATTATATATTATATTGATAATAGAATATTCCATTCATATTCCTGTTTACATATTACAGAGGATAATCTGATTATGACTCACATCATAACGTCCACTAAGCCATTACAAAAGTTGTAAAAGTTTTGCAAAAGCACCTCCTAAAAAGCACCTCCTTTTTATTTATTTAGTTTACACCCGTGTGTCACCTGTTGATGTGGCAAAATACTGTAAAAACTACAATAGGACTTTATAATGCAATTAAGACGTATACATCACTGTCAAATACAAAACTGCTTTTCTCTCCCCGTCACACACACACACACAGTGACACTTGACTTATGTCTCCGCAGTATTCTCCAAACATGACGATGAGTGTGTGAAGGTTTGGGCGGCGCCTCGATCACTCGCTCAGTGCGCTGGTGCAGTGAAAAGCAGAGAGACTGGATGTGACGTCATCTAAGCCAGTGACTCTTCCTCCACCGCCACCACTGACCCAGTCAGGACAGTTGCCCCCCGTGGGCTCCGTCCCTCTCCGCCCCCGTCAACCCTACATCTCTTCCCCCATTCCTTCATTGGTTTCTGTTCACCTCTCCTCCTCCCTTGTTTGGTCTCCCCCTGTTCTACGTGGTGACTCTGCTACATTCATCAGTTCTTCCTCTGCAACCATGAGACTGTACAAAGGAACCAAACGGATGAAACCCCCCGGAGGAGAACTCTTTGTATATTTGCAAACGATGTGACTGTGCACACTCACTCCAGTCACAGACAGGTGTTTCTGCCTTTTGCATCATGTCACGGAGTTCATGCTCAAAAACAAAATGGCCAGTATCCTATTTATGCTAAAGTTTAAATTTCCAAGGACTTAAAGAGATACAGACACTTTTTGGATTGACAGTAAAAATGGAATCTAACTTGTTGCCACATCTTTTGTCTTTACCTGAGAAATCCCTTTGTGGAGGAGAATCGAGAGACATCACAATCATATTAACATGCGATTTTAATCGACGCAGATATTTGTAAAGTCAACTTTTGGGGCTTTCTAAAATTGTGTTTTATGTTTTATACAATGGGTTTCATGATTATTTAAAAATTTTCCATCACAAACATTTCCGCCACAAATGTGAAAAATGCAAAATCATTCCCTCTGTCTCACCTCTGTTACATTTCCGAGGCCTGATGAGGAACATGAGTGCAGGGCAATGTCAGCGACTTTCAGACTTAAAACATAAATAACACAAAGGCCTCCTCACAACTTGAAATATCTTTCTGCATTGAAAAGCTACAGAGAAAACTGAGCTTTGTTCAAGGCTTAAAGTGAGAATACGTGACTTTTGAGCTGTAGCCACTGTTGTCACAAGTTGTGGCGGAATGGTAAATTATAGTAATGATGATAAAACATATTGCAACAACAGCAAAAGTGGAGTAGCGCTGTAAAGTCCATGAAGTGGCTTGGTAATGTCCGTCATAGCATTATAGCAATGTCTAGTTCAAGTTTGTAACCTTAGCTAACATATAGCAAACCAAAAAGCATTTGGTCAAACCAGAAGCAAATCCCCTGAGGGATTACAAAGAAGTTACAAAGTCCTTTCTGCCATTAGTTTCCTCTGTCGCTGTTTCCGTAACATTGCTCCTTATTTTACGGGACTGGCTCCTCCCACCTTGAGGACCAGTGGATCTCTTTTCGTCTGGCCTCCACCCTTCAACCTGTACAGCTTGGGAGACCCTGCCGGGGGACTGAGCACCTGCGGCCATAGCTAGAGAGAAAATATACACACATCCAAACTTGATAAGCACTTCTTCAATGCCCAAAACGTTTTCTGTGAGGTAATTAGTGAAATATCTCTTAAGTTGCCAGACACTTAGCAAAGACCCAGAATCATAATTTTAGCCTTTTAGTTGTGGCAAAATAGCGCTTTTAGGGATTGTCGCAGTTGCCCCCATAAGATTAAATCAGAGCCATTGCCGCCACATTGCGGCTGACATCAAAGGTCGATCTACTGGACAGAATCCAAAAGTTCTGCAAGTACCATTCCGCTCCCTTCAAACCAAACCAGATCAGCCCTAATGCCAACTGTCATTGAATTGCAAGGAGCAGCAAAGAGGAAGAAGGTTTGAACAACAGATAAACAGAAAATTCTAATTAATTTTTTGGTTTGTTTGTTTGTTTTATGCAAGTGATCTTTGAGCATTGAGCAGACCGCCTTTGTTGCAACTCAGACTTTTTTTTTCTGGTCACAGCACAACCACACAAACAAGTTCTTTTGTCTTATGTAACAGTCTAAGGTGAACAGATAGGGAAACATTAGTCAGGCTTTTGTTTGCTGAGGCCTCTCTTGACCTCTGGATCCAAATGATTTATCGGTTTACGTCACAGTTTACTGGACAGAAATGTTAAAACGAGAGAAATCGAAAGATAAACCGTAAAGATTTTAAACCATAAGACACAAGCTTCACTTAGGTCACCCATACTTTAGTGTCATCCGGAATAACTGTGATCTCAGAGGGATATGAGAGGATGGTTGGTACAGAGCTAAAATAAGCTTGTTTTTAATCAACGTTTTGAACTTTTTTCACTGCCCAGGATTGTATCATGTATAAAAGGTCAATATGCCTGTGAACATTCCCCTTTGCCCTCCCCTACTGCAAAGTGTACAGCTCACAAATGTAGCTCCTCTGTCTTGTATGTGTATTTGATATTATTGTTATTATTTAAAGAAAAATCCGGAGAGTTATCGCGAAATGGAGCGATGGACTGATGATGCACCATCACAACTGAACAGCGACTTTTTTAAAAATTATATTGTTATGTTGTTTTTTTCTGTTGTTGTTGTTGTTAGATTGAAGCCATAAGTGGGAGTACAAGGAGATGCATTTGTAAATGGAATCATGTTTTCTGTTTTGTGGCAAAACGTGGGACTCCATTTGTGATGTGTTCATTTTCTCTTTTTTATTCTTTATTATTGTGTTTTTGTAAATACAGAGAAGTATTTCATGGGTTTTGAATATGCTGGTATAAAGCTTCTCTTCCCTTAAGTCAAAGTGTCAGCTTTTCATTTGCGAGGTGTGTGTGTGTGTGTGTGTCGGCATGAACACGACTGAATGACTGTGTTGGCCGATTAAGATCTGTTGCTGAGACTCATCTGTCTGATTCCTGGTGTCTGTGTAAGGTCATAGATTGTAAAAAAAACGACGCATCTTCACTCCCTCCCACTATAGAAAAATGGAAATATTCCAGATATGGACGCTGCCATCTTGGGCTGGTGACATCATTTGGAGCCGCGGTGTTGACATCGCACCACGGGGAACAGAGGGTGTAAAAAGAGAAGTAAACAAGACACTGGTGCATCTAATAAGGTTGTGGCATGAAATCCATGAAGAGAAAGACAAAGAGACACGGGTATGAACCATCCCTCGGTTATGCTGCTATAGGAATTCCCATCATGCAATAAATCTCTCGATCTCTGCAGGTATCTCTCCACTGCTGCTATCATTAATAGCATCATTAACTTAATGTCATTCTTCTTATTTTCACTATGACAGTCAGTCTGACTGAGCTTAAATATGATGGTTACACAAAAGTTTCTGGTCTCTCTCTCCTCCCTCTCTCTCCCCCCTTTTGAGAGGGAGTTACTCTGTGAAGGGCCATAAATACTGTATGTTGTGCTTTGGCGCTTTACAAATATAATTGAATTGAATCGATACATTAGGCTGCAGAGATTGAAAGAAGTAGGAAACATTGAGACACGGTGTGGGTTTCAAAATAAAACAGGAAATGAGCCACCAAACAAAAGGAATGGCAAAAGGTAACTTAACAGAAGCTAAATATAGAAAAATCCAAAAAGAAACCACAAGGAAAACATCAACAAGTCCAACAAAAGATCCAAACACATAAATCAAAAGTCTTTAACTGGAGCACAATCAAGACATAAATATTCAACAACCCCACAATATAGAAGCCTTATCACAGTAAGTCCAATGACGATGCAGTTTACACACATAACCCTAAACCCCTCTCTCTCTCTCTCTCTCTCTCCCATATTAATGTAGGATCTCTTCTGCTCGTCCAGTCCCTCCTGCAGGAGTCCAGCTGTCCTGTACTCGCTGCTGTGTCCACTTGCCTTCTGACCATGTCTGCTCACCTCTGTTTAGCTCTGCTGGCTCTCTGCTCTCTGACGACTGCGTCTGACCCAGAATGTGCAGAGCTGCTCAAACCTCTGGAGGAGCGAGGCCAGGTGCGTCCATTGTCCTCAGGATTTATCTAGTTTGCGTGTTGGTGCTTTTACATGAATTAACACTAACATAGGATAACAATTATATATTTTTTTTTTTTACTGAGCTGTGTTCATGCTGGGGTGTGTTCTCCAAATTCCAACATCTGGGGTTTGAGAGCCATTAACATCTGGAAGGTTTTAGGTCAAGCCACTGTTTAAAGTGTTTTATATCCCTTAAAGATAGATGGTTAGATAATATTATGGGTTTTATTTTTGCACATCTTTGTCCTGCAGGTTTCTGGAAAATGGATTTTCCACGTTGGAACATCAGACAATGAAGAGTCTCTAAAGGGACTTAAAGATTTCAACAGCTCCCGGATTGAACTCTCACCCATACCCGATAGTGACAACATGACCCTGCACTGGATGGACAGAGTGTAAATGTTGTGAAAATTCATTTTTAATACCTTAAATTGTTTTAAATGCAAGTGTCCAGTGCATGAGGTGAGCTTTGGTCAATTCCCCTCTCTGCTGATCATGTTTAACTCTCTTTAACAGGAATGGGAAATGTATTCATGGAGATGTTACTGGCACCTTCTTAAGAAACGACTCCGAAGTGACATGTGAGTACGTTATTATCAAGGACATATTACATGTGCTGTAACACTTACTTCTATGAGAATTCTGTAAATTCTGTGTGAAATTATTAGTTCATTTCAACATCCACACTCACGAGCATGTTGGGAAGCACCTGAAGACCTGCGCTGGGTGCATCCTGTGGACCGACACCGCAGTGTGGAGGGAGAACGGGGAAACCAAACAGGGCCGACACCTCTTCCTCTTCAGTGAGTTCACTGATCTCTGTACCTGCTCTCCACTCAACCAACTTTATTTTCACTACTAAACTGAGATAACGTTATAACCCCCCCCCCCCTCCTGCAGCAAATTCTGGGAAGTTGGACGATGCTGATCTTGATGTTTTCAAGAAACAAGCTGCATGCCTCAACCTCCTGGCTGAATTCCACTTTGGAGAGACCACAGGTGAGATGCTGCAGTTTCTCTGTCGCGGCCGCCAGAAGTCACCAGTCTGGGTAACATACTGAGACACTTGTTCACTTCACCTCCCACCTCTGTTTCAGACCTGTGTCCCGAGGAGGAGGAGGCTGCCACAGACGTAAAGGAGGAAGAAGACTAGAGAAAACCGTTGTTGAAAAGAGCCGGTCGTCACCTGCTGTGAACCTCAAATCCATCCTGAACATCTGTTTGATGAATCTGTACCACTCATAAGTCTTTATCACTGGGGCGAGACTATTTACAGTATATAGAAACCTTTTCTGTATTAAAGATGAGATGAAGAGACTGATTTCACATTAACTGTACGGTTCATGAATCGTGACGGAAAAACATTGTGTTCATCTGTGCATAAAAAGCTTGACAAAAAGAAGTGACTGTGTGTTTGGATACTTCCATTTTGCATTGAATACAATCTGTGTGGTTTCTTCCTGACCCTGACACCACTCGGTCACCTGCGGTGATTTCTGCAAAAGAGTTTGGATGACTGAGCAAATCTAAAATGTCAGGGGAGTCAGAGAAGGAAAAACTGAGCAGAGCTTTATCTGATTCATAACTTTTTCATTCATGAGTCTTTTCATGGCGACTACTACTAGTCAGAGTTCCCCTTGAATGATGGGGAGCAAGCGACAGTTCAACACAGCTGTGAGAAAGGTTTATTTGAACGCAGCCCTTCTTCAAGTTGCTTCGTACCATGTGGAGATTTTTTCTAGAAGAAGAAGAACATGTTGATGCTTATGTTCCAGAAAAGAGTTGCACAACCTCGTCTTGTGTAAGTTCCACATTCACGCAGCTCTCATTCTTTAAGGGGCTCGTTTTATTATCTACCCCAAAACGTTTGCTGCCAAATTGAACAACACATTCTGTATTTCTCCCCCAAAACCTCTCGATGCAGTTTGCGGTCAAACAACATCATTGGTCATTTATTTTCCAGTTTAGATGTTTTGCAAACACTCTTACAAAAGATCTATTATTGACTTTCATCAGTGGGCTAAAAGTCCCTGAACTTTTCCTAGCAAACAAAGGAGGCAGTCCACGTTGCGTAAGAGTGCACGTGAATTGTAATGTGACGGGAGAGGAGTAAGTTTCAGTGTTCGTTCTGCTGTGTGTCCTTTTGGTCCGCTGTGTGTGTGTTTGTGTGTGTGTGTGTGTGTGTGTGTGTGTGTGTGTGTGTGTGTGTGTGTGTGTGTGTGTGTGTGTGTGTGTGTGTGTGTGAGACTCTGTGCAGGAGGGTGATTGCCTATTGAAAGATGCAGGGGTCTTGGTATTCAGACTCTGCCAGATGGCTGTTATGTAAAGGGCTAAATAGGACACAAGCCCTGCTGAAACTAGCAGTGTGTGTGCGTGTGTGTGTGTGTGTGTGTGTGTGTGTGTGTGTGTGCGTGTGTGTGTGCGTGTGCGTGCGTGTGTGTGGCCCAGCCCACTGTTACAGAACACTTCCCCTGGTCCCTGTGAGGAGGCTGTAGCTGGCAGGATCCCTGACACTGCTGATGCTCTCTGGCTGCCCGCTGTCTCAAACCATGGCTGCACAGCTGGTTGCGGCTCTGCTGGCTCTCGCCTCCCTGGGTGTCTCGTCTGAACCGACCGACTGCAAAGAGCTGGTCAAGCCTCTGGTCCTGGACAGCCACAGCCCTGTGAGTAACGCTGGTCGCTGGTTATGAGCTGCGTGTCGTCCGTGAGGAGGCTCTGCAGTGCAGTCCTCCAGGTTATTGATGTTTGCAGAGTTTTGTTTTTGTTTTTCATTTCTGTGTTTCTACAATGAGATTAAACATAGAAAACAGATTTGTGAAAAATATATCATGCATACTGTATATTATTATAAGCTGTCCATTCACATTGCTGCGTGAGTATTATGTGCCTTAAGCAATCTCTATTTTTTATTTAGTAGCAATTCATAGCAGATAACAAACCAATAATAGGTATTTGTCAAGTTTGAAAATAAAAAAATTAAAAAGATGAAATATAAATTAAGTCTTTGATTAAAGTTTCTCATCACAAGGTCCATTAGGCTTGTTCTGGAGCTTTTGATCATATTATACATAATCTTGTATCAGTGGATATAGTTGTGCAATTGTGTGTTTAAATTTGTGTCCATTTTAAGTGGATAACATTATATTATATTATGTTGTGTTATGTGATGTAATGTAATGTAATGTTATATTAAACTGTATTGTTCATATCTTATCATATTATATCGTGTGTGTGTGGCAGATCTATGGGAAGTGGGTGTTTTATGTGGGGACGTGGGACGAGCCCGGCCTGAAGAACGACTTGGTGACAGTGAACAGCTCCTGGGTGGAACTGTCGGCTTCCTCCGACAGCGGAGTCATGACCATCTACTGGGCCGACCGCCTGTGAGGACACTGCACGGGACACACAAAGTCCTCCGGAGCTCACTGCTCATAGTCGATATCGAGAAGATGACGTGGATCTTTTTTCTCTCATTACAGAAATGATGATAAATGCCTGCAGGGTGTAGCCAACGCCACCATCTCTGGAATGACCAGCCACACCAATTGTACGCATCTTGAAATATTCACAGTGTTTTTGTGTCAGACTCACCATCCCTCTCTCTATGCGCTGTTATGTTATGTGGGAGATTTGCATCACTAAGAAATGTCTGAATTTCATTAAAAACAGTCCCACAAGCATCCAAATGGATCACTATCTAATATTATCTGCTGTATTTATACTATTTATATGTATTTTCCTGAGCTCGACATGAAAAAAGAACAGTGGTTGACTTTGTGCTGCTCTGAATCTTTGTTCCACAGTTAACATCAATGGTCACACGTCCTATCATGATGGGAAGTACTATGAGACGTGTGCCGACTGCCTCCTGTCTGAAGACACCACCCTCCTCCCTGATGGCAAGACAAAGGGACGATACCTTTTTCTCTTCAGTAAGTTTTTCTTTTTCTCTTTTTACTCCTTTGTATTAAAGGTTCAGTGTGTAGAAATGAGTGACATCTAGTGGTGAAGTTGCACGTTGCAGCTGAATCCCCCTCACCTCACCCTCCCCTTCCGAAGAAAGAGAACCCTGGGCTACTGTATACTGTAAAAAACATGGCGACCTCCGTAGAGAGGACCCTCTCCTGATGTACATATGAAGTATTTCAATATAAAAGGTCCCATTCTAAGGTATAAAAAACAACAATTTGTACAATTTAGATGAAACACACTTGTGAAAACATCACTAGGATTATTTTATCTTCGATTTCTGCCAATAGATCCATTTCACCTAAATCTTACACACTGAACCTTTAAATTTTATGTTTGTTTTTATGTCAATAAAAGGTTTTGTCTTCTTGACTCTGGCCCCCCTCCCCACACCTCCTCACTTCCTGTTTTGTTTCTGTGGCCCCTCTCTTAAAGCACGGACCGGCACTCTGGATGCGTCCGAACTCGAGACCTTCAAGCAGCAGGCCAAGTGTCTGAACTTCCTCCCAGAGTACCACTTTGTGGGCACAGGTCAGTCGTCATTTCAGCTCTGCGTCTTCCTGCCACCCACACCTCCATCATCACAGCAAACCCTTTTCATGGCTCCTCTGTTATTTCAGATCTGTGTGCAGACGACAGGGAAACTGCTTCACCTGCCGTCGAGAACACGGAGAAGGATCCGACTGAGGCTGAGCCTCCTGCCAAGTGAACAGCTTCCAAACACCTAAAACAAGTCCAGCCTAACGTGAACTAACTCGTGTGCTGTGATCTGCTTGTGCACTGACGTAGTCTTGTGTTTTGCGACATGAATGTAGTTTAGCTCCTTTAATGCCTCCATTGTTTTCCACTGGTTGTGTGTGCTGAAATAAAAAAAACACTTCTCAGTCTCCCTCATTGTGTTCCAGCCGTTTAATTCTGCTCAATAAAAAGCAACTGGCTTCTCGGCACCAACATTTCCTCATCCTCTCTCAAATAACGGTCAGAGTTGCCAGACACTGTGCTGACCCATGTCAGCATTATACGCTTCACTTTCACTTGTGCAGCTCTTTGCACTGCTTTTCCCAGAAACCTCAACAAAGGCTGTTGCCGGGTAACGTCTCCATTAGGGGGAGAAGGAGTCAAAGTTTTAAAGTGTCCCTGAGAGGAGTCCACACGGCCCCCACTGGGAAACAACCTTCCTTCTGCCAATGAAAAGCTGCTCCGGGTCCAAGACGAGTCTCGGCACGTTGCTCAAGTTCACTCAGGGCCATCGACCAGGGGGAACAGAGGACTGTTGGGCTGACCATTCAGTGCTGGACAAAAGAGATCAGCATGGCTGGGCATGTACAAACCCCCTCCTCCCCCAGATTAGCATATACATATATAGATTTTTTTTCAAGCCCCTCTGGGAAAATGAATCGGTGTTAGACGGTTTCTGTCGCAGGCTCTTCCTCTGCAGCGATTCTCATCCTCATCAGTCTGAACATGGCTGCTCGTGGTGTTGTGTTGCTCTTGGCTCTCACTTCCCTCTGTGCTGCATTCGCACCCGACTGCAAGGACCTGGTCAAACCTTTTATACCGGACGACCCCAAACTGGTGAGTCATGCTTATATATCTTATTTATCTCAAAGACGGTTTGATTTTATGATTATAGAAAGTGTATTATTAGTAAGCACAGTGAGATGTGAGTAAAATACTGGAGTTACATTGGAATCTTGACTTGCTTAGGTGTTTGGAAAGTGGGTGTATGTGATGGGAGCTGGAGACCCGAAGCAGTACCACAAGGCGCTGGAGTCTCTGAAGAGCTCCTGGATAGATTTGTCTCCCACTTCTGACAGTCAGACTGTGACACTGCGATGGGGAGATCACTGCTTGTAAGTTAAATTACATTAAATGAATCAGAAAACGTTCTACGGCACTAAATAAAATTTAAAAAAAATACTTTTTCAATTCAATGTTAAGTTTTTAGTAGGTGAAAGTAAACCTCGGTCACAACTTATCGGGCTTTTCAGTAATCGGTGCATCCTGGGGGAGGTCAATGCAACAGTGTCAGGACTTGCAACCACATTTCGCAGTGAGTTTATTTATCTTTAGACGAGTCTGCGATTACAAAGATAGATGTCATGTGATAATCAGTCCCTTTTCTTCAAAGAGAATCTGTCTGAGCACAAAGGACACATCCTGCAGACGTGCCCGGACTGCCTGCTGTGGACAGACACCTTCAGAAATGGGGACGTCACCGGTAGATACATCCTGCAGTTCAGTGAGTCCCGTCCTCCTCCACACATTTGGACTGAGTTTTAAACATGCACGCTCCTTCTTTTAAAAAAAAAAACTCTCTCTCCTCTTTTAGCCAGGACAGGACAAATAGATCCCAAAAATGTTGAAATTTTCAAGAAGCAAGTCGGGTGTCTGAACTTCCCGGAGAACTTTCACAGCTACGATGGAAAAACCGGTCAGTAATAAGCAGTTTTCATCGCAAAATAAATAACTGTGTGTCCCCATCTTTACTGGACACTGCCACTTACACAAGTTTCCACAAGGTGGTGATGCTGCTTTTAAACATGGTCATGCATTGTGTATTTTGATTATAATTGCAGTAATTCCAAGAGGGAACACTTCCCTCTGCTTTGATCTCACGGTTAATCTTTTTTAAATGTTTTCCTGTGTTTCAGAGCTGTGCCCAGACAACAAGGACAGTGAGCAGTAATAGAAAAAACACAAGAGATCAACTTTTGTATTAAGCAGAAATATGTGTAATGCAGTAGTTTTGTTTTGATTGATGCTTCAGCACAAGCTTTGGTATTTACACACTTAATGAATGTGATTAATTTTACATGCTCACCTTTAAAAACCTAACAGCCACTTTTATTGTTCTGCAGTGATTACATCACATTACATGATTTTCTTCAGATTAAAAGAAAAGTATTATTATTATTATTATTATTGTTGTATATTCTGTAATTCATTAAAAGTCATGTTTTGAAAGAAAAATGCTTTGCTGTGAAATTACTGTCTCCGTGGTGAATATATGTTGAACAATGATACATCCAAGAAAAACTAATTAAAGAGAAAATAAATCCAGTTCAACAAGGCTGCAAACATCTTCTCCAAAACCTTTTCAAACCACACTGTGCATATATGCAGAAACATGTAAGTATGTGAATATGCTATTTAGATTTTTCCTTTGGTCAAACAGAAGCAGTAATGTTTCAGACACACATTGATGTAATATAGTGTGGGTGTGTGTTGGAAGTGTCTCAGCCTCCTCATGCACTCAAGCCTCCAGCCGGCTGTAGTGGCTGCTCAGGCCCGTTTCAGCGCTCTCCATCTTGCATAACCTGCTGCTGTCTGTCCGCCCACTGCTTCTCGTGCTGTGCGTCTCCGAGCTGTGCTCCACCTTCGCCAGTCGCCTACATCTGAACACAGCAGCCATCTGCTTCATGCACTGAGAGGAGCCGAAGTAATAGAGGACTGGATCCAGACAGCAGCTGAGGCTGCCCACGCACAAGGAGAGCAGGTACGCCTGGTAGGAGTCGTCACTGGAGCTGTGGGACACTTGAACGTAGTGGACCATCAGCAGGATGTTGGTGGGAGTGAAGCAGACAACAAACACCACCAGCACAACCGCGGCCATCACCACAGCCCGGGTCTTCCTGGAGCGGTTCTCCACGTTGGTCTCCGCCAGAGCCTGGATGATACGGACGTAACAGACGACGGTGAAGACAAGAGGGATGAAGAAGAAAACAGAAGAGTAGACTGGGAAGAAGTACAGATAGTAAGCTTGTAGTTGTTCCACATCCAGCACATCGTGGCAGGTGGTGATGTCCAGGTCTGGCAAATAGACGGTCTGTCCTGAGACCAGCAGAGGGCAGACCCCTCCGAGGGCCAACAGCCACATGGCGGCGCACACAGCCGAAGCCGTCTGAGGGCTGCGCCAGGTCAGGGAGTTCATGGGGTAGACCACAGCCAGGAAGCGGTCGATACTGATGCACGTGATGAGCAGGACAGAGCAGTACATGTTGCAGTAGAAGGCGGCCGTCACAACCCCGCACATGAAGGAGCCATAGATCCAGTTATTGCCATGGAAATGGTAGGCTATCTTGAAAGGAAGGAGCAGGCCGAACAGCAGGTCAGCGCAGGCCAGATTCAGCATGTAGATCACTGCTGGCTTCCTGGGACGGATCTGATGCACAAACATCACCATAGCAACGAGGTTGAGGGGCACACTGATGATGAAGACGAGGGTGTAAACGGTCGGGACAAAGCTTGTTGCCAGGCGACCCTTGAGAAAACGCTTGGCCCCCTCTGACACAAAATAGTGCTTCTGTGGATGATGGCGTGGGCCCTGGTGACCGTGTCCTTTCACCGGCTCCTGCTCCGATCCTGAGCCCGACCCCCCGTCGTCATTCCCACTGTCTGATGCCGACAGGTCAACAAGGTCCACGGGCTCATAGGTGACCACGACAAAGTGCCCAGAGAAGGTCCGGGGCAGGGAACCTTTAAAGAGACAGAGGAGAGGAACTCAACTTTCTGTTCTGTAATCCAGAACCAAGGGAGGAAGCTTCAAAATGAGGATTTTTAAGACTGGAGGCGTTTTAGTATAAATTATTTTAGTTTAATTAACTCTTAACTCAGTAAGTTTGAGAGCAGCTCAGGAGGATGAGTGATTTTTCTGACTCTGCAACAGACAGGCAATTTGTTTCAGGGTTGTCCAAACATATGTATGCCCCATTCTTGTGAACACGATATCTTTATAACACCATGAGGACATTTTCTTAAATTTGGTAAAAACATTCAGAGACTCACGGATGAATTGATTGAATTCTGATGGTCAAAGGTCAAAGGTCACAGTGACCTTACAAACCTCTTTTTGCCTCGTGAACGTTTTACCATAAGAACACCTCGAATTCTTTCAAATTTGGTACAAATGTTCACTTAGACTCACAGATTTA
Source organism: Hippoglossus stenolepis (assembly GCF_022539355.2). Classification (NCBI taxonomy): domain Eukaryota; kingdom Metazoa; phylum Chordata; class Actinopteri; order Pleuronectiformes; family Pleuronectidae; genus Hippoglossus; species Hippoglossus stenolepis. The sequence continues at coordinate 14,368,126 of NC_061491.1, forward strand.
CTGATTAAATGTGGTTGATTCAAAGTAAAGGTATGAGTGCCCTTGAAAGAAAATCTTGTTTTTGGCCTTGTGTACAGATCTCAAGTCTGCCTTAGAGAATTTAAGATTTTCACCTGTTGTCACAAAGATGAACCGATTAGATTTCAGAGGTCAAAGGTCACCTCATATTAGTCTTGGACCACAGGGCGGCATTTTTATTTTGTAAGTAATTGGATTCTGTTATTACGAGTATTAAATACTGTTTTGCAAAAAAACAAATGCTCCATCACAATTTAAATATCAGATGTATTGTCAGCCAAATGTTTTAAAGGGGACATAGCATGCCCATTTTACCACAAGTTGATATGGTTCCTTGGGGTCTTAATGAAATGTCTGTAACATACTTTGGTCAAAATACCACAAGGATCATATAAAACAGCCCCCTTTTTACCCTGTATAAAACAGCCCTCCACAGAGTGACCTGTTTTGAGTGCCTGTTCCTTTAAATGCTAATGAGCCAGCTCTCCCCTCTCCCCCCATGATTTTAAACGATATAATTTACATATTTTATATGATATAAATTATCAAATATGCATCCCATACTTTGTATTCCCCTTCTGTTGTCCTGGAGTTTTAATTTTCCCAATCACATAATTAAATGTCCCCCTCTGCCCATCCACTACAAGCACACAAGCAGACAGACAGAGAGAGAAAGAGAGAGGGGGGGGGCTATGAAGACCATCATTGACCCCCGAACCCCGACATTCAACGGGTACAACAACAAGCGGAGAAAGCAGAATCGCGGGCTGACCTTATATATACAGTCTATGGGGCTGACCAGCGCGGAGAAATGCTCGTCCCGTGTGAACAGCCAGGCGGCTGCGCGCTTGAGAACGGCGCTGCGCTGCCTCGCAGCCTCGCTGCGTCCGGTGTAAACCCGGCGTAACGAGTGGGGGGGCTCTGTGTCTTTGTGCCAGTGTTACAGTAGTGCTGAACACTGCGGAAGTCTTCCACACTGCTGGCTGTGTGGCGTTGACACAAATTCCAGCTCACGCATGGGAGAGCGAGCGGTCGCGCCCGAGCAACTGCTGCAGCCTCCCAGTCCCAACGATCCAGACAAATGCCACGTGAGTGAATCGCGGGCTGACCAGCGGAGAAATGCTCGTCCCCGTGAACAGCCAGGCGGCTGCGCTGCTGGGAACGGCGCTGCGCTGCCTCGCAGCATCCGGTGTAAACCCGGCGTAACGAGTGTGGGGGGGGCGGGGGGGATGAGGTGGGGGGTGGGCCAAGACCATGTAGGGAGACTTCCAGTGCCTTGTTACGACACAAAACCCAGGAAGCTCATTCGAGTCACTCAAGCATGACGTTTCTGACTTAGAGGAACCATAACAAAATGCGCGAGTGTTTTTTTTCGAGAGTTTTGGGGTTGGTAGACATGCCAGATACCCACATTAACCTGTAGAAGCACTAACAAAGTGGAATTTGCATGCTATGTCCCCTTTAAAGTACTTAAATGCCCTTGCAGAGTGTTATTATACATTCAGATTATTACAGACGCATAAACATGTAGCAGCCTTTAAAAGTCTGAGGGCAGCTGATGTGTAACTACTATATATATTGCTGGTCAGTCCAGCAGTGAACCATAAAGCCTGATACAAGGCAAGTATGTTTGTAGGTAGAATCTCTAAAAGCTGCAACTATCAAATAAATGTAGTGGAGGAGTGGATATATTTATTATCATATAATTGAAATAGTCAAGTAAATTACAAGTACTCTTACCTCTGAATTATACTTAATCAAATGTAATGAGTTATTTTCCCCCACTGTTCATGACCTGATGTGACTTTGACAGAAATACATATTTTTGGGGAGATTGTTCAAAAACAAATATGGTTCAAGTTTCTGATAAATTTTAAATTCTTGAAAATTCTTTCCGGGTGAATCCATGGTTATTCCTGCGTAAAAGGATCTCCAATAGTCTTGCCTATAAGCTACAGCTTGACATATGGGTAATTGTGGCATTGATCTGCAAAAGCATCTGTATGAATACGACAAACCACATTTAAATGTTCAATCAAAAGGACTGAAACTAATAAACAAAAAGTTAAACTTGCATCCGTAAAACCCAGCAGAGTTTAACCCAGTGAAATCTACATTCATTTGCCCAATAAAATATTACTAACAAAATAATAAGTTCTAAACAATGGTTAAAAAGCAACTTACCATTCTGGAGGGCGAGTGCTGAGCTCTGGAGAGAAACAAATAGCAACAGCCCAGCAGACAGGTGAACCATGGCTCCACTGTACATCCTCCGAATACGTGTGGAAATGATCTGTTTGTCAGGACAGTCGCTTCGATGTTTTTCATCCAGCATAAAACCTGTTATTACAGTTCAGTGTGGACACGCCTCCTCCTCCACACGGCACACGTCTCCTCCTCTAATGCAGAGAAATGATGTGACATGACCAATGAGCTTTAAATATTCCCCCTCAAAGGGTTTGTTTATGGAAATATGTAACAAACAATAATGTGAGAAATGTTGGGCATGTGTAATTTATTATTCACATCGTTCAAACATTAGAAATCACTTATTTATTGATAATACACATTAAAAAATACAGCGACTGTAGCTTTAAAAGTTTGAAATGTTTTATTATTTAAAACATGTTGCTTTAAATGCTTTCATTAAAAAGGCACTGGTAAACTACAGTATTGCATAAAGCCATGCTGTTGCTCCACAGCTCAAAGAGAGAGAGAGAGACAGAGACAGAGCGATAGATAGAGCGACAGAGATAGAACTGCTTCAGCTGAAATTTTCATCCAACTGTTTTTTCAGTGTACAAGAGAGCAATATCGTTTTCTAGGACCTTTTACATACAAAACACGATTACCATTATAAGTCAATTCTTAAAAATACTTTACATTTACAATCACCACATGGAAAATCAAGAATAGACATATTTAATTGGACAAAAACAACATTTCATTAGGGGGGGATGCCTCAAATTAGAATCAGAAGAATCTGAAACTCTGTCCTGAACCATCTCATGTTTTCTGACTAAACTCATTTTGTTGAACAAACTCAAAAGGCACAATCTGTTTCCTGCTCTGCTCCCGTTAGTTTCTCACTTCCCATAGAATTTCTTGTTTAAGAGGAAAATGAGCAAATTGACGTTCACTTTGGCTTTGTCGAACATCTTCATCACGGCCACGCCTTCGTACTGCAGCTGAAGAAGGTCCTGGACACAAAATACAACAGTTGCAACAAGACATTCAGATTTGGCAGGTTTATATACACACACACACACACACACACACACACACACACACACACACACACACACACACACACACACACACACACACACACACACACACACACACACACACACAATAATGTCAGTACAATCAGTTATTATATAGATGATTATAGGGTCTAAAATCTCTCAAAAATACTGACTCATCACAACAAGAGTGTCTGAACTGGAAACTATTTACTTTATTCCCATGATGCTTCCAACGAGGCAAACAGGCACATTAACTCATCAAGTTTTAGTGATGACCAGTGAGCCGCTTCATATCAGGGAAATGTTGTGAAGTCTTTACCTGGAAATGAAGCTGGACTTTTTCCATCTCCACTCCCATAAACTTGGCCTTTACCTCGAAATCCCCGACTTCCTCCGTGGGTGAAATGTCAAACATGACATTTTTGAACCTGAGATGTGAGAAACACATTAGCACGGGGGAAAGTGCCACCACAGCACAATGGGGATAATAGGACCATCATTGACAGATTTGGGAATTTCCACAGGACTTTGGAGAAACTGAATCAAACGCATCAGCTCTTTTTCCCTGTGGTGAGGGGCTGAACTCACTGGTTGGTCTGAAGCCCTTCTATCTCCAGGATGACTCCCTTCTCGTGCAGCCTCGCTGCTGTGTACTTCAGAGACTGTGGCTTCCACTTCTTACTGCCCTTATCATCTCCTTTGCTGTCCACTTTTATAGATCTGCGGGAATTCCTGGATAAACAAAACACAGCAATGCATTTTAAGAAATCACAAGAACTCTGGCCGCATCACGTCAAACCAACAGGAAGCACAGATATCGTATATGAACAAAACATATTTTGTAAAGCACCTCATCCTAACATGGTACAACTCACTTGCGGTTGAGGTTATCCAGGCAGGTCTTGATGTAGGTATCATAATAATTCATCTGGTCCTGGTAGAAGGCAGTTTTCGAGTTGAGTGCTGTCAACGCTTGCTGCAGCTTCACAAGCTCGGCCTTCCTCCTCTGTCTGTAGCGTCTTTGGTAGCGAATGTCCTGTCAATTACAGATTTGACACATGTAGAGGCTGAACACATCCAACAGAGTTTTCTAGTTAGTTAAAGGCGCATGTCCCAACCTTTGATATGCCATTGATGAGCTCCTGGTACTTGTCACCAGCGGTGGCGAGGCCGGCCTGCTCCAGGTTACGAAGGTTCCTCAGGATCTTCCTCTTCTTCTGCTCGAGAGGCAGCTGGCCGTCCTCCAGCACGGCCGGGTTGCTCTTCAGACCCTCTGGTGTCTGAGCGTCCTGAACTGCCCGGCGCTCCACAATCTTTGTATGCTCCAATTCCTTCAGGAAATAAGTCACATTAGCAATAACTGACCACATCAGGTTCCAAAAGACTACAAAAAACTAAATGTATTGCATATCATCTTTCTTTTTACCTGTGGTGCTGTAGCAAGGGTCTCAAGAATCTTAGGCAAAGTCTCTCCAGGTTGAATTCGAACCACATCCACTATTAGCTTTTTTGTCCTGAAGCACAAAGATAATCTTTTAGAGTCAGAACTCGGCTGTTGCTGACATTACACCTGAACTGAAAGTTACACTGATCGGCTAAAACGTTCAAACTGGTAATGGGTTGAATGTTGTGTCAGATCAGATTCCTTTAATCATAAAGAAAGAATCATTAACACAGGCTTGGATTCGAATAAGTGAAGGATAAACTTGTTGTTTAAGGCAGGGCTTATTTTTCATATTTTATGAAATTTATAGCAAATAGTTTTTATGTTTTGTTGAATGATTCCTATGATTGGTTTCCAAAGGCATGTTACCATGGCCTGAACACAATTATATGTACATGTAAACTCAGAATTACTGATTCACATTTATTCTTTTTAAAAATTTATTTGCCAGAAATGAAGAGACCAGCTCTCCAACTTAGACCGTTTTAAGATGGTGACGTAGACGGATACATGTTTATAGGCAAGATAACCCTGACCACGAAACTCCTTCCTTTATGGACAGGAAATGATAGAAGAGCAGGAAAGATAACAAAGGCCAGCTACTGAGTGATAGCCATGAAAAAACACACTGCGTCAAGAAAGGTGAAGTGAAGTGCAGCACACAGCGTTTACAGCAATCCCAAACTTTATATTGAACACTTGAGTGGTTACATGGTCCGATACCTGAAATCAGTTATTTTTGGAAGTTTGTCTTTGTAATTATTTACAAATGCAGAAGTCAGCAGCAGGTTTAGCAGGAAGCCTTTTATTTTGTCCCCCTTTCACAAACTTACTTCGTCATGAGAGCCTTCAGGTCTTTGTCGTCTCCTTCCAGCAGCTCAAACTTGCTGGTTAGCGTGAGGGAGATTTCCGTCTTTGCAAGTTGGTTCAGAGCGCTCTCTCTGTTTGGGTCACTTGAGTCAACGGCTCCTTCCCCTGAAATGAAACAGCACAGCTTGTAAACCAATAGACGCCCTGTAGCAAACTTGTGATTGCTATAAAGAAAGAGTTTGACAGTACCGAGCAAGGACTCTACATCAGGGACGTCTCCGAGGTCCTGCAGCAGCTCGTGTAGTAAGTCACTGTGGTCTGGAGAGATGGCCTCCAGATGTTCCAACAGCAGCTGAAGAAATACAGATGCCATTGTGTAATTAGTCACTGATTGTGGCATTGTAATAAATGTTGTTATTTATCGATGAAAAAAACAACAGAGCACATTTATGGATCACAGGTTAGGAAGTGTCTGTTACAAGTCAAACCAATTCTTGCCTAGTATATTTTAAAAACATGTATTTTACATGAGGGTAATATTTACTATGTTCATATAGCAACAAACACCCATTTAACACATACAAATAATAATAAATGCATATTGTCTCAATTTAAACAAGGAAATTATTAAATTGAATTAGTATTTTAAAAAAAATAAAGGCTGAGAGAACTTTTGCCCATTCTCCATTGTTCCCTGTAAGTGTGAGTGAAACTGATAATAAAAAGGGACAGATGGATTTAACACACTGACATCCTCACCACTGACCTCCTTTCTGAGGAAGTGGTCTGAAAATATAAAGAAAGGAAACAGGACAATGATGGAAAGAAAGTAAGTGGGAGTGCAGGAAACAAGTAATTTAAAAAAAAAAAAAAGGCTGAGAAAGGGATGAAACGATATCCTAACTGGAATAGAATTCAGAAGAGCACATACCTCCACACAGTTCCCTTAAATTCAGTCAAACTGCACCAAATTGTACACACCATTAGATATACAAGTCCCTGATTTGTTTCATCAAGATCCAGTAAGTATTCTTTAAATTGACAAAAATGCCCTTCGTAAGACTGCATGTTTTCCTCTACTAGTGTTATTTTAATGTAGACTGAGTCATTGTTGTGCATCTGCAGGAAGGTCAATTCAATCCAGTTTATTGCACAGCCTCATTTTGTTTGGATTTACCGTGTGTGTATTGATGATCTCCTCAATTGAGATGTAGATGATAGGTTTGCTCAAGTTCACCATGTCCGAGTATTCGTCAATATTAAACTTCTCCTCTGGTTCAGGGACATCACATGCAGACTGGAAAAATACCCTGGAAGAAAAATAACTTTTAGTTAGTGAATCAGCCTCAGATACTGGGCTTTTATGGGCTTTCCAGTAATGAGTCAATCACAGATAATGTGATGCAGATAAAAACCTGAATTCTGGCCCATCTAGATTTCAGTTCAACACTTGCTGATAAAGTAGCTTCTTCCTTTACCATGACTTCCACCATGTGAACTTAACCTGACTCTGACCTGACCCTCCAAGAAAAACATGTTCATCAGCAGGATTTACTTTTTTATCCTCCTGTCTTTGTTATTGGAAGGAACATTTCTTCTTTCTCTACCACACGTTCTTTCCTCTAAATTTATAGTGTTGTTTCTCAGCATGAACCAAACAACACTGTATGTAAATACAACATCATGGAGGATCTACCTTTCCCTCAGTGCTGCCCCCGAGCCAAACTCACATCGACAGGCAAAGGTTTCTGCAGAACATTTGTGCCGGCTACGCAGGCAACATCATTTCTCCTTTCTTACCGAAACTTCTCATATGTCTGAGATATGTAGTTGTTCATTGGAGTCATATGTGCGTTCTCGCCCTCAAACAGCTTATTGGCAGCAGAGTGCTGGAGCATCTTTGCCACCGATCCCAGGTTACGACGCTGGTCTAGGTGGAGCTGCCCTCCTGCTGACATGTCGATGATGTCGAAGCCGTCGGGGGCCACGAGCGCTGGGTTCATGTAGCGGTAGTACAGCAGGTTTCCAACAATCTTCCATGAAAGAAAGGACACATCATTAAAACCTTTCATAAGATCAAACTGCTCCCACCTCAGCATGCTCACAAAGAGATGGCATATACTGGGCTGTGAGGGGAAATGTATACAATTTATTTTTATACTTTTGAGGGCTGCTACCTTCATCAGCTCATCCTCTGAGGCATCTGGAAACTTTTCATGAAGGCTGTTCTTCAGAACTTTTGCTATGTATCTCATGCCATAACTACATGCAAAACAAAAAGCAATGATGGAAGATGAAACACCAAACAACATGCATTCACATAAAATATGACAAATGATAAAGCAAGCTAATGACAGGGAGAATAAACCATTTACTTGATGCATCAAAACATGCATTAATGACGGCTCGTACTAATGTGTTTGTCTCTTTAGATGTACAGTATTAATAATTATAACCCTAGTGCCTAAGTGCCCTGTATAATCAAACATCACCACCTAGTGGTACAGTTTACAATTGTGTGAATATTTTAGATTAAAGAATGAAAACATAATCATTGTGTTCCAATCTAAACTTAAGTTACTTGGACATAACTTGTTTTTTTTCATGAGCAGATGACTGCTTGTATCATTGCAATAATTATCTTGTAATGACAACGTCCTAACATGCAGCTGAACCCTTAATAACCAGAATGAACAGGTAATGACATACTGAAACTTATAATCATATCCCGTCTAGCTCTATTTTGCACAAATTATGTCGATGAAATAATAATGTAAAAATAGGATGAGAAGATAACAAGATTGCTTTTAGATAAAAGCATGAGACAAATAATGTTAACCTCTCAATTCAATTGGTTAAAATTCTACATGTAATAAATAATTTTAAAATCCATGCAAGGACAAAAACTATTTTTCAGTTTCACCACAGATCAGGCATTAAATTTTAACTCACAATCTAACTGTTCTGGAGGGGGGGGGGGGGTAATATGCAATAAGATGAATGGCTACAAATATAATGCCGTCAAGCACAACACTACAGACAACTCAAATGATGGCCTCAAGACTTGACTCGTGTCTTTCCTACAGTCACAACCCACATCTAAATTCAAACTTTTTTACAAAGGCAGTAGTTTTTGCATGGTATAGCTGTATTAGAAGTGTAATATGTTTGTTGTTTTGGAAGAGATTACACTGAACACTTTCAGTGACAAATGTGAAAGGTATGTCCTATTTATTCTTCCTTGAATATCTGATTTTAAAAAGAAATACAGTTGATAAAATCAAGCCTACCGAGTCGCCCAAGCACTGAAAAAACAAAACTGTCCCAGCGAACACAAAAGTGTGAGTGGACAATTGACATTTACCAGATCCCCAAACTTACGGGATATTATCCAGTGAGGAGACAATGGAGTTCAAGACTTTATCTGTCGCAGTCCGTAGTGCTAAACTGGACGCCTCCAGCCTGTTGCGTACTTCCTCATGTGACATGGCCTGTTCCGGAGTCACTTCATAAGGCAGCTTGCTAAGTGAGGACAGAAATCAGGCAAACATTGAAACATATTTAAAAACATTCTTAAAAAATCCAACACAATAAGCAACAATTTATAAATATCTTCTCAAGTATGTTAACATGGCATGACAATGCACATTTTGGTACTGGGTTCACAGAAGTTCAGATGTTGAAATGAGTGGAAAACAGAGGCTGCAGACGGTCAGTCTAACACACTATCTGATCGTTTGCTTTGGAAAGAGATTAGCAGTAATTCAAAGTACACACACAGGGCTACAACATGTAAAGGCTCAAAGTATGTGCTCTCGACAGAAAATAATTGTGTGATATAACTACACAAAGAATAGGTTCAAGTCTCATGCTGTAAATCGTACATATATATTGTATATCATCGTCTGCCTGACACCCACCTGGCCTCCCCAGTAGCCGTCTCCAGCTGGTTGACCCAGGCTTTGTACACGTCCACCGGGTTGGTGTTGATGCCTAAACTCTTGTTTTCTATGATGTCTTTGACCACAGGGGCCAGGAGCTGCCTGAGTGTGTTGTGGCCCCGAGCGCCTCTGTTGAAGCTCACCACCATCTTGATGACGGTTGGGTTCCCCGTCACTATGTCTTGGATCTGGTCCACCTTAGAACTGAGGCACATGAAGAAGATGGTACAGCAGATCAGTAGAGTCCACGAAACAAGCAAAAATAAAACATAACATGTATTCAAGGAGACTTGTATCCTTAAGGGTAAAATATTTCTTCAGTAATGTTCAGAGCAGCAGTTCTCACTCGATTTCCTCCTCCAGAGCCGTCTTGAAGAGTTTGAGCAGTAAGAATTCCTCTCTCTGGTTGGAGGCGTAGTTGTACAAGGTGAAGATCACAGTGTCCATAAACTTAGTCGACTTGTTTTGGGGCATCTGGAAGATCAGCTTGGCCAGGTAAGATGGATTGGTCTTAAAGGGAGTAGAGTGAGAAGGAGTAACATTAAGTCTGATTCTGCTACTGAACCTTTTAAAATCTAATAGATGTGAGTTGTAGTTTAATTTGGGGTGAATGGACAGGTTTTCTTTATACCTGTAACAGGTAAAAGAGATGTTGGTAGGCCTCCAGTTTCCGTCTTTTTCCTTTGTTCAGGCCCTTAATACCCAGTCTGTCTCCTGCCGTCAAGTCATCTTTACTCGCTTTACTTTTCTTGTTCTTCATCTTCTTACTATGGGAGACAACATCCTGTTCAAGAGAAACAAAACATCAAATTTAATAACTGGCTAATTGGACAAGAAAGGTTTATTATAGAAATGTAGTCAGAGTTAGGAACCATCAATGAAATCTTCCCCTTGAAAATATAAAAGTGAGGGTTGCCAACCTGCAGGGTGATCCTGTTCTTCACTAGCAGTCCAATCTTTATGTCCATCAAGTTCAGGTCTTTCTCCATCTGCTGATTGGAGCGAATCTTGGTGACCACTTCCTCCCTGAGACGCGTCACTTCCTGCTCTTCCTGCAGATCCAGAGGACTCTGGTCCAGCAAGTGGACAAACTTACGCACAACTGACAGAGGAGGATCTTTGGCTCCGGCTAAGATTTGGTAAATGATCAAAAGCACTCGTCATTGTTATGAACATAAACACACGAAACAATATCTGGTCTTACAGCACAACATTAAGTTAATGTAGCTCAGCTCCTCAGCAACCTGCAGGAGTGTTAAATGTATTTTTGACTCACTTAAAGTTCTGTAGTCATCTCTGGCTTTGTTGGCCTTTAGAAAAGCCTGGATCTTCACTATTTCTTTTTCCTACAAACACAGTTCACGATGCGAATCACACAACATGGAAGAAAACTGCACAAAACCAGAGGAAGCTGACAGAGTGAAGTGATACTCACATGATCTTTAAAGAACTGCAGCCTCTGACTGTATTTACGTTTGGTTTTCCACATCTTCACGAAGGATTGGATCTAAAAACATCAGTTTCATGTCAAGTCTTTGATTTGAAAGCAATTTCATGAATGATACCTACTATATGTCTAACTCCCAGCTACCATGATTAATTTAGTTAGTGGCTGAGGATTTACAGAGACATTTAGAATAGCTTTACAGTTTTCTATTCAACTCAATGTGAGTTTAGAGATTTCTCACCATGACAACAGAAGCAACATTTTTCTGAAGCAAATTCATTCTTTCTTTGTATATTTTCCTTTGTTTGAAACCCTTCCAGCAAGCCTGCAAGAAAAAGAAACATGTGGAAATCCCTGAAAGTTGTGTTTTACATGTGGATAGTCAATAATTACTATGGGTCTGACAACGTAGTTTTATATTTTAATTTAAATGTTTTTATAACGTCAGGGCATCAGGCATCACTTGAGATGATCGGATGACTGACATTATTCTCCATTTACAGTGGAGCAACACATTACCTGCAATTTGACAACGTGTGGTTCTTGTTGGTGTAGAAACTCCATTCTCTGAGCATGTTTTTTTCGGACCAGGTAACCTTTGACCCTCGCCTGCAGCTGCGTCACGAAGGATTCGTTTGCCAACCATAACTGTTCCCTGTTATATTCTGCCGTCACACAGCTGACGACGGTCTGAGAGGAAAAAGGCATGTTTTCAAGTTATTCATGTTTTAAACCAGTCCCAACGTAGGGAATACATTATGTACTGGATGGGTCAGACAGTATTAAGACTAATTCACTGTTTTAAAACTTTGTGTTTATTTAATTGAGATAATTCATTGTTTGAGTTTTAATTGCAAATGTTTCTAAAGCCATATTTCACTATTTATTATTAGTTTATTGAGTATAAATTGCAAAAGGTAGCAATGTTAATCATTGTAAATGTAATCTACGACACAATAAAGTGTGCAAAAGTAAAGGGTTCTGAGGAATTTTGAAGCAACTGTAAGTATGTTAATTCATATTACATAATTTAGTAGTGCCCCTACAAATTACAGTACCTGGATTTCGTCTTTACTGAGCTGGCCACCATTGTGTTCAAATTCTTCAGGCTCCTCCCAGTCGCCCTCTCCAGTCTCCAGGTTATAATAGTAGTCATATCTGTCCTTGATGCAGTGTTTTACCCACACACTGTCTGTGTTGCCTGGAGGAAAGCAGAAACTGCCCCATTAGACACAGTGCACATTTTATAGACTACCAACACAAATCATCATGTGTGTGGGTTCAGTTACCTTCAGTAGCAGCGCTAGTTTGTGTCTGCTCCAGTTCAGCCTGGTACGTGTCAGCACATTCAGGCAGCACCGCTTTCAGTCCTGCACATGGAGCCTGCAAATTCTTCAGTGTATCCTGGGAGTCACCCTCAGCCACGCTCCTGTTAATGTCAGCTACTGCTCCAGCCACTGGACAAATAAACAAGAGTGAACCAAAGAAGCAGAGTCAAGATGTGCTGAGTTGAACATGAAAACAACACAAGGGGGTCATTCGATAATAATGATGCAGATGGGATAATGACAGCAACAACAACACACAGGCCACAACAAACACTGCAGTATGCAGGTAACTGAAGGGGAAGATATGCTCCTGAAAAGGGAAAACATAAAAATAAAAAAAAAGTTTTGCAAATAATAAACATGACTTGTACTTAAGTGCTAAGTCTCATTATAACATGATAATGTCATCATCTGCAAAAGTCTGAACTGCCACAGAGCAGAGAAACAATCTGCAAACAAAAGCAACCATGACACTTTTACAAATACTTTCAGATTAGCAGGACACAGTATTGTGATTCATGGCAGCACTGAAACAAACACTAATTTAGAACAGTGATGAACTTTTGCTGTGATGTGAAAATAATGAACTTCCTCCAGACAATCAGAATATTGTGTTCTACTTTTCTTTGAGATAATTTGATATGGATGAGTGAAGTTCAGCTCTGTGTACGTACATGTGAGAGCCTCCTCTTCATCCTGATTGGCTGCGAGTATGGCCTCTTGAATTTGGTCCAGCCACAGTACTGCAGACTCATCTCCAGAGTTCTGGAATCAAGGGGGAAAAAGCACAAGCTCATTTATCTTGTTTTGAAAAGAAAGAAACCAAATATTACTTTATGCACACAAAGCATTGTACATGCATAGCTGAATAATACTAAATTGATATTAGATTATGAATCTTTCAAAGCAATTTTAGTTAAAACGTTCAATGTCAAGGTTAGAATTTCTTACAATAATACCATTTAAATTAATCAGGTTAGGATTGTGGATTATTGTAGATGCAGTTTTAAGCTCTATAGCAGTAACACTGCAAAGCAACACTGTTGCTATTAGAGCAACAGCAAATAGACAGTACCATTTCCTCTGCATAGATCATATCCACACCCCCGCCCAACCAGCCACTTTGTAAAAACAGACGCCGACGGTGAACCATCACAACAAGCAATATAGAATTAGAACAACAAAGAATATTTTTTCAGCCTGAGACTAATTTTAGAGAACTCTACTGGGGACCGGGGACCACAGGGCCAACAGGATGGAAGTCATCATTAATACAGACTGGGCATAGCTTTGTTGTTTATATCTGCATCTGACCGATATTTCCCCACATTCCCAACCAGCTAATCTTGTTTGGAGAACAGGATCAATCTCGTTCCTGCAAATCATGCAGTGGAAAAAATACCCACTTAGCCACAAAAAATATTTTCCTTATAAATTCTAATTAAGAAAAGAATATTTATACATTTTTGTGTAAGTGATATTATATCAGTGTTTCTGTGACAATCCAGAGACTAATCAACACTGAAATCTACCAGGAAAACAAAAAAAATCTATTTTTACCATAAAAGCTTGGAAAATAGTTTACTGAAGTAAAATTACTTATAAAACCACTCCCATAAATGACCTAAACCACAATAGAAATACTTAGTGTGACAGTGATTAGTGTAAATTGTTCAGCTCTTATTAAAATTGAGAAGTACACTCCCACCCCAGTGAGTCAGTGGGCCGTTACTGACACAGGCAGAAAGGCAGTTTAGTTTTGAAGCCCGGTCAGGAAACATGCTCGCTGCACCACACAAACAGACAAACATCCCACATACACCAGCAGGAAGCTGAGCTGGAGCTCACACTGTCATCAGTTCCACTGTTGTGCTGTCGAGATGCTGAGCGGTAAATTTCACCGGTGGAGAACTTTTACTGAAAAGATGCCGCATCAAGACGGATGAGAACAAGAAACTTTTTCTTCAAAAATCGGGGCTACACACAGAAGAGTGATATGGCAGACCTTGTGCCAGGATTCATTTTTTGTCTAATGGCCGTGCAGACTATTCAGCATGAGGGTAAGTTTATCACAATACTATAAAAAAAGATTATTTAAAAATGATGTTACTTTTTAAGCCAGGGTCCAGAAACATTAAGTAATTTTGCTACACTGCTTAAAGATTACTCTTCCAAATAAAAGTTACACAACACAACTTTGAGTATTTTAGTACAGCTATAAATATAATGCAATAAAAAATATTGAAACATTGTAAGTTTCATGATAGAATTGCTTTTTTAAATAATGATAAAAAAAAATGATATCGTTTGGAGTGTACTTTTGTTATAAAACTAAAGTTGCTTTAAAGCCACAGCATTGTTTTTTTTCCCCTCACCATTTATAGGAAATCAATCCAGGACAGATACAAAATCTGTTGCGATACCAAAAACCTTCCAAGGGGAGACGGACAAAAGTAACCACACAAAAAATCTACCGGCTCTCCGCCCGCGGCTCTACGTGAACCCAGAGGACCCAGTGACAGCCTACACCACTGGGATTATCAGTACCTGGGTCATACCTTCAACATATATCCTGGCCATGCTGGTGGGAATCCCCTCCAACGCCTACATCCTGGGCTTCCTCAGAGTCAGACTCAGAGCCAAGTCCATGTCCACAGTAGTTCTCTACCTGAACCTGGCCTTGTCCGACCTGCTGCTCCTGCTCACCCTGTCGTTGCGTGTTCACTACCACTTCAGTGGAAACAACTGGATATTCGGGGAGATATCCTGCCGGCTTATCACAGCCTTGTTTTATGGTAATGTTTACTGTTCTGCTCAAACTATAGCATGCATAAGCCTGAAGAGATACCTGGCTGTGGTCAGACCGTTTTTGTACCGGAGGATGACTAAGACTACGCTGGCAGTGGGGACATGCTTGGTTGTATGGTTCCTGTTGGGGGCAGCTGTTGTGCCAGAGCTTCTCGTCGGGCAGAGCTACTACATTACCCCTCTGGGAGTCACCACCTGCCATGACGTTCTACCCCTAGATGAAAAATCTCACTCCTGGTTGAAGCTCTACAGGCTGATATTGGTTTTTCCAGGCTTCATAGTGCCCTTCCTGATTTGTATCTATGCTCATGTGTCAGTGGTATACCACCTAGGTCAATCTGGCTGTGACTGGAGAGCTTTTATCAGGGTCAGTACTCTGGTCTTTGTCATCTTTGTGGTGTGTTTCTTGCCCAGCGGCATCCTACATATCGCCCACTACATCCGTCTGTTTTCCACTGGGGACGACATGCTGTATGGATACTACAGAGTGGCGGTGTGTCTCTGCTGCCTCCACAGCTGTCTGGACCCCTTCCTGTGTTTTCTCCTTTCCAAGACACCAACCTCAGAACTACAATTCATTTCCCTCCGTGAGATACCCCAGAGACGGGCGGCTATGACATGAGACTGGATGTGTGTGCACAGAAACAAAAAACACATCCTTGCTGGGCCATTGTTGGACACAGCAGGGAAGCACAAGAAACAATGATGTGAAAGTTAGGACTGAGATAATGCTGCAATTACTGTTCGGTCCAAAACAACAATAATCTTTGTAACACAGTCTCTGTACAGTGTAAGGAAATGATTATGTAAATTGTGTTACAAGACATATTCTATATTTATGTAGATATTTACTTGCATCGTTCCACCTTTTCATTACTTGTAAAATATGTACATAAATGTCCTAAAAAGACAATGAAGCGCTTGGGATTCATACATAAATACAGACATTTGAGAAATGAGAGGCTGCTGTGGAAATCTGAGCAAAGTAATAAGAAGGAATGTATTTTTCAAACACTGGTTAATTCCATAATAAAGAACTTTGCAAAGTTTGCATTGTGGGGATGTGGGATATGTAAGCAAATTTCCATGAACTAAATATATTAAAAAAAAAAAAAACAGGGTTAAATTACCTGGCAGAGAAGTTGCTTGGTATATTGTAGGACGCCATGGTAGTGTTTGGCTGTGGCTGCGTTCACCCCACTCAGCTTGGCTGTAGGAAGGAGCAGGGCTGCAAGAGTCTGGTGATGGTCACCTGAGTTAAGTGCCTCATTGATCTCTGCGATGGCTATGATGCCTGGACAACAAACATTTGAAACTTGATCACTCATTTTTTTCAATTATTGTGCGTTTTTAAAAAGTTATTAAATGCCTACAGCTAAGGATTTGAAATGCTGACTCAAAAGCCCTCTCTTATTTTGTATAAATAGTTCATTAGTTTCAACTGATGAAGGCACATGCTACAACATGTAAACCAAAACTCTGCAGACTTTCTTACGTTCATGTTCTTCGTGGACCTCAACGTTGACTGTGTCGATGCACTTTTGAACATCGTTCCAGGTGAGGAACTCTTGGCCATTGGCAAGAGCCTCAGCTCGCTGTTTGATAAGGGTGTCGGCATACCTGGAGGAGAAGTTTCATGACATCATATGAGTCCCTTACTCAGTAGCCCATCCTGGTGTTGACCAAGTTACCGTGGAGGGAAACCTGGCGCACAGTGACTTGCAAGCTAAACGCTAAGTTAAAAGACATTCTTCCTATAACTGTAATCTGTTGATCAGATACATTTTTCCATATCATCTTAATTTTACTTCCACAAGTGCCAAAGTTAATTCAACAAAAATAGGGCAGCAGGTTAGGTAGGCCTTTGCTTCAGAACTGGAGATGGTTAAACTGTTTTACTGGACAAATGCTTGCCAAAAACAAACCCTGAGCCTGATGTCACAAATGTGCTACCATGTATATACATACAATTATTATTGTTCCTTCTAAGAACATATTTTAGGCTTTTATTCTTCAGTAGTCCACAGCTATCTGTCCTGCAGCCATCGTACCTGTTGAGGTTGTCTTGGTCCATGTTGGTGAAGCCCAGCGGAGAGTCAGTCAGTTGCTCGATCACAGCCTGTGGGTCTTTGGTGTCCAGCACCTCATTCAGCACTGCGACGGCTGAGAGCATCTCCACAGCTACACTCAGCTCTTCATGGCTCAGGCCAGACTGATAAAAACAAAAGGTCTGAATCACAAGCATGAAGTGACTTTATCTGCAAAATATATACATCCCCTACAGCTTTATGGGCATGTGGGTCGAGATGCAAGTGTCATAATGTTATACATGATGTCTCACCCTCCCACTTTGTAGCTGCAAACTGAAAAGCTCAGCCTGATAGAGGTTGGCAGCAGTTGGGTAGACAATAGGAAGTTGTGCCTCAGGGTTTGTCAGCTCCTCCGCTGTGTCCAAAGCATTGCCAAGACGAATGGCGGTATTGATGGCAGCAACTGCTTCCAGTTCTGGTCAAGATCATTTTCATCAATGACATTATTAAGTACATACAGGAATGCCATTTCCTTAAAGTATCTCAATACGAAATTAATGTTTTTACCCTGCAATACTAATACACACTGAAATGCCTGTGATTTTCAACTGATCAGTAATTATAATACAAATCTATGGTAAGAAACAAAAAAGGTGCTTACTTCGTTTCTCAGCCTCCGCAAAGTCATTGCAAGAGCTGACAACTCTCTGAATTTCCTCTTTGCTCACCATCACGGCACTCCCTCCATCCTGCAGCAAGATTAGAGTGAACCAGAGATACCAGAAGGACCCAATGCTTATTCAGCAAACTTTAATGCAATGGCTTGGAGGATAAAGTGTCTAAAAGTCCATTCCAACTGAAGTTAAAGTGGCTGATTAGCTGATTCTTCTTCTTTATAACATAGTGTGTTTACTGCCTGAGAAGTAAAACAGCAAAACAGCAGCAGCTGCAGATCTTCATCAATGTCTACATTAAATATCCTAGGCCAAACAACTGTCTCTGTTAGATGGAAAGCTAAAAATAAAAAATTCAGTTTAGAAAACAGGTCAAAGATGCTGTAATCATTTGTTTCCATATAAATATGTGGGATTTGTTCCCGTTTGAAAATGTTCTTTAAATGCTTTCATCTGAGTAAATTCATTGGTTTCCCTGAGGAAAAGCAAGGATTCATTTTTCATTTAACAACCTAATATGGGCTTATTTACTGAATATCTACATAAATGAAAAACATAATAAAACAGTGGTGATCTGGTTCCTTGGGCCTGAGTCAGAAATAACCGAGCAAACAAGCTGACTCAGCATACCTTGGAATTATGTTGGCAGTAGGTGGTAAAATGTTCCAGGTACCAGTGGCTGTTTGACTCCTGAACCGCCAGCAGGGACAGAGCTTCAAGTCTAAGTGCAGCCAGTAGTGCAGCCGTGTCCTGTGTGGACAGTGCTTCATTCACCTGCCTTATGGCCGTCTGGACTGGAGACAGGGAAAAACAAGACCAGTGTCACTGAGTGATAATGCATTTTCTTTTTAGATAAGTTCCGAAACAGTCTAAATTTATGTGATTTTCTTGATCTGCATATTCTCCAGATGTCCTGTGGTCACAGTACACTGTTTTTCCCATGTATTCATTATAGTGGACAGCATTTTTTGTGGGGGGGGGGAGCATGTCAGGGTCATGGGAGGAAAAGATCTTACTGTTGACAAAGTCAATGCAGCCCTGGATCTCCTGCTGTGTGAGCAGCTCCTCATAAACGTCTCTTTCTTCAGTAGCAATTGAGGAACTCTAAGAGACGGACAAAGAAAATAAAAACATTTAATAGACGTTTCTTTAATAGAACATAATCAATTTTTACTTGCTCAGGTAAATCTTTCCCCATTCATACTCATGAGGTTGCATCATGTCAGGTTTAAGCAGATGAATGGAAATGGATCCTGTTTTTACAGTATTTGTGAGAAGAATGGGAGGCGAGATGCCAGATGATGTGGAGGGTTAGCGTTTGTTGAAGTACAGCTGACACTGCAGCCACTGGAATGTGCTGGCAGGGCAAGTGGAGTGAGTCAGTGCATTTGACCCCTTTCAGACCTCAGTGCAGGGTCCTCCTCCGTTACTACAGCTGTCTGTACACTCTAGTCAGAGGACACCCGTTTTAGTCAATAGGTCGACATATGACATTAGACCAGACTTTGTAACCCTATTCCCAAACTGGGGTGAATATAGATGTAACATTGCATCCAACCTGTAATATTTATATTACCTGTAATTATAGTAACACAATAATAACAGACAAACTATAGAGGTCACTAAGGGGTTTGTTGGCTTCTCACCTTCCCTGAGGACTGATCCTGTTTATGAGCCTTTGCCTGGCTCAGTCGGTCCTGGTAGTCCTGGGCCAGAGCTTCCTGGATGTTCCTCAGGATTGCATTGGGATTATTCAGGGCTCCCATCGTCCCAGATGCCTGACCTCTGTCAATCGCATCATTAATGGCAATCACAGCAGCATGCACTTAAGATAAAGAGTGTTGGCCAAACAGACATTGGGAAAAATTAGTCAACTATATTAAATGCTTACAGTTCATCTTTTGAAGTCTCTGTTAAAATAGTAATAAAATATCTAGTTGAAATGGTAAGAGGACTTACAGGCAGCTTCGTCTACTGAGAGCTCGTTGGCCAGGATACCTCCAATCTTACTGAAAGTCGGCATCTGAATACCATACTTCTCCAGCTCACTCCTCATGTTACTGATCTCCTCCTCTGGAAGTCAGATATAGGTTAATTAATGGTTAAAGTATACTGCATGCATTAAACGAGAATCATCATTCTCAAAACCTTTTTCTTTTGCTTTCTCTCAGAAGTCAAATGTCAAAGTACAAATATCCAAATACAATTTATTTTGACCACAGATGAAAACTGCTTTTCTGTATAACCATTATACATGTTCATCAGTGTTCTTGTGACTTATTCAGTTTTGCTGAGAATATTTGGCTGTGATGCATAAAAACTATTTAACTGGTCTCTCATAATGAGTGAGTTTCTTACAGGTTAACATTAAATGTTGGTGGCACTGATGAACTTGTTGAAAAAGTTAATAACAGATTAGGTTTTGGGGGATTGCAAGACCGTTTCAGAATAACTGCATTTAAGCGGTAGAGAAAAACTTGAACATAGAGTACAAACAAAAAATACTGACATTTCCCTAAGGTTAAATATGAGTCAAAATGGGAAAATTTAAATTGTTCTGCAGTGATGAAAAATCCCATACGAGTTTCCCGAGGCTTATTCAGGACAATCAAGGGCCAGATGCTTTGAAGCTTGGTTGTTTGTGTCCTATTGAGTATTATTTGGTACTAATCTAAACATCTAAATAGAGGATGTATAAACAAATCCCCTGACAACGTAACATGCTTGAGAGACATGCTCAACTAGGTGCGTGTACAAATGAGGATTTCTTAAAGACCTAAGCCAACATGTACCCTTTATTACACAAGAGTCATCAGTTGACGACATATGCAGAGAATATAAAAAAAAGGAACCACTTCATTGCCTTGATACCATAATTGTTAAGTATTATGAAAAATATTACAAATGGATTTTGAGTTCTCCTCCAGAAATTAAATGATTACAGATGCACGGGCATGATCGCACAAACTGATTGCAACATCCTGTATACATGATCCTACCTGTAAAGGCCACTTTACCCAGAAGGTCCTGAATCTGCGGTGCAATGCCCAGTTTGTACAAATACAAGCTGAAATAAAACATAAGGGGGTAAAGATTTATACAAAAAAACAAATCAAGCAGTTTAAAGCTTGAAACATTTTGTAGCTTCAGTCAGAAATCATGAAACCAGAACTTTAGATTTATTTTTATTTGTCATTCATTTGTGATTACTCCTGATGGCTACTCCCCATGTGGTGACCCACTAACAACACAGGGGGGCAGTGTTGACTCAGATAACAACAAGCACCATCTGATGACTCTGCAAACTGAGCAACTATTTGAACAAGCAGGTTACTGGAAACCTCATTAAACTTTCATCTTGCCGCAGGTATCTGATAAGTGATGATGAATTATAGATATTTAAGGCAGGTCGGGCACCAACCCAACAGTTGTAGAGGCGATTCTGCCCTTTGGTCACATTGTGTGTGTAAACATGAAATGCCCTCTGTCCTTCAGACACAGGGGTCTTTTGACGATTATCTAAACTCTGCTTATGCTAAGAGTAACATTTAAACATGCAGGCAGCTGATTCAGTCTGAGATACAAACACAGCAACAGCTGACTGGGGTTAATGACTGTGGCCGATGACAAGCCACAGGAGTAAAAAGCAGTCAGCTGACTAGCTTGGAGCAACTTGCTCTCTCGACACTGTGGATCCTCCTTGTTTTTCATGTCTTCCTCTTCATTTTAAATACAAATTGAGATCTGTGTCTCAGCCACTTTGTCAGAAGAAGCTATGTCCTTTCCCTGTCACACTTTGTTCCCGTTTCAATTTTCCACCACACGTAATGAGCATCCACTGCTTGCCTCCATATCTACATTTGTCTGTACCCAGGGACGTAGAGTATTCACTAGGTCTTGTGGGACTTACACTGGACTCGTAGGAAGGAAGAGCACGTGTGTGCATAAGGAAGGAAGGAAACCAATTCTCTCAGGACCTGACCAAAACACTTAAACAGAGAAAACAATCCAAGGAGCTCACATAACCACACCCTCGATCTGTGTGTGGCTTACTGAAAGGGTCAGACAGATGAAACTGACTTTAGTGCATTCCAAGTCATCTTATCTGAAGTAGTCAGGACCTAATGCTCAAGCTAACTATGTAACAATAAAACCAGAGTTTTTCACACACATGAAACCATGAAAAAGAAGTAACCCTTTGAGGTGAAACTAAAAGTAAAGAGTTGACCACTGAAACATTTGATTTGCCACAAAGCCCATGCTCACATGCTGTGTTGGAGGTAAAGCAGTTTGCTTAGTGTGGTTATGTTCATTGAGTAACAGACATAAAAATAGCTGTGAATGTTAGCATAGCTATTTGAGCAAACAGACAATTCAGGTCTTGGAACCAGGTGACATTGCAGAACATTGAACTGCAAGCTGTAGCTAAATGAACAGTGCTGTATAGTATGACATTGACCTGTTTAACAGAAATCCTAAGGAGGTTTGCATTTGTAACTGTCTTACATAAGTAGGAATAACAATTTCCACTTCTCGTTTCATGTCACTACTTAACACTAGTTCTCCTATTGGCAAATACACGAGGTTGAACTTAATGTGCACAATAATAGCCAGTGCCTGAATTCCACAGAAATAAATCTTAGGTTAAGCACTTCCACACAATTGTCATTCTACATATGAGCAGCCCTCAAACTATGTAACTTAATACATGACTCTGTGCAAAGCAAAATAACCTCGAACGTCAAACGAGTGTTTGACATTGTCTGCCATAGCCATTGAGTAAAATGAAATGAAACATTTACAGGTCACAGTTTTATTCTAGCTACCAGAGAGCAGCACTTGGCCTTCAGGTCATCTACAAACAATAGCAGTTTAGTCCACTGGTTTTCATTTCTTTCTCAGAAGTGAAGTTACATTTGATAGTCAGGTGTGGCACCTTCAGGAAAAAGCGACTCTACCACTGAGCAAACAAAAGATTTTAGAGATGGGGGAGCAATTTTACTGTCAGAAGGGAGAAATGCGTAGGAGCTGCAAAGTGAAAAATCACTAGGTTTTTATCCGTGTAGTCTTACCTGAGTGCGTGTATGCAGTATACCACCTTGGGCATGTTTTTGCGATCGTACACATCTGTCGTTTCAGGATAGAATATCTGAAAGTAAAAACCACAATAGGAATCAGTCACTCTTCTTTTATCAGGGTCTTGACATGCTATTCTACAGCAACTGAACAGGAGCACACAATCCATCACTAATAATACTGTCCTCCATGCAATGATACTAACACCTGTAAATTATTATATAATCCCAGGCAACAGCAGTATATAGATTACTAAATATCTATAGGTGAATCAACACAAATCTCTTACATAATTATTGAGGATTACAAACTTCCCACTGGTAAACTGTACTCCAGTGCTATTGCATTAGACTAGGTTATATTATAAAAAGGTGTTAATGCTGTTGTTCCCCTTTTATCACTGCTCTGCTGGTTTCATTCAAAAACATGGAATAATGTTAAAGCCTATTTAAGCTTATATTACCAGAATGACTATTCCTAAAGGCAATTCATAAAAAGCCTGTTAATCAATAAATTAAAAATCAATCCCAAAGGGAAGTAAAGAGATAATTGGCCATCAATTTCACTTTATTTTCATTTCCAGGATACACCTCTGTACAGCTGTGTGACCTCAAATTCTTTAATGCGTTAAATACTGCTCTGTAGAATTTGAGGATGCAAAACTATTATATATGTAAATTATCTCAGGATAGATTATACACTGGCCTAGTTTTGCAGGCAACTGGATAGACTGATTCTACTCTGTCTACAACTTCCCACTTCAAGGATGGTTTCTGCCCTGAAGTATAAGAATGAAACCGCTCTGACTCAGAAAAAAAGTGGGTCATCCACTTATCGAAAGGTTGTGGTTTGAATCCTACCTCCTCCAACAACCTTCGAACTAACCTGAACCAAAGAGCTGCCCTAGATGATGTGACATTGGCAGACTAGGTTAGAGAAGTTACGTAAGGATCAAGGGTTGTGTTAATGTGTATGAATTCATATACCAATCCAAAGAGTCAGTGCCCCTTAGTATCATAGTTTATGGTGCAAAGCATCACTTAAAAGGATCTCACTGGATGATTTGTTTATTTTTGCATCAAGCACAAGTTTCCAGCTCATTTGCAAGACATCTGTTATACCACTGAGGTTGAGAAAGATTATTCAGATCTCAGTCCTGTATAAAGCATTACATTGAAAAAAAAAATCTTCCAAATAAAATCTGTTGAAATAATCAACTCAACAACTGGCAACAACTAATAACATGTTGTTGTGTTGATGAGGACTGTTGCTTTAGCTAGTTCATTTGGCATTTCAGATTGTTCCAGATTGTTCCACTTTCAGATTGTTCCACTTTAATGTATGTGGCTCCATCGCAAATCAAATGTTTCAGTGAGAACAAGGAATGTTATTTACTTGGAGAAAGCTCTCACAGAATATTGTGAGTTTATGACTTTTAATCCTTCTGCGAATGATGTACCGTCTGTAATAGGGTTGGGTACTGACCTCTGTACTTTTAAGGGTAACGACTGAATTACGTCGGTACTACCGGGCACCGATTCACCTTAAATCAATCGGTGCCAAATTTCATTAGCTGTGAGCGCATTTGGGTGAGAGAGTGTGTATACGTGAGTGAGAGTGAAAGAGAGAATACTTGCGATAAAGAGAGCAAGACCATGTGACTCATCCCTGGAGGGTAATTAAACCAAGCTCATTTCTGATCAGAGCACACAGTCACAAAAATGGCGAGTCAAGGCAGACACCCAGGGAACCATGCACAGCTCCACTATGTTCGCTTTAAAGTGTTCATTTGGGTCTTTAAAACATGTTTGGATCGTTTTACAGTTCTTACCGACTGTCAGTTTTTACTGCTTCTCGCTGTGTCATTATTGCTGCTCACAGCCAACAGAGTTGTGCCAAACCGGGCTCGTCCCGCCATCTGGCTCTGACCCTCCATACATTGGCTAAGTTTACAAATTCTGTTGTTTTTACCCAGTCGGAGTTAACAGATGTGTCCGATCACCATTTCTGTGTGTGAATCAGCCCGAGAGACGAGCTGAATTATAAATGAATGTGCAGCTATGAAAAAAAGATTTGACTAATAGAAGGAAAGTATCGATCATTATGTGCAGTGTTGATATTGTGCCGTCATTTCAAACAAATCAATTTAGAGAGAGAGAGAGAGAGAGAGAGAGAGAGAGAGAGAGAGAGAGAGAGAGAGAGAGAGAGAGAGAGAGAGAGAGAGAGAGAGAGAGAGAGAGAGAAGTGTAATCTGTGTGTGTGTGTGTCTCTTTCTCTATGAAGGAAAAACCATGGTCGGACATTTTTTTGTTATACAGAGAGAGTAAAGTACAGGGAAAAAAAGTACAGTTAGGTACCGGTACCAAATTCCAGGTATTGATTCAAATGTAAACAGCACCCAAACCTAGTCTGTAACAAAAGCTACCATCTCTTATTGGGATATCAGGCTCATTGGGTTTTCACACTATACAAGTTTTTTGTAATTGTTTGACGTGTCTGCATCAGTAATGGTTTACCTTGGGGAGGCCCACTGACTCCATAGCTCTGAGCCACTGCACTGTGTTGTCAGTGTGTCTGAAGTGCAGCCCTTTGCTCTGGAGATGAAAATGAGAAATATGGCAACATTAATACAAGGAACTGCAAAGAGATGCTTGAAAAACGTTACACTACTGACAATGATAAAGAGTTTGTTATATGATTATATACAATATATAATAATAATAATAATAATAATAATAATAATAACAGAAAAGCAGTCTTATCATCAATGAATGTAAAACACATGCAACAGTTAATCTGGCTCACTTACAACCAACATCCCCCTACTGAATAACCAAACTGATTACAACATCTGATAAGTATTGTTTAAAATTCAAGGAGGAAAAAATAAGCTCAAAGTCAGGCTACTTCTGAAAAGCAAAGCTGTGTGTTACAGTGAAGTCCAAAACTCTAGCCTGCCCCCACTCCCTTTCTAATGTCAAACTTTGTAAAACTGTAAAACTGTCATGAAATGCCGGAAAGATCTGGAAACAGCCTGGTGAAGAATACAAATGTAGTAGGACCTTACCTAAAGAGGGAAGCTTGAAATGTTTTGAATGCAAAATGATGGAGACTTGCCTTATAACGGGCCTGATCTCTGTCATAGATCCTTTTCTCCGACACCATCTTGGGGGCAAAGAAATTGGCGAGTTTTCCCAGATACACGCCATTCCTCAGCCCTTCTTCCAATTCTGTGGTAGCAGGTAGGTCCTCCTCTAGGCAGGCCTCCATCCACCTGAAAGTACACAAACATCGACCTCAGGCCAGGCAAACGATTTTTTCATAATCATCTTTAATCAGCTAATGTAAAAAATATATGTATTTTCATTAGATTCTACAGTTATCATCGTCTAAGAAACTAAAATCTCCAGAGCATTAAGATGTCACGCTCAGTTGATTGACTCCTTTCTAATAATTAACACCATGTGATGCTATTCATTCAAAACATCTTTCATTAAATTGGCACCAGTCATTCAGTATTTATTCATTACACACTGAGGCTTTTGCTGGTACAGTTAACTGACAGGTTTTTGGTTAAAGAACGTGACAAATGTGTTGGCCTGAGAGGACTGTATTGTTACAGGCAACACTAACACTGTTCCCAGCCTGCTTTGGGAAGGGGGCTGTGGAAAGAATAGCAGTATGACACCATGTGAAGGTACAATTTCAGGTTAAAGATGATTAAATTAAGCAAATAATCAATTAATCTAGAGTCTTAACTGATCAATGGCAAAGGTTAATGAGTTTCACTTCAACAATGTGAATCCGAGACATTTGAAAAAAATAAAAACTGAACAGAGAATATTCAGTTTATGTTGAATCATGTTCACCATCTTTCTAACTGATGTCATGTCCCTTTGGAAGGTTGAATCGTGACTTCAGAGCTGCAGCCTGTGCCAGTTGATTCCCTGAGATCTTAGCAAAAATACATTCCTAAGAGCTAGTGAATGATTTGTGAGCACTGTGAATCATCATGGTCTGACAATCTGTTACACATTATCTGAAGTGTGACACCATATTTATTACTTCGGTCACACCACAGCCCCGATTGTTGCACAATGAAACAACAAAAAGTGTTGCTCGTCATTGTACAGTTTAGAATAGCTTTTGTAAAGGTGTGCAGTGCTCGGCGATATAGTTTGTTTATGTTTCATTTCTGAGTTTCATTAGTACCAGTGACTCCTGTCTACTTTGAGCCTTAAAGCAATAAAGTGGACCTTCCCACATGCAGGCCCACGGACTCCATGTTTGTGTTAATTAAGGACATGTGGGTGCTACGGATACACTCTCCCAAAATAAGTGTCAGCACATTAAGGATAACCACAACACATCATGTACCATCAATATGAACCCAGTGAGGTGAGTGGGTGTGGCACTTTAAAGGATAAAGCATGTGCGAAACCAATTACGTCAGCTGATGCAAGAAGAAACCCTACACCATACTTCAGTGTTTTGTAAAATGGACAGTAAAAAAAATGGCTAGCAGCGTGTTTTTCCTTTGTCAAACATCATTTGCCCCAGAAGTTACAGCAAAGCCGAGAGTAAAGCAGATATGAAGCAATTAAAAGGCGACCAAAATGAAACATCCCGTAATTCTCTGGGTTTGAACAATGTCGGAAACATTTTGGATAATGCAAGAACACATGTCAACAAAATATATAACATAGATCTAGTCCTTTTTTAAGACATTTTCTCCCCACATATGAAAGGGATTTTTTACAGGTTAGGGATCAAAGAAAGTTCAAGACATTATTACATATGTCTCCGGCACTTCACCACAGATTGAAACCTGGTTGTTGGTTAAATATAATAACAGTAATTCAAGGATGATTTTCTTTGAATTACTGGTATGGTTAAGATTACCAGGCACATGCTCTTCTCCCAAATCTAATTACCCACACTGATGTTGAGTTGGCATTTCTGGACCTGGTATCAAGCAAATGCTATTGTAGCATCACCATAATGATGCATCAATTAAATCGACAACAACCACACAATGTTGCCTGACAGGAAAAGCCCATTTGTGGATGAATGACTTCAAAAATGGATACAGACACAGGGTCCTCTCTCTCATACACTCTTTGTGCAGCTATCCTTATTAGGACTTCACATTGACTTCCAGTCCATGGGAACAGGCTAACCAAAAACCTTAACCATTCATACCAAACCTAACCACAATTCACATCATACCCCTAACATTAATTAGGACCTCAGAAATTGTGTCCTCATTAGGCCCGGGCATTGGTCTCCATGAGGTCTACTGGTCCTGACAAGGTCAGTGTTTATGCTGGAAAAGGTCCTAGAAGTCTCACACACACACACACACACACACACACACACACACACACACACACACACACACACACACACACATCAATGGAGAGCAAATGCAGATGATTGCAGAGAAAAAAAAAGAACAAAAACATACCTGTCTAAAAAAGAAAGCAAAAACATTGTGGGCGGGAATATGAAAACATAGTCAAAAGGAACATCCTGCATGGGTAACAGAGCTTCACTTCCTGCTTCACTTAAAACAATGCAGGGGGAATTTGTCTCCTGAAGCAGGACAGGGTATAGTCCTGTTTACAAACGTCTACAGCAGGCCTTCCTGTCATTGTCCAATCTGTGGCCCACCGGGCTCAACACAACACAGCTCTCTGGACTACAGGACTTTAAGTTTGTCACATCTCAACACATCTTTAGTAAACTACAGTCCTTTGTTTTTAGCTACAGTATTTCTGTCTACAAAGAGTTTCTTCTTGCGTCATCCAGCTTAGTCATGCTGGTCATGAGTTTGTATTTGTGCATGTGCCTCTGTGTGTGCAAAGAGAGAGACTTAGTTGGTGTGCTGTGGGACAGGGTGTCTTTAAAAATGAGGATAGTATCATTCACAGCTCAACATAGCTCAGGAGTGGACCTGTATCTAAGCAAAACCAAAATGGTCATCATCCAAAAAAGCTACTAGTGTAAACCAGCAACTGTTTACTCTCCAGTGAGGGTACAAAGTCTGGTTACAGTGTGTGTGTGTGTGTGTGTGTGTGTGTGTGTACTGACAACACCACCCACAAAGTTAAGCTCAAAACATAGAAGACTTTGAACAATAAAGCATGTCAAGTTTTCTGGCTTCAAATGAAATATGCAAGTCTGTATATGTGACATTTTGACTTTGGACTGACCTAGATTTATTCCAGTAGTCTCTTATCACAGCAGACATCTAGCTGTGTCACAGTAGATAAAGCAGAGGTATAACTTTTTTTAAATTTCTTTATTGGAATCTCGATTAGCACCAGCATAAGCTTCGGCTATTCATCATGGGGTCCATCAGACAATAATTCACACATGTTCACACAGTAGCTAATTAAGACTCAACTAATAAAAACAGGTCACCTACTAGAATAAACAATGACATAAATATGGAGGAGAAACAAATTGTCACCCTTTGAACGGTCATGAACTCAATTACAAAATTGTGAATCAATTGCAATTCAAAAAGAATGAATAGCAAACTAGATGTTTCTTCATTCATATAAATGAATAATAATTACAAACAAATATCAGTGTCCTAATGACCTGACCTTTTATACATGATGAATCTATGGATTTAAAAATAGTTAAAGAATTATCTTTCCATGTCCAATAATAAAATTTGAACTTGGTAAATACAGTGGTGTTTTACAAACATTTGCCTGCATGTGCATGGTCAAACATTTGTCACTACCAATGTTCTGGAGTTGGGGATTCAATCATTTCTTCTTCTAAGATCATAACTCAGGTGTACGCCAGAGAGTTGCTTCCTCAAGGCTACCTGGTTTCAGTGACTGCTGACTCCTGACCCCAGAGAGCAGGACCTAATCCCATGCTCTCTGTGGACAACAGCTTCATTAGACTTCTGTCTTAATCCTAATCGAATGTGACACCTCTCCCAGAATAGAGGCTCCATTGCACAATTCACCAGGAGTGAGGGAGAAGTCAGTGGCACTGCAGGGTGGTGTAACAGAAAGCCACAAAGTAAAAGTGTGTGTACGAGAGTAAAATTGTGGCCATTTTGTGGTTTACCATAGTGTATCACTTAAGCAACTGTTCTCTAAACTGTAAAGTAAACAGCTCAGCTCTTCCACTAAACTTTTAGCAGCAAACGACTCCAAGACAAATGTGTCATAATCTAGGTGTGGCCCAGTTACTGAATGATGTATGACTGAATCTGTGCTTAGTCTAGCCTGACTGCCCTTGTAGACCCTTATTATCCCGTGACATAAGCAGATGATGTAGGCTATTCAAACAGTCTTTACAAAGTCAAAGTGCATGTTTGGTTGTCAAACAGTAATCTTGTTGAATCACCACTAAACTACAGCTTGCTAAAATGGATTTGAGCATAAATATTCCGTCCTGGGAATAATCTCTTCATGACAGGGAGGGGCTGTCACAGATCACTGTGTTAAAATAGGCAAGGTCACACTTCCTGTTCTTGTCTGTTCAAGTGGATGCCCTGCTTTACAAGACAGGAAGTGGTTTCGTTGAAGCACGTTTTAGTTTTGATCAGGCACCTTGATTCTTCATCAGATTCATGTTTTCTTTAGAATTACTATTGAAAAAGATTGTGGAAATGAGAGCAAGCTACCAGGAACAAAAAAGTCCACTTCCCCTACTCAAAATATATCAAAAACCCATCTGGATTGTTATTTGATTAATTCAACAATTAATGACTTTTAAAGGTTGATTGTGTAAGATTTAGGTGAAAGGGATCTATTGGCAGAAATTAAATATAAAATAATCCTAGTGATAATTGCACTAGTGTGTTTCACCTCAATTGTCTGAATTGTGGTTTTCTTTACCCTAAAATGAGCTCTTAATATTTAAATATACTTTATATTTACTTCAGGAGCAGGTCCTCTCTACGGAGGCCACCATGTTTTTACGACAACTGAATGCCACAGGTTCTCTCTCATGTTTGGAGGGGAGGGTGAGGTAGGGGGTATTCAGCTGCAACAAGCAACGTCACCACTAGATGTCACTAAATTCTACACACTGAACCTTTAAGAGCGTGATGGAAAGAGAGCCACTCACAGTCAGCACCTCCCGTGTTTTAATCACACACGATGCTTACAGCTCCGTGTCATCTCATTACAGCTCCATGCTACTACAAACATTTTTAATGACACACTGCTTTGTTCCCTTATCTATCCACATTACCATCACTTTCTCTCCATCACTTAATTTCTCAAACACGTCCTGCTGGTTTAATATCTGCATAACAAAGTTCAAACGCAAACTTGTACTGTGAAACTGTTCTAGATAATCAAACATGAAAGAAACCATGGAGTGCTTGACTCAAAAAACACACCCATATTCCAATGAGCTCCGAGATGTGACAGAGTAAACAACCTAAAGGAAAGTGGTTGGCTTTAGTCAGCATGTGCCATTAAGCTGCTCTTATCTGCAAGGTTTTTTCCCCTTCATCTCTCCCTCCCTCCCTCCCTCCCACCTTCCTGTCAGCTCCTTGTGTTGCCTCGCGTCTTACCTTTTGGCCTCCTCCAGGTGACACAGGTACTCATAGGCGATATTCTGTCGTCTCCTCTCGTCCATCTCCTCTGCTGACAGCCTCTCATCATCCTGAATGGCTGAAAGAAAATCATCAAAAACATGTTATCATGTAATAATTTTCCAATATGCTAATACATTTTGCTTAATAAATTACAGGTAAAAGTAGTGCTCGGTGAAATATAAAAAAATGAATAAATACCTCCACCAAGGAGGGTTTTGGCATGACTGAGGAAAATACTCAATACATTTTGGTGCAGATCTGGACAAGGACTTTTTTAACATTGCAAGGTAGAGCTTTTCAACATTTTCGTTGATTTCTCAGAAACATATGTGTGAATGAATGAAAAGTGTGTGCAGTTTTATATGGATCCAAATACAGATCTGGCAGAGGTATACGCTCTACTGAGTGCAATTCTAGTTTTCAGAAGAGATCAGATCCCAGGAAAGATCACTTCAATAAGAGGATTAGCCAGTGCAGTTTTAGAATCAGATATATACAGTAAGTTATCTTATACATAACACAGCTTATCTATCCACTGTACAAATTCACTTCACCACATTAGACGGACATTAAAAGTTCATTGTAAGCAGAGGTATCCAAATTGTTAAATTATTTTGCTGATGCTTAGCAGTAGGAGTCTTACTGGTACACATATAAATGGTGTAGGTACAGTAGATCAGGTAAATTGATAGGTTTAATGCATAAAATTCATTCATCTGAGCTTTGATACTTTAGTTTCATCTTGTTAAAGAGTGCACAGAACAACACAAAACTTCAGGCTAAGAGGATATTTACTGTTACAAAGGGGATCAAATTGATTTTGTAAGAGTTTGATAACCCCTCAGACATTATCCTCTAACACATGCTCCACTGAGCCCCTTTATGTGGGAAAAGAAATGCTCATGTCGTAGTGGCCTTAGTGGGGTGCCTAAGTAACTTCTGCTGAGAGTTGACCTTTACCTGCAGCTTAATGAGATCCAACCCCCCCCCCTCAAAATACTTCTTACCCCACTCTAATCCAATCAAATCTCTTTATTTCTGGCTGAGTGAAGGGACAATGTCTGCTCAGTTTTAAAAACAGAACTTTATCAAACTGGACCAAGAGCATTGTCTTGAGTTCAACTATAGACCAGCAGCTGACATTTTGGTTTTTACTTTTGAGGACAGGATCTCAAATAACATTGAATAACACACATACTGCAAAGATTCAGGCAAAAACTCAACAGAGTCAATTTATCTTTTGTCCACATGCGACATGAATTTAAACTCTCAACTCTGTGAAAATTCACTCTATCCACTCCCCACTATGCCGATGGAGGGGTGGGTGAAGTGTTTGAAAAGTCTCAGGGGCTTAAAAACAAAGTGTAAATGACAGTGTTTCGAGTCGAATATGAAAGTCAGGGCTTCCAGACACTTGGATGACACCACACGAGCAGTATGGAGGCATATTATGTTTTTTCCTGTTGTTTTATTACATCTGAAGAAGGAGTCACAAGTTCCTTCAATTGCATTGGATCTGGCTGCAACACTGTTTACCCCTGAGACTCCAAAAGTGTTGTGGACTCAAACACGTCACCCGCCCCTCCATCGGCACTGTGGCGAGTAGATAATGAGTGGATTTTCATTTTTCGGGGGAACTATCCCCTTAAGTTAAACTGGTTAAACCTGTTCATTGATCAGCTTAAATAATATAATCCAAGTGCTGCAAGGGTAGCTTTAGAGTTGCAGCTCTGTAATGCTGAACTGTGCTTCAATTACTTAGTGGAGTCATGTCATTTGTAGCATGTTATTCCTGCAAATCCTTTGTTGTATTTATTGTATTTGCAGTGCAGAGTCCAAAACGATTTCCCTGTGGTACATATATTCTGTTCATGAAGCCTCTGTGGGGCTTTAAAGCTGTCAAGCTCTCTCCATTAAACTCTGTCTATTCATCAGCCACCTGCATCCGTTCACAAGGTCTCAACACAGGCTTGACACACTCAGTTGGCAGTTTATTAGGCACACCCAGCTAAAACTAATGCAGCAGTCCTGCAACAAATCCTACGTTCGTGAAGGTTACAATTTTTCATCTTTACTGAAAATGTTTTAGAGAGAAGTTGTTACAACTGTACGATCACTTCTGAGGATGGAGTTTGTGTTGTAGCTGAACTGCACTGCATTAGGCCTGGCTCTTACTTAGTGTACCCTCACTAATATACTGAATATGGGCTGGAAAAAACAATACAAAAACCAGTGTTTCAACTGCAACAGAAACTGCTGCCTCCAAAATGATGATTAAATGAAATCAACTCCTCTTTCAGACAGTTTAAGTAGAAATGGAAGATTACAACTGTCATGAACGTAGGATTAACTGCAGGACTGATGTGTTTTAAAGCACAAGTTTTAGCTACGTACCCAATAAACTGACAAATTAGTGTATAATACTTGGATATACACTGATGTAGCACTTCACTAGGAACACCTTTACACCTGCTTATTCATTATCCAATCAGCAAATCATGTGACTGATCGACTGGACTGATGGATATTAATTTCTTCTAAAAGGCACACAGATGAAAGGGTCAGAATTTGGATTCAACTGCATCATGATATCTAACTGGTCTCGTGAACATGACAGTGAGTTTACTGTGCTCCACTGGCCTCCCTCCGTCACCAGATCTGATTCCAGTAGGGCACCTTGGAGATGTGGTGGAGCGAAAGATGGGCAGCATGAATGTGCAGCGGACAAATCCAGGTCTAAGTCTTAGTATGGTGGCGTTCCTGTAAAAGTACACACACAACAATGCCCCTAACCCCTCATGAGCACTGTATCCGGCCATCCGACCACATCAGCCCAGCTGTGCGGCTGACATGGTTACAAATCTGTATGAATGAACATTGATCTCAGAGGCCAGAGCAACCCCAGTGCAGCCATTACACACTACCTCTGCTGACTCTCACACACACACGCGCACACACACACACACACGCGCACACACACAGAGACACACTTCCTGGAGTCGCTTTTCTGCACACTTGAACTGAGCCTTATATTTAACCCTCAGGATGCATTTGTTGCCTTTGTTTGTCATGAACCAGAGCTACGGGCTCTATGATTATGACTCACTGCAGCGTTTTTGCTCCCTAACATTCTGGGGTGGCCAACTGGGAAAAAACAAACCAAGGCTTTTACAAGGCTGCACATAAGGGGGCAGCAAATGAAAGAGTCCAACGTTTATTTGTGTCTTCACAATGAGTGCAGTCAAAAAGGCAGAAGGACTCCACTGATGACATCATTGATTGGCGTTATCTCTCAGAAGTTGCACCTTGCCCCCAGATGTGGTCAAGTGACAGGATATTCTCCGGTGCAACTTTACCTAGTGAAGCATTGTGCAGGCGTAGAACATTTATTTATTTTATATATCACTCAGGTACATTCCTGGCATGCTAATGGAGCCAAGTGATAGATTTATCCACAGCAGCAGCCAAATCCCGAGTTAATGGTTAACCCATGAGAAAATGCCAAATGTGTAGAAAGGCTGATACGCCACCATTAAATAAATAGATGATAAAACTCTCTGAGTGCACTTCAAGTGAAAAAGGCGCAGTTCAATGAGGGTCGGGAGTTTTCCACATCTTTACCCTGGAACCCAAAAACTAAACTATTTCACAGCTTTAGTTTAACACACCAGTGAAGTGAACATTCACCTGTAACCTCTTCAAGCTATAGTTTGTAAACTCTCGCTCGCGTCTGACCACGTTGAACGTATTTTTGTCTGCCACACCTACAGAAGGTGCCCCGCTGCGGCTCAGCTGGAGCTCAACCACCTGTTGCTGATCAAACGTCCCGGCGAAGGCACCACAAACACCCGCCAGCCCGCTGAAGGCTCCCCGTGACTGTTACCGCCGCGTTAGCTGAATAAAACCCCGTGCTACTTACTTCCATAGCGAGGCTTTTGTGCAGTGGCGGTTTCTTCATGGTGCATCCTGCCTCGTTTCCTCCTCCACTCGTGTGAACTCGTCTGAACTGGAGCGCGCTTCAGTCCACGAGCAAACTAACGTTACCA
This sequence comes from Hippoglossus stenolepis, assembly GCF_022539355.2. NCBI lineage: Eukaryota > Metazoa > Chordata > Actinopteri > Pleuronectiformes > Pleuronectidae > Hippoglossus > Hippoglossus stenolepis. The sequence goes on from NC_061491.1 coordinate 14,403,577, forward strand.
GCCCGCAGAGCGCCGCGCCTCCTCCCCGGCTGAGTCGGTGGTGAGGATGAAATGACTGGAAGTGTCCTTTTCAGGGGTCACATGTGAAAACAAGCCGACTGTCACTGGCGGACCACCCCCATGCCGCGCGCTCTCTCCTCGGGCTCTGCTCCCCCGCGGCTCCCCGGGCTCCTTATCTGAGGTGAAATGATTGACGGGACCGGAGCTGGGGTTTCGGCACCTCGCGCCATCTGCTGGTCAAAAAGGTGGAACACACGCTGCTTTCACTGCGAAGGGACGACCACCACCAGGGCCGCTGCTGGGCCCTGGTGGTGGTCGTGCTGGGTGCCCTAGGCGTAATTGCTTATTGGTGCGCCCCCCACATTCCTTCATAAACTGTCAGTCAGACCATATACAAGACTACATATGAGCTGTTTCTCAATTCGGAAGCCACCCCCCCCAGCACCAGAGGCACCACCAGATGGATCCTTCCCAGGCCCAACGCATCCCATGATTCATTCATTGTGTATCAGTGACAAACTGTTTTTCAAATAGGTAAAGGCAATGACACAACAGACAGATCAGACCATCTCATTGTGGTTTGGACGGCGCCGTCTACGCGGCAGTTGGAGGATGCAGCCGACGTCATCTGAATAGATAAGGTCCTACGAAGGATGCGGTGGCTGAATTGAGACACAGCTATAGAGTATGAGACTAGAACAACTGAAATGGAATCATATATTCCTAGAATAACATATCGTTTTATTATTATTATTGTAATTGTTGTTAATTTGTACTGGCGTGGGGTAAACAATGATGAAATGTACATTTACTCAATCACTGTATACAAATTTAAGGGACTACTTTTTACAGTGTTTTGTTTCTTTAAATCCATTGTGGAGGTCACTGTTGTGCAAAGTACTTTGAATTTACTTGATTTTTAAAGGTGCCTCACAAATAGGCTAAACCATCTTTTCCTTTTCCACAGTCAAGGTGCTTTACAAGTGGAAGGCAAACAATAGGAAACAGTGAAAAGGCAAACAATAAGACACAATTAAAAGCAATTTGATGATCACACAGCAATAGAGCACAGTATGTGAAAAGCAACCAGATAAAATAAAACATTATAAAATGATTAAAATAGACGGTATGATCAGAACTAGGAGAAAGCCCACCTATACAAATGTGTCTGTTAGAGAGATTTAGAAGAGGATAAGAAGTTTGCCGGGCGGATCTCCTCAGGGAGGTTGTTTTAAAGACAGAAAAGTTTCCTCTGGTCCGAAGCCTTTGTGCAAGTCCAGAACGGGCCTTAAGAATTCAGAAATGAAAACTTCAATTCTGAACTGTACTTAATAAAAATAAAATACTAACTTACATACTGTAAATAAAATACAAATAAATGTAATTTACCAATGTATATTCTGCAAAATATATTCTTAAACAAGCAACCTGGTTGGCAAATCAAGTTTTAAAATATTTGTAACAATTGTAAATTAAAGTCGTAATTAAAATTCTTTTAATTATTGAAAAATAAATATTGGAATAATAGGCACATATATACAAGAATAGAAATATATATATATATTTAAAATTGCTATTGTAATAGCAATTTTCTTTACATCTGACTTTAATAGAGATGCTATACCAAGTACTCTAATGATGTCAATACTTTATTTCAGACACTAGATGGAAGCATTACTTTGAGATTATGTATGAAGGAACCATAAGGAACACAACTTTATTGAAAGTGTTTATCTGCAAGTATTTATACTAAGTAACCAAGTACACAGGGGGGTGTCCCTTATTATATTTTCACACATATCAATGATGATAGATACAATTTTGGAAACACAATACTGCAGCACAACAGTTGCGTAAACTCTAACATGACCATACAATTGACACACCATGTTTCTACAACAGTTTCAGCAAAACTGAATTACCTTCATGAAGATAGACTTTATTTAACAGTTGTTTTATATTACACTGTTTAACTGCAATAGTTGTATTCACACCAAATAGGTTTGACTAATGTAAGTGAACAAAAGGAAATGAAATTAGGACTCCATCTTGCTCAAATGTCTTTAAACAAGTGCAGTAATGTAATGTGTAAAAAGAACAGAAGCACAGCATAGTTTTGCTAGAGAACATAGCTTTTATTGTATATATATTATTGTATATATGCAGCACAGTCTGCAATCCCTGCCTTTCCAGTTTTAAACATTATTCACAGAGCATCATTTGGCAAATATTTCTTCACATCTTTCCACACTTACGGATCTCTGAACACACAGCTCAGTCATCCTATGACTGGCATACAATAAAACACACAACTGTATTCTCCACATACACTTAATTACCTCCATAAAATGGATCAACAGAGTGATACATTCACATTTTCTTCAACAAAACTCTTAATATTGCCATCATTTTCTGCCAGAAGAAGTTTACAGTAAGAACGCAAAGTTGACCACAAAATAATGGAAGTTTTCTTACATACATGCAAGTTGGTGCACACACACGCGCACACACACGCAAAGTAGCAGGTGAGAAGGGACTTAAGCCAAGGACACACAGAGATGTACAACAGAGATACAGGAGATGTATTTGTCGCTTGGACAGAGCAGGAGTCGATCAAGGATTTTATACACATTTAACCCAGAACTTCACCAATATCAGCTTTGATATGTACATAATATTTATACTCGTGCATCCACACACACATACAGGACCCTCGCTTTCTCATTCTTACACACCCTCGCATAAACACACATAAATACAGTACATAGAGAAAGAAAACCCCCAAATACCTCAAACATAACAAGTAACATGAATTCTCCCCAGTATACTGTAACACAAAAGGTAGACCAGCCGGGAAACATACAGATCAGTACTTCACTGCAGTGACGCTGGGCAAAAGTCATTGCTTTTGACATCAGTGCATTCATTTAATATACGTATGTCATACTTTAGTTTCAAAAATAGGACATATGGTCCAAAATATCTATCGCACAATAGCAGCACACCTCATTATGTGTTTCCAACTGAAAATCTGTGAAAACAATAGGTTTATGGAAATTGATGCACGTGTACAGTACCAGTTTGGAAGCTTTTTTTTTTTTGGAATAGTCTCGAGAGCCGTTTGCAGAGCAAGAAACTACCTCTATGCTGCAATAACACAGAAACACAGGAGAACTCTATTCAGCTATTAGCCACAGAAAATACAAACCCCCAAGGACAAAATAAACAAGACTGCAAGTACCTCAACAGTCTCAACTGTTTATATCTATTTGATTTCTAAATATTTAGAGGTATTTTAACACTTCACCCCCTTTGATATTCTCTATGATGAATTGAGGCTCCAATGTTGAAAGACAGGATACATCAGGTCAAGGTAGATCATGTTTTCAATTGTTCGATTATGGCAAGTTAAAAAAAATGTTTTCCCTATTTAAAAATCTAATTAATCATCAAGTTTTGAGTTTGTTCTCAACAATTATTGAAACTGATTTTGGGCCGATTTTTGCCCAGATGATTTGAATAAGACACAAAATCATAAAAAAAAGCCAATGTTTCCTTAGGAGACACTTTCATCATGGGCGGCACAAAGAGGCCCTGATTGTTATTTACATTATTACTTTATAGTCTTGCGTTGGTAACTTACACCATCTGATCATATTAGCATACGCTGTCACTATTCGTAACAACTGATTTTTTTCTTCATGAGAGGAGGAGGTTTTCCCCACAGAAATAAAAGCTTTATAAAAAAAAGGGGAAGACTAATAAAGGAGAAGAGGTTCACACCCTAACTCATTCCACACATAATCACAAATCTCCCATGAGTATTTGATCTATTCACTTCTGTTTTGCAGTTTCTGTCTGATCCTCGTGTCCCCCGGGACACCACATGACTATGGGCAGACTGCTCCAGTTAAGGAGAGGCACATTTAAAAAAGGCCATTCAGTATTTTTAAAAAGGAAGCAGCATGGCATGACATGTGAATGCCACTGCCACGAGCAAGATCCAACACAAAGCTAACGAAACTCAGAGGGAGAGCTCATCAGAGAGCCTTTGTACAAATAATACACACTTGAGAGACGACCCACACTAACAACACTTGGATAAAATCTGTAGAATTCCAACTTTTACAATAACAAAGCAGAAAATAATACAAACATCCTCAGATTGAACATACTAGACAATTATTGGTACAAGAAAATACAGTTTTTCATTATGGCCTTATTGATTCTCGGCTGGGTAGGAAATGCAAAGGGCTTGGTGTCCTACGATCATTAACTCTGAAAAGTTTGCAGACGTCTGAGCAAATGTCACATTGACCCAAATGCAGTGTTGTGTCTGTATTATGATATACGGTATATGTACAGTATCGGTCTATTTTAAGATATGTATTTGCATCTCAGATATATGTGTGGATTTTTATGTCTTCAAGCACAGGGACTTTCTGCACACTGTCTGCAACAAGACCTGTGCATGTGGGTCCTGTGGGCAAGCCAGCTGTCATACCGGTGTGTCGTGTGTCTGCTCTGTCTGATCATCTATTCCTGATGTTGTCAAGCAGCAGGTTGGCTGTGCTCATTACAGCTTGTTTTTCACTTGTCTCCCCATCTGGCTCGTCTTAATAAGACCGTATCAATATTAAAAGCCTTGAGGTTTAACCAAGCAGTGACTCACGGCTGCAGCTGGAAGGTGCAAAGAGTCACTGAAACTGAAACTCCAACAAAGTCTCTGAGCCAAAACCTGTGCAAACTCCCAGATAGTACATTCACAAAATGACTGAGCTTATTATTAACTTACACTGAATCGAAGGAGTTTAACTTGTATGATTACACTGTGAACGGGTGGCTTCACTGAGGTAACATTGGCAAAAAGGAATAGATATGTGTGAACCAAGCAATTTGCACTTCTTACCCAACGCTGCCTGAGCGTCCTCTCGGACTCAGCCAGGTTTGATCCAGGTTTTTTTATGCTGTTGAACGCCAGGCCGGTGTTACATGAGAACATTTTCCCTGGTGTCAGGCAACCTGAGTGCGACCAGGCCTCCACCGACGAGCACGGACGAGGCCATGAGGATGGGGATGGCCTTGGTGATGCCGACGAGTGAACCGAAAATCAGGTTCCCCATGACGGCGGCGAGCTTACACAGAGCGTTGCAGAACCCGAAGCCTGTTCCCCTGTGGAGAGAGGGAATCAGGGACAGAAAGCATGTTTAGACAAATATATAAAAATATAAAAACGCATATGTATACATATATATCAAGTCCAAAAAAAAAGGGTTAGGGTTAGACCTACACTAAATGGTTATAGTTTTTTATTTTTTTATTTATTTTTTATTCTACATACAACAAGCAACAACAGCATGTAAAGCTAAAGGAAAATATTGATTTAATAACAGCATGATTGTGCTAATTCAACAGAAAAGGAAAGTTGGATTTACTGATTTTTTAATTCCAATGGTTTTTTAAATTTCCGGCAACCACAGCTGCCAGGTTTTTCTGTAAAATGTAAATGTTTATCTCGGAGTGTATGATAAGTCAGCTCACCTCCTGGCAGTAGGGAATGACTCAGTAGTGACCACATCCAGGGAGTTCCAGGCAGAGATGCTCAGGCCGTTGTAAAGGCACAACATGAAAATCATCATGGACTCACTGGTGCCGAACCACAAGAAGAAACAGCTGATGCCCGACAGCACCATGGAACCACCTGATTGACAAACAGACACAAAGAGAGTGAAGGAGCAGGAGTTAGTGCATGTGTCATTCATTTGAGTAATGTTCAGCTAAATTATTGGAGCTATAATAGAAATTGCCTTCATACTCAGTGATGGATGCTACATCCATAGCATGAATCATTTCAGCATCCTACAGTCAATGTGAAAACCAATTACTCAAGTGCACACACAAACATGAGCCCGGCCCTCGCCCCTCTTTCTTACCTAACATGGACAGTCGGCCAATTTTGTCCATGAGAAGGGCGGACACGATGTTGCCGGGCAGAACAGCCAGGGTCCCGAGGAAGTTGATGAAGTAAACCCAGTAGGCGCTGTAGTCGTCATCAAAAGTCATCTGACAGCCTGTCTTGTTGTGGGTGAAGGTGCTGTTGATCACCTCTGTGCCGTCTATCAACTTGGACTCATAGATGTCTGCAACAAAACAGATCACTCGTCTATCATATCTGTAATTTCGAGCAGATTCTTTCCTTTTTTCTCCATTACACAACTTCCCCTGATGAATCAGACAATCTGAAATATTGCATTGAATGAAAGAATCTTAAATCCTGGTGTCTCACCTGTGTTGAAGAAGAAAGTATCAATGAAAGTACAGTTGCGGAAAAAGGAGCCCACTGATGACACGTCATCGAAGTAGCAGTTACGAAAAGTAGAGTCAATGAAGGTGACGGACCTTAGCTTCATATTGATGAATCTGAAAAAGGACAGTAAGATTCTGCCTTTAATATTCTATCGCAGTAAAATAGATACTGTTTAGTATCTATTATACCTCAGTGCAGTAACATCTATAAGACTTTAGATCCTAAATCTCCCTATTTGTCTTGTACAAGTATTCACATTTACAACTTCATAATATCAGATTTTGCTTCCACTCATCATGGTGGTAAGTTGACCTACCGGTCGTTAATAAAGACGCCATTTTTGTGTATCTGGTTCTCCAGGGTGAAGTTGAAGGTGAAGTCCTCGATGCGTTCATTGTTGTGGATCTTCACTTTGGAGGCGTAGTCATCTGCCTGAAGGTGTTTGATGACGTCAGGGAACCAGACTGACAGCCCATAATACCTGCAACCACAATGAGACAAATTCTGATTGTAGATGCTCTCCTCGGATACCAGAGAGACAAAGTAGAACACAAGGAGACACCTGCCGTTTCTATTTGGTTTTAAAAAGTGTTTTTTTTCTCTTGCTGCTTTTCCTTCCTATCTCTGTGCCAGTATTGATCCACACACTCTGATTGATTTCGAGACCATGCAGCCTCTGCACAGCAGAGAGATCAACATGACAGACCTGTAATATGGTTGCGAGCCCAGCTGCCTGGTGCTATTATCTGACCCAAGAAATTAGATTTGTCTGTTTTTTTCCGTGACACAAATGGCATCAGAAAGGAGCTCACCCAAATGACAGTGTGAACCACACCGTGGCAAGACGCATCATGTTTTCTCGCATTGGGTAGTTGAAGCACTTCATGAGGTTATGATAGATCTAAAGACAGACAAGAGACTTATTACACGTCATGTGATCACAAGACACAAGGGGTTGGGGCGGAGGACAGGAATACGTTTCATAAAGAAAATAAATGGCTTCTATAAAAGTGAATAAAAATAGAAATAGTTACCCCCTGTGTTTCAGCCTTTATCCGAAAGAAAAACTTGGATACTGGGTTGCCAGACTCGGATTGCATTTCAACCAGTTCATCCAACTGTTTGGGGATCTTGATCCTGTTTACCTGTAAAATGAATCATGACAAACAGTATAACTAGACATAATAAAGATAAGATAAGATAAGATAGACTTTATTAATCCCAAAGTAAGTAAAGTAACACAATATACAAAAAGGTACAGTCGAATAAATAAGTGAAAATGAAAATATAAAGTGTATACAGAGTAAATACAGAACCAATGCCTAATAGAAATAACAAAGTAAGCAATATTTGGCGACAAATCTAGGATTAAATGAAGGGGACAAAAAGGGGCCAGAAATTGCATAGAGGGGCCACATCAATGTCCAACATCCAGACACGATTCCTGATTCAGTAAGGTGCACATTTAAGTCATTCATGGTTTACTGTTAGCTCTATAGCTTTGAGCAAATATTTATTGTTAGTGTTGTTCATAATTGACAAAAAAAATTGTGAAAGAAAAGACTTCTGACTGGGCAGGGGCACTTCAGGGGCCAATCAGATTTTAGCTGGGGCCAGTGCCCCACTTGTCCCGCCCCTGTTCCTGCTCCTGACTATATTAGGAAAATCAGGGCAGTCTACATTCAGGTAATGTTAATGTCGTGTCATAACTGCGACAATGCGTATCATGATTTTTTGCTCATTTCTGTGTGATCATCTCCAGAGTGAAAGCATCACAGTAGAATATAACAGTAATGAAAATCAAATCAGAATCAGACAAGTGAATATAAACAGTGTGTACTACAGTAAATGATCAATTCAGGAAACGTGTTGACTAAGAGGCTTTCCCAAAAGTGCAGCTCACGCAGCACATAAGCCTGAATGACACAAAACAGCTTTCAGAAGCTTCATAATTCAGATACGATCCCGCAGAGTGAAAGCATTAAAAAAACCTGTCCCACTGGTGGCAGAACATAAGCCTCTTTGCTTCCTTAAGCATCAAGGAAACCCGGCAGAGACGGCGCCGCTGCAGAAGCAAACACTCACGGTGAAGACTTTCTCCGGCTGCCCACGCGCTCTCATGTTGGTGTCGTGGATCTGTTTGAGGATCATCCAGGCTTCATCGTGCTTCCCCACCTGTCAGGAGGGAAGGCGAGGGAGAGGAAGAGAAAGAAAGAGGACGAGATAAAGCATGTGTGCGGCACACAAACACAGACTCTTTGATTTCTCCAAGATGGGCCAAAATGATGAGAGTCACGACAACAGTGACTCACTTTACTTCAAAGGCTAATTATCCAGCAGCAGAAAACCTGCTGTCACAGATCTCAGCTTCTATTCTGTGGCTAAATGTCTATAAGCCCTGGATTCAGATGACTCACTGAGGTTTGGTCTGATCAGTGTGAAAATGTCCAAATGCTCTTATATTTGCTCGACGTATTTTTCTAGAGATGGTGTGTGACACAGTACTATGGTGTGTGGAAATCCTCGAGATACAGATTCAGAAGAAGTGTGAAAGCCGTAAAACTGTGTCAATCTGTTTACCTCGAGGTAGAATCTGGGGCTTTCAGGCATGAAGGTAAGAGCCACCACAGCACACACACAGGGGAGAGCGCAGACGACCACAAACACCCTCCAACTGTGAAACTGGTACGCTGAGCCCATGCTGAAGCTCCAACCTGTTAACGGTGAAACAAACAGTGACTGTGAGAATCAGATGAGGACAGATGACACGGCAGAATAGGAAGTGCTCTTAAGTACTTGAAGTTAACATGACAAATTTTACATCTTCTTGCAAGTGCTGAGTACAATCCTGAATCTGTCTAGTGAAGTAAATAAACTAAACCTGGTATAGTTAAGACCATTTACATGTGACCAATACAGCAGAGATGGAATCTGACATGCAACAAGGCCATTGCAATTGTCTGACAAAATAAAGCTGTTAATCATATTGCACTACATAGAGAATAATAAAGACAACACAAAGCAAACACTAGAAGAATTATTATGACTGTACAGTAACACCATAATATTAGTGTGATGAACTTGTAGTTGCGTATTTACACTCCCAGCATATACAGACACAATAGCTAGTTGTTTCCTGGCCTGATTTCTTGCTGCTGAACAAATGTTGAGTCCAATATTCACTCTCTTTGTAACATTTATTTTGTCTTCACCGGCTACTGAGGAAGAAAGGTTATCTGCCCAGAAAATGCCTGTTCACCAGCTAGTTTCTAACTGCTGCTGGTGGAAGGTGAGAGTGAACCAACTCAGTGCATCTACCAACAATAGAACCAGAACAATGAGTTACAAGATGCTATAAAGCTCCATGTAGAGCTGAGTAAGAGCTGCAGAGTGTCATGGTAATATAATGATGATAAGGATTCTCAGTGGATTTGTCGTATCCAGTGACTCGTCACAAATACAAGTGGTTTCTTGTTATTTCTGTTTAAAAGCTGCTTTGACATAGCTACTGACAGAGTCCCACAATGTTCTCTGCTGATAGCCACTGTTTTTAACAAACCAAAACAATGGCTTCAAGAGGATTAAAACTGTGATATACTCTGTGGCTCTGTCACTGCAGGCAACATGTTCCGCTATACACAAAATCAGATTTCGTTATTTGATCATGTCAAAAATATGAATAAGTGCAGCTTTAATGAAAAAGGACAACTGTTGTGGACACTGACAAGATCAAAATATTGAATATAAACGTAGCCCGATGAATATATCGCTTCTGTCTGAATGCAAATATGCACCAATGTGAAAACTTTTATTTTAGAGAATAAACAACGCAGAAAAGACGTTTTCATTTTATGGTTGTATTTGTGTTATGTCTTTTTAATTTTAAAGTTTGAAAACTCAAGCCTCAAATGTATTTCTTCGTCAAAAACGTTTGATAATGACATCTTAGGAATCATTTCAGCTGATATTTTGGTATCTGAAATTATTCAATTGCTATTATAAGGAATCTCATATTAATCTCAAAGTTTTTGTTTGAGCTCACAAATAATACTAATGAACATTTAACATACTATGGCACTCCCTTTTTTTAAAACCCAGAAATGTTTGTATTATTCATTGATAAATTATGCTCTCAGTAGTAAATTATAAATAACTATGATACTTAATAAGCCTTGAAATGAGGCTTTTAGGAAGCAGTGCCAGTGACTAATATTAGCTGTTGAGTATAATGTATTATAGTGGTGTATCCTCATCACTGGGCCACTTGATCTGAGAGGCCAATTCTAAATGTTGTCTTTGAATCTCACTCTGCAAACACAAAGGAACTGCAAATAAAAGATGGCATTTAAACAGGAGCGCTGCACGACCGCAGCCTTTTTAATACAGAGACTGTGGCCCCGGCAGAGCGATGTGTTAGCTCTGAGATGAATGGCTCTCCGGGGGAAGCTGAGAGAGGTGCAAAGGGACAGGTTAATTGAATGTGTAGGAAAGGAATTGAGTGTTTGCTGCTAAGTTAAATCTTGTTGCACCTGATCTCAGCCCACAGGCAGTCTCCAAGACTCATTAATCATTGTACCATACACATACACACACACACACACACACACACACACACACACACACACACACACACACACACACACACACACACACACACACACACACACACACACACACACACACACACATATACCCACGCGTACCCACACAGAAAACCTCGCACTGACAGAGAAAAAAACAAAGAAATTAATAACATGAATTACCATATGCAGATGACACTGACACCACTAACATAATTCTATAATGCCACATTCCCACCCACACAAGCAAAAACAAACACATAAACATGCTCACACAACAGGGCACATTTTCCTTTTCCTTTTGAAAAATTACAGTTAATTCTAAAACCCTTTCTAAACCATTCGGAGAAGAAAAGACAAACAGACTATTGCAAGAAAACATCCCACAATCTGCAATGCAATTTTTTTTTCTAAACCGAACGGAGATGTTTCCTCATAGACCTTAAAAGGCATTGGATATGAGATTCAATTCAAAGTAATGATTTAAGTATGCAGATGTATGTGTTGTTTCTCCAAATATTGGATTATTTGATGCATTGCTTTTTTCTGTAAAAGTTTATTACATAAAAGTTACAGAGAGAAATGCATGTGATGTAACTAAAGTGAGACTTAAGTGATGCCAGGGCCAGCCAGGGTGGAACTACAAATGTACACTACAGAATATTGTATATGTAGATCTGTATTTGTGCTGGTATTTTTAAAAAAATTTTGGGAGGAAGCACAGAAAAAGGGTTGCCGTGACAGTCGTGACCTCCCACGTCTCTCAACAGATCGTGCCTCGTGGAGATGCTGTTCCAGAGGGAATAACACCATTATTCATCAACAGGCGTGGGAGAGGAGTCAGAGGGTGGGGAGGGGGTTAACACTAATGTTTATGCCAAAAAACAAAACACTGCTTGGAATTAATCTCCCAACATATTAAAATCCGGCTTTGATAGCAATACATATCAGCTATAAAATATGTATTTACAAAGGAGTGTGGGCGTCCGTTATAAGTGGTGGATGCAGCAAAAAACAGAGCACAGAGATGGAAATGAAAAAAAATAAAACAGCAAAAGGAAATGATGTATTTTGTAATTACTGTATATTTACTAGACGTGCAATATTTGATGTAGCCTATAGAACACTATTCAATGTGCAACAGAAAATATGTATTGCACCGATTCACTGGTCAGTTTAAAGTAAAGTTTTTGTGCTGAGTAATCTTATATGTGCTGACTCATCTTATGTGTGGGACAATTTACATAAGACGTGAGTCTGTGATTGGGTGTCACTCTTGTCTTTTGTTCTTTTGTTTTTGTGCTTTGTTGGGCTCCAGGAGTTATGGCTTTCATAGATGACGTCTCGCCTGTCTGTACCCCTGCTTTATCCGAATCTGAGTCTGAGTGTTTATTTCCTGTGTGTGTGTGTGTGTGTGTATGTGTGTGTGTGTGTGTTTGTGCGTCTGGAGTGACTCAGGGAGAGAGAAATAAAGAAAGAAAGGGACAGAGTGAGACAGAGTAACAGAGAGAGAAAAGGGAAGGAGTTGTTCAGCAGTGATTGCCTTTTTCTACGGATGTGTAGCGCGGCCTCGTGCCCCTCAGGGTTAGTGTTTCGCCCATGCCATTGGAAATCTCATTACAAGGATTATGTACATAATTGACTAAGTTTATGGTTGACTGAGTCAGCAGTGCTACGCTTCACCCAGGCCGAGATACTGTACAGAGATAGATTTTTAGAAGAAAAATTAGTGGTTTACATTTGAGAACACCTGAGTGACAATCTACAATGTCTTTAAAATATAATACAAGTTGAGAAGTTACAAGGATGAGACGATGACGCAGAGCCCACTGGGGATGATTCATCTTTAATCTGTACATCTGAGAAGTGTCTAATGATGTTACTCTTAGTGGTAGGCTTGCCTGGCAGCGAGTAAACCCCTCAAACACTCCCGTTAGTGTGATGAGGATCTGTGCCAGGCAGACCTCCTCCAGGACTCCAGCTGTGAGCCTGGCAGGGGGGCTTCTGGGAAACATTAGGAGTCAGCGAGTGGAGGAGATAAATGAGATCTCTAATGGTGTATTAAACACCCATGCCGAGGCACTTGTATTGCAACCCATCGCTGACACCAGTAAGTTTTGGTTCAAAGACGTGAAGGTATCTAGGCGAGCGGCATTTTTTGCCCGTCTTAGTGCCGAAAGCACTGCAGCACAAACATAAAAACCACTGGTGAGCACTGGAGTGTTTATGCAAGACACGTAGTTCCCTCCTCAGAGAGAGGGAGGCAAGAGTGGTAGTGAGTGTCAGAGGGAATAAGAGCAAAGTAAGGCCACTACCGTCCCTTCAGTACGATATCAGCTGATCTGACAGCAGAGTTTCTTCATGAAGACTCACTCTGCTTTCACCAGCGTGCTTCTGTATCTGTACATCCATGACGGACGATCAAAAGCTCTGCATCCATGTGCGCATGTGTGTATGCGTCACTTTGACGAACATGTGAGTCTTTTATTGAAAAGCAATGCGATTGTTGTCACTGTGTGTGTTCTTACGTGCCTCTGTGCATGTGTGTGTGTGTGTGTGTGTGTTTGTGTGTGTTTTAACTCGAATGACCTCTTATGGTGTCAGATGTTATTGCCTTCAATTTCCCTTGAAGAAGACCTGGATGTGCACTGTAGCCCAGTGAAACATCATCCATGCCACTTACAGCAACAAACACACACACACACACACACACACACACACACTGTCTCTCTCTCTCACTGACGTCACAGGTTGGCTAAAGCACGGTCTGGCCATAAATCACCTCTAGCTGTAGCTTTGTCCCATTAGAGCAAGGAGAAAAACCTAATTATGCTTGATCAAGAAGAACACTCTGCGGAGACAGAGAATGGAGAGAGGGGAGAGGTAATAAAAGGAAGGACAGAGGTAGAGAGACGGGGAGAGTACAGAACAGGAGGAGAGGGGAGGCAGTAAAAGGGAGGGACAGCAGGACAGCAGAAAAAAGCAGGGAGAATGAGGAGAAGAGGAGAAGAGGAGGAGAGGAGGAGAGCTCCAGCCGCTTCCTTTTGTTTCCTTTTATGATGAGTCCAGCTGATATCTGACGCAGTGCTGTCATAAATCACAGCCCTCACCCTTTCAGCGTGCGTCTGCTCTGTGGTATCCATGCATACGTTAATCTCTTAACCTCTGCCTCTCCCTGCCTGCAGCCACTCAAAGATATTAAGTGATTGATTCTCGTGGAAGGAAGACTGGCTCTTCAACCCAGGGACACAGGGAGGCCTTACAGATTTTTAAAGGGCAGCCAGGAGCTCAGCATACAGTCACATCACGTCTGTTCTCTTACACTTGTCCTGTTAGAGCTTATATGAGATAAAACTTTATTTAAAACCCAAGACTGGGATTTTCTCACATTCTGGGTGCACGCTATGATAATTTGTGGTGAACTCACCGTAGTGTGGTATGATGGCCCAGGCCATAGCAGATGCATAGATCTCTCCAATCATCCAGAACATACACAACCAGCTGAGGTGCTCTCCTCTTTTCTCCCTGGACAACACCTCTGCAAAGAAGGAGAAGACGATCGGCACGGCACCTCCTATCCTGCAAGAACCACGGAGAATGGGACAGTGAGTCGGAGTAAGGCAGCTAGAACCTAAAACAGGGGAGGAAATAAACCTTATGTTTTACATTTTTCACATACAGTGGGTTTAGCAAATTTCTTTCACATGCTTTGCCTTGATCCCTAATTCTGTGGTTCCTTTAACAAGTATCAAGCACTGTCTAATGGACATTGTTCAGCTTTTTCACATTTTGCATGTTTGCTATGACGGCTCATTGTTACAAAGGAGATAAAGTAAGCATACTTATCCCCAAAAGATAATAATAAAAAAAAAAAGCTCCTCATGACTCAGTGGCATACGTTGCATTGGCAGGTTGAAATAGCCTTTTCAATTAGTCTGAATGTCTCTGGGGACAATGATGCAGATGCAATTACCAAATTAGCTCTTAGAGGAACAGCTACACTGACAAAGAAGAGGACACAATAAATCACGGTCTGTTCTATGTTGCGAGGGGATGAAAACACCATCTGATTGGAGGTTAGTTTAAGAGATTCTAACATTGTCTGAATGAAAATGAAAGTTTTCTTCGAAACATCGTAGGCAGTGTTAGTTTTTGAAGCATTATGAGTTACATTCGTTAAGATGGAGAGAAACCTTGACAGACAGGTGTAGAGAAACCCCCTGATGATAAAACGGTCAGAATCAATAGAGAAGTGAGACAGAAAGCTTTACATAATCATTCAAGAAAACTGCTCTCAGTTTTTCTCAACTTCAAAATTATTCAGTTGAAATCAACAAAGGGAAAAATAATTAGGAGAGACAGAGACATGCCAAAGGAAACACTCCTCAAATAGATTTTGCCTCGCATTGATTTATTCTTTACTCTTTCTGATTTGGCGCTGGCGCACGCTTTGATTTCCGACATGTTTTCAGACAGTGTGACTGTCCCGTTGACCGTCCTCACCGGCCCCAGAGTGACCTCCACTATATCAAGACTTACCCGAAGCCTGCGGCGAGACGGCAAAGGAGGAACAGGCCGTATCCCTGGACAAAAGACGACAGGAAGGCGAAGAAGCCGTTTGTGGACATGCAAATGAGGAGAATCTGTCTGCGGCCAACTTTGTCAGACATCCCTCCCCAGAAGAGCGCGCCAACCATCATCCCCAAGTAAACAACACTGCCTGGGGAGAAAAAAGGAGAAGAGAGGGGCTGTGATTCTTATTTGCCTTAATATACAGTGCATCTCTATGTTCCTGCATGCTCCGGTAGCTAGAACTACTCCGACAGTTGGGGAGTTCATAAAGATGATTTTGGTGCCAGTGTTCTCTCAGTATTTTTCTTTTATTTGTAAGAAAACATTTTTTCCACATAAAATTTGCTGGATTATCTTCACACACCCATACACCATCTTTAGGAACAGTATGAGCATTACTATCATTGTTAATTTGTGAGATAGTCGGATTCGAACATCAAGGAAGGTGGTGTAGGCAGGCAGATGCTGCAGACGCCTCTTGTTTTCTCAGAGGTGAATATTTTTTTACGGTGAAAAACAAAGTAATAAAACTCAGGACAACGACCCAATAAAATTGAATTAAACACATGCTTCAGCAGCACAGCTTCACTTATCCTTGTGCAGTAGGTGGCTGATGTTAACGTATAGTTGTTACAGACATCCAGGCAAGAGAGGCTCCCAGCAGATGGTGGATATTCAATTGGGTCCTGACTTGTCGGGCCGGGTTGGGACAATTTTTCTTATAATAATTTCTGGGCTTGGGTTGGGTTTGGCCATGTTGGGCTATCAACCTTTCGGGTTCAGACCCAAAAAACAGAATGCCTGTCGGGTTCAGGTCGGGCTCGGTTAGTATACTCTCTGGCTCGGTCGGGTTTGGACAGAAAACTTCAATCCCCAGAATAATGAACTGCTGCTCACTCCCTACTGACAGCTTAAACAGACGACCTTCGCAGGTTTGCATTTACCATAAAATACTACTCACCGGAGTGAATGTCAACTTGGTGAGGTGAGATTTTGAAAAGATCTCAGCCTAAGTAGTCGAAGCCACCCAAACACTGACTCACAGCCAAGAGGAGAAATGGTGTCCTCTAAATCAGCCTCCGCTGGCAAACGGTGAAGTGTCAAATTAAAATATGGAGCAACATTAAGCTTGTGCCTCCATTATTGCTGAATGTTCACCAGTGTGAATGACTGACTCCATATGGAAAGTTTAATTTATAGAGGATCATGCTGTTTTGAAAAGAAGGACAAATGGATGAAATAGCTGCTAGATACACACACACACACACACACACACACACACACACACACAACACACACACACACACACACACACACAACACATCTACCAGGTTACACATCAGACCTATACTTTCTAGTTTGATTATGACAGGAAGAGATTGCTACATGTACAGTTTCCAAATGGAATCTGCTGCCGCTCCGACTGGATCCTTAAACTTGTGGCACAGACTGATGAGAATGAACCTGATACCCAGTGTAAAAACACTCGGCCGCAGTAACACACACCAACATGGAGTAAATACAGTGTGTAATGAACTGAAAACAGTGTGTGATCATTGAGGAGATAAATGTGAACAGTACTGCTGGGTGACTTTACTAAATGGCCCTCGGCTCTTATAATCCCTCTCATTGCAAATGGAATCAATGCAGCAACAAAACAGCATCGATTTCTCTCACTGATCATCATAATTCTGCTCTTGAGAGAGAGAGAAGCCCATTGTTGCTGCTTTAGCCGACATTGTATCTGGTATTTTGTGGTTAGCAGCAATTTCTGTTTTTGCGATTTCCCTCCAGGTTAAAATGTGGATTCATTTATTAAAAGTGAAGTTTTGTCTGAATCCACATCCTTACCATACACTGTGTGTAAAGATGGACGACATGATTGCTCCCCAAAAGTGAAGCCATAGCATCTCTATCGCTACCCAGTGGCTGGCTGCAGTATAGATCATAGACCATGCCTCCTTAATGTTAGTGGATGGGACATGGACCACACTAAAAAGTACATGTTAAATATTTTCGCACACAAAACAAAAACAGTGATACCTTTTGTAGGTTTCTTAGGTCCATACGACATTTTGGCTAATCTCTATTTCCACCTATGTGTATATGAATGTTGTTAAATCAAAAACCTAATAGCCGATGCATTTCAGTCAATGTGTTCCGCTTCTTTTGCTCTCCACATGGATTCTCTACTTGTGGGCAACCAAAGACTGCTTATACGTGGTCAGGTTTTGTTTGTTCACATGCAGAATGTGTTTAAAGAGTTTAGTTCTCATCAGCTGCATGTCCCAAGTGACTATGTTTCTAATAAGCTTAGTTATTTAATGCTATAAAAACAGGAAGAAACGTAACGATTGATAGCTGAGACCTACTCGTGATGGGTCGAGAGTGTTTGTCGGCAGATGCAAGATTGCGACGTTAGTATCCTGTATATTTTGGCTTAATTTCTGCATAGTGGGAGGAAGTGGAGATGCGCCGCCATCTTTATATAGAGTTTATGATCCAGATCAGTTCCATACGCAGACACATAAACACAGGTATTTTCATTTATTTGAAAATCTTAAGTCCACACAAAAGGAAGAAACTGTGAATGTTGCCATCTCGTCATGTATGGACAATATGACTCGGCCGAAAGGGACACTTTGTTCGTCCCATTCCAATAATCTCAATAGCAAGGTGCATTTCCTCTCTGTAATGCAGTCTGCAGTCAGGTCTCTCTCCTCTGCCGTGAACTGATATGTGTTTGACTCTCTCGCTTCAGGGGTCAAAAACACAGCTATCCGTCACATTTGTCAGCCATCTAGATCCTCCCTGAAGGTGCCATAAATTCAACTCTAAATGAAACGGGAGTCTTCACTCTGCACAGTTCACATTTGCTTCGATGAGGAGAGGCTAAATATCCAGTGCACGAGCAAACACCCACTGGCCTCCCATCTAAATGTCATTCTTCCAAACAACCAAGGGGTCTTTTCATTTTATTTTTACACTTCCCATTAAAACAATACACTTCTTTTTTTTCTTTTTGGGGTTTGGGGTTTTTAGAGACAATAGCACAAAAGAGGCAAAGAAAGAACATCCGGTCTCCGCTGCTTAAATGCAAAAAAAACATTGACTAATGAGCACGTCGCTCACAGGACGCTCCATTACGTAATGAATTCATTGACGTTCAGTCCGACTTGCTGTATTGTATCTCGGAGCATGATGTCAGCAGTGCCCACACCAGGAAATAAGTAAATTTAGCTCGAAAATAGCACAGACATCCCAGAACATGATGACGTCTCATCACCCAAAGACCTGAAAGTAGCTTCTGGGGGAATTAACCTGTGAAAATTACGGCTCATATTTCCAGCAGAATATCGTCTCCTTTGGCTCCAATTTGTTTCTGAGTCACACTCTGTGACTCAGTGTGACGTCAGACAGATACAGTCACGTACGCTACAGTGTTGCGATTAAAACCGAGCAGTTGATTTTACTCCAAAGTAAAACACCCTGTTTATAAAGGTAACACACACACCATTGATGATAACTAGAGGTTTATGATCCACTCTATTTCAACAGTATAACACTGTTTATCACCCATGAAATGTTTTATTAGACTGACGCTGAGGCGACGGTCAATTTGTCAATACTGAACACATTGGTAATGATCAGGCTGTACCACAAGAGCATTTTAACAAATGAAACCCCTTCTCTGGGTTCTATCCCCTACTACTGCCCCACCATTGATTTAGTAGAGCTATAAATGTGGCTCCTTTGTCACATGAAGATGGATAGAATCAATAGTCTTCAATTCGAGACTGAAATTTGCCTCTGAAACCGCGGAAAGCGTGAAAATCTAAAGGGTTTTATTTCCTACAGTGCAGAAATGTATTCCGATTAGAGGTAAATATGCTCAGTGAAGTTTTGTCTCAATCCACATCCTTACCATACACTGTGTGTAAAGATGGACGACATGATTGCTCCCCAAAAGTGAAGCCATAGCATCCCTAGCATCGCTACCCAGTGGCTGGCTGCAGTATAGATCATAGACCATGCCTCCTCCATGTTAGCCAGCTGGTACCAACGTCTCAGCGCAAGAGTGTAAAATGCAGCTGAATTCAGACTCGATGACCCGTAGAGACGCTGAGCACCATCAGAAATGACAGTGTGTCAGGAGACCTCTCAGGCAGACGCAAAAGGTTTTGCCCCTTGACACTCAGTTTGAGATGTCAAAACACATCTCTCTACGAGTGGTAAATATTCAGCAGGAATCACACGGCGCACTCCGAAGACGAGACAAGGTGTTGTTCTTTCAGGATAAGATATGGAGCATAAGAGCTACGAAAACACACACACACACACACACACTCTCTAGGACTTCAGAAACAGAACAGTGACCTACATTGAATTCCTGGAGACTTACTCCTTACCTAACCATAACCCTTAACCTAACCTTAAAGTAACCTAAAGGTAAACTTATACCTAAGCTTAATGTAAACCTAAACTTAACCTAACCTTAACTTAAACCTAACCTAACATGTCTTCACCTTAAAATTTCACAATTAACATTACTTGTTTTTTGTCCCCATAAGCTCCCCAAGACAGTACACACACATTCCATTTAATTTATAGATTGGAATATCACACATACGTTTAATCTCTTTTAGTGAGGCTAATCTGAGGAACTATAGATAAAGCAGGGAAGATGACAGAAAAATTCACATGAATACGAGAGCAAGCACAGATGCAAGCAGATGAAATATGTGTGCGGCAGAAGAAAGAGCAGAAGCAACAAAGAAGGGAGGGGGTTGACAAAAGAGAGAAAAAAGGGTTATGAGGGAGGAGAGTTCAGTAATTGCTGGATCGGGTGAGAGAAACAGAGTGAAGAGGGGGAGGAGAGGGGAAGGCCCTGGTGCAGTGTTTTCTGTCCTGTCACATGTGGAGCCCCCTGAGAGCCGTCGGAGCGCTGAGCTGCATCACGACCTCTTCTCTGATTTCATGCTTTCATGCTCTTTGCTCTCCGCGGTGCAAACGGTCTCAGCATTGCCCAAAACACCCGTCATGTTTTATTCATAATGATGATACTATCATACAACTGTGCACCTGGTGCGCACTCCATCAACGCTGTGGTAGCTCTTTGAAAATGTTCCTCTCCCCTCTCTCTCTCTCCGTTTCTGTCAGTCTCTACTTATTTTATCTCCATCTCCCTCTCACCTCTCCTCAGCTTTTTGTTGCCTCCCTTTACCTCCCTTCCTCTCTCTCTCTCGCAGCGTGTGCCCTCTCCTATCGTTTTTCCAATTTCTTGGCTCACTTCTCATTTTCCCTTCCTCCACTGTGCGTCCCTCTCATTTATTTTTGCCTTAGTTTCCTCTGTGCTCCACTGGCATCAGCTCCTTTACACTGAGCAGCGTGTAATCACATTTGTACTACATGGTGTCAGTTTGATCGGATTCATGCCTCTGTCTTCTGCCACCTCCGCAGAAAAACAGATTGAAGCTTTTTGTCATATTTAAGTCACATCAGTGGGGGCAGGATTTCAATGAAGTCTATATGGAAGTAACTTATTGTGGGGCTTAGAGTGCAGGGTTTAAAATGACTCACTCAGCACCAGTAATGATCCAACCTTCATTACATTAAAGACTATTAATAATTCGCGTGAAATACAGCGATGCCATGAACCTCCGATAAGAGCGAGCTGTTAGACATGGTTTACTTGTGGCTGATATTGCTGGCGGCAGCAGGTTTGGTCCATATGCTGAAATGCATCACACACACACACACACACACACACACACACACACACACACACACACACACACCCTTCCTCTCCCACACTAGCTGCACTACTCAAGTAGCGTAATCTCCGCAGTGACGTTGCGAGCTTACTGCAGTTTAGCCATGCTCAGCTGCCCCTGGACCACCCAGTCCCGCAAAGCCTGCCAGCTGGCTCACTCAGACAGAGGGGGAAAGATGGAGAAAGAAATGCATAGAGATGGAAAATGCAGCCGAACTAAGAAAATAGAGATCAGACGACAGTAGGGAAGAAGATACAAAGAGGAAGTTAAAGTGGTAAAAAGAAAGGAAGGAGCAACAGTAGAGAAGGAGAGGTGGCTGTTTAAGGAAAACAAGTTCGGAGAGGGATGTGAGGAGCGACTCAGCAGGGGAGAGACAGACTCAAGAGAACAAATAAGTAATGATAGGGCTGATGTTCTCCCTTTGTCTGCTGTATCTGAGATGATAGCTGAGCCTCTCCCGCACATTGTTGGTGCACTGAATACCACCAATCTTCCACCTCTCTGCTCCAGTCCACCCACTTCTCTCTCGCCATTACTCTGCTCTAACTTGTCTTTCCTCCTCCACCTCTCCTCTGATCGTTGCACGTACTGCGTCTCGCCGTGTTTGTTTTCCCTCCCGTGTCCTTTACCCACATCGTCCACTCGCATCCAAAGGACTTACAGTGATTCACCTCCTCCCGCCCAAACTCTCCGTCCTCATGTCTCATTAAAGATTCCCCACAAGATCTGGATACGGCTGGGACCAAATTGAATTCAGTAATCTAATCAGTATTTTACTCATCCATCCTGTTCGGGCCTTTGCGTTTTTCATACTGCATTATCCCATTACGCCCAGCTCAGTCCGCGCAGCCTGCATCTGTCACTGCCTGTTATATGGTTAATGGAGCTGCACCATGCAACTATGGTGGGAGAGCAGCTCAGGTGGAACTAGACAAACACTAAATGGCTTTTTAATCCAAATGCTTTCAGACTTTCCAATAGAATAGATAATTTCATGTTCTCAGTGGTCTGTGTTTGTGTTTTTAAATGTTTGATTTATTTGAAAGTTGCCTGTTTCAGGGGGTGTTATTTGTCTCCGTCCAAGCGACAAAAGATTTGAGAGCAATCGCACAGTTTGAGCACAAGCTGAGCCAATCTGAGCACAAGCAGGGGCTTCTGAATGAAAGCAGTAGAAAATCTGATTTCACAATCAACAAATGCTGCTCTCAAATTTAAAGACCACCCTTTTGAATAGGGATAGGGGGGAAAAAACATATCACATGAAGTCCAAAGCCTAAATCTCTCTCAAGCACCTGCTCATACGCAGACATCCATGAGATCAATTGTTCTGCATTAATAGCCAAGAAATGCGCTTTGTCTTATATAATCTATATAGTAGAAGATATTTAAGAAACAGAAAGTTCACTGTACCCTGGAGGAGTGTAACCTCGTCTCCTCTGAAACATCTCAACTCCTTCTTTGCAGCCACAGCCAAACAGTACAGAGTCACCAGCACAGCGGTTACAAAGACGTGAGTGATCCCTTGACATCACTCCACAAACTTAACATACAATAAGCTGCCAAAACTGTCCCCAGATCTCTGCACTGTGCGCTTTGAAGACTTTTCTATATATCCACAACTCCAGTAGGAGGACATCTTATGGTGAGGCTGTGACTAATAAAATAATATCTTCATTGTCCTGCTCAGTTAAATAAAGCTTAAACAAATGAAAAATGTGAGCATCCCAATCAAAATCATTCACTGATTTAATTGGCCACTGTTAATCTCTGAACGTCAAGGCGATAAGATATTACCATGGCACCTGCAAAGCATCAGCTCACCACATTCTGTTGGCTGTAGTTAAGTGTAATTAGTGTGGAAAACTCCAAATGGATACCAGCAAGGTCATAGTAATCATGTAGGCTATGCTCAGACATGCACACACACAAACACACACACAAACACCAATCATGTTCACCTCAACAGGGAGGAGCCTCTGGGCAATCAGTGGGAGAAAGGAGAGGAGAATGGGGGAGGATGGGAGAAGAAAAGAGGCACATAGAATAGAGGGTGAGAGGGAGGGACAGGGGGTGAGGAGCGGAGTCACGAACAAGGAGAAGCAGAGCGTAGAGCATGAAAGCCTCCAGGACGTTGCTTGGCCATAAAGAGGAAGAGGGGAGTTAACATGGATAGTTGGAAAGCGACGGAAAAGTGAGGACGCACAGCATCTTGTGGGGATTTATCTCTGACTCCACACGGACATGGCAAACTATTTGATCAGATATACTCCCAATATGCAATAAACATTATAATCATCAACTATAAGTAAAATCTAAATTTTGATAATGAATGTGTGTGTGAAGTATTTATTCTACACATTAACCCTCTGAAATCCAATTTTTTCAAACTTCCTCTCACTGCCTCCACCCTCAAACTGGCCCTGTCGTATCAATTCTGCATCGGATGTTGCGGCGCAGTTGATGTATTGTCATGTCTGACTGTGGCAGTGAGTATGAAAGGTACCGCGTTCCTGATTTAATGTCCTCGCCACTCGGACACAGACACAGTGAGTCAGCCCCTGCACACACAGCTCTGTGGTGATGGATTACACACCTGCAGCCATGAGGCCTGCTGGGACTCCTGCTCAACACAGAGAGCTCACAGGGAATACCAGCTACCTTCTTTAATCCTGGCACGGAGACCAGTGGACCGAAACACCTCACACACGTGGAGAACAACTATAGGATAAAGTGAGAAACCTAAAGCACAAACACGTGATGTGTTTTCGGTCAAACAATGCGCCACAGAAAGAAGTATGACCCTCCCTTTTATCCAAGTAGCAGGCAAATTAAAATCATGTTAACACTGGAAAAAATTAAAAATTTTGTATTCTTGCATAATAAAATCCTTTCAATTTGAATGTGGTTGTTTTTGAATCATCAAATACGTCACTGTATAGTCCATAGACTGATGGACGACATGACTGCTCCTCTAAAGTGAAGCCAAAACGTCCTCCCCCATGTTAGTGGATGGGATGCGGACCCAACTAAAAAGTCAAAGTACATATCAAATACATTTTTTCTCAACGATAGTCCATAATTTCTGGTAGTTCTTATCACACTGATGTATGTTGGAGTGTTCATGTTTCTAGTTTGGTTATAATAACTTATTTGATGCTATTAAAATGGTGTAAAACATCATATCTCACAGCTGAGACAGATTCGTAATTGGTCAAGCGCATGAATGGGCGGGACCTCAATGCTGCGAACCCGCTCCTGATCGCTACAGACTCTAAATGTTGTCATTGAGTGTAAGATGGAAGCATTTGTGTGGAAGTTTTGGCTTCTGGATTTCTGGATAGTGGGAGGAAGTTGAGACGTGTCTTCCATACAGTCTATGGTCTAGGCTTGTATACTATTCACAGAGTATGGATCAATTGCACATTTATATTCAAGAGTGCCCTGACCACCAGAAAAAAGCTTGTGTTGTCAACATTAGTGCTGTCACTGCTTAGTTATCCACCGTACCGAAGATAACGTCTTCTGATGAAGTGGTTTCTTTAGAGTAACAGGGTGTTGAAAATGAGGTGACACTTTTAATCACATGCAGATCACTAGTCAATAGTCTCTGAAAGGGATCATCCATCAATTCAATCTGTCTGTACCACAAAGTTGTTGAACTTGTGAGAAACAAAATCTGTTCTGCAGTGGCAAAGATGTCCGACCAAACATGGGTCCAGCACTAAAAACACTAGAAACTTATAGGTTTCTGCATTACCAGCCTGGTAAATGCACGATTTTCACACTCTGCATCACCACTTTGAAGCGTAACACTTTCTGTTTTAGATTTGTAGTCTCCAGGCCCAAGTTGATATATCCGTAATGACATCAGTATGACATCATCACATTTATTCCAGCTATATCTATACCCATACTTTTCATCAAAAAGATGTAGCCTATGTTTTTATAAATAGGAAGTGTCTTGTTATTGTAAAAAGGGATGGGCCAAAGCCATCTGCATGACCTGAAATAAAAAAAATGCATGTATGTGTGTCATACTGCAAAGTATTATGTGTATGGGCGTCTGCAAAGTATGCAAGCAAACGTACTAGGACTCAAATACACACACATACATAAGCAGCCTTACCTAGCCATCCGGAGCTGGAGTTGGGTACACACATGTCTGTCTCTGCACTGGGCAGCACGAAGCCCACCACAAACACCTCCACGCCGTCTGACATGAGTGCCAGCCCGAGTACCAGGAACAGCTGCCACTGGAACCTCCCGTGGCCACACTCCTGGATGATGAGCTCGTACTGTTGGGCCAGCTCCTCCTCATCAGCCTGCCTCTCCTGCTCCAGCTCCTTACGGTCCCTTGTGGCATCCGACACCGGCTGCCCCAGCGCCACCTGGCCGTCCTTATGCTTACTGTCTCCTGCTGAGGGGATCCCCTGGTACTCGCCCTCGTAGATCTCGTCCTCATCGTCGTGGCCCTCTGTGGCATCGCTGGAGCCCTCCTCGTTGTCGCCCCCTCCATCCTGCCGCGGCGGGTTCTTGTAGAAATCCTCATCCTCATCCTCCTCGTCTTGGAATCGGCTGTAGTTGCGGTGGGACGAGTACTCATCTGTTGCGCGGTTCACCGCCTTGCCTACTTTCTTCGTCGCATGCCGCTTGGCCTCCTTGACTATGTCCTTGGCCCCCTTAACCAGAGAAGTCCTGTTATTGTAAGTGTCCTCCATTTTGACTCCGCAGGTAGGTTATCACAGGGCCTCAGTAGATACTCAGGAGAAGAAGAAAAGGGGGAGAGGGGCAAGAGAGGTGAATGAACGCTGACGGGAGGATTGTAGGAATGGTGAGATCGGTGGGTCTGAAGATGCAGCAGGGAAGGAAACTCTTGAGGCTGCAGTCACCACGGGAGATAACCCACAATGGCTGTGGCAATCATTGGCCTGGCTGAAAGAGATGGGGGGGAAGGGTAAGCGACAGATAAAAAAAGAGGATGGGGGGAGAAGAGAGAGGGAGATGTTCATCAGTCATGTCTCCTCCACTACATTTGTAACTATCCCAAACTTACAGGTGACATCTTATAGACAGCACATACACTCATTAATCATTCACCTGCCATTCTGCATAGGCCTTTTTAATCACTGGGATTGATGTCAGGAAAAAAAGGCTTTTCGCTGTAAAGCTTTCAATTTTTATTCAAAATGAACATTCAATTTCCAGGGACACTCCTTGATCTTTATTTCATGAATTAGACGTAGTTTTGAAAGAGATGAGCATTTGTCCACGTATATACGCTGAATCTGCTGACTCATGATCAGCTCCGAGGAACAGAAGCTAATAAACAAGGCTCTCCTCAAAATCAATTTGCCCCCAATAAAGAGCTGGTTTATTATAATGGGACTGACGATCCAACCGGAACGGCACTGTCATCTTCAATCCTTGCAAAGAGAGGAGGGAAGGAGAAATGGTCAAGTGTGGCTACGTAGATAAATGCACAAGTGCGCACACACACACACATCCACACACACGCACACACAGAGAACAGTTCTGAGCATCTACACCCTACTTATAAGTATCTCTATCTTATCCAAATGTTTCATGTGATGTGAGAAATTGAGGATTTTCTCATTCAAATTCACAGTCATGTTGTATTTGTTTAACAATGGCCGTGTCTCTGTGCTGTCACAGATATTACAGGGAATAAACAGACCAGAGAGAGGCCTGTGGAGGCAGCGTGATGATGATGAAAGTAGATCACAGTTTGAACACTCCCATGATTCACTGTTAGACTAGGGGTCTCCCTCCCATATGCCCTCGCCATGTCAGCTGGGAAGTGCTTCCCTGTCCATGCCAAGCACATGCACGTGTCACACATGTGCATAGCCTGTTCTCTCTGGCGGTATCAGTTTATGTGTTAAAAACATGCACATGTGTGACCCACGTGTACCCGTTACATGGATGGGGAAGCCCTTTCCCATCTGACAAGGCCAGGACTGATGAGTGGGAGACCCCTAGCCCAACAGTGTGAATGATGTAACATGATGTCATGTGTGTGCAAACTCTGATCTATAGTTCACTATCATCACGTTGACTCTACAGGCCTCACTGTGGCCTGTTTGTTCACTGTATTATCTGTGACAGAGACACAACCATTGTTAAACAAATACAACATGACTGTGAATTCAAATTGGCCAAATGAGAAAATCCTCTATTTCATATAAAACATTTGGATGAGATAGATATACTTAGAGGTAGAGTGGAGATGGTCAGAGCTGTTCCGTTTGTGTGTGTGCGTGAGTGTGAGTGTGGTCAGAGCTGTCCGGCGCGTGTGCGGTTCCCGTGTGTCTGAGGAGCTGCTCACCACAGCCTCTATAATGAACACTGAAGCCTTGTCAGGAGGACACAAATCACAGGGCCAGCTCCAGCTCCCATAATGCCATTTTGCTGGGCAAAATGACACTGCTGATTCAAGGTGACTCCACTAATCTCTTTTGGCTCATTGGATGACTTCTGTAGTTATGAGCGCACTCCTTTATACACAGGCCCATAATTTTTGAATGCCGTCAGTGACACCGGTGGCGCCGCAGACATCCTCCTTTAAGGATGATTCATCGCAACAGCTTTTTAGCAATTTATTTCCTTTGTGCAAAATCGATCGTTCGCTGGAACAATGTCGAGGTGCAGAGTAAACTCAGTGGTCCAACACCCTGCTAGGGGCATGTCAGAGTTCAGTGTCACCGATCGGATGCAATTCATTATCTGGGGTTCAGGTCCTCTTGGGTAAAGTTTGCTCTTCTTAATTCACAGAGAGCAGATGTGACGTTTTCCCATTTCCAGAGGGAACAATTCATGGATCTTGATTAAAAGAATTGGCATATTGAGGACTGTGTGAAATTTGGTGCCATTCTAGTTTTACTCCGTCTCTACTGCAATTAATTGTATCCTGCATCTTCTTGATTCACTTCCATCTTGCATCTGTTGTTACCCGCACATTTTTACATTCTTACATTTCAAAATCCTGTAGTCTGCATTTGAAGACCATTAGTTCTATCTCCAAGTTGTCTTCACACAAGCTCTCTACCAAGTCCTGGTCATTTTTTATCATACCCTTCTTCGTGACATTTGGTTCACCTCTGATTTCTTCCCTTCAAGACAACCATACACACTAAACTTGATTATTGATAACAAGTTAATGAGAAGAATAACGCAGCAGTATCCACATTGAACCCAGGGCATACTCTATATAATTAGAGTTAATATGGTGGGTGTAGCATTGCGATATGAACCATGTGACGATGGCTGAAAATAGGCCTTGCTCTGGCAATACCCTCTGTCTGCATGATGGATGTTGCTCCTGCTTTCCTTCAA
Source organism: Hippoglossus stenolepis (assembly GCF_022539355.2). Classification (NCBI taxonomy): domain Eukaryota; kingdom Metazoa; phylum Chordata; class Actinopteri; order Pleuronectiformes; family Pleuronectidae; genus Hippoglossus; species Hippoglossus stenolepis. The sequence continues at coordinate 14,432,163 of NC_061491.1, forward strand.
CCTCTGTAAAATACTGGAAAAAAACACTAGGTCAGGCCGCTTGGCCCTAAACGTCCTCTTGCATGAAGATACAGATGGATGAGGAGATTAGAGACACGGGAGATTTGGCGTTACACAGAATCCAACTCAGGGAAAGAAATACGGATAAGTAAAAAAATGTATGTTAACTCTGTCCATTTTAACTCATTTATTATAATAGTAATTCACAGCTTCAGTCAGAAGAACCTAAAACCTAACGGAGCATACGTCGGTACAATTAGAGTTTCCTACCAGCAGGGCTCTTTGTCAAAAGGATTGATGCCAGCGTCGGTGTTGTGCAGCAGTCACGGTATGAGCCGGTTGTTAGAAAATGAAGTAAAAAATCTACTGTTCTAGAATCTCAGGTTGTTTTACCCACAACTGCTGGAGGAGACAAACACTTAATATTTTTTCATGAGATCTTGAAGGAAAATCAATAGCAGTCCTCTGGTCGAGAAATTAACCCAAAAATATTTTTATACACTGCAACTCAATGTCATATTAAATGTATGATGCTTGCTGCTTTGGCAGAAATGTTCGACCTTTCTTGCTTATTTCTCAATATTGGAGTTTGGCCTGTATAGGAATGACTAATGCTTTCCATCTCCGTCCGGCTTGACTTGTCACTGTCCTGTCCTTTCAAAGACACGCGCAAGTACACCGGCTCGACGGCCAGTTTGTTCTATTAGCATCAGAAAGGAGCAGGTCCAATCTCTAAGTGGGCAGAGCCGCATGTAATCCCATCAGAACGGAGAGCCCATGACCTCATCTGGGAGGCAGGAGCCCAGCCAGCCTGGGACGTCCTCCGTTAAGAGATTTCATCAAACACTGAGGCCATTACTGACTTGGAGGAGGGTGCGAGGGGAGGTGGGGGGGGGGTATTATTACCAAGATTCTAATGCGGTTAATAAAAATGGTTGTCCAACGGTCAGGGGGAAGAATAAAACGTTTGATGGGAATCAGGTCTCTCCTCGACATGTAAAACTCCACCACAGAAGATAGACTTCAGAGGCACAGCTGATTGTAAGCCATTCTGTTACATCTTATAGACGCATCAATAATATATCCGTGCATACATAATGCAGCTGGAGCAGGTTGGCATCTGCCTTTCCTCAAGTGCTAGCATTGATACTGTTAGTATTGACTCCAATCACCTCTGTACCATGGTTTGCTGGGGAGAAAGGTTGCCCCCTCCGTTCATATTTATATTGTGAATGCTTCGATTAAAACAATAAAGGATTCTGAAAGCATTTCTTCACACCTGTGAATCTGTCTCAGATGGAAATAATTTTTAAAAATAGTTTTCCATTGTGCATCAGGACAGACCTCACTGCTGACACAATGCATTGCTTCTATTTGGGAGATATAAAACCTCACATCCCACCACCTCATGTTAAGAGAGGAAATCTGTCTTTATAAGTCATTATAGCAGATGCAAGGATGACAAGAAGATTATTTAATGTTGTGTAAATTGTTGGGATTAATTGCCCCTAAGATACCAGCACACTTTGCACTGACACCTTTCCTACTTTTAACTCTGAGACACTGGGATAGAAAATGTGATGCTGCGTAACTTTAGGAAAACTAACAATATCACAGGTCAGGAGCTGCTTGAGAAGGAGATGGATGCAGAGGATCACAGTGAGATTTCTGTTTACCATGGCAGAAAAAGGATTCTACATGAACTTGAAAATTGGCCCACTGGAATTATTTCTGCAACCTGCACTAACTTTTTTTTTATGTCATCTAATGCTTTCCCATTGATGGGCACCTTCCCTGTTAACTCAGCAGGACCACACTACAGCAGCCTCCGCGTTGCAGACGAAGCACTTTGCCACAGATTTCCAGTTCACCGGCTGTGTGCCTGTCAATCGCTCACTGTCTCTCGAGGTGCAATTCACGGATGAGTCAGTTGCCTGCTCCCCGCACCCTCCCCTCTTTCTGGCGGTAGTGCAGAGTGCTTTAACCGCCCCAGGGCAGGTGGCTGCATGGGTTGCACCATATACAACATGCACAGTCTGCAGCCAGCAAACCAAAACTCATGCTCACGCCGAGGACATGTTGTCCACTATATCTCCAGAAAAACATTGGGTAAATTATGAGCTCCCGTTTTTTTTCATAAACCAAACTAACATCTCAAGCTTACAAAATACTGTTCAAGTAGACCAAATACTAGTAATACTTATTTATGCAGCATAAACCAAATATGTTACACCAAAATGTATAGTATAAGATGAATTTAGAGGTTTTCGTGTCTCCCTGAAATACCAAATATGTGAAACTGAAACTCATTACATCGAGTTCTATCAGTTCTTATGCCTGTAGCCTATTTCCAGCTAATGATGCCAGTTTGTCTCTACTTTTCCAGGAGCCATATTGCACCCACAGAAAAAAAAAAACACATCCCCGGAAACAACTTTTAACAAATGATACACAAACTTATGAATAAATAATGAGGAATCCCTGCATGAGCCCATGCAGCCTCCATGGGAGATCTCACTGGAAAAAAAAGATGCGAGTAACTTCACAAAATCCCTCACAAGAACCTGATATGGCTGCTCACACAGGAGTGAAACGGCAAACACCGGGTTTCTTCCCAAGTGTTACACAGTCAGCGTGTTTCCAGAGGAGAAAAGTCTGCACTTACCGTCATTTATGGCGAGAGGAGTGGGCTGAGCTGATGGAAACCCATTGCATCAGACCCCCGAAAAACAATCTTGTGTGTGCTTCTTTCCTTTTTCTTTTCTTTACACGTGCAGAATGGGATCAGATGTGTTGTCTAATTGCAATTGCAGCACGACAATGAATTTTTCTTTTTTTTTTCCCCCGGTGCAGTCCTCTCGCTGCAGCACTTCAGGAAAAAAAAGAGGAGAGAGAGAGAGAGAGAGCGAGAGAGAGAGAGGAAGAGAGTGATGCTGGTAGGGAGGGAGGGAGGCGGGGAGGCGGGGGGAGGGCAGGGTAATCAATAATCGTATTTCATTGAGTGATGCGGGTAATTCCGGTTGGGTGACTGAATGACGTGGAGCCGCAGCGCACGGATGCGAAAAGCCGAGAGGAGAGTTCCGATCTGAGCGGACTACACACTTCATCCATTCACCGGCTCACGAACGATGACTGTTTATCAAGGAGCAGGAGAACAGTGTCACCGTGATGAAGAGGAGACACCGTAAGGGAAGAGGGAGCTTCATTAAGTTTTTCACTTGTGCATGTCTACAAGAAGACACGTGGGTCACATGACACGGTGACTATTGGAAGAATATTTGTTTGAAATATGAATATCCCTATAAAATATCAGAAGTTAGGTGTTTCCATTGGTTTGGGTCACATGACATGGAGGCTGTTAAAGTATACATATCATTTTAAACATTTTTAGAAGATCAGAAGCACTATAATCCAATAAAGAGTTTTCTCAAGAACAATTTAAATGTTGGTGCAGATCCAGATCAGGCGATGCATCCAGGGTTTTTTTGATTTCACTTTCTTTAACAAGTCGAACACCTTTCAACCTTACTGTGAATTCTCAGAGAATAAGTCATGGATGTTGATAAAAAAAAAATCTGACATGTTTAGGGGATCGATATATATATATGGATGTATAAGCAATTTAGTGCAGCTTGAATGAATTTCAGTACCTCTGGGTCTTGGCAGAGGAATGTGCTTCTAGTTTCTAGGCTTGAGGTTGAAGTTAAACTTTTTCTTCACAGCCGAATGAACCTGCTCACCCGCTGCCATACATTGAGGGCCGTGCAGGACCCCTGCTGCTTGATGACACGTCCCAGAATAGAGCAGATATAAATGTAACTTTGGATCGATGAGTTCTCAAAGGAGCTCTCCCTCAGGTCACCAGATGAAAATACAGTGATAAAAAAGACAATGTGATGAAAGAAGGGTTCTGATATAAAACCTCGTTCAGAATTCATACAACCACATTCACATTCATTATTCTCATTTTACACAACAGTGCCAGTAGAAGTGCTCGGGGTTTGTGTTTATGTTTACAAAAATCTTCCTTTTTCTTCTCAATAACAGCATCTTTTTTTAAATTTACACTCCACTGAGCTTAACTTGACGACTATGCAGTAGATAAGTCCCTCGATTCTCGAATGCAATTGAGGTGCAATAAAACACTTTCAGTCCTCTTGTGTCTGCAAATGATGACCACAGAGGGAGTCATACTATCGATGAACACCACAGAAAGGATTATACAATCCTGTTACAATAATTGCATAACCTAACGCAGGCTCTTTGCGATAAGTAGGCTCTTTAGATAAAGTGTGAGAGAGTGGCTGCCTGTGTGCCTGCTATGTCAGATCCTAACGCCTCTGAAACCAGCGAGTGGTTCCTGTAGAAGGGGAGGGAGGGAGGGAAAGAGGAGATGACGGACTGATGCAAGCACGGGGACATTCAGCCTTTCAGTATTCACGTCGTTAAAGCCTGCAAACTGTACCAGCGCCACCAGTGAGACTCCACTGCAGAAATGACTGAGAGCGAGCTCTTTGATGTTACACACCCCGTCCATCTGATTCCTTATTCTAACCTTCTAGAAAAAATAAATCTCTATCGCTACAAGTTCAAACAGCCTGTATGTAGGAAATGCAGTCAACAGTGCAGCCTGGTTGTAGACATTTGCTCCCTGAGTCGAAACACCAACACATGCACGCATCCGACACTGGTTGTGCGTCACATTCCCCACAAAGGATGCTGAATATGGATTTTAAATGACGCACAAAGTGTGCACACAAACACACACACACACACACAGAGCAGGAAAGTGTGCAAGGACACACATGAACAAAAATAGCAACTATCTCTGAATTTGATGATTGACAGAAGCAGTGACCTGAGGCCTGGGACACTCTCTGCCTTTGATTCAGAGTTGGGAGACAAACCCCCCCTCAAGCCACAGGACTCCTTTTACTAGTGCAGGACAGCTGAGGAGCACTTAGCTTAATGTAGGGGACAGTACCCCCCCTCTCTCTCTCTCACACACACACACACACACACACACACATTCTTGTACTTCTATCTTGGTAAGGACAAGAATTGGCATAATGCATTCCCTGGCCTCTTACCCTCACCTTAACCATCAAAACTAAATGCCGAACCCTAACCATACCCTGCCCCTAACCTAAACCTAACCCTGACCCCAACACTAAAACCAAGTCTTATCCCTCAAACAGTCCATTGAAAAAGTGAGGACCGGTCAAAATGTCCCCACTTTCCCAAAATGTCCTCACTCTGGAAGATCTATGCTTAAAATGGTTCTCTCTCACACACACACACACACACACATACACACATCCACACACAGTTCACTGCGCATGCCTCCTCTCTCATAAGCTTTATACTCTTCTGTTTGTTACATCAACATACACACAAGTAAGAAATGTTCTGTCTTTTTATTACAGTGAAAATACAATGATTCTTCTTTATCTGGGGCTTGCACATTGCATACTGACATGTTCGGAATATAGCTGTCAGGGTAATGAATTCCCATATACCGCTCGCAGCAAATGTAGCCTTATATAGGTTGTAGGTGCTGTAATAAGAAAGTGACAGTGTTGGAATATCATATATATATATAAACAGTATATACTCCTACTGGCTGAGCAGTTCATACCAGTCAAATCATAGCTCTCACCTTCTACATATGAAAAAAAACATGTTGATACTTTTATACAATATGAATAAAAATGCGTTACATTCTTACATGAAATGCATATATACAAAAGGCATATGTAAATAAATAAATTTAGTATTTTTACAGAAATTGCATTTGTAGCTCAACACAACTGAACAGCTCCTTTATGGTGTTTTATTGTGTTGTTTTCTAAGTGGACGTCTGTATCTTGTTTTTAGGCCATATTTGAATTGTCCTGAACAAAATTGCTTTCAGATGATCTATGATATACAAAACATGTGTATATACATTTTTGGTTCTAATTTACCAAGTATAAAACCTCTGGATTTGTGTTGCATGGACATTATTCAAAGTTTAAATGCATTTCCCAATACTGATATACTGTGAATTGTAATATATTACATCAGTTTTATATTCCTGTTTTTCATACTTCCCTAGGATCTAAAAATGTACTGGCTGTAGTGTGAGCTTTCTTAAAGAAATAAATAGAGAGGTGGATGTAGACTAGAACAAACAAAAGTCTGCTGCTTATCTTCATCCAGATAATAACAAACCGACGAGGACACTGATGCTAATTGACTGTGGCTTCTGGAGATGGAGGCTCCGGCTGATCAGTGGTCTCGATCTTTCCTCACAGCCTCCACACGTGGATATGCTCCATAATAAAGACAGAAATTATGCGGCTGTGTTGTCTCTCACCTGGTTGTTGATACTATGTGTTTGCCGGTGAATTCGGTGCTCAGGCAATTCTGAGAGCAAAACAAAAGGACACTGGTGTCGCCGATGGAGAGATGTGATGGATTAGATAGGCCCAAGGGGGAAGTCCTGCTCCATCAAAATGTAATGAAAACTAATTTGAAAACAGCAGGCAGCTCAGAATAACTCTGCTACCAGTTCTGGCAACATTGTGTTCAATGGGAGGTCATCATTGTCCCATATGGGAGAAAAATGGGTTGATAACATTACGATTGATGATGGCACATTAGTTGCTGTCTTCGGGAGTTATGGTTGTCTGTAAATACGTCTGACTGAAAATCGATCAAAGGCACAAACAATTTCACACCAAGTTTGCGATCTGCAGTTTTACAAAAGGAATGCAAGAGAGGAAATGACACGAATACAAAACAACTGTAACATTTTTGTGGAATTCGTCAAATAAAAAAAATTTGGTTAAAAAAAATTACTGTAGGAAGAAGTTATTTTACAAAGTCAACTTGTACGAGCGCAGAGTGTTATTTCCTAATTTCTGTTCTGTCTGGCATTGCAAGGTTTTGAATAGTTTAATGTACCTGAGCTAAAATACCGGGGGGGGAGAACGTCAAATGGATTGTGATTATTGTCCTGGAACAGATTGAACAGGCTATGAGAGAAGAATGTGAGCGGAATCCCATTTCAACCCACAAGCCCAGGTGCATTTCCTCTGCTGAAAGGAAGGTGAATTTACAAAAGGGGATCTGAAGAAAGGTTTGAGGCGGCAACACAGGCTTTAATCTAACCACTATCAACAGTGGCTTATTACCTTTGTCTGGCACAAAGGGAAAACACACAGAATAGGTACAGAATGGACTTCTGTCTATATCATCTGTATCTTAAACTCAGGTCTAAGCTAGTTCTTTTATTTTATTCACAGTTCTTCCCATGTGGATTAAAAGATTGGAGTAATAACCAATACACGTTCGTCTGATCTTAACTTCTTTGTGTTAATTAAAGATCAAACAGAATATTCAGTCGATATCTGAGACATTTGATGTAACCATATGTGACTGATGGAAATTTGATGCAATTTTATATAATCCCACACGGGGTAATTAATCCGTATAGTCATTCAAGACGAATAGAATACAGATATTGCCCATGTCACATGAAGACTCTTTCTCCAAATCTGTTGAACAATAGTAACTGGACAATCAAACATGTCATAATCTGTAGGAGCAGCTGTGTCATTGTTTTACTGTTTGTCTGTGTGTATGTGCTTTTGTCTGTTTATTTGTTTATGTGCTCATGTGACTTTGTGCTATTATCAATGCTTATGTGTTTGTTTACTTTGCTCTTTGTACTGCTCATGTGTTTTTGTCTGTAATAATGTGCTTGTATGTGCTTTTGTATATTTTTGTTATATGCTATCAACCTGCCAGGGACTGCTAATTAAAATGAGCCTGTTTAGCTATATCTGGCTCATTTAAATGATGGACCAAAGTGCTCATGTTTATCAAAGTGCCTGTTTGTCCTTTTAATAAAACTGCGATGGCCCTCATTAGAGTGTTTACCTCTGCCAAGGCCCTACAGTCCCCATAGGAAACCACAATTCACTGGATCAGGACTTTTATTTGGATCTGCACCAAATTCCATTCAGTCCCCTAAATATGCTGGCTACCACAAGGCAAACACAAACTCTGCAGTTGTCTATTTCTAGTCAGTCCTTGTTATAATAACTTAAACAAAAGCAGACAGGCATGAGAAAATTTCTAATTCAACATCAATTGCATGTTAAAAAAAAGCAGCATACCTTGTAAGCCAGGTTGGGATGACAAAAATCACCATAAAAGAGAAACTGTGATGAACACGTCAGACCGAAACCTTTCAAAACATGTGAATCATCTGGTCTGAAATGGAAATAAATAATCTGTGGGAGCCACAGCTTCCTGTCATTCAACAGGAAACCTCCTCTCCCCACAGAGCAGCGAGGATTATCCTCTGTGCCTCACGATTCTGGTTCAAATTCATAGCTGGCTTCAGCTGTCAAGACATGTAATAGTAAAATGTGTGTGTGCACTGAGGGGTGTCTGCGCCAGGTCTTGCTGGCACTAATTTTTTCATCCTGTTCATTTCTTAAATATATATATATTTTTTTTTTTATATAAAACGTGTCACATTTGAAATATGATTCATGGGCAGACAACACTTTGTGAGCACATGTTTTGGGGGACACTACTGCACTGTCACCAGTGTCACAATGATGCAACCTCTCCTCCTCCTTTTCAAAGTCAGCACACAGGTCTCCCTCATGACAATGCTGACAGGACACCTTCAGGCAACGATGTACTCACGGCCAGGTGGTGTGGAGGCCGCGGTCCAACAGGACTGCTCACAGCTCGGCTGAGAGGGACCATATGTCTCTTCTCTGAAGTCTGCCTATGTCTGGGGACTGCCAAGCCATTAGGCCAATCTCCCATATGTGTCTTAATACTGCTAAGCACCAGGTCTGCTTATGTTAGTTTGCCTTTAGATGAGAAATAGCCACAGGGAGGTTCACAGCGTGGTGGTATTCACCTTCTTTACACACCTTAAGTTTACTTCCTTATGACAGATAGTCAGCTAATCTCAAACCATCACAACTATATGATCTGCAAATCACAGGAGCAAATCAGCGGCCCCTGTTGTAATTTTGATAAGATAAGAATAGTATTAACTAAATTCTCTTTTATACACTAATATGTAAACAAAATTTCCATCAGAATCAATAAAGAATAAATGTATATATCTATCTGTCTGTCTTTCTATCTATATCTCTATCAATCAATTTATCAATCAATCTATCGATCTGTCTGTCTTTCAATCAATCAATAAATCTATCTATCTATCTATCTATCTATCTATCTATCTATCTATCTATCTATCCATCTATCTATCTATCTATCTATCCATCTATCTATCTATCTATCTATCTATCTATATATCTATCTATATATCTATCTATCCAACTATCTATCTATCTATCTATCTATCTATCTATCTATCTATCTATCTATCTATCTATCTATCTATCTATCTATATATATATATATATATATATATATATATATATATATATATATATATATATATATATCAACTATCTATCTATCTATCTATCCATATATCTATCTATCTATCTATCTATCTATCTATCTATCTATCTATCTATCTATCTATCCATATATCTATCTATCTATCTATCTATCTATCTATCTATCTATCTATCTATCTATCTATCTATCTATCGATCGATCAGAAATCACAACAAACTCAGATCGTTTTCCTGGACACTGGTGGGAGCAGCTGGTGAGCTCAGCGTTGTTCCGCTTCCCGTTGCCATGAAAACATTTCAGCCAATCAGAGACGACCTGGCAGGAAGCTTCAGAGACAGTAGCCAATCGGAGAGTCTGTTGTTGAGTAGTCGAGTGGTTTGAAACGGCAAAGGAAGCTCTGTTTTAAACTGACGAATAACTTGTGGAAAGGGAGCAGTGAGGCAGCCTGTGGGAACAAACTCCAGTATTTACATCTGTCAGGTAAACATGTCTGGGAACAGCTTGGTTATAAGTTAGCGGATCGTTTTAAACAGCGAGAACTAGTCGCTGCACAGATTTAGTCCGATTACGTTACAGCAGCTGAGAAGGAAACGTGTTGTGGTCAGTGCAGATTTCAGGTCGTGACCTGGGTATCAAACCCGAAACATGAAACTGGAGCAAACTAACGGTCTCGTGTTTTATCTAACTGTTTTACTGGCTGTTTGAATCTTATGTACGGGTTTTTAATGTGTCTCAAGTTACATCTCACAGATTAAAGAGCCATTAAGTTGTCTGTTAAATGTGCGACCCTGAAGTTAGCTCCCGATTCTGCAGTCACATGAATGTAAAGTTAGTCCACGTTACTGAACCACAGATTCTCTGTGTTCTGCATCTGTAACTGATGTGTAGAAGTTGTGATTTCAAAGGCAGTTTTATATATGAAAACAAGAATGGGAGATTTCGCTGCTTTTTCAGTTTCCCTTAACTTTCCATGTAACTCACCAATCAGAAGTGAACTTCCGTGTTGTGTCAAATGTTTGTATATTGAATATCATGTTACTGAACATTATATGCGATCATGTGTTTATGTTTTTTGAACATTATTGGAACCATTTTCAGCTTTCTTTTATCAAGTCCCTTTTTACAGTTTAGTTCCACATGTGATGGAAATTTGACCTGGTGAGACTTCTGAAATAAAGAGATTCAAGAGTAATAGTCTTTTAAGAGGATTTTATTCCTGGCAAGGAAGGTCAGACAGTCATACAGTGTGCGATGAGCATTCTGCAGAGGGAATGAACAAGAAACATTTGCAGGCGTAAGTTGAACTGTGTGTGTGTGTGTGTGTGTGTGTGTGTGTGTGTGTGTGTGTGTGTGTGTACTATGTGTTGTGAAAACTCTGTGTTGTGAGAACTACGGTATGTGTTGTGAGATCTATGTGTGTGAACTGAGTGAATATTAAAATCCCAGGAGATAAGACAGACACATGCTGAAGGTCTCCTGGACACAGGTTGAAGGTTTCTTCGAAGTCTTGGTGGTGGGAGACAAACCTAGTCAGATTTGTGGCTCTAATGTCATTTTAACAGTTTCACAAGCAGAAATAGTATGCATAAGCAGAGATAATATATAGTGTGGTATGATGGGAACATTTTCCATTACATTCATTCCTTTTGATCATAAAATGATCACAACATTAGATACAAAAGTTACCTGCAAAATGTGAGCACATATTATATCTAAGGGTGAAAATCTCAAGTTAAATTCTTAAGCAGTCTTTATCTTCCAATTCTAAAAATGAAAAAAATGAAATAAATAAAAATAAAAATTACAAAGAATTTCTGTGTGGAAATTGTTTCTTAGTCACTCCAAATTTGTTCTCTATTCAGTTAAGGGTATATCATTTCACAGTACCAGTTTTGCTTGGATATGTGTAACAGTGAAAGGAAACCTCTAACTTTGTGCACTATAAAAAATATTATGGTTGGCGGTCTCGATAGCAAATTCTGTTGGATTATATATTGTCATAACTCTAAAACAATTTTAGGAAAAAGTATATTATAACATATCATGCAAGTTCACCTTTTCAAAGAGCAATGAACATTACTCAGTCTGACATTTGAATTTGATTTAGAGATATAAAAATATCCTTGATGAATAAAACATAAACAAATAAAACAAACATCTAATAAAACAATACAAAAATAAAATAATCAACTCACAACTAAAACACCAGATAAGATGGACTCTCTAGTCCCGTTAACAAAAATTGCTCTTGAATACATAAAAACATTTGACACAGGATATATGTTACCAGCTCAGTAAACTGCTTCTCCAATTGAATTGTTAAAATACAAAACATTCATATTGTACAATTACAAAATTATTGGGACAATTACTAACTGAACTTTTTACCTTCACAACCTTGGGATAAGAACAGTTTAATATTCACATCAAATAGGAGCAGTAAAATTGATTAAACAAAAGTTATGCTCAAACATAAAGTTAATCTGGGACTTCAATATTTGAATTCATTACAAAGTATTATATAGAATTAGTCACAAAAAGGGTAACAGTCCTGTAAATCATTTAGAATGTCTTAATTATCTATGGAGTTAAAGCAACAGAAACACAATTATTAGAATTATAAGAATTCACTGTCTGATTACTAGAAATCACACTTGTAACAGAAATCATGGAAAACAGTAGGGATTTGTCTCAGGTAGAAACAAACATTGATGGCCTCACCCACAGGGGTGAAGTCCTGCTATCTCCATCGTCATTTACATTATCTGCGTGTTTCTCTTTGCTCATATGGAACTCAGAGGTGCTAGGTCTTAGTCAAGTCGTTGCTCTTCTGCGTCGGTCAAGTCTTTGTTCTTCTGCGTCTGTCAAGTCTTTGTTCTTCTGCGTCTGTCAAGTCTTTGTTCTGCTTCGGTCTAGTCTCAATATGTTTGGGTGAGAGGGATTTGATCACACGACCCAGAAAAGTAACTTTTGTCGAACAAATTGCCATTTAGATTTTTCCCGTGAAACATAAGAGTGCGTACTTGTGAGTAATGGCATGGAATGATAACTCCTGCTTTTCGTAATGATTCAAAAACTGGAGTAATGCCTTCAATGGCTTCAGTTTTCAATGGATATTGCTGTTGGCAGGGCCGGAAATCAGATTTAGGTGTTATAACTACAGTTTCAGCAGTTTTTATTAAGCCAACGTCATGTTTGCCTTGAGCCCACAGTGTCTTAGGGATTTCCTGTAGAGCGGAGATGTTCGCAACATCCATTGAGATAAAAAATGATTAGTCAACGACATTAAAGGTACCAGATGAACAGTTCTCTGCGCGTGCGCTGTAACACAAAAACAACTTTTTATATGCATGCAGTTGGGGGGAATATAGTACGGATGCATTCTTGGTAGTGAATCTACTAAGAGTCTTTCCATTTTTGTTTTTCAACTTTAGCAAGTGAGATGTGTGCGCTGGAGTCTGAGACTTGAAACATTTCAGACTGTTTTTCTGATAAGCTAATTAAACCCACACGCTGATCAGTGTCCCAGCATAAATGTGTTATCAAAGGTTTATCATTTTGCATTCATCTCTAAACCATTGTTTTTCATATGTGATATCAGGAACCATATGAACATGTGATGTAGTTCAATGCAGAAAAGTAATTTTTCATTTCTAAGCACGTGATTGCTTCTAATATCAATGTGTGTGCGGAAATAGTATGCATAAGCAGAGATAATATATAGTGTGGTATGATGGTAAAATGTTCCATTACACACATGTATGTTCTTTATACAGTAACTTATGTTGAAATGAGTTACTAAGTTGTCTGTCTGCTGTTTACCCTTAATGAACACGATCATTTGTTACTAACATAGAGAGTTAGACACTGGGACCTGACGTTAGCTCACGCTGTTGTTGGTGTTTCATTGACCTGTCATGTATGTGTATGTGTATGTGTATGTGTATGTGTATGTGTAGATGTCATCAGACGAAGAGGAACCAACCAGTCCTGTTCTGCCCAATGACTCAGATCATGGCAGCTCTGTGTCCTCTGAGCTTCAGGTGATAAAATAAACAAACCACACTTTTACAGTTTCTGTGCTTTTATACACATTGAAGTCAACTAGGGCCAGTAATACCATTTTCAAAAGACTACCCAGTTTCAACCAATAATGAAGTCCACTTACAAAGGAAATACACATGAATTATCTTATTAGAACAGCCTGTTGCATGGTAAAGTATTTTAACTGTGGTTAGTGAATTTAAGTAGAAGTCAAAAGCTGTGACACATTAATGTTTCAATAGGGACAGTAACTTTAACTTTCATTGTAGTTTTCACTTACCAGTAAGTTTGGTTTTGATGCACACTCTTATACACTCTTTGTATGTCAAAATTGAGGATGATGAATGAAATGTCATCATAACCAATTGGCTTGATTGCTACATAAAATACTATGAAACAAAAAAACGTTTATATGAAACTATGAAAATAAAAGCAAGCTTCTAAAAAAAAAAACAGCCTCTGTAATAGTTATCATAAGACACTTGAGCACACTGGTCTTTTTCTTTCTGTTTCTGGATCAACAGGATGAGTATGAGGAGCTCCTCCGCTATGCTGTGGTCGCTCCTAAGTTTGAGACGCTCACCACTGCTCACTTGCAGCGGCTGAGCGCCCCGCATCTGTCTGCAGGGAGTCGGAAGTCCCAGAGAAAAGATGACACAAAATCACAGCGCCCAGCAGGTATCGTAGGTTCCTCTTGTGTGCAGGTCACACTCGTACACACATTTCACTAAGCCCCTCTGACAGAAACACAACTTGAGCCCCCATCAGATGATCATCCATCAAGTAGGACTTGGCATCACAACATGAAAAAAAAAAAGTATTTATCAGCCCCGTTTTCTTTTTTCAGCTTGTGAACCAGTCTAGTCAAGATGTACATGATATCAGTCCGTCAGATTGTACCCCCCAATCTCTGTTCCCTACGATGCCTGCATTTTAAACAGCCCAGCACTCTCCCCCGCTAGCTCTCGCCCCAGCTGCAGCTCTTATTGGAGGTTTAGTGCTTTAACTGTCATGGAGTAATGCACAGGGATGGAGAAAGCAGACGGGCTGATTGGTAATGATCTCCTGGCGCTCTGCCCGTACTGCTCTTTAGAGTGCAGGCTCTCTCTCTCTCTTCTCCCTGCAGTATTTAATTAAGATATTGACATAAATGCATTCCTGGATGAGGGCCGTGCTCATCTTAATCAGCATTCTTTCCATTACCTCTTTTTTTCTGAAGCGGTCCTTTGTTTTCCAATCTTTTACTTTTACCTAATGCTACTCACTTATCCCATGTCAAAGTGTCCTTTTTGTCTTTTCACCTTTGCGACTTTCTTGCTGACTTCCCTCCCTTGGCACTCTGTCTGCCCTCAGGTACTTCCGCTGAAGCTAAAGACGGGAGGCACTCTAGCAGGAGTGTGAGATCATCACAGGCCTCACCCTTGATTGTTGAGCCCCCCACACACTCCAGAGAACCTCATGGTAAACATTAATCAAAACTACAAAGAAACAAAATCATTATATGCGATATCAAACCGTATATCAATTTCTTTTAAATATAAAATAAGCTCAGAAACATCTAGCCCCATCTAGTTGCTTAATTTCTAGTGACACTCTGTATGTCTGTCTGTTTTTCTCTTTACCTCTCAGCTGAGGAGATGGGGGGTCACTCGTCTAGCAGGGTGTCACTGCTCTCAGACGCTGCCTCTGACAGGTTGCAGGCGGCAACTAAGAGGTCCAGGCCAAACAGCCCGGACCCCCTCACATCGGATGTGACGGAGATGTTCGTCTCGGAGGAGAACATCAGCAAGATGGAGAACATTCTGGACACGTGGAGTAACAATCTGAAGGTTGATCTGCTCTCTCGTCAATTTACTGGCTCTTACTGGCTGTCTGCTTAAGAGCGGACCATAAATAATATTGTAGGGCTATATTTAGGTGCTCTGACGTAGCTGAGTAATAACTTCTTGAACGTGGTGTGCATAAAATAGCAGGGATGGGTTTTGAGATGCAGCAGTTGGCAGCGAAATAAGGCAGAGCTGACATGTTTGTTCCTGATGAATAGAAGCCACAACATCAAATTGTTAATTTACTTTGAAAACTGGTATTTTAATCATAATTAAGAGTTTTGCATAAGTGGTCAAATCTATGGTGCAGTTTTGACAGATTAATGAAGCCTAAATAGAGCAATCTTAAAATCAAATAATTAAATGATGCTTTATCTGACACATATATTTAGTGTTTCAGACGTTCTTTTACAAAACATAAAGTAGCGAATGATGGAAAAAGTTAGATGTTGTAAAAAAACATTTCACTCTAAATTTATCTCACTGACACTGCAAATTTCAGATAATAAATCCGCAATTATAATTACTTCCCATAGAATAAAACTAACTGGAAGAAATACTGTGGAACAGGTACATTGACAGTGGCAGTGAGGAAGAGGTCAAAGCTTATAAAGGGAATGTACATGTGTTTGAGTCTCTCTAAATTGAATGACAGCTCTACTCTTCGTGGAAGCAGTGACCTTTTAATTGTGTTTCCCAGTGGAGTGACTTCTGGAGGATGTGGGCGTCCTTCCTGCCCTTTTCTCCTGATCTTGTACAGCTCATTCATGAAGGGCAGATGACAACCAATGATCTGCCAAGCAGAGCTAATAAAAGAGTAGAGCCGGCCTTGGGAAAAGTCAATAGAGAACAATGGAATGTAGTAGAGGGTGTTGAGAAGTTTTGTTTATGAACCATGTTTACATTTGTGGGTGTTGGGTACGTTTAAGTCTGTAAAAACCTTTTTGGATCTTGTGGAGCACGTAGAAGCCTGAAAATGTAGCTGCACCTCAGAACTCAGAATCCAATTCTATGCCAAGGTATTGTTAGACATTTCAAAAAATGAATCCAATGAAAAAGACTTAGGATGAAACCTGCTCTGTTCATGCAGTTTGTGCTTCCTGTCAGTGACAAACCCTCCTGCTCATCTGTTCGTCTTATTATGAAACAACTTAACATGTGTATTTTTGTCCGTGTTTGCTAAAGCGGTTAAAATGACCACACCATGTCTGTCCCACTGTCCATTCCCCAATTAGTCAAATGTGCTGAGCGAGCTGCGGAGGTGGAAGCATGTGTTTGTGGAGCAACACAAGCTGGAGGTGAGGAAGGAGAAGGAGCGGTGTGCTGCTCAGACAGCTGGCCTGAAGGCAGAGCTGAACAGCCTCAAGGAGCTGCTCCACACCTATGAGACATCAAACCAGAGAAAAGATGAGGTGACTGCACATGTATTCACTTCCTCTAGTTCATAATGTGGTTTGTTGGATTAATAACCAAACTGAGGTTTAATTTACAGTCGTGTTCATTGGTGTGAATTTTTAGTGTAGGGCTGGGTGTGCTTAATACATGTCTTAGCCTCACACATTTATCCTTTGCTAACTTGCACTTTCTGTTAAATGTACATTTAACAAAAAAATGAGGAACCACGTCTGATTTTTGTACTGACTTGTTGTGTGTCCTCCCTCAGGTGATTGTGAACCTGAGCCAGGTGTTGGACAGACAAAAAGAAAAGATGGAAAAGATGAGGGCCTTCACACAGTGGAGACTTCGACACACCGAGGCCAAAGAAGAGGTACATAGATGACGTGGTGATTCCTACAGATTTTAAAATCGATATTTACAGTGGGGGTGGTTGTGGGCTTTTGTGTCGATTTCATTGCCTTTTTTAATGCAAGGAGCATATTTACAGAATCCTTTAAATAGCTGACATGTTTGCTCACGCTCAGTCTTTGCTGTTCTTTTAAGTTTCAAACTCTCACATCTTGAACAACACACACTTGTCTTTGTTCTTTTCATAGTTTACTCATTACCATAGTCTTTGTCTCTAATTTGTATTAATTAACTATTTCTTTCTGTTTCATTTCATATTTATTTATGTATATTTTTTGTGTAAAGGAATGCAATAGTATTCTTAAAATGTCGAGATTACTGTCAGTACAGTGTTATTGTTTATGACACAAATATCTTCTCTTACAAAATTTACATACCTGAAATTTTGTCAGTGCACTGATGAACTACCGTGTTTAAAATGTGGTAGTGAAAGTTTTTTTTCCTCCTGCGTTTACAAAATGTCTGTTTCTTTCTTTAAAATGGAAAACTAAGTGGGTGACTCATATTTTTGTCTAAGCTGCGATAAAGCTACCAACGCAAGAAAATGCACTGCACCTGCACAGAGAATGAATTATGGGTGTAATTATTCTCTGGTGAATATTTGTCATGGTCTCGTGGTTTCTTCCTGCCAGGCTCATGCTGCTCAGGTAGCACAGCAGCACTACAATCAGCAGCTGAAGAAGAAGGTGTGGTTCGGCTGGCACGCTCTGATCCAGAAACACTGGAAGGTCAAGGTGGAGCAGGCTTGTCGCGCGAGGGCTGAAGACGTCTGCGCTCAACTGTCTACCGAGTATGAGGCCAAGCTGGCTGAGGTAAACAAGGACCTGCGTATGGAACAGCAGGTGTTTGGTGATGCTGCATTGCCGAATTCATACTTGACTCAACCTCACAGATGTTTTACTGCATGAATCACAGCATCTGTGGCCAGTCAGTGAATCAGAGAGTAGAATCAGAGCTGAGTCACCTGAAGTGAAAACCACTATAGCTAGTGGGTTTGCTTTGCCTCTTACATAGATTTATATTTAGTGGTTAATTCAGTAAGATGTTATAAATACATACAGTTAAAACTTTTCAGTAAATAACATCAACACTAAAGTTAATTAAATGGTTGCAGTGCAATCACCATAAAGAAAGTAGAAGTAAAGGTTCATTGAAGTGTTATTGATGGTGTTAAAGGTGAATATCAGGGGTGGGATACAAAGGCTCAAAATGAAAGTGCCATATAAACAGATACATGAGTGGTTCTGTTCTCTGCTTCCTGTCTCCGCAGCACTGCGATGCGATAGAAAAGGCTCAGGCCGAGATTCAGAGACTACGACTGGAGCGGGAGCGCTATGAGGAATCCATGAAGAAAGCCTTCATGAGGGGCGTGTGTGCTCTCAACATGGAGGCTCTCAGCATGTTCCACACTACAGAGGGACCGCCCGAGCAACCTCCAGCTCACGATCAGCACGGTCTGTAACCGTATGGATCTTTTTCCTTTTCTTGGTGTCATTTACTAACTTACTTAATGGTGTGATGAGTCAGACTGAGAGGTAATTTTTACAGGTTATAACCTGGATGTGGTACTGAACGGTACTGGATAAGTTCCATGTAACATTTTTTAAATCATTATTTTGTATAATGTCAATGCTGTGAATACGATGACACTTCTTTTTGTGGGAGTATCGGAACAAATATGAGGTGCAACACTGTTATGGTTCCCAAAGCATTTAAGTGGCAGTAATAAAGTGTTTATCAGCCTAGTACTTGACCTTAACGCTCACTCGGCACCATTCTCGCCACTATGTCCAACTGAAAGCAACCAGGATAGATTCATGGTTTCATGGTGGTTTTGCACTCATTAGCTTTTTCCACCAAAAGTCAGGATTCCTCAGATCAGGTAAAAATTCTACTCCGGTGTTCAAACAAAAAATTTTGGGCTGCGCAAGAAATTCTGTGCAGAGTTCTTGACTTTTTAGAATTCATGGCACACAGATCCCTGGGCCACTCTTTTTATGGCACATCTCTGCTGAAGTTGAATCTCACTGTCCCACTATCTTGTACAAATGAACTCGGACGTGCGTTTCTGTTCATCCATTTGCTTTCAGCTGTAATGAGTCTTGCAACCTGAGATGTATTTGACTATGTTACTGTCAAACAGGGCTGTTGATTCAATATTCATTTCTATTGCTTTGAACAAGTCTTAATTCATGTTTATGATCTCTCATTACTTGCACATCTTTGCCAACCAGACAAACTCAAAATGAATTGGCATGATGTGACATTAAGTCTATTTCTTTAAGTACAGATAGTTGAGAGGTGTTATGGATTAATGATGGTCACCCACCTTTTTAATTTGCCAAAGCAGGAGTGTGTAGTTGGCACTTTGCTCAGTTATACATTCAGTTATTAACATATCTTCAAATAACCAAAGAAATTGAAGATTTGTATATTCCAACTCATACTCACACTCGCATGTCAGTTTTGAATCATCATATAATGACAGCTATTCTAAAAGGAAATATCTCATTGGTTGTTTTTTTATTTGCAAGATGCGAGTCATCAAGATTTCATATTGAGTTGATTAGGAAAGATTCAGAGCATTCGTCCAGCGTCATTCAGCTTCATTCACAGTGGTTTTCTGTAACTATAACAAACTTGTATCAAGGATATATTGTGTCAGAGTGTGACAGTTTCTATACCTTTCTTTTTTGTACAGATCCTCTGCCTCCTCAGGATGAGCCTGGCTCTGCTACACTGGCTCAACTTCAAGCGTTTCCCATCTCTTCCACGCGGTTCAGCCCAGTTCACTTTGACCGCCCGGACCCTCCCTCCCATTGTGACACAGACGATATGGTGAGACCCTGACATACTCGCACTTACTCGCACTAAATCTCACTCCTCTTCCTGTTTTCACTGATGATCTCCTCTTCAGTTGGGTTCTGGTGTCCCTGTGGCCAGAGCAGAAGTTCCCCATCCCACTACAGTGGTGCACAGCTTCCTACCACTTGGGGGCGCTGCAAGTTCCCACAAACAGGTTAGCATTAGATTGTAGTCAGGCAACTGTCCACGATGCGTAACTGCTACGTAATTATGCGTAATTATGTCATCAAAAAACTACCATCACTAGGTTGACCAGCAACACAGATTACATTTTGATGTGACTGTTGATTGTTTCAGGTCGGCGGTCGTGTTGTGACAGCCAGTCAACAAAAACCCACAAAAACCGTAACTGCTCGAGTCACAGCGCGACCTGACATGAGTAAGACTGCACGCAGCAACCTGCAGGGGTCGGGTGTGGCTCCGCCCATGAGCTCTGTGATAGTTGAACGTCATCATCCTGTGACGCAGGTATGAAACAGTCTGCACTACTGCGAATAACTGTCTACGTTGGTTTATAATGCGTTTACCTGTTCTTTTGTTTCTCTTTCATTCTCTCAGCTCACAATCGGTCAGGCCACGGCTGCAAAGTTTCCTCGCTCCACCCAACATGGCCACAGCTCCACCGGAGGCCGAGGCCCCTCCAGACCACAAACCAGCACGTGCCATGTACACTCCATCAAAGTAGTTGACTGACCACACACGCATACATGTCAGAAAGTGATGCTCACCTTGTTTAGACCTAAGATTAAACGCACCCAATGCAACTACGTTAGAAATAGTTCACCTGGCATTGGCCTCAGGTCTATTTTATTTTTGAAGAGTTGAATTTGCTTTTTGTCTCTACATTTGAAGTGAACATTTGTTTTTCAGATTCATGAATGTGAAATGCACAATTATCGTAGGACAAGTGGACACAGGTGTTAAGAACTGCACATGTGGATGTTTTTAGTGATGAATAATGAACAGGTGCAGAGTTAAGAATTACAACATTTATTTCAGTGAATGTTTTTACTATAAATTATACACAGGTTGTCATGTGTAAAACCACATCATTTTAAATATTTGTGCGGATGATGATACTGATGATTTCTACTGAGACCACAGGTTGTGTACTGAACCAAAGCCATTTGTCCATTATTTGATGCACAATCCTTTTTTTATAAATAAATTATTTCAGCAGTAGATGAAATTGATGTAAACATGGAGTAAATGTTGTTCATCCTCATGATATGCTGCAGCTCTTATGGCTGACACTTTCTGCTTCCATCCGAATCTTATCTGTAAGACAAATCAACATTTCTGTTATGAATCTCCCACGGCAACAGAGCTAAATGTTCATATATTCTTACGAATATTTGTTTTAAATAAAAGTTGAATGTACCTGCAGCTTTCCTGCTCCCTGTGAAGATGAGGCCCTGGTAGAGTTCTTTTGCTGGGTTCCTCTGAGTCAACTGCTCACCGTGGAGCCAGATCAGCAGCATCCTGTTCCCATGCTCATAGTAGCTGTGCTGACCTGAGGACAAACACACAACACTGCACAGTCAAGAAAAAAAATCACCCTCTGAAATCAACATGCATTGGAAGATAAAATAGAAAAATAAAATAGTCTGTTTGAAAAAAAGTCAGGCATCTGAATCTCTAAGTATTTCAGTGAGTTGCCAGAAGCACAGTGAAAAATCCTGAATGGTCATTGTGAGTGGTGGCACCTGTCCACTGCTCCTCGATGGCCCACACTTGCTCCTTAGTGAAGTTCCAGTGTTCTGCCAGTTTCTTCCAGTCTCCCGGCTTCAGCAGCTCGTAGGCCAGGCGCCAGGCCATGGAACGGAGCTGCCTGGTGTCATTGTGGTGGTCGAGTTTAAACGTTAGCGGATACTCGTCATGAACGCTCTCATTAAGCCCAGGGTTGGCCTGAAAGGGCAATTAAATCATGTCAGCAGATTGATAAAGGCCACCAGCCTCAGAGAGCGCAAGGGGCCCGGGAAAGTGATTATTGGAAAGACAGTCATGCACGTGATTAGCAAAATGAATGCCACACGTCAACATTTTGGAAATCAAGAGGGGGAAAAGGAATTGGGAATATCATTAATTACATTTTTGGCTGACAAATTAGATGTTAGAAGAGATTCAGCTAATTCAGAAATGTGACGTTAATAAATGAATCATTTGTAATGATCAGAATGATAGATTTTTTACAGCTTCAAGAATGGATTATAGCACATATGAGAATAGTAATTTCGTTATCTCTCACCAACTTCCAGTTGTAGTATCTCTCTGCTTTGATGATCATGTCCA
The DNA here is from genome assembly GCF_022539355.2 of Hippoglossus stenolepis. Taxonomy (NCBI): domain Eukaryota; kingdom Metazoa; phylum Chordata; class Actinopteri; order Pleuronectiformes; family Pleuronectidae; genus Hippoglossus; species Hippoglossus stenolepis. Next base: position 14,454,443 of record NC_061491.1, read on the forward strand.
CAATAATCACCTCATTTGCTCTGGCTGCCACACCCAGAGCTGTTTTACCCTGCTACTCCACACCCGACACATACAGCAAAATACACAAACTTGAATTAGAACAATAATGAATGAGATTACATTTTTTTCCTTATATTTTCAATGTAGCAAGCTGATGTTATGCCTCAAACTAGTCATGTAGTGTTTTTTTTCCACCCTTGGATCGTCTGATTGTGAGGTTTTGATCAAGATAAAAACAATGTGCATAAAAAAGGCACATATTTACGCAGCAAATTTTAGTTTGAATTCTTACCCTGTCCTGGATTTTCAGATCCAGCCCAGCTTTAAGAAGCATGTCCACAACTTCTATCCTGGCCAGCTCTGCAGCAAGATGCATAACAGTCTGGGACCTCTGAGAGGACAGACACATAACAGCACAACACATTACCCATGCACTTAAATGTTTGTTTTTTATGTTGGCTGACACCTTATTTGAAGTGTGTTAGTGCAGTGATCAAACCTTATTGGTGACATTAACGTTGCAGCCAGCTTTCAGGAGAGAATGGATGACGGGGATGTGACTGTGGATCACTGCCAGGTGGAGAGGAACCTCCAGGTGCTGAGAGCAAAAAGATCCTGTTACATGAGTCCAGAAGGGAATGTGTCAATAATAAATATTGATTATAATAAAACTACAATGATAGGCATCCAGACAGTGTGTCAGCAACAACACAACTGATGTGTGTGTGTGTTTTCAGAAAACTTCACTGAAAGCTTACTACTGCCACCTAGGTTGTGTTTGCTCACCTGATTCTGAAAGTCAGTTTGGGCTTCGTATTCTAACAGGACTTGGACAAGAGAACTGTCGCCTCTCTCTGAGACTGGATGGAGAGCGCTGCAGTTGACCTGCAGGAGAAGGGAGCAGTATCATTAAAAGCAGCGGGACACTAGAGATGGATTAGAGCATCAGTAAAGGACTTTGCTGTACCTACCGTTGTGGCGATGTTGGGGTCACAGCTGGCCTCCAGCAGGGCCAGCACACATTCTTCATGAGCGTTGTCTGCAGCCTGGTACAGAGCTGTCTCACCATCCTGTGTCACAGAGGATCCATCAGTTAAAAGTACCGGTGGTGCTGGCTTACCATTTTTATAACCATTTAAAAACCGGTAATGACTAATGATTGTCAGCAGAATCTGTCCAGCAGAACAACCAGCATCACCAGTCTGAGCTGGAGTTTAATCCACAACACTGTTTACTTTATTCTAGGATAATAACCAGCACATGTTTGATACATCTTAATTAATCCCAAAGTGGAACCACCGCGCAGCACTGGATCAGCCCCTGAGCACACACTCGTCACAAAGCAAACCGGGATAGAGAGCATGTTAACACTGATTGTCTACCATGTTGACTTCATCCCGGGTATCAAAGCTCAGCAGCAGCAGATGTGTGGCGTCCAAGTGGCCGTTCCTGGCAGCTAAGTGCAGGGGCGTGTCGCCTCTCTGACAGAAGGGAGGGAGGGAAACAGCTCGTATCAAAGAGTGTTTGACTTTCAGCTCTCCAGCAGGTGTGTCGCAGAAACATGCACTCAGGCATAACTGAGTTTAAACAGGAGCAACACACACACACACACACCTTGTTGGGCTTCATGGAGGCCATTTCATATGGATTCATCAGCATCTGTAACATGTCAACACATCCGTGCTCTGCCGCCAACGCAAACGCCTGGTGCCCTGTCTGAAATATAAGAGTCAGGTTACAATTGAAGCATTTAGTGGGTGTTCTTTTGTCGTCCTTTAAGTGACTCTTATGTTGCTTTATAAAAAAAATGAGGCTTATGTTGATACCAGGTCATCTTTGTCCAGTTCTTTCATCTGTAGATCATTTACAATATATTCAACTATTTCAGTGTGGTTGTTGATGGCGGCACAGTGCAAAATGTTCAGTCCTTCCTTAGGCAGAAGAAAAATAGAATTATATTATTCAATTTTAATCAAACACTGCAAGTGTCGAACGAAGATTAACTTGAATTGAACCAGGAAACAAAAAGATATTTTGATAATAATAATAAACTTTTTTACAGCACCTTTCCAAACAATTTGTGTTTAACAAGAATAAGTGAAGTCCAATAATTAAAAACCAGACAAGGCAGTTGACTAAAAGGACATTGGTTACATATCAGATAAAGCAGTAAAAAATTAACTAAACAAATAAAAGCAGTATAGTTAAACACAAATCAAACATTCCTGAGAGCTCAGTGACCAGGAAGGCACATACATGCTCAATAATCCTGAATTGCATTTCAGGGTTGGGCCGTATAAGTGAGTAATAAAATGTCAAAGTTAATTTGAAAGCTAAAGGTACAGGGGTGATATGCTCATGCCTTTTGCTCATCAGAAAAGTACTTGTGTGTCTGCCTTGAGGATTGTAACCAGATCCCATATAAGGAGAAAAACTCTTTGTGCTTCTTTTACCTCGTTCTCGACCTTCTGCTCGGCTCCGGCCTGCACTAATAATTTCAAGATCTCCAAACTGCCAAACCAGGCAGCTAAATGAATGGGTGCCACACCGTGCTGTCAGACAGAGAACACAAAGTGGAGAGTTGTGCTTACGTAACAATGTGGCGTGATGCTATCGTCGGGCTCAACTCTTCACACGCAGCCATTTCAGTTCCTCTCACCTTGTCCTTCTGATCCACCTTGACCCTGCGCTGCAGAAGAAGCTGAACGGCGTCCTTGTTCTTGCCAGCCACTGCGTAGTGAAGGGCAGTCCGGTTGTGCTGGGGCAAACAACTCAGTAAAGTGAATCATTTGTTAAACCAGTTTAAACCCTTGAAATGTTAAGTGGTATTATACAGTGTGGAGCAATGAGGTGCAGAGGGGAGTTTGTTTTTATTAGACCCACCACATTCTTTGCGTTGGCATTCAGACCTCTCCCAAGGTTCTTCATGGTCTGCACATCATTCCTCTTTGCTGCTTTCATAAACTCCCGCTCTGCATCAAGCACTGCACAACACAACAGATTATAAATATGTATATTCTATACAATTTATAGGTTATTTTATGGGGTTTTTCCCCCCTTTATTTTTTAAATGTTTTGGTTGAACACAGAGTCTGATAATATTATAGCAATTTATAAATGTATAGATAATTTATCCGATATTAAATAGTGGACAGATACTACTGGACATTAAATATACTTCTTATAATGACACTCTGATTACAACCAATGGAGGAGTAAAAGTGAGTTGGGCACATACTTTAATAATGGTAGAAATGTAACTGAGACATGGGAACACTTGAGGCTTGATGTCAATATAAAATGTACACGTTAATTAATGTCTATACATCCTTATTGTCCAACGTTTTATTTGATCTCACTATAAGTTGATGGCGGATCGTCCTCTATTGTGTAAATGATGTTTAGTGTATGTGTTGTGTGGTATGGTGTGTGCTGTCTTGTTGTCTGTTTACTAATGTTACATAAGTGTGAATGCAAATCCTCCAACCTTGCTGTCTACTATTGTGGTGATTTTTGGTTATAGTTATTCCAAGTTGCAGTTCATTTGAAAGGCGGTGCCCCGATGTACCTTTTATATTGATTGACTATATTGTCAGAACCTCAACAGGTATATGCTGTAAGTTAAATGACGGAGTGAGTGAGAAAATGTTCCTCGCCCTTTTGTACTCACACATCTCTTTGTTGTCAAAGCTCTTGTCCATGTCTTTGTCCGAGTTTTTGTTTAGTATGAAGTCAGAGAAGGCCCTCACATTCTCCTCTCTCATCCACTTTCTGGGGTCCAGGTTCTCCTTGGTCGGGCAATGCTTCTTGATAGCCGCCCTCAAAGCCAAAGCTTTCCCCTCCATTTGGAAATTCTTTAAATTTCCTCTGTTTGTACTCAGGGTGGACTTAGTCTAATGCGACAAACCGTCTGTAAATCCTTGGACAGCAAAACACCCAAGGAGAAAAGAAACACAAAACAAAGGTGAGAGCGTGTTGAGCTCAGGTTCGTCTCGTAACCATCTTCAAATAGTCAACAGCAAACCTTGAAATGCGAGTGTACTCCACTGGAGGGCTGATCCCTGTTTGCTTCACCAGCTCCCACCCTTCAGAGGCTGGCTGCTGATAGTAAACGAGTGTATTTAACATGACTCGTCCCCTGTGCTCCGTGACTAGTGGCCGCGAAAATGATAATATTATTAGTATTAGACAACCCAGTGCAATGTTTACCAAAGATCAACACAAGGCTCTAAAAGTAGTTGAACTTGTTTGTCCAAGGATGTTTGACTAGTTACACTCACTCTTTTTTAGCAGTCTCACATTCACACAACCTGTTGCTGTTGGCAACTGGGAAGCTTCACCTGCAGCAGGTATTTATCTGAGAGAACAGCAGCCCTGCAGTCAAACATGTTCTTAAAACAAACTTAATCAGCAAATAACTTCACTGGGTTCACGCTTTGTGGTCAAAAGTAACATAAACGGCAAAGAGAGGGCGATTCATTGTCAAATAATAAAAACATTTATTGTTGTCATTTATTGCCACATTGATTTACATGATAGAAGGATTCTCTTATCTATATTATTAAATATATAATATTATCATTGGAACATGTAATAAATACAACTGGATAAATACAACTGGAAATATCAGAGTAAAATAACTCAAAAAAGATTTGAAAATAGAGTTTAATAAATATCCTAATTTTCAAGCATACAGTCATATAAAAAACACGAGGCTCATTTTCAGGAACATATGCAATTGACATGAAACTGGCATCGAGAGACAACAAGGTCATCAAAAATCTCTATTAATTTGCCAGACTTAAAACAAAAGATTGTGTTTGTCATATTTCATTTTGTGTAAACGAAAAAATAAGGCTCATTAGTGCAAATGCGTATTTCCTTATTTCAGAGATTTTAAATACAAATGCAGTTTTTTTGAAGAACGTATATCTTTGATCAATGGTGGTTAGCACTGTTGTGTCACAGCAGGATGGTTCCCGGTTTGAATCCTGATTCGGCCGTGGTCTTTCTGTGAGGAGTTTGCATGTTCTCGCCGCGTAAACTCTTGAATTTTGAATCTTGAATAAATTATTTGTCTCTGTATGTTGGCCCTGGGATACGCTGCTGACCTGTCCAGGGCGTACCCCGCCTCTTGTCCACCTCCTGCTGGGATTGGCTCCAACTCCCCCCCTTGACCCTCAAAGGAGAAGTGGTACAGATGATGGAGGGATGGATGTGGGACATCCACTTTGAGTTGGAGAGTCCACAGCACGACTGAAACCTGTGCAGTGAAACCAAGGGAACGTGGAGAAAACTTTCCCTGGTTCTCCAGATAAGGCTGTGCGCATGATGTCACCTGAAGAACCTGTCAATGGTGTTGACAGGACCGGAGCCTTTAGCCCTCTTTGATGGAGAAGAGGAAGGACAGTCCTGTCTAAATGACACAACATTTTGATTAAAACATGTTGACGCAACTGTAAACTCATACATCTTTTCATAAGGGACATGCTAAATGTCATATGCTGCTATTTTGTGCCGCAGCAACGTGTGATGAAGCAGTCTCACCTTTTGTTTTTGCCTCTACTTGCTTGCCTTGGCAGGAGGGAGCCTCTCTCTGTGAACAGGAACAGATGGATAGAAACCTTTTTTGTATCTGTTGTCTGACAAAAAAAATGACATCCACTGAGGAAGTACACAATTACAGAACCTCCTCAGGGAAATAAAGAGAGCAATCTCTGAGGCAGGATTGTTTAAGAGGAAACCATGGGTGCAGTTCATTGTAGGAAATGAATAGGTGAGAAAGTGATTTGGCCATTTCCGAGACCGGGGGAATAGGGACCCCCCCCCCTCGGATTGAAACGAGATGTGTTTTCTCCGCAGGAATCGATACAAACGCCTCACAAATACTCGGTGTCAGTAAATAACAAGGTCAGAGGTCACAGACTTTCTCTCAAACAGACATCACACAGCCACAGCTTATAGACGTTACTAACAGGATCTGTCATCAGCACAGATTTATGCATTTTTGTCCGACTGATGTGGATTGTTTGGGGGCTGATGCTGATGCCAATATTAAGAAGTAAAAATCTTCAAATACTAATATATCGGCTTATGTCCAGGGAGAGGGATCCCTCACATGTGGCTCTCTCTGAGGTTTCTACATTTGTTTCCCTCCAGGTTTTAGGTAGTTTTTCCTTCCCTTGTTGAGGGTTGTGAACAGAGGATCTCGCATTATGTTAAGCCCTATGAGACAAATTGTGTGTTGAGAATGTGGGCTATACAAAAAAAATTTGATTGATAGATGTATTGATATACATATATATAAAAAAATTGGCAATGATAACTATGAGTCCCTCTCGATCCCTTATGACAAGAAATGTAATCAAGCCTTTAAAGTTTACAGTTTACCCATCAACTTTATTATAAATAACTATAAAGAAAAAGAAAAAACGAATATATAGAACTTAAATTATGAAAAACTGTTTTTTTTACGTGAAATATAAAGATAAAAGCACATTTTATCTGCATTGTTTATTCTGTAAAATAAATTCATCAGTAGATATGAGCACAGTCATTGATATGTTCATATCGGCCCGTTTTTATCGGCCAATCAATAAATCAGTCAGGCTCTAATAAATATTGACAGAGTGTAGATCCATAAGGTTAAATACCGACAAACCTCAAAGACACAAAATGCAGCATGATATGTGTGTATATTGATATACACACACTCACCTGTGGCCTTGCCATTTGTTACTGAAGGTGGATTTATGGGCGATGACGTGCGTCCCCCCAGCTCATTCAGGACCTCCTGGTTCAGGCAGAGGTCGACGTGGCGGTTGAAGACGGTGAGGTCGTCTGTGTCCTGGGTCAGCTGACACACCGGGCACATGAGGACACTGCACAACTGAGGCTGTTGCGAGGTCGCAGTTTTATTGTCAATGTTCGACAAGACAGTTTGAATAGGATCATCTGTTTTCAAGCTGTGTTGGTGTTGAAGATCGACTGTGTTCACCTCCACCTCTCTGACCTCACACTCCTCCCTCCATTTATCCTTTACCTCACGTTCTTTTTGGTAACTCTCCAAGTCCGAATCTGACTCTGAGTCCGGATCTGTGCTTTGGTTGGGCTTTCTTGAGGATCCACTCAGACACTGGTCTATGTGTCTGTTGAAGGCATCTAAATCTGTCGTCTCCACCTGCCTGAAACACACTGGACAAGTGAAGCTCTTTGACACTGAGGCACCACAGCCTGATGTGGATGCTTTGGCCTCCAAGTCATTTTCTAGGAGATCAGAGTCGCTATTCGTGCAGGCATCTGTTGAAGGCTCTACAATATTTTCACCATCAGACTCTACGGAGGTAATTACAGGCGGATTCTCCCTGTGTCCTTCCACCTGTGTGCTTGAACCTGCCACCTGCAGTTGTAATCTTTTAGCATGGGCCCTCTGGAAGAAAGACAGTTGGGGTTCCTCACCAGTCTGGCCTCCTTCTAACCCCCTTTTCTTGCTCTGCCAGGGAACTTCCTCCTGTTTCTGCGTCGGGGGACAACAGACGACGGTGCAGGTTTGGACGGAGCCACTGGAGAGATGCTCCCTCTCGGGTTTTTGCTGCTTCACTTTGACGCAGCCATCGGAGTCTGTCTTGCCTGGTTGAAGAAAGCTAATGATGCTCCTCTGCTGCGGCTTTTTGTCATCAGAGGTGACAAATGCAGAAATGCGAACACCTACGAGCACAAAAACAAATGATCCGGAGAAAACTCCTGAATGAACGCCGACCGTGTTATCACCTCCACAAGCGGGCGTGTCACAGAACATTTAGATTTATTTCAAGACAGTTATATTAATTGATATGTCAGTTTAATTGCAAAATCTTATTACCCATGAGCCGTAGTCTGAGTGGCTGGGGTATTTCATTTTCTATTTCTGTTTTCAGTAGGTCCTTAGCAACAGCAAAGATGTCATCCGCCGTGGCGACAGCGTACGGCAGCGTCAGCGCCCTGCTCTTCACCTCAAAGTTAACGTTCTTCAGCTTCAGCGTCACCGTTTTACCCTAAAATGAAGAAAATACACAGTTATGATAATTTCTGTTTTCTTCCCAACACCAAAATCCCTTCTTTAAAGCAGCTTTGACATAACCAATGGGACATAAATAGAAGAGATATAAACCTGTACAATCTTTCGTATCAGCGATTGATTTGTCAGAATGCATCTTTGTAACACGCCACAAGGCGCTTTCATAGTAATGTGATCATGTCCCAGGGAGACATTTCCGAGGCTGATAGAAGCCCCTGCTGTTTCCTTAATGGCCCTCCATTTCCTTCCTGCTATCACGGCCACATCGGGACCCAGGCAGGGGGGTTATGGCCACGCTGGGGCCATCCCGTCCGTTCTTTATCGATTTGGAAAAGGAATGAACAGGTTGAGGTAATTGTACAAGGTTTGGTTTGGAAACAGGGCAAGTCTAGGGTGGCCTGGAATGGGATTTGTTTTTTTTAACCGTAAACTCTGATTTTGTAGCGTTCAAATTCTCAGTCTGTTATTTCTTTTGAGACAGTTCTTCTAGAACTCTGAGGCAACACCCAGCTGAGCTCAGTCTGCTGCAGCTATAAAATAAAACCACATGCATGGCTGATGTAACCAGGTCAGTGTCTTAGATCAAATGCTGTATTGTGTGAGCCAAAACATGTTCTCACTCTCCCTGCTGGTACAGAAAATGTGCACAGTGTTACTGCATAAAGAAACCGGCTCTGACATTCATTACCTTCAGGTCCTCTTTCTTCATGTCTTCTGCTAAATCTTCACAAAGCTTCCTGCACAAAGAAAACTGCTCCTCAGCTGTATTGAGTTCTCTGAATGTCCTGTAGGAATACAATGTCACAATAAAGGAAATATGAGTTCAGAGGCCAGATACCAAAAGAATAAATTAAATCCTGTCAGGGTCAATTTATGCCTTTTTAAAAACCAACCTCTCTGTGCTCATGCTTTTTCTTTCTTCGTGCCTGAAAGCAAAGACCATGAGAGTTATCTCTGTTTCTGAAATTTTCTTTTGTTTTAATCGGTTGTGTTGAGTTTGATCAAATAAACAGACATTACCTTTGTATATATGTGGAGCCTAGACCCATGGAAACCTGCAAGAGATGGTGCCAGGCCGTCTCAGAGAACAACAACGACAGCAGCGCCATCTGCTGTCTGAGTTGAGAACAGCTACTGACGCTGAGAGCATTCAGCATCTTCTCACTCACCTTCCCGACCCCAGAAACCTGAAGGAAAACCCCAAAACATTTCTACTATTTTTTAATATTCACACAGATTTTCTTTCAACCACCTTTCCCCCATCAGCAGCACATCATTAATCACAAAAACTCATGATTACATTCTAACAGCTTTCCATAATTATTCATCGGCAACACCACAAGGCTCTGTTTATGTTTTAGTTTGAGCAATCAATGTGCACTGTACTTTGCGAATTGGAAGATTCTGGATGAAGTCCATGACCGCCGCTCTGGTGGATGGGAGTCTGTACTGGCCGTTGGGCTTGTTCATGTCACTGCACACCTTGGCAAGCATCATGTTTGGAGCGATGCCTGGGGAGAGTGAGTAATGTAACTGAGAGGTGTATTTGCAGATGAACAGCTGGTAAAACATGTGCATAATATTGATCATAATTCTAAACATCAAGACAGACTTTGCACATTTTATTATTATCGTTGAGCAGTTTTGTTATTGTAAAGAATGAGTTACACAGAGTTTCCGCAGGGACAAAAAAAGTCAAAAATTCAGCAATATGAATTTTAGGCCACAAATATGTTAAAATATTAGGTTTCTCAGTGATACAGATATTAGCACGCTGTAATAAAACTAGAAAAAAGACCAATGTGGAACTGATAAATGATGGTCTATTAACGTCAGAATTGATTCCAGTGCACTCAGCGTGACTGTGGAAATTTAAAGACTATCGATACCGACTGTATCTGCTTGTAGTTTGCAATGGTACTGTGGTGTATTGAGGTTTGTTCTCGACCTGGCTACTTCACTGTATCTTCAATTATGGGGAAGTGTAAAGATTAATTCTGGGACTTTGATATTCCTTCAAATTTGTCGTATTTGACATTGGTCCTAAATTGTGTTCAAAATGGTGATAAAAAGGTCTTAAAGTCTAAATTAAACTTGTTGAAACCTGCAGAATCCCTGGTTACACTGAAAAAAGTAAAGTTTCTGGTTGGAAGGAGGAAAACCCGAATTGAATTTATGTTTTAATTCCACTGTAGAACTCCAAGAGAAAAGCAAAATGATCAAAAATAACATGGCACTGTTGAGTAAGGGGAGGTGATGCATACAAACGTGATATTGACTAATTAATCTGGAACGTAACTATCAATAAAGAGAAACAATAAAGGATGCAGCTTTAACAATCACACCTGATTAGTTGCCCCCTCACCTGCACTGGCAGTCAGCATCGTCTTCTGCTCAATGCGGAAGCGCATCTCTCTCACAGCTTCCTCCAGAGACATCCCAAACACCTCGAAAGCACCACCACCACCACCAGCAGCAGCAGCTTCAGAGCCCAGCAAGCAGGGAGAGGAGCTGGGGCTATCCTCAAACAGCACTGGAGACAGGTCTATCACCTCTGGAGTTGCCTCTCGCTGAAACTCAATCTGATCTTCACCTTTTTACAGAAGAGAAATTGTTTCATAAAAAAATCAGATGAAATGCAAAACATGTTCTATCATATTGTCTAAAATATTTAAATAAAAAAACGGTCATCACACCATATAATAATTCTGTATAATTAAGTCCTGCCTGTGGTGGTGTTGGTGGTGCGGAAGCGATGTGTACGAGAGGAGTCCGGCCAGTTCTGCCTCTGGTCCAGATGGTCTGTGAAATCCAGATAGGCTTCATCCAGGCTCATTGGCTGGAAGTGAGGGTCATAGTCGGCAAAAATCTCCCGGATCTAACAGAGGGAAACACATTCATGAGCACCTGTTAGTTTAAGCAAGAAGCCACAAAAGGGCTGCATAGAGCTGGTTGTGAGTTTGTTTGTGTGTGTGTGTGTGTGTGTGTGTGTGTGTGTGTGTGTGTGTGTGTGTGTGTGTGTGTGTGTGTGTGTGTGTGTGTGTGTGTGTGTGTGTGTGTGTGTTGTGGCATTGCTCTTACCTCCTCACTCACAGCTCTGTATTTATCAAAGTTGGTTGGAACAATGACTAAGTTAGGGCAGAGTTTTTTTGCAATGAAGCCGGGCATAGCAGCTCGGACCCCGTACTTCCTGGCATGGTAGTTAGATGTTGACTGAAAAAGAAAGGGTGAGATCTAAATAAAGCACTTTTACATAGGGAAGGCAAACTGGTACAAAACTCTTGTTTGAATGTTAAATTTGGTTAGAAATTGAAATCAATATTTTCGAATTTTGCAGTTATATATTGTGAACTTAATTCAACATATTAAGAATTTAGTAATATATAGTATAGTATAGTATAATGACTTATTCCTACAGAGTAATGATATGACTTGTGGTTTGAAGATTTATGATGATGGAGTAAATATTTCAACCATGATGATAATTCCTGTTTGTTATGAATTGCATTTCAGAAAATCGCAGTTTTTCTTTTACAATTACCATTTCTCCCCTGACCTGCTTGTGTTGCAAAATGTGTTCTGGACATGTACAATACCTGGTGCACCTATACAGACAGCCAAAAATTAGTGTCATAATACAGTTTATTTCCCAGGTAATATATCAACCTACCAGCATGCTCATGGATCCTACACCCATGGGTTTGTCCTTCAGCTCAGGACAGTCTCTCATCTCCACAGCAGCGTAGAAAGCGTCCATGTCCACATGCACAATCGCACGGCTTAGATCACGACCACTCTCCAGCGCTGAGGCCAACCTGTCCACCTGCACCGAGAGATTTGATCACAAACACTTGTAGCGTGATGTTTGAAATGAAGCTGTTACACCTGATCACATTTGTCTGCCTGTGTGTTTTAAAGAACAATAAAAGAAACCAAAGCCACTGTCACCAGTTACAGGCCATAACTTGTCTTACTTGAGCTTGAGCCGTCTTTAGCTGCTGATCTGTGATCTGTGCCTTTTGAAGCATCATTTTCTCAATGCGCTGGTTCACCTGCTGCTCTCTCTTCCGCTCATTCTCATAAAACCTTGATCCCTGCAGCAAGGACAACACAGAATTACAGGAATTACAGATCCTGCAGCACAGACAGTGAAAAGCTTCAGTGTTCCAGGACTGTGTCATCACACTGGGGATATGGGACTTTCACACAAGGCTGGACACAATCTGTAACAGTGGATATCACATGTCTTCAATTGCTCACGAGAGCCTGGTTTGTACTTTCCTACACATACCTTAGTTAAGAATAATGCTGGTAACACAAGTGAGTCTGTGTTGATCACTGGGAGTATGTGTGTTTGAACAAAATGAAACAGTGACTTTGACTTGTTTGAGTTTACCTTGGACGACTCCATGATGATCTTGTTGATCTTGTCCCTGTCCAGACCCTCCATACCAGCCTTGTTGTCGTTGAGGGCCATTCTGGAGAGGAAGCCCTCTCCTTTGGAGGATTCGACCCCATTCTCCATCCTGAAGAAATGTCTTTAAATGGGAAAATAGTCGTTTTTTTGCCGGTATGGTCCAATGCACATCGATCTCAACTCTCTTCTAAAGTTAGCAGATAAAGCTGTAAGACAACGTAGCAGTGTTTCCCATTATATGTGCGCCCTATCCAGCTCGATCCAATAACCATCAGTAAATCAAAATCAACAATTTTTATATATCAATATCTATCAGCTGTCTAACAGTGGATCTCCTGAGTCTGACTAACGATCATGTCCCTACAAGTTTTGAAACGGACTGCACTTCCGCATAAACTCGTCATCAACGGAAGAGGCGGGGTTTATTTGAATGACTCTCTCTCTCTCTCTCTCTCTCTATATATATATAGTATATAAGTAGTATGTATATATAATATATATATGAATAATTTAATGTTAAAGATTTTTTTGTACTGAACGTGCGTTTGATATGACACCGTGCCATCTAGAGAGGTTTTACAAAATCAAATCAATTTCTTTCAAATGAAGCAAGTAATATAACCCAACACGAACATGGTCCACTGAAATCAAGTTTCTCCAGATTATTTTATTTTATTTTATTTTATTGAACAGATTCTATTTACAAACTCGACTGGGGAAACAGCAGCTTGTATACAACAGCACTGTTTAGTACAGAGGACGAGCAACAATAGACACAAAAACATTTGGTCTCCAGATCCTTTTAGTCACATGTAGTTCCAGAGACCTATGTAAATATGAAAATAAAAAAGATTTACTACTACTAATACTAATTGATAGTCGTCCGCCTGAATTTAGAAATATCTAGTTGCTCTTCAGCGGCCTCCTGTGGTTACAGGGAGTCGTGGGATCTCTGTCTTAAATAAGTAAATTATTTTTAATAAATTATTTAGGGAGTTCTTTTAATCCTGGAAATTATTATTTATTTCATTTTACCTAAAACACTCTAGTTTCAGGCTTTATGAGTTGATATTAGTGGTAATTTCTTGTGGCGATATAAATGTGTTTAAAGTGCACAGATCCCTCTGAACAGCTGGTTACTGGGGGGATATTTAGGAAATTCTCTACAAATAAAACTGTAGCAATGATCAGTTCACTCAGAGCCACACTTGGATTTATTGTGTTATGTTATTTTTATTATATTGTGTTTAAACTACAAAACGCACTTGGCAAATTCAGCTGTTGTCATAGTCGAAGTCAAGTTAGACAAAATAAAAATCTAGTTTCCGGTGTTTTCCTTTCAAAATAGCATCGTTTTGCATGGTATTTCAGACACAAATCATCTTTACTGTATAAACATGCAAATTGAAGGAGCAGTATTTTTCATTAGAAATGAAAGTACCTACCATAGACTCTATGGTACCTCCCTGAGCTGTTTTCCTGTTGCTCTCTTCCCCCACAACATGAAAAGGATATGCTCCTATTTTGAAGGCAGGGATGACTGAGATCCGGTGCGGCTGTGACTCCGCCCAGCTTGGCGCCGCTCTCCCTGTAGGTACACAGTGGAGCGTGGCCGCAGCTCCCCCAGCCCCCCGGAGCCCGATGAAGACGAGCCCGTCACTCCTGCGCTCCAGCTCACTCAGCTGCGGAACTACAGCAGGGAAGCAGCCCGCGGAGGCTTGTCACATGTCGGCTGAAGTTCAGGCTCGTTGTTAACACCGCGGCCTTGTTTCCCCGTCGCTCTTGCGAGCAGCACATCGAGCGGAGCTAACGAGCGCGCTCACAAGTTGCCCGTTAACTTAACGCTAGCTAGTCGCATCGTTTGACAGCTAACGCTAACTAGCTAGTCTCATTGGTATTCGACGTCAGTTTCAAAACAAAGCTTGCAAAAGCCCCGTGAAGTTGAGACCCTGCTCCGCTGCAGCCTGCTGCCATCTTCGGCTGGAGCACTGAGTGTAATTTACGTTTATCCCGCTGCCTGTTTTGCTCACTTGACGCTGTTTTCAGTGGCGTTCAGGCTAAAGTTAAATCTGTCAGCAGGTTGGACTGTGACGCCTTTGGAGCTGGTGTCTGAAACCCAGCAGCTAGCGTCGAGCTAGAATCAAAGCGGAATCCCTTGTTGTGCTTCGCATCTCCGGTTTAAATGTCCGAGAAGAGTTCATCGTCCGGGTCGGACGAGGATGTGGACCCGGAATCTGGGCAGCAAGCGGAGCACGGAGGCGTGTTGAGCAAGGTAACGTTAGGTCAATTACTCTAGCATGTGGAGGCTGCAGAAATAACTTTGAGCTGCTGGTGTGAAGGCAAAGAGGACATTGAATCCAGAATCACTGCATGCACATAACATCTTATCTCCCCACCCACACACACACACACACACACACACACACACACACACACACACACACACACCACACTTATCAGATGTTCACCTTTGCTTTTACTCACTTTTGTGTCCACATATGATGTGTTGTTAGGAGTCTTTGCCTCTTAACAGGATTATAACCTTGGTCTTGTGTTACATGTGATGTATCAATAGGCGTTTGTGTCTCCTAATCTAATTAAACTTGAATTATTGATATGTTTATTTATGATTATAGTGTAAGGTGTTGTTGGGTGTCTAGAAAGCCAAAGTGAGACAAAATGTATTATTATTTTTAGTATTATTATTTGGACGTATGGTCTGTTGATTCCAACGTGTTACTACACATTGTGTCTTCTGCCTCTCATTCCTTTACAGTGGACAAATTACATCCACGGATGGCAGGACCGATGGGTTGTGTTGAAGAACAACACTTTGAGCTACTACAAGTCGGAGGATGAACGGGAGTACGGCTGCAGGGGGTCCCTGTGCCTCAGCAAGGCTGTCATCACAGTACGTATTTACATGGTGCCAGGAAGGAATATTACTCATCTGCTCTCTCATGCACAGATAGCTGCACTTGGGATGCACAATATGGATTTTTTTTACAACCAATACCAATAATTACCTGCTTCTCATGGCCAATACTGATAACCAATAATCTCACATTTTCACACCAAACATACAGGGTATTCGCAGGTTTTTTAAACGCAGGTAAACCTCAATCAATGTCACAAATGCACCAAAAACTGAGGCACTTCCTCACCTCGGCGTCTTGCCAAAGTAACATGTTCACCTGAGTGTCCCGTTTCCATCGCTGCCACGCGGAGCTGATGAAAACCTGTGTGTACTGCAGAGTCATTTGACCCGAGAGTAAATGCTGATTTCATCCATCTCCATTACAGACAAAAGCCAGTTGTTAGTGGGTGTTAATGGGTTTTTCTTCACTTTTTAACAAAAATGTCACGTCAAATGTTAGACTGGTTTTCAATTAGAACCAATTGGACATTTTATTGGATTTAAGTGAGTAAAAAAATGTAACATGGGGTATCACACCATAGGGTTACTCTTGAGGAAGCTACAATGTTTTCATCCTGTCCTTCCCTGTCATCAGCATGGACTTGAACTTTTATTCCTTCAAAGATAAAAAAGTAAACATTAACTAGTAATGAGGCTGTTGCAGTCTTGCTCAAGCACACTTGCATGTCTCCTCCTCTGTGGCAGTCATTTCACAGGCTACCTTAAATTGGCATTCCCTACGGTTAAAATTTAAGCTTCAACCACATACGCTGCAGTGGTTGGATCTGTGTCCCCCCTGCGCAGGCCTCCTGTTGGTGAAATTGGCTGAAATCCCACACCCTGGTTAAATATTCACTGTTTTCTCTGAGCATGCCGCCACCAAGTACAGTGGCCAAACTAATGGTTTTACTGTGACAGGAAAGTTTACTGTTAGTTTCTTATAGTCGGAGTGAGCATTCCTGCGTTTGTGCAGACCTCAATGAAACGCCACATGACCCTCAGTGTTTTGTAATTTTGTTAAAGTAGGCTAACCAGGAGCTTACACAGTTTACTAACACTTAAGTAGTAATAATATAACCCACACTGCCGCAACTTACCAACCCTCCCGTCTTCCTAAATATCTGAAGCCAGTGCTGTTTAAGAAGGCTTGGGTGTGAGGAGTCAGGAATGCAGAAACTTTGCTACTCTTCTTGCTTAACATCAGTTTGTTACAATTATGAGGCTACAGACACCATAATGTCCTCGTATGGAGACAAACGTGCCGGAAATGTTATTGTCTGAACGTTCGTATCAACGACCAAGACCCATTTTCTAAAGCTCACATCAATTTAAGCTCTTGTCAAAGCGTCAGTGTTTTCTTATATATCTTTGCTCACAGCACTCTTGTTTAAGTAATAGTGAATGTTGATGGTTAATTTGTCAGATATTATTTTAATTAAAATTCAAACTTGCATGGAACGCACTAATTTAAAGACTGCGAATAGAAGGAAACAAACTTGAGTTGTAGACCTTCCTTCTGTGAACTGTGACTATCAGCATTTAACTGACAACCTCCTCATTCCTAATACTGAGGATGCCACAGGAAAAATAGGCAGTGCAGCATGGATATACAGTAGTGCTTACGTATGGGGAAGGAGAATGTTCTAGTCTGAAAGAATGAGGCATAAACTGGATTGTAAAGCAGAGGTTTATGGGCCGTGTCTGAAACAGCACAGTATGATAGACTGGGTTTTCTCTCACCAGTTATGGCATCACACCTGGATGCACTTGAGGTAACCATCGTGTGCCCTCTCTGCAGTGAAATTTTGTAACTGGAGGGGATTTTTTATGTTATACCTTTCAATGGGGAGCTTTATCTCTGAGGCTGTAATTGAAAGTAGAGAAAACCACTTGACCTCTGCAGCATCCCAGATATACAAGTTAAAAAATGTCACATCAGTGTCTAGACAATGTTACATGAAGTTATGGAGGCTAACATTGTGTGTTCAGAGCTGCGGTGTATGTCGCCATTGTCAATGATGGCAAATAAAGCAGCACATGAGCATCATTCAGCAAATCTAATTAAACGTGGGCAACATGAGGTTTTGTCAGCTGACAGAGCAGCTGTAGTCTCAATGCAACCGAGGAGAAAAACGGGGAGTAGATTCAACTCCGTCTTATTTCGTATAAGGAACATTTTTGCAAAGCAGATCTCTCCTTAGTCTGGAGGAGTGCAGTGGTTAAATTCCAGTCTCGGAGGAAACGGGGAAATTCTTTGTTGCATGTGTTTGGGTGACAGTCAATGTTTGGAGCTGGGTGGGGTGCATTGCAGAGCAGGAAAGTGGAATAGTTGAAAGATTTGGCCCAAGAGTAGAAGGAAAGGTATGATGACCTAGGATCAAATAAAGGCACGCTGGAAGAATATCTGTTTCTTTTGCACTGCTCTGCTGCGGTCGTTTAGGATTGCGCTTTGAGACATAATGCATCAGCTTTTAATTAAGATTCCTGTTTATTGTGTGGCAGAGATTTTTTCTGTGACTGATTTAATCCATGTGTTTCAAGAGTGTGTCATCACTATTCAGTCAGTGTCGTAAACAGAGAGACACATTTTGAGAGGAGTTATTGCAGGATCGTTTTGCTCCTATTTCTCAGTGGTTTTGTAGAATTTGGGGAAAATGTTACATTGTGATTTTGAAATTAAAGATATTTGTTTTTTGGTGATAATATTTCCTGAGTTGTCTCACACACCGTGTCCAATAACTATTAATGACCTCTTCTTCTTTCTGTGCAGCCTCATGAGTTTGACGAGTGTCGTTTTGACATCAGCGTGAACGACAGCGTTTGGTACCTCAGAGCTGAAGATCCTGAACACAGACTCCAATGGATTGAGTCGATAGAGCTGCACAAGGTGAGTAGCACGCTTTTGTTAATCTTGAAAAGAGAGAACAGACTTGCTTTATCTAAATCCTGGGTTTGCTCGTCATACACACTTTTTGGGGAATTTTTTTATACCTGTAAGCAAGTCAGCTACATTACTCTTACAAGACAATTTGATACTGCAGATAGTGAATGAGTCTGAAACCAGTCCCAGTGATACTGTTTGTTGATTTGCTTGGTGTTCGTCAAGAATCAGAACAAATATTTGTAATGTGACTTTCTTTGGCTATGGATATGATTCACCTATTTCAGGTATTCAGGTTCAGTTTTGGTTCAGGCTGTTTGTTCTGAACAAACAGGGTATCTACTTTGTTCAGTGAGCTGGGTGTGGCTGGACAGAGATTCGGACACACATTCTAACACAGAGCCCTTTACCCTGGGAATGTGAGGAATCTGAGGAGTGAGGTATTGAGGTGGGGGTATCCCCTGTCATCAGATACCAGGCAGCTGCTCACTCTGTAAAGACATCTAGCTAATGATGTATGGTTCCTCAAAATAAGAATATTTCATATGTGTTCATGGCTTACTGTGGCTCAGATGATTATTGGGACAAAGGTTGGATTTAGGTTTATATGTGCATTGTGTGGGTGTCTTGTTAGACAGGGCGGGATCGCTTGGCCTGGGTTGCTGTAAGCATTATTACACAAAGATCACATGTCTTAGACATGTTGCGATGAAATAGATCAGATGGGATTGTAGATAGTATCTAAGTATCTAGTTCTTTGTTTTTATCAAGATACAGAATATAAATGAGTGCATAAAAAACCTTCATTATATGTGCAACAGAAATAATCTGTCAAAAACTAGCTGACTACATCTAGATATACCTCAATCATTTTGTTGTTAGTTTGTACCAGGTTTGTTCTAGTGTGTGCTGAATATTAAGCTGATTAACATTCAGAATACATTTTTTGATTATACAATAATGAAAAGTTTTCCTCAGGTATCTGGACAGCTTAGGTGCCTGTTTGGCGGGGGTAGGGGGTATTTGGGCATTTTATATATTATTTATTTTGACACTGTTTTGTACCATTATCATTCTAGTATTCATAAAAACACAAGGTACTTTTTTCACAGTTCACTCAACAAAACAAATCTGCTCACTGATGATGTGAACAGTATTTCCTGAAGTACTCAGACACATTTAAGTGAGTGAATGTACTGTGCGTCACACAAAATAACACTTGTATAACAATTTATAGTGATAGTGAGTGGATTTGAAAATGCAATCGTATCAACCTCTCAGAACCACCTAAAAGTGTAACTTTGTTTTGCCGCTCACCAGAATATTTGTTCAGTTGAGCAGTTGAAGACAGCTCACTGTCCCAGTGGCCGCTAGTCGGCTGAGTCACTCTAGTGAGTCGATTCTCCTCCCACCCTCATTCCTCTCACATAACGATTTTCACTGACAGTTAACATGTTTCAGACTTGGGTCTCTTCAAGCTCATCATCAGTGACAGACATTATTCTTGCCTGTTTGACAGGTTTTTTTTTATTCATCTCAGCAGTGAAGACGTCAGAAGAATTCGTTTTCGCTCGTCATGAATTCAATTCCTTCTTGGCAGCAGACCGTGTTACGCCAGCCTTCAGACACTCCTGCACATTGAGCACATTGATACTTCTTTAAGAATGATTAACTTGAGTACTTGCTACTTTTGACTCCTGACTTCTTGGAGAAGCCGTTGTCTAATGTCACTTAGCAATAGTGCTGCCAGTGGTGGTGTACATTGTAAATCATAAGCCATAAACTAAAAGGCAGCATAAAGTATATTTGCCTTAATTTATTAAAGCTAATACAAATTATCATTTATAAATAAAACCTGTTCATGTAAATTTATGTAATTAGGTAGCTGGTTAAATTAAACAATCTCTGCTTCATATTTTTATGCAAGGAGGCTACATTGCTGGTGGTTCAATTGTCTAATCACTAGCCCAAAATACAAAAACAAAACATGGTCAGCAATATTTTTTGTTCATGTTTGGCGTTATGCGACTGGAAAGCTTGGGGGTCGGAAATTGGAAATTCCAACTTGGAAAATATCGACTTACCCAACTGGAATGCAGCATAAGTCTTAAAATGTTAGCAAAACTCTGCAGTGTTGAAAATACTGTACAGACTGTACATTAACTTGGGTTGTACATTTATAGTGTTTTTGTGCTTTTTGTGTTACTTTGGCTGACTAGGAATTCATTTGGTCTTTAAGTGCATGGTTCCTAAATTATTTACATTTGTTTTATTGTCTTGCTTTCACATCAAAATATCACAGCTGAGAGACCACGGTAAATGCACCACAGTCACTATCCTGTGAACGCTCATTAAGCCCTGCTTCTCCACAAAACTGGTGCCATGGATGCTTTCATAAATGCTACTGGCTGTTTGCATGTCAATTGAGTGCGAGTGGCCGCAGCCCGCTTGTCCATTAACAGCTCTGTGAGAGTATTCCAGGGTTATGTCTGGAGTGTGACCTTCAGTAACCTCACTAAGCTTTAATGCTTTAAGGTGAGATTGTCAGCACTGGTCCCAACTGGAAAATGAAGGACTTTCCCCATGGAGTGTTCACCACTTAGAATCAGGGTTTACTCTTTGTGTCAGGACTCAAGGGCATGAATCAGCGTAGCCTAAAACTCGATAGTGTCTCTTTTCTGGTATTTAGTTAAAAAAAATATCTTTGTGTTTTTCTTTTACATTTCGAACTTTTATTTGATTTGTTTATTTATTGCTAATTAATCAACAGACTTGTAAATGAGCCAGAGTTTGCTCTATAGGCTAATTTTCTTCTGCTATCCCTAGCCAGTTCTAACAAGGCAAACGGAAATACAATCAAGGTACTTCTTATATAATTACAAATATCTATTGATAATTAATATGCATTATGCATACCATCCAAACTAACTGTACAATAAATCTATGATTAAAACACTGGCTGATTGAAAAAATAAAAAAACAAGTAAATAACCAATGAAGAAAACACTGCACCCAATAGAAAGAAACACAAATAGGTAAAACAAACAAAAGAAAATCATCATAAATATCAAACGTACAATGCTGAAAACAATTTCATCACAAGAAATGGTTACAGTAAAAAACACATGCATCTGTTCAGCATTAGTGTATTATTTTGAATTATAGTCCTTGTGATTAAATCTAAAAAATACTCCTTAAAGTAGCTGTAGCATATTTGTAAGACTGTCACCACCACCAAATTAAAGCACGATTTTTCTCTTTGGTCATTAAACATATGAAACATAACTTTGGTATTGCCTCACGCCGTTCGTGTTGGTAGGCATTTAACACAAAATGAGCAAAGTCAAACACGTCTGCAGACATTTTACAGAAAAGTTTCTGACTAAGGTTATGATATAATGGACAATAGAACAAAAACTGCATTTCATTTTCGACCCCTCCCCGTTACACATTTCACACTTTCTATTTTCCTCTGGAATAGAGTAGAAGCATCCAGTTTCCAGCACCAGAGGCAAAATACCACATATAAACTGAGCACAGACAGACCTCTGGGCTGTGGTCAGGTTAAGGGTGACATAGACTTAAAGAACAGGTCTTTAGTTAAATATTCAGCCTCTTGTAGTTCAGCACTCGGTTGTTAGTTTAGGTACAAGGTGTGTAACAACATTGTATTATTTAAAATGTTTAGAAATGTTTTAGGGTTTCTTTTTTAGCCAATATTGAATACCCCAAGCTTGTTTTATCTCGGTTTCTAACAGCTATAAATGGGGTTTAATATGTTTTGAACAAGTGATAATTGCAGCATTTTAAATGGCTCCTATATGACACTTTGCAAAGGCAAATAACCAACATTTACATAACAAAACTAGGCAGATTACTGTGAAGGGAAAAAAGGGAGTTTTTGTTCAAGTCCATTTGTGTTTTTATGTGTGGGTGTGATTGTGTTGGTGGTGGGAAATGTTGTGCTAACTGCACCGATGATAAGTGCAGCTCTTGATGAATAATGCATTTTTGTTTATCAGCCGTTCTCACAGCAACAAAAATCAAGAGGGACACATTCATCATACTGAGGAGACTGTTCCATTCTGTCAGATTTAGAGGGGTGGTAAGAGCAGGGAATGGGGAAAACCCCTTGTATTTATTTGTAGTTTTTAACACCACTTCATCAGAGGGGTTGTTGGCACAGTCTGACTCTTACTTGTCCAGATCAGACTTCATAAGGGGATGTTAGCAAATAGGAAGGAATGAAAGGAGTGTGAGGTGGATAGAAGCAAAGCAGAGGATCCAAACAAATGTTGTTCTCTGCCTCCCACACTCTCTCTCTTTCTCTCTGTCATAATGCACTCATCCACCCATTTGGTACTTAAGTGGTTTAGCACACAAACAGCTCCAGACAGCCCTTGTCTTTCTATCCCTCTCTCTCTTTCTCATGAATACATGCATGCACCCTTCATTTTTACCCTTCTCTCACTCTCTCTCTTCGACCCAAATGCAAAGAGTCAAGGTTGCTTGCTCGGTGATTGGTGCGGGACGTAAAGATGGACAAGATGAAAAGGTTTCACAAATCAGGGTGTGTGGTCTGTTGAAAAATGAATGCAGCATGAGTGAAGTGCATGTATGTAGTGTGTCTTTTGAGTCCATGTTCGTGTGTGTCTGCAGAGGAAGTGACAGAGAGCAGACCTGCATCGCTCAGCCAAGGATTTACAAGACTCTTCCTCTCGGCTCACTCCCGTCTCTTCTGCATCACCGAGTAGCCAGTGTCTGCCTCTTCCTCTCATCGCGATGTGGCCAATGACTTTTTTCCTCCTCTCTCTTTTCCCTCTCTTACCGCTGCTTTCTTTTTACTAAACGACCTAAGCTGAGCTTCAATCGCTTCTCTTCTCCTCTCCATCTCCTCCTCTTTCCTTTTGTTCATCAGCGAGGTGTGTCCAGGGAAAGCGGAGCACTGGATTTGAGCCTCTGAATTATCAGAACGTTGGGCGTGTTGGGGAAGCGTCTGGGCCATGTTGGGGACAGCAAACTACCGGGACTGCAGCAGTGTCCTGCTCTGCTTTGGCTGTTGGAATGGCAGAATGGTGGGCTTATATAGGTGCATGTTGGCATGCTGCTTTCTCACTGTCACCCATCACTGAAGTAATTTAAGTAGTTTGGCAGTGGTTACTGTTCATTTGCCCTCATCCATACATTGAATAAAATATCACTTTCTGTTAACATGCATTTAGTTTTTACCATTGATAGCACTGATGGGCTAGTTTTAGCATTGAACTCCTCTGCAGGTTGTAAGAAAGCAGTCACCATGTTTTTGTGAATCAATCTTATGCTGCATGGGTGTATGCTGGAATACCGGTGTTTTTATTAAGAGGTGGTTTCCTCAGCAGCCGTGTGCCCAGATGTGGTCACTGGGGTCACTCATCTCATTACCCTCACAAAGATGCTATATTGTGTGTTGTGTATTATGAGTGGGTGTTTAGTTTGCATGGTTGTGTCATGCAGCTTACCAGCGGTGCATAAAAGATGGCTGTCACAGTCTGGTCTTTGTTTTGTCATTGCAGTGCGTTGGTTTGCCTCGTGGTCTCCTAGCGATACAGCAGTGATGATTTCAGCAACCTAATGAATATCTTTGTCTGTTCAAATAAAATAAACTACAGCAAATACAATCTGACAGTCTAACAGCCCTTAGTCCTAAACACACATTTGTTTACCTATGTAACTACCTGGCCGTCCTTCTCCGCTGTTTGAAGTGTGGGCTTTATAGAAATGCCAACAAGAAGTAAATAGGATAAATAAAGAGAACTGTTGTTGCCGGAAACAAACATTACACAAAAACGGAGATGATATTGTTTATGTTGTGTAAATGCATTAAGAAGGTGGTTTAGAAATAAAATCCCCTGGCACTGTATAATATTTGTGGAGCCGTCAGTGCAGCTGGAGTATTTTCCAGACCACAAATCAAAGCGTCAATTGTCCTCGACCTTTTATTTGAAGTTACAAAACAACTCTTCTACTTGCTATGAAGAGCCAGTCAAAGCTCACACACAGCCACTGATAGTTAACCACTGGATTCCAGTGTGTTTTAGCAGCAAATATCTACACTTAGAATCTACCTTTACACCATTAAAGATACTATTTTTAAAAGACCTTTGTAAAACTGAGCTGTAGTGTCTCTTTAATAACAACACTGAATGTTGAAATATTCACTGGTACTGATGCCAATTTTTGAAGAAAAAGAAAAAAGTATTGGATGGACACAAAACCTTGTAGACGAATAACGTTTGGGCCAATCAATTTTGGTGCAAATCTGGATGAGGGGACGGATCCAGAATTTTTTCCCCCCTTTCTATAATATTGTGAGATATGGTGTTTTTCAACATTTTCGTTGACTTCTCAGAGAATAAGTCATGGATCTTGATGAAAGAAAATCAGGCATGTTTAGGAGCCTGATATTTCTAAGTGTGGGAAATTTGTTGCAGATCCAAATAAAAATCCAGATTTTGTGAATTTCAATGTGGTTTCATAAGGGGACACTTGACTGAGTACCCTTCTAGTTCAGACTGGGTTGAGTAATTGGTTGTATGTTGTTGAGTTGTTGAATTTTATTTTATTGTATGGTGTTCGTGTTATTTTTCCACTGCCTTTATGTGATTTGTAATTTTATAACACATTTTTTAAGTTTAGTTTTTTGATTGCTCTAGTTATTTATTGAATGTAAACATACTCTTTAACGTCAAAACCGTCTTCAACTGAGTTCACTTTCTATTCACTAACATTCATAGTTAATTTCTTGCCACTTAGCAGATGTATGTGTCCACCCTCAGGTTTGTCATCTGTCTCCCTCTTGTGTTCAGTAAAACCTCTGCATGTCAGTTAGCCACCAGAAACAACTTAGTCTCTTTACTGAAATAAAATGAGGATAATTACACACTAAACCAAAGCAAATAAATTTAGACTGAAAGAACATACCACCAGCATGTTTGGGTCCTGATTTATATGTAAAATAATTTAATTCTTAAACTTGTCACACTGGCTCCATCTTACTGTTTCTAGTGAATGAGTGAAGGTATACATTTAAGTGTTGGGCTCTAATATTTGGTTTGAATTTGCCATCTCCCTCTAATGTAGTGGATAACAGTTAACAATAGTAATATTTTTCATTGGTGGGGTTGGCTGGCTGTGCGTGCACATACAATATGTATAATAAAGTCTTGTCACTGAGCTGAGTTGGCACTCCCAGGCATTACACAATGCTAACATGTCTGTTTAATGGAAGTATGATGCAGTCTCTAATGCCCAGTCAAATATCTGATTTATAATGTAAGACAGTACAAAACATTTCCCAGTATAGATGTTTTCCTTCAGAAAGTCTCTAATCAAGCTTTGATCTGTCCACTTTTGGATTCAGTATGATTTATTTCCATGAGTATCAGGTCTGGTTGTCCCTTTCAACAGTGTGTGTGTGGGTGGGGGTGGGTGGGTGTAGGTCCTGATCTGATGCTGCTCAGCATTACTCACTGCTGCCGACTGATAGAATTGATCTCACTTTTCCTCTGTCTAGTTTTTAAGAGCAGAAGACCTTTTTATTTGGCAGATTGTTAAATGTGTTTTATGCTCTTACTGAACTTCTATCCTCCCCTCTTTGCTTCTCCTCTCTCCACACACATTTTCTCCTCTCTTTACTCCATTTTCCATCATGATACTCACTCTTTCCTCTATTCTCTCCCTCTTTGTGCCTTGTCTGGGTTTCAGGCCGAGTCTGGTTATGGTTCAGAAACCAGTCTGAGGCGTCATGGTTCCATGTTGTCTCTCACCTCTGCAGCCAGTGCCTTGTCTGCCACATCCGCATCCTCCTTCAAGGTAAATGAAATAGTTTAGCAAGACATGCTGGTAACATTAGTGTTAGTGATAATAATTAGCATTTTGTACTATTTCTTATCACATTCACATCATTGTCGTATATGGTTGACGCAGTTTAACTGAAATGACTCTTTCCTTAGACTACCTTTTGTCGACTTTCTACTTTAGTTGTTGTTTGCATCTCTGCTCTTCTCTGTGTTTCTGCACAGAAGGGCCACCGGCTGCGTGAGAAACTATCAGAAATGGAGACCTTCCGGGACATTCTGTGCAGACAAGTGGACACCCTGCAGAAATACTTTGACTCCTGTGCTGATGTTGTCTCCAAAGATGAATTTCACAGAGACAGAGGTAACCTGTGCTATAAATACTTGTATTGCTTGTATCTTGTCCGAGATTTATTATAAATGTATTTACGTTGGTTTAGAATTGCCTTTTTTTTTTTTTACCAAAACAGATATTATAACCCACAAATGCTTATGTTTAAAATTCTGTGGACATGGTGGAGTTAGTATCTTTTTTTTCTTTCAAAGGAAATGGTGTATAAGAATAGAAGTAGAGTAGTTAGATAGGGATCATTGAAAAAGGAAACAAAAATCAATATTCACTTATAAAGCACTTTGTGAGCTGTGTCATCTCTGGCAGAACCTTTCTGTGGCCATAAAAATCACTTTTATATCGACTTTGGTCTCTCGTGTGGCTTAAACCAACCTGTAATGAAATCTGAAAAACTCTTTTTTCGAAAATTTCGGATTGTGTGATCAACAATTGTCAAATTCTGGGGGAAAAAAGTCGCAATGTCTCCTAATACTGTTGAATATGTTTGTATATCTAAAAACATTATGCTCTTCGATACATATCCAGGTTTAGGTGTTCATGTTATCTTACATCATGGTTAACTGGATATATAAATGGAAGATAGATCTAAGATTGCTGTTGTTTTCATACCAATAGTTGAGGATGATGACGATGAATTTCCTACCACTACAAGACCTGATGGTGAATATAATCACAACAACAATGGCAGCAAAGAAAAACGTGAGTTATCCTGCAGATACAAATATTCATTGTTTCATTTGCTTGGCCTGGTCATAGTTGTTTATTTTTAATCAAACCATGAGGAAGCCTCAACATGTTTGTTTTTTTCATTCTGTCTGTGCCAGTGTTTGCTCCTGCCAGCCCAAAAGGCATGAACGGAATAGACTTTAAGGGGGAGGCCATTACCTTCAAGGCCACAACAGCAGGCATCCTGTCCACCCTGTCCCACTGCATCGAACTCATGGTCAAACGAGAGGACAGCTGGCAGAAAAGAGTGGACAAGGTAAATAAAAGAAATGTCACCCTGAAGTGTCATCGGCTGTTTCCTGAGTGGGCGTGTCAGCAGCCGGTGCTTTGACAAGCTACAGTAATTGTTGCTTCTATTGTCTTTAACAAGTTGGTTATTATGAGCAAGAGTTTGATATTTTGTCCTTAAGGTGACGAGGTTGTGGACAACACCCAGTGGATGTTCTGGAAAGATTCAAACAAGGGTTTCTGGTGATCGCTGTTGATTGTATTTACATTTAAAATGTACTGGCTGTATTAATGTTTGACGACCCTTGATTTCATAGGATGTAGTTCAGATCTGTTGGTAAATGAAGCAGGATGGTGGTAAAAAAAGATCATCTGTGTTAGCCAGCATTAAGAAAGGGGAAAGGATCCTCAAGGTAAAAATTGTTGTTTTACAAATGTAACAATAATGGCTGTAATCAATCCCATTAGTTTCACAAAATGCACCTGTTTCCTATAATGAGCTTTTCATTTTTTTTTTTACCTGCATGATTGAAGTTCCCTAAACACTTTTCCACACCTTGTGAGTGCCTTGTGTCTGTAAAGTTACGCCCTTTGGAGCTGCTTATGCTTACATCCTGATCAGCTCATCTGATGTTGTCAGACCAGTTTCTTTACTTTTTATGTCTTGAGTGTGTGAAGGTGTGCTGCCCAACCCTAAAACTCACAAAAGCTGAGAAGCTCTCTGTCAGTCAGCTAGAACGCTCAGGTGAAACTGCCTCACTCTTAACTCTGTTTGGTTATATGTGTGTGTGTGAAGTTTAGCTGCAGATATGGAGTAGGGAAATAGAAATCGCTAACAAAACACACACTTAAAGGAACAGGATACGCCGGCTCAGACTTGTACAGAAAGGAAAAATGACGACTCGGAGTTTATGGAAGCCCTCGCTACGAAGGAGGACAGAGCTGCTCACGTACCAGACACAGAGATGGATCCCTCTACAGACGGGCAGCCACCTCTTTGCAGTATGTCTCTGTCTGTCTTTTTCACTCATCTGACGACAGGATCACCCTCTGTTTATTTTGTGGCAAGTGTTACATGTCCACACCTTCCTTTACACTCTGTTTGTGTCTCTTTCTGTCTGGTTTCCCCCTATTGAAACATTGTCTGGGAAGAGGTATTGTTTTCTATTACTTTGGACTTTTAGACACAACTGCTTCAGTTTGCTCTTGCTCTTATCCCAGTGGGACTAAGCTGTCTGAAATGTGAACTCTTTTTATTTTCTCAGCAGAGTTCAGTGGACTCACCAGAGCCAAGTCTTCATAGCTAATGCATTAGGTCCTTGTGCTTTTACGTAATAGATAGTGGATGCAGTTTATCTGGCAGTTCATTTGTTGGTTTATTTTTTCATGAAGGGAGTTTAGTTACATCTGGTAAATGGTAAAATGGTAATTTGGTAAAATTGTGAAGAGTGTTTGTGACGGGCAGACATCTCTTCCTCCTTCACTTTTTATCAGCTGTGATCTGATGAAAGGAGCATTGTCACTGTGGCACATATTTTCTGGCTCTACAACACTGAAGTCTTATTGTTTATTTTCCGAATGTAAAGGATAAGCAGACCTCTTTTAACTGCAACACAGATATTTTAATTGGCGTCTATGTTTACGTGCTTTCACAGTCGTTTATTGTAACCGTACTGCACTGTTATGTCTGTGTGTGTGTAGGAGCTGGAGAAGAGGAGGAGGGTAGAAGATGCTTACAAGTGTGCTATGCACGAACTGAAGAAGAAGTCTCACTATGGAGGCCCAGACTATGAGGTAAGATCAAACTAGATAGATTGAATGAATTTGAAATGGTAAAACGACAGTAGAATCATGTGTTCACTTTGTCCTATTAGTTTAACTGTTATACTCTTTGATTCGGGCTGTTCCCATGGGATGTTCTACAAATCATACAACATGTTTTTATTGTTGCATCTGAACAGGAGGGTCCTAACAGTCTTATCAATGAAGATGAGTTCTTTGATGCGGTGGAAGCTGCACTGGACAGACAAGACAAGATAGAGGAGCAGGTGTGATGAAGATTACAATTTCTTTGCACAATCATAATGTCCTCTTTAGTTTTGATGTATAAAACATTTATACATTTACCTTAGAAGCCGTGTTGTGTTGTTCTTACCCTCCTCATCTTTCTCTTTCTGTTTCTGGAAAAAACACTTGAGCACAGTTCCACACATTACACACAGAGATCTTGCATGTCTTTGTTGTTCAGTGTGTGTCTTCCTAATCTCTCTTAACACACTGCTCTTCTGTGTCCCTCAGTGCCAGTCAGAGAAGGTCAGGATATCTCGGCCCTCCTCAGTTACTCCCGGAGACGCCTACTCCACCATCGGTACACACCGATATGCCAACAAGGTGCTCAACATGTTTCTCACGTTGACTTTAATGTTCCCTTTATTCACACCCTACTTTTGTTCTGATACAAGTGTATTAGTTGCTCCTCTTCTCTGCAACTCATCGATCCTGTTCGAATCCGAGTCAGCTCACAACCAGTGTGACCTGTCTATAAACCCGGCAACTTCTCTAAACTGATGCTTCAATAACATTTTCTTATAATATGTCCTTCAGCTTCATGTGGTCACACACAATGAGTTTGTGTTATGTTTACTATATTTTAAGATTTACATTATGTGTCTGTGTGAAATGCTAGTTGAGCAGGTTTTGATTGTTTGCTCTGGTTTGCTGCAGCAGCAACTCTTTAGGTTCTGTTTCTTATTTCTCTCTCTTTCAAACCTCTTTTTCGGTGCACAGCCCCATAGCCACTCTTCTTCCCTGTCCTCCGTTGAGCTAATAAGTGCTTCAGATGACATTCACAGATTCAGCACTCAGGTACTGTATTTGGTCAACAGAGAGCACCTCTGTCTGCAGTGGGATGCAGACCTGCCTTCTGCTTTTTCACCACAGTCGGAGAATGCATGAGAATGTCTACTAACCAGTCTCTCCAGGATCTCAGACTCTGGATCTCAGAATCCATGTGCTTTTAGTCCTTTTGTTTATAGTAGCGTTTTACACCCATGTCTATAGTAGTATAGTATGATGTGATGCACTAAAAAACTAACTGGACAAAGTTAAAATTGCTGGAGAGACTTTGTGGTTTATCTTCATCACATAATGGTTGTCATCATTTCACTGATAGTCTAATGTTGCATGGCTGGAATCTAGTGAACCTTTTCATTTCCGCCTTGTTCTTACCTCGCATTACTTCCACAGCATGTGCAGGCATGAATCCAGACTGGTTATGCACTGTGTTCTTAAAGCATCATTGGGATGTTGAATAACAAACCCTTGGCAGGATTGTGTATTCAATATTTATTTGTATATTGCCCAGTGGCTTCCTTTCTCAAAGAATTCTTAAGATTCTGAAAGGGAAATATTTGTTCTGTTTGACCCCATGAAGTTATCAAAACCAGTTTCAAAGCATGTCCTCCAATGGACAGAATAGCAAAAGAGTCTCTAACATGTGATTTTAATCAATATCTGTCCATCTCTTAGGTGGAGGAGATGGTGCAGAATCATATGACTTACTCTCTTCAGGATATGGGTGGAGATGCCAACTGGCAGTTGGTAATAGAAGAGGGAGAGATGAAGGTGAGTGTATAGAGAAGCTAATCATTTCCCTTTTTGAATATTTCAAGCTAAGGCACTGAGGTTTCACTTGAAGCACCGACAGATCAGGGGCAGGGGGAATTATTAGCTTGTGGAGGTGGAAGATCCACTCACACTTAAGTGTTAATTCCACAATGAAAAAATAATAAATTAAATCCATTAAATAAAAGCCCCTTTTGCACTGGTCAAAAACCCACTGACACTAACATCTTGCTTTTGTCTGCAATGGGAATGGATTCAATCGGCATTCGCTCCCTGGTCAAATGACCGTAGACACTGGTTTGCATCAGTCTGACTCCGATCAGCAGTGATGGAAATATGACACTCGGGTGAATGTGCTAATTTGATAAGACAGCGAGGTGAGAGAGCACCTCAATTTTTGTTGTGTTTGAACAAAAAAAAACAGATCTCCACTACTGGCAATGCGAAAGGAGCCTTTCATTCAATAATGCATAAACTCTCATTAATGCTTTTGTCTCCAGTCATCTAGGTTACTGCGTTTCATTTACTGGGCTAAAAATAATTTTACTCAATAAAATGGCATTTAAATAGATGTTTTATCCATTGTCTCTTTGAAATTGATAAACTAAATGCACCTCGTGTTTTCAGTTTTTTGAATGTTTGTGAAGCACCTGGTGAACCTGTTTGTCTCCTGCTCTGCTCTGTGTGGAACAGGTGTACAGGAGAGAGGTGGAGGAGAACGGTATCGTCCTGGATCCTCTAAAAGCTACACATTCTGTGAAGGGGGTGACAGGACATGAGGTCTGCCATTACTTCTGGGAAACAGATGTCCGAATGGACTGGGAAAGTAAGTTCACTACTTCAGACATGACCATCATATCAACACATTCTGTTTTAATGTTGTGGCCTGACTGAACTCTTCCTCCCGCAGCTACCATTGAAAATTTCAACGTTGTGGAAACACTCTCTGATAATGCTGTCATAGTTTACCAGACGCACAAGGTGAATATTCTTCATGTTGGTTGACGTTTTGAAACCGTGTTGCACAATTGATCAGTAATATTCTGAAAGCCCGACTGATGTTACTGATGCTTGTTTTTCAGAGAGTGTGGCCTGCCTCTCAGAGAGATGTGCTCTACCTGTCAGCCATGAGGAAGATCATGGCAACAAACGAAAATGATCCAGACACATGGCTGGTTTGCAACTTCTCTGTGGACCACAACAATGCCCTTGTAAGATGACTGACTGCATTACACGTAATCTTACCACACAGTATTGAACGTGAGCGTCCGGTTGTTGAAAAACATTTCTGTGACTACTTTTCCTTATTTCATACCTATATTAGTACTGTTATAGTTTGAATGCATAACTGCAAATATCCCACAGTCAAACAAGGGTTTGTTCAAAAAACTGTTTTCAAACATGAACTCCAGAACATTGACATTGTCTAGGTCTTCTCTTTTTCATCCTGAGATTCTATTCTTTCAGCACGCACTTGGTCGCTGTACATTTTTGTAGGGGCCTGGCAGGAAAAGTTCTTGAAAATGTTTGGGAAAACTGACTCGGACATTTGCGTTTACATGAAAAGCACCTTTTGGAAATTTCAGGGGACTGAACTTCAGAACATTTCTGACTCTTTTTCAGCCTAAATGGGGGAAAGAATGATTTTCAACCTCTTCACCACAGTCACTCTGTCAAATGTACTACAGTGAGATGTTTTCATATTCATTTTTTGTTTTGCTCTCAGCCCACGAACAGGTGTGTTCGTGCCAAAATCAATGTTGCCATGATTTGCCAAACACTGGTCAGCCCGCCAGAGGGAGATAAAGAAATCAGCAGAGACAACATCCTTTGTAAGATCACCTACGTTGCCAATGGTATGTGCCTCCGTTTTTATCCAAGACAAGTTATGCAGCTCAGAAAACAAAGCCTCTCTACTGTCATCCATCTAACTATAATCTACCTATGAGCACCTTAGTATTAAAACACAACCTTACAGTGAGAACTGAGTACGAATCTCTTATCAATTTAGGTCACATTTTTATTTCTCATCTAAACACAGTCCTTACTAATATATGTAAAACCCACAAAAGTAACCCCCCTCCACTTACTTCCTGTAGACATGACATACACCAGCACCACAGAAAGAATCCTGAGTCAGCTTATTGTTAGAGAGGCCAGGCAGTTGTGGGCGTGCATTTAAAGAAATAGTCACTAGAGGGCACCCTGGGCCGCTGTCTGAGCACTGAAGCTGTTCAACGTGGGTTTATGACTCATCGTTTAATCATCACACAAAGTTTCTGATAATCTCCCCTCTCTACAGTAAACCCAGGGGGCTGGGCTCCAGCCTCGGTTCTCAGAGCTGTGGCCAAGAGAGAATATCCCAAGTTCCTCAAACGCTTCACCTCCTACGTCCAAGAGAAAACCGCAGGGAAGCCGATCCTCTTCTGAACACTACAAGGTAACAGGAACTCAAACACATCCTGTTTTAGAATTGAAAAAGCAACTTACTTTGCTTACACTGTCATTAAATCTCCTGGCTGATGCTTGATGTTCAATTTTGAACTGTGAAAAGGACAGTGGATGTACAGAATCTGGTATTATTACCTCCACCAATGAGGTTTTGTTTGTTAGCAAGGATTAAACCGAAACTACTTTACTGATTTTCATAAAATGTTTTGGGTGGGGCATGAATGAAGGAAGAACCCATTCAAGATAAGGTGTTTTTCAACATATTCGTTGATTTCTCAGAGAATAATTCAGGAGACCCGTTTTTAGGAGTGTGTGCAATTTGGTGCAGATCCAAATAAAAGTCCGTAAATTGTGAATTTAAACTAGTTTCAGTTGTGTTATCTTGTGGTGACTTTTAATCTTCTTTCTTGTTCAGGCCTGTGAAGGGCTGAGGTTTCCCACTGGAGAAACGATGTTGTCCAGGGAACAGGCTCTGGATGACCCAATCACCCGTTTGCAGATTTCTACCTGCAGGACACCATATCATCCACAGAACACCTGCTTGTAGACGAGACTGGTTTTACAGCTTTAATCCATCAGTAGTTCTAATCCCAGCCACCTTCTAATGGCGTAACACCATCTGCTGGTCATGGGTACATTTGTATGTTAATTCAACAGTTTGCAAAGTGGTTTTTTGAATTGTTATTACAGATTTTTCTTTTGTAAATTGTTTTGTACATTTCTTATGATTACATACATCATGACTTCTTTGTTTTTTGCTCAAATCACTAGTATTACAGCTGCTTGTTTTGCTGTTGCTAAAGTAACCATGAGGGAGGAGCGTGGATATTGACAGGAAAAGAATTGATGAGGTGTGGTACAGTGTTTCCTCTTCTCTTGCCTTCTTTTGTCCCTCTAGTGACGACTCTCTCTCTCTTCTGCAGTTTGATGGAGGGTCTGAGCCTAAAGCTTTGAAATCTTTATATTTATAGATTGTTTATAACGTAGCTTTTCGCTGAGCACCATGGACACAATGTATTGTACAGAGAAAACGGACTTAAGTTTTCAGTTAGTTTACCAATGTGAGAAATGTGAATTGACTGTTAAGCGCTTGAATTTGATGACTGTGATGGTCCAAGGAAGTGGGAGATGAAGAGCATTTTCCTAACAAACTCACCTTGAACAATATTTTTGCCATATTTGAACTGATCACAAATAATTGGGTAACTAGGACTTAGTTGACTGTGGTCTGTAGGTAATAAGTTGTGGTCGATTGTGAGTGTGTGTCTGTCTTAAACCGCCTTGTCACACACAGATATTTCACCTTTATTGACAAAATTGACAGATATTTCCGAATGAGCACCATAATGGTTGATATAAAAATCCCATCTGTCACTGAGGGATGAGTTGAGACATTTTCCAAACTTAAAGTTGTTGTTTTTAAACCAATTTCCAGCCCCCAAAGAAGAAGGGGGAAAAAGTCTGGCCATTCACAGGTGACGTTTGTAAATTTAATCCTGCTACTTCTCTGCAGGTGAAGGTAAAGTTGTAAAATGCTGAGCAGGATGTCATCTACTCCCTACATTCTCAGTCATACTCTTAACAAAACATTTCACAATCCACACTACAGTGCAGTGGCCTCCCACCCTTTTGACTGATAAACTACCCCTAAGAATGCCTTAGACCCCGGGACGCTAATGCCTGGCGTTCTCTACTGTACAGCCGCCACCAGACGTGCATTTATCAACTCTGAAGTGAAGCGGGGGGGGAGGGTCAGCATTTCACATCATCTTACCTCAAGATTTCTGTTTGCTCTAGATTTATGTTTCATGTCGTAATCATATATTGGGAGTTTTGCAATCGGTAGATCCGCATGCTTAAATTGAACTACAGATTTTTCTTCTAAAGAGGTCAGAGGTCACGAAGGATCAGGATCATTGATTTGCTGATGATTACAAGAGCTAGATCTACGAGCAACGTCAGCTGAAGAATGCATTTAGCATTTTTAATTTTGATATTTTCTCAGTAATCTACACTTTATACTTTGTATATTTCTAAGTTGTACATCAGAAGTGTTATTATTTGCACTAAATGGAATGCAATTTGACAATGTTCTGTAAATTAAAATTGTTTCACAAGAGAATTAAAGTAAATGTGTGTCTGTAAAGTAAATGTATTTTAGTTGCACTGCTGAGAAACTGATAGCAGGCTTTGAACATAATAAACGGATGAATGATAAAACGGTGATATGCAAAGAGAACATAATGTTAAATGGGAACAAAGCAAAGTACTGCTTCGGAAGATAAACAGAAGTAGACACTGATTTTTAACAGTTTATTTATAGTCTTCTCTATATAAATATGCATTGTCTTTACATTCAGCGATGAAAGATTTCTTTCAGCAAACGGTAAAATAGTGAGATTTACATAAATTATGGTCTCAAGTGATGACGTGATTGTGGAATTCAACATGGAGAGTTGGATTTGATGTGGATGAAGAGGTATCAGACGGCTTCTATGTGTGGGATCTGTATGTCTCGTGACTCGATCAGTATCAAAGGAGGACGTCCTGAGTAAAAGCATCTTCAGTCCTGACAAAACTAGGAGCTCCGCATCAAAAATAATCCACAATGTTCCTTCATAGTCTCTGTACATGTGGTGTGGAGGACTGACAGAGGTGTGCATTGGTAGAGTAGAACGAGGGGGGAGAAAAAAGTGCATGTTCACACATCCAAATCTGTGCTTATGTCACCTAAGCAACGTCCTCAGAGAGAAGTATTTCTTACAGTAATCATAACCAATGTCAAAAGTGCCTTTTTATGAGAGCAAGTCTATTGTCCATCCGCTCTGTGCTTCATCCGACTGCCAGTAACTGTGTTTTCCTCACGTCAGAGCAGCACGTGTCCTTCGGCCCAGTCAGGAGAAGGTGGCCGCTTCATACACAGCTCAGTGTGTGTTCGGCCTCAGTAGCTTTTCTCGTCCATATTGTTGTCTGTGGCTACGAGCTGGCGTGTGTCCTCTGTGTGTGGCGCAGGGACGTCCCCCGTCATCAGGCTCAGAGGTGCCATCACTAGTGTAAACATTCCTCATCTGATCAGCAGCTGGTGCGGCTGCAGGTTTTAAAAGTGTCCATCATTTCTTTATGATCAGCAGAAGAAAAAAAAAACGATTTAAAGAAATGTATGATTTGTATCTAGTCTCCTTGTGTGTGTATGTACAGTCAAAGTCATGAAATGCCATGAAAACAGGATACGTATATAAAACTTAATGGCACTGCATTGACACGTGCTCTGAAAATGCAACTCTCAGTTCAGCGTGGTGGTCGTCGTCGTTAGGGTGACATGTCACGTGGTTCCTGCAGATGTCCGTCACTGTGACTCTGTGTCTTCTGTTACTCTGTCTCTCAGTCTTTTTTATGTTTTGGCAAAACAAGTGGCAACAGGGATGTAGCAGCACTGGAGGTGGCGTTAAAAGGCCAGCACGGCCTGACCAATGGAGTGCGGCGATTGTCTTATGATTGGCAGGAGGAAATGACGGCTGTGAGGCGGCTCTATTCACTGCAGGGAAAGAAAGAAAGAAAGAAATAGTATCAGCATGTTTTGTTAATGTGACATAAACGTGCAGGTAAAAAATGTGTCAAAAAAGAACATAAAACAAGTCAAGCTAATTAATGGAGCATATTGGACGCCAACAAGGCTGAATAGTTAAACTTATAGATAGAGCGACTTGCTGGAGATATAAGGTGGATGATGGTGCATCTTTTCACTGGTGGGAATCTACAGACTTTGTTGTGTGCTATTCATGAAAGTATAAGACCGATCACATGCCAAGATATTTCCTCCAAGAAACCTTGCTACGCCTTAACTGGACCGAATTCACCCGACCATTATGTTCAATCAGAAGATTATTGTTAAGAGAGTGGAGATCTGTTGATTTACCTCCAGCACATGCACAGTTCTCTCTAAAGCCCGACCGATTTATCGCTTTGCTGATATTCACCTCTCAGTCACATCGGTGAATATCGGCGTCGGACAGAATTTTGCCGATACGCACCAATTTATCCATTTCAAAGTATTATCTGTAACAGCAGTGAGGACTTCATTTTTTCATCAAATAAGTCAGTTCAAAGTTCATCCGGCAGAGAGAGCTGTTCAGAGAGCAAAGTGCTGTATTTAATCTTCTCTTTGATGCAAAACTTTGGGGATTCATACTTTGAAGTGTAATCTCCACGAACCACCCGAATGTGACGGTGACCTAAAATAACCGAGGAAACTCACCAAGTAGACGTCCAGAACAGATCCATCATCACGGTCCATGTCCACATCCATGGTGCTCTGCTCTGACGTGAGGCAGATGGCACTGTCCTCCAGGGTGAACGTGGAGCTGGACGCGACATCGTCTCTGAAACAGGAAGCGATATTTTAACATTAACCTTTGTCGTATAGACGGCGCTGAGAGCTTCTTGTCGAGGTGAAGGCCATTTAAAGTGGAGCAGCTGTGTAAGCACTGCTTGAAAACTGATGAACAACCTTTCCCCCAAGAAACAAATCACACGCTATGGCTGAGATTCCCGACATCAAAGAGGCGAAGAGATGAGCCGACCGTGAACAGGATGTGAAACCTGCCGTCTGGCGTCAGGCCCAGTGGAGGCCTCCGCTCACAGGCTCATTGTCTCATAGTCTCC
Source organism: Hippoglossus stenolepis (assembly GCF_022539355.2). Taxonomy (NCBI): domain Eukaryota; kingdom Metazoa; phylum Chordata; class Actinopteri; order Pleuronectiformes; family Pleuronectidae; genus Hippoglossus; species Hippoglossus stenolepis. Next base: position 14,492,592 of record NC_061491.1, read on the forward strand.
GAAACGGTTCACATGAAACAAACAAAATGTCCTCGAGAGTCGGAGCCAGACCCTCGGTGGGAGATTATTTACCACAAATGGTTACAATAGCTTTAAAGATGGCAATGAAATATTTAAGGGAATAAGACAAATTAAATTTCAGCCATTTTGGTTTTAGCTTGAGGCAAGAAACACGTCACAAACTTATCATCCAATGTTTTGGGGAGAATGTAAGTAGATATATGTGTCCAAATCTTTACCAAGATTTAAACAGAAACTATAAAATGAGAAATAGGTTTTAAATGATGATGCTTAAGAGGCATCACCTGCTCCTGCAACTCCAAACATGCTTTTATCCCCGTGCAGCCATTGGTCATTAGTACAACAGTGTATTACATGAGTACTTTGTTAATTAGTACCTATTTTGAGTGTGTGCACTTAAAACTCCTTTAAATGTCTTTAGAATAAATGTATTACATCTGCCAAGTGGGTTTCGCTTTCATGTTTGTTGTTTCTTCCTTATTGAGCAGGATTGCGCTTTAACTATTGCACCAAACCTGGGGAAAGGATGTGGTGTTGGTCAGGGAGGAAACCGTGAAATGTTTCAATGACACGCTGCTACAGATGATAAACGTGAGAAAGAGTTTTACAGCGGTTGTCACGTCTTGACACATCCTGGATACTGTTTTATTTATGCCTGTATTTATGCCCTGGGTGCCTCCACCAGGGGGCAGTGCTGTTTGCCTTACATGTTCATCAGGTGACTCCCTGATAAATTCAGTGATGTGTTTTCACTCTTTTGTGACATGTGACTGACCCAAGTCCACTGAGAGAGAATAACAGAGACGTACACCTGTAGAAATAGATCTGATGTGAACACGTGTGAACAGCTGCTTTGTTTTAGAGCAATCCTGGTCTCAAACATCACAACAGGGATGTGTTACTACTGTAAAACATAGCAGGAAGGTTCCTGGTTCGAATCCTGGGTGAAGGGGTCAACCCACGACCCTCTAAGGATAAGCAGTATAGATAATAAACGGATGGATGTATTGATGCACATGTGAACCGTTGTTATAGAGCAATCCTATAGCCTCAAACATCACAACAAGAGGTGTTACTACTGTAACGCAGCAGCTTACTGACAGTGATTACTGTGTCAGTGGATCCACAGTGTCCCGTTGCACCACTAGTCCTCTTTTTGTCACCGTCTTTCTGCAGCATAATGGCACCGAGTGAGACCCGTGTCAAAGCCGCTGTTTAAATATTTATGCAAACAACCGACAGAACAATGTCAGGGCAGCAGCAGGTGACTGCCGGAGGGGACAAGACCGGACAAGTCGCACAATGGGGCCTCAGAGAGCGAGCAGAACCTGACACTGCCGGACAGGAGGAGAGGTGGAAGATGGGAAACACGGAGAGGGCAGAGGACAAAGTGTCCGGAGGCATCCGATCACAAACTGTCCTCTAACAATGTAGAGGAGTGGAAATGAATATAATTTTATAATATACAACTAAGTAGTAACTTGTAAAAGTCCTCTCAATACAATAGAGACGTAAAAAAGTACGTCTCAATACTAAATAAATAATAATATATAATTATTGACTATTTGTTTAGCAGAATGACAAAAAAATGGTTAAATGTCAATAAATCAAGCAAATAAATCGAGCTGTCAGAAATTGTGGTTAATAAAATAAAGTCAAACTAACCGAGGATTTTGTTCCTGTAAGTAAAAACCATTATTCCCTATTATGGAAAGATTTGTGTTGTACTTTCAGAGCATTTCTTCCTCCCTGTCATGTAAATCAACCCTCACACCCTCATTCCTCACTGATCTTTCCATATGTAGTGTAAAAGTGTGTGCATGTGAATGTGTGTGTATTGGGTGCATGTTGCCAAGCCAGCTGAGTCACCTGCTCCGTGACGCACATCACCGATAGGATCATGTGATGTAAGGTGACAATTACGTGGGCGTGTGTGGCCGCGTGCGTGTGTTGGGCAATGCATATTGACATGCCTTCCCTTCTTGTACTCAAGGACACATGAGCCGCACATCGTGGTTTTGAGATGACAAACTGCACAAACATGCCTCTAAATCAACTCTGGGCAGTGACCCAATGGAAGCAACAGGTAAGTGTGAGACAGGGAAACCTACCTGTCCTCTGTTTGGTGGTCCACGCTGACAAAGATGGACGAGGTGGAGATGGTTCCCATGGAGGAGCCCTCGTAGAACGACGGGTTGGCGGGGACCAGATCGGGCCGCAGGTACGAACCGAACACAGCTGAGGAGGAAACAGTCACGTGTGTGAGTGCATTTCACTCATCTTCAAACTCCATGAACAGATTTCTTTAGATGATGGGCCAAAAGCTCGTCCACATCCAAACCTAAAGTGCCCCATTAATGTGTCAATGTGATCAATATATCCATAGCTGCATGAATACAGCTGCAGAGCTGGATGCTCCTAGCAAAGAAGAGATTTTCTTTATTTTTCTGTTCTTTCCATCTTTGAATAGGCCCAATGGCTGAGGCAGGGCATAAGGTTTTGGTTGAAGGAGAGAGAGAGAGAGAGAAAAATGACCCATGACCCTGTGATTTGTCACACCCTGATCTCTTCCGGTTCGGTGTTCACGCTGTCCCTCATCATATCAAACACAAAGTTCAGACACATTCACCCTTTATCAGACGCCAGATCAGCACACCTCCGTGCACTTGGCTCAGATTGTGAGGACGACACACAAGCATTTATTTTGCATCTGAAGGGATGCCCCCGTGTTCGTTCCATTAAGGCCAAGCACTGTATCAGCCCGTGACAGCTGCTCCCCTGGCACAATGCTGAGAGGACAACGATTTTATTGCCGAATGGTCAAGTGGCTGTTAATGGGCCTGAAGTGTTTCTGAAAAGATTTAAAAGGCCACAAAATCTGCAACTGACCGAGGATGAAGTAGCAGATTAGGAGGCAGAGATGGTGAGGATAAGAGTAAAAATGGGAAGTGTGTGTTTATGATAAAAACATTTAGGTTTGAGTTTAGTCTTATTGGTTGAGTCCAAAAACTAAAAGCTAAAAGAGTGACGGCCGGGTGTCCCTCTGTTGCTCTTCAGTTTGACGATCCAAAAAGTTTAGGCAAGTTGAAGGAATGTGAGTCATTCAAGAAGGTGGCAAATTTAAAAACCCTTCAATATCTAATAGTTGAATCATTGTATCAACAGTAAAAACCTGCCTATATGGGTTTCAGCCTTTAAGGCCTTCATCTAGGTAAACACAAAATGGCCGTCCTTGGGCTGTTTCAAACCTGGTGGTCATGTGATCGGTATAGACAGGTGCATGCATGTTTTCACTGTTGATATAATCTAAATTATTCAGTAGTAGAACTTTGTCAAACACAAGATTCCTGTCTTTCAAGTCATCTCAAAGTGAACCACCAGTTGTCATGGCCACAGTGAGGGCCTTTGCTCGAAAGCTGTTGTTTTGTTTACCGTGTCCGTCCAGACTGGCGAGGCTGCGGGCTCCTCCCAGCCGGTCCCTCCTGTCCCCCTCTTTCCTCTCATCCGCCTGCGATGAAAGGATCTCCTGCGAGGACGACTTCAGAGCTGGGATGGAGGTGCGGGTCCTCTTTGAAGGGGAAAATCGAAGTGCTGCCGAGCACAAAAGGATACACATGAGTCAAGGGAAGAAAAGACAGGAGGGTGAGATGAAGATTCGGGGGGGGGGGCACCGAGGCAGAAAACGAAAGATGGGAAGATAATTGGAGGAGACAGAGGAAAGAGGCGAATTGAAGTGATGTTCACACACAATAAACCTCTGATGCTTCGCCTTTCAGAATTAGCTGAGGAGTTATTCAACTGTTAAAACGACACAGTGACGATTACACAAGTGTCCCCTGGGACGCCATCATTCTGCCTCCCGAGCAGCGCATGAAATGAAACCCTTTCCTGTCGTCTCCAGATGACGGAACATGACACGGTTAATAACACAAACCATTGCCTCAGTCGTGATGATTTCCACACAGAGCCCCTGCACGGTTACATAACTAATGTGAAGTTCCCTGAGAGCTTCCTGACCTCCAGGCACATCCACCAACCCTGAGAATAGATTTTTAGGGTTTTGTGGTCAAAGCGACATGGGATCGGTCACACGTGTACGATGGGCTCCACATGCCTGGAATATACTGGATTAGACGAGCGTTAAAGAAGAGGAGTCAATGTCCTTGTTACTGGTCTAAAAGAGTTTATTGAGTTTATCCTTTTTATCCAAGTCGGTGGTGTGTAATCGTGTCCTTCTGTGAGTGTCTTTGTTGTTGTTGTTTGTGTGTTTCTTTTTTTACAACCCCATGATTGTTTACACATCACATAACAAACATGATGTTCTTCATTTTAAAGGATAAAAGTCTGTTATTTAATCCTGAAATTGAATCAAAGTTGATCATGTGGCTCGAATGCTTGTCCAACCATGGAGGACAATAGCAGGGGAGGGCAGGGAGGACAATGTAAGGAAACAATCCTGTGGTTATTTCAGTTAATCAAGTTGCTACTGATGCAGTGACACATTGGTGGTGTTCACTCTCCCTATCGGGCCAGGATTTCCGACTTTCCCCTCCCCATTGTTTCTGTGTATGTGAGTTCCCGTATCCTCACGTGTGACCTGCACACTTACGCTGAGTCTTCCTGAAGACCCTCGTGCTCATGAACTTGAGGAAGCGGCTGGCGTAAAAGCCGGGCCGGTGCACCGAGACCGAGTCCTGCAAGGAAGCAGAAAAAAAAAGAATTAAGACTCAGTATGTTAGTGCATGTGCAGACAAAAGGCTCATTCATATAAAGCAGTGTCAGATTTGAGGGAACTTACACCGTCGTACACCAGCGCTTTCCACGAGTGCTCCAACTTCTTAATGAACCTGGGGAGGAGCAAGAAAAAGTCTGGTCACAAACGTTTTCAATTACACAACAACTTCCCTTCTACGCTTGATCAAGACTTCGCTTCTTCTCCCTTCCTTCTGTAATGATCAGTGTCTCACTACTGTGATACTGTCTGCCTGACAGGATGTAACCTCAAAGTTCATGCCCTTATTTGGCGATGCTCCTTGTGTTGACCATGACTTCTGAAATCGATTCCTCTATTCCTAGAAACAACAGCCGATGTATGTCTGTCTACCAGATTACATGTGACTACAAACAGTGTGTATGCCCTTATTCGGTAACGTTCCTTCCAATTGCCACAGCAGACAGACACAGCAGATAGACACAGATGAAGATTTCCTGTCTGGTTTTCATGATATGTTTCCTGAAACCCCTCCATGTATAACTACCTGCTTTTTTGACTTTGAGGGGAGTTCCACTTTGAGCACCCGTGCTTACTGTGTAACCTCTGCAGAACTTACTATTAAAAACTGGGTGAGTTTAGCTAACAGTGAAGGCAGTGAGTGAAGACAAATGGGGCCTGTCCCTCCTTCCTCCCTGACCTCATCTCACTTGCTCTATGTGAATTTGATGCCTTGAACTAAAAAGGTCAAAGATTTATGTCATGCTTTTAAATTTCTTCCTTCTCTTCCTCCTCCTCCTCCTGACTCACTGTTTGCTCTCAGGACAAAAAAATCAATGTGTAACTACAGAAGATTTCTGTGTCCATTTAAATCAAGTTGGGTAGTGAAAAAAATGGACTTAGTCCTTTAAGGAGTGAGGTAAAGTGGCTCGTAGCTCTTTCAATCAATGCAAGGTGATAATTCAACATGAAGAGGCCTTGTCGTAGGGCAGGCATCAGTGGAAGAGGTCACTCAGAGAGAATCACGACGTGCTGTCATGCAATCCCTCTTTAATGTCATCTTCATTAGTTATTAATGCAACGTTCTGCTTTTCAGAAATTGAGACGGCCATTTCTACCGATCACAGAAAGATGTTAATGAGTTCATGTCCTCAAAAGTCAACAGATTAATCCATTTTCCTTTCCAATCGGAAATTATAAGAAAGACCCAGTATTAGAGGTAAAATGAATCTGTAAGTACCTGTATGACTGTAGAATATCTATGATACCCAGGAAGATGAGCAGCTTTTCTTCTTTGTGTGTTTTAGCAGGGATGCCACCCATCCTGTAACACAGATGAAACACAGGAGCCGTCAGGGGACGGGCGGCACATCAACCTCTGTGCAAATAAAGTGTTTGTAAAAGAGGCCCTTAAGGTATTTTAATACTTGTGTATTGCTTTCAATAAGCAGAACAGCGACTGTGTTTGTATTTGTGTAGCTATGGTTATGTGAGAGCCCGCCTGTGTGTGTACTCTTTGAGTGTCCTGTGCGAGGTATGAGCACAGTTGTATAACTGTCTGTGAGAGAAAAGGTGGAGATCGAGAGACAGACAAAGGCAGTGTGTGTGCCCAAGTATGTGTTCATAATGTGTGTGTGTGTGTGTGTGTTTGTGTTTTCCCCCAGCTTAGCTCACTCACGTGTCGTCCGTGGTGAGCGCCTCCGCTGCCTTGCCGTCCCCCTGGATGGACTCCATGGCGGTGGAGTAGAGGACCCTCTGACCCACAGGTCTCCTACCGTCGCCCCCCGCCTGGCCCGACTCGCCGCCCTCTCTCTGACTCTGGTCCGGGACGTGCACACCCAGCAGCAGACTGTAGTCCATGATCTTAAAACTCTCCAGCACCTGGGACAAGTTACAAGAAAGGCAAATTTGATGCTTGATGTGTCCAACTATCTTCTAATCCTAGAAATCTCTGTCTACCTGCTTTCAGACATGCACTGAACTCCGGACAATCTCCTGACATTCTCTAGAGGGGCTGTATGTGAGATTGCAAAATGTCTGTGTGAGAGGCTCCGGACTTTCTCTGGAGCTTCTCCTGCCACCCCCCTAGTATAAAAGATCCTTGGGAGGATTCACCCCAAGCAAGTGGATGTGTTGATGATGGACACAACAGAATACAAATATCTCAGGAGGAGGGCAATGTGCTGTAAACAGCAGAGAATCTCCTGCTGCGTTGTTCATTTGTGAAAGGCAAACTCTGGAGAAAGTCCAGACCCAATTATTTCGAGGGTCAGGCCTGAAGACAGCTTCTGTCTGTATGTGACTCAAGAGTCGATAATCTTATTGGCTTTGCACTTGACATGTATATTGTTAAAGGGCCAAGAAAGCACAGTGTCGGATTTGGTGTGAATTGGACGCACGTTACATTGAATATTAATAAACTTGAAATAAACAGGTGACCAGCGCTTTGTAGCAGCAGCGTCTGGGAGTCATCACCATGCAGGACAAAAGTGCATTCACAAGTACGGGTTCAGGGTTCTGCGCACTGACTCAGGCTTCACTGAACTTTGCATAAACAGGCGAACAGCTCTTTGTAAAGTTTCAGGAAGAAGAAAAAAAGCTGTTTGGACTGTGGTGATGCTGGTTCCAGACACGTTTAGCACAGGCACTGGTTGATAATTAATGGAAATAACAGAATATTTCACATTTTCTGTGCATGAACACTAAAGAGATTCATTTTCTGGACTGGATGTTTTGCCTTGGTAAATAAAGCAGCACTTTCTTTTCCTCCCAAAACACTTTGATCACGCATCATATTTGAGGGACTCAAAGCACAGAGAGCTGGCAAAAGGAAAGCTCTGTCTAAACCAGTTTTGAGTTAAATAAACAAGGTGTTTCTTCACAGTGAGCCAAGTGTTACACATTGACCTGTCTGAGGAGCCTTTTGCCCACTTTCCCAGAGACTCTGAGACTTGACGGCTCCTGGTGCTCAACTTAAACTTGTGGCGAGACAAGGAGAGGCAGGCTGAGAAAGGGGGCCAGGGTCAGTGGCAGGTAGTCAGATGTTTTCTTATGACCTACACTGGAGGAAAAGGACTTGAAGCGAATCGCAAATACTTTTTCCATTAAATCCTTTTAGTTACTCTCAACCAGAAGACAAGAATCCACCACAATGGCAATCAGTAGAGCGTATACCTCAGCCAAAGCTCAACAGTTCCCTTAATGTGCCTAACACTGAAGAAAGTGAAAACAAGTTCTGGATTCGCCCCTCGATTCCAGATCCGCACCAAAGTTCTTTCTGTTTTGCAAACTTCTACCAAGTTTTGTGGAAATCTGTCAAGTTTTCTTTGTGTAATATTGCTTACAAACAAACAAACCGACCAACCAACAAATATACAGACAGGGTTGAAAACTCTCTTACAACTAAGACTGATGAAAATTTGTTATCATCTAACATTCTAATGAAGAGTCCATAAATAACACCCACACCCAGACATATAAAAACTTGTGACCCAGAAACCAGAGAAATCTGGCCTGGTTTTGCGAAAGAAATTGAGACCAGTAGTGTTTTGAATTTGACCCAAAGCTACGTCTTACATTTCTCTAAATAACCCATTTTATTCAGAGAAGACTTTCGTAGTTCGCATCTGCGATGCTGTTGCTGCTGCTGTACACAGTCACGGACACACACATTTATTCGTGCCCATGCAAACACTGGCTCGAACAGTGGGCCTTTTGTCTGAGCTTTGCCTCTTCCATATCAACAATTTGCATCCCATCACTCGAACTCCCCCAGCCTTTTCAAACAGCAGCCATTTTGAATAAAGCCACACACACACACACACACACACACACACACACACACACACACACACACACACACACACACACACACGCACACACACGCACACACAAACACAGACACAGACACACACACACACCAGGCTGCCTACAGAAGGCCATCACTGTGCGTCCTGTGCCCCAGTGTTCCCAGGCAAACAATCAAACCGTCACAACAGAAAGAAAACATCTGCATTTTCAATGGTTGTTAGAGCCACAGACTTTCTTTGTGTTCTGAAAATTGCTGTTTATGTATGTTTGCATCAGTGTGACACTGCTGAGCTTTGGTGGCACGACAGCCGAGTGCTGGGGTGTCTCCACTGGGCAACCTGCCCTCTGCTCTCATTTCAAAAGCAGCTCAGTTATCTTGCAGTGAATGGAGGAGGCTGATCCTAACTCTGGTGTAGGAAGTGAGCTTTGTAACAGTCTGATCTTCAACACACCGAATTTTCTTCCTCATGAAATACCCATACCCCCCATACACTCTCACTCTGTACCAGTTTAGCCATAGTTTTGGTTGGTGTTGCCATCCTGGATATATACACTGGCTCAAAGTCCATTTACTATCACAGGAATATTATCACATTGCAACTTTGTATTAAGATGTGTCAAGGCTGCAATTATTGTTCAGATAACTTGTCCATTGACAAAAAGTGTCAAATGTCTTCTCAAATGTAAACACGTCCTCCTCTCTGAAAATAAACTGAATATTATTGACTTTTAACAATTGATGGGTAAGAACAACACATCTGAACACTTCACCATGGGCCCTGGGAGGTTATGATGGGGTAATATCCAACACCAAATTATGACATTATCGTACATTTTTAATTGTACAGAGGGCAACAATTATTGCATCTGGTAACACTGTGTTCACATTTAATGGAATAAATCTTATTACATCACTCTTGTAAATATTCAATAGTTGCAGTGTAATTAATGAGTTTGTGGTGGAAACAGCGTGGCCGGTAGCCGAGGATCATGCTGAAGCATTGCTGACTTTCAACTGCAAGGTCACGGCCTCTGTTTTCTGCGGCTGAGAGTGAGAGAGGCTATTGTTGTCACACGATCACTTGGCTGAGAGGAGGGGGATGCATACAGTAAAGGGCTGTTTATGATTGGCTACACTAGCTGCTACGCAACCCATGATTGTCTTCCTACCAAGCATGCCTGCATTGTCTGAATCTGTCTGTTTGTTCCTGAAACTGAAGTATCTTAATGTCATTTGTTCTGGGTTTTCCCCGACATGACGAGGTCTCTGCTGTCAAACACGTGCTGCGAACAAACCCGTCTTTACGGCTTCACCATCTTCATTGTGTTTGTCTCACACACAGCTGTGATACCACAGGGTCCTGATGCTCTTCTCTGCTGCACCAGACCAGTAACAAACACACACTCACTACAATAAACCCTCCCAGTCTCACACTCACTGTACAGTAGAGTTCAACATGAATTATTAATGCCTTGTGTTTTGTGTTGTTTTGGCATTCGGGGAGTATCAGTGGGGCTGCATGGAGAGAGGAGACTTAAAAGTAACAGAGTGTATCCTGCGTAGTGTCCCACATGGCACAAATGTCTCGTTGCACTGACTCCTCTTCCTCTCGACACTCCGATTTCAGCTTCAACTCAACTCTGACCTCCAACATTCCAACAACAGAGAAATCATATCATATCCACTTGCTGCAAAATAGCTCAAATTTATTTTTCAGCGGCCTCGCCACAGTTTTCTTTCGCAGGACAACAATCCCCTTCCACTTCCTCGCTCCCCCCACACCCTTTACACCCAGTTGCTCGGCTTGTACTGACCCCGCCTCTGTGTTTTGGTCGGCCGTCCTCTCCTGGGGTGACGGGGGTTAGCTGCTTACTCATGGAAATGGACAGAGATTCTGCTTAGAGGGCGCTTTGCTTCCCGCTCAGGAGGCAAACGCAGGAAGCCACGACAATAACAAACTGCGCAGCACATAGTGTCTGACAGCTGCTGCCTAATAGTCTCACTTACAGATACACACACCACACAATACATTTACAGTAAGTGGCAAACACTGCGGGTAGACAGTACAGTACGTGGTTTTAAATGTGTGTGTGTGCTGACAGGTTCAACTTTAAAGGGGACATAGCATGCCCATTTTACCAGAAGTTGATATGGTTCCTTGGGGTCTTAATGAAATGTCTGTAACATACTTTGGTCAAAATACCACAAGGATCATTTAAAACAGCACCCTTTTTACCCTGTCTAAAACAGCCCTCCACAGAGTGACCTGTTTTGAGTGCCTGTTCCTTTAAATGCTAATGAGCCAGCTCCCCCCTCCCCCTCTCCCCCCATGATTTTAAACGATATAAATTACATATTTTATATGATATAAATTATCAAATATGCATCCCATACTTTGTATTCTCCTTCTGTTGTCCTGGAGTTTTAATTTTCCCAATCACATAATTAAATGTCCCCTCTGCCCATCCACTACAAGCACACAAGCAGACAGACAGAGAGAGAAAGAGAGGTGTGGGGGCTATGAATATCATTTACCCCCAACCCCGACATTCAACGGGTACAACAACAAGCGGAGAAAGCCCCGCAGCGGCGCTCTGGCCCGGTGTAAACCCGGCGTACAGTGGGGGCTCTGTGTGTTTTGCTGTGCTGTGCAGTAGCGCTGAACACTGCGGAAGTCTTCCACACTGCTGGCTGTGTGGCGTTGACACAAATTCCAGCTCACGCATGGGAGAGGCGACGTCGCGCCCGAGCAACTGCTGCACCCAGCCTCGATCCAGACAAATGCCACATGTGAGTGAATGCGGGCTGACCACCGCGGAGAAATGCTCGTCCCGTGTGAACAGCCAGGCGGCTTGGGAACGGCGTGGCGCTGCTTGCAGCGGTCCGGTGTAACCCGGCGTAACGAGTGTGGGGGACGGGGGACGGGGGGTGAGGTGGGGGTGGGCCAAGGCCATGTAGGGAGACTTCCAGTGCCTTGTTACGACACAAAACCCAGGAAGCGCAATCGAGTCACTCAAGCATGACGTTTCTGACTTAGAGGAACCATAACAAAACGCGCAAGTGTTTTTTTCCCAGAGTTTTTGGGTTGGTAGACATGCCAGATACCCACATTAACGTGTAGAAGCACTAACAAAGTGGAATTTGCATGCTATGTCCCCTTTAAGGAAAAACTGACTTGGTAATAGTGGGGGATTTCACACTGGCTTCAATGTGCTTAAGAAAACATTAAAAAGAAAACAGAGAATGGAAAGTCAGCATATTGGTTAATGATGATGAGAAAGGCTGTCACCTGAGGGGATGACTTGAAGTTAATCTGAATCTGCAACAAGATCCAAGTTTGTCCAAACTTTTCTGAAAGAGCAGCACTAAACCACAAATGAGTCTAGTAGATCCATCCATCCATCCATTATCTAATGAGCCTGACATTGGGCGAGAGGCGGGGTACACCCTGGACCGGTCGCCAGCTTATCACAGGGCAAACATACAGAGACAAACAACCATTCACACTCATATTCACACCTTCAGTTAATTTAGGGTCTCCTGAAGAAAACCTACATAGAAGACTACCGTGCCGCCTAACCAGTTAAATGGTCTGTATTTAAATAGTGCTTTTCTAGTCCTTTCTTGATGACCACTCAAAGCACTTCACAGCAGTGGCGGCTGGTTAATACCAGGCGCTGGGCACTGGAGATAAAAAAGCCTGTATAAAAATGTTAAACATTGTTTAATTATATAATATTAGTTTACTCGTACCTCCGGGCAGACCGTAAGGGCCTGTGAGCATTTGATATAAGTTGTTTTCAAATTCTATTTGGTTAATTTTTGTCTAAATACATAATACTTCCGGGAGTAATTGGTTGTTCTAGATTTTCCACAGGAGGCAGCTCTCTGTGCCCCGGACACGCCCACTTTTAGTTATAGCCGATAGGTATTGATTAACATTTTTCTAATCCGATGTCACTAAGTTACGTCCCCTGCGAGCTGACGGTAAACATACGGCGACTTGGAAATGGAACTGTGGTAAATCAGGTGATTTCTTTTCAAAAACACCCCAGAAGAGAAGAGAAGAGAAGAGAAGAGAAGAGAAGAGAAGAGAAGAGAAGAGAAGAAAGTCCCGTTAACTAAATATACCCATAGCATCACACTGTTCATTACCACTAACTCTGCTCCATATGCCATCAATCACTGCTGGACAATAACACCACGAAGGTTCTTCAACTCCCACACACTACAAACTGAGACATTTCAGCTGAGGCCTTGTGTAATGGAAGTCATTAAATTGCTAAATGGGGCCGCGTGGGGCTGCCAAGTCTGGCAGGTTGGCCTCATCTAATACATCAATCCACAGTTACACACACAGGAGTGAATCCAGGGTGACGGAGTAGTGTGTACGTGCTCCATGTGTGTGCATGTGCAGCTACTATGCACTATGTCAAGCAGAACAAATGGGATTACAACACAGAGGGCTTTGAGCTCTAAACCCCATCATTAGCCTGCCAGTAGGACAAAACTCTTTAAATCACTGTATGGAAGTTTGTCATCACACATTAAGATATCCCAAGAGGCCGTTCACCTTGTCCTTAGAACACCGTGGGAATGTCACTGCACATTAGATAAACTATATAATCCTGACTACACAAGCAAAAAGATTTACTGTAGTTTTACAATGACGGCAAACTGAGCACTGTGGCAGCAACTTTAACCCTTTCACTGTTCTTCTATGTAGAAATGGACCCAATGGGAGTCATTGCACTTTGGTGACCAACTGTTTATCTAAAAGAGATAAAGGCAAGCAACAAGACGTCTGATGCTTACACTTTTAAGTGGGAACTGTTGTGTTTCTCTCTAAACTTAAGGTCTTGACCTTATTATGTTATGATTTGGATCTTAAATTGGACTAAACAGAATATCTTTTAGTACAATCAAATTTGAATCCTGCAATGGACTTTTGTGTGAAGCACTTTGTAACCTCGTTTAGATAAAGTTATACAAATAAAGTTATTATTATTATTATTATTATTATTATTATTATTTTAAAAAAGGGTCAGGCTTCATCGCAACTGAACAGCTAACGGGTGCCTACACATTACCCCATCGTTCCTCCTACTAACGTAGCTAGCATTAATGTTAGCCAAGCTACTTTCCTGACATTACTTTGTTAATAAAGACTGAAAAAATGTAACATCTTTCATCCTACTCTTGTTAATTGTGTAATATGATTATGATGACGTTTTAATCACATTAAATGTTTTCTTGTGACCTTGAAGAAGGTTTTGGTGCTTTAAAAAATATGGATAGTGTACAAGGAAAATGGATTTTACAGTGTGCCTTATCTTTGGTGTTTGCTATACAGTATATAATATATAAACTAAACACCACTTGTTTAAAAGTCTAAGAGCTCAACTCTCAGTCGATGTTGTTATTGTTGTTGTTGTTGTTGTTATTTCGAGGAAAAACAGAACCAATCATGAATTCTACAGTTTGGTTCTAATACTTTTCTTTTTTGAAGCCTGGAGACTTTTCTTTTCATAGAATTGTGATCCACAAGCACATCAGCAAAACATTAAAATCTATTGCACATGGTCATTTATTTAACAAACATGTCCTCTATAACTAAAGTAGATGGACAAAATATTAGAGAAAACAATTTTTGAGTTTAGGCCTAATGGTTGATAAGCAGAGAATATCATGTCTCTGATTAAACTCTAAATATACTTCTCCAGTGGACAGTCTCCCAGTCTCTGCGTTAAAATAGAGAGGAATGCGCACCTTTGGACTGCAGGACTATCTTTGGTTCAAGCTCCGAGTTTCTCACGCTACCAGGATCTTTTCTTAATCATATTCAGTGTTTGGCGAGCTGTCATGTACTGAAACATAGCAGGGCAGAGAATGGAGAACAGTGCCCGGGGCAAACTGAGAGCTTAGAGTGAACACACAGTGGAAACATGCTGGCACTGGCAGACACATGGAAAACTGTCTTATCAAAATATTTTGTCCCATTAAGATGCACTTACACTGTTATGAACTAGTACAAGGAGTGGTGGTTGAATTACACTGTTGCATGTGTTGTTGTTAAAGCTTTCATAATCGGTTACGAGAAGGAGACGTCAATGACATCCCACCAACAGCTATGTCCCTTCACTCCTGTGAAGTTACAGGTTAAAAATTGTTTAGAGCACATGACTTGATGTCATGGGTGCCTTGGCTGCAGGTTACTCTTCAGCCCAACAAAGAGAAAAGAATGCTCCACACACGCACTGCTGCAAACCACCTACCCGACAGTCTCTCTGCAGCGTCTTCATTAGGTTGTTGTACGTCTCAGCGTCAAAGTACAGCCCTTCCTCGTGCAAGTCCTGAAAGTCCAGGTCTTTGTGAGTGGGACAGGCCTTCTCCCTCTCTTTCCTGGACGCTCGCCGCTTGTACGTGGATCCCTTCAGGTCGTATTTGTAGTGCATCTTGACGGAGCGTGGCAGCACGTTGTTCATCACCACCAGTCGGATGTTGATGCCTCCCGACTGGATACAGTACAGGCCGTAAAACTTAGGCAGTAGTGTGCGTGGATTCTGGTTCAAGTTCTGTGAATTTGAAGAGAATAGTGTCAGTGCGCACAAAGAACTTTATCCATTATCTATACCGCTTACCATTGTTAGAGATACGGGGGTCAATTTAATAATAATAATTATAATATAACTTTATTTGAATAGCACTTTTCAATATAAGTAACAAAGTGCTGTACAACAAACAATATCAAATTCACAAACAAATAAAGATGCAGATAATAAAGTCATGGATACAGATAATAAAAGCCTTAGACATCATACGATAAAAGCTTTTACAACTCCAATCTGCTTGCCTTTGTACTGTGGGAGGAACGTTGATGCTGTGACGCACCACAGCGACATCCAAATTGTGAATAACTGTATTATATTGCATAGGCCTATTACCTCTCAAACAGAATAGCTTTTTAGGTATTCATTTGTTTGCAGCATCCTCTTGACTGAACCCCTCTTCAGTGAGAGCTGATGAGAACGTTCACTGCATCTCATTAGTGCCACTAATGCATCCGTTTTAGGCAGCTCAAGATCAAGATCAAGTGTCTCACCATGTAGTATCCAGGTAGTAGTCTCTGCAGAAACTTGGCCTCTTTGTGCTGGACGGTCTTAATGATGAACTCGTCATCGCTGGTTAGGTAGAAGAGCGAGCCGCTGGCCCCGGGGTTGGCCAGCTCGATGAGAGGTTCATTTACCAGGGAGTACTGAGGAAGGACAAAAACATGCTGTTTATGAGACTCACAAAAACAGCTCTAAACACACAAGACAGAAGAAAATGAACACAGGATTTTAAGTTTATATGGAACATATGGTTCATTGTTTAAAACCATGGTGCTGTAGTAAACATGCACTGGTCAATCTTTAGTTGAATGCGTGTTTTTGTTTTTCTAGCCTCATACACAATGTGAACTATTTTACTCAAAAAACATTGATGCTCCGGTAATGGCGTCAATTATTCTGTATAGGTCCAGTCTGGACAACCAGCTTGGAGATGAGGGGTCAGCTCAGGGACATTGGGGAAAACTGTATACAGAAACATATTTATCAACTTTGCTTATAGGCTACACATTCTTGAATTGATTTGTGTGCTTAATTAAATGAGCACAAACCCCTTACTAATTACTAAACACTAAATTCATAACAGTATCGGTGGGAGAACCATTGGGGTCAACAAATGCAGACACCTAGTTTTTGACCTAGTTGATTACTGCAGCCCTGGTTGAGACTTTCACAACCTGGCTGCAGGGATTTGTTTCAGTTCAGCCAGAGCAGCAATAATGAGGTCAGGCACTGATGTTTGGTAATAAGGCCTGGCTCACGTTTCCCGTTACAGTTCCTCATGGGGTGTTAAACAGTTTGTGCAGGCCCTTCAAGCTCTACCACAGCAAAATGAGAAAACCCTTTCTATGGACCACATTTTGCTTGTAATGATGAAATGATAAACCAATTGAAATACATAGTTATCCACATATTTTTGGCCATATAGCAGATTACTATTGCATAAATGGAAGCATCTAACTTTTGGTGTATTGTTAGAGAATCACATCCCCATTAATTGAAGAAATGCCTGTTCTGCTCCATAATGAATGAGAGTAATATAAGCGATTGCTGCTTTTGCTGTATATCAAACAGCCCCGGAACAAACTGAGAGTCTTCAGTGCCACGCGGCAACCAACGTGCGAGGGGAGAGCCTGTGAGAGCAGCGAACTGCAGAGCACTTCTAGATGCTAATCAGCACGTTATGAAAGCAACATGTTCAGAGAAGAGCAGCAACACTGGAGGCATCCGCTCTGCCTCTCCAGAGACTCGTCCACTGATGACCGTCTGCAGTCACATTAGCGTACCAGCACAAACACATCCGTAGTTTATTACATTTGCATTCAGGAGGCTGTGTGTGTTCTCGCTTTTAATTAGGCTGCGCTCTGTGGCCTGTCTGAATGAATGCATCACCACCTAAAGGACATCAGTCATGAGCAGTGCCTTATACGCCGTCCTCCCCCTTCTGCTTTCAGGTTACATTTAGTCTGGGTTTCTCCGCCAGAGCCTTTTGTCTTGCACTAATGCAGAAACAAATTTGGCATTCAAAAAATGCAGCTGCTGGGGTTGTGGGACGGTTTGGAGGCAGATGGAAAATAGGAAAACTGGCCTCATACTATTATAAGGATACCAAACAAGATTACGTAGAATCTAATTCCTGTTGCGAGCAAGACGTGTAAGGCCAGGGATGAATATGGCAGCAAGGTAAACTGAGCAGCAAATCAAATTAACATAAAGGACAGCATGTAGACCACCAATGTCAATAAAGGCTTTTGAATCACATTTGCAAATATGCAAACAAGCTTAAAATGTCAGTCAGACAAACACATTACTCCCTCATCCGTCCTGTATCCGATTCTCTGTGTGTGTGTTTGTCTTTGACTCTGCTGGGAAATCACAGAATCGTCTGCTGGTTTCCGTCACCAGTGGGAGCTGGTTCGAGCCGTCGTAAGGAGAACATGCTCCATCAGCTCAGTTATTACATCCAATGTCGCCACCGCCTCTGTGCTGTGCGTTTATTTCACCCCCCCATCCCGTCGTTCCCCCGCACAGATGGCGCGTGGCATTACCCACCCACTGCTCAATAAAAAGCATTGGATTGTGTCACAACTAAGTAAGTATGCACCAAGGTGGAGGATTTAGTGTCCAGTCGGTGGGAAGTAATTCAAGACTAAGACAACAGGCCGCTGCACCCCATCCATCATTTTTCTATATCTGTTTTTGACCTATGCTTGTTCATAAACAGAAATAAAGTGTGGTTCAACACTATACTTCAACTGAAGATGTTTTATATGATGTTAAGGAGACATATCACGCTCATACTCAGGTTCATGATTCAGGTTTAATTCGGGTTATCACTAGTTCACGTGCTCTAATGTAAAAAAAAAGCATCATTGTCCTACGCATACTCTCCATTGCTGCAGCTTCGCTTGGTTTTAGCTCCTGTCTCTTTAAGGACCCCCTCCTGATAATCCCCAATCTGCTCTGATTGGCCAGTTTGCCCATTCTGTTGTGATTGGTCAACTGCTTTCAACATAGGCAGGAAATGTTGTCGGCCGCTCTTACTTCACCTGACTTTGTTAGGGGGCGTGCCAGACTAGCTGCTTTGCAAAATTGTATAACACACTATAGAAAATGGAAGAACTGAAAAAAATGATGTCTCTATCAAATGTGTTGCAATGATAGATATAATACCTTAAAGCAATAGTTTCACATTTTGGAAAATATACTTATCCTACTCTCGAATCTTTGCCTTAAACATGAAGCTGTAGCCAAAGGGCAGTTCGTTATGATAGGTTTAGCTAAGTTTATCACAAATAACACAAGGGAACAGGGTGTCTGAAGGCGGCAAAATCCAGCTACCATCACAAATTACTTTATATTTGGTTTGTATGATGTATACAAAAATGGTGCCATGCAGGTTTGAGGGGGTTATGTAAGGGACTATTTTCTTGGCTGGAAGAGTGACATCCTGGGCACACTTCCAGACTCTGGATGTCCCTGCTAACAAGTGTATTTCCCAAAACCATACCTGAAAGTATTTTAATGCAGTCGCTAAAATTCAACTGCTCTCTACTTTCTACTATTATGTGTGTGTTCTTGAATTAATTATACGAATGCAAATGAGTTGGTTAGAAGCACAAAGACTAAGAAAATAAAGCTACCATCTATGTCTCAGGCCAAGTTTTAAGGCCTTCACAAACAAACTTTTTCCTCTGGGGGGGCCTCTCATCCACAGGCAAACAGAGTTTTAAATCACTAAATCTTAGCCACGCTCACTGTTGCTTTGTGTAATGAGCATACACCAGAAACAACCATTGGCTGCTTGTGACGGCCAAAGACCTCTGGTCCGGTATACTGTGTGTGTGCCCGGTCTTGCAGGTCCTTGATTGGCTGGAGCTGCATTGCCATTAAGTAACCTGGAAGCACCTGGCCAGTGTTCCCAGTTACTTAAAGCCCGCCTACCCCTACACCATTGAGCGAGTGCCGCTGCCCGAGCCCTGCAAGCTGTACCCAGCCTTTGTGCTGCACTTCTTTTGTTTAATTTTTTTTGTTCAGGCTACCAACATGCACCACGCCATGATCACTTCAACCAAGTACCCACACTCGCTCCTGATTCTATCACATCCCATGTTGATTATTGACATTTTCCTCAATAAACAGGACATATATGGCTTTGGTTAGCACTGCTATGCCTAATTACTAGTTTGCAGCTAAATTTAGCATCACTGCTCCACATTATCTGCATTCACAGGCATCTTCCTCACATGATTTTCCAGAGTTTTTCTCTGGTATTTGAAGTATAGTTGATGAAGACTATATCACCACCTACTGGCCCGGCATGCTTGTTTGAGCTTTTTTGTAGCACTTTTTTTTTTTAAACGGAGGACAAAAATATTTGCAGTAGTGTACCCTTACCAGGTAGTCGTCTGGTTTGATGCCAAACAGGTCTCTGAAGTAGCGGAAGGCCAGCGGGGCGTAGGTCTTAAAGCGGAAGTCAGGATAGTGATGTGCTGGGGTCAAGTTGCTTCCCTCGCTGGTATGTGCAATATAACCAAGCCCCACCAGGAGACACAAAAACATAGACATTATTAAAGTCTTTCAACTAGACATTTGACATTACATTCGTAAAATGTGTCAGTGTCATTCTCCAAGCAATGATCCCATAGAAGCAAGAGGCAACATTACAGGGAATGGGAACCTTAACACTTAATATTTGTGCTACTGACTCCTGGTAAGAGTATCAGTGAGCCCCTGTAATGTGCTCCACCCTGACCCAGTGAAGTCATGAATGGGAACCCCAGCTTCTCCTGCATTGTAGTGACAAACTGGCCTGTATAGAGTTCTTCGCCTGGAGACTGAAGCAGGCTTTGATTACTGGGTCTTAACAACACCAACCAACACATGAGCCTTTACTCCACGGGGGTGAAAGGGAATTGCAAAAAGGAACGTTAAAAAAATAAATAAATAAAAAAAACAGAAAAACAGACAACGACCTACATATTTTTGGACCGTAGGAGAATCTCACTTTGACAGAGACTGACCCTGTTGTGCAACCAGCCTGTGTCGCACGGGGAACACCACAGCTTTGGAGTAAGCGTGTCTGATAAGGTCAGAGTGACTCAGGCGTTGAGTTTTGTCATCAATTAAACTCTTATTGGAATCTCACTGACCCTAAATCTGAAACAAATCTTGATCAATTAAGGTTTTTGTATTCCAGGGCACCTATAAATCTGGTTTATATTCCGGGAACTTGGATGGTCTTCTGGGTAAAGAGGCCGCTGTGTTGTTGTTTTGTGTTGGTGCTATTCTCAACAGCCAGGCCCTGATGTGTAACACTACACCTGTGATTACTCTACAATGAAATCTGATTGCTCCGTTTAAAGTGTGAGGGCCACAACGATTGTGTGTCATCTATGACTGACAGTCAATGATGTTAAGGTACGCCTCGCACGGAAACCATTTAAC
The DNA here is from genome assembly GCF_022539355.2 of Hippoglossus stenolepis. Lineage (NCBI taxonomy): Eukaryota > Metazoa > Chordata > Actinopteri > Pleuronectiformes > Pleuronectidae > Hippoglossus > Hippoglossus stenolepis. The sequence continues at coordinate 14,513,191 of NC_061491.1, forward strand.
AACACACTGCACTTGGAAATGTTCATTCAGTGTAATCAGGGAGCCGTCTGTGTGCAGCCGCCTGAGGGAAGATGTGTGCCGGTTGTCAGAGATACATGCACAGAGAAACTAAAAACCGTCTCTAAGCCACACAAAACCAGACTGATGGGACAAACAACAGCAGAGACGCCTCCCGAGAGGAGCAGCACCAAGAGGAGGAAGAGGGGGAGAAGAGTGGTGAAACACAAGGAGGCAATAAAAGCATCTGAGAGCCACCTCTATCACTCAGCCGCTCTCTGAGGGTTCTCTGTCAGAAGAGACACAGAGCGGTTTGTGTTTGTTTACCGTTACAGAACAAAATGCTCAGAGAAAGTGAAGAATAAAGAAGGAACGGTTATGTCACACACAGACGTCGAGAAAACATACATTTTCTCTCCCTCTGTTTATGTGTAATTTGTTGCGTCTTGTGCAATTTGTAGCCTTGACTGTTTTTATTTCATTTCATTTCACCTTTATGTGAGAGCTCTTGACATCGAGGGCAGATTGACGATGACGTAACAAACTTAAGCTGAAGAACTGTCCACTGTTTGCTCTTCAGTGTCTCAACAGGCTACAGGAGGTTTTTAATTCTCATCAGCCAACATCAAACCCTGGAGTCATGTTTGGCTGTTGCCAAGGAGCAGGGCGGTAAAAGGTCAATGTGCGTGCCAGCGCTCACTTTGTATAAACCGTAGTTAGTTTACATATCCTGCTGCCGCCTCTCAAAGGTAAACTTTGTATTTCCTGGTAGGAGTCTAATTCTCTTCAGATGATGTGTGTATTTGAAGTGAACACCTTTAGCTTGATTGTCACTCTTTCTTTTTTTAGATAAATCTTTTATGTTTTTCAAGATTTAAAATGAACACAGAAACATTCACAGCATATCAAACAAATTACCCACCCTCTACAGTTTTAATTATTAATTTATTATGCAAAGATGTTTTGATGTGCTTTTATTACTTTTATGAGCTTAAATAATGGCAATATTTAAAAAAGAATTAAAATGTCACATATATAGTTACATAAACTTGTAATATTAAGCAGGGACATGAGTTTCTCTCATTCAATATCATTCATATAATTTTTATCATTTATGTCACTTATCACATGTAAACTGGTTTGAATGCTGAACATTTAAAGTTAACTTACCTCAGAAAGTCTAATTATTGAACAATTACTCAGTTTCCCATGTTCACATGCACACAGGATTTCATTGTCATGTGGCGAATGTGTAATTGTTTTATTAAGTTAAAGATTTATTCACTTAAACATGAATTCTTTGTTACTGCTTTTCAGTAAAACTGAGATAGAAAGTAATCTATAGAGGGTTAATACAGAAAATACACACTGACCAATGGTACCAGCTATTGAGAGACTTAGTTTGACATGTTCATACAGTTGTCAAAATAGATGTGGGAACTCTGTGCTATATTTTACTGTATGTGTGGATGTGTGAGTCACACTTTCAAAGAATCCCTGGTTGGCTTGTGGATTATATAAAATGTTTTCTAAAGCTGATGATGTAATTGTGAAGACTGACCGAGATGACGGCGCGGCCCTGCACTGAAATATGTTTGGCACTATGGCAGTAAGAGGCACACAGTATAAGCTGATTTCACAGTTCTTGGCAGGATAATCCGCCAGAATAGTTTTATCCCTGCATCATGACTTAGACGAGCTAAATTCACTTTGTTGATAAATGATGACGGCAGCACATTGTGGCAGCAGAGGGATTTCTTTGGGCTGGACGTCCAGCGCACCACCTGCAGTTTCCATTCAGCATGATTAATAATAGATTTACATGTTTTAAATACAAGAACCAGACGTAGCATATGTGATGTGGCAGACAATCAGAGATTAACCTTGAGTCGCTTTCCACTCATTGATTTTGCAGAGTCAGGAAACCATTGTATCGACAGAGCAGCCAGTCACCACCTACGCATTATCTCATTCTCTAATTCACTGGCTCGATTAACCTTGAGTTCTTGTAAAAGTCCGTGATTGTGTGCAAACCATCGCTACACAAAGATGCATAGAAAATATTGGGTTGTGTATAGAAGCTGGCTGCGTCAGTATAAATGTGTGTTTGAGCCGGTTGACCCTAGCACTGACCTTGGCAGAAAGACACTCTCCACCACATAGAAGTCTTGCATAAGCACGTCTCTGTCAGGCTTGGAGGTGAGGTTGCCCACTGTGTAGCCAATACCCAGCTGAATGGACCCCTTCAGGGCCGATGACGTGGTCTAGAGGGGGAGAAAAGAGGGAAAACATCACGTCAGCTGGGCTCTAGTGCACTGACACTGTTATCCCTGTCACGGTCCCTGCTAGACGTAAATATTGAATGTTGAATGGTTACCATGCAGTTTGTGTTATCTCCTCTGCCAAGAAGGTTATGTTTTCATCAGCATTTATTTGTCTGTTAGTTAGCAGCATTATAATCTCTATAAACATATTCTGCCTGTGAACAAACAGAGCCTGTAGGATTGGGGCCCGAAGCCTTCTGGTTTCTGGTGCTAGTTTGACCAATCACGTTTGAGCAGGCTTTGGTTGTGAGCAGGCAAAAAGTCTGTGTAGAGAGTAAAAGAGGCAGAGCACTCGACAAAATGCTTCTGCTATCGGCTTTTTAATTTAACAACAATCTTGCTGGAACTAAAATACCTTTTGCTGTTTTCTGAGAATGTAAGAGTCTTGAATAAGATATCCGCTGTCTACACCCGATCCCCCAGAAGCTAATTTGTCCACGATGGCGGACGGGCTCTGAGATTAGCAGCCTTACACAAGAACGACTTGACATGTTACCATGAAACATGGTGGAAGGATGTAGGTGGATCTGGAACAAACCCATTACAATTTGGTGTGGATCCGGATCAGGGGCCAGATCAAGGGAATTTTTTTCACTTTCATTTTCTTTAACATTGCGTTTTTCCATACTTTTGTTGATTTCTCAGAGAATAACTCATGGATCTTGTTGAAATAAAACAGGCATGATTAATAAAATAAAATCTGCCATTCTAGTTCTTGAATTGAATGGATTGAAATTTCAATAACACACTGAAAAGAGCTTTTAGAGCCTGGAACTCAAACATACTGTTATTGCTACGACAAAAAGACCTTTCACCAGTTTTAAATCTCAACCCGAACAGTTATCGCTGCTGTGAGAATCCATGTAATTGTGACATCTTGAGAAATGCTGCCATAAGCAGTGACGTCTAAGGTTTAAAGCAAAAATAAAAGAAAGAAAACATGTGTGACCAGCACTTGAGAGATTTCTGGCAGCGGGCCCTGGCAGGAGTAAGGACATTATGTGCTGCACAAGGACATTTATAAGGACTCATGTGACAAGTAAAGGTCTTGTGGGCTTGTTGGCTCCAAACAGCTTCATTCCAAAATAAATGTTATGGGAGCAGGTTCACGTTCATCATAGGAGTAAAATAAAACCAAACAAAGTGAGGCTCTTATATAATTTTGTACCTTCTTATAAGTTTTCTCCCTGCTTGTGTTCCAGGGCCCTCCCATTCCATTTTCTGTTGTGGTTGACATCTGACAGAGACACATATTAAAAAGGAATAAAGATCAGTAATAAGATTATTTATACAGATGACTCAAACTAAAACAAGTCAAGATCCTAAACTTACCTTGCTTAAAAAAAAGCTGTGTCCGACAAACAGGAATCAGGGCGACATCTCTGGATTGTCAGGTTGAGTAATCATCAGGAGGTCTGGAGCCTTTTGCAGAAAAGGAGACACACAACGGGAAATAGAGTTAGACAATGAAACAAACTCTGAAGAAAAGCTGAAAATGAAGATGCAACAAGCTGAGGAAGAAAGGGAACATGGCCACCAGCAAAGATTCCTTAATTAACTGCGATACACTTTCAGTTTGAGGCCGTTGCTCTCGTGTTAATCTCTGTCTGATAGGAGTCTATTTCTAAACCCTCACTCCTGCTTTGACAGCCACTCGTGACGTCTTATGTGTGTATAATAACAACCCAACCTACTCTTATTACAGCCTTGTTTTGGAGAAACAATACCTCTCTGTCCGTCAATATACTGTGTTTATTTGTTTCAATTTTTCCATTACAGGACAGGGGCCGAGGCGGGGCCAGGGGGGCACTGGCCCCCAGCTAAAGTCTGATTGGCCCCTGTCCTGTCAATAGTCTTTAAAAGAAATCTAATCACCCACTTGCAACACAACCAATAAATACAACAATTTGAAGAACACATTGTGTATGAACAAGAAGTAATTTTCAAAATGTATTCAATTGTGTGTGGCTTTGCTCAAAAGCTACGGAGCTAACAGTAAACAAGGAATGACCTAAATGTGCATCTTATTGAATCAGAAATTATACGTTTCTGTTGTACATATAATCTTTGTAAATTGTGCCCCCTTAATGCCCCCTGGTTTAGAAAAATCCTAGATCCGCCACTGTTTCAGGAGCAGAGTTGCAGAGCGTGTGTCACTAGTGTTACGCAAGAAAGCAGTGTGTTCACACTCATATGGTCTCCATAAATGTTACTGCACCACTCTTTTCTTTCTTTTTCTCCCTCCCCACCTTATTTCACTCAATGAAACTGTGACATAACTGTTTCTCAGTGTTTGTCCTCTGCAGGAAAAACAGAGACTCTGAGGTGGAAGTGAGGTGCAGCTTCACAGAAACACTGGCAAATTTGGGATTTCGTCTGATAAGCTGTGGTGAGCCTGCAGGTGCATTTATATGCAGGTGGTATGGTGCCTCCGAGCTGCGATTATACACAATATCTTTCTGCTTCATCAGTGCTCGCAGTGCCGTGTCCTCCGTTCACCTGTTCCGTGACCAGATAATAAATCCATCGGTTCAGAACTGAGATTGTGACGTCTCATCAGAAGGGAACTTACATTTCCACTTATTTTTATCAACTATCCACAGTAATAACATTGTGTTCCTATGCTGTGTAGGGTGTATCAATAAAATCACTAAATATAGCCTTTATAAGCAGAATCAGATGAACACATGTTCACACACACTCACTGATTCAGATATTAAAAGTACTTAACAGACAGCTCTTGTCTTCAGACTCCTTATCTGTGCACCAGCTCTTCTGTTGCTACAAACACAGAGACGATACCATACTACATTTATATTTGACTCAAAGCACAATCACACAATCTGTTTGTTTTCTATACTTATTCAAAGCATGTCTATCCTCCATTCTGTATTTGGTGTTTCCCTCATGAGGTCAAACATGAATGTCAACTCATTCTGGATGAAACGCCAGTCTGTCGCAATGGTAACCCAGACAACGAGTCCAAAGTCACCTGGAATGCTGTTCACAAAACAAAATCCTATTAGCGATCTGGGGCCTTGTCATTGGCAGTGACTCTGAGTAAAGAGGTGTTGGTGCACCTGAGCCATCGGATGTGAGCTGTGAACCTGAGGAATGTTAACAACCCTGCAGGCAGACTGTCTGTCTCAGCCCTGCATGGCCTGGGTCTCACTAGTGTTCGGACCCCCCATTCCACCTCTCTCTCTCTTTCTCTCTCTCTCCCCTCACCTGACTGCACAACCCAGCTGGCGCTCTAACAGACTGCTTCCAGAACAATCCACGGGAGGCCCGCGGCTGCAGTGGACAACAGCAGGTCTGTTGTTGTTACTGTTCACCTCTCAACAAAGAGAGGCAGACAGATGGACGGACACATGGATGAAAACCGATGGATGGATGGATCGTCCTAATCATCCCTGTCTCTCTGCTGTCGTACACCCCCCCACAGCAAACACCACTGGCTTACAGGAATTTCACATGAAAACAAGTGAGCGCATGAACTGTGCACTATTACACATGTGTAAAACGATGTGTATATAATAATGTGATTATGTGAGTTGTAAGTAACCATTACATTACTGTGTGCTACATATGCAACTAGAATGGCACACAGTAGAGCGCATACCTCTGCAATGGAAAAACAATCCTACAAGTGATCATCTTGTAGTAGAGATATAAAAGAAAAGAATTGGTCTGATAAACTAAATTACTGATTTATCATAAAACAAAGCTAAACAAAGTAAAAAAATCCATATCTGCACCATATCTAATGGATTCTTCCACAGTCCCGGCTCAATCCCGGCACCAAGTTTGGTTGAAATCGGTTAAGAAGTATATTTGTGTAATCCTGCTCACAAATAAACCAACAAACAAACTAAAAGAGCTCCCTAATTCCTTAATCTGTCAATTTATCCGTACCCATCTGTATAAAAATGTTTTGAGTTCTCCCTTGCGTTTGGCTTCACCCCTTCACAAAATTGTGTGTAATGCTGCTAACAAACAGACGAACAAATGCAGATAAAACCATAACCTCTTAGCGGTAATAATAAATGCATCACGGCCTTTGGTAGATAGTGGCTGTTCTGTGGTCTGGATGAAAACCAAATCAGAAAAATGATGCTGTGGACACTGTGTTTACTTAAAAGTTTAGTTCAGTAAAACATTAAGATCTGGCCTGCGAGGAGTGGGTGGAGTTGAGGGTTTGTTTGTTTCTGTGACTTTCTGTGAGGAAGTCAAGCAAGGTCGTGTAAAGACTTGATACGACACTGTGTCTGCACAACGCTGAGGGAAATTGAATGGAAATAGGGATAATCCCATTTGGAAAAAGTTCTTGGATTCACAAATCTGCTTTGTAAAAGAAATAAAAAGTATTTTACACATCAAAAGTTTCTTGGCAAACTCACAAAAGCTCTTTCTGTGGCTATAGGTATTTGTCAAAACTCAGACTTGGTCATTTTCACTCACTTCATCGTTGTACTTGTTAAGCACTTTGTGACTTCTGTTCTTAAAAAGGTGCCATATACATAAACCTTACTTTCTCTGCTCTTCTTTTCCAGCAGTCTCTTACTTAAACAACTCTCTTCCCACTTGTCCAAACGCGCTTGTCAGAAACTCTACCACCCTTCAAACAAACACACTTGAGTGCAGATCAAACACTGGCTCTCGTTGCATAGCTCCTCCACGGTTTCGGGGATATTGCCAAGGGTGTCAGCCCCTGTGGAAGTCAAATAGCCGCTCCGTAGCCAAGCAGCCCTGGCAAGGAAAAGTATGTGGTTGCAGAGCAGACGTGGGCTGTCTGGTATGGTAAATATTCAGACCCAATACATCTGAATGTCTAAGTAGCTGCGGTGAACTTGCCACACTGGTTCCAGTGAGCAAAGTAGCAATAATAATACAAATCAATTAAAGTCGCAAATCACCTGCAAAATGCGTCACAATTGTTTGAGAAGTCAATTATCTCTGTGTGTTGATGTAGTTCAATGTGATAACAAATCTCATTTTCAACCCATCTCACCATGACGTCACACTTTCTGTCACCAGGACACTTCAGGACACGTATAAGTTCCTGTTTGCTCTGCTTCGCTTCAGCCCCAAGATCCTATTGGATTACTGCAGAACATTACTGGACATATAATGGAGAATCAATGGCAGAGCAGCGATGCAGAGCGCTGGAGGAGTGGAGTGCTGGGCTTACATGACCTTCACAATCCCACACACACACACACACACACACACACACACACACACACACACACACACACACACTCGACTGTGAGATGTTAGATAAGCGCGGATATCTGGATTTAGATGAATACAATCAAGAAGATGCATGGGGAGTCCGCTTAGCTCAGCCTGCAGGGGAGCAGCTTCATCAACTTAACTGCTCTGATCCTTGCTCACAGAAACTCCTCCCGAGCTAAATTTAACCTAGAGTACTTGCCGTGTTGCATTGTTGTTGATTTTTTGATTCCAATCTGTCTTCAGGATCTAAAATATTGTATTCCAGGAGCAGGGTGATACACTGAAATGAAGAATGAAATCATAGATAAAACTAGACGGTCACTCAGTAGAGTCCATACCTCTGCCAAGGCCCAACAGTCCCCTTATGATACCTCATATTCAGTATAAATTCATTTTCATTTGGATCTGCACCACATTGTACACACTTATTAATATCCGTCCCCTTATCAAGGTCCATGAATTATTCCCAATGAAAACGCTACAGAAAGTAAAAAAAACAAACAAACATGGATCCATCCCCTGATCTGGATCTGAACCAAAATTTTATCTTCTCTTAATCATCTTTCTAGTTTCATGATATCCGTCCATTAATTTTGCACAATCCAGCTGACAAACAGATAAAACAAATGCACCCAAAAACCCTACCTCATTTTTCCTTTGCAGGGGGAGTAAAATAACTCCACCCAAAGCCTCATAAGTCATTATCTTTCTGACGTCGTGTGTAAACACTTTTCAGTGTCATTACATAATTGGCTCAGTTACCTCAACCATGTGAAATATACTGCGTCTGTGAAATGTGCCATGTGCTGTTAGGAATCAAGCAGCTGGGAAACAAACAGCGAGTGTGCAGGCTTCCCTCCACCGGCCAAGCTGAAATAATCAGTCCTACGAACAATAACAATAACATGTAGAACAAAGACAATAACAAGAGTAGCAATATGTCGTCCTCCACCACCTAAAAAACAATCATCCACCCCCTGGCTTTTGTGGATATTTCAAGAATGCGTTTTGCTCGCAGACAAACAGTGAGAGGGCCGAGGAGCAGATGACGCTCAGTGGAGAGGGCGAAGGGGCCAACACCACCTTTGTCAAATGTTCAGTAATTTTTTCACGATTCAACTTGTTGAAAATATAAATCTGAGGAAGAAAGAAGAGTTTTGGGAGGTGTATTAAGCTGCTGGATAGGGGCAACAAGATGCTGCAAGCAGAGGCATCACAGAGGTGTAAAGAATGGCAGCTCTCTGCCCTGACAACAGCTACTAAGCATCAGCATGTAGGTATGCATGACGTATGTGATAACCAATCGTATTGCTTGTGAGGATGGTATTTGACCTTTTGACACCAGCAGAAAAGAGGAATATTACAAGTGAGGTAAGGAGAGACTGCACAGAAATAGCACCTCGACCTGTCAGGTGTGACATAGAACAGAAGAAATGAGCTTGAAAGAGGGACGGAAGGAAAAAGACAGAGGAGGAAGACAATGAGAGCGAGAAATGGACACAACGGGACAAAAGGTGTGATCGTTTTAAATATCTAGTTGGGCGCATCAGTCATGATTTCTGTCACAACAATGTACAGTAGGACCACATGTCACACAATTTTTCTTGGTAGAGACCCAAAAAATATATAATCCAAAGTAGAGATGTTCCGATACAGAACCCAGTATCAGGAAGTTCTCAGATACTGACGAAAATGCCGGGTCGGTATTGATGAGTACGCAAATGTATGTAACGATTCGACAGCGATCACCGTCTTTAAAGTATATTAGTTTCACCCAGATAAAAATTGCTATTTTCTTTTTACCTGAAATTACTTCTTTTCCATTTCATAAAAGCAGTTGCTCAGTTCTGCCATTGGCAAGTACTGTTTTTAGAGCAACAAAGATTTCTGGTAGTGTAGCGTTAGCAAGATGTCAGTAAATTTCACACTGGAAAGTCCCGAAGTAAAACCGCCACGTGCACCGTAGACTTCATTTTGGATGGGGGGCACTATGTGGTTTATTTTATAAAAACTGTGGCTGCACTTTATAAGCTATTTAAAGGGAGTAAATTGTGTGTATTATGACTATCAAACTAAGTTCTACATTGTTCTTTCTCTGTATTCATTTGTTTTGTCAAATGGTTTAACATGAGCCGGGCCATACAAAAATGAAAGCAATCCCCACTTCTACACAAAGTTAGTAACATAAAGCTCCTAAAATACATTATATACGTTTTTTTTGATGCACTAGTATCTGATTGGTACTCTGTATCGGCCAGTACGTAAAGTCCAGGTATCAGAATCGGTATCAGGAAGTGGAAAATGGTATCTGAACATCTCTAATCACAAGACAGAATTTGACATGAATACCAGAGACTCAGGGAAGGGAATCGGCCGCTGTATTTGTAATTCAGGGAGCGTCTCACTCCGGCTCCACTCTGCATGAGAAGCAGCGAGGAGGAGGTCACCCTCAGTGTCCAGCCAGTCACATGATTCCACTGAGGGAGGGGGACAGATAAGCATACAGAGGGAAAACAGAGAGGCTGCCCTGAAGGAGCGATACACTGCAGAGTCGAGGGTTTATACTTTATGCAGGATTAATATATTCAACCACCGGTGACATATACACAATTTAGCTCATGTCAAACATGATCCAGTGACGAATAAGAGACTTGTCTGTCAGAGCAAAGCCCTGCTTAGTTTTACTCTGCCTTGCCCTAGAGTCCAAAGGTCCTCTCAGTTTTCTTTAAACCACAAGCAGGTTTACTACCTAAGCATATCCCTGTGGGTGCAGGTTTATTGTTCTCAGAAGTGATCGATCATGGGGCTGATCATGGGAGTAGGTTGGCCTGCCTTTATTTATCTGAGCCTTCAGGCTGCTAAGAGGAAAAAAGGGGGATTTTTTTACATTTGCCAACTTTCCACATTCTTTAACTCCTTCCACCCACTTGTTTGTCTTCACCCACCCCTCCATGTCTCGCTGTTAAAACCCTTTATTTTTCGTCTCATCTTCCTCCAACTCTCTCACACCCTACAGGGTCCCCCAAGTGGGCCCCCAGGAAAATTCATCATTACCAGGGCAGGGAACAGGGGGAGGGACTCTGAGCAGGGCCCAAACAACAACAACAACAAGCAACGACAACAAACATCACAACCTTCGAATAATCTGAATTCCTGCAAGGCTGCCAACCCTTCGCTCTGCCAGCAGCCTCCAGCCAACCAATCGTTACGCAGAGGGAAACAATTATGAGCCAATCGGCGCTGAAGGCCTCTTTTGGGAGATTTTTCTTTCATCCTTTCAAACAGTGTTGACGTGCAGTAGGGCCATGAAAGGGGGGGGGGGGGAAATTCCTCTTTTGAGGTCATTAAGATCAAAACGATAATACTGGGAAAGTTCTACATCCCCCTTCAGATGCTGTAAAGTCAATGAGGGACATTTTAAACAGACCCTGACACTGGAATGTGTAAATCCAAGATTAACATTAACTCTTCAAAAGTCAGTGTAAAAAAGAAAAAGAGTGTTGATGTGTCAGGTCACATTAAGATTGCATAAGGTGCTGTGAATGATTGCTGTGACAAACTGTATCTGCCCTCAAAGAGGGTTCAAATAGAGCTATCACATCGGCTGTGGCTGAGGAGTTTGCGTGTGTCGTCCAGTTGCTTAAAAGTCGTTGGTTTGATCCTTGGCTCCTCCAGTCCAACGAGCATGAGCCAATAGAACCCCTTGTTGATTGTATCCATTCCCATTGCAGACAAACTACAGATGTTAGTGGGTTTTTTCGACTACAGACCAGTGGAAAGGGGCTCTAAGTTGCATTTATTACCTGCGCTAAGGAGGTTATGTATTCATCAGCACTTAGTTTTTTTGTTGGCAGCGTTATGCAAAAACTACTGGACAGATTCCCAAAAACCTGGTGGAAGGATGTGTTTATGGTTCAGGCAAGAACAGATAACATATGCAGATCCGAATCTGGGGGTGGATCCAGGATTTTTTATTTATTTACTGTCTTTAACATCTTCCAAAAACATACCTCTCCCTTGGTGACAGGAAGTACTTACAAATCCAAATGAATAACATTAACAACAGAATCCACTAACTACCACTGATACAAAGTATTCTGTTCTATCCAAAGGAGATGTACCCTGTTTGTTTGCATGTTTACTTGTCAGAAAACTGCTACTAATTTGGTAAACAAAACATTAGACCATTCAACCATTTAAGAGCCATACATCAGTTTTCACTCAGTACTCCCTATATGACTAAAAAGAAGGATCCATATGTATAAAATTGGTGGAGTGCCCCTTTAATTATTCATTTGACTGTTTTCACTTTCAACCAGAAAACAGTGATGGATAATTGACTTATGACACAGTGGTCTAAAGACCAACCTCTTCACATTTCAAGCATTTATACTCAGAACTTGAATTATTTTATTATGCCTGTTTCCACAACATTTTACTCATGCTTTATGTTTTTCTATCATTGTTATCAGAAAGTGCTAATGTGCCAGAATATGTTTTTTTTTACAAACATTACATTAGCCTGCTGCCTGGTTCTTGTACTCTGGATCAAATAAACAAATCACATCAACACAGGATAAAGGGAGTGACTTTATGTCAAGGAGATGATTATCTTAATTGTCTCAGCTCACATATACGCTTCATGTGCTGTGTGCCAGACTCTGGCTCCTGTGATTGTACAGTATATGTTCAAGGGAACATCGATCACAGCACTGACAATAAAACACAGCTCATTATAAAAATCCTGACCGAGTCCTACATGGTGGCTATCAGGAGACAAATACGTATGTGGTATGTGCTGACATGAGCGCAGCCCGACCAACGAACGAGCACAATAAAAGAGATAACAGAGAGAGAGAGAGAGAGAGAGAGAGAGAGAGAGAGAGAGAGAGAAGAGACCATGTAAAGGTAATTCTGCAGCACAGCTGAACAAAGGTGTGAAGGCTAAACCTCATCAGGTCAAGGGAGTATGTGGGTCAAACTGAGCACTGACCAGTCTGTGGTTTATGCCACAACACACCATCTTATTCAGCAGTGATCTCATTCATATGAACGTCTCTCCATGGGAAAAAATGCCAGATTCTTTATTAAACATATTTTCATGATGCTTAGAGCATTGATTCAACTGGATGGTCACTCAGTAGAGCGTGTACACCATTCCCCTTAAATGTTATCAAGCTGCACCAAACATTAGACGGTCATAGATATCAGTTCAGTAAAAAGAATGGGGGGTCCGAGTCCAGGGTCAACCCACTGATGCTGATCCACACCAGAGTTTAATGGGTTTTTCCATGACCCATACCACATCCTTCCACCAAGTTTCGTGGAAATGGATTCAGTAGTTTTTGTGTAATCTTGCATAAATACAAACAACCAACAAACAAAATGTCAGGTGTGACATCATAACCTCCTTTGGTGGAGTTAATTAGTCAAACGCATCTGGGAAGGAAACAAACGCTCGTCATGTTTTTAGCTCACAGCAGCGAACACTTAGCACATTAGCACTTTCAGAGTGTGATAGCAGACAGGAGTGAGAGAGGCTCCTCTGAGAGAAGAATCGGTTAGGTCACACTATAACACACACAAACATTATGGAGTTTTTCACGCACACAGCACAGTGAGCTATTTCTATTTTTTCAAATCAGATTACTATCTGGAATATAACCAGACCAACACGGGGCCACACCCCTGTGTGCTGATTCGAGGCACATGGGTCAGTCAGACCATTATCAGAAATGAGAGCGTAGTGCTGTTTAAGGCCCTGACTTATGTAACTGTCTTAATAAGCCTCATATGCCTGTTATTTTTGGACCTATCACTGCTGGGATCCGATGGTACAGTGCGAGCACAGTACACAGAGTGCTCTTTGACCCAAAATCACAAGGCGCCACTAAAAACCCAACAGCCGTTAATTGTTGTGCTACCTCTCCTCAAGAAGCTTACGCAGCAACAAAGAGATATTATAATAATGTTGGTTTAAAAAAAAAAAAAAATTCTGCTGTGAATCAGTGTCACTAATCAATGCTCACTGTTGCAGCCAATTCAATCACTAATTTACGAGAGAATCCGATCCACCACAGTCAAAACCAGAGGGTCACAAAAGAAAGAGGATTTGTCTTGACAACAAGTTTTTTGCTCTGCAGTGATGTGGTACTTCTGCTGCTACTCGGCCGGAAAACATTTCATAATGTGCAGATGCCGCTCACTCTTGACAAGCGAGATACCATCGCCTGGCGAGGGCAGTGAGCTCAGGTGTTATTCCCAAAGAGAGAGAGAGAGCAGAGGATTTGCATGAAAGATTTTCCCTTTCAAACATCCTCTGCGGCAAACTGACCAACCTGGCCCCGGCAGTCAAATGTGGAAGAAACAGGAAGTTAATAAAGGAAACCAGATGCTTGTATCCATGCGTAGCACCTTGCCCTTGCCCTTCCTAAAGTCTGGCAACAAAGACCAGTCAGATTTGCATGATAATAATTTCCCCCGAACATACAGTAGCGGCATCACACTTTGATCCAAATCAGCCTTAGACTTTAATGTTCCAATGAAAAATCCCAAGATATCTGAACATGTGATGCTTTATTAGCTCTAATTCAAACTGCAAAGACATAATATGACTATACCTATGATAGAATCCCTCTAAAAAGACACTTCTTAAGGGGGAAATATCACATCCATATTAAATGTGTTTAAGATCATCGCATAAAACTCAGCAAAACTCCCCCTCAGACACACAAATAAAACATTATCTGATAAAATTCAGTATTTTGTCAGTAATATAATGTCATATAAACGCAAACTCAGCTGCTGAACTGCCACTGAGTCGTAACCAGTGAGTCCAACACTGCTGTTGTTGAGCTCCATATAGCAGCCTCCCTGCTCACTTTGCTGCTCACAGTCGAACTGGGATAACGTTAAAAAACATCAGCATATATATCTCCCTTTTTCCTGGTGGGATGTGTCAGGGTGGAGGAATCGTAAAGAGCATCGCTGTCAAATACCAGGAGGTGAAATGTAGCAGTTCACTGTGAAGACCGGTGACGATGTGACAGACACTGACACTCCAGGCCAGTAAATCGTTATTAGAACCTGGTCGAGGTTTTAATAACGTAGCACCCGAGATAATACAGATACAAATCTGCCACCTGGTCCAGTGCACTGCTGCATGCCACTTTCTCAACATGTCTTACAAAAAGTTCAACTGAGACAGTTTTATTCCCCCTAAAGTGATAAAAGCAATATGTGGACATGATTGCTGTCAGACCCCAAGACATCCACACTCATAAAGGTCACATTTCCATTTCTTCCTCTTCCTTCCCATCAAACTAAACATTAAATGAGCATGGCACAGATGGAGTCATATAACAAAACAAAAATAAAACTTCCCCAAGTTTGAACCACAGGTTTTATCTGAACAATAACAGCAGAAATAAAGTGATTTAAAGTTTAAGGATGAATGAATGATCTTATATTTAAATTGTTATGGTTTTACACAGTTCTATCCATTTTATTTGTACACTTTCACTCCTTTAGCTGATTTTTAAATTTTGATATAGATTTAGCCCTTTTTATTTATTTTTGCCTTTTTTAATTTGCTTGAAAATTGTTTCTTACTGACTCTTTTCATTTGGCCTCTGCTGTGTTGTTTCTAATGTCCCCGTACGGCACCTTGAATATACCTCTGTGTGTGAAATGTGCTTTCGAAATAAAACTGCCTTTCTTCACATGAGCTACACACTCATCTTTAGTCTCACTTTCACTTCAATTCTGAATCAACACTTCACCCAATCACACGAAACACATGCTGAGCCTTATTAGAGAAATTCTGCCTTTTTAAGTTCAGAACAGCTGATATGTTTCCTGAACATCTGGGTGACTTCATTCTCAACGCACACCTGCAGTTTTTCACTTGACAACAACCAGAGAAGTGACTCTGAAATACCACAGTGTGTGAGGTGAGGGCTTTGAGTCAGTGAATATTTGTACAAGATATCAACAGTTTCAGATCATACACCCAACAAACAGTATAATCTCACCACCTGATCGTCTCCTCCTGGCTGTAGAGTCGTGTAGAAATATTGTTTTTCCTGCTGCTGCTGCTGCAGTCCTCACAGAGAGGATCTCTCCTCCAAGCTGACAATCAATCCCCAGCAGACAGAGGAATAAAAGCCAGTTGAAGTGACAGGATGTATCTCCACCACAGGAGGACTGTGGACTGCTGAAGACTCTCACCTCTACTGAGAGCAGCAAGGAGCTGTGTGTGTGTGTGTGTGTGTGTGTATGTGTGTGCTATGTCCCTGCCCTGCCTCTTTACACACAACGCTGCCATTCACTGCATACAAGGACGATAAACAACTCTGCTACGCCCCCTAATGGTCGAAGGTTTAGTTTCTGGATAAAATCATAAGTTTTTTCATTCTTTTCTCAGCCAAGGACCCCCCCTACAAGATGGAAAGCATCCCAGGGACCCCCCCTCACACAGTATATTAATCTATTGACATGACCTACGTGTTATTAAAATTCTAATGAACAAGGTAAAAGATCAACATGAGTAAAATTGTCTATTTTATATTTTCACCACATCAGCACAGAACACCCATGTCATGATCATTTTAATGGAGGGATTTGGAAACTTTTTACAGACCCCCTGGCAGCGTGTGTCACGGACCCCCATTTGAGAATGAACCAGAACCAGTGATGGCTTATATGAAAGCCACGCCAAAAAGATATACAAATGACAAAATACAAACATACAAAATTGTTAATAAGGGTTATTTATTAAAATTTTGTATTCATACTACCATGTAGAAATTTGGACATTTATATTAGTACAAAAAACAGGAAAAAATATACAAAGAGGAAAGAATTTGTGCCACATGACAGACCTGCCGTACCTGCAGTAATCCTGGTGTCACTGACCTGTTAAATTACTTGTCTTAATGACGTCAAAAAGTGGATGTCTAACAATGTCCTCCAGCTACAGTCAAGCAAAACTGGATCACAGCACTTGACAAAAGACCTTGTGTAAGGACTCTTAGGGCCTGACTATAGTATATGAGTCACACAACACATTGCATTACATTTCATTTAGCTGACGCTTTATCCAAAGCAATTACAATACGTGCATTATGAGGGTACAAACCCAGGACAGCAAGAATCATGCTGTGCAGTGAACTTAGGTAGGTTGAAGTCCAGTCGAGCTGCTGCATTCTGGATGAGCAGCAGAGGTCAGATGGCTTCAGCAGGCAGACCAGCCAGAAGGAAGTTGCAGTAGTCTAGGTGTGAGATGACCAGAGCCTGGTAGCACCTTTCAAGGTACACAAGGCTGATTAGTGGGTTTTACGAAGACTTAGTAATCTGGATTTTAAATAAAGGTTGTTGTCTTCGTCAAAGAGAGAGAGGAGGCTGCAGACCCCATGGTCATGTTAAGAATGAGAGACGTCATCATAAATATATTTACAACTACATTTGTGCAAACTATGGGTTGTATGATGGAATTTAATGTTCACTGACTACCATTACTGCTACACCTCTATCATTACAATTGTCATTGCTGCTCTGCCTTCCATGCCACCCCAACCTCTGTCAGACATTTTCTTTTATATAAATACTTTGATACACCTCTCCATTTATGTTAGAAATGTCTCAGGAATGTTGTAAATATTGTTATTTTGTTGATGTAGTTGTTGGTTAATGCTCTGTCACGCTAGTCAAGGGTTGAGGGCAGATGATGTCATACCTTGTTAAGCCCCATGTGGCACATTGTGTTGCGAATATGGGCTATAGGGGTAGGTAGGTAGGTCTTTGTATAGACATATGCAGCCAGTCACAGGACTATCACCAAACCTGTGAAATCCAGAGATGCATATATAAGACGACTGTATAAATGCACAATAGATACAACGCTCAATAAAATGTTGATGTCACCTAGTTGCCAGCATTTGAAAGACGAACATTTAAGCCCTGAGAGAAAGCTAGAAGGCAGAGAGAGAGAGAGAGAGAGAGAGAGAGAGAGCAAGTGGGAAAAGTATCAAAAAGCCATATCTTCTTAAAGTTAATGCAAAGACGTGGGTTCGAAGGGGTTGAAGGGAAAGAGTTACACGTGGCTGCTGTTGACAGTTGCTTGTTCAGAAGATAAGGAAACATGGTGCATGCAGACAAAGTGTCAGGTTTACTGAAGCTCAGAACTCACCTATAACTCCACAGACGATGCTGACTACGTAGGCTCGGCCTAGGTGTTTCTGTGGTGAGGTATCTGCAGGAAGGAGGTGTTTCGGTGGTGAGGTATCTGCAGGAAGGAGGTGTTTCGGTGGTGAGGTATCTGCAGGAAAGAGGGAAAAACTCCAGTCAACGTTTGAACAAAACAGCGAGAAGCTTAATGTGACGGGTGCATCTGCAGGTAAAACTCACCAGTGGTAAAAACACATGTGCTGTCGAGGTCTAGTTGAGAAAACAAGAGACGTGTTACAAAGTGTTATTAAACAGTGTAGTATCAGTTACAGACACCAGCAAAGATATTTATCAATATACAAAGAGGAAAAATGTGCAGAAATGTCCTGACTTCAAATTGTTTAACAGTAATCCTGGTGTCAGTTATCAGGTAAATTATCTTGGTCACTGATGAGAAGACACAGACGCAGCTTTAGTGAGTGTACACACTGAGCGAAGGTGTTTCTGTTCACACTTCTCTTTTCTGCCCATGTTTTGGTCAAACTTTAAAAAAACGTAAGCATAAAGAAACTTGAAGTTGCTTATCATGATGCTATGAGAGGCTATGAGATTATTACTCAAGAGACTGAGAAGGTCAAGTGTTAGTGAAATGTATGTCGCTGCAGGAGTCGACACTTTCCAATACGTCCTAAGAAATCTTATGTATAAATGTATTTGCCGGCTCAATGAATCTGAAAATGAAGTCATCTTGGTTTTATCGAATGTTATATTTAGCACTTAATGCTACCAATTCCAGCTGTGGAGGCATTGGTATAGTCATCTCTCTTTTAGACATTAATATATTTGCAGTATATAAACTTTGTTGTGCTTTCCTTTGCATTTTATTCTATCTTGTGTGGTTTTTTACCTGAACCCTGAGACGGAATAATAAATGTCATCATGATCACTTTTAATCCAAAAATGTGCTGGGTGTAAAATTCTAATTTATCTTCAGTGTCATTATTATTCGTCTTAAGGAACATATTCATCAGAAATAATATAATTCTAGGGTCTAATTTGTCACTAAGGGTTTTTTGCATTGTTTTACACAAATTAAAAATCAGATCAACAGCTTAAATGTGGCGGCAGTGATGAAATTTAAAAAGAGGAAATGCTTTTAAAGCAGCACCCTCAGCCTGGAATGATTCATTCTGTTCAGACGTCTTTCAGCTAGTACACCTACTTATTTTACATAACTATATGTGAAACAGGGAAGTGTAGCTTCCTGCTGTTATCTGCTGCATTCACCACTCTTATATTCTCAGGTTGATGTGGTTTATTTGTCTTTCTAGCGCCATAGAGATCATCATCACATTATTACAACTTTGTGTGTTACATGTCATAAAAACCCTGAGATAAGTGATTTACAGGACACTATATCTTCATCTCTTTCAGAGTGAAGTAGTATAAACCATATGAAACCAAACGCGCAGGTTTATACACTAAAAACATCAGGGTAAGGAAACTCCGGTTTCTCTGAACAGACTTAATCTGTGAAATCCTCTGGACAAATGAAAATGTTCAATGTTCAAGCATAGTGTGCAATGAAAACCTGTATTAGTACAGTTTGTAAATACAAAGGACTCTAGAGAGTAAAAGTAAATACCTGTGCATTTTTTGGTCTCAAGATAACCGTCAGTGCCTTCAAATTCACAGTTTCCTCCTGAAACGGTGGAAACGAATGCCCGACCTTGGTGCTGGCAGACAGAATTGGGTGGTAGGTGTCCGACACATTCTTCGATGCGACCACCACTGAAGACCTGCTCGTCGTTGCAGAACACCACAGCCACATGAGCAGCGCAGTCCTGAGCCTCACAGTAAAACTCCTGCTTCAATCCTTTTCCACCTGCAACACACATGACATTGTTTGGTTTTGTTTGTTTATTCTCTGGCTTTTTGTAATCACAAGATGAATGTAAACAAGAGATGACGTTCTCTGACCTGCTGCAACTGCAAAGCACGGAACGAGTTCAGGAATAAACTGAGACAGCAGAACGGTGAAGAGCGGAACGGTGAAGATCAGATCTGTCAACACAAAAGGTGCAACATAAAATTGGAGGCTCTGTGGTTGTTTTTATTAATCTCAGTTTAAATTGCTGAGTTGTCAGACACCTACTGTTCATGTTGGAGGTCAGTGTGGTGAGAGCGTTCTGAATCACAATCCCTCTGATGATGTTGGAATAAACCTCGTCTCAGGTGAGAACGTAGAGAGCCCACACACAGAATGATTTTACTGCGTACACAATGACAGGAGAAGGAAACCTGGAGTAATAGAAAATGATAAACTTTATTATTTACACTACCGTTCAAAAGTTTGGGGTCACCCAGACAATTTCGTGTTTTCCATGAAAACTCACACTTTTATTTATCAAATGAGTTGCAAAATGAATAGAAAATATAGTCAAGACATTGACAAGGTTAGAAATAATGATTTTTATTTGAAATATTAATTTTGTTCTTCAAACTTTGCTTTCGTCAAAGAATGCTCCATTTGCAGCAATTACAGCATTGCAGACCTTTGGCATTCTAGCTGTTAATTTGTTGAGGTAATCTGTAGAAATTTCACCCCACGCTTCCTGAAGCACCTCCCACAAGTTGGATTGGCTTGATGGGCACTTCTTGCGTACCATACGGTCAAGCTGCTCCCACAACAGCTCAATGGGGTTGAGATCTGGTGACTGCGCTGGCCACTCCATTACAGACAGCATACCAGCTGCCTGCTTCTTCCCTAAATAGTTCTTGCATAATTTGGAGGTGTGCTTTGGGTCATTGTCCTGTTGTAGGAGGAAATTGGCTCCAATCAAGCGCTGTCCACAGGGTATGGCATGGCGTTGCAAAATGGAGTGATAGCCTTCCTTATTTAAAATCCCTTTACTTTGTACAAATCTCCCACTTTACCAGCACCAAAGCAGCCCCAGACCATCACATTACCTCCACCATGCTTGACAGATGGCGTCAGGCACTCTTCCAGCATCTTTTCACCTGTTCTGCGTCTCACAGATGTTCTTCTGTGTGATCCAAACACCTCAAACTTTGATTCGTCTGTCCATAACACTTTTTACAATCTTCCTCTGTCCAATGTCTGTGTTCTTTGCCCATATCAATCTTTTTTTTTTTTGGCCAGTCTCAGATATGGCTTTTCTTTGCCACTCTGCCTAGAAGGCCAGCATCCCGAGTCGCCTCTTCACTGTAGACGTTGACACTGGCGTTTTGCGGGTACCATTTAAAGAACACCCAGTTGAGGACCTGTGAGGCATCTATTTCTCAAACTAGAGACTCTAATATACTTGTCTTCTTGCTGAGTTGTGCACCGGGGCCTCCCACTTCTCTTTCTACTCTGGTTAGAGCCCGTTTGTGCTGTTCTCTGAGGAGTAGTATACACCGTTGTAGGAAATTTTCAGTTTCTTCGCAATTTCGCATGGAATAGCCTTCATTTCTAAGAACAAGAATAGACTGGCGAGTTTCAAATGAAAGTTCTTTTTTTCTGGCCATTTTGAGAGTATAATCGAACCCACAAATGTGATGCTCCAGATATTCATCTCAAAGAAAGGCCAGTTTTATAGCTTCTCTCACCAGCAAAACAGTTTTCAGCTGTGCTAACATAATTGCACAAGGGTCTTTAAGGGTTTTCTAATCATCCATTAGTCTTCTAAGGCGATTAGCAAACACAATGTACCATTAGAACACTGGAGTGATAGTTGCTGGAAATGGGCCTCTATACACCTATGTAGATATTTCATTAAAAACCAGACGTTTCCACCTAGAATAGTCATTTACCACATTAACAATGTATAGAGTGTATTTCTGATTAATTTAATGTTATCTTCATTGAAAAAAACAGTGCTTTTCTTTGAAAAATAAGGAAATTTCTAAGTGACCCCAAACTTTTGAACGGTAGTGTAGTTCATACAGCCACAGCTTTGCACACAGGGTTAATCAATCCCAGTCTGACCTGGCTTCAGTCCAAGTCTGCTGTGGTGAACACCGCCTCTCAGCACAGTGAAGCAGTTCAGTAAAGTTGGAACGATATTCACAGATTCGGACTTCCCGGATCAATAAGTCATAAGCGAAACGTTGTTAAAGAACCATCGCTGCATAATTCCCACCGTAGTAAGGTGGACAACGGGCTACAGGCCAGTTATCATCAATATGAGTCGTCCTCAGTGATGGGCACAGAACATTGGTGTCTATGTACAGCCTGCTGTGAAACGAGTGCGCAGGGACCGTCTACAAAGTGCAACACCGAAAAGAGATATTACACAAATATTCAATAACTTCACTGTAATACAGTATATTCTCACCAAAATCATATCACATATCCAGGGAGTCCTGCTGGATATGTTACAGTACTTAGTTTGGAAAAATGTGGTTTTGTATAATTTTGGGAAATATTTATTATGAAACATATTCAATAACTTCACTGTAATACTGTATATTCTCGCCAAAATCACGTCACAGGTCCAGGGAGTCCTGCTGGCTATGCTACAGTGCTTAGTTTGGGAAAAAGTGGTTTTGTATAATTTTGGGAAATATTTATTATGGAAAATATTCAATAACTTCACTGTAATACTGTATATTCTCGCCAAAATCACGTCACAGGTCCAGGGAGTCCTGCTGGCTATGCTACAGTACTTCGTTTGGAAAATTTCTTTCGTTTTAATGGTCTTAAAGTTGTTTAAGAAAGTGTATTGACACCAACTACACGTCAAGCACAAGGAGACCCTTGATGGTTATGCAATACAAACGGAAAATGTATTTCTCAATTTTGTTGAATTTTTAAAAGAATCTCTTCAACATTGAAGCCATGTAAGAAGGTGCCATATTTGCTTTCCACAAACCAGAACCTAATGTTATTTCATATTTTCATGAATTGACGTACAGAAATGACTCAGACACATAACCCATCTTATCCATCTAAACTACTTCTTCTGAGAAGGCTGAGCATTTGGTGTAGGAGCCCTTCCCAGGGGTCAGTAGTTGAAAAGTGGGTTTCACGCTGAACAGTTTATTGTTTCATTACAGTCCCACAATCAAAACATTTAATCGAAATAATTAGTTGTGAACCTCCCTTTGTTTTAATGACCAATAAGCGAGATCATATAGAATCACTTTTGACAGGTGTTGTCCAACTAAGTACTGTAGCATATCCAGCAGGACTCCCTGGACCTGTGACGTGATTTTGGTGAGAATATACTGTATTACAGTGAAGTTATTGAATATTTTCCATAATACATATTTCCCAAAATTATACGAAACACCATTTTCCCAAACTAAGTACTGAAGCATAGCCAGCAGGACTCCCTGGACCTGTGACATGATTTTGGTGAGAATATACAGTATTGCAGTGAAGTTATTGAATATTTGTGTAATATCTCTTTTCGGTGTTGCACTTTGCAGACGGTCCCTGCGCACTCGTTTCACAGCAGGCTGTACATAGACGCCAATGGTCTGTGCCCATCACGGAGGACGACTCATATTGATGAGAACTGGCCTGTAGCCCGTTGTCCACCTTACTACGGTGGGAATTATGCAGCGATGGTTCTTTAACAACGTTTCGCTTATGACTTATTGATCCGGGAAGTCCGAATCTGTGAATATCGTTCCAACTTTACTGAACTGCCAGTCCACCTTATCCATTCAACAGAAAGACGGTAAAAAGTCACCTGGATATACACTGACACAGACAATCTCATGCACACCTAGCAGCGCGTTCTCACAAAAAACATCTGAAGTAACTGATAACACAAAGTACACGACTCACAAGTCTCAAGGACGCACACACACACACACGAGACAGAAGTCACTCGCCGTCCTCTCGCTTTCGACTCACTCTGACCTTGAATGTGACAGTAACGCTTGTTGCCGTCGAGCGGAGGTAGACGGGCTGTTACTTCAGTACTCCCGGATGCTACTGCGGTCAAACCATACATGTCCCTATAAACATAATTCATTACGAATGAATTCCCTCCACAGAACAAGAATGAGCTCATGCTATATCTTTGATGATGAATAAAAAGCTTTTTTGCCATAAGTTCTTAATGAGACTGATATTTTTGGAATAAGTGCTAGTTAGAATACTCAATTCAATTCAAATAACTTTATTTGTCCCCGGAGGGAAATTCAAAGGCACATAGAGCATGTCTAAACAAATCAATGCAGTATACTAAAACTATAAAGTAAGAGCAGTGTATATAAATGTAAAAGGAGGGTGAACAGGATAACGGCTGTGAAAACTGATTGTAAGAATGTAGATTAATACTGAATGAGTGAAGTGAACGGAGTGCATTGAGGTAAGTAGTACAGATGTGAATTGTATACAGTTAAAGTGAATAAGAATATATGTACAGGACCAGGTAGCAGCAAATTAATAAATACTGTACCTACTGAGGGGAGCCATTCAAACGCTGAGAAGACTGCATGTGCTGGGTCGAGAAGAATCGGACTTGCTAACTGTGCTCATAGATGTTAGTGAGTGATCTAAGGGGAAGCCTGATGATCTTAGAGCAGACAGTGACGGTTGCAACCGGTTCCTGGTCTGGAGGCTGATGGAATGAAACTAGTTATTTGCTGTAAGTTGTTTCATATATTTTTCCGTTGGACAGTTATGTCGCGCGAGCACAACTAATGCTGTTGGTTTAAATGTTGATGATGAAGTGGATCAATAATCTGGCTTCAGTTCACCTCCTCACGTCTGCATCCTCGATTTCCCGTTTCCAAAATGTTTGTGTCAAAGTAAGTGTGAGAGAGAGTGTGCACATTCTCCCGTCAAGTTTGCTCTGACGTAAAGCGAACGCGCCCACAAGGAGGCGGGGATCACAATGAAATCCAAGAGCAGAGGAGAAATCTGAGAGCAGACGATTCACGAGCGCACAGAACGCAGCCCAAGTGCGGAGAAGGGCTGAAGCTGGAGCACAGGAAATCCGCGCTACACGCTACACAAGCAACAATATATCTGAGTGCCAGCAGAAGCAGAGCAAATTTAAGTGCAAAGAGGGGTTATTTGAGTGCACAGGCAGGGTTTGGATGAAATGTAATACACAATCTGAACATAAATTCAACAAGTCATGCTCTCAAGCTGAAAGACCACGTGCTTGAATAAAGATAGGAAAAAAGCTCCATATGGAATAGGATCTGAAACATGCCCCCTAACTGCTCAGCACAATACCTCAAGACTCGGCCACTGATATTATCTGGGCCAGGGGAGCTGTTCTCTCTGGTCCTCTTGAGGGCTCTCACCACATCTGCTGGGTTGAAGATGAGTGCAGGGTCACCAGGTCTGAGTGAGGCTCAAGCTTGGTGGTGTTGTCTGTTTCTAACCTGTTGTAAAAGGAGTTGAGATTGTAAGAAGGGATGCAGGACTGCTGCCTGGAACCTGGATGGCTTTGTGGGTGGTACACGGCAGCCATGTTCTTGAGGGCCTGCCAAGCTGAGCGGAGGTTCCACTGTGTGAATTATTCCACCACTTTGTTTTTGTACTTCCGCTTGGCAGATTTGATTGCACGTTTCGCCTTTTAGTTGACCTCATTTTTTTCTGTTTGGGAGCCAGGAAAGAAGACTATTTTCTTTCTCTTGATAATTTCCTTGAGCTCTTTGGTATCCAGGATTTATTGCAGGGGAAGATTGAGACCGTTTTGCTGAGGATGATGCTGTTTACACAGAAGGAGATGTTTGATGAAAGAGCGTCCTCTTGCTCATTGATGTGGTTGGAGGGGGCTAAGAGGGTTTTCCACTGCTTAATGGTTTTAATCACCCGCTTTGCCTTCCATATCACCTGAGTGTATGCTGGGGCGAGCAGAATGGTGTGGTGGTCAGCAGAGCCGAGGGGGGAGCGCAGCAGACTTGTATGCATCCTTTGTGTTCGTTTGATCACTCTTATGAGACACACGTTTAAACCTGTTACACAACACGAGACATAACCATAGACTGTATATAAAGGACGTAACGTGACGTGCAGAGACAGGACATCGGGATTAAAGTGACAGGAACGATCTGATATTATGATCCGACATCATTGATTAATAACAATTTAAGAATATAGGACGAGATGGTGAATATCCCATGTGATTAGCAATTTGTGTGTGAAGAGGGGCAGAGATGAGCAGACACACACACACACACTCCTGCAGACAGAAGAGAAGTTGCAATAATGCTGCAACGCAGTGTTCATTGTTGCCGAAGAAGTGACGCCCCGTTTATCCAGGAACATAAATATGAATTTAGCAGGTTTTTATAAAGATCAGTTCTACATGTGAGTGATTAGAAAACATCAGAGGAGCAGAATCTGTTGTTCACCTGTGGAGTAATGCGCCTTAGTGCATTGTCGCTGCCAAGGGGGGGCCAGGCGGGGCCACCTTGATACAGTTTTAAGCTGATACAGTTTTAAGCTTTAGGTGCAGCATTTGGTAAATTACAGCACAATTGTAATAACAGTAACAGTCTACAATACTTTTTTAGAGCTATATAAATAAAAACGGAGTTCATGTTTGTCTGACTGATTGTGTTAACTGATGAAAAAGCAGCTATGTGCAGTAATATAGGAAATTGTGGATGTGATACATTGGAAGAATAGATATTGAATCAAATCCGTCCGCGACACGCTAGCAGGGGGTCTGTAAAAGGTTTCCAAATCCATCCATTAAAATGATCATGACATGGGTGTTCTGAGTTGACGTGGTGAAAATATTTTTAACATGAGCCTAATATCTCTCTCAGACAATTTCTATAACAAAAGGAATAATAAACAAAGGAAAAAAAGATGGGGATTTAAGAATTTAAATGATTTCCAAGATACTTTTATTTATTTTTATACATTTATGAGATAGCACGAATTACTTATCTAAAGATAACATATTTAGATTGTGGTTGGACTAATTTAATTTAACTATTATAATTAATTTGCAGTGAGAATCAGGGACATGCACAGATATTTTGGGGGCAGGGGCTCAAGTGAGGAAAAAGGTCACTTCTCATAATTATTTATAAAAAAACATTTATTTTTTAAGTTAAATGTAGTAGCACATCTCTGACTTACTTTAGTTTATTTTATTACCCTCACATTCACACAATTGTTAAACACTCAATAGTTCACACAGAGACAATGGTCTTCTTTAGTATTGACTAGGTTTATTACAAGAGCAGCTACAACCAAACTTTTACATTACATTTCATTTAGCTGACGCTTTATCCAAAGCGATTACAATACGTGCATTATGAGGGTACAAACCCAGGACCGCAAGAATCATGCTGTGCAGTGAACTTAGGTAGGTTGAAGTCCAGTCGAGCTGCTGCATTCCGGATGAGCAGCAGAGGTCGGATGGCTTCAGCAGGCAGACCAGCCAGGAGGAAGTTGCAGTAGTCTAGGTGTGAGATGACAAGGGCCTTGACCAGAACCTTTGCCGCCTTCTGAGTGAGAAGTGGACGTATTCTCCTGATGTTGTGCAGCATGAATCTACATGAGCAGGTTGTTGCAGCAATGTTGGCAGTAAGGTAGAGTTGACTGTCGAGTGTCACACCCAGGCTCCTACCAGTCTGGGGGTAGGCTACCACGGAGTTGTCGATGGTGATCGTAAGGTCATGGGTGGGAGAACCCACAAAATGTGACCAGTCCTGTGACCATCCTACATGCATTCATCTCATCAATCAACAGCTTTGATTTATGTAGCGCCTTTCAAGGTACACAAGGCCGATTAGTGGGTTTTACGAAGACTTAGTAATCTGGATTTTAAATAGTGATCTATAAATAAAGGTTGTTGTCTTCGTCAAAGAGAGAGAGGAGGCTGCAGACCCCATGGTCATGTTAAGAATGAGAGACGTCATCATAAATATATTTACAACTACATTTGTGCAAACTATGGGCTGTATGATGGAATTTAATGTTCACTGACTACCATTACTGCTACACCTCTATCATTACAATTGTCATTGCTGGTCTGCCTTCCATGCCACCCCAACCTCTGTCAGACATTTTCTTTTATATAAATACTTTGATACACCTCTCCATTTATGTTAGAAATTTCTCAGGAATGTTGTAAACATTGTTATTTTGTTGATGTAGTTGTTGGTTAATGCTCTGTCACGCTAGTCAAGGGTTGAGGGCAGAGGATGTCATACCTTGTTAAGCCCCATGTGTCTGTATAGACATATGCAGCCAGTCACAGGACTATCACCAAACCTGTGAAATCCAGAGATGCATATATAAGACGACTGTATAAATGCACAATAGATACAACGCTCAATAAAATGTTGATGTCACCTAGTTGCCAGCATTTGAAAGACGAACATTTAAGCCCTGAGAGAAAGCTAGAAGGCAGAGAGAGAGAGAGAGAGAGAGAGAGAGAGAGAGAGAGAGAGAGAGAGAGAGAGAGAGAGCAAGTGGGAAAAGTATCAAAAAGCCATATCTTCTTAAAGTTAATGCAAAGACGTGGGTTAGAAGGGGTTGAAGGGAAAGAGTTACACGTGGCTGCTGTTGACAGTTGCTTGTTCAGAAGATAAGGAAACATGGTGCATGCAGACAAAGTGTCAGGTTTACTGAAGCTCAGAACTCACCTATAACTCCACAGACGATGCTGACTACGTAGGCTCGGCCTAGGTGTTGAGGTGGTGAGGTATCTGCAGGAAGGAGGTGTTTCGGTGGTGAGGTACCTGCAGGAAGGAGGTGTTTCGGTGGTGAGGTATCTGCAGGAAAGAGGGAAAAACTCCAGTCAACGTTCGACCAAAACAGCGAGAAGCTTAATGTGACGGGTGTATCTGCAGGTAAAACTCACCAGTGGTAAAAACACATGTGCTGTCGAGGTCTAGTTGAGAAAACAAGAGACGTGTTACAAAGTGTTATTAGACAGTGTAGTATCAGTTACAGACACCAGCAAAGATATTTATCAATATACAAAGAGGAAAAATGTGCAGAAATGTCCAGACTTCAAATTGTTTAACAGTAATCCTGGTGTCAGTTATCAGGTAAATTATCTTGGTCACTGATGAGAAGACACAGACGCAGCTTTAGTGAGTGTACACACTGAGCGAAGGTGTTTCTGTTCACACTTCTCTTTTCTGCCCATGTTTTGGTCAAACTTTAAAAAAACGTAAGCATAAAGAAACTTGAAGTTGCTTATCATGATGCTATGAGAGGCTATGAGATTATTACTCAAGAGACTGAGAAGGTCAAGTGTTAGTGAAATGTATGTCGCTGCAGGAGTCGACACTTTCCAATACGTCCTAAGAAATCTTATGTATAAATGTATTTGCCGGCTCAATGAATCTGAAAATGAAGTCATCTTGGTTTTATCGAATGTTATATTTAGCACTTAATGCTACCAATTCCAGCTGTGGAGGCATTGGTATAGTCATCTCTCTTTTAGACATTAATATATTTGCAGTATATAAACTTTGTTGTGCTTTCCTTTGCATTTTATTCTATCTTGTGTGGTTTTTTACCTGAACCCTGAGACGGAATAATAAATGTCATCATGATCACTTTTAATCCAAAAATGTGCTGGGTGTAAAATTCTAATTTATCTTCAGTGTCATTATTATTCGTCTTAAGGAACATATTCATCAGAAATAATATAATTCTAGGGTCTAATTTGTCACTAAGGGTATTTTGCATTGTTTTACACAAATTAAAAATCTGATCAACAGCTTAAATGTGGCGGCAGTGATGAAATTTAAAAAGAGGAAATGCTTTTAAAGCAGCACCCTCAGCCTGGAATGATTCATTCTGTTCAGACGTCTTTCAGCTAGTACACCTACTTATTTTACATAACTGTATGTGAAACAGGGAAGTGAAGCTTCCTGCTGTTATCTGCTGCATTCACCACTCTTATATTCTCAGGTTGATGTGGTTTATTTGTCTTTCTAGCGCCATAGAGATAATCATCACATTATTACAACTTTGTGTGTTACATGTCATAAAAACCCTGAGATAAATGATTCACAGGACACTATATCTTCATCTCTGTCAGAGTGAACTAGGATAAACCATATGAAACCAAACGCGCAGGTTTATACACTAAAAACATCAGAGTAAGGAAACTCCGGTTTCTCTGAACAGACTTAATCTGTGAAATCCTCTGGACAAATGAAAATGTTCAATGTTCAAGCATAGTGTGCAATGAAAACCTGTATTAGTACAGTTTGTAAATACAAAGAACTCTAGAGAGTAAAAGTAAATACCTGTGCATTTTTTGGTCTCAAGATAACCGTCAGGGCCTTCGAATTCACAGTTTCCTCCTGAAACGGTGGAAACGAATGCCCGACCTTGGTGCTGGCAGACAGAATTGGGTGGTAGGTGTCCGACACATTCTTCGATGTGACCACTACTGAAGACCTGCTCGTCGTTGCAGAACACCACAGCCACATGAGCAGCGCAGTCCTGAGCCTCACAGTAAAACTCCTGCTTCAATCCTTTTCCACCTGCAACACACATGACATTGTTTGGTTTTGTTTGTTTATTCTCTGGCTTTTTGTAATCACAAGATGAATGTAAACAAGAGATGACGTTCTCTGACCTGCTGCAACTGCAAAGCACGGAACGAGTTCAGGAATAAACTGAGACAGCAGAACGGTGAAGATCAGATCTGTCAACACAAAAGGTGTAACATAAAATTGGAGGCTCTGTAGTTGTTTTTATTAACCACAGTTTAAATTGCTGAGTTGTCAGACACCTACTGTTCATGTTGGAGGTCAGTGTGGAGAGAGCCTTCTGAATCACAATCCCTCTGATGTCTTCCTGCTGCTCACTGGTTGCTCACCGCGCACTTATCCTGTCATCACCACTCGGTCAGAACTCTGCGGGTCTGGGTGAATGGGTGGACTCCTTCATGATGCTCACTTCCTGTTGACAAGTTTTTAGCAAGCTTTGCCCGGCTTTAAAGAATTGATTCTGCTAACAGGAAACAAAAATAATGAAATTATACAGACTTTTAAATGTCATTTAGCTGACCTAACAAAGACAATAGGTGGCAGGGGTGGATTAAACATTCATCCATATCATAACCAAATCACCTAATGGTTTGTGAAGTGGCAAGAGCCATGAAGTAAATCAGTTAATGCATCTCAATAACGCCTTTCAAAATCCTCCTTGACTGAACATTAGATTCTTAATTATTTCTGTCCAAATCATAAACACTACAAACCGGAAACAGAGCTTATCTTCAGACTCCCTAGAAAAAAAGATCTTGCCACCCCTGTACCTCCACATCCATTCTCTCTTTCACTCAACTCTACTTTCATCATATGAGATTCCTGAGCAAAAGCAATAGTTCTTTCATTAACAACATTCTATTATTGGCATCTTTTTCTCTTTGCACTTGTCACTTCCACATTTCATCGTTCCTCATTTTCTCTTCAACAACATTCCTTTCTTCCTTGTTCCGGTTCCCCTATAATAATAATAATAATAATAATAATAATAATAATAAT
This sequence comes from Hippoglossus stenolepis, assembly GCF_022539355.2. Classification (NCBI taxonomy): domain Eukaryota; kingdom Metazoa; phylum Chordata; class Actinopteri; order Pleuronectiformes; family Pleuronectidae; genus Hippoglossus; species Hippoglossus stenolepis. Next base: position 14,544,372 of record NC_061491.1, read on the forward strand.
AATAATAATAAAACCAATCAAACCAATCAAACCAAATAGAAGTATGTATAGATAGGCATAATATATCCATATCCATGTATATGTATTAGATGAAAACCCTTTTAACCTGATCTATTTAACTTCCTGCTACTGTAATATTAACACAGTGTAAACTACAGATCCCAATTAGTAATATAAACAGAAAGACAGTGAAAAGGCATCCGGATATACGCTGACACAAACAATCACGTGCACACCTAGCAGCTCGTGCTCACGAATTAACAAATTGAACGATCTGAAGTAACTGATAACACAAAGTACACAACTCACAGGTATGGCAAGTTTCACCCTCGAAACACTCTGCTGATTCCCAGCCAGAATCCACTCACTGACACACTCCTGTCCTTAAATAGAAGTCAGGCTCAGCCTAAGGAGGAGTGAGTGTGTTGAGCAGCCAGCAGTTATATTTGTGTCTGTCTCGAAAGTCCCGTCTTAATTGTGGTTGGCACAGAGAGGGTGGTCTGATCTCACGTCATATGGAACTATCTCTTCCGGGCCCGTAGCCAGAGTTTAATCATTGTCAAGGTACAATTTCAAGAGGCCTGTTGGCACTATCACCAGAATATTGGGGGGGATTTCCCCGATCTAGATATGGAGAGCAACTATTGGTTACAACTTGGTTCAAAACAGTAGGTTCAAAACCATGTCAGTGGACAATAGCATAAATGACTTACCATTGTGTTTGAGTTTTCATCATTTTGTATTTAAATTATAGAAATGTGTCTCAAACAGTGCATCCACATAAGCAAAATGTGTTATACAATAAATACCATATATTTTTATGAAACTTCCGCTAGGTGTGTAGTTAACTTGAGCCTGTAAGTTCCATTATAATAGCCAAAGAATATGTGGTTATTACACTGTTTGAACAGGATTAGAACAGTCTTGGTATTTAACAGCACAGCGATATAATACAGATTCTGTCCTCGGTGGGAACAGTGGGCAGTACCTGATCCTTCTCTCTCATCATCACCACCTTTCTGTCTTTTTCTCTTGGGCTTGTCTTCAGCCTCTTGTGCCTTCCCAAAGGAAAGCTTCGTCTGAAGAAATCATTTTCGCCTGTCTCAGTGAAGAATGGAGGGGGAGGGCCATCTCGAGCGCACACAAGCAGCTTGAGAACGTGGAGAAAGAACAGCTGAAATGCACCTCCAGAAATACAAACATAGCTTTAACATTTTAAATCACCTGGTACAACAATCTCACCCCCCAGCAACCATTACAGAGCTAACTTTAAAGCACGTGGGTCTTTAAAACACAAGGTGTTTTTTTTATTATTATCATTTATCTCCAGTATCATTTTTGTTGAGGTTAAGTTAGTTTATAATTTTATTTAGTTCTACTATTTTTAGTTTCAGTCTAAGTTCTGTATTTGTTTGCAAGTGTTGTAATGACGGATCATTTCAACAAAGTGCTGAATCAAGTTTATTTTCTTTCATATTGCACCAGCTTCTGCACATTGCACACAAAGGGCTAAATATGATTACTTGTAAACAACTGTGTTTAAATATACAAATAACCACTGTCTATAAATAGATAGGTAGTTATGACATGCCTCCATACTCATACTACTCTTGTGGTGTCATCCATGTGTCCGCAAGCCCCGACATTCTGCCCCCCCCTTAACAGCGCCACTGCTCCAAACAGAGACTTTGACACAGGACGACCGGACATTTAATGTGCGTCTGTCCTGAAGCAAAGGTGGTTACAATGTTTCAGTGGTGGAAACCATGAATCATTATATGTGACTGTACTTCCCCCCTCCACCCTGGCTTGGACTGCCACACACCCTCCTCCAGCCACTGAACATTTGCACTAGACTGTTATTTTTGTATACAATATTACTACTACCTCATTCACTTAATATCTCATTTTTATCTCACTTACTAACACCACTTATACTTACACCTGCACTTTATATACACTTATCATATCTACACTACCTACCTCTATTGCTGCTAGTCTTGTATCTATACTGTTCATATTCCATATCTATTTCTTACTGTACATATCTTATTTATTTACATATTCCACTTTTCATATGCACATACTCTGCACTTTTTCTGCTTTTTTTTTGCACTTCTGGTTAGATGCTAAACTGCATTTCGTTGTCTAAGTATTTGTACTCTGTGCAATGACAATAAAGTTGAATCTAATCTAATCTAATCTAATTATATTCAGTCACTGCATCGATGCAGAGTCCACGTCCACATCGTGATGCATCTAAGAATCAAGAATCACACGTCTAGTATGGAACGAGAAACGTGGATTTTTTTTAAACCACGGATAGATAGGTAGGTATAGGTAGGTAGGTATAAATAGGTACATAGATAGGTAGGTAGGTAGATAGGTAGGTAGGTAGGTGTAGGTAGGTACATAAATATAGGTAGGTCGGTATAGGTAGGTAGGTAGGTGTAGGTTGTTTTAAGTAGGTAGGTATAGGTAGGTACGTAGATATAGGTAGGTAGGTAGGTAGGTAGGTAGGTAGGTAGGCGATTGTCTACTTATTTGTTCCACATTGAAACTGAAACATTTAGGTGTTATTAAAGTAAATATTTTTGCTTTTGTCATCCAGGCACATATGTTGAACAGAGAGAGAAGCTTCATGGTGGGAGAGAGGTTGTTAAATCTTTTAATATTTTTGATGTGGAAAAAGCATTTTGAAAAATGTCTCTATTTAACAGAGGGAACAAAAAAGAAAAAGGTCCATTGGTGCTGTTCTGGTTGTTGCCATCATTTTAAGAAGGGTTAGTGAAGGGTTTGATGAGGCTGAGATCCATAGCTTTAACAAGGCATGTGCGCGCCACATCAATGGGCTCCTGCCTCTTGGGATTATCCTCGGCCCTGCCAATCACTGTGAGGATTTCCAGGAGCTCGCTCTCGATCAGCTTCTTGGACAGCTCGTTGTTGTCGGAGCTGAGCATGTTATAGACAATAACAAGGCCGCGGTGCTGGACCTTAGGGTTGGTATGGAGACATAACCTCTGAAGGATCTCGAGCCACTGCTCGGTCTGTTGGGAGAGTTCAGACACGGTGAAGTGTGTGAATGATGAAAATAAAAGGAAACACAAGTTTCATGCATATTTCAGCGGAGTCAATAGGTTGAAATCAGGGTTGTGAATGGATTTTCTTTCATTTTTTGTTTTAAAAGAGATTTCCAATGATTCTACACATGACCACCAGTGTAGTTTCCCTGTGCTTATAAAAAAAAATGCTATGTCACTGATGATGCCAAATTAATTTCATCTCTATTATTTCAACAAAATTATAACAGCCTCCATTACAAACTGGGACTGTGGAGTCTGAGATGCAATGCCATAGAGTTGCATTAAATTGCAGGATCCATTGTTTTTGGAGGCTGACCAATGGAGACTACTTGTGAGTCCACTTCTCTGTTATTAAGTCCCCTCTCACATTGTTATAGACGTAAGCTGCTTTCAGACATGCACTAAACTCTGGAAATTCCCTGCTGTGTTCTTCATGTGTCAAAGGCAAAATCTGGAGAAAGTCCAGACCCAACTGTCCAAACATTTTCTGTGTTCATGATCTTAAAACAGCTATACTAAATCTCTAAGTAGTGTTAAATCACAGCTGTAACAGTAAGTTAACTTAACCACATTTAGGTCTGTGTTAAAACCAGCTACCGATGTTTGGCTATTTTGTTAAATACCAATAAAAGTGCGTGGAACTCACAGCTTTTCACTCCCTCATTCCTTGTGCATTCAGTGGCACAAAGAATGCTTTGGTACACATGGTGGGGTGCATAATATGTCTTGCCACAAAGCATAGATGAGGCAGCACTGCATGATGCCCCAAAAAGAACAACCAAGAGGGTAGACTACAAGTGTCCTAGTTTTTTCCTATGACATCGCATTCACAGACAGATTCAAGCTGCACCTTTACTCTCATTGGAAGGTTCACATGGAACCGGACTCACGGAAGTGGCAGAAGTGAGTTAAATTAGGTCATATTGTGCTTCAAAGGGTGTGTGGTCCTCGTTATTTGCCATGGTTAGAAGTGCCAGATGTAAGTTATCAGTTCATGAGGTAAAGGTAACCACAGGATTTCTGAGCACGGGTGCGTAAAAATGGTTCAATTATTACATATTACAATTACAGAGGTCCAGACCTGGGTGACATCATAGCCGGCTACGGGCATACAAACACTGTTGTACTTACCACCTGAGTAATTTTGTTGCAGAGCTTCTTCTGAGCAGCAGTGAGCATGGCCAGAGCTCCAGCTGCAGCTATCTGAAGACAGTCGTCATCCTCACCACACAGCAGCAACAGCAGCTTCAGCTTATCATTGCCGTCTTCCATGTAACGTTCCTGAACCTAAAACACAGTTGAAATGTTCCATTATGACTCACCTGCTAGAAAACAAACCGCACATGTTTGACTGTGCACCATAAGTTATGATGTAAGGATTTTGGCAACTTTTCAGTTCTCACCTCTTTGCATGTCACGAGGTTGCACATGCACTCAGTGGCGGCCTGTCGGATCTGGTCGTGCTCCTCGAACATGTAGTTCTCGATCTCGGGCAGAGCGTTCTCTTTCACAATCTTTACTCTAGAAAACAGGACGACAATGTAACCACACTGAGGCAAGACCCGAAAGCTGCACCGAAGACACTTATTACTGAGGAAGGAGTTGTCACCTCAGTTTATCACTGAAGCCAGCCAAGTTGGTGAGGCCTTTCAGAGCTTCAAAGTTCTGCAGTCCATCTCTTTCTGTGTTAAGGAGGTTCACTAAAGGCCGCACCACCTCATACACCTGTCAACAAAGCAACAGTTGAAGATTAACTCTAATAATTACGATAATTTAAACCCCCAACAGAAGATCACAGCAGTCGGAAACGCTGAGAAAGTTCTGCATCTTCCAGCATATGGAGAGACAGAGAAAAAGAGGCCAAGTGAGGGGGGGTTGGGAGGAATCTGGGTGACTCAGCAAATTTCCATTCCCCTTTCAAAAACAAAGCAGCGCGTCTTACCCTCTCCCCGGGGAAGGCGATTTCTGGGTTGGAAATAGCTGCAATCTTGGCGAGGGCGTGACATGCCTTCACCTTTCCGACATCTGTCCCCTCCAGAGCAAGTGGTATTAAAGCCTGAGGGCAGAGCAACAGTTTGATTTAAAAGACAGTGGCTAAACATCGGCGTGGATATTATGAAAGAACCAGTTTGTCTGGGTAGTAGCAGTAAAGGAAATTCTTGTTTTAGACTTTTTTCTGGGTATTCAGCTGTGGAATACAGTGGAAGGACTTTGTGTCATGTTGTAGATTCATGCAACATTGATTTCCAAACCGATCGCTCACCTTTCCACCACCTTGGGCTACAATAATACCACGATCTTTGGAATCCTCTGACAATGCCAAGAAAATCCTGTAGATAAGAAATACAAAATAAGTTTAGCACTCATATATTTCTCAGCAGTGTTGCAGTTTAAGGACGAATACACAAGAAAGGTACTTTAATTTGTGGTATATATGTTTTTTATTTATCTTGTTTTAACTCTTTTCTCATCTGTAACATTTTGTATTTCTGTATCTGTGCTCTTATGCTGTGTGATCTTCAAATAGCTTTTAACTGTTTATTGTTTGCTTTCAATTTTTCATTCTTAACTTGTGACTTAACTAATGATATGACTCATCGCATGTTGTGATGATGTTTTGGGGGTTTCCAGTGAGTTCCACAGAAGCTTCCCTCACCTTGCCAACATTTCCTTGGTCTGGTCGGTCAGGATGGCATTATCAGCTTTGACCATTACAGTTAGAGCAGATGTGACACCAGCTTTCAGCAGCCTCTTCACTCTTCTCTGAATAAAGTCCTTCTTGTCCTGAGAAACGATGGTGTGCAAAATGTGTTTATGCACATGAACGTGTGACATTACCCGCTCTGCCCATTGCTGCTGTCTGATAGAGTTTTCTGTGCTTCCTCTTTTACCTTAGGGTGTTGCTCAGGCACATGTTGCTTGGAGAACTTGGCTAGCTGGACCAGCTCTGGGAGGATGTCTTTCTTATCATAGCAGTTTGTGCAGTTGATCAGTGTGCAAGCTACTGAGTATAAGATTGTCTTGTCCTTCGACTAGAAAATAAAGAGAAAGGTTATTTCTCATATCTAATCAGATATACTGCAGGTTCGCTTCTGACTATAATTTCTATACCTTGGCCAGTTCAAACATGGCTTTCATGGCAAGGTCGTCCTCAACAAAGTCATCTTTCACATCAGCATCATTAGTCAGGTAAGCGAGACCCTCGATAGCCCACTTCCTTGTTTTGGTATCAATCTGGGGATTGCAGAGCCACCTGAAGGAACAGGGGAAAGGTTTAACACCAAGTTTGTATCCTGATGATGTCAGGTAGTAGGTTGGCCAATCAGTGTACTTCAGTCTCAATTGATTTCATATTCTGAGACAAAAATCGTAAAATTCAAAATGTTTAAAATAAGGTTTTGTAAAAGGAAATAGTTTTTAAGCTTTAATTTCTCCATTTCTTGATTTGGGGTTGTTTTCTTGCTGCAGCCAGGGTTTCTGGCTTTAGTTTTCCGTTAAAATTTAGGCAAAAAACCCCTGCATGGTTACGTTTAAAAAAGAATGGGGCGGCTCATACATTAAGGCTTGAGTTCATTGCAGTGGTCACAGGTATGACTCTGACCGACAGCCTTTTACTGTACATCTGTGTACAGTATAAGTCTGTGCTGTCAATAATTACAAAAATGCCCAACAAATATCTTAACAACAAATTGTTTGGGTTAAAATAGACCCTTTCACAATATTAACTGCATGTTTAGGCTTGTCCAAACACTCATTTAAATCTCTTGCACGCCTCACAAAGGGCCACACACAGCCTCCCTCACTACAACAGACTGCACACAGCCTTCTTATAACTGAACTGTCTTTATTTTAGCTGATGTTGTTAATGTTGAGAGGGTATGATTAGAAGAGGGTTTCTAATCAAGAAAAAATAAACCTATGAAGACACAAAGAATTTTGAGCCTTTCTTTACAAATTATATTTCATGTCTGAAAATGCCTCGATACCTTTTTTTATTTCAGTTTTATTTTTAAAATAGACCAATTTTCTGATTTTGGTTTCAGAATAGGAAATTGAATGAGACAAAGTTACGCACATTGATTGCAGGGTACAGGGACATTCTGCTATATATCTAGGGATAAATCCATTGCAACTTTTGTATTGAAATCGTACATTTGCTTATTGTCTCTGTGTGAGTACTCACTTTCTGCATTGCTTGGCCAGCTTCTCTGTGGAGCCCTCAGCAAACTGCCTTAAACTGTAATCATCTCCTCCAGCTGAACCCAGTTTACAGAGACCCTGCAGGGGACATTGAGATGAGCATATATGCACATAGACACAAGTTATGTGCTCTCATCAAACTTTCTTACATCCCAACACAACTTTGTGCTCCAACTGAACAACAGTATATCATTATATTTACTTTTCCTATGTGTTCATACCGTGGTAAAAATAAATAATATATACAGTATATATATATTTTAACCTGTCTTATATTAGCAAACTTCCTCTATGTTCTGTTCTTTCCTTGGCACACTCACCACCAGCGAACGTATTTTAATCTTCTCATTCTTTGTCTTCTTGTAAATATCCTTGAGCATCGACACGCCATTGGTAATAATGAAGGAGGCGCGGCTCATCTTTGAGGAGGCGTGGATCAGCGCCTCCACGGCAACCATCTGGTCCACCTCCCGCTCTGAGCCGCACAGTGCCACCATCATCTCCATGATGCCCTGCCGTCCAACCAGTACATTACCGACGTCAAAGGGACCCTGCAGCAGCCCCGAGATTGTGTTGACAGCATGAATGGTCTTGTCCATGTTGTTGGGGTCAATTTTTGATCTGTGGAACAGAGACATTATAATAAGTTATGTCGCGATGGCAAAATGAGCCACTGGGGGATCAGTGTTCTATGGACGTACTTGATGTAGTCATCACAAATGTCTCTGAAGTTGTCTCTCTCTGGGTCACAAGTGAGGTCGTCATAGAGCTTGCTGAGCAGCACGCTGGCGATCAGCTGTGTGTTGTCTGTCAAGGGCAGCTGGTCTGGCAGTTCAGGAACCTGACCGCACACCTTGAGGATCTTCTTCAGACCTGGAGAACAAGCACATAAATGCATTCATGGATATCTGCTGAATACATCATGTCAGAGAGTCGAGGTTCCAGCAACATGACTGTGAAAATACGTTTAAACTGCAGCAGGTCAGAGGACGTCAGCTGAGTCTTTCATATGTGGCCCAGGATGGATTTAGGTTCACACAGTGAAAAGAATGTGGTCACATGCATCCCAGACCACCTCTGAATGTGGTCAGAGTGATCAGATCTCAGGACGCACTGAGGAAGCATTTCTGACTTTTAGCGCTGACCATTTGTGATCGGCTCACTCAGGACGGATGTTAAAACCAGGTCTAATTGGATTCTGAGCGATGTGATGCAGCCGTGTCTCACCGTGATCGATGGTGAAGAGGGTTCTAGTGTTGTCTTTCCCTCTCTTTTCTTTGCGCGGCACATTCGTGGTCAGGAGGTTCAGCGCCTGGTCTCTGCCATGGCCGGAAACCTTCGCATTGTTAACCATCTCCAGCAATGAGAGGAGGATGGTTTTCAGGTCTTTAGCTGTGTCTGCAGAGGGACAGATGATAGAAAAAGTGTGAGCAGTGCTGGGGAAAAAAATACCAAACAGCTGAGGTCACTCAGTTACAGACGAGGATGTGGTCTCACCCAAAACTAAGGCCTCTTCTTTCCCATACTCCCTAGAGTCTCCACCAGTGAGGGAGTCATTGATGCACTGGAAGAGGTTGCAGGTGGCCAGTGCAATCTCCTCATTGTCGACTGCCATGATGCTGCACATCTTATCAACCCCTACCATGTGCACAATAGCCATGGCCTATCCAGGGGAGTGAAAAGAAACATGTAAATAGTATAGAGCATATGTCTGAGTGCGTCATATAGGCAGGAGTTACACTATATTGACTCTATTCAGAAGATGCGATTTGTAAGACTATACTCACGCGAGCCTTGTGTCCTGTGCATATCCCTGACAAAGTACGGACAGCAGCCAGGATCATCTCTGGTTTGCTTGTCTCTATCATACTGAGCAGCAGAGGGACTCCATTGTTCTGGAAAATCCTTTCTGCTCCCGCGTCCTCCCTCGATAGCACAATCAGGTTATTTGCAGCCTAGACATAAAAGAAGTGGAGTCAAAAAGTGGAAGTAGTGCTAAATCCACAGCTGCAAATTCAGGAAACAAACTAATTTCCCAGTTATTTTGTATCCAGATTTAAAATAAACCCACCTTTTCCCGCTTGTCTTTTTCCATCTCTGCATCGAGGAGGATGTCGAACATGTTCTGTACTCTCGAATCTGTAGAGAATGTTGTTTTAAGCTGTGGAGGAAAAAAGTTTTGTATATGAAGGTTCTGTGATATCCTGGCATCATTTCCTGTGATAATTTCCTGCGATCATTTCATCATTTCCCTTGGCAGGGGTAAATATGATTTTCTTTTCAGCCGAATATTGACTGTTCAATAAATATATCAGTGTAGATTTTTTATTAGAAATCAGTGAATGCTGCATGTATTTATGTATAGTGATGTATGAAGTCATATACTGCCCTGTATGAATGTGTGCGTGGCTGTGATGTTCTGTTTAATACTGACCTTGACCTGAATTTCTGCCCCCAGTCTACGGAGAGTCTCCACGAAGGTCTTGTTCTTTGGTTCGATGGTGGCGCATCTCTGCACATCTTTGAAAGCCATGTCTAGTTTCCCCAGTTTCTCCAGAGCTTGACATCGCCGGAACAAGGCTTTAATGTCCGCTGCATCTACATCAATTGCTAAAAAAGTAGGGTGAGTCACAATGAGTTTGTGGACCCTTTATTCAAATTAATATTCATTGGGTTAGTTTGATTTTATATTGATTATGCTACCTTTTGATGCATCAGATGCTGCATTGGCATAGTTTTCCTTCAACAGCAAAAACAGAAAACATTAAAATTATAGTCTATTCACCAGAGGAATTACAAATCTGCTTTAACAAAAACTGCTTACCTTTTTGAGGTAGCATGCTGATCTGTTCCTGTAAATGACAGCCAGCACCTTTTTGTCTTTGCATAGCTTGATGGCTGCAGTGTAGCAGTCAATGGCTTTGTCAGTTTCTCCAGCCTGGAAGTGTTTGTTTCCCTCATCTTTTAACTGGATTGGGTCTCCCATCTGGGGGAGAATTCAATCATCATGTATAAAATAAAAAAATCCTTATAAATCCTCAAATTTCATGTTAATTGATCATCAGCATGTGCGACGAGACGCACACGTTTCTTGTGTCTGACAGCATCACCTCACCAGCAAAAGCACAATTTTTACAATTTCAGTGTCATCAGTCTTTCAAACATGTGGCATGTGTCAAGCGTCATATTAAAGTGAAACATTCCAATCACATACAGAGGTTTCTGGTTAGAAAATAAATATTTCAAACAATCTAAAGGTTTAAAACAAACCTCCTGAACAGTTTTATACTTTTGCCCATTGTAACTGTAAAGATCAACAGAATATAAGTATGGAAGCAGTTCAAAAGCAGTACTTATTTATTTCACAATCACCCTGGAGGACAGCGATCGTAACCTGTTAATATAATAATATCATTTAAATCTTTAAAACTTACCATTTTTGCTAAAAGGTGTCCTGCTGACCTGGCTCTCCTGTAGCAAATGGCCACGCACATGCTATCCCTAACTTTAAATGGCCTGCCCTGCAGGCCTTATTTGGGCATGGTCTCGTACCCCAAGTGGAGCCTTGGAACAAATGCTTCTTTCCTAATAGACAGACACCATGTCCTCATGCTCCCCCTGATATGGCACAGTCCACCCCCCACTGTGCTCTTATCCTAAGCACCCTATCCATGCCTGATGGACACGAAAAAACAGGGACAAAAAGTTTTCTGTGGAAGCTGTGCTGTACCTTATGGATTGTGTGTCTTGCTCAATCCTCTTCAATGGAACTGTTCTTCGGTTTTTTTGTCCCACGTAGACGGCCTTCACCTCCAGTCTCCAGTGTTTGTTCAGACTTTTTCTGTCTGGTGTAAGTTTCCCCCCACCAACACCTCAATTTATATTTATACTGCAGCTCAATGAGATGGGACAGGACTGAGGTGGACCATCCATCACACACAGGGGTTCATTCCCAGCATACAAAGGCCCCTTAAAGATCATTTGCACCGAATGTCATCAAAAACCATGATTACTTGTGTTGCAACAAATATCATTTCAGTGTTTTTGAAATATAAAAGGCCTCGTGAATGAAACTGTTATTTCCCATTCAATGAATTCTGCGAGACTGACCCCCGTCAGAGGTGGTCTGCTCCTGATAAGATCTATTTCAGGCTCAGACAGCTGAGAACTCACCAGCAAATGCCTGATGCCAAAGTGGCGGTGATGGGAGGAGGGACCGACAGCTGTGTGACAAACAGAAGAACCTGGTAGCTTCTGGAAAGAGAATGACCCCGAATCCCACACTCCAGTGAGGCGGTGACCTGATGAACTGGGTGTTAGTCTCCTTCCCAGTGCATGCTGGGATAGGCTGCAGGCCCACTGTGAGTGTAAATAGGAATAAGCATGTTGGAATTTATAAGCTGATTTGTTACATAGAATGCATTCGATTATAATAGAACCCAGTGAGGACTGAAGTCATCCCACTACAACAGTCACTGTATATTATTAGGGGAGGGAATTGCAGCGCTACTCACGATACGATACAAAACGTGATACGTGGCCCACGATCACATTTAATATAATATGTATAAATAATATAATAACATTGATACAGTGATTCTGCAATAATATATTGACAACCGTGTAATGATACATCATGATATCTGTACAACTGAAGAATACAAAATGCCCCCAAAGCGGTAAAGTGCAGGATTTATGTATTCATTCACTGCAACGTGGTATCGCTTTCACCGACACAAATTTATTGGGACAATATGCTGCTATGAGCTCTTTGATATATGAAGGGGCCTGATTGTTAAGGGCTTTGTATATGATGCAGAGAAGATGAGACAGGAGTAATATGATCCCCTCTTCTAGTCCCTGTAAGCATTTTGAACCAGTTGTTGGCTTTTCAATGGTCAACAGGACAATGGTCCTGTCGAGAGTTGACAAATACATGGACTGGTTTCGCAGCATCCTTCTGAGACAGGATGTTTCTAATTTTCATGATATTGTGCAGGAGGAAGAAGGCTGAAGAGACTTGCTTTATGTGTGGGTCGAATGAAATGTCCTGGTCTAACAAAACTCTAAGATTCCTCACAGTAGAGCTGGGGGCCAAACCAATGGTATCCAAGGGGATCATCTGGTAAGACAATGTTTCTCTGAGGTGTTCAGGGCCAAGTACAATGACTTCAGTTTTGTCTGAATTTAGAAGTAAAAAGTTATGGGTCATCCAGGCCTCGATGTCCTTGAGACATTGCTGAAGTTTAACTATGTGATTAGTTTAGATAACAATAAACTGGCAAAAGTTAAAACTATATATATATATATATATAAAAAATATTATATCAGACTATATGCACACTTGTTTTTTCACTTTCCCTTTAACTACTGTTATTACTGTCTGCTGTAAGTATGAGAGTATGTGTATGAGGTGTTTGATGAGTGTATGAATGTGCATTTATTTCTATTTCTTAATCATTTCTTTAATTCTTATTTCTTATTTTTTATATTTGTATATGAAGATATTATTAGTGAAATAGGGAAATAACAATTCCATTGCATTGATAACTTGTTCTGCATATGACAATAAAGCCTTTGAATCTTGGACTAGATATATTCTTTATTTGTCTTCATAGGGAAATTGGTTTGCAGAGAATAATCACAGGGCTTTTAACACACACCAACATAACACAAAACATCTACAGACATAAACCACACCTACACATACACTTGTACACACTGTACCTTAAGCATCTCTGGATTGACAAAGTGGACATTTGGCCCAGACCAGCTAGACATCTGGATTTTGTACATGTTGTTTTTCTGGGCTTCAGTTGTGATTTTGTTGAGAGGCTAGTTGTCCCTTGCAAGGAGGGAGCAGCAAGCCAATTGGCAGATGCAGAGCAGAGTGGACGTGCTGGTGACGGGCTGGGGTGTAAGGTTTAACAAATTAAACTGTAACAATTTGATATGTCTTTTATTTAAAATATAGGAAATAAATTAAGTTTAAGATCTAGCTCTCATGAGAGAAACACACCATAAACCATGAAACATACCAAGCTCCCATCCCAACTTATTCCATTTTTGGTCAGGGCCTAACAGAGCACTAAGAAGGAAAACAGGAAGTGAGGAACAATCTCTAGGAAATTGACAGCTGACCCTGCTTGTACTTGCTTATCTTGTACTCCAAGAGGCCTCCCCAGCCCAAGCTGCCCAGCGATGGGCTCCCAGCCAGCTCTGTTGGACATTTAACTATGTAACTATCCACCCGTCAGCTAAAACCAAAGAAGCCCCCCGGAAAAGAGGCAAAAAGTCCCCAAGAAACATAAGCACCAACAAGGAAACACCAGAGGCCGAATTTTAAGAAAGACTTAACATTAAAACAGCAAAATAAGAAAATAAACAGTCCAGACATCCCATTTCTGGTCGAGCACAATGTAACTGGCTCAGACAGTTACATTGACCAATGAGCCAAAAAAAGAAGAATCCAAGGAACACTAGATAACCTTGTAAACTCTCATGTTTCCCACATGCATTACATCCTGCTGGTGAGGCCCACTCTCTGACTGTTGAAACAAAGGAGACTGGGCACTAGTGTCCCTGAGGTAGCAAAATGGAGCTTCAGTTGAGCCATTTCAAAGTTCAAGGTTCAAAGTGTTTTATTTGTCATATACAGTCCTGTACATGAAATTGTTACTTAGCCTTCCGCTACAAGTACCGTGCTTTAAGATTTTAAAAATAAAATACAATAAAAGTAAAAATACAAAATACAAAATATATATATCGACGTAAGAAAAAAATAGAAATATGTGCAATGGGACATCTGTGCAATGGACAGTAATGCAGTGGTCTAAAGGTCAACAATACAATTGTTAGTGACAGGATAGTGATAGTATAGAATTATTTGGAACAGTTTATTTGCATAATCATTACAGGATGAAATGCCATTATTAAATGTCTTTCATATTTTGTCAGTGCTGTCATATGTCTCTCTCTCTCTAACACGCAAATGCACAACACAAAGAGGAGAAAGCTCTTTTTGGGCCTTGGCATGTGTCATTTGTGGACTATTAGAGCTTTGGTGCCACCTGCTGGTGCAAAACAGTGAGTGATTACCTCTTAAATGTTCATTGTGTAGAATTGAGTGACATCTAAGGGTAAAGTTGCATATTGCAGCTGAATCCCCCTCACCTCACCCTCCCCTTCCAAACATGAAAGAGAACCTGTGGTAGCCTTCAGTTGTCATAAAAACTCAAAAGGCGTTTGATTTGTGCAGTTTGGACTACTGTAAAAAACATGGCAGCCTCTGCGGAGAGGACCCACTCCTGATGTACATATACAGTATTAAAATATCAAGGTCCCATTCTAAGGGGAAGAAAACAATAATTCGTACAATTTAGATGATTGCACTCTAGTGAAATCATCACTAGGGTTATTTTATATTCAATTTCTGCCAATAGATCCCTTAACCTAAATCTTGCACACTGAACCTTAAATGTATACAACTGAGTAAATGCACTCACACCCCATCACTGGCATCATCCATATTAAAAATCAATTAGTTGATTAATTAATTCACCATGATTTGCAGATGCTATGTCCCTTCAAAGATGTCAAAATGCATAGGGCCAACATTATTATTGTCTGTTTCCACCAACTAACTGGATTTCATGTATGTCATTAGGTTATATATAACTGTCTGCATTCAATTGGTACAATACCATATCAATTACAATATTCAACTATTTTGGAGATTGTAAGTGTGATGAGTTATCTGATATTTCTATTCAAGCAAGGATGATTTTTTTTTCTTTCTGGATTTTATTTTGAAAACTGAAGGCAGGACCGGAAACGCTAAGCTATTCTGGTTAGCCACGTAATGCTAGCTCCTTTCTGCTGCCTTTCATCTTCCTCCCCAACCAAACACTGCTAAACACAAGAAGCTGCGTCTCCCCGGCTCGTAATAAGTCGTCGCTCCTGTTCCTGGTATTTGTTTAAGTAATATAGAATGGCGTCGGCTTTTGGGAAGATTGTGGTCGGCACTTATGTGGAGATAAAGCGCAGTGATGGTAAGTTTCATCCTGTCGATTCTGTCCCCGTCGCACTGAGCAAGTTGTCCGGGGATCTTTGTTGCTGCGGTGCTGTTCAATACAGCAACCGCCGCTCCTCACTGCGGAGGGTGGCGCTCACGTTACCCGCTCGGAGAGGCTGTCAGGGCGGAGGGCTTCAACATGGCCAGAGCCTTTGAATGAGCCTCTATCTTTGTTAGCTAGCTGCAATGCGAATTCAACACACATTAGCCGTTAGCTCTTAATTCAAATCGTAAGAGCAAACGCGGGCAATGAGAAATCAACTAAGCTAAACTGAAAACGTCGCCAGCCTCGTACAACGCCACACAAATTATGTATTCTAACAAGTGATCGAGATTTCACATTAGCAAAGCTAGCGCAATTGCTAAGCAAGTTAGCTTAACGTCAGCTGCTTCGATGGAGAGCAACCTTCGTTGTGATTAGCTTAATAGCTAACGCTAGCTAATGTTACCAACCGGCTTTATTATATACTGAAGCTTAACAACGCTGGACTGAAACCAGACCCCGACCCAGGAAGTTTGCTGTTTGACATTATATTTCACCCTATTTAATCCATAAATTGAGCTAACTAAACGAAGGTTAGTTGTTATGGAAGACACTTCATTAAACGTCCTGTTAACATCCTGTGGCAACACCACAGACAGACGTATTTTTTGTATAATTTTATTTCATTTTATTCATTCAGATATCATTGAGATTTGCGATCTATTTTTTTTCATGAGAGACCTGGGAACAGGAAACATTCACAACGATACACACCACGAAGAGTTGATTAAAAAAAAACTTAACACAGCAAGGACACAGTTACAAGAATCATGAAAAACATCAGATAACAAAGATGGGGAATATAAGACCCCAGTTGTAGGAGAATTTCCAGCTAATTTAATTTAAAATGGGCATTCAACCTGAACCCAGTTCTACCATCTTTACTGTGAGTGTCAAAGGTGATGTAGTTACTGGATCATGCACTGTACTATCCCCAAGTTATTAGTTACATTGGTTTTCTAGATAATGACTGATGATTCTATTTATTGACCGTATAACCTTTCT
The DNA here is from genome assembly GCF_022539355.2 of Hippoglossus stenolepis. Classification (NCBI taxonomy): domain Eukaryota; kingdom Metazoa; phylum Chordata; class Actinopteri; order Pleuronectiformes; family Pleuronectidae; genus Hippoglossus; species Hippoglossus stenolepis. The sequence continues at coordinate 14,560,777 of NC_061491.1, forward strand.
TGGACAAGGTCGCCCCTTTTAATAAATGAAAAGTAATTTTCCATAATGTAATCCCATACCAAGATAAGTATGACAAAAAGCCATAAAAGGTGTATGAAGTGACCATGGCAGCTCTGGGATTTCTACAGAGGTACTCCATACTGTAGTTTAACTATCCCCAAGAAGAAACTGGTATGACCGTAAACACACTGGAGTGTCACTTTATTTGAAGGGTAAACTGAGGAGTAGGCCCAGAAAGGGAGAGCTGGCTGTTTGTATATGACTCTTGTGTGAATGTCTGCTTTATTCTACCAGTCCTGTGTCGTCAATGAGCATTGCTTGAGGGCAGGGCAGCCAAAAGATGACTGAGAAGCTTACGTCATTCCTGCCGGGCCTTCCTGAATCAGGCTACACCTAGTGAGAGTATTTTGACATAGTCGAATACTTGATTCAACAACGTACTTCAAAGTAAACAGTTTAAAAAGCATTTTAAGTGTATTTTTTAAATATTGCACTGGTTGATGTTCATTCTGTTCCTAATGCCATCATCCCAAATCCGGAGACCAGGGGGTTGATGTGAAGGAAATGCTCAGCAAGCCCAGGGAGGGAAGTGGTTCTGTCTGTCTGATTCCCTGCTGTCTGGTGTTGCATCCAGAGCAGGGATTGCCCTCACTCTGGGTGTGTGTGTGTGTGTGGGGGGGGTGATCAGATTCAAGCCAGATTCAGACTATTAGCCACCACCCCATCTGTTGTAGGCAGCTCACTTGATTCTGCCAGGACTCACTCTCGCTCCCTCTGCATTTTTTCCCCCCCTTTTCCCAGTCAGTCCTGATGAGAGCAAGATCTCAAAGAGAATAATCTTTTACTGTCCAATAGCTAACCTGCAGTCACTGCTTAGCCCTCATCGCAATGGAGTGTTTATCCACTTTTTAAATGTGATAATAGATTCCCTGTTTCATCTCTAAAATGTTGTTATTGAGCCTACATTTTTATGTGAAATATACTAGTTCCTTTTATATTCGCGTACTAGAGAGGCATGGGCCACCCACCTGCTATGTGCATCTGTGGGTGCATCTGTGACATTTATGGGTCCCTTAACTTTTGTAGTGAAACTGATGCTTTGGGGGCTTTGTTTGTTCGTTCCTCCGGCTTAACAGAGCTTGAAGCGCCCCTTCAGCTCCTGGGAGGTGTCAGCGTACCCAATCAGCCAGGTTTTAGTATAAAAGTGGGACACAGAGGGACAGTGAATTCACTTACAGGATATCAGCAAATCATCTGCTGTCAGACACACCAGCATATGTGACTACATATTTCAGCTCATTTGGATCTTGTTTGCTGAAATGTTTAATGATGGAATCATTCATTATTTGACAAAACGCAGATTTTTTATTAAAATCACATTGGTTACAATCAACAATTCCTCTGCCTTTTAGGTAAATCTGTTTTTACTAAATATGCATTGTATCTATAGTTTGATTTTGGACTAATAATTGTCATTATTTAATCAATTTTATATGACGAATGTAGTCGCTTGAAGAAAAATGATATTCAACCTTTAATCAATCATCAAAAATAATCTTAAATTTAGCATTGTCACGGTATTGCACCCTGTGTGGAGGCAGTATGTTGCTCTTGCAGTAAAACAATGTTTTAGTGGTGATGAAGATCTTGCTTCTTTGGCTTCATCTCTTGGGGCCTCTGGCAGCAACAGATTAGAAAGGTGTGTTACAAGCCAATTGTTGTTTATCTGTTGTTGCGGTTTTGGTCTTCATTTTCAGGTTGTGTATTCATATTTGCATACTTCGACACGCAGCTACCTTGTAAACCTGGTGATGTTTAGTTCAGTATTTGACTAGATGTCAACCATGATTTGTATTCAGGCCCATTATTGAGGTCATTATGTCATGACACGCTGGTTTCTATTTATAGCAGAGAAGAAGTTCTACACAAACAGGAGGCCACTTTGTGCTGGTTGATAACGACAGACATCTTGCTAAGTCAGCAGAGTTGGGAAGATTAACTGAGCCTCATGTAACATTTATTTGTGTCTAGCTGCTGGTTCACTGTTGTAATTTGATCCCTCTGTCATCTATCCTTTCCATAGCCAAACTACAATTTGTATACTTGAGGTTTGGACTTGCTTCAAATTGTATTTTTAAATTATCTTCACTTTTCCTGAAAATGTGGAACAAGGACAGTTTTCCACATACTGTAAGTGTAATGGAAGAAATTCTCACTGAGCTGCTGTAACTCTATTTCTGATCAGAGCAGTCCAGTCTCTATGAACCCACAGGCAGGATGTGGGAGCAAACTGAAACATTGACATAAACTAAGTTAGCCACACGTACCATTTTTTGTATTGCTAGCAGATAACTTTTAACAGGAAGCAGTAGTGATTTAGTGGGCCTTGTAAATCCTCTTGAGTGCTGCAGTGTCTATTGCAGCATGACGTGCTTTCAGTGCTCCTTAAGTAGAGATGTGACACCAAGAGCCACACGCCTGTTGTTCCAGTGGGTTTGTCTGCAACCTAGTTGATCACGGTTTGAAATTCAGATTTGAACTGGTATCATTTATAGTTGACTTTTTACAGCCCAGACCTTGCAGATGTCAGCACAGTAGTTACTGAAGTACACTAAAAGTTACAGGCACAGTTAGACATGTGACAAATCATAGAATTTTTTTTATAAATGACTGGGGAAACATAATAAATGCAGGTCTCTTCATATAGGGCAAAATTATGATTAAGTATGAAAATGATATGAAACAAATGATTAGGCTCCACACTCACAGCCATTAGATCTCCATCCAACATCAGCACCTATCAAATATTTTAGACTGGTGCTCTCCACACCTTGCACCAAAGAAACGAAAAAAAACCACATTTTAATCAAGGGAACGGGACGTTTCAATTTGGTCGCCTTTTAATTGCGTCATATCTGTTTTACACGTGGCCTTACCTGTCTCTGCCATAACTTCCGGGGCAAACGATGTGTGGCGGAGGACACACTACTCACACTCTCTCATTGGATCATGATTAGTCATCACAGTCTGCTACATAATGTGAATAGAACTTTAATAGATTACCTCATTCTGATTTGCGCCTGAGTCAAATCAAACTAGGTCTTTTGTTACAGTTTTGATTGAGAGACCCCTAGCAGCAGAAGTTACTTAGGGTTTATTTAAAATAAGTTATTATGAGTCTGTTTTTGGCTGGTAATGTTTTGATGTCTGGCCATCGGGCTGACAGCCAGCACTTATGGAAATCTCTGGCATGATACTGTTGAAATTCTGATGAGGATGCTTTTGATCCGATATTAATTTGCATCTTCAGCTGATAGAAATCTATTATTCAGAATGAGATAGGTCTACACTCTTAAGTCAAAATGTCTTTTTTTCCCCAGCTCCCCCTGTTTTAAGACGCTAGATTTTCTTTGCTGCATTTTGCCAGTGTAAAACCACTGTAAGGTAAATCAGTCACATGTTAAGCAGTCACGAACACTGAAAGCATCTTTGCTCCCTCTGTGTCTATGAATAATGGATACAGGAACATGGTGTTTCCCTGGATTGTGCTGGGAATTTACAGCGCACAGTCAGATCCTCATAGACAAAGATGGGAGGGCTGAGGATGTTCTTTACAGCTGGTGTTATTACACTGCAGACAGGGAGGCGGACAGAAGCACACTGAAGAAGCAGCAGCTGTGCTTGTCTCCGTTATCATTGATTTTCTCCAACAGGTCATTATCAAAGATCACGGTCAGAACTAAAACTTAAAACTAACCTTAGCATATTGTCTTTCTCTCATTTAAAACTGACACCTGTTTTTGTTTATATTAAATTATCCTTGTTATTAGTCAAACTTGAGAATGCAAATACTACAGGACCATTATTTCCTTACCCATAAACTGTTAAAAATATGGTTACCCTTTGTTCAACTTGACATCCAAAAGCTTACATCTTGTGGCAATCCCTGCAGCTATTTTATAAACTTGCTGGCACCCTTAAAGAGAGCGGGATGGGTTTTAGTAAGAACTACCTTCATTGCTTTCAAGTTATTCTGCCAATCTAATGTTTGCGTCTCCTCTCTATGATACTTCCACAGGACGTATACACCAGGCGATGGTGACCTCGCTGAATGAGGACAACGAGAGTGTCACAGTGGAGTGGATAGAAAATGGAGACACAAAAGGGAAAGAAGTAAGCCACCATTCACGATCACTCAAAACAGCAGTAGCAGCAGCCGGTTCCTTTATTGTCCAAAGCAATGAATAATGCATCCAGAGATATTCAGTAGCTGCAACTATTACACAACCAGTTTGCCTGTATGACAGTCCCACCACACGTCAATTGACCGTCTATTATGAAGTTGTTATAGGTTATGTTCTGTTGTTCCAGTCTTTCGAACAGTGAAATAAATATTCAGTAAAATCAGTATCTTGTAATGTTAACATTAGATATTGATATGGTTGTTAATTTATTATCAATATTTAGGCTACAAAAGCTTGAATGCAAAAGTATTACATTATTTTACACTTTTTGGTATCAAAGACCCTTTTAGTCTTAAAGGGGGGCTTTTAAAGGTCTAACCAGTAATACACGCTCATGAACTACTAGTGTGCTTATCTGTGGATAATATTGTGTTTTGTCCGGTCCATATTAAAGTTATTTTATTGTGATTGTCCAACTAATGTTACAATGACTTAAGTTTTAACCTCTGCTAGTCTGTCCCTCTACTAGTTTAAAGGCAAACGTTCCTCCGCAATTCAAAACTGCAGCTCCTGTTAAAACTGATCATCCCTGTTTTTAAATGTGTACACTTTTAAAACTGGTATATACATATAATTCAGCTTATTTGAGGATAATCAGCAAAAAAAGTTGGTTTATAAAAAAATTCTCTACAAATAATGACTGATATTGTGAATTAATCACAAATATAAAACACAAATCACAGGTTACTGCATAAGCTGTGATCCTACTTAAAGCCTTTGTTTACATATCACTTGGCAGAAGGGAACTATGTGCACTTCTGAAATGTTCAGTTTAGGGTTATTCACTACCTAGAGTTGGCCGAAAGTGTTTCTATATTGAAACTGTTGGTAATACATTTTGTTGTTACATTCATTAGCGTACATGTAATCAGATGACTTTAACATCAATGCCCCTCTGTTTCTGGACAGATTGACTTGGAGAGTATATTTGCACTAAACCTAGATGTGGCTCCCGATGAGGAGATTGCCCCTAGTCCAGAGACTCCACCCCCACCAACACCCACATGTCTGAAGATCAACAAAATTGCAAAGGTGAGTACCAATGCCCCACTTTATCTGTCAGCAACGGTAACAAATCCGTGCAAAATATGATTTTTATATTGTTTAAATAAGACCGTAACTCTTTTTCTTTTTGATTTGAGTATCTGGCTCCACATGAAAGCAAGAGGGCATCTAAAGTGCTCAGGCTTACTCGGGTAGTTATGTGGCTGCAGTTAGACCTTAATATAGAACCTGGATCCTTCAAGGTAACCAGCTAATTGGTCCTGTTCTGTACACTGTGTGAAGTACACAGTAGATTAGAGTAACTGCATATTACCACGTAATCACAGTGATTGTTTCGTTAAATATTGCAGTCATGATTCAACCTGTGGTATTGTATTATTTTCTTATGTTTTCAACATAGAGCATTTAAAGTCAAAACTGTGAGGCCATGTAAAATGAAATTATGTGGTTTAAGTATCAATTAAATCGGTTATTTTTACTAATGTCCAGTTTAATTGGCCAAAAGTGGGGCTAGGCAAAAAAGCAAAGCAACTTGCAAGTGCATCGAATTTGTGAGACCTCTGGGATGAATTTTGAACTATGAAGTTTTATTAAATTTAATTCAACAAAAAACAAACAAAGAAGACATTGGTTGTCACTCGCGAATAAACCGAACAAAGAAGAAGAAGACTTCAACAAAAAGATTCCATTATTGCTTGTTTTTTTTATAAATCTCACATTTTCTTTGCCCTAATCTCAGAAACATACATTAACTAATGTGCATTTAAATAACCCTCTAAACCTTTAGCCTGATAGTTTATATACTCTATATGTATGTGTGCTACTCTTGTGACTTTTGTAAAAGATACTTTAGGATTCATGCATGAGCTTTGTCTTTACATGCATTAGTATCAATGGAAGAGGTCTCTGTACTCACACTAATCTGATTCTCAGGGTTCGTCTATTTCTGTATCTCTACATAACAGAGGCACATAAGAAAAATAATGTTTCCTCCTTCAGGTCCTGGGCAGGAATGAACTGTGTAACAGTGAAATTAGGATTAACTTTTCCCTAAACCTCTTGTCCTACAATATCTTACTGTGGCTTTTGTTTTTCTCCTGCAGAACCGTCGGACGATAGCACCAAATAAGAATGACACTCCGTCCAAGGATAATAGAGGTTTGTTTGTTAAATTATTCTCATGATATATTACTCATAAATAATAATATATATATATATAAGTATTTTTTTACTCCCCTTTGCATTGTCTAATCAGCACCAAAATACTCACCTATGAGTCCAGGCCTGAACAGCTCCATATTTCAAAATTAACTCAGGGTCATAGAGCCACCTACTGACCAGCGTGAAAATGAAGTTGTTGTAACTCGACTGTGCATTGTCCTATCGGTAACAAAATCATCACCTATGATCAGAGTCCCGGCCTTAACAGCTCCATATGTCAAAACTAATTCAGGGTCACAGCGCCACCTACTGATTAGCTTTGAAACAGGACGTTTTTTTCAACTTCACTGCACATTGTCCAATCTGCCCCAAATAGATTATAATAAATAAATTTTACAGAGTCAACTGTGGACAAAAACATTTTAAGTTGTTTGAATATTCTATTTAAAATGGAGGGTTCTATTTTAATCTCAATCTTAAGTGTTGTTTTAGGAGCATATGAGTCAAACAGGCTTGTTCTTAATCTTTGTGGTTTTCGGTTTTCAGTGATTCCGACCCGGGCAAGACCCCAGCAGCCTCAGCAACCAGAGCCAGCGCCACCGCCTCCATCACAGCAGCCTGTGCTGCCCAATCAAGCTCAGACTCAACAGCAACTACAGAATGGTAACATCCTCAAAACAATAGTTTTCTGATTCGCCATGAAACAGGACGTTTTTTTAACTTCACTGCACATTGTCCCATCAGCCCCAAATTGCTCAGGCTTCATCAGAGCCCCGACCTGAACAGATCTATTACTCTGTATGTAGTGATAGCGCCACCTACTGGCAACAGGAAGTAAGCCTCATTTTACAACTTTAATTTGATTTACATTAAATTTTCACCGTGTGGCCGAGACACAGTGTGGAGAGCACTGACCACTTTCATAGACTCAGTGTTGTAATCAGATTTTTTAATTGAAAACCATATTTAGTAAATTACAACAGATGATTGTCTGACTGATTTTATTAATTGATGAAAAAGCAGCCATGTGCAGTCATACAGAAAATTGTGGATGTGATGCATTGAAAAGCATTGAAATGCATCGTTGTGAATCAAATCATTGACTGCTGAATAGTAATCAAATTGTGAGGCTAGTGAAGTACTATTCATTAAGCTGAGAATTCCTTTTTGTCAGTTTGCTTTAATGTCACAATGCCAGTGGTCCTTCGATTCCTTTGATGTCTTAGATTGTTGCAAAGGTGAAAGATTTATACGATCTGAAGAGAAACAAGAGTGTTTTTGACTGAAACAGATCTATTGTATGTAGTGATAGTGATAGCACCACCTACTGCCAAAGAAAGTAAGCTTCTTTTACAACTTTAATTCGATTATATCAAATTTTCACCATGTGGTCTACACTAGATGGCGTGGACGGTAATGAATGATTAGTGGCGTGGTCCAGCCGCGTGACGGACGGAGGAAGTGACGTGTTTATACTGCGCACAGAACGCACGCAACAAGGAGCCGTTCGGCTTTACCTGTTCGCAATCCAATGTGGCCGCATCAGGTCCCGAGACCGCAAGTGCTCGGTCCGCACAGTGCTGCTCGCAGCCTTAGTTTTTAATTACAACTCAATACATTGAGTTGCTACTTCTGTGTCGGAATCAACTGTGGACAAACACGTTTTAAGCTGTTTGAATATTCTATTTACAACGGAGGGTTCTATTTTAATCTCAATCTAAAGTGTTGTTTTAGGAGCATATGAGTCAAACAGGCTTGTCTTTAATCTTTGAGGTTTGGGTTTTCAGTGATTCCGACCCGGGCAAGACCCCAGCAGCCTCAGCAACCAGAGCCAGCGCCACCGCCTCCATCACAGCAGCCTGTGCTGCCCAATCAAGCTCAGACTCAACAGCAACTACAGAATGGTAACATCCTCAAAACAATAGTTTTTTTTAAATTTTATATTATTTTTTTATTTATGAAGGATTGGATCATTTGACTCTAGGCCACCTGCAGAAACAAACATCACTTTTTTAATGTCTCGTGTTTTTGTTGACTACATGTTTATCACAGAGTCCTCACATCACCTGATATCCAGAAAGGAGTCTGGACAGCTTTGTATGTATCACCTGCATGTTTCCCCTGCCCTAAGTGCTTCATGGTGATTCTAATAGAGTACCCAATAGAATCTGAGAGTCATCTAGTCCTTAAGAGAAGATTGTACACCGAAAATGTCTGCCAGATACTATTCAGAGCTGTGGTGAAGTAGCACAACAAATCCATCCAGCAGACAGGCTTTCTGGGTATTAGACGAGGAGTAAAAAAAAAAAAAAGGTTTGTGCTGCTGTTTGACTGTGCTGTCTCTTATCAGTCTGATTTCTGCTGAGTCACACAAGCACATGTGGAAAAGCCTGTGGCACTCTGCGATGCTCCTCCAGGCTCAGATGGCAACAATGACCTTTTTCTTTGTCCTCCATTCCTTCCACATGCTCACTGTCATTTGATGAACTAAGAAGAGAAGGAGGGAAACACCATGTCCCCCCTCCTCATCCCCTCAGCTGCCCCTCCGACTGCCTCTATAACTTAATAACCCTTAAGTAGTGACGGTGCTGCCACCCTGTTGTAGAGCTGTGTCCCAGTGCTGACCCAGCTCATCTACTCCTCCCAGATTAGAGCAAATTATTAATCCCTCTGCTCTGGTAGTCTAGTTTCTCAGTGACTGGTGCCAGCAGGCTTTGGTCTGCCTTTGCAGAGGGAAGCTGGGCTGCCATGATTTATCAGATGACACTGAACGTTATGAACTCTTGAAGGGATAGTTCACCGAATAATGAAAATTCTCTCATTACTCACCACTATGCCGATGGAGGAGTGGGGGAAGTGTTTGAGTCCACAAACACTTCAGGAGTTTCAGGGGTAAACTTTGTTGCAGCAGAATCCAATATAATCGAAGTAACTGGCGACTTATACTTCAGACATAATAAAACAACAGAAAAACATTGTATTTTAGGCCTAAAAGTCAACTGGAAGTGGCTAAACTAGTGAACGTAGCCACATGGTGTAGTTGTATGGAGGCATGTTATGATTTTGCTGTTTTATTACGTCTGAAGTATAAGTTGCCGGTTACTTTAATTGTATCGGATTTGGTTGCAAGAAAGTTTACCCATGAAACTCCAAAAGTTTTTTGTGGACTCAAACACATTTCATTTTTCGGTGAACTATCCCTTTAAGGAGTCAGAGAGGGCTTACTCACACGTTTGCTAACTTGTGTTTTCTTATTGAGGTTGTCACTGACCTGAATTAATACTAATCTCTGGGTGTTCTGTGCTGGGAAATTTGAAATAATCCTCTGATTGAGAATTGTTCAATCAGCCATCAACCGTTGATGGCTGATTGAACAATTTTCTAAACTTAATTTAAAATAGAGCTTTTCACAAACTTGTCTGTTTATTGTCCCGGTGATGGATGACAAACAAGTCTTGTCTGCTGTCAGCTTTGCAGGTTTGTTGCAGTATAATAAAGATGGCTTGGCTTAGGAGTGGGCAATATATCGAATATACTCGATGTATCCTGGTTTGTACCACGTGTGATGTATAAAATGACTATATCGTGACCATCGAGTATAAATTGTCACGTGAATTTGAATTTGTAATGTAATTCTCTGAGCTTCAAACAAGGTCATTTACACCTTGTTTTAAGACAAAATGTCTGCTGTTATCTTCCAACAAGGTGTATTCAGGGACCGTCGGAAATGCTAACGTCCGCTAGCTTAGACACTTCCTGTGGACTTTTTTGAATTTAACATTTGTACAGTGATTTAGAGGAGATTTCAAAATATTGAGATATATATCGTGTAGCCTAAATAAATGGAAGTGATGAATGAAGAGAGAGAGCAAAACAACATGCGCTCTGCATGGTTTGAACACATTGTAAAGGCCTTTTGTTTGTTATGTAGAGAAAACAGCTACTGTTATACTGGGGCCACTGTGTGCAAGACACTGCATCCTGGTCTGTGCTTGAATACTATCACTGTTCTACTTTAGTTGGAAATAGGCCAAGGTTTCCCCCTTCTGTTTGAGGGAAGGCCGCCTGAGAGAAAGGAAAGATGCAGTGAGAGAAAGATGCTGCTCAAGTCAAGTATGCAGATCGAGGAAAAAGAAGAAATGGATTGGAAGAGGCATGAGAGAGGAAGAGACATATCTTAAAAGAGAAGCTGATGGCATATTGGCAGTGAAAGGGAGCAGAGTTACAGTCTCTCTTGTCTTTATGGCAGCGAGGAGGAAGTCGAACTGTGTGAAAGAGGTGGAGAAACTGCAGGAGAAGAGAGAGAGGCGTCGGCTTCAGCAACAGGAGCTCAGGGAGAAGAGAGCTCAGGTACAATACCATTCAACTTTCTGAATTTATTTAATTAATCTTGATCATCAATCAGTCATGGTACTGAGATGATATCCTGAAAGACATTAGATGATTTTCTGATCAGTGAATACATCTCCCTCTTGTCATTTTTGTTTCAGGAGGTGGATACGACGATTCCTAACTATGAGATCATGTACATGATCCGAGATTTCCGAGCCAGTCTAGACTACCGGCCACTGACCACATCAGATTTGGTGAGTAGACTGTTTCTTTTTTTTCTTTCTTGGTTGTTGTATGTTAGCCCTCAGTCACAAATAATTAAAAAGTCCTTCTCTGTTTCACCAGATTGAAGAGCACAGAATATGTGTTTGTGTGAGGAAACGTCCACTCAACAAAAAAGGTAAAGTCTTTTATCTTTGTGAGCAACTGTTACACGCCATATTTTATTAAAAATAAAAGTATTACAAGTCTTTTTTTTGCTGTTTTGCAGAATTGTCCATGAAGGATTTGGATGTGATCACCATCCCCAGTAAGGATGTGGTGATGGTGCATGAACCTAAACAAAAAGTGGACCTGACTCGCTACCTGGAAAACCAGACATTCCGCTTTGACTACGCTTTTGATGACAGCACCACCAACGAGATGGTTTACAGGTTTGTAAACTTTACACACCCTGTGTAAAATGGTTCGATGTTATATCTTTGGCAGGAGGAGTAGTGAATGGATGTGTGCTCTGTGTTTCACTGCAGGTTCACTGCCAGACCTCTAGTGGAGACCATCTTTGAGAGAGGCATGGCCACTTGCTTCGCCTACGGACAGACGGGCAGCGGAAAAACACACGTGGGTTACATTCAAGGAAAAGCCAAAAAACACATTTCTTAAAACAGATGAAACCTAATTTTTCCTATGAGAGTTTGGAGGAATTTTATTGCCTATAATTTCAAAATATCACTTATTTTCTCTGTGTTCTGTATTTTAGACTATGGGTGGAGATTTCTCTGGGAAGAACCAAGACTGCTCCAAAGGAATTTATGCGTTAGCTGGTAAGTCCGTGAACCATGTTTTCTCAAGTAATGTTTTGTGTTCTAATGATGTAATTTAGGTTAAATGTTTCGATCTGTCATTTCTTTTCTTGCAGCTCGGGATGTATTTCTCATGTTGAAGAAACCCAACTACAAGAAATTAGATCTACAAGTGTATGCGACCTTCTTTGAAATCTACAGTGGAAAGGCAAGTGATTATTATGATTTAATTCTGCTCTCAAATTAAATATGGAAATACTATAAAGTAAAAATAGGATCACTGGCGGTTAGACCGATCATAAATTTAATACAATAATAACTACTACTAATGTATTCAATATTTTGTAATTATTCATATTGGTAATATTTAAAATTGAAATGTATTTATTTATTTATTATCGATTTATTTCCAAATCGCTCCTCTGCCGCTCTAACAGAGAGAGAGAGATGAGTTTTGCTCACTACTTAGTTGTAACTATTAATTCTACCTTAATAAATAATACTCACCATGTTGGGGTGTCAATCAGATAGTTACTGCATCACACAAGAAAAAAACTGAAAAGATTTAGGAGGCACTGGATTTACACAACATTATCATGTGCTTAATATTAACAAGATATAATTTAAAATTATAGTCAATATCAGATAATCGCCACAGCACTTTATGTAATCATTAGTTTTTGTTGTTTTGCTGTGTGTACCTTTAGGTGTTTGACCTGCTGAATCGTAAAACTAAGCTGAGGGTGCTGGAGGATGGGAAACAGCAGGTGCAGGTTTTGGGGCTTCAGGAGAAGGACGTGAGGTGCACAGAGGACGTCCTGAAACTGATAGAAGTGGGAAACAGCTGCAGGTATGAAAACAGAAACTCAGGCAATCTAGTTGTTAGTGGTGCAATGTCACGACTCCGAATTTGTTATTTTTCACTAAATGTTATTATGATCATATTTTTCTGGCTGCTGCACTTTTCTCTGCACCCTTGTTTGCCTTTTGTTCATCTTTATGTCTGATTGCTCTCTCTCCTAGAACATCAGGGCAGACGTCAGCCAACGCTCACTCATCTCGCAGCCACGCTGTATTCCAGATAATTCTTCGGAGGAAGGGCAAGATGCATGGCAAGTTCTCCCTCATCGACCTCGCAGGAAATGAGAGGGGCGCTGACACGTCGAGTGCCGACCGCCAGACGCGGCTGGAGGGAGCTGAGATTAACAAAAGCCTGCTGGCGCTGAAGGTCTGTAGGCGGGAAGGGGAGTAGCTCTCTTTGTAGAGACTTGAGCGTTTCACTTTATTTCATAATCACTCAATTGCTTTTTTAAAACACTCCCTTTCTTCATGATTCAGGAGTGCATCAGGGCTCTTGGCCGCAACAAGCCCCACACTCCATTTAGAGCCAGTAAGCTGACCCAGGTCCTTAGAGACTCCTTCATTGGGGAAAATTCACGCACATGCATGGTCAGTTCTCTTGTTTTTATAAATAACGTGTTGTCTCACCTCTGCCATACATGACATTCATCTTAATGATACTCTCTCTTTATCTCCACAGATTGCAACAATCTCTCCTGGTATGACATCCTGTGAAAATACACTCAACACACTACGCTACGCCAACAGGTGGGAATATGTTGATGTACCACAGTGATTTCAACAGTGCCTCTTTGCCACAGAAACCGATGGAAATTAGGAAATTAGAGTTTTTATAATTCTACTATAATCCCCAGTGGTTTTTGTGTAGATTGAAATTAGCTGTACAAATGTAACTGAGTTCCTCTCCCTACCCTCAGTAGTTCTAACTCTCGTGTCCCCTCTCACTTCTCTTTTTCCTGCTTTGTTTCCCTCTCTTCTCTCCCGCCTTCTGCTCGTCTGTGGGCTGGTGCCGTTGTGTAGAGTGAAGGAGTTTGGGATTAGTCCGTCGGACATCCCCTTCTCCCAGGGCGGCCAGGGGAGCCGCTCTGACCTCTCGCCCACCAATACCTTTGAGTACGATGACTTTGCTGCTACCTCTCCCAGCAGGTCAAGAGCTCCCCAAAGAACAGCACAAAATACACACACACACACACACACACACACACACACACACACACACACACACACACACACAGCATGCGCTCCCTTCAGATTTTATCAATATGATACACGTCCATGATCTAATTTTCGCTGCTTTCATTCACTTCATCAGCAGTTCACTGTGGAAAACCTCCACTGTCGTCTCATCCTTCCTTTGCATGATGTGACATTTTTCATCCTTCTCCTTTGCTTTCATTTGTGTCTTTTTTTAAATCTTAAATAAGCTGTGGACATAACTGTTTTTTCACTGACTCCTGAAGAACAACACAACCATATCTCAATGTGGGTGTGTCCTTTATTTGTTCCGTATGACATCATCAGTGGTGAGGCCTGATTGGTCGGGACATCTGTGAATATATACATTACAGTTCAAAACTGGACTTGGTGAGGTTATGGATGTAGCCACAGTTTTATGATTCCTTGATGACTTTCAGAGGCAAAGTTCAACACTGAATATCTTTCTTCTCATGCTTGCTTAGGTTGAATATATATCTCAGCAAGGTAACACCACCAGATGACCCCCGGCCAGAACACGCTCCTGTCAGTGTTACCTCGGGAGCTTGAGCTAACTGAAAAAATAATGTTTTACAAAGTAACATAGTTACTAATATCCTCAGCGTTTCCACTGCTCTCTCCTCCGTTCTCCCCAGGGAGAGGGAAAGCTTGTCGCAGCCTCTGGAGGTAAAATAATCTGCAACTCTGACCGATGTGGTCATAATGCTACAGGCAGCAAGCAGTTTACAAACTGATATGATTCAATGAAATGGTTCTACAGCCAGTAACCTGCGCAAGCAAGAAGAAGATAAGGGCACACTGATGCCTGGCCTGGGATCATCTCGGGTCACACGTCACTTTGTTTTTATAAATATTCCACCTATGCATGCACATAGTCGTTCAGTGAACACTCCCTCTGATGCTCAGGAAGGATGAAATAGAAAACTGTGAAGCCATTAAGTAAAAGTATCAAGCATGAGCTTTTGGGTCAAATGCTAAGCGGGTAATCCCTCTCACATGGTCCTGATTAATTACCACTGTACCTGCAGGTCAGGTCCAAGGTGCTAATATCTTATTAGCTGGGTGAGGCCTCATTAAACATGAGCTCAGTCTTTAGGTGGCATGTATTGGATTGAATTGTATTGTACAGGTGAACCAGACAATCTTCCCACTGTGTGTGGACACAGAAATTATATAAACATTTACAGGACCAACAGTCATCTCTCCCCATGCATGATCTCACTGCTGTCATGATGCTGTCATCCTGTGCTATTCGTGAACGCTTTTGACCCAACCGTTAACGCCGCACCTCCAGATCAAACGGCAGCCACGCTCAGAGTGGGTCTGCGCCGCGGGAGACTCTGCCTGACCAGCTCATTGTCTTTTCTCTGCAGAGTCAAGGAGCTGACTGTGGACACCAACCAAGTGATGGAGGGTGGTCGACCCAACATCCACGCTGTCAATCAGCTGGATCTTTTAGATGAGCAGTGGCTGAGTATCTCGCCACAGAGAGACGACCTCAAACTGCTCTGTGAGCAGAATGTAAGTATTACGGGTATGGATCTAATCTTATATCAAGTTATATGAAACATCATATCACATATTAGTATACAGCAAATTCTAAATAAGTAATTCATGGACAATTAAGAATCAGAATTGACATTGTCAGTAATGTGCACTGGAATCCAGATGTGTCTGTCGGATGTTCAGTTTTTGTTGATAGTGAAGTCATGTGAACTCCTGTAAATGTTTTCCAGGAGGAGGAGGTGTCTCCCCAGCTATTTACCTTCCATGAGGCCGTGTCTCAGGTAGTGGAGATGGAGGATCAGGTCCTCGAGGACCACCGAGCTGTTTTCCAGGTAAGAGCACTGAAGAAAACTTACACTGAGGCCGCTTTCACACCTACCTTGTACGGTGTGAACTTTTCCACTTTTTAACTAAAACACCAGATGTGAAAGGTGCCCAGGACCATGGTCTGAACCAACAGACAACAGATTTGGCCCGAGGTGGTCTTGGTCCAGATAAAACAAAACCATGGTGCGGTTCGTTTGCAAAGTGAAAACATTTTATTTGATAGTTTGAACCAATTGCAGGAAGTTGCGACAGCATTAAACAATAGAAGTGGAATATCATGTGCGAACGACATGGACGCTCATTTTGCGGGTAGTGGAACCATGATGATGAAGCAGGTTATTAATTTGAAGCAGGTCATTAATTTTCTCCATTCAAACAGATAGACTAAATTTGAATGCCCTTCATTCAAACACGTACAGAACACAATGTCTGAATTGACAACACACAGATGTCAGATGCACGCCCATCTAAAAACCAGTCAATACCAGGTACGGGTAGACGCAGCCCACGTAGGTGATGATGACAAGACTAACCACATTTCGATAAAAGTCTTTAGTCTGCTCCCTAAATTACTCTGGGAGACTAAAACTTATCCGATCATTAAGGTAAACATGTAATTAAGATATAAAGCTTTTATGTGTGAAGACGCCCTAAATACTACAGCTCGCCTCTTTATGACTTTTTATGTCCATATATGAAGACAGTATATCCCATGTGCTTTTAGGTATGCAAATAAAGCTGGACTAACACAGCCATGTCTTACCATTAGTATTAATAAATGCTGTATATTGTTAAACATCAATTTTGACATCACTCATCATTTTAGAAACTGTGTGTAACAAAGGAGTTGTAGTTTTCATGTTCTCTCTCAATCAGCTCACACTGGTATCATTTGTAAAGGCTGTGCTAGTTAAGAAGTTGTTCTTCTGTGTTGCTGGTTGGATTTCATTAACTAATGAAGCACCTTTCTCTGTGAGCAGGAGTCGATCCGGTGGCTGGAGAATGAAAAGGAGCTGCTGGAGATGACAGAGGAGGTGGATTATGACGTTGAGTCGTACGCCACTCAGCTGGCGCAGATCCTAGACCAGAAAATAGAAATCCTCATCGAGCTCCGAGGTATAAGTCCAGTCGAGACACATTTCGATTACGACCCACAAACACGAATCACTTCTGTTTTACAATGATGTCTCTTCCTCTTTTCGACAGATAAAGTGAAGTCATTCCGCTCTACTCTCCAGGAGGAGGAGCAGGCCAGTAAGCAGATCAATCCCAAGAGGCCACGTGCTCTTTAGTGACTGGAGGCCAAAGAGATTTAAGTGGCACATTCAGAAACGTAACCACTAGATGTTCGGCACAACTCGGGCTGTCAACAGCAGCTGTGAAACAACATTAAAAAAAGGACTGTCTGATGTATCAACAGGCTCAAGGAATCTCATTTGTCATGATCCCTCTCCTCTAACAGAACTGGCTCCTCACTCAATATGGTCTTGTAAGAAAACTCGGGAAGGAAAATAGTTTTTCCTTCTTTCGGTAGATTTTTCTTTTATACTTCTTTGTACTTTCTTTGAACAGAATCTTTTTTGACCTGGCTAAAGAAGAGATCTCCATCAATCGTGTTTTTAAGGTTTACCGCAGTGAACCAGTATTTAATTAGTGGTTGTCCCTGGCTGACATGTCTGCATGTGCACTCAGTGATAGCGTTTGTACACCACTGTCCTAAGATTTCATGCTTTGACTCCTCAGTTGTAAAGACATATCTCATAAGCGATCTCTTCTTTCATTTCCTCCCTTCTGCAGTGTCGGGCTTCTTCCTATTTGTGTTTCCTTCCTTGTGTCCCTGAGGTTTTTTTTACATGTAGTACGCTTCAGTTTGTGCCATTGCATTCTATGTGGTAACTGACCTAAAATATTCTTACTTAATGTAAAACATGTTTTCCACCCCTGTTTAACACTTTGTTATAAAACTAAACTAGAAAAACCTGCTATTAATAAATGTATAGAGGCATAACATTGGTGATGTTGCTCAGTGTTTGCACCGGATGTAATGCTGGATGAAGTAATAAAAGATTCCTGTCTTTCATTTTAAAGGCTTTTTGGTCAGTTAATTATACAAATCTCAATACTGACTACTTCAGCGGCCATGTTTAAAGATGCGAGTCACAGTGTTCCTGCAGTCGAAGTTCATAAAACTTATTTGAAGCAAGATAACCCGGCAAATAACTAATGCAAGAAATTAACTAACTTCTCACAAAACTTTGTTTTGTCTCTACACTCAATAACACGGTGAATTACGTCATGCCGAATTAACCACGTAGAAATGAAGAAGGCCCAGTAGCTGCCTCGGACTGTCCCGGTGGGGGCTGTTGGGACCGGGTACTTGTGAATTACAGTTCAGCCTACATGTGTAGTCAAATCCTGACCACCTGTTACTTTGTTCTGGAGACAAACCAGAGCCTCCAGAACTCAGTCTCCCAGGGTGCTTCAACTTCACCCAGAGGTGTGAAAACTGACCATGGACACAACTTTCAACCACTATTGGTCACTCTAGGCCCCATGACCCATGAGGTCACCAGGCCAATATAAGCCCAGGTCCCCCTCTCTTCTGTCTCTTTCGACTCAGCTCCTTTCCACTCAACTCTCCAAGAGGAGATGTGTAGCTACCAGCTCACCTCTCTTTCTACTCAACCCCACGGGAGGAGAGGTGTAGCTTTCCAGCTCACCAAGCGAGGGAAACTTCCTCCCTACCCAAGCTCTACCAACCTTCAAGCAGGCCTGCCTGGAGCAGACTGCTAAAACCTTCCAAAAGGCAGTGACGCGAGAGCCTGCCTAAGAACTTCAGCACAAGAGCTGCATCGCACAGTAGAACCACAAAAACATGAGCCAGGAAACCAGCAAGATGACTTCACTGGACTTCAAACAGCACATCAACCTTTTTCCCCTTTTCATGGACGGGTAACAAAACTGGGCTTAATAATTATACTAGGCTAAGCAAAGACTGTTTATTCTATTCCGTGTGATGTTTATAAGTTTGATTTGTGTTGCTGGGATATTTTGGTTATAAGTTATTTGAAAGTTAATGTTAATTATGTTATGCTCTTCACAGTCTTTATTTGCATGAAACTAGCTACTGGTGCCCTGAGGTAACTTTAATCAATTCAAGTTATTTAATATTAATATTTTTAATATTAATATTCAATATTTTTTCTGATAACCAAATTTATTGAATGCCCAAAGGCACACCATTTAAAGGTGTCGTGCTTAATGTATCGTATGCACAACAGGGCAAAACTGGAGACGCTCGAGATACCGGGAATACGACATTAGGCTACTAGAGGCTTTCATCTCGCTCTGTACTAAAGACCGAGATTGTGGACATCATCTACGCAAAGATCGACCAACATCAGGTGAACTGACAGCTTTAAAACACGAAACCAACGCAACCATCTCAGCCGTACAGAGAATAATGCTTATTTAATGCAATAAACTCAAGGCATTGGCTCAGTTTTGTGTTATCCACATATTCCATTATTCCAAATCAAAGCTCCACAAGATGCCTCCAGACATATCCCCACAATGTGACAAATGCAATACCTCAGAGAACAAATCTCCATAGATTTGTTCTGTTCCAGGAAAGAGAAATACTGGACACATTCTCTGATATTCTTAATCCACATTGAACCTGATCCTGTACTAATTGTGCAGGGAGCCTCGGATGTTACATCTGCATTAAGAAGAGCCCCCTCGTCTGTTACCTAAAAAACGATCCACATGTTGACTGTTACTGTTCTTCACCTGATAAGATGCGTGGAGGAGCTGTATTGTACCATTGTCCCCATCTTTGTTGTTTTACAGAGAAACACCACATAGCAACAGCAGCTAGGGAAGCAATGTGTGTCAGTATCCATGGTAACAGTTGCTTCCTGCTTGAAGTGACAAATGCATCCCTGCTCACCCTCCAAAGAAACCAATGTGACATCATGCATTGAAGGGCATGGCAGAAAATGGATGTGGCCATGTAAGCACTTATTTCTTACCTGACACATTGATGCAGCAGCAGCTTGATGCTTCAGGAGTTTTCATACAGCTGCAATAACAGGCTTGTCCTGCTGATGTCACCGTTTTCACTGTAGACAAACATGTACACTTTTTGTGATTTCCACCAGGTCTGAGAGTCTCTCCTCATTAGAAGGTTTTATTGTGAAAGGGTTTTACTGGAAACACTGATGTATCACAGTCTACCTTGAAAGCCTCTGGCGGCCAGAGCGTGTAACTACATCATCAACAACAACAAAAGTTGGGACGGTAAAGCATTTACCACTTTGTAATGTTGCCATTCCTTTTCACAACACTTAAAAGACGTTTAGGGACTCAAGACACCAAGAGATGAAGCGTTTCAGGTGTCATTTTGTCCCATTCTTCCTGCAAACAAGTCTTAAGGTGTGCAACAGTACGGGGTCTCCGATGTCGCATTTTGCGTTTTAAAATGCGCCACATATTCTCTTTTGTGGCCAAGTGGGGCCTGCATGCAGGCAGGTCCAGCACCCCTCTTCTTCCGCAGTCATGCCTTTGTAATGTGTGCACAATGTGGTTTTGCATTGTCTTGTTGCAATATGCATGGATGTCTCTGGAAAAGATGTCGTCTTGAAGGCAGCAGATGCTGCTCCAAAATCTTTATGTACTTTTCTGCATTGATGGTCCCATCACAGAAGTGTAAGTTACCTTTAACAAGGCCACTGACACAACCCCCTACCATGACAGACCCTGGCTTTTGGACTTGTTTGCTATTAACAGTCTCGATGGTCCTTTTCATCTTTGGTCTGGAGTACACAGCGTCCATTTCTTCCAAAAAAGACCTAAAATACTGACTCGCCTGACCACAATACACGTTTCCACTGTGTTATGGTCCATCCCAGATGCCTTCGAGCCCAGAGAAGTCGACGGCGCTTCTGGACACGGTTAACATAAGGCTTCCTATTGGCACAGTCAAGTTTTAACTGGCATTTGTGGATGTACTATGTATTGTAGTGCTTGACAAAGGTTTGCCAAAGTTATCCTGAGCCTGAGTTATATTTCTTATAGATAAATGACGGTTATTGATGCAGTGTCGTCTAAGGGATCGGAGAGCACAGCTAGTCAGCTTAGGCTTGCGCCCTTGCTCTATATGCACTGAAATTCCTCCAAATTCCTTGAATCTTTTGATGATGTAATGCACCTTAGAGGATGAAATATCCAAATCCCTTCCTATCCTTCTTTGAGGGGCACTGTTTGTAAACATTTCAATAATTTTCTCACACATTTGTTGGCAAACTGGCGATCCTCGGCCCATCTTTGCTCCTAAAGAGCTAGACCTTTCCTGGATGCTGCTTTTGTATCAAATCATGATTACAATCACCTATTGACATCACCTATTTCAGAAACTTCATTTTTTTATCATTGTAACTCATTACTTGCCCTAAATTTCCCCCGTCCCAACTTTTTTGGAATGTGTTGCAGGCCTGAATGGCAGGAATGGATGTATATTTACAAATAAAATTAAGTTGACCAGACAAAACAAAAAATATCTTATGTTCATACTGTCTGCAATGAAATACAAGTAAAATTAAATTTAGAAATCACTGCTGTCTTTTTTTATTTGGATTTTCCGTACCGTCCCAACTTTTCTGAGTTCTGTAGATCAATTCAATGACAGTCAAGTGATGTGGACACAGAAAAAAGCTTTTTTTCCCTCTTATTTCTTGAAATATTAGGACTTTTCACTCATTAAATTACGACTTAATTCCAGTAATATTATGACTTTATTCTTGAAATCTCTTGATTTTTTTCTCTTCAATGTGGCCCCAATACTCACCTTTTCCAAAATAAGGCAGTTTTGAAGAAATTCAGACTGTTTTTGAAACTCTACCTGGAAGTTAAATGGAGGGGGGGGGATTTGTCAGTTCTATCCTGATGACATCTTTGAGACTGAGTGTTGTAATGAAATTTATTAGAAGCCGCATGTTATGTTATAAAAATAAGTTTTGAGCAATGATTTAAAGATCGGTGAGTTGGCGAGCCTAATCTCATCAGGCAGGGAGTTCCAGAGCCTTGGGGCCCCTACAGAGAAAGCCCGGTCACCATGAGCAGCTAGCCTTGACCTAGGGACAGCCAACAGGGACAGGCTGGTCGATCTCGGGTTACGACCTGGATTATAGGGAGTCAAGAGCTGCGAAATTGAATGTTGGAGCCAGCCCATGTTGAGCTTTAAAAGTTATTAAAAGAATCTTTAAATCAATCATGTATTAGTTTTTCTAAGTCCGGGAGAGATAGAACTGATTTGATTTTAGAAATGTTTCGAAGATGAAAGTAGCACAATTTAATGATTAGATTAACATGTGTTTAGAAGTTCAGATGAAAATTAAATGTGACACCAAGATTTTTAGCTATAGTTTTAATATTGGCTGCCAGGGGACCAAGAAATGATAGGGGTCTGCCCGCTAGCTGGTCGGGACCAAAGATTATTATTTCAGTTTTATTTGAATTTAACTGATGGAAGTGACATCCATTCTTTAATGGTGGATAGACACTCTGTTAGGACACTCACGCTGTTGACGTTGTCTGGCTTGAAGGACGTATATTTGGGTGTCATCGGCATAGGAATGATATGATATCCCATTAAAACGGCTGATTACGTTTCCTAATTGGAGCATGTAGAGCGAAAATAGTATGGTATCAAGAATGGAACCTTGTGGCACTCCACACATCAGTGGGGCCAAGGATGAGGTCTCATTTTCAATGGAAACAGAGATTTGTCTATCTGAGAGAACCAACTAAGGGCAGTTCCAGATATGCTGACGTATTGCGTTAGTCTATTGATCAGACTGTTAAGATCAATAGTGTCAAATGTGGCACTGAGGTCAAGAAGCAGTAATACGGCGCAATCACCAGCATCGGCAGACATTAATAAATCATTAATAATTTAAAGGAGGGCGGTGAAGTCACTTACCGCCTGCTTCACGTGAATGAGCTTTGATCACACTGCGTGTGTCGCTCTGAGCAAGTGAGTGGGGCTGGAGCTGGTGCTCAGACGTCATGTGTTTGTCCAGTTTGTCCTTTCTGTAGGACTGGCAGGGAGACTATAAATGGCCGGGTCTGGTTTCCTCTCACAACTGCCTGTTTATGCTGTCTACATATTCGACAGAACATTCCTAAAACCAAAAAGAAAACTGAAATAATCCCCTATTCATTCTCTATGAACTGTATTTTATCTATCTATCTATCTATCTATTATACTATCTATCTATCTATCTATCTATCTATCTATGTATGTATGTATGTATGTATGTATGTAATGTATGTATTTACTGACTTCCATACCTAACCTGGATTGCCTGAATCCGGAAACATTTTTGGATCCGGTACTTTTGTTTATCCGTCTACACGAAGCCCTGTCAAGAAAACACGGAAACGCTGGAGCGGAGTGGTTGAAATCGCTGTAAAGACGTCATGGAGCATGCGCATAAAGTGAAAGAAGACAAAAGTCGAGATCCTACTAGCAATCTTCCCATTGCGGAACGACTTCTCTACCACCTGAAATCACTGTTACCACAGCAATCAAACAGGACTAGTTAGAATCACGCACTTCGCCATAACCCTCGTTTGTGTTAAGTTACCGTTTTGAAACTTCCGTCTATAATAAAAATCTTTTCACGTCAGATTTGCCGGTTTTGAACAATGGTCCGATGAAAATAGATTAAACAGTGATAGATTAAAGTGTTGCTTGGTAATGTCATCCCTTTCCTAACCAGCTTCTTAACATCGATTTGGTTTATGTTGTTGCTGTTATGAAGTGACGCAGCGGGGTTAATAAGGGTTCAGGCTGAGGTTGCGAGGCGAGGTGTGGTGCGTTCACGTCATCGGGTTAGAAGATGTGCAAACACGGATCCGCTGGCGGGTTCGTGTGAAGGGAAGGCAGATCCGACAACATTTCTTTCCAGATTCAGTCAATCCAGGTTACGTGTGGATGGGCCCTTACTTGCTTACTTACCAAGATCAGTCTTGTACAGCCAGGGGGAGTATTTCCCCTCTGACAGCCAAGCTGGGTCAAAACCTGTCATCCGGTGGTGACTGGACTGATGCTTGTCTGGGGCAGGGCGTGCAACACTTGGGCTCTTTTCTGTACATGGACCCGAAGCAGGAGAGCTACTCCGGCTGCTACTCGCAGGAGAGTGAGTGTTGCCATCTTCACCACCCTGGGAGCGTTTAAAAAACGCGAATATTTTATTTGATTTTCGGATAATTAACTTGACCTTCCAGGGGGGGCGAGGGGTGCCGTTGGGGGGGCGGGGCGCCCCCCTAATATAATGGTAGGGGAAACACTGAGCTACGACCACTGGGCAGAGGGTGTGCTTGCCACATGCACTCACACACACAACTTCATGCTATGAGATGTGAAAAGAGCTCATGGGACCAAAGCTCGGTTCTAATGAAGCAGACCCCCCCCTGTGCTCCCCCTTATCCCCCCCTCTTTCCTGCATGGTCCTCCTCACACACTGGCTGCTTTCACACCAAGAGGACAACCTCTGCGACTCATCTTCTTATTTTTTATTCTTTTTTAACAGTTGTGACAGAAAATGGTTACAGAAAACATTTCATGCAGACTTTTTTTTTTGTTTGGATGTGGTAAACTGAGCTCCCAGAGTGAATCCACACCCCTTCAGCGTCCTCATTTAAAGCAATAGCATTTCTACCGTTTAAAGAATCTGCTCAAAGAGGAGAAGAATCTGGACATTCTGCCGGGTTTTTTGGACATGTGGTTTTCCATAGAGGCGGCGATTCTTTTCTCGACCTCTGGTTCTTTTCTATAAATGGAAAGCAGCAGCGTTTCTGGACAGTCCCACATCTTACACAGGTCCTTGAACACTGCCTTGTGGAGGACATTGATTATATCTGGGGACATGTCTAAGTCAATGTCTTGGACTTCGGGCCATGTTTTTTCAAACAGGTATTGAGTGAGGTGTATTGATTCGTCACACAAGTTCACTTTGGACTTTGCATACACTCGAGTGATGAACTGGTCGATGACGAGATTGACATACATCTTTTTGCGGGGCTCTGCCCGTTCCGTTGCACTGTTGATCTCTGAGACCGGAGATCCTACGATGGGCTCAATCTCGATTAAAGCGGAGGTCACCCTCTTGGTGTAGTCACCGGCCTGTTTTGAGAACCACCAGTTCATCAATGGCAGGAAATTGATCACTCTCTCCTTTATGTCCGCGTACATCTTTTTGTGGGACTTAGGAACAGACACTTTCGTCACTTCAGCTGGACTCGCCACTAAAATGTCAGTTGTGACGTACCTATAGAGGACATCGGTAAGGACGGGGGCGTTTGCAGGTGAAACTCTGTCCTTGATCTCTGTCAGAAGCAGAGACTCCACACTATCCATCAGAGACTTGACTGACTCACTGCTCGGGACTTGGGTCTCCTTACTGAACTTCTTCCTGACTTGTGTCCCCATCTTGAGCATCGATGCTGTGGCCAAAAACTTTGCAAAAAGCTTCTTGATCCTCTTCCCCACTCCTTTCCAAAACTTCTTGTTGCTCTTTGAGGATTTGGAGCCTCTACTCGAATCAGATGATCTGACGCTCTCCTCTTCACTAATTATCTGATAGATTTCATCTGCAGCAGCTTTAAACTCCAGAGAAGATTCAGATGTCAGCCCACTCAGGTCAGATTCTGACATTTCGTCCACAAAGGGCTCGATGATGTCGCTCACCTCCTTCCCGATGATTTCCTGGACGGCCTCACTTGTCCTATAGTCACTGCTGCGGACTGATGATTCTGAGGATGTTCGTCTGTCAGAGCGAGAACTGCATGATGAAGAGTCAGTGCGTGAAGAGGTTGGTTTCCCCCTAGGGAACTCGTTTATCAGCTCAAATGTCTTTTGACTGCGTAGTTTCGGCTTGAACGAGCCCTCGATGTCGCCGGCAGATTTCTTCAACACTTTGCAAACACAATTGACCATTTTCTCAAGTTTGTTGGCTGTGGTCTGGTGACACTGTGGCAGTCTGGTGGAGCATCCGCTGGTGGAGCATCCGCTGGTGGAGCATCCGCTGGTGGAGCGCTCAGACCGGCGGGAATTGACCCTCTCTGTCATCTCCTCTGCAACCAACTCAGTGAGTTGATCCAAACTCACAGACTTTTTTAAGCTGCCCGGTGCTAAACTCTGACGGAGAGCGTCTCCCAGACTGGACTGGACACTCTCCGCAATAAAAAAGGGAAAGTCATTGTGTCCATGTGCTGTGATCAGGTCTGAGGACACAGACAAAGTCATGTTCAGAAGAAGTTCTGCCAACAGAAACCTTGTGACGTTGTCTGGTGTTTCTGATTTTAACAGTTCCCACTGCTCCGCAGTCAACTTGGTATAAAGATCCTCAATCTGCATGCGAATAGTTTCAACTGCCATGCTGGGAAGCTCCAATGCATTAGATGTATCCATGGTGAATGTCTGTATTGCAGTCTCCTCCATATCTGGGTTTAGGTCTATTTGATCCGTTTCTTTCCACTTAGCGCTGCTGACCAAGGTAGTACAAAACGCCCTTGATATGGGACATGAAGGGTATCTTCTTCCAACCATAAGTCATATAGACACATCAAAGACATGATAAAGAACCAAAGACAATTTTAAAGATCTCAAATAATGTTGAAGATCAAAGCCACAAAAAGATTGACTCTAATACAAAGCCCGGCCTCTTGTTCAAAGACATTGTTATTTTAAGGGCGTTTTCAGTCATGAATTGCGGAGGATGTCCGAGCCTCTTCTTCTTCTCTGTTTGGTTTATTGGCGGGTAGCAACCAACGTCAAGGTGCATTACCGCCTTCCACTGTGTGTTGAACCCCCCCGCACAAAATATTTTATAGAAGAGTCAGTGGAGCATGTAATGCTTCACTTTAATAAGTGTGTCCGAGAACGAGAAAAGCTCAGGCGATAGTCTTTCACACGTGAAGAACGCAGCAGGAGGTCCTGGGCTCAAACTCTTCAATTCAAGGAAGCACAACAACGAGAAACAGAAAGTAAATCTGGACGAGTTGTGTTTCATGCTGCACTTTTCTTAAAATAAAAATAAAAAAAACAGATCAGAGATCAGGAAGTGTGTGTGTTGTTGTGATGGACACATGTTTGAGTAGAGTAGAGAAGCTGCTGTTAAAACAAACCCACATTTCTTCATGAGTACTGGCAGAGAGGTCTGTGGATGGAAAGCTACTGTTGGTCCAGTGTGTGGAGTTGTTGCAGGGAGTTGGTGTCTTTGTTGTTGTGGTTGTTGTGTATGTGAAAGTTCAGTGTTCAGGCTCCACGTCAAAACACTCTCAGTTTGTATCTGCACTCTGAAATCAAGGTTCAGGAATTTAAATAGCTACAGTGTTTCCCCTACGTTTACAGCTTTTGGGGGGGGGGACACGGACACAAAAACTTAAAGGAATCATGATGTTCATGTGTTTCTTTTAATGACAGCAGTCAATATAGCATCTGAACAATTTTTGAACTGTACATTGAACTAAACATGAACGGCATTATCCACACAGTGTGCAGCTTTTGTCACTGCAGTGTATTTTTCTGGGCTTCTAGAAGAACATTTCCAGAGCCTCTTGGTATGGGAAGTCAGAAAGGTCTGGCCCATTTATTGAGATCTGCATGCAGGCTGCAAGATGGTCTCCTTGTTATTATATGCAAACAGAGCCTCCTCTGTGTGTGGAGGCTCTGTTTGCATATAATAATCCTTCGCTCCTGGTATTTCACATGATCGTTGCATCAAAGTCTGACGATTCGCCAAAAAAGAGGGATTTATTATAACTCCTCTGTGCATTGTCCAATCAGCCTCAAACCTCTTTTACACGATCACAGTCCCGCCCTGATCAGATCCATATGTCAATATCGCCTGCTTGTTTTATACTTTGATGCACTGCTCCTGGCTGCTTATCAATATACAGCTCAAATGACCTAAGACATAAGACCATGGTCAGAATTGTGACATTTCCTCAAACCATGTAAACATTGAGGTGTGGCAAAGGTGGATCCTTCGCCAAAGGAGACAAAGTTGTCATAACTCCACTCTGCAATGTGCAATCATCACCAAAATACTCACCTATGATCAGAGTCCCAGCCTGAACAGCTCCGTTTGTCAAAATTAACTCAGGGTCACCTACGATCAGAGTCCCGGCCTTAACAGCTCCATATGTCAAAACTAACTACGCCACCTACTGATTCGCCATGAAACAGGACGTTTTTTTAACTTCACTGCACATTGTCCCATCAGCCCCAAATTGCTCAGGCTTCATCAGAGCCCCGACCTGAACAGATCTATTACTCTGTATGTAGTGATAGCGCCACCTACTGGCAACAGGAAGTAAGCCTCATTTTACAACTTTAATTTGATTTACATTAAATTTTCACCGTGTGGCCGAGACACAGTGTGGAGAGCACTGACCACTTTCATAGACTCAGTGTTGTAGTCAGATTTTTTAATTGAAAACCATATTTAGTAAATTACAACAGATGATTGTCTGACTGATTTTATTAATTGATGAAAAAGCAGCCATGTGCAGTCATACAGAAAATTGTGGATGTGATGCATTGAAAAGCATTGAAATGCATCGTTGTGAATCAAATCATTGACTGCTGAATAGTAATCAAATTGTGAGGCTAGTGAAGTACTATTCATTAAGCTGAGAATTCCTTTTTGTCAGTTTGCTTTAATGTCACAATGCCAGTGGTCCTTCGATTCCTTTGATGTCTTAGATTGTTGCAAAGGTGAAAGATTTATACGATCTGAAGAGAAACAAGAGTGTTTTTGACTGAAACAGATCTATTGTATGTAGTGATAGTGATAGCACCACCTACTGCCAAAGAAAGTAAGCTTCTTTTACAACTTTAATTCGATTATATCAAATTTTCACCATGTGGTCTACACTAGATGGCGTGGACGGTAATGAATGATTAGTGGGCGTGGTCCAGCGCCGCGTGACGGACGGAGGAAGTGACGTGTTTATACTTCGTGCACAGAACGCACGCAACAAGGAGCCGTTTCGTGCTTTACCTGTTCGCAATCCAATGTGGCCGCATCAGGTCCCGAGACCGCAAGTGCTCGGGTCCGCACAGTGCTGCTCGCAGCCTTAGTTTTTAATTACAACTCAATACATTGAGTTGCTACTTCTGTGTCGGAATCAACTGTGGACAAACACGTTTTAAGCTGTTTGAATATTCTATTTACAACGGAGGGTTCTATTTTAATCTCAATCTTAAAAGTGTTGTTTTAGGAGCATATGAGTCAAACAGGCTTGTCTTTAATCTTTGAGGTTTGGGGTTTTCAGTGATTCCGACCCGGGCAAGACCCCAGCAGCCTCAGCAACCAGAGCCAGCGCCACCGCCTCCATCACAGCAGCCTGTGCTGCCCAATCAAGCTCAGACTCAACAGCAACTACAGAATGGTAACATCCTCAAAACAATAGTTTTTATTTTTTTTATTTTTATTTATGAAGGATTGGATCATTTGACTCTAGGCCACCTGCAGAAACAAACATCACTTTTTTAATGTCTCGTGTTTTTGTTGACTACATGTTTATCACAGAGTCCTCACATCACCTGATATCCAGAAAGGAGTCTGGACAGCTTTGTATGTATCACCTGCATGTTTCCCCTGCCCTAAGTGCTTCATGGTGATTCTAATAGAGTACCCAATAGAATCTGAGAGTCATCTAGTCCTTAAGAGAAGATTGTACACCGAAAATGTCTGCCAGATACTATTCAGAGCTGTGGTGAAGTAGCACAACAAATCCATCCAGCAGACAGGCTTTCTGGGTATTAGACGAGGAGTAAAAAAAAAAAAGGTTTGTGCTGCTGTTTGACTGTGCTGTCTCTTATCAGTCTGATTTCTGCTGAGTCACACAAGCACATGTGGAAAAGCCTGTGGCACTCTGCGATGCTCCTCCAGGCTCAGATGGCAACAATGACCTTTTTCTTTGTCCTCCATTCCTTCCACATGCTCACTGTCATTTGATGAACTAAGAAGAGAAGGAGGGAAACACC
This sequence comes from Hippoglossus stenolepis, assembly GCF_022539355.2. NCBI lineage: Eukaryota > Metazoa > Chordata > Actinopteri > Pleuronectiformes > Pleuronectidae > Hippoglossus > Hippoglossus stenolepis. The sequence goes on from NC_061491.1 coordinate 14,590,512, forward strand.
TTGTCCCCCCTCCTCATCCCCTCAGCTGCCCCTCCGACTGCCTCTATAACTTAATAACCCTTAAGTAGTGACGGTGCTGCCACCCTGTTGTAGAGCTGTGTCCCAGTGCTGACCCAGCTCATCTACTCCTCCCAGATTAGAGCAAATTATTAATCCCTCTGCTCTGGTAGTCTAGGCTCTCAGTGACTGGTGCCAGCAGGCTTTGGTCTGCCTTTGCAGAGGGAAGCTGGGCTGCCATGATTTATCAGATGACACTGATCGTTATGAACTCTTGAAGGGATAGTTCACCGAATAATGAAAATTCTCTCATTACTCACCACTATGCCGATGGAGGAGTGGGGGAAGTGTTTGAGTCCACAAACACTTCAGGAGTTTCAGGGGTAAACTTTGTTGCAGCAGAATCCAATATAATCGAAGTAACTGGCGACTTATACTTCAGACATAATAAAACAACAGAAAAACATTGTATTTTAGGCCTAAAAGTCAACTGGAAGTGGCTAAGCTAGTGAACGTAGCCACATGGTGTAGTTGTATGGAGGCATGTTATGATTTTGCTGTTTTATTACGTCTGAAACTCCAAAAGTTTTTTGTGGACTCAAACACATTTCATTTTTCGGTGAACTATCCCTTTAAGGAGTCAGAGAGGGCTTACTCACATGTTTGCTAACTTGTGTTTTCTTATTGAGGTTGTCACTGACCTGAATTAATACTAATCTCTGGGTGTTCTGTGCTGGGAAATTTGAAATAATCCTCTGATTGAGAACAAGGTCATTTACACCTTGTTTTAAGACGAAATGTCCGCTGTTATCTTCCAACAAGGTGTATTCAGAGACCGCTAACGTCCGCTAGCTCAGACACTTCCTGTGGACTTTTATGAATTTAACATTTGTACAGTGATTTAGAGGAGATTTCAAAATATTGAGATGTATATCGTGTATCACGATATAGCCTAAAAATATTGCAATATTTGTTTTAGGCCATATCGCCCAGCCCTAGCTTGGCTAGCTGGGTCTTGTCAGGTTCACTTAGTTATTACACATAATATTAAACAGACCTGGGCCCGACTGACTTGCCCTAATACAAAGCACATGTCTTACACGGCAAGTCCTCTGGTCCAGTTGTGTCTTTGGATGCAAATAGAAGTGATGAATGAAGAGAGAGCAAAACAACATGCGCTCTGCATGGTTTGAACACATTGTAAAGGCCTTTTGTTAGTTATGTAGAGAAAACAGCTACTGTTATACTGGGGCCACTGTGTGCAAGACACTGCATCCTGGTCTGTGCTTGAATACTATCACTGTTCTACTTTATTTGGAAATAGGCCAAGGTTTCCCCCTTCTGTTTGAGGGAAGGCCGCCTGAGAGAAAGGAAAGATGCAGTGAGAGAAAGATGCTGCTCAAGTCAAGTATGCAGATCGAGGAAAAAGAAGAAATGGATTGGAAGAGGCATGAGAGAGGAAGAGACATATCTTGAAAGAGAAGCTGATGGCATATTGGCAGTGAAAGGGAGCAGAGTTACAGTCTCTCTTGTCTTTATAGCACTGAGGAGGAAGTCGAACTGTGTGAAAGAGGTGGAGAAACTGCAGGAGAAGAGAGAGAGGCGTCGGCTTCAGCAACAGGAGCTCAGGGAGAAGAGAGCTCAGGTACAATACCATTCAACTTTCTGAATTTATTTAATTAATCTTGATCATCAATCAGTCATGGTACTGAGATGATATCCTGAAAGACATTAGATGATTTTCTGATCAGTGAATACATCTCCCTCTTGTCATTTTTGTTTCAGGAGGTGGATACGACGATTCCTAACTATGAGATCATGTACATGATCCGAGATTTCCGAGCCAGTCTAGACTACCGGCCACTGACCACATCAGATTTGGTGAGTAGACTGTTTCTTTTTTTTCTTTCTTGGTTGTTGTATGTTAGCCCTCAGTCACAAATAATTAAAAAGTCCTTCTCTGTTTCACCAGATTGAAGAGCACAGAATATGTGTTTGTGTGAGGAAACGTCCACTCAACAAAAAAGGTAAAGTCTTTTATCTTTGTGAGCAACTGTTACACGCCATATTTTATTAAAAATAAAAGTATTACAAGTCTTTTTTTTGCTGTTTTGCAGAATTGTCCATGAAGGATTTGGATGTGATCACCATCCCCAGTAAGGATGTGGTGATGGTGCATGAACCTAAACAAAAAGTGGACCTGACTCGCTACCTGGAAAACCAGACATTCCGCTTTGACTACGCTTTTGATGACAGCACCACCAACGAGATGGTTTACAGGTTTGTAAATTTTACACACCCTGTGTAAAATGGTTCGATGTTATATCTTTGGCAGGAGGAGTAGTGAATGGATGTGTTGCTCTGTGTTTCACTGCAGGTTCACTGCCAGACCTCTAGTGGAGACCATCTTTGAGAGAGGCATGGCCACTTGCTTCGCCTACGGACAGACGGGCAGCGGAAAAACACACGTGGGTTACATTCAAGGAAAAGCCAAAAAACACATTTCTTAAAACAGATGAAACCTAATTTTTCCTATGAGAGTTTGGAGGAATTTTATTGCCTATAATTTCAAAATATCACTTCACTTATTTTCTCTGTGTTCTGTATTTTAGACTATGGGTGGAGATTTCTCTGGGAAGAACCAAGACTGCTCCAAAGGAATTTATGCGTTAGCTGGTAAGTCCGTGAACCATGTTTTCTCAAGTAATGTTTTGTGTTCTAATGATGTAATTTAGGTTAAATGTTTCGATCTGTCATTTCTTTTCTTGCAGCTCGGGATGTATTTCTCATGTTGAAGAAACCCAACTACAAGAAATTAGATCTACAAGTGTATGCGACCTTCTTTGAAATCTACAGTGGAAAGGCAAGTGATTATTATGATTTTAATTCTGCTCACAAATTAAATATCGAAATACTATAGTAAAAATAGGATCACTGGCGGTTAGACCGATCATAGATTTAATAGAATAATAACTGTACTACTAATGTATTCAATATTTTGTAATTATTCATATTGGTAATATTTAAAATTGAAATGTATTTATTTATTTATTATCGATTTATTTCCAAATCGCTCCTCTGCCGCTCTAACAGAGAGAGAGAGATGAGTTTTGCTCACTACTTAGTTGTAACTATTAATTCTACCTTAATAAATAATACTCACCATGTTGGGGTGTCAATCAGATAGTTACTGCATCACACAAGAAAAAAACTGAAAAGATTTAGGAGGCACTGGATTTACACAACATTATCATGTGCTTAATATTAACAAGATATAATTTAAAATTATAGTCAATATCAGATAATCGCCACAGCACTTTATGTAATCATTAGTTTTTGTTGTTTTGCTGTGTGTACCTTTAGGTGTTTGACCTGCTGAATCGTAAAACTAAGCTGAGGGTGCTGGAGGATGGGAAACAGCAGGTGCAGGTTTTGGGGCTTCAGGAGAAGGACGTGAGGTGCACAGAGGACGTCCTGAAACTGATAGAAGTGGGAAACAGCTGCAGGTATGAAAACAGAAACTCAGGCAATCTAGTTGTTAGTGGTGCAATGTCACGACTCCGAATTTGTTATTTTTCACTAAATGTTATTATGATCATATTTTTCTGGCTGCTGCACTTTTCTCTGCACCCTTGTTTGCCTTTTGTTCATCTTTATGTCTGATTGCTCTCTCTCTCCTAGAACATCAGGGCAGACGTCAGCCAACGCTCACTCATCTCGCAGCCACGCTGTATTCCAGATAATTCTTCGGAGGAAGGGCAAGATGCATGGCAAGTTCTCCCTCATCGACCTCGCAGGAAATGAGAGGGGCGCTGACACGTCGAGTGCCGACCGCCAGACGCGGCTGGAGGGAGCTGAGATTAACAAAAGCCTGCTGGCGCTGAAGGTCTGTAGACGGGAAGGGGAGTAGCTCTCTTTGTAGAGACTTGAGCGTTTCACTTTATTTCATAATCACTCAATTGCTTTTTTAAAACACTTCCTTTCTTCATGATTCAGGAGTGCATCAGGGCTCTTGGCCACAACAAGCCCCACACTCCATTTAGAGCCAGTAAGCTGACCCAGGTCCTTAGAGACTCCTTCATTGGGGAAAATTCACGCACATGCATGGTCAGTTCTCTTGTTTTTATAAATAACGTGTTGTCTCACCTCTGCCATACATGACATTCATCTTAATGATACTCTCTCTTTATCTCCACAGATTGCAACAATCTCTCCTGGTCTGACATCGTGTGAAAATACACTCAACACACTACGCTACGCCAACAGGTGGGAATATGTCTTTGCCACAGAAACCGATGGAAATTATGAAATTAGAGCTTTTATAATTCTATTATAATCCCCAGTGGTTTTTGTGTAGATTTAAATTAGTTTTACAAATGTTACTGTGAGTTCCTCTCCCTACCCTCAGTAGTTCTAACTCTCGTGTCCCCTCTCACTTCTCGTTTTCCTGCTTTGTTCCCCTCTCTTCTCTCCGGCCTTCTGCTTGTCTTCTTTTGCATGTGACACTCTTCATCCTTCTCCTTTGCTTTCATTTGTGTCTTTTTTAAAATCTTAAATAAGCTGTGGACATTACTGTTTTCTCCTGAAGAACAACACAACCATAAAGCTGCACCTGTGAAAAACCTTATTCTTTTCAGTGACATCATTAGCAGAGTCTGATTGTCGTGACATCTGTGAATATATATACACACAGTTCAAAACTGACTTAAGAGGGTTATGGATGAGGCTACAGTTTTATGATTCTTGATGACTTTCAGGAGGCAAAGTTCAACACTGAATATCTTTCTTCTCATGCTTGCTTAGGTTGAATATTTATCTCAGCAAGGTAACACCACCAGATGACTTCGCCAGAACACCCTGTCAGTGTTACCTCGAGCTTGAGCTAACTGAAAAATAATGTTTACAAAGTAACATAGTTAATAATATCCTCAGCTTCCACTGCTCTCTCCTCCGTTCTCCCCAGGGAGAGGGAAAGCTTGCTCGCAGCCTCTGAGTGGAAATAATCTGCAACTCTGACCGATGTAATATAATGCCAGGCAGCAAGCTCCTACGTTTACAAACTGATATGATTCAATGAAATGGCTCTACAGCTATAATCTGGAGGCAAGCAAGAAGAAGATATGGTACACCTGATGCCTGGCCTGGGATCATCTCGGGTCACACGCCACTTTGTTTTTATAAATATTCCACCTATGCATGCACATAGTCGCTCAGTGAACACTCCCTCTGGATGCTCAGGAAGGATGAAATAGAAAACTGTGAAGCATATAAAAGTATCAAGCATGAGTTTTTGGGTGAAATGCTAAGCGGGTAATCCCTCTCACATGGTCCTGATTAATTACCACTGTACCTGCAGGAACAGTGGTCCAAGGTGCTAATATCTTATTAGCTGGGTGAGGCCTCATTAAACATGAGCTCAGTCTTTAGGTGGCATGTATTGGATTGAATTAGCATTGCAAGCAGGTGAACCAGACAATCTTCCCCACAGTGTGTGATACAAACAGGAGAACATTTACAGGACTAACAGTCATCTCTCCCCATGCATGATTCATCAAGGTCATGATGCTGTCATCCTGTGCTATTCGTGAACGCTTGACCCAAACCGTTAACGCCGCACTCCAGATCAAACGGCAGCCACGCCAGAGTGGGTCTGGCACGGCGGAGACTCTGCCTCCAGACCAGCTCATTGTCTTTTCTCTGGCAGAGTCAAGGAGCCACCCAGGACAATTAAATCATGATGGAGGGTGGTCGACCCAACATCCACGCTGTCAATCAGCTGATCTTTTTAGATGAGCAGTGGCTGAGTATCTCGCCACAGAGAGATTTAATTTCAAACTGCTCTGTGAGTAGAATGTAAGTATTACGGGTATGGATCTAATCTATATCAAGTTATAAGTGAAATAATCATATCACATATTAGTATACAGCAAATTCTAAATAAGCAATTCATGGACAATTAAGAATCAGAATTGACATTGTCAGTAATGTCCACTGAACTAGACGTTCTGTCGGATGTTCAGTTTTTGCTGATAGTGAAGTCATGTGAACTCCCAAATGTTCTTCAGAGGAGGAGTGTGTTCCCAGTCATTTTTACCTTCCATTGGGCCATGTCTCAGGTAGTGGAGATGGAGGATCAGGTCCTCGAGGACCACCGAGCTGTTTTCCAGGTAAGAGCACTGAAGAAAACTTGCACTGAGGCCGCTTTCACACCTACCTTGTACGGTGTGAACTTTTCCACTTTTTAACTAAAACACCAGATGTGAAAGGTGCGACAGCATTAAACAATCGAAGAAGGAAAAAGAAGTGGAAGCAGCTCGCAGGATTGCTTGCTGTCTTTGCCTCAGACGATATCATGTGCGAACGACATGGACGCTCATTTTGCTGGTAGTCGAACCACGATGATATTACAGTGGCAACGAAGTTAACGAAGTGAACCAGTTCATTGATTTTTTCCATTAAAACAGAAAGACTAAATTTGAATGCCCTTCATTCAAACACGTACAGAACACAATGTCTGAATTGACAACACACAGATGTCAGATGCACGCCCATCTAAAAACCAGTCAATACCAGGTATGGGTAGACGCAGCCCACGTAGGTGAGGATGACAAGACTAACCACATTTCGATAAGTCTTTAGTCTAAAGCTTTGTCCGATTTTATCTGTGAAGACGCCCTAAATACTACAGCTCGCCTCTTTATGACTTTTTATGTCCATATATGAAGACAGTATATCCCATGTGCTTTTAGGTATGCAAATAAAGCTGGACTAACACAGCCATGTCTTACCATTAGTATTAATAAATGCTGTATATTGTTAAACATCAATTTTGACATCACTCATCATTTTAGAAACTGTGTAATAAAGAGCAGTTTATGCTCTTTCTAACTAGCTTCCACTGGTATCATTTGTAAAGGCTGGGTGCTAGTTAAGAAGTTGTTCTTCTGTGTTGCTGGTTGGATTTCCATTAACTAATGAAGCACCTTTCTCTGTGAGCAGGAGTCGATCCGGTGGCTGGAGAATGAAAAGGAGCTGCTGGAGATGACAGAGGAGGTGGATTACACTTGAGTCGTACGCCACCAGCCAAGCAGATCCAGACTTGAAATGAACTCACTTGTAGCTCCGAGGAGCAAGTCCAGTCGGTGACACATTTCGATTACGACTCCACAAACACGAATCACTTCTGTTTTACAATGATGTTCTTCCTTTTCGACAGATAAAGTGAAGTCATTCCGCCTACTCCGGCAGGAGGAGGAGCAGGCCAGTAAGCAGATCAATCCCCAAGAGGCCACGCAGCCTTAGTGACTGGAGGCCAAAGAGATCGGCTGGCACATTCAGAAACGTAACCACTTCAGATGTTCGGCACAACTCGGCTGTCAACAGCAGCTGTGAAACAACATTAAAAAAAGGACTGTCTGATGTATCAACAGGCTCAAGGGAATCTCATTTGTCATGATCCTCTCCTCTAACAGAACTGGCTCTCACTCAATATGGTCTTAAGAAACTCGGGAAGGAAAATAGTTTTTCCTTTTCTTTCGGTAGATTTTTCTTTTATACTTCTTGTACTTTCTTGGAATACAAACTTTTTGACCTGGCTAAAGAAGATCTCCATCAATCTGTTTTTAAGGTTTACCGCAGTGAACCAGTATTTAATTAGTGGTTGTCCCTGGCTGACATGTCTGCATGTGCACTCAGTGATAGCTAAAGCATTCACTGTCTCAAGATTTCATGCTTTGACTCCTCAGTTGTAAAGACATATCTCATAAGCGATCTCTTCTTTCATTTCCTCCCTTCTGCAGTGTCGAAGTTCATAAAACGTATTTGAAGCAAGAAAACCCATCCAATAACTAATGCAAGAAATTCAATAACTTCTCACAAAACTTTCTTTTGTGTCTACACTCAATAACACGGTGAATTACGTCAAGCCAAATCAAACAAGTAGAAATGAAGAAGGCCCAGTAGCTGGGACCGAGATTGTGGACATCATCTACGCAAAGATCGACCAACATCAGGTGAACTGACAGCTTTAAAACACGAAACCAACGCAACCATCTCAGCCGTACAGAGAATAATAGCTTATTTAATGCAATAAATCAAGGCATTGGCTCAGTTTTAAAGTTTATCCACATATTCCATTATTCCAAATCAAAGCTCCACAAGATGCCTCCAGACATATCCCCACAATGTGACAAATGTAATACTAGAGAACAAATTCCATAGATTTGTTCTCTGTTCCAGGAAAGAAATACTGACACATTCTCTGACATTCTTAATCCACACATTGAACCTTGATCTGTACTGATCGCAGAGCCTGATGTTACATTCTGTATTAAGAAGAGTTTATCCTCTCTTCAGGCTGTAGCTCAGGAAAATGACCTACACCCTTCACCTTGAAGAAATAAGGTTCTCGCTGAGGAGCAGTCTGTGTGACAGGATTTTGCTGCCACCCCCCTCGACTGTTACCTAAAAAACTATCCACATGTTGACTGTTACTATTCTTCACCTGATAAGATGCGTGTTCTTTTGTGTTTATATTGGACACCGTTGTCTCTCCTCATTAGAAAGTTTTATTGTGAAAGGGTTTCACTGGAAACACTGATGCATCAGTCTATCTTGACAGCCTCTGGCGACCAGAGCGAGTAACTACATCTCTACATTTGTCAGCAGCAATAATGAAGATGGATGGCTGAACCACATCATGCACTGAACATAAATGCATGGCCCCTCAAAAAAGGGTTTTAATAAAAAATGTCACATTTGAAAGTACTAATTAGACGTACTAATTAGTTGATAAGATAAGAAGCAACAGTTGCTGCCCTTGTCTGAAGTATCAACTCAGTGATAGTCACGTGATGTGGACACAGAAAAACAAGAACTTGTGGCCAATCTTAATTTATTGTGAGCTGCTGCTTAATTCCAGTAATATTAGGACTTTATTCTTGAAATCTCTTGAATTTTTTCTCTTCAATGTGGCCCCAATACTAAAAGAAATCCAGACAGATTTTTGATTAGAATAATCATCTATTACAGATTATTTGTGATGGATGACAAATTCTCTCACACGCACACACACACACACAAAAAACTTATACAGCCTCCATCAGCCAAAAGTTGTCCCAGTCCCAAAAGTTAACAGTCATCAGGGTAAAAAACTCAATATGAGCTCTTTAAATGTTTCTTCTACATATTCTTTGTGTTTCAATGTGGGAAATTCAGTTCCTCCAAGCAAATTCCCTCTATCACAGGGCTGGGCTGAGTCACAAGCTGTTGGCTTTGTCCTCCTCTGCCATTTAAGAAAAGTGGATTCCTGCGGAGTTGAAGGCGTGCAGCAGTCTGAGGATGAAGAAAAATACCCACGATTAAACAAGTCAAATCAGTCATTTTGTTACAGGTAGACTCTTTGGTAAAAAAGGATTTGAAGAAGCTTACACCATGAAGTCATCGATATCCATGGACCGGGCTCTCTTCTCACTGAAATCTACCTCCTGCAACACGCTCTCAATCTTCTTGGCGATGCTGAAGTCTGTGGGCACTTCCTGTCAAGTTGAAGCACAAGACTTTAGATTCAGACAAAAACTAGGGAGTGTGCAACAAGTGGCCGCATTTAGTCAGAATCTCACATGGCTGACAGAGCTGTACACTGGGATATTCACTCACCACATTGTGCACAGAGCAGTGAATTCTGTAGTTCTTTTCCAGCAGCTGTTCCACAGCAGTTGACCTGGAAATTAGAAATCCACATTACTGACGGTGTTTTTTCCCCACACTGACAGAAGAGGCTGCAGGTGGAGTGGGAGCATCTGCAGCAGGCGGTTAGTTACTCACTTGAAAGCTGCACTGAGTGTTTTGTTTTTCCTCACGAAAGCTATTCTGACCAGGCCGTCCCACTCCTGTCCAGGAGAGAAGAGAGCACAGTGTTAAATATCTACAGTTCATCTCCTGCTCTAAATACTAAGGTGGCCGAGACGTCTCACACAAATGCATTAATAGAAAACACAACTGCAAAAGCCACACAATGGAAACACAACATTTGTTTCATTGTCATCATCCGTTGTCGCTCACTTCCGTTGTGGTTGTGTTTCCATCGTGTGGGTTTGTAGTTGTCTTTGCATTTGAGTTTTCCATCAATGCACTTGTGTGTGAAGTCTCGGCCACCGTAGAATACAGTCTCACAGTGGGAACCATTTCAAGAAACTCTACCTGGAAGTTAACTGGAGGGGGGGGATTTTTCGGTTCTATCCTGACGACACTTGACTCCACTTTTGGAGGAGGACGGAAATTATTCTTCCCCACCTGATTGAAGGGGAAACATCAACAGAGAGTCACGGTTGTTGCAACAGAAAACAATCTTGATGAAAGTGAATCGTCCAGAGACACTGTCATGATGTAGCGGTGTCAGAGTTGCTTTTGCACACCGACCTTCATGAGGTGGTCGACACGAGCCAGGAGCTGTGTGTTGATGGACAGGCGGCAGTACAGCTTGTCTCCCGGTGTGGCGACCAGCCGCATGGCAAACTCTCTCTGGAACATCAACACGGCACACCTGAACAGAAGTGAAACAAAAAGAGCTTCTGAATGCTCCACCTGCACATGAGACCAATGTAGTTCAAACCTCGTTTTTTTTTTATAAATGTTCTGACCTGAAGAAAGGTCGGTGAAGCAGGAGCTTGAAGACAAACGGTGATGAAATCTGCACAACGCATAAAGAAATGCAGAGATTCAGATAAATGCAGGGAATGATATATTGTCAGGTCAGCTGTGTGCAGGAGGAAAGCCGTTTACCTGGTAAGGTAAATTAGCCACACAGACGTCAAAGAAAGGCAGATCTGTTTTTAATACATCTCCAACTAATATTTGAAGTTTGGTCTGCATGGGCCTGTTGGAAAAACACAGCCCTTTCAATAGATTGATTTTCACTTTACTCAATTGAGATGCTGAAAATCTGTTATGGGAGCTCCACTGGTTTATGGTTGGCAGATAAAAAACAGCCGATATGAGCCTTTCACAGACAAATCAACAATGCAGAAAAGATGTACATTTTTTTATTTTCTAAAATCAAGTTCTACATTACATATAAATTTTCTATTTCTTTATAGTTATTTATAATTAAGTTTATGGTTACATCTCAGGAATATTGACAATTTCTTATTGGCCCCCAAAAACACATAACGTATTGTCGGGCTCTACTATGGAGGCACAGTGCAGTTGTCTTCACTCGCGTGCACTGGACTCTTTTCTGAAGCTCAGCCACCAGTCTGCCGTCCAACTCACAGGCCACCACCTGCAGGAATATCAATTACTCTTTAGAATGAACAGCTTCAGACAATGCAGGTGGTTGTAAACAGTGATGCTATAGTCTGTGTTCGCAGCCACTCATTCAATGAGAATCTGACATGAACTCGGGTCCGGACTTTTTATGTGGTTTGCCTCTCACACACGAAGAACACAGCAGGAGATTGTCTCGGTCAGACGCGTTCACAAAAGCAAGGAACTGTTTCATCCTCATGTGTTTGTATTCTTAGTTTCACGTTTTGTGTCAGAGATCAACACACTCAATCGATTGCTCACAGGAGTTTATATAAGTCAACTTTCCTGTCTCGACCTGAGAACTTGGAGCGTGGTAGCGCTTTGTGTCTCACCTTCTTAGCCTTCTCCAGCAGTTTCACCGTCATGTTTCCGGTACCGGGTCCCACCTCCAGAACCACGTCTGTCGGCCTGAGAGCAGCCTGAAACACAGGGGACACACACACAAATTAGGAAAACTGTGTACAATGACAATACATTTGTGTGTCTGCGGAGGTGCTTGTGTGGGGAAATTAAACTGTCCGTTCACATCTCAGTGGCAGAGTGCATTGGAACAGCCTCCCACCTTTTCAATGATACTATTGACAACCAGGGGATTCTTCAGGATGTGCTGGCCGATGCCGGTGTTGAACATGATCCCTGCAACAGACAGCAAACAGGACAGTGTCAACAGTGAGGGCAGGAGATGGATTTACACAAGACCAGGAAACAAACTACTTCTACAATACTCTTATACATTATAAACAGTTTATAAACATAAATTAAATAGTAAGTTTACATTATATGTTGAGTTAATATTCAGTTAATAAACAATAATAATAACAGTTGAATTGAATAATATCAAGAGAAACATGATTTTGTAGTTTTCACTTACAGTTAATGATTGTTTTTGAATTAAATATGAGAACAAACCGCCTGATGGTAAATCAGTTTGACATTAAATATTGATTTAGTGATATAGACTCGTTGTATGTTGAAATGTTGTCAGTTTAAATAAAGATAGTCTGAATTACATTGTTTACCTTGTAACAAACTGGGAACATGAGCTGAGCGTCACAACAAAACTTTATTGACAGCACGTGAAAACTCCCTTTATTGTTAATGGTGTTTGACACTGATGTGAATGTTTTGTATCGTCATGATGACGAAGATGATGTTTGACCACAGACTGTAAATAAAGAGGGTTTGACTCTTCTCTCAGCAGCTGAACGTCATGTTAGCTGTCGTGCTAATGCTAACCCCCTCCCCCGTAGAGACGAACCTTGGTTCTTGACTTCCTGGTGCTGCCTGCTTTTCTTCTCCGCTTTCACCTTCGGCATTTTTGCTCCGTTTGAAGATCCACAAACACGAAGTTGACAGTAATAGCAGATAAATCCGTGAGGGCTCCTGAAACACGTGTAAACCCTTTCTTCTTCGCGGATTTCAAGCTTTCCTCTCCTCCTGTGTCGCCCTCTAGTGGCAGCTGAACGCCTCCTACATTGCTTTTATAAACTACAATATCACTGGGATCATCATGAGTTGGTCTTTGTCTGTTCTGTCACTTGTCATTATATCTTTCAAACAAGTGAACTGAAGTAAGAACAACTGCAGTGTTTGCCTCTGAAATGTTGTAGAATGGAAATATAAAATACTTTAAAATTGAATTACTTGATGTACACCTATATCAAATGTACACAGGTACTTCAAAATTGTATTCAGTTGCAGAATTGTTTAAATGTACTGAGTTAATTTCTTCCCAAGGAACCTCCACCAAGGCCCAGACAGTCCCCCTATGAAACCACCGTTAAATTCACTAGATCCAGATTTTGATTTGGATCTGCACCAAATAGCGCACACTCATAGATTTCAAGTCCCTGAACATTTTTCATCAAGATCCATCGATTATTCTCTGAGTAATCAATGAAAATGTGGAAAAAAACATCATATCTCGCAATATAGAAGAAAGTGAAAAACAATTCCTGGATCCACACTGAAATGTAATGGCTTCTTTTCTGACCCCCACCACTTCCCTACACCAAGTTTTGTGGTAATCCGTCCAGTAGTTTTGTGTAATCCTAACATAAACTAAAAGATAGACAAACTGAGAATATAACAGAGGTAATAACAATTTGAATAGCTGGTTTTAGATTTATATTTTATTATCTATTAAACAATGCAACACTGAAACATAAATATGAGTGAAAAGATTCCTTTTCCTAGTCAGAGATGGGAATCTCCTCCAGTGTCATGGCGATGTCTCGAAGTTTGGGATCATCCAGCCAGTTGACTTTATAGGCCAGGAGGATGCCCTGAGGAGAGACACACGTGTCAATACACCAGCTTCCAAGTTCACTTCACTCATTAACCAGTCAGACCTTGTAGTGATAGAATGTATTTTTAAATTCTTGTACAATTTACCCTCAGGACGTTCTGTGTCATGATGGCCAGCTTTTTATATTTCTCCAGGTTCGCCTGGCCTTTCTCTAGCACTGCTTTGTACTTCTCTGTGTCCGGGTGCTCTTTCCTGGACATCAGCTCCTCCATCTCTTTCATTTTCTCATGTGTGAGGCGTTTCATCTCTACATACACACACACACACAAATATTATTGACAAAGTGACTCTACTCTGTCAAAACAATAAATGTGTTGTTTAATAAAAAAAATGAATGGATGATAGTTCTGGGACCTCGTTGTTCACCATTTGTCAAGGGAACATGGAGCAGAGAAAAACTCTTCAATCAAGTGAAAATTTGAAATGAACCACAGAACATACCAAGTCTCGTCTTCTGTATTTCTGTAATTTCATCTTGAAGATCTCTGGACTCCTGAAGAAAAAATTGAAATAAATCACCTCAATTTGAAACAACACTTTTATCCTAATACATATGTCAATTTGTAAAACAGAAAACTTGCAGAGCTCCTCCCAATCTACTTAATAGAAGAAGAGACTACTTACTTTCTGAAGTTGTTTTATATGTGAACAAAAAGCCATGCATCGATCGCTCACAGCTTTCAGTCCGCTAAAAATATAAATGTACAAAGCTGTCAATCAATATCATAAATACATCAAAATAATGGGATAGAGTGAGCCTAGTTATATGAGTTGACATACTCTGCCTCTGAATTGTTTTCTTTCAGCTTTTCTCCAATAGCATGCCACATCTGCATCCTGAAAGACACCAGTCAAATCAGTTAATGTCCAAGGTTAACCAAGGGTTTACGGATTCTAGATCATATATTTTCACATTGTATTATCATATATGCAGAGAAATCCATCATTCATCAAAGAGAATAAAGGATGTTTTTAAAGCGGTTTACCTATGCAGTGTCAACATGCTGTTAAAATGATTCGTCTTGACTCTTTCCAGCTCACTGACGTAATCTGGTCTGGAAACGTAGATGAAAAATAGATCCAATTTACATTGCATTACAACAATGTAAATTTAAAAATGAACTTAATCCTGTATTTGTTTTGAAGTTCTAGATCCACACCATTGGTTAAATACTCACAAGTCTCTCTCTGCTTCAGATGTGCTGCATGACCTCTTTGCTTTTCCTGTCACAAGAAAGAGAAAGATGTTAATGCTTCAATTGTTTAATTCATTATATTACAAGGTGATGAAAAAACATATCTACCTGCATTGAGCTGTACAGCCATCTCAAAACACTGGTTGGACATCTGTTGCTTTATTCTGAAAAGAAAGTGATTTCAGAGATTACAAAGATTCCAGCTGTTGTCTCATGTCAAGAAGTAGTGTTTTAATTGGTGCGTGATCCAACTGGATTTCAAGTGGAACCTTGACCACTGCGGTTAGGATGTGATTCAACAGATGAACCAGCACTAAGTCACTGAGAACTGCACGGTGAAATCTAAATTTCTGTGGGTCGCATATCTCGAGAACCATTCACCTTATCGCCTTCATACTTGGACATGCAATACGTTCAATATTAATAAAGATGGAATAAACAGGCAAGCAGTGCTCTTTAGCAGCGGAGGCTGGGACTCATCAACAAAAGGGACGTTGTTGATCATGACAACAGGGTTTTCAAGACAACAGCAACAACAACTGAGTGTTCTGCCTACTGAGTCAAGCTTCATAATAAACAGGCGAACAGCTCTTTGAGCAGCAGCGGTGGTGCAGCTTCATGGTTCTGTGTCCTGAGTCCTGCAGCTGGTCTTTACTTGTCATAGCTCCATTACTGCAGGTCACCATTGCTTGAAAGCTGCAACCAGCATCACCACAGGCCAAGCAAACAGCCCATTGCAAAAACAGGCAGGTTTGGAACAAGCACTGCACTAGTGGTATTAAAAACAGGAGTGTTGAAGCAGATGTGAGAGAGGAACCTCAGCATGTTTGCCGGCGAGATGTCCCGCTGTGCGTTGGAGCTGTCGGGAGCAGGACCATCATTCAGTGCCACAGCCTCCATCGTGTGTTTGAGGTCTCCCACGCTGTCGGATTAACCACTGAGTTAGTTCCATGATGAAAGATCTTCACAAGGAAAAGTCCATGTCAACTAATACTGTGTAGACTTACCCATTAAAAATAAATTACTCCTGTTATATGCTACTGAATTTGGATTAAGATCTAAGCAGGCAGAAGTATGATTGTCAGAATCTAATGAACTGGCTTTATGGGGAAACAATATTATACACTGTTAAAATAGCAATAAATATATAGAAGTAGAATTATGGTGGAAGTGAAGAAAAAAGTTAAGAAATACGAAACATATTAAAAGGGAAATATTTTCCCGTGGGCTGGAAGTATAGCAAATAATAAATACTCAAACTACAACTACCTAGAAATTGCAATTAGGTCCAATACCCCCAGTTTAAGAAGAGTCCACCCCTTTTCAATGCAGTGTAAAGTTTAAACAAACTAATAATGATAAAAATGCACGAGTGAAGAAGTTTATTTTCTACTCACCGTTGCTGAGGTCACACTGCGGACTGATGGGAGTTGAATTAAACTATCTCACTTTGTTTAATCGAGCTTAACGTTGTCGGTAAATTGAAATCAAACACAGAAGTTAATGTGTGAGCGACTAGCTACGACTGACAAATAAAAGTTCAACATTAACTTCTCACAAGCTTTCAGCGGCTGTTCCATGTGAGACTTTGTTACTGTCACTTCTCGGACGGTGTTTTTTGCTTACATCCGTTAGTTTCAGAGATATAGAAACCCGCCAGGAAGTATTTAATATCACACACATGTCTGTCAGCGCCCTCCACAGAGGCCTGGAGTGAGAAGTGAAGGTGTGGGGAATATTTCAAGATTTCCAAGACTTTCAAGAATTCGAGACTTTATTTTGGTCATGACTCATGTGAATCAGCAATAACATACAGCATCTGCTGTGGCATGATCTTGCAACTAGAAGGGAAAATGTTACCAATATACCACACTATATATTATCCTTCTGCTTATGCATACTATTTCGCTTCAGAAACTGTTAAGATGACATTAGAGCCACAAATCTGACTAGGTTTGTCTCCCACCACCAAGACTTCGAAGAAACCTTCAACCTGTGTCCAGGAGACCTTCAGCATGTGTCTGTCTTATCTCCCGGGATTTTAATATTCACTCAGTTCACACACATAGATCTCACAACACATACCGTAGTTCTCACAACACATAGTCAACACATAGTTCTCACACAAACTCTCACACACACTCTCACACACAGTCTCACACACACTCACAAACACACACACACACACACACACACACACACACACACACACACACACACACACACACACACACACACACACACACACACACACACACACACACAGCATGCGCTCCCTTCAGATTTTATCAATATGATACACGTCCATGATCTAATTTTCGCTGCTTTCATTCACTTCATCAGCAGTTCACTGTGGAAAACCTCCACTGCCTGCCTCATCCTTCCTTTGCATGATGTGACATTTTTCATCCCTTTTCTTCTCCTTTTTTGCTTTCATTTGTGTCTTTTTTAAATCTTAAATAAGCTGTGGACATAACTGTTTTTTCACTGACTCCTGAAGAACAACACAACCATCTCAATGTGGGTGTCTCATTTGTTCCGTATGACATCAGTGGTGAGGCCTGATTGGTCGGGACATCTGTGAATATATACATTACAAGTTCAAATCTGACTCTGGTGAGGTTATGGACAGCCACAGTTTTATGATTCCTTGGATGACTTTCAGAGGCAAAGTTCAACACTGAATATCTTTCTCTTCTCATGCTTGCTTAGGTTGAATATATATCTCAGCAAGGTAACACCACCAGATGACCTCGGCCAGAACACGCTCCTGTCAGTGTTACCTCGGAGCTTGAGCTAACTGAAAATAATGTTTTACAAAGTAACATAGTTACTAATATCCCCAGCGTTTCCACTGCTCTCCTCCGCTCTCCCAGGGAGAGGGAAAGCTTGCCGCAGCCTCTGAGGTAAATAATCTGCAACTCTGACCGATGTGGTCATAATGCTACAGGCAGCAAGCAGTTTACAAACTGATATGATTCAATGAAATGGTTCTACAGCCAGTAACCTGCGCAAGCAAGAAGAAGATATGTACACTGATGCCTGGCCTGGGATCATCTCGGTCACACGCCACTTTGTTTTTGAGAATATTCCACCCATGCATGCACATAGTCGTTCAGTGAACACTTTCCTGATGCTCAGGAAGGATGAAATAGAAACTGTAGAAGCCATTAAGTAAAAGTGACAAGTATGGGAGCTTTGGGTCAAATGCTGCGGGCAATCCTCTCACATGGTCCTGATTAATTACCACCGTACCTCCGCAGGTCAGGTCCAAGGTGTGCTAATATCTTATTAGCTGGGTGAGGCCTCATTAAACATGAGCTCAGTCTTAGGTGGCATGTATTGATTGAATTGTATTGCATAAGGGGTGAACCAGACACCTTCCACTGTGTGTGGGACACAGAAAATTATACGGCAAACATTTACAGGACCAACAGTCATCTCTCCCCATGCATGATCTCACTGCTGTCATGATGTTGTCATCCTGTGCTATTCGTGAACGCTTTGACCCAAACTGCTAACGCCGCACCTCCAGATCAAACGGCAGCCACGCTCAGAGTGGGTCTATGCCAAGGAGACTCTGCCTGGGACTTAGCTCATTGTCTTTCTCTCTGCAGAGTCAAGGAGCTGACTGTGGACACCAACCAAGTGATGGAGGGTGGTCGACCCAACATCCACGCTGTCAATCAGCTGGATCTTTTAGATGAGCAGTGGCTGAGTATCTCACACACAGAGAGATCGACTTCAAACTGCTCTGTGAGCAGAATGTAAGTATTGATGGGTATGGATCTAATTTTATATCAAGTTATATGAAACATCATATCACATATTAGTATACAGCAAATTCTAAATAAGTAATTCATGACAATTAAGAATCAGAATTGACATTGTCAGTAATGTCCACTGGAACGGATGTGTCTGTCGGATGCTCAGTTTTTGTTGATAGTGAAGGGTGAACTCCTGTAAATGTCTTCAGAGGAGGAGGTGTCTCCCAGCCATTTACTCATTGAAGCCATGTCTCAGGTAGTGGAGATGGAGGATCAGGTCTCGAGGACCACCGAGCTGTTTTCCAGGTAAGAGCACTGAAGAAAACTTGCACTGAGGGCCGCTTTCACACCTGCCTTGTACGGTGAACTTTTCCACTTTTAACTAAAAAGATCGAGATGTGAAAAGGTGCGACAGCATTAAACACCGAAGAAGGAAAGAAGTGGAAGCAGTTTCGCAGGATTATGCTAGTTGTCTTTGTTTCAGACGATATCACATGTGCAACGACATGGACGCTATTTGCTGGTAGCTCTAATCCAATGGCGATATTACAGTGGCAAATTGGTTAACGGGCGAACCAGTTCATTGATTTTTTCCATTAAAACAGAAAGACTAAATTTGAATGCCCTTCATTCAAACACGTACAGAACACAATGTCTGAATTGACAACACACAGATGTCAGATGCACGCCCATCTAAAAACCAGTCAATACCAGGTATGGGTAGACGCAGCCCACGTAGGTGAGGATGACAAGACTAACCACATTTCGATAAGTCTTTGGGTCTAAAGCTTTGTCCTGATTTTTATCTGTGAAGACGCCTTAAATACTACAGTGCTCATTTCTTTATGACTTTTTATGTCCATATATGAAGACAGTATATCCATGTGCTTAGGGTATGCAACAAAGCTGACTAACACAGCCATGTTCAACATTAGTATTAATAAATGCTGTATATTGTTAAACATCAATTTTGATATCACTTCATCATTTTAGAAACTGTGTAACAAAGTTGAGTTGTAAGTTTTGTGGCCTTCCAATTACCAACACTGGTATCATTTGTAAAGGCTGTGCTAGTTAAGAAGTTGTTCTTCTGTGTTGCTGAAGCTGATTTCCCATTAACCAATGAAGCACCTTTCTCTGTGAGCAGGAGTCGATCCGGTGGCTGAGAATAGTAAGGAGCTGCTGAGATGACAGAGGAGGTGATTAAGAGTGACGTTGAGTCGCACGCCACCAGCTGGCGCAGATCCAGACCAGAAAATAGAAATCCTCATCGAGCCCGAGGCATAAGTCCAGTCGAATACTATTTGACACTGGCCAAACATGAATTACTTCTGTTTTACACGATTCCCTTCCTCTTTCGATGATAGTATGGAAATATTCCGCCTCACTTCCAGGAGGAGAGCAGGCCAGTGGGCAGATCAATCCCAAGAGGCACACGTGGCTTCAGTGGATTGGAGGCTAAAGAGATTTAAGTGGCACATTCAGAAACGTAACCACTCAGATGTTCGGCACAACTCGGCTGTCAACAGCAGCTGTGAAACAACATTAAAAAGGACTGTCTGATACCACAGCCTATGAATCTCATTTGTCATGATCCCTCTCCTCTCTAACAGAACTGGCTCTCACTAATATGCGGTCTTGTAAGAAAACCGGGAAGGAAAATAGTTTTTCCTTCTTTCGGTAGATTTTTCTCTTTATACTTCTTGTACTTTCGAACAGAATCTTTTTGACCTGGCCAGCTATTAAAGAGATCTCCATCAATCGGCTTAAGGTTTACCGCAGTGAACCAGAGATACTGGTGGCTGTTCCTGGCTGACATGTCTGCATGTGCACTCAGTGATAGCGTTTGTACACCACTGTCCTAAGATTTCACAGTTGACTCCCTCAGTTGTATGCAGACATTCCTATAAGCGATCTCCTTCTTTCTGTATTTCCTTCTGCAGGTTAGTTCATAAATCAGATTAAACAAGAAAACCCATCCAATAACTAATGCAAGAAATTCAATAACTTCTCACAAAACTTTCTTTTGTGTCTACACTCAATAACACGTAAATGCTGGCTGTCAAACCAAACAGAAGCAGAAATGAAGAATAGGCCCAGTAGCTGGGACCTAGATTGTGACATCATCTACGCAAGATCGACTCAACATCAGGTGAACTGACAGCTTTAAACACGAAACCAACGCAACCATCTCAGCCACAAAATAGAGAATAATGCTTATTTAATGCAATAACCCAAGGCATTGGCCTGGCTTTGAAGCATCCACACAGTCCATTTATTCAAACCACCAAAGTCTCCACAAGATGCCTCCAGACATATCCCCACAATGTGACAAATGCAATACCTCAGAGAACAAATCTCCATAGATTTGTTCTGTTCCAGGAAAGAGAAATACTGGACACATTCTCTGATATTCTTAATCCACATTGAACCTGATCCTGTACTAATTGTGCAGGGAGCCTCGGATGTTACATCTGCATTAAGAAGAGCTCAACTTCCTTCAGGCTGTAGCTCAGGAAAATGACCTACACCCTTCACCTTGAAGAAATAAGGTTCTCGCTGAGGAGCAGTCTGTGTGACAGGATTTTGCTGCCACCCCCCTCGACTGTTACCTAAAAAACTATCCACATGTTGACTGTTACTATTCTTCACCTGATAAGATGCGTGTTCTTTTGTGTTTATATTGGACACCGTTGTCTCTCCTCATTAGAAAGTTTTATTGTGAAAGGGTTTCACTGGAAACACTGATGCATCAGTCTATCTTGACAGCCTCTGGCGACCAGAGCGAGTAACTACATCTCTACATTTGTCAGCAGCAATAATGAAGATGGATGGCTGAACCACATCATGCACTGAACATAAATGCATTATTCTCAAAAAGGGTTTTAATATGTGCTCACAGATTTGGCGTTTAATGACGCACAATTAGCTGATATAAGAGCAGGAAGCACGTTGTTGCTCTTGTTCGAAGCAGATCAACTCAGTGATAGTCACGTGATGTGGACACAGAAAAACAAGAACTTGTGGCCAATCTTAATTTATTGTGAGCTGCTGCTTAATTCCAGTAATATTAGGACTTTATTCTTGAAATCTCTTGAATTTTTTCTCTTCAATGTGGCCCCAATACTAAAAGAAATCCAGACAGATTTTTGATTAGAATAATCATCTATTACAGATTATTTGTGATGGATGACAAATTCTCTCACACGCACACACACACACACAAAAAACTTATACAGCCTCCATCAGCCAAAAGTTGTCCCAGTCCCAAAAGTTAACAGTCATCAGGGTAAAAAACTCAATATGAGCTCTTTAAATGTTTCTTCTACATATTCTTTGTGTTTCAATGTGGGAAATTCAGTTCCCTCCTAAGCAAATTTCCCATCATAAAGGCTGGAGTCATAAAGCTGCTTTACTTGTCCCTTCTATTATTAAGAAAAGGAGCCCCCAAGGAGTTGAAGGCGTGTACAGTCTGAGGATAATAGCATTGTCTGATAAAACAAGTCAAATCAGTCATTTTGTTACAGGTAGACTCTTTGCAAAAAGGATTTGAAGAAGCTTACACCATGAAGTCATCGATATCCATGATCCGGCTCTCTTTCTCACTGAAATTCACCTGCAACACGCCTCTCAATCTTCTATGATGCTGAAGTCTGTGGGCACTTCCTGTCAAGAAGCACAAGACTTTAGATCTGGGATGCACCTAGGAGTGTGCAACAAGTGGCGTATTTAGTCAGAATCATATGGCTGACAGAGCTGCACACTGGGATATTCACTCACCACATTGTGCACAGAGCAGGAATTCTGTAGTTCTTTTCCAGCAAAGGTTCCAGCAGCTGACCTGAAATTAGAAATCACATTACTGACGGTGTTTTTTCCCCACACTGACAGAAGAGGCTGCAGGTGGAGTGGGAGCATCTGCAGCAGGCGGTTAGTTACTCACTTGAAAGCTGCACTGAGTGTTTTGTTTTTCCTCACGAAAGCTATTCTGACCAGGCCGTCCCACTCCTGTCCAGGAGAGAAGAGAGCACAGTGTTAAATATCTACAGTTCATCTCCTGCTCTAAATACTAAGGTGGCCGAGACGTCTCACACAAATGCATTAATAGAAAACACAATCAAAGTTGCCACAATGGAAACACAACATTTGTTCCATTGTCATCATCCGTCGCCACTTCCGTTGGTGTGGGTTGTGTTTCCATCGTGGTTTGTAGTTGTCTTTGCATTTGAGTTTTCCATCAATGCACTTGTGTGTGAAGTCTCGGCCACCGTAGAATACAGTCTCACAGTGGGAACCATTTCAAGAAACTCTACCTGGAAGTTAACTGGAGGGGGGGGATTTTTCGGTTCTATCCTGACGACACTTGACTCCACTTTTGGAGGAGGACGGAAATTATTCTTCCCCACCTGATTGAAGGGGAAACATCAACAGAGAGTCACGGTTGTTGCAACAGAAAACAATCTTGATGAAAGTGAATCGTCCAGAGACACTGTCATGATGTAGTTGTATTGAGTTGCTTGGCACACCTGGAATTTTCATGAGGTGGTCGACACGAGCCAGGAGCTGTGTGTTGATGGACAGGCGGCAGTACAGCTTGTCTCCCGGTGTGGCGACCAGCCGCATGGCAAACTCTCTCTGGAACATCAACACGGCACACCTGAACAGAAGTGAAACAAAAAGAGCTTCTGAATGCTCCACCTGCACATGAGACCAATGTAGTTCAAACCTCGTTTTTTTTTTATAAATGTTCTGACCTGAAGAAAGGTCGGTGAAGCAGGAGCTTGAAGACAAACGGTGATGAAATCTGCACAACGCATAAAGAAATGCAGAGATTCAGATAAATGCAGGGAATGATATATTGTCAGGTCAGCTGTGTGCAGGAGGAAAGCCGTTTACCTGGTAAGGTAAATTAGCCACACAGACGTCAAAGAAAGGCAGATCTGTTTTTAATACATCTCCAACTAATATTTGAAGTTTGGTCTGCATGGGCCTGTTGGAAAAACACAGCGTCCTTTCATTAGATTACATTTTCAATTTCTACTCAATTGTAGACACCATGCAAATCCACAGTGTAGAGCCCGACTGGTTTATGGTTGGCAGATAAAAAACAGCCGATATGAGCCTTTCACAGACAAATCAACAATGCAGAAAAGATGTACATTTTTTTATTTTCTAAAATCTTCTACATTACATATAAATTTTCTATTTCTTTATAGTTATTTATAATTATGCTTATATGTCAGATTCAGGAAGACATACTATTGGCCCTAAAAACAGTAATGATGTCGGGTTTCACTATGGAGGCACAGTGCAGTTGTTCACTCTCAAGGCAGCACTGGACTCCTTTTCTGAAGCCTGTGCCACCAGCTCCACGGCCCAACCTACAGGCACATCATCTGTATGGAATATCAATTATTTTAGAATGAACAGCTTCAGACAATGCAGGTGGTTGTGGGCACACAGTGATGCTATAGTCTGTGTTCCCAGCCACTCATTCAATGAGAATCTGACATGAACCCGGGTCCGGACTTTTTATGTGGTTTGCCTCTCACACACGAAGAACACAGCAGGAGAGCTGTTCTGTCACATCAGCACACAAAAGCAAGGAAACTGTTTGCATCCTCATGTGTTTGTATTCAATGCTTGCACTGAGATCAACACACTCAATCGATTGCTCACAGGAGTTTATATAAGTCAACTTTCCTGTCTCGACCTGAGAACTTGGAGCGTGGTAGCGCTTTGTGTCTCACCTTCTTAGCCTTCTCCAGCAGTTTCACCGTCATGTTTCCGGTACCGGGTCCCACCTCCAGAACCACGTCTGTCGGCCTGAGAGCAGCCTGAAACACAGGGGACACACACACAAATTAGGAAAACTGTGTACAATGACAATACATTTGTGTGTCTGCGGAGGTGCTTGTGTGGGGAAATTAAACTGTCCGTTCACATCTCAGTGGCAGAGTGCATTGGAACAGCCTCCCACCTTTTCAATGATACTATTGACAACCAGGGGATTCTTCAGGATGTGCTGGCCGATGCCGGTGTTGAACATGATCCCTGCAACAGACAGCAAACAGGACAGTGTCAACAGTGAGGGCAGGAGATGGATTTACACAAGACCAGGAAACAAACTACTTCTACAATACTCTTATACATTATAAACAGTTTATAAACATAAATTAAATAGTAAGTTTACATTATATGTTGAGTTAATATTCAGTTAATAAACAATAATAATAACAGTTGAATTGAATAATATCAAGAGAAACATGATTTTGTGAAGCCACTTTATGTTAATGATTGTTTTTGAATTAATATATAGAACAAACCGCCTGATGGTAGAAATCATGCTTGACATTAAATATTGATTTAGTGATATAGACTCTCGTTGTATGTTGAAATGTTGTCAGTTTAAATAAAGATAGTCTGAATTACATTGTTTACCTTGTAACAACTGGGAACATGAGTTGAGCGTCACAACAAACTATTGACAGCACGTGAAAACTCCTTGCCGTTGGCTGCGTTGGGACACGATGTGAATGCTTGTATCGTCAGCACATTAAGATGATGTTTGACCACAGACTGTAAATAAAGAGGTTTGACTTTCTCTCAGCAGCTGAACGTCATGTTAGCTGTCGTGCTAATGCTAACCCTCCTCGCAGAGACGAACCCTGGTTCTTGACTTCTGGTGCTGCTCGCTTTTTCTTTTCCGCTTTCTTACCTTCGGCATTTTTGCTCCGTTTCCAGAAGATCCACAAACACAAAGTTGACAGTACAGCAGATAAATCCGTGAGGGCCTCCCAAAACACAAACCCTTTCTTCTTCATGTGATTTCAAGCTTTCCTTTCTCCTGTGTCGTCTTCTAGTAAGGTGCCGAACGCTCACATTGCTTTTATAAACCACACGATCACTGGGATCATCAAGTGAGTTGGTCTTTGTCTGTTCTGTCACTTGTCATTATATCTTTCAAACAAGTGAATCAGCAAGAACAACTGCAGTGTTTGCCTTCTGAAATGTTGTAGAATGAAATATGTACATTTTAAAATTGAATTACTTGATGTATACTCTATATCAATGTATTAATAGGTATTTAAAAATATCAGTTGGGAATGCATGAATGTACTGAGTTAATTTCTTCCCCAAGGAACTCCACCAAGGCCCAGACAAATCCTCTCTCTATGAAACCACCGTTAAATTCACTTCAGATCCATTTTACTTGATCTGGAAAATCAACAGCGCACACCATAGATTTCAAGTCCCTGAACATTTTCATCAAGATCCATCGATTATTCTCTGAGTAATCACCGAAAATGTGGAAAACATCATATTCGCAATATAAGAAGAAAGTGAAAACAATCTTGATCCACACTGAAATGTGGTCATTTCTTTCTGACCCCACTACTCTCCTAACGTTTGTAAAATCTGGCCCAGTAGTTTTGTAGTAATCCTTAACATAACTAAAAGATAGACAAACTGAGAATATAATAGAGGTAATAACAATTTGAATAGCTGGTTTTAGATTTATATTTATATCTATTAACAATGCACACTGAAATATAATATGAGTAAAGACTTTTTTTCCAGTCAGAGATGTAATCTCCTCCAGTGTCATGGCGATGAACCTCAAGCTTCTGGGATCATCCAGCCAGTTGACTTTATAGGCCAGGAGTGATGCCCTGAGGAGAGACACACGTCAACACACCCAGCTTCCAAGTTCACTTCACTCCACAACCAATAGACTGTAGTGATAGAATGTATTTTTAAATTCTTGCATAATTTACCTCAGGACGTTTCAGCCAAGGATGGCCAGCTTTCTTTATTTCTCCAGGTTCGCCTGGGCCTTTCTAGCACTGCTTTGTACTGTGTCCAGGTGCTCTTTCCTGACATCAGCTCCTCCATCTCTTTCATTTTCCTGCTGTGAGGCGTTTATCTCTACATACACACACACAAATATTATTGATAAAGTGGACTCTACTTGTCAAATAATAAATGCTGCTGAATAAAAATGAATGGATGATAGTTCTGGGACCTCGTTGTTCACCATTTGTCAGTAAATATGGAGTATAGAGAAAAACTTTCTCAACTGGAAGAAAATTTGAAATGAACCACAGAACATGTGCTACCAAGTTCCTAGCCTTCAGCTTTTCTGTAATTTCCATCTTGAAGATCTCTGACCTTGAAGAAAAAATTGAAATAAATCACCTCAATTTGAAACAACACTTTTATCCTAATACATGTGTCAATTTGTAAAACAGAAAACTTGCAGAGCTCCTCCCAATCTACTTAATAGAAGAAGAGACTACTTACTTTCTGAAGTTGTTTTATATGTGAACAAAAAGCCATGCATCGATCGCTCACAGCTTTCAGTCCGCTAAAAATATAAATGTACAAAGCTGTCAATCAATATCATAAAATGTTAACAAAATAAATGTAAGAGTTGTTTCAGTTATATGAGTTGACATACTCTGCCTCTGAATTGTTTTCTTTCAGCTTTTCTCCAATAGCATGCCACATCTGCATCCTGAAAGACACCAGTCAAATCAGTTAATGTCCAAGGTTAACCAAGGGTTTACGGATTCTAGATCATATTTCTCACACGTTTGTCAAGAGCATGCAGAGAATCCATCATTCATCAAAGAGAATAAAGATGTTTTAAAGGCTTGTCATGAAAGTCAATGTAAGTTGCAAAAATGATTCTGTTTAATTCTTTCCAGCTCACTGACGTAATTCGGTCTGGAAACGAGATGAAAATAGATCCAATTTATACTGCATTACAACACAATGTAAATTTAAAATGAACTTAATCCTGTATTTGTTTTGGAAGTTCTAGATCCACACCATTGGTTAAATACTGCAGCCTCTTCTTTTTGTCAGATGCTGTATGATCTTGCTTTTCTGTCACGTGAAAGAGAAAGCACAGCTAATGCTTCAATTGTTTAATTCATTATATTACAAGGTGATGAAAAAACATATCTACCTGCATTGAGCTGTACAGCCATCTCAAAACACTGGTTGGACATCTGTTGCTTTATTCTGAAAAGAAAGTGATTTCAGAGATTACAAAGATTCCAGCTGTTGTCTCATGTCAAGAAGTAGTGTTTTAATTGGTGCGTGATCCAACTGGATTTCAAGTGGAACCTTGACCACTGCGGTTAGGATGTGATTCAACAGATGAACCAGCACTAAGTCACTGAGAACTGCACGGTGAAATCTAAATTTCTTAAAATTATACAGTCTTGGAGAACTATTCTACCTTATCACTTTCTATTTCGGACATGGTAATACGTTCACACATTAATAAAGATGGAATGAAAAAGCAGTGGCTTTTAGCAGCGGAGGCTGGGACTCATCAACAAAAGGACGTTGTTGATCATGACAACAGTGTTTTCAAGACAATAGCAACAATTAATCATGGCCCTGCTCACTTGTTTGCTTCATAATAAACAGGCGAACAGCTCTTTGAGCAGCAGCGGTGGTGCAGCTTCATGGTTCTGTGTCCTGAGTCCTGCAGCTGGTCTTTACTTGTCATAGCTCCATTACTGCAGGTCACCATTGCTTGAAAGCTGCAACCAGCATCACCACAGGCCAAGCAAACAGCCCATTGCAAAAAAAACAGCAGGTTTGGAAACAAGCACCACTAGGGAAGTTATAAATGAGAGTGGTTGAAGGTGATGATAGAGGAACCTCATATTGTTTAAGTTGCGAGATGTCCCGCTGTGCGTTGGAGCTATCGGGAGCAGGACCATCATTCAGTGCCACAGCCTCCATCGTGTGTTTGAGGTCTCCCACGCTGTCAGATTGGTCCATCAGAGAGCGATGATGAAAGATCTTCACAAGGAAAAGTCCATGTCAATTCAATATTGCAGACTTACCTATTAAAAAATAAATTACTTCCTGTTATATGCTACTGAATTTGGATTAAGATCTACAGGCAGAAGTATGATTGTCAGAATCTAATGAACTGGCTTTATGGGGAAACAATATTATACACTGTTAAAATAGCAATAAATATATAGAAGTAGAATTATGGTGGAAGTGAAGAAAAAAGTTAAGAAATACGAAACATATTAAAAGGGAAATATTTTCCCGTGGGCTGGAAGTATAGCAAATAATAAATACTCAAACTACAACTACCTAGAAATTGCAATTAGGTCCAATACCCCCAGTTTAAGAAGAGTCCACCCCTTTTCAATGCAAAAAAGTTTAAACAACGAAGAATAGATAAAATGATAATATTTGATTTTCACTCACCGTTGCTGAGGTCACACTGTGACTGATGTGGAGTTGAATGAACTATCTCACTTTTTGTTTACCTTGAGGCTTAATTGTCACTTAACCAAACACATAATGTGAGCAGATTGAAGCATGACTGACAAATAAAAGTTCAACATTAACTTCTCACAAGCTTTCAGCGGCTGTTCCATGTGAGACTTTGTTACTGTCACTTCTCGGACGGTGTTTTTTGTTTACATCCGTTAGTTTCAGAGATATAGAAACCCGCCAGGAAGTGACGACATCACGACACACGTCTGTCAGCGCCCTCTGCAGGCCCGGAGTGAGAAGTGAAGGTGCGGTAAACATTTCAAGATTTCAAGACTTTCAAGAATTCGAGACTTTATTTGTCATGACTCATGTGAACAGCAATAACATACAGCATCTGCTGGCAATGAAATTCTTGGGTCTGTAATGGAAAATGTTACCAATATACCACACTATATATTATCTCTGCTTATGCATACTATTTCTGCTTGTGAAACTGTTAAGATGACATTAGAGCCACAAATCTGACTAGGTTTGTCTCCCACCACCAAGACTTCGAAGAAACCTTCACCCAGTCCAGGAGACCTTCAGCATGTGGTCTGTCTTAGATCCCGGGATTTGGGGTTATCTACTCAGTTCACACATAGATCTCTACAACACATACCGTAGGTTCTCACAACACATAGTCAACACATAGTTCTCTAAGTAATAACTCTCACACTTCACACATGTCTCACACACACTCACAAACACACACACACACACACACACACACACACACACACACACACACACACATACACACACATGCACATACACACACAGATGTGCCTAGATTTTATCAATATGATACACGTCCATGATCTGATCTCGCTGCTTTCTTATTCATCACTAGTAGTTCATTGTGAAATCTCCACTGTCATTATCCTTCCTAAGATGATATTTTTCATCCTTCTCCTTTGCTTTCATTTGTGTCTTTTTTAAATCTTAAATAAGCTTGTGACATAATCATTTTTCACTTGACTCTGAAGAACAACACAACCAAAAAGATTCACTATGGTGTGTCTCATTTGTTCCTGCAGATGACACTTACTAGGTGAGGCCTGATTGGTCGGGACATCTGTGAATATACATTACAGTTCAAAACTGACTTGGTGAGGTTAGTGGATGAGCCACAGTTTTGTTGATTCCTTGATGACTTTCAGAGGCAAAGTTCAACACTGAATATCTTTCCTGCGTTTGCTTAGGCTAGCCTGGTATATCTCCAGCAAGGTAACACCACCAGATGACCTCGCCAGAATCACTTCCTGTCAGTGTTGCTACCGGAGCTTGAGCTAACTGAAAAATGTTTTTACAAAGTAACAGAAGTGATGTAATGATCCTCGCGGCTTCCCACCGTCTCCTCCTGCTCTCCCCAGGGAGAGGGGTGTGCTTGTCAGAGCTCTCTGGAGGTAAAATAATCTGCAACTCTGACCGATGTGGTCATAATGCTACAGGTAGCAAGCAGTTTACAAACTGATATGATTCACCAGCTTGTCTTTACAGCCAGTAACCTGCAAGTAAGAAGAAGATACGCACTGATGCCTGG
This sequence comes from Hippoglossus stenolepis, assembly GCF_022539355.2. Lineage (NCBI taxonomy): Eukaryota > Metazoa > Chordata > Actinopteri > Pleuronectiformes > Pleuronectidae > Hippoglossus > Hippoglossus stenolepis. The sequence goes on from NC_061491.1 coordinate 14,620,932, forward strand.
CTCCTGGGATCATCTCGGGTCACACGCCACTTTGAGCTTTTATGAAGACTTTATCATATGCACATGGTCTCAGTGAATACTCCCTCTGATGCTCAGGGAAGGATGAATAGAAAACTGTAGCTTATTGCTAAAGTATCAAGCATGAGCTTTGGGCTCAAACGTTAAGCCGGTAACCCCTCTCACATGGTCCTGATTAATTACCACCGTACCTGCAGGTCAGGTCCAAGGTGCTAATATCTTATGAAGCGGTGAGGCCTGGCCAAACATGAGCCTGTCTAGGTGCATATTGATTGGGAATTATGTGGCCAGCAGTGAAACTCAGACACTCTTCACGTGTGGACAGAAATTATATGTTACTGTATGGTGACCAACAGTCATCTTCTCATGTACATGATTCACCAAGTTGTCATGATGCTGTTACCCTGTGCTATTCAGGAACGCTGACCCAAACTGGCACCGCACTCCAGATCAAACGGCAGCCACGTCAGAGTGGCCTGCGCCATGTGAGACTCTGCCTGACCAGCCTACGTCTTTCTGCAGAGTCAAGGAGCTTGACCGTGGACACCAACCATGATGGAGGGTGGTTTGATCAACATCCACGCTGCAGGTTTAATCAGCTGGATCTTTAGATGAGCAGTGGCTGAGTATCTCGCCACAGATAATGACTTCAACTGCTCTGTGAGCAGAATGTAAGCATATTGGTAGGATTCAATCTATGATCAAGTTTATACAAAACATCATATCACTATTAGTATACAGCAAATTCCTAAATAAGTAATTCATGGACAATTAAGAATCAGAATTGACATTGTCAGTAATGTCCACTGAATCCAGATGTGTCTGTTTGATGCTCAGTTTTGCTGATAGAAGTCATGTGAACTCCTGTAAAGGTTTTCCAGGAGGAGGAGGTAATTTCAGCCATTTACCTTCCATTGGCCAAGGTCTCAGGTAGTGGAGATGAGGATCAGGTCTCGAGGACCACTGAGCTGTTTTCCAGGTAAGAGCACTGAAGAAAATTATATGAAATGCCAGACTTCCAATTTTGTACGGTGTGAACTTTTCCACTTTTAACTAAAACACCAGATGTGAAAGCAAACACAGTGGCCAAACAATTGAAGAAGGAAAGAAGGTGGAAGCAGGCTCGAGGATTGTTTGCCTGCCTCACACGATATCATGTGCGAACGACATGGACGCTCATTTTGCTGGTAGTCGAACCACGATGATATTATTATGGCAATTGGTTAACGAAGAACCGCAATTACTGATTTTTTCTCATTAAAACAGAAAGACTAAAATTTGAATGCCCTTCATTCAAACACGTACAGAACATAATGTCTAATTGACAACACATAGATGTCAGATACTTATCAAAATTCAGCTCAATGTGTAGCAGATTGAGCCCACGAGGTGAGGATGAGACACACCGACCCACATTTCGATAAGTCTTTAGTCTAAAGTTTGTCCGATTTTATCTGTGAAGACGCCTAAATACTACAGTTCGCCTCTTTTATGACTTTTTTATGTCCATATATGAAGACAGTATATCCCCATGTGTTTAGGGTATGCAAATAAAGCTGGACTAATACAGCCATGTCTTACCATTATACACAAATGCTGCATATTGTTAAAACACTGACTTGACATCACTCATTTTAGAAACTGTGTGTAAACAAAGGAGTTGTAGTTTCTATGTTCCTCTCTCAATCAGCTCTTCACACTGGTATCATTTGTAGTTATTAAAGTGAGCAGTTGTTCTTCTGTGTTGCTGATGTGACTTATTAACTAAATGAAGCACCTTCTCTTTCTACAGAGCCATCCGTATTGGAGAATCGAAAGGAGCTGCTGAGATGACAGAGGAGGTGGATTATGACGTTGAGCTGTACGCCACTTCCAGCTGGCAGATCCTAGACCAGAAATAGAAATCCTCATCGAGCTCCGAGGTATAAGTCCAGTCGACACATTTGGATTACTGTAATCTACAAACACGAATCACTTCTGTTTTACAATGATGTCTCTCCTTCCTTTCACAGATAAAGTGAAGTCATTCCGCTCTACTTCCAGGAGGAGGAGCAGGCCAGTGGGGCAGAGATCAACTTGAAAGAGGCCACGTGTCTTAGTGACTGAGGCCAAGAGATTTATGGGCACATTCAGAAACGAACTAATTAGATGTTCGGGCACAACTCAAGGTCAACAAAGAGCTGAAACAATATTTAAAAAAAGATCACCTGATGTGGACTAATATGTCAGTGAATCATTTGTCATGATCCTCTCCTCTAACAGAACTGGCTCCTCACTAATATGGTCTTTGTAAGAAAACCGAAGGAAAATAGTTTTTCTTCTTCGGTAGATTTTTCTTTATACTTCTTTTGTACTTTGAACAGAATCTTTTTTGACCTGTTAAAGAAGAGATCTCCATCAATCGGTTTCAAGGTTTACCAGTGAACCAGTATTTAATTAGTGTTATCCTTTATTACAGGTTCATGCACTCAGTGATAGCGTTGTAATTCACTGTCCTAAGATTTCAAGTGCTTTGACTTTCAGTTGTAAAGACATATCTTCATGTTTTACCTCTTCTACTTTTCTTCTGCAGGTCAAGTTCATAAAACGATGAAGCAAGAAAACCTAATTCAGCAATCCAATGCAAGAAATCTAATAACTTCACAAAACTTTCTTTTGTGTCTACACTAACAATAATGGCAATCATGTCAAGCTGCAAATCAAACAACAAGTAGAGCCAGTAATATCAGTAGCTGGGACCGAGATTGTGGACATCATCTAATAAGATCATCAAACAGTGAACTGACAGCTTTAAACACCTAAACCAACGCAGAATCATCCAGTCAGACAGAGAATAATGTTTATTTAATGTAATAACTACAGTTGTTTCCAGTTTGTGTTATCCATATTCCATTATTCTAAATCTAAAGTTCACAGATGCTTCTGACATATCCTTCATAATGTGACAAATGCACACTAGAGAACAAATCTCCACAGATTTGTTCTGTCTCCAGGTAGAGAAATACTGACACATTCTCTGATATT